>NC_090437.1:844750941-846139423 GCF_031143425.1 Pleurodeles waltl
TTATGGAGACCAATCAAAGTGCTATGAACTAATGTGGGGTGACAATTAGGATTACCTAATGCTAAGTCTGATAGGTTAAAGATAGTAGGGTATAGTAAATGTCCAATAGAATTTTACTACGAAAAAGGGATAAAAACCCATGTCACAGAAGGGTCATTAGAACTAGGTAGGGAATGCTATTGATTTTATCAAGAAACTCTGTCACTCTGTCACCGTACCCTAATCACCCGCCTCCGCTCCACCGGGATCCAAGACCAGGCCCTGGACTGGATCGCCTCCTTCCTCGTAAACCGCTCCCAAAGAGTCTACCTCCCTCCGTTTCGCTCAGAACCCACTGAGATCATCTGCGGCGTACCTCAAGGCTCATCACTCAGCCCGACACTCTTCAATGTCTACATGAGCCCCCTCGCTAACATCGTACGCAAGCACGACATCATCATCACCTCCTACGCCGACGACACCCAACTTATACTCTCCCTCACCAAGGACCCCGCCAGCGCCAAGACCAACCTACAAGAGGGTATGAAGGACGTCGCAGATTGGATGAGGCTCAGCCGCCTAAAGCTGAACTCTGAAAAAACTGAAGTCCTCATCCTCGGCAACACCCCGTCCGCCTGGGACGACTCCTGGTGGCCCACGGCCCTCGGCACCGCACCGACCCCCGCAGACCACGCCCGCAACCTCGGCTTCATCTTGGACCCCCTTCTCACCATGACCAAGCAAGTCAACGCCGTGTCCTCCGCCTGCTTCCTCACCCTCCGCATGCTCCGCAAGATCTTCCGCTGGATCCCCGCCGACACCAGAAAAACCGTGACCCACGCCCTCGTCACGAGCCGCCTGGACTACGGCAACACCCTCTACGCTGGGACCACCGCCAAACTCCAAAATCGCCTGCAACGCATTCAAAACGCCTCAGCCCGCCTCATCCTCGACGTACCCCGCAACAGCCACATCTCCGCACACCTGAGACACCTGCATTGGCTCCCAGTCAGCAAAAGGATCACCTTCCGACTTCTCACCCACGCACACAAAGCCCTCCACGACAAGGGACCGGAATACCTCAACAGACGGCTCAACTTCTACGTCCCCACCCGCCCCCTCCGCTCCTCTGGCCTCGCACTCGCCGCCGTCCCTCGCATCCGACGCTCTACGGCGGGTGGGAGATCTTTCTCCTTCCTGGCGGCCAAGACCTGGAACTCCCTCCCCACCAGCCTCAGGACCACCCAGGACCACTCCGCTTTCCGGAGACTCCTAAAGACCTGGCTGTTCGAGCAGCGATAACCACCCCCTTTGTCCCTAGCGCCTTGAGACCCGCACGGGTGAGTAGCGCGCTTTATAAATGCTAATGATTAATGATTAATGATTCTGTTTGGTGACTTTGAGACTTATTAAAACCATCCTCACCCACAGACTGCCCATTTTACACTTCTCCTCCTTACGAGGGAAGTGTCCCCAATGCCCTTTAGTTGAGTTTAGACTGATGGCGTTTTGACTGATGTCCTGAAGACGAAGACTGATCCTGTGTCCTGACCTAATCCTTGGAGGGTAATTATGAGAATACAATTTGTAATTTGTCTGTTTGCTTTTCCTTTCTAGGTACCAACTGCTTAATTTTGATAGAGATCATAGTCAGATGTTTTCCAAATTGGTGTTCTAAATTGTTTTGCATGAAGCCCAACATGCTAATGCTAATCAGTGGTTAGGCCAGGGGTTCACTTAAACTGACGCAAATAGACAAACGACTGACATTATGCTATGTTGAATTGACGTGTGTTCAGAACTCTGTTATCTTGATCTATGTTTACGCCGTGTTCTGTTCTAATATTTGTGATTCTTGCGTTAATGAAATCTTATCACAGTTGCCACATCGTGACAATGCTATTATGCTTCCTGGTATTGAGATTAACCCTTTTGCTCGTAGATTGTAACTAATAGGGAATACAAATTCATAAAATTCTATTAAAAGGTATGGTTATTCATGGCTGAAAGGTCATGGTTGGGTCCCCAATTTGATTAATGTCTTTGACCAAAGGGAAGCCTATTGTTGTGATAAATACTGATGACATTATTGATATTTTGATTGACATATTGATCAGCTATCTCGCCCTACAGTGTCTCTCAACTGGGTCACAAGATTCATTGGCCTAAAACGAGTCCTAATGTGGAATAAATTAACATAAAAGGACGCGTTAACAGTTCCATTTCAGTTTAATGGTCCATTGGGCTTGCAGACACATAAGACTGAAACAAATTCCAAAACGTTTCTTCATCAGCTACCAGCCAGTGTTTTAGGGCTTTGTGTAAAGAGGAGCTGTGTCTGGCATCCTTGCAAAAGCTGCAAGATGTCAGATCATTAAGGCGTATGCAGGACACTTCCTACTTAGCGCAAGTGGGGAACTTTGCTGGCTAGACATGCCCTGTGCTGCACACGAGGCCGGTAGCCTCCTGTCACGGGTATGTAAACATTTTTGCACTGCTAACAGAAACAAATGGGCTGTCAGGGTTTCATTAACATCCAGAAGATACTTACTCACTGAACACACTGCATTCATCGCTGCTGAAGTTACGTTTTAGACGGAGGTATGTACTACAGTGTTACGTGCCCAGGGCATTCTGACGTCACGCGTTCTTCCTGCAGATCTGCTGGATCTCCTGGCAATGAGTCAAATAACACAGACAAAATTAAGTACGTATTTGTGAAGCAGTGCAATCATTGTAATACTGGAACACGCGTTATGAATGGAAGGCCATTGCAACTGATCACCAGATTCCCTTTGTCAGTCTTTATCTGTGCTTCTTAGTAATAAGCGAAAATAGGTGTGTATTCCATGTTGATACCATTTATGAGTCGCCATTGTGCTGCTGTCCACTGATCAATAACTTACTGTTTACAGTCTGTCTGCAATTGATAAACGAAAAATCCGTTGGCAGTGAAATTACATAAATCATACTACTAATAGCTGGTCTGTACGGAAGGGAAGCAGGCTTTCAAATAAAAAAATAAGCCCAGAGGTTTCAGATGTTTTCAAGCCTAGGCCACTACTTCTGACACGAAGTACCTTTCAGCATAAATAGTCCAAATTCCAATTTACTAATTTTGATAATTTTTCCATAATTATGCACAGCAGCATAATTTATGTCACGTTTTATCTCAATACGTTGACACACCGGCATGCTGGCATTGCAAGCTGAGTTCTCATAAATGTGTCAATTGCAGGTCATGTTTATGAATCCTTATAAAATAAACTCTGTATTTCATTCTTTTGACGTTAGCACATTGAGTGCCATTAATATTAGCTAATTTAAACCCTTGTTCCATATAGTGGTCAGACACGGCATAAATTGTGGTATTAAGCACTACACAGACAAGTGATTGTCATCATGAAATAGCCAGATGGGATCCTTCCAATTGCGGGCAGTAACACTAACCTTGTTGGATAGAATTATGTCTAAGGGATGGGCTAACTATTCTAAATATTAATTTGAATGTTTGTTGAACTAACAATTAATTGCGTCAAGATAGTCCTGGGTGTTACCTGGCTTAAAGTATAATCAGGAGTTTTGAATAGTGGGTAACAAAATACTGCTGTTGGAATGGAAACGGCCCATTGCAGGGTTCAGTGGCATAGCGAAACTGGAGGAGCCCCCTGTAAAGAGCATGGAGGGGGCCCCATATGGACTCACACAGTCCGGATTGTTGAAAATGGCTTTCTGCAGTGTTACCCCCAAACATTTTGCGTTCCTCTGTCTCTTTTTCTGACCTAATTTTTGCTGGGTTTGGGACTCTGCACACTTTAACACTGCTAATCAGTGCTAAAGTGCATATTCTCTCTCTTTAAAACATGGTGACATTGGCTTGTGCCCAGTTGGCTTATTTAATTGACTTGTAAGTCGATAGTCAAGTACACAATACATGTGCACAGGGCCTGTAAATTAAATGCTACTAGTGGGCTGCAGCACTGGTTGTGCCACCCACATAAGTAACCCCCTAACCATGTCTCAGGTCTCAGATTTATTAAGGGTAGTAAACCTAGGATTGTGTTAAGAGATACACCTTCCCAACAGAGACGTAACAAGTACAGATGTCTTCAGTTCAAGTTATTTCTTCTTTCTACCTGTGCTCCCTTCTGCAGCACACATAGGAAGATGAAAATGCATCTAAAGATTGTTTTTGTGCATGAAGGTATCCCTTCCACACAAAAAAATCCTATCTGTAATGCAGGCTCCCTTGTATCATGGTGCAAGAGTGCCTACATTGGCACCAGTGCAGGGAGAGAGCAGAAATGTGTCATATTGTAGTAGGTATGGTGCATGCTTGCACTCTCCTTGTCACACAGCACAGCAAGTTGTCTTGTTGTGTTGCATAACATTTTGATACATTTACCTCTTAGTATGAGTATGGAGTGGAGAAAAACCAGTCTGAGTGGCAAGAGTTTTCTCCAAAAATCTAAAAGAAGCCATGGTCCCTCAGGCAAATCATAGCACACGTTTACGATTATGTCGGATTAGTGCAATTCTAATACATCACATTATATAAAGCACGCTTATAAATGTTGGCAAACTACTCTGAGGGCACATTTTGTCCCCGTACAATCTTTATTAGTTCGGTTAAAGTCACACATGATTATTGCAGCACTACGTTTAAGCACTAATAAATGTAAAACCTTCATTTCAGCTTCATCAATCCCTCCTCTGATGACTACTTGTCATCACACAAAACTATTCCCACAAATTTTATTCCATTAAAATTCTGTCAGTTCTCTTTTCCTTTTAATTCCCCTAGTTTTCGCTTTGTATTCTTCTGCCATTCTTTTCATCATTTTCTCTTCCTTCCTTCTTTTAATTCTTTCCATAATCATTATTATTCCCCTTTTTATTCCCCAAATTCCTAATATGCAAATTAGTACTATTAATATTCCCTGTATTATTTTTAGTAATATTCCATTCCAAATTCCCCCAATCCAATTTCCCACTGAAGCAAGTCCTTTTCCAACCTTCTCCCACACTCCTGGTTCTTTCAGTTCCTTCAAATCTGCACTCTCTTTTGTTAGATTAGCAAGCATTGTTTTAATCTTCACACTGTTGTCGGGAATATACGTGCAACAGTGGCGCGCACCAAGCATTTTGCAAACGCCGCCATCCTTTGCTAAAAGAATGTCTAAGGCAAGCCTGTTTTGAAGAGTCATAGCTCTTTCCGCTGCAAGTTCAGCATCTATCAGGATTATAGCACCTGAAAACTTTGTCAACATGTTATCCACTATAGTAGACAACTTTCTTATTTTGATGGAATTCAGCACAACTCCCAACGAAGGAATCATGGCTCCAAATATATCTCCTACCACAGCAGCTGCGGTCTCTCTTTTCTGGATACGATGGGATTCAGATGTCTTTGGAATCATCGATAGGTCATCCAGTTGATAAACCTTTGGGAACACTATACCCAAATAACATCTCCCCCACCATCCCTTTGGAAGACGATAATAGGCATTATACCCACAAATGTAATATACACCTGGAATGACAGGGTCAAGTCCGTTCATCATGAATGTCCATTTGGCCTTAAAGATAAACGTATGTTTACACTCACTCGCTCCTACAAAAATGTTATCATAATAAGATTCACCTCGATATATACAAAATTTCCCTACATGCCAAGCATCTAAAGCTATTCTCCCTTGTGTCTTTATTGCAGCAAAATCATAATTATCTACTGAAGTCCTCTTATGTAGCTCTTTTTCTAATTTCGCATTCATTTGTGCCCTTCTATCATCTGTGCGATCTAAAAAGCTTATTTCTACTGCAGAGAGCGAGCAGGTAAGGTTTTCCCTATGAGCGTGAGCCGTTTCAAAAGGTTGCATTGGCTCGAAAAATTCCCTCATTATTTTAGCATCCCAATCTTTAGCAATCTGGCTTAGCTGCGCTATTATAGGAACATATGCAAAGGTAACATCATAATTTGAGTAAAAATACTGTATGTTAGTTTGACCATAAAATCTAGACATTACTATACTACATGTAATCCCGTATGTAAGAGGCATGTGGTGATAAGTCACCCCTTCCTATACTGATGTCGGTATCTGTGTACACACATAACAATCTCTCGCATCCATAGTCTCAACATATTCTGTTAGCAAGCGATAGAAAACATTATACGAAAGTTCTTTCTTATCATGCAAGTGTCTCTCATCTAATTCTAGTCTTTTCAATGCGGTTAGTTCAGTGACAGTAACAGGAGCAAAAGTAGAAGCATCAATTTTCTCATTCTCACCCTTTCCATGCATTCCAAGCACAATTGCCATTATTATTAGTACACATGCAATTACCAAGCCTACACACACATATTTACAATATTTCTTTCTACTGTTTTGCGTCATGATCTGTATAGAATCAGAGAGCTAGAAGCACCTATAAAGAAACTATTTAGCAATTCAGTTACAAAGCTGAACGAGCGCAATGTTCACACAGTTTTCTTCAAGAGGCCTGTCACTTATCGGTTAGCAGCATTTGTCTCAATTCGGCAATAACTCAGTCTTTTATCAGTTCAGCAAGTGTCTTATCCAGTTTAGCAATGTCTCAGCTGGTTGTATCACGTTAGATTGTAGCAAGCAATATCATTTATTACCCTTTTCAATCGACAGAGTCCATAAAACTTTTCTTTTCTATTGGTATCTCTTCTTCTTCGTTCTCGAGGCTAAGAGATACAAATTCGTCAGTCCAATAGTCATTGACTACATATGCCCATTCTGGACCGGAATATCTCCTGTTTGGTATTCTTTTCCTTTTCAATTTTGCCTCTCTTTTCGATTCTGCCTCACTGGTACTTTCCTCTTTGGCCAAGTCTTTTTCTTCACTTGAGGTTGGTACCACGACAGTCACTTCCTTTCTTTTCTCTTTCACTTTTGGCCTTTCTCCGTCGTTCAAACTTTCTTTAGTTCTTTGTTTTATTGGTGATATACTTAGTCTCCTCTTTGCACCGTGTCCATTTGATGGACCTGCGATCTTTTCTGTGGAAGCTTGAACTGTTTCGTTCTGTTCTGCCTTGTCCCCTCCTTCTGGGGAATCAATCACGTTCTCCTTTCCATTTTCTCTATCGTCTGCTTCTGGGAAAGCCCTCCTCTGATCAGGCTCTCCTGCTTTTTCACCTCTTTCGAGCCCTTCGTCACCGTTACTTTCGTCAGGCTCTTTATCACTTTCAGCTGCTTCAGGCTCTTTGTCACCTTCAGCTGCTTCAGGCTCTTTGCTACCCTCAGCTGCTTCAGGTTCTTGGTCACCTTCAGCTGCTTCGTCGCTGTCTGAACTTTCTCCTTGGTCTTCCCCAAGTGAGTTGGTCTCTTCGTCCTCAGAGAATATCTCTCTCTCTTCCGTTCCTGCCTGTTCGCTTTCAGTTTGGTTTTGCTCTGTCTCAGCGCTCAGCACTGTTTTATCAGGCACCGGCAGTTTCAGCGCTTCAACTTCCTCATCTGTGGGACACAACACTTTCTTTGTGTGACTGGCGTGAATCCAGTTGGGAACTCCCGCACACTTCACAGCGGTAGTGGTCGTCAGGATCACTTGGAAAGGGCCTTTCCAACGGGGTTCCAGACACGACTTTCTCACGTGCTTCTTTACCACGACCCAGTCACCTGCTTTCAGTGTGTGTCCTGGACCTTGGATCTGTGGCAAGGTGGTTGCTTTCACCTGGTGAGAGAAAGAGCGAACCACGTCAGCCAGACCTTTGCAGTAGTCTAACACCATATCATCTGTAATATTCAAAAGCGCGTTTGCGGGAACTGCAGGAAGTCTCATAGCCCTGCCCATAAGAATTTCGTGCGGAGACAATCCAGTCTTTCTATCAGGGGTGTTTCTCATTGACATTAGCACCAAGGGCAATGCGTCAGGCCATTTCAAATTTGTCGATGCACATATTTTCACCATTCTTGATTTCACTGTACCATTCATTTGCTCCACCAGTCCTGATGCTTCTGGGCGATAGCTACAATGCAGTTTTTGCTCAATGTTCAGCGCTGCGCAAAGTAACTTTATCACCTCGTTATTGAAGTGGCTTCCCCTATCTGATTCTAAAGAGATCGGGAATCCGAAACGTGGTATTAACTCCCTCAACAATAGTTTTGCAACTGTAAGGCTGTCATTTCTACGTGTGGGGTATGCTTCAATCCAGTGACTAAAAATGCACACAATCACCAACACATACTTCAAACCTCCATGCACAGGCATCTCAATGAAGTCCATCTGCATTCTACTAAACGGGCCACTGGCTCTGCCAATGTGGCTCGCGTTCACAACTGTTCCCTTTCCTGGGTTCATCTGCTGGCAAATGACACATCGATGGCAAACTGCTTCTGCAGCTTGACGAAATCTGGGGTTAAACCAATCAGTTTTGAACAATCTTATCATGGCATCTCTCCCTAGGTGAGCCTGCCCATGATAGAACTGCGCTAGCTGCGATAAGAGACTATTTGGCAAAACAAATTTTCCCTCATTTGAAACCCATAACTCATCTGGTCTCTTTATACATTGTGATTTAATCCAGGAATCTCTTTCATCCTCCCTGACATTATTCTGTAATGCTTTTAGTTCATCTATTGTATCTACGACCTTCAAGGCAAATGCTTCAGCTGGTTCGAGTTCTGGTTCACTTATTGAATTCCATTCATCCCTGAGTAATATACAGTTCAAGGCACAAAATCTTGCGACTTGATCTGCATATGCATTTCCCAGAGAGACATAGTCCTGTCCTTTTGTATGAGCACTACACTTTACCACTGCAACTTCGGCTGGCATTTGAATGGCGTGTAACAATTCCCTTATTCTCTCCCCGTTTTTCACTGGGGATCCTGAAGAAGTCAGGAAACCTCTCTGTGACCATAGTTGCCCAAAGTCGTGCACAATTCCAAACCCGTACTGACTATCAGTGTAAATGGTGACTTTCATCAATGCAGACAATTGACATGCTCTTGTAAGGGCTACAAGTCCTGCTACTTGTGCAGAATATATTCCTTGAAGCCAGGACGCTTCCAAGACACCTGTTACAGTACATAGAGCATATCCTGCTTTCAAAATTCCCATCCCATCTCTTAGACATGAACCATCAACGAAAACAATTTGGTCATTTTCATCAAGCTTAGTATCCTTAATGTCAGGTCGAGGTTTTGTGCAAAATTCAGTCACCTGAAGGCAGTCATGCTCGACGTCTTCCGCGTCCTCAATTTCAGCATTTTCACCGGGAAGCAAGGTTGCTGGATTCAACGTAGTGCACCTTTTCAGCTTCACATTCGGTGAGCCCAGAATTATCGTTTCATACCTTGTGAGTCTTGCTCCAGTCATGTGTTGCGTTCGGGAGCGGGTCAAAAGTATCTCAACTGAGTGAGGGACCATGACTGTTACTGGGTGTCCCATCACTATTCCTTCACTCTGAGTGAGGCTGATACCAACTGCTGCTACGGCGCGCAAACACCCTGGAAGTGCTGCTGCGACCGGATCCAAAGTAGCTGAAAAATACGCTACTGGTCTGTTTATGCCACCATGGGCTTGAGTCAAGACAGACAAAGAACATGCATCACGTTCATGACAAAACAATGTGAAAGGCTTTGTGTAATCAGGCATACCTAAAGCTGGAGCCCTGCACATGCATTCTTTCAATTCAATAAAGGCATCCATCTCATCTCCTTTCAGCTCAATTTGATCCAAGGCATCCTTCTGGGTCAGCTTCAGTAAAGGCTTTGCTAGAGTCGAGAAGTTGGGAATCCACTGACGACAGTAGCTTACCATTCCCAAAAACTTCCTCACCTCCCTCCTTGTCTTTGGTGGACTCATTTGAAGTACACTCGTTATTCTTTCCTTCATTATTCTCCGTGACCCTTTCTCTATCTGGTGACCCAAGTATTTCACTTTCTTCTGACAGAACTGCAATTTGGAAGGAGACACCTTGTGTCCATTCCTTCCCAAATGGTTCAACAGAGCAATGGTATCGGCTGTGCAGCCACTTTCTGTCTTTGATGCAATCAGTAAGTCATCGATGTACTGTACTAGGGTTGACTCGAATGGCAATTCTAATGCTTCCAAGTCTTTCTTTAGAATCTGATTGAATATTGACGGTGACTCAGAAAACCCTTGAGGAATTCGACACCAACTGTAGACTCTGTCTAGGAATTTGAAACAAAAGAGAAATTGGCTGTCCTCATGAAGAGGCACCGAAAAGAATGCTTGTGACAAGTCGATGACTGAGAACCACTCAGCATCGCAAGGGACCTGAAACATTATCACAGCTGGATTTGGTACGACAGGGCAGCATTTGACTATGATGTCATTTATTTTCCTCAAGTCCTGTACAATTCGGACCTTTCCACTCGGCTTTATTAGTCCCATTATTGGTGAATTACATGGACTGCTTAACACTTCTTTCAGTACTCCCTGTTTTACAAATTCGTCAATGAGTTGGGCAACTTTCATAAGGGTGTCTTGTGCCATGTGGTATTGTGGGGTCTGTGGAAAGGTTGCATTGGGCTTTACAGTCACTTTCACTGGTTCCACTCCTTTCATCGATCCCACCTCTTTCCCTGTCATATCCCACACTTCCTTTCCGACTGTTTCCCGTAATTCAGCTGGAATATCTTCTTCAGTTATCATCGGGAAGAGACAAATCAGAGGATACTCTTCATCGACAGTTTCCATCTCATCCCCCTCTGCACTGTCCTCTTCTTCCCCATCACTGCTCGTCTGAATTTTAATTCACTCGTTCGAACACATAATCGAACAACCCAATTTGCACAATAGGTCTCTCCCTAACAGTGCTATCGGGCTTGAGTCACATACCACAAATTTATGTAACCCTTGATAGTTACCAATGCTGACTGGTACCGGATCTGTAATTGGGTTTGTCAGGTGCCTGTTTGCTACTCCCACCACTTGAACTGTTCTCCCTGAGAGTGGCAAATTTGGTACTTCAATGCTCTTAACAGTTGAACGTGTGGCTCCTGTGTCAACCAAGAATGAGACACGATGACCCATTACTCTTCCCTCCACGTACGGACCCTTTTGATCAACTTCCAAGGATGCCGCAAGCACACAATCTCCTTCCTCTCCTGAACTTTCACTCTCCCATACATTGTTTATTCCACTCTCACTGTGTAATGGGAACTGTTGTACGGTGGCATTTGTATTCATTACCTGACCGGAGACCTGTGGAGGAACCATCACTTGCTGCTGATTCATTGGTGCCAAAGGTATTTGCATTTGCTGATTAGGTACCATGGGAAACTGCTGTTGCATCGGCTGCATTTGCGTTATCTGCATACGGGGCATTTGCATCTGCTGCGGCTGCATAGGTTGTAATCCCTGCAGCTGATTTATGGTCTGAAAATTTGGGTTTGGACCTCTCATTTTCGGTCCCCTCATTGTCTGAAATGCATTGACATCATTGTTTTGCTGACCAACACCTGCACCTTCCTGCACCACCATCGGGCACTCGCGTTTCCAATGACCGACAATTCCGCACACGTGACACGGCATCACCTTTTTCATTGCCTGCATACCATTCGAAGTCACAACAGTATTCAAATCCGGCCCATTATTCACAAAACCTCCTCTGCCTCTGCCTCTCGCCTGTGGCTGGAACACCATATTTCCCTGCGGCTGCAGTTGCGGTACCTGCTGTTGGAACCCTTGCAACCCTTGCAAACCTTGCAAACCTGTCTGAGCTGCTTTAAGCTGCATCATCATCACTTTCTCTTTCAACTTTTTCTGTTTCACTTCAATTTCGTCGCTACAGTATTTCGCATAATTCAATACTTCATCAATAGGTTTCGACTGCCAACAAATCAAATGCGACTTTATCATCTGACTTATCTCTGGTCTCAGCCCTTCCACAAATCTAAACACAAAATGAAGCATGTCCTTCGCCTCTATCGTTTCCGTGCCACTGTAGTTCTTGAACGCCTTCAACAACCTCTCATAGTAACTATGAATCGACTCTTTAGCCTCTTGGGCAGTTCGATCGATCTTCTGCCAATCCACATTCTTCGCGGCAACCTTCGTCTTCAAATGCTCAATCACCTTATAGTACAGGCTCATCACCATAGGTGATGGTGCACCCGTATCCCTGTCTCTCTCTGGTTCACTTGTCGGCCAACCTACAGCTCTTTTGCAATCCTCCCACAAATCTGCCGGAACCACAATCTCAAAGAGAGTGTTCAGGTCTTCCCAGAGACATTTTGCAAGCTTGACAAACCTATCAGTCTGTTGATACCATTCAATCGGTTTCTCTCTCAGTTTGGGAAAATCATCCGTAAAAGACTGAATGTCGCTTCTATGCCATGGTACATGTATTAATTTTCCCCCTGCTGTCTCCCTCATTGGTAACATGGTTACTGCATCACTACTCTGTGGTCTTTTCTCGTTTAGCTCTGGGACACTGTCTTTCCTCTTTTCCTTTCTCTTTACCCATCTGCTTTCCCATTTGTCTAAGCACCTCCACACTTGTGCACTCTGCAACAATTCTCTAAGGTGCGCCTTCATGCCTGCTGACCTCATGTGTTCCAAATCTGTGGTCCCGAAATCCAACCTGTAGCTCCTGCTCAAGTGTTTCATCTTGTCTATGTCAACCCCGTTTTTGTCAGCTATTTCTTGCAAGCTTCTATGTACCTTGTTCACTTCTCTCGTAATCCTGGGACATAGATACCTCAGCTCTTCTTCCGAGTAGGACTCTAACCTATTCACACCCATAGTCCCTTCCACCAATTCTTGTGCTTCCATGTTCAACCTGACCCTATTCAGATAATCTTCTCCCTTCCCACTGGCTGAGCTTTGTGTGGAATTCAGACTGTTGAACCACTGTGTCAGCTGTTGCGCATTCAAACCCATCAGTGTAGCGTTCACATCGACTGCCATTGATGGTTGCGGCAACTTTTCAGTGTTCGATGTTAGAGGTATTATCAGTGGGGGACTCGACCTCACCAGTGTTGATTGAGCACATATGGGACTAAACTCCATCAAGGACCCAGATCCAGTTGGCTGAGCCGCTATCGGAGTTATCCCTGGAGTGTTTTCTATGCACCTCCTTTCTGTCCCACTCTGCAGCATTGATCCCTGACCGCTCATACCTAAGTTAGGCTGACTGTACAAAGGTACCGGTGGACCTACAGTAATGGGTAGTGATATCGCATCTGGGTTCTGTCCATTTCCCATGTTCTGAGACATGTTCATTCCCACACTATGGGTCATCATTGCCGGCATGCCCATCTGACTCCCCGTCATCTGAGCATGTGCGGTTCCCCCCTGCATCTGTTTTTGAGGCATCAAAAACTGGGTTGATTCAGCTTGTGCCAATGTTGGGTTGTGACCATTCTGTCCTCCCATTGCGGCTGGATCTAGAATCATTCCTGTACTATTGTCACTGCTGTAGTACCTTGGGGCCTGCGGCTGATAATTTTCTGCCGGTTTCAACATGGGCACATCTGGATATATTCTCCTAACCTGCGGTATCTGCGGGGTGAACAGTAAACTCGGGTCCTTAGATCCCGATGATGCTCCTGAACTCTGAGTTTCACTGTTCTGTACCGGTGCCGGAGGGGCAGAACTGGTACTTGGACCTTGTCCACTCTCTGCATAAGGTGGTGGACGATCGTTCAGCAATTGCATGATTAACTCCTCATCCTCTAACTCCTCTTCTCTTCTCAACTTTTCCTCGTCCTCCCTATCCTTGGAACACCTCCTGTTTGTCTTACAGGTAGCTTTCTTACCTGTCTCCTCTTCTTCCTTAGTAATTGCGGGAAACAATTTTATCCCCTGCAATACATCTGACCTCCACACCTTCTGTGCATTATCCCACCTAGCATCCGCTAGTGTCTTTTCTACTTTCCTTATCCTAGTCTCGAACTTATTTTGCTGCTGCTGTCTAGCCATTAGTTCCCAAATTGCTAGAGCCTCAAACTGTGCTGGCCTTGGAGGTACCTTCATGTCGTACATCGCGAATCTCAAATTCTCTAGGATCCTTATATTGAATGTCCCATGGATCGGGAACGCTACGCTCCCATGTTTCTCTGTCAGCTTGTGCCATTGCTTTAGCCAAAGACACGGAGCTACCCCCTTTTCCTCCATTACAATGTAAGCTGGTGTACCTTCGGGCGGCGTTTCCTCTCCTACGCTCGCTTTAATGTAAGACTCCCCCTTCATCGCACTCCTTAATGCTTTAAAAAATTTCATTTTCTCGTCTTTTATTTCACAAAGTTTGCAATCAATATGTGACTTTAATTCCCGGAATACTCTTCGCTTGCCTTTCCCCTTCCAATCGAGCCCCACGGACTGCGTCCAATCCGTGCGCGACCCTTCTCTACAACCAACCTATCCCAGCGCGGCTCCTAGTGTCGTCACACTCACACACATTGCGGCTGACAAAGCCTCGCGGCTAGTCCTCCTTCACTCAGCTCCTCTCGTAACAACTTCTTGCATGTATCGCGAGCTACCAAAAAAATAATAATAATAAAACAGATCTGTCGGTTTACTACAGGAAGGGTAACACAATCGCTTCAGGACCTTAGGGATTTTTCACTAGCCTCGGCAGTTATTCCATCTTTCTCGGTCCCCACGTTCGCAAGCAAATCTGACCCGCAGACTCTGCTCTCAACTTGTCAGTGATCTATTCTAGTGCACTTAGAATTTTGTCAAAGCCCGAAGTCGAAGTTTCTTTCACTCCCTTAACACACGTACCGACTTGTTGACCACGCCCGATCAACCTACTAAACCGACCAGACCACAACATAAACAAGTGTCTCATACACTTTTCAACATACTCCGGAGTCTCTTGACCTCGCAGGGCCCGTCTCAACAACAACAACCACGTGGACCTTTTTATGCACGAAGCGCCACATGCACATGAAGTTCGACGACTTCCCTACTCTCACACTTGGAGTCGCACCTCCGCTATTTCTATGAAGTTCGACGACTTCCCTACTTCTACACTCGGAGTCGCACCTCCGCTATCCTCTAAAAAAAAAAAATCCTCGCAACCTTTTCACACAATCTGCGGCAATAAGCTGTGCAAGCACAAAATCCTAACTTCACTCATACCATCACTAGTACCGCCAACGCTGATCTCACACCTCCATTCTCTTCATTCGCAAGCTCCGAGATCCCCGGAAAGTCGCGAGGGACTTAGCCCATCATCATTCTGTCAATCTGTTTTACCCAAGAAAAATCTACTTCAACTTCTCGAGTGGGGTCTCAAAGGGCGTAACCTTTAATTCAACACCATGTACTTTAAGAGTACGGGGTCCCAAAAGGCGAAACCATCCTCTGCTACCATCTACTGATAGAGCGTTCCGTACTAGTAATTTACCTGTACTTTGGACGCTCTTTTGGCCGATGAATCTTTTAGCTAAGTGGGACCCTCTCCACCCTTAATCAGTCAATTTAATCAAACCAATAATCAATAACAAACATAAGCAATGCCCTGATCAACATAACACTTAACAATTAATCCAGAATACATTTCGGCGAACCCTGACCTTTCAGTCAGGAATAACCACACCAGTTTATTCAAAGTTAGTGAATTTATTTCCCTATATTAACAAAGCTAACACAATATAGATGTGTCTCAGCACCAAATGATAAACGTAAATGAACATTAATAGCTGTCCATAACGGCGAAACAGGTGCAATCTATGCAGCATTTGAATAACAAGGCATTCGATAATAGCAATGCAAATCACTAAAACTATAATCTGTAATGAGCTAATTGCATACATTTAGTCAGCATAACAAGGTCTCAAATTGCATTGTGCAACAGAAGGAATCCTCATCTAACCTCAAATTAGCATCGGCATGTGGGACTTCATGCAAAACAATTTAGTAACATTAATTTAGAAAAACTCCTAACTAGGGCTCTTATCGAAAATCAGCAGTTGGTTACCTAAAAGAAACACAATGCAATTGTACAATTTCCTTTCATATTTACCAATTACAATCAGCATTCAAGGAAGTCTTCGTCTCACAGGTACCGTTTCTCGATCAGCATGGGACGGGGCAAAGGGGCAGGGGTGGACGGGGCAATTGCCTCACGGCGGCAAGATAAACTACTACTTCATGCAAAGGGACAAATCAAAGTTAAAGTATCTAGGGTAAGAGTCATTTAAGTCTCTTTCTCTCTTCTAGAGAAAGCATCAAAGTCTCTCAAAATGGCGTCGCAGCAAGGTGGGCCATATTAGCTGCAATGTCCTGCAAAATGGCGGGTATCGGGCTGGTAATGGCTCCTTTCTTCTCGTGCACCTGGTTTAAATAGACAACAGTTCAAATCCAGTAGGGTCTTCCATTGGAGGGTTCATAGGTTAGCTTCAAATTGTCCAATCAAAAACAACAGTTCTCAAGCTTTTACTTAAGCATACATTATTCTTGGAGACGGGTACGCAAGTTGCAACATTTTATACCAATTAACTCATTTTCAGAGCTTCCATTGTCCGCACCTGCAGATTGACCTAAAGTACAGCTTCAAGCAGAAATACACGTTTAATAGCACATTGGAAAAATACGAGCATCTAAATCGTGAGACCAGGCAACTAGGCCGAAGCCTGCACTAAAGTAATGCTAAGCTAAAACATTTCAAACAAGCAAATCATAGCACACGTTTACGATTATGTCGGATTAGTGCAATTCTAATACATCACATTATATAAAGCACGCTTATAAATGTTGGCAAACTACTCTGAGGGCACATTTTGTCCCCGTACAATCTTTATTAGTTCGGTTAAAGTCACACATGATTATTGCAGCACTACGTTTAAGCACTAATAAATGTAAAACCTTCATTTCAGCTTCATCAATGGAGACTGTTTTGTGCTCAAACTTTGTGGTATTAACCACTAGATAGCTGAGTAGCTCAAAAGCCTGCCGGGAGGAGCTACCTCAGGCCTGACTTTAAGGTAGGAGCTGACCAACTGCTCAGGAGAAGCACTCAAAATGCCCTCCTCACGCCCCAAGGACACCCCCACCCACACCAGAGGGACAGCGGAGAATGGGGGAACCCATCCTAGGTAAGTATAGGTAAGTAGGAGTAAGTAATTTTGGATTTTTTTTAAAAGTGCCACTGGGGGCCCTGAAATGGGCCCCCATATATGGCACTGGGTGCAATGGTCAAGTCCAGTGGACCCTTGTCCCCTGTGCTGGCCACTGGGGTGGTGGGCATGACTACTGTCTTTCATAAGACAGGAGTCATGTGGAAAGGTAGGTTTAGCGTCAAGAAATGATGCTAGGCTGGTTAGAGTCATCTTTTTTTTACTCTAACCAGCCTAACATAATTTTTGGGTGCAAAACCCCCTTCTCCCATACCACCACCCCCACCCGGCTAACGTAATTTTTTTTGACACTAGCCCACCCGTTGTGCCAGATTGCACCATTCCATTAATATGGCACTCAGTTGACATCCTGGAATGGTGCAAGCTGGCGCCATACTTTTTGAAGCAAAACTGCGTTAGCACAGTTTTGCCTCAAAAAGCATGAATCAGAGCTCAAAAGCATTCCTGCTGTGCTTGTGCACAAGACACAGTTTTCACTGTAAAGGGACTACCTGTCCCAGGATCCTTTGGCGGCAGTACGGGCAGAGAAGGTGAGCTCAAATACCACCTGCACTGCTATAAAGCGCCACAGGCATACCCGCTACACAGAACATGTGCAGGATGCTCCTGGTAAAAGCCCAGGCCTAGGGCAGGCCCTTCTTCACCCGTCATCGGCGGGAAGAAGTTGGTCTGGGCCACCCCTCTTGATCTGCTGCCTATTCAGGTACCTACACCGCTTTTCTTTCTTTCTTTAAACTGCTGCACCCTAAAAGTACTTAACCTCTAACTACATAAGGACTTTGCGTATACTTTGGCGCGGAAGGCAGCTGTCAGTTTGTTGGAAGGCCCAGTGAAAGCTACAAGATAACTATTATTCAGTAGTCTGTTGGCTACTACATTGAGGCTGTTGAAGCTTGTTGAGAGTCTTGAATTAGTGCTGAGCAGTGGTAACCGGTGAGAGTTGGATCAGTAGACCACGGCCCTTTCAGTTGTTAACAATGGGAAAATGTGAAATTGGAGCAAGTCTACAAAAACAGTCCAAGAATTCAACTGTAGATGGATTCCTCAAGCAGGATGTCGAGGTAATGTCTAAAGAAATTGAAGTGCCAAAATGCGTCTCTCGCTCCCAGCTGACACGCCCAGGCACCCCCCACCCGTCCCTCCTGCTCAATGCTTATCAGTAACTGAGGCACAAGCAGCTTGCTTCATTTTCAATCTAGATGAAAGAGCTTCTGCCCCTTTGTCTTCCAATCCTCGTTCTCTTCCTGTTTTTCCCTTTTTCCCTGCTGCAAACCCTCTGGTGAAATGAAAGAAGTGATTACTATCAGAGAAGGCATGGAAAAAACAGGATCCTAGTGCACTTACGCAAGTTGATCTTAACAGACAAAATGAAAATGTTCTTGAAGAGGTGCTATGTGCCAAAATCACTTCTCTTTTGGATACTAGTTTCCACCCCATTTACTTATGCACTTAAGTGTGATAGAAGCATCTTTGTCACAATTTGGTGTTGGTCCTCCTGTTGCCCCTGTGGCTTACTCACAGACTATTTTGACTGTGCCATCTAAGTCCATAACATCTCAGACAACTCTCTACAAGGAGGTGGAAGTGTTAGGAGGGGTGTCTGCGTTTGTGTTAGGGGGGCGATGGCAAACCTGCAACAATGTATTTTAAAAAAATCCACTCAAATGACTGTCTGTCATGGGATGAGGAGAACTCACTGTGGTTGCAGGGCGGGGACATTTTCAACAACAGCGTGAGGCATTTCCCTCACTTGTCAACCCGCTGCCTGTCTAGATGTTATTTGGCTGGCAAATGCCCGTCATTCATCAGAAATCCCTGAGCAATTAAAGAATGAGGTAGTTCATTAGCTGCAAAGAAACCTAAACTCTAATATACCTATTACAAACAATACTTTGATAGTGAGAAGGCTCAGGTGAGGTGGACCGTTGAACAAGAACTTTAGCTGCAATTGTGTTATTGTTAAATTTAGGTACACCAATATTGCCAAAGGCCCCTTGAACTAGTCTGACCTGAATCCTAATTACTGAGGTCTTATTCCTGATCCTTGCTTTTTGTATTGCTACAGCAAAATGTTTCCCTGTGCTCTCTTAAGGGCCCAAGAATGATTGATGCCGTACCACTTTCATTGATTTCACCTGTATATGTCATCCTAGGCCAGAGTGTAACACATGAGTAGGTGAGTATTCACCGATGAGGAGGACGCTGGTAAATATGTACAATTTACCCAAATATATACTCACAGGATGAACAAAGGCTGGTTACTAATGAGGTCTCTGTCCTGTTTTTTATCTCCTCTTTGGAAACTTTATCTATTATTTGATGGTTCACAGCATGCCTGTAATCCAACTTAAATGGCATTGACTGGGGCCAAATTTTAGATGGGTATGAGTTCTGTATTTTTAAGGAGACCTTTCCCTTCAGAACGTCCATTAATGTTCTTTTAAGAGCTTCTGTATTCCGGAATTAGCCTCTTTTTCATGTAGGAAGAAAACGAGGCAAGACAAGAAGCAATGATTGATGAAGATAATTTGAATGTAGTTAATCTGTCAAAACATGACTTAATATTGAATGAGAAATCTGTTTTAGAATTGGGACTATTCTTTTGCCCTATGACAGAATTTGAGGATAGAGAGGCACTTATCAACCTATTCCGATTTGTGAGAAAGCTTAAATTGCTGAAATATTTTCATCAAAAGGGAATTATTGAAGGGATTCGCCTGAATTCCACTAGTGGTGCATTATCAGATCTGACCATCAACAATATTGACACACTAATTAACTTAGGAGAACTTGAAAGGAACATCACACCCGCAGAAACCAGGGATACCCTTAGTGAATTGGAAATCCAAGTGGACAGATCTCATGAAAGCCCTTTTAAGCCTCGCTCCATATTTACTCCTAATATGGAAAATGATAACCTTGATGCTTTCCAAGAACTAGTTCTCAAGGACCTAATGAAATGAAGGACAATGGGAACACAAGAAATGGTCGGACAATTTGCCTAGAGGACAGAGAACGTCTTTTAAAACACTCAGAAATGCTTGCAGTAAGCAATAAAACCTTTTGATAAAGGGTGAATGCTTTTATCTTCTGCCAGCAATACATAAGTTTAGTAGCAGTCCACCTGGGTGCCCCATAGAGTCTTCAAATCAGAGTTTGTTAGAACACACTGCAATGCACCTTGATTTCTTTCTATCACAAATAGTGAAGGAGTTGCCATCCACTGCAGGGATACAACAGACTCTTTGTAAAATATATGACATGCACTTAGAACCTGCCTTTCTACTGGTGGCCATTTATGCAAATGTGGGTAATACATGTATGTGACATGACCGGTCGTATGACGGAGCCACGCATGCATTTAGCACACATGCCTTTACAATGTGGCCAATACAACGAACGTGTAGTTACCACATGGTCCTTTACCACAAAAGTGGTTACAATGACTTGCCTTAAGGAAAAGCTGGTCTTTGGAATACTATAGTTAACTATTCCAGTCCGCACAACATTAGGGAAGGTGTTGGAATTAAAGTCCAACACCAGTCAAACAACGGGATCTCTAGAGCAAGTCATTGTAACGGCGTCTATTGCCCGAACTGGAAAGACACTGCGTGGTTTCATCTGCGTGGTAAAGGCTGTTTTCTGACATGACTTAAGTTTACAGGCAAGTGCACATTTCGCAAGGTTTAGATCATTGTGTCCGCACGCACACATTATTAGACATGATTGATTTCTGACTGACCTCCAGCAATGCAAACATTTTCATGAGCTGGTTGGAGGAGCAGGTGGTCAGAGGAGACCTTTAGAAATAGATTCAACGTATGCCATTATGTATCTACTACATAGACTACCATTTTATCATCTAGTATGGCAGTGCTAAGGAGGCAAATGATTTTGTGGAAAACTGCAAACTAACAACTTAAATTTGATCTTCACCTAAAAAATCAAGTTGAATTTCTAGACATCAAAGTTACAGTATGCAAGGGGAGTATGGCCACTACACTGTGCCGTAAAGATACAAAGGAAATTGTTTCTTACATACCATATGCTATCACCCTCCAAACTCAACTGTAGCATTCCTTATGATCCTCCGAGCAAAGTGCAACTGTAGTACAACAGTCAGCTATGAAAAACAAACCTCAATATGGAGTAGTGATTTAAAAAGAGAGGGTATCCCAGTAAGGTCTTAAGGAAGCCTTAGAGTAAAGCAGAACCAATAACTAGAGAATAATGTCTATTTGACTAAAACAAAGAAATATATGAATGACCGATCAATATTAATATTTGTACAGTATACAATATAGCAAACAGTAACAACAATAGAATCATCTATTTGCAGTGGCATATCATTAGCGCACGTCTAGTGGTAGGAGCTAATTTAAATCAGAACCCTACTGTTGCCAAGCAAATGTCTACACCCTTGCAGGTACACTGATTTCTAGTTATCTGAGAGAAAGAGCAAACTACAGGGAGTGCAGAATTATTAGGCAAGTAGTATTTTTGAGGATTAATTTTATTATTGAACAACAACCATGTTCTCAATGAACCCAAAAAACTCATTAATATCAAAGCTGAATATTTTTGGAAGTAGTTTGTAGTTTGTTTTTAGTTTTAGCTATGTTAGGGGGATATCTGTGTGTGCAGGTGACTATTACTGTGCATAATTATTAGGCAACTTAACAAAAAAAAATATATACCCATTTCAATTATTTATTATTACCAGTGAAACCAATATAACATCTCAACATTCACAAATATACATTTCTGACATTCAAAAACAAAACAAAAACAAATCAGTGACCAATATAGCCACCTTTCTTTGCAAGGACACTCAAAAGCCTGCCATCCATGGATTCGGTCAGTGTTTTGATCTGTTCACCATCAACATTGCGTGCAGCAGCAACCACAGCCTCCCAGACACTGTTCAGAGAGGTGTACTGTTTTCCCTCCTTGTAAATCTCACATTTGATGATGGACCACAGGTTCTCAATGGGGTTCAGATCAGGTGAACAAGGAGGCCATGTCATTAGATTTCCTTCTTTTATACCCTTTCTTGCCAGCCACGCTGTGGAGTACTTGGACGCGTGTGATGGAGCATTGTCCTGCATGATAATCATGTTTTTCTTGAAGGATGCAGACTTCTTCCTGTACCACTGCTTGAAGAAGGTGTCTTCCAGGAACTGGCAGTAGGACTGGGAGTTGAGCTTGACTCCATCCTCAACCCGAAAAGGCCCCACAAGCTCATCTTTGATGATACCAGCCCAAACCAGTACTCCACCTCCACCTTGCTGGCGTCTGAGTCGGACTGGAGCTCTCTGCCCTTTACCAATCCAGCCACGGGCCCATCCATCTGGCCCATCAAGACTCACTCTCATTTCATCAGTCCATAAAACCTTAGAAAAATCAGTCTTGAGATATTTCTTGGCCCAGTCTTGACATTTCAGCTTGTGTGTCTTGTTCAGTGGTGGTCGTCTTTCAGCCTTTCTTACCTTGGCCATGTCTCTGAGTATTGCACACCTTGTGCTTTTGGGCACTCCAGTGATGTTGCAGCTCTGAAATATGGCCAAACTGGTGGCAAGTGGCATCGTGGCAGCTGCACGCTTGACTTTTCTCAGTTCATGGGCAGTTATTTTGCGCCTTGGTTTTTCCACACGCTTCTTGCGACCCTGTTGACTATTTTGAATGAAACGCTTGATTGTTCGATGATCACGCTTCAGAAGCTTTGCAATTTTAAGAGTGCTGCATCCCTCTGCAAGATATCTCACTATTTTTGACTTTTCTGAGCCTGTCAAGTCCTTCTTTTGACCCATTTTGCCAAAGGAAAGGAAGTTGCCTAATAATTATGCACACCTGATATAGGGTGTTGATGTCATTAGACCACACCCCTTCTCATTACAGAGATGCACATCACCTAATATGCTTAATTGGTAGTAGGCTTTCGAGCCTATACAGCTTGGAGTAAGACAACATGCATAAAGAGGATGATGTGGTCAAAATACTCATTTGCCTAATAATTCTGCACTCCCTGTAAAGCTGGCTAGAATCTAATTAAGATTTATGCAGGTGTGCTAAATGTAAATTGTCACTCGTATTTGCTACCCCTGGGTAGGAAAACTGAATTTCTAAACATCTAACTACTTTGTATATGTATTGAAATGTCCCTGTACTCTGATGTATATGGGCAGTACCATCTTCCCTGTGTGCAAGAGAGTGTTCAAACCCATCAGGGGCATTAGAAAGGCAGACACAGCTTATTTAGTAACCAGAAATTTCAAGAACCAAGACCTGTTGCAATTTTTGCCATTGATAGGGTTGAACAGTATGTGAAGCAGGTATGTTTTGGATCTCAAAACTAAGGGGCTTATATTTACAATGAATTGGCATAGGGCAGCTCTGCAAGCCTTTTTGCTGCTCTGCCCTATGCCAATTTGAAAGGGCAAGAATGCACCATATTTACAAGATATGATCCTTTTTTTCTGGTCAACCTTGTTTGATTCTTTGTATGCCTAATCCCCTTCTGTCTGGTCTTCCTTGCCATCCTGGTCCTTTTGACCCTTGTTCATCTGATTCTTCCCATCCTGCTTATCTGATTTCTAGTAGATCTAGTAGATCAGTTCCTGGTTCTGCTAGTCCTTCAGTCTACCTGACTTCTTCTGTCCTGCCTTCTTCTGCCTTCCTCTCTTAGCTTTTGCCTTTCTGGTTTGGATCATCCTTGCCCTTCTGGCACTGCACCATATTATCTGGGACCTCTTGCTCCTGGTTCTCTTCGTTTGGGTTCTTCTGAGCCTCATCATCTTGGTCTTGAACCTCCTGGACATCCAGGTCTTGTCATGTTCTGTTCCTCTTGAGCTTATTCACCCTGGTCCTGCTACCGGCAGGTCCTGGTCTTTCTGCTCAATGTGTTACTCTGGGCCCTGGCCCAATTTCCATGGTCCACCTGGCATTCCTAGGTCTGTTCCTGGTCCTCTTAGTACTCATCCTTCTAATCCTCCTTGCTCTGGTCCTGCTCCTCCTGGCTCTAACCCTACCGGTATTCTTGATACTGGGCTTCCTTGTGTATTCTGGTCCCGTGGTGCCCTGGTGCCATCAGCCACAATCATCATGCTCCTAATCTTCCTAGTCTTCCAGGATCTGTCCTGATCCTCCTGCTCCTTGTCCTCATGCTTCTACACCAACTGATCATGGTTCTCCTTGCTCTGGTCATCTTTATATGGGCTGTCTTGTTTTTCACACTCTTGGCCAGCTTGTTCCTAGCCACGTGATGTGGACCCCCAGGTGCAGTCATCCCCACCCTGATCTCACTGGTACTGATCCTCCTTTTTCTCCTCATTCTGGTCCTCCTGGTACTAAAGGTCCTATTCCTCTTTGCCCTGGTCTTTTTATTTCCCCAAAAACCTTTGTTTCCTGGTCCTTTTAGAATGTTTCCTTCTGGTTGCCTGTGTCCCTGGTCTCACCTCACTGGTTCTCTTGCCCACAATCCTTGTCCCTCTCGGGATTAAGAGCAAATTGGTTCTCCTAGCCCGGGTACCACAGTTTCTAGTCCATCTGGCCTTTTGTGTCTTGGCCCTCTTAGTCTTTGCCTTTCTTGTTTGGGTTGTTTTTGTCCACCTGGATCTTTTCCTACTCCTTTTAGTCCTACTGGTATTGCAGCCATAGATCTTGGCCCTCTTGATCCTGGGTCTTGTCTTGTTTAGTTCCTCCTGAGGCTCGTCACTGTGGTTGTGGTCCTCCTTGTGATCCTACTGGCCACCACTGTCCAGTTCCCTTACTCTGCCCGCCTTGGTAAGCTGAGCCCTGTACCCCTAGGTCATAATGTTCACAGCCCTCCTACTCCTGGCATGGTGATGATCTTTTTAGTACACTTAGTCCTTCTTGCGCTGGACTTCTGGTACTGGTCCCCTTGCTTTTCCTAGTCCCTGCCTTGAGAAACCTGGTTTCTTGGTACCACTGAACATTGGCCTGCATGTCCTGATCTTTATAGTCCTCTTCAATCTGATCCTGATCCTCCTGCTCCTTGCCCTCGTGGTTCTACATGCTAGCTTTAGAACTTACTGACCTTGTACTTCTTGGTCTGTCTGGTCATCATTCCCATGTACTCCTGCACAAAGTTCTTTGTGTCCTGGGTCTCCTGTTTCACAGGTTCCCGGTCCTGAACATTTTGACCCCCTCACCTAATTCTTATCCTTCAGCCCTCCTGGTCCTGCTTCCCTGGTTGATCTACTCTCCTGGTTTGCCTTTTCCTAGTTATTCTGCTCCTCCTGGTTCATGTAGTCCTGGTCTTAGGTCTGGTATTTCTTGGTATGGTCCTCCTGTATAGGATCTTCTGGTGCTGGTCCCACTGTACTGTTTCCTTATTCCTCCAAGTTCCACAGTCCTCCTGCCTTATTCTAGTTTTGCTAGTCCTCCATGTCTCCTGGTTTCCCGGTTTAACCTTGTTCTTGCTAATGTGACCCTGGTTCCCTTTATCATGGTCCTCCTAGTAATGGTCATACTGGGAATGGTCTTCCTTATCCCAGTAGCACTGATTGTCCTAATTCTTATGTTGTAGGTCACCTTGGTGCATTTAGTCTTTATCACGCTGGTTTAAGATTCCAATGAGTCTTACCCTCAAGGACCTTGTGATCCCACCGAGCTTAGAATTCCTGGTCCTTTATAACCCTTCTGATCATTCTAATCTAGGGTCTCCAGATCCTGTTAGCCCAGGTCCTCTCTTGTTGTTGCCTTCCCAGTACTGGTTCATTCGATTCTAGCCCCTTGGTCCTACATGTGGTATTGGCCTCCATGCCTCTGGTCCTTCCTTCCATTGGGCTCCTGATACTGGGCCTCTTTGGTCTGTCTATCCAGGTCTGCAAAGAGCCTTGGCCACTCTTGTTCCTTTGATCCCGGTTGGTGCTCTCAAGCCCTCCTTGCCATTTTGGTCAAGGGACTTCAGTTCCTTCTACAGCCTCCAATCCTGTTGCCCAGATTTGTTTTTTTTTAGATTAACAATTTCTTATGCTGAGACAGCACTGTCAATGACAGAAATGAGGGTTTGGTTGAGACAAGACCTTGCCCACTTAAAACACTGCTGCATATGTTACAAATACATTGTGCAAATGGCTTAAATGTCAGTATGGCTGTTGGGGCCACTCATGCCTTGGGACCAATAAACTCCTATGCCTGAAACCCACTCTGCTGGTTGAATCCTATAAACTAGTGTGCTCATTCGCAGGCAGCAGAGTGAAATACCTGTCTTATGCTTTCATTTCCCCACTCAACAGAAGTCCCATTATGGTCTCTCACTCAATTTATCTTCTGCAAGTGTCCGAAAGTACTGTGCCCCCAAGCACCAATTGCTGCTGTAGGTGTGACCCCCCTCTGGGGCCCAAATACCACCTATCTGTCTGCATTTCCATTTTGCTACTGCTTGTCAACTGCTTCTGTGTTGCCAGGTGTGAAATACTAAGCAAGTCAACCCCACTTAAAAAGAAGCCTAAAGCTACCACAAGGCCTTCCAAAAGAAGCCCAAAAAGAGCCCAGCCATCAAAAATCATCAAAGGAAGTATCATGAACATAAAAAACCAATGTTCTCATGAGTGAATAAAACACGTATGTAACATGCTTTAAAACCATTCCAACTATTCTTTGCAGGCAGCCAAACAGTCCTAGACTGAAGCACTAATTATCTGCGTGCCATACCCTGATGCTCCTAAAATAGTTTGATTCCTACATTTCTTACATATTAAAATCATATAAATGCTGTTATTCAAAATTGGTTTCACTTTTTTTATTTGTAAATAGATTAGCCTAGTTCATGCCCTTACCTTTGTACAACCTATTGTACATTTGTATATCAATTTACATTCAAATGCCTCACACATGTTGCATTCCCATTTCAAGAAGGCTACCACCGTACCATTGCCTGCTGTACTTTTTTTCTTCATGGCCCTGACCTCCTTCACATTATGGGCATCATTACGACTTTGGCGGTCTTTTTGGAAGACCGCTGCGGTAGTGGCCACCAAAAGACCACCACTTTGGCGGTCATCCGACCTCCGTATTAAGAGTCACACATTGGAGATCGCCACTAAACACCGCCAGGACACAGGTGGGTGGGAAAGAGGTGGTTCCACTACCAGCACCGCCAGCCCGACAACTTACCATCCACCAGATTACGACCCACAAAACAGCACAGCAGTTCTACCATGGGAGAAAACCATTGGCGTGTGAACTGCTGCGCACTAAAACTCACCTCAGGCTGAATAAAACACCACATTGGCCAGTTCAAAAACCCAATACCTAACACACATACACACAGCAGACACACCTATGCACTGCACAATATAACACCTCTGCACACAACCCACAAGCCTCTGCAACTCAAACGACAAACACTCACACCAAGAGCAGGCACCACTTTTACAATTTAGGCATATCTCACTCAGCACACACCATACAACTGCACGAACAATACAATACACACATAACAAATACACACAAACACCACAACCGACCATCACATACAACAAAACCCCTACACCCCACCAAGCACCCTACACTGCACCCTTGCACACACAACACCCACCCCCACCCCCACCCCCAGCACAACCACAACCACAACTGTGTCCCGACAAAAGCACCCACGCTTCACAAAGGGTTGAGGGTTATGGCTGATGAAATTGTCAGGGTAGAGCCACAGGTCCAGCAAACCTCCTTTGCCAGGAAAATTGAGTTATGGCAGACAATTGTCGACAGGGTCAACTCAGTAGACAACCATCCAGGTGCAAAGGAAGACATCAGCAAGAGGTGGAACTACCTACAGGGGAAAGTGCTTTCCATGACATCACGCCACAAGTTTGCCGTGCAGAAGACTGGCGGTAGGCCCCACCTCCTCCCCCAGAATTCACATTGTGGGGGGAAAAGGTCTTGGACATCCTGCACCTAGAGCGCCTGACTATAATACTCAGAGGACTGGACTCTGGTAACTACCACTCCCCGGGTACACATTTGTCCTGTTCAGTATGCTTCCACACCACCCAATTCACTCTATCTCCCACCACACCTCCCGCCGAATCACCTAATGCTCCTCTCCTGCATGTCACACCATCACCCATCCCCAATGCCCACACAGTTCCTGGCAAGTGCATGGTGAGCAGTGCCAATAACAATCACTACAACTCCCACAATGCAGGAGTCCATCTACATCAAAACATGCATGTCCACTTCGCAGCACAAAGTCTGCATGTATGAGTATTGCACTATATACAGCAACTGGATGCTTTGACTGAGGATCACTACATGGCAATGACAACAATACAATGGCACTACACAATGGCAAACAAGGCCAAACGCAGCCACAGCACTGTCACCAAATGTAATGGCCACTTATCCAGATCAACAACCCTGAAATGGACCGAGCATGGGGTAGAAAGTAATTCCCATGTACCAAATACAGACAGGACAAGTTACCATGCATACACACATACTCCTCCTCTGGGACACCTGGTCAGTCCACCACTTCCTGCCTCACCCTGCCCACATCAACCCCCCAGCCTGTGGCCTTAACAGCACAGCCAACTCTTCGTCCCCAAACCTGATTCCCGAGGACTGTTCAATCAATAGTGTGACCCCTCACTCCCAATACAATGAAGATCCTAGTGAGACTGGGATTGGGCACACCATGTCAGGCCACAAGCACATGGGGGCAAGTTGCATGCCTGGGAACCTGTGGGTCAGAGGATGGGGCATCCAAGGGAATCAACTGCCCAGCAAACCATCTTCCAAACCCTGGGAGCATACCAACAATCCCAGGACAGGATGGCACAGATCATTACCATATTGGGGGAAACCCAAAGAGTGCAGAGGGAACACCACCAAGATGTCATGCAGCAGTGGCAGGCCCACAATGCCACCATGGCCTTCACTGCAGGGTGCTCAGAGACCTCAGCACCACCCTGTGTGCTTCCACTACCCACCAGCAGGCCCCTTCCACTAGCCACATAACATCTGAACATTCCACATCTGCCACAGCTAGTGGAAAGGATGCTCTGCCAGGGGAACCACATGCCTCTGGCACATCCCCCTCTGTAGCTGATGAACTCCCTGGCAAAGGTGGAGGTCCATCCAGGCATCCGGCTGGAGCAGATGCCAAGACCAAACCCACTGCCAGGAAGTGAAACCCTCCTGATTTTTCTCCCTTGTGTGCCACTGGAACACTCTGCTGATCTTTCAATGACATTACTCCATTTTCCCATGCCCTTGGACACTAAACCTATGCTACCTACAGCTGTGCCATCTACTCTGATGATTACAACTACCATGACCCCACTCATCACCTGTTTGTCACTGTATGCACCATAGATTGCTTGTTCACTTTCCACCTGTATGCCCAATAAACACTATTGAACACAGCAACAGCATATGTGTCTTTATTTGAACATGTACAAATGTTTTGTCTGCAAAATGGCATGTCGATATGCCCCCCCAAGCCAAAAGGCAGTGTAATGGACAGCAGAGGGAGGCATCCTCTGCAGGAGACATAGTACAACAGACTTGTTTCAGGGCAGATGTAAGGTAGTCACTATTCCAGGCACACACTAAAGTAAATTCATTCATCTAACCTGCAAAAGCGGCTATGACAGAGAGTTACATCAGGATAGAAGACATGATGCCACACAAAGCACATATTTAGTACATAGCTGTCCAGCCCAGAGTAGATTGCCACTGAAGCAGTGCAAAACAGATGACATTTCTACACACCCAGTCACAGGACATACATTCAGTGTAGCTGCTATCAGTCATGTGCAAAACTCTATTCTGTAAATAGTTACCAACACCTCATTAACGTGAACACCTCAAGACATAGGTGGCAGAGGCAGTGATTGACATACCACAGTCAGTGGGTGAAATAACATGAGAACAGGAGAATGCAGAACACATAGCTCAACACAGATCTGTCCATAGGAGATCTGAATCTAGCAACCTGCAGTGAGTACACATGTAAGATAAGATGCATGTAAACTCTGCACCCTACATTCAAGCACTCACCTCCCCAACACACATATAGGGATAGAAACACATTACACCACTGATTATACTAACCAGGAGGACCATTGTCACCAATCAATGTGGATACACATCACTTGCAAATGCATAGTCAGAATAGCTGTATGTCACTGGAAGTACTGATTGATGAGCTCAGCCCTAGAGTCAGCTGCACCATCCTCATCTGCCTCCTCATCACTTTCCATGTCTGCATCACCAGCCACTTGTCCGGCTGCCTCATCATCATCAGCTAGCAATGGTATCTGATGTCTCTGGGCAAGACTGTAGAGCATGCAGCAGGCAACTTTGATCTGGCACACCTTTTGGGGAGTGTAGAACCTGAACCTGGCTTTCAGAAGGTCAAATGTCCTTCCGATTACATGCCTCATCCTGCTGTGGGCCTCATTGAAATGGAATTCACCTTCCGTGGAAGGGTACCTCACTGGTGTCAACAGTCAGGGAAGGTTAGGATAGCCAAAGTCACCTGTGTGCTTAAAGGTGGGACCTGTTAAAATACAGGTACTGCCACAGGAAAGAATGTGATTACGGGTGCCATAACAAAGACACTCATCCAAATGTTTACATACCAATGAGCCAAGCGTCTCTGCGTGTAGTTGTGCCATCATGTGTGGGACATTGCCATGCCTCAGAATGTAGGAGTCATGCACAGATCCTAGGAACTTGGCTGTCACCTGTGCAAAGTACTGGTCTGCCAGACACAGCACCTGAACATTGATCGAGTGGTAGTGCTTCCTGTTCCTCAACACCTGTTCATTGTCACTGGGAGGGACCAGGGCTATATGGGTGCCATCTTGCCATCTATGGTCCCTATCACATGAGGGATGTGTCCCATATCATAGAAGTCAGCCTTTACATAGGCCAAATCTCCACATTGTGGGAACCTGATGTAGATGTCCAGGTGTTTTAATAAAGCACACAGTACATCCTTCGACACAAGACTGAACATGTACTGTGACATCCCTGCTGTCAAGGCCACTGTATTCTGGCAAGAAATTGTAGCACTGACAGGACTTGTACTGTGGGAGGGATGGCATAGAGATTGTGTATGGCAGCAATAGATCAGGCTGCAACTGGGCACATAGATCCATGATGGTCTGATGCTTCAAACAATTGGTCTGGATGACATGCCTGTCCTCCATGGTTGCAAGGTCAACTAGTGGCCAGTACACTGGTGCATGTCTCAATCTCCTCATGGCAAGGTATCTAGGATAGAGAATAGAAACTGTACTAAGTGATAAGTACCTCACACATGTGGCAGAACATGTCATCATCGCACCCACTCAACACTGTAGACATGCATCGCACTGCTGACACATACCATTATGTGCAAGCTGAAGCATCACTGTTACATGCATGTCACATGCATTAGCTAAACTATGATGGCACAACATAGGCCTACTCCGCAGTTTGGACATAAATGTGTATGATGCACGTATTTAGGGACTGCAAGGCATGATATGTGCAAAAAATGGCAGCCGCATGGCCTGTTGCACAGGACCTTTGGAAGTGACCTAATTCTTCCGGAGTATGTCATCATGGCGGTAGGTGGTCGCAACCGCTGTGCAACTTCTTATTAGTTAACATTGCTGCCTATGGGGGATTGGGGCCAATGGCGATCACCGCCGCTTGTGAGGGTCCTGTACAGGGGCAGTGACTGTGATTTTCTGCAACCTAGCTCACTTGACACTCTTGCAGGCAAGACCCCCACAAGCTGAGCTGCTATGTCCTGTTTATGGGAGACATCAAGCCATGTCCTGCAGGTTATAGGGCCCCAGCCTTCACCCCAGAAAAGCTGGTGAAGCTCGTGGACGGATGCCTACCCATGTATGGACAGTTCTATGGGGTACCAGAGGAACAGGTGAGCCCACTGCCATAGTCATGTGTGATAGGGGTGTTTGTGATGGTGTAAGGGGTAAGTCTACAGGGGAGGGAGTACATGCATGCAGGAGGCATAGAGTTGAGGCGTGTGAGCCGAGAGAAAGGGCATGTGTGGGCACTTGGTGAGTCAGATGTGTATTGTCCACTGCCGTTGGTATGGGGCATGTGTACCTGAATTTCTTCTGTCTGTGTCATCTATGCAGAAAAACACCCATCAGAAGAAAGAGATCTGGCATGGCATCGACAAGCAGTTGCAGATCCTGGGGGTCCACAGCCGGCAGAGCACAGGCTGCAGAAAATGGTGGGAGGATCTAAGATACTGGGCCCGGAAGACCTCGGAGGCCCAACGAAGGAGGGGTGCCCGTCGGACCCTCCTAATGGCCCACATTTTGGCAATGGTCTACCCTGAGCTGGATGAACATTTGAGGGCAGCACAACAGCCACAAGGGGGTGAGTACTGACTGTATCCTGGCTCTTCAATGCGCTTAATGGGGATTATGTTCTTCACTGCTGGCAAAGTGATATTGTTGAAATGACATCCTGGGCATCATCTACTGGAAATGGGTATTATGCACCCTGGCTTAGTACATATAGTAGATGTGTTGCCATGCTTTACCGTCAGTGAATGTACATCTCCCATTTCTAGACCTCTCCATGTCTGGAATGTGGAGATGGTCAAATGTCATAGCCACATGTGTGAGACCCTCCTGCCTATGCAATGAATGTGAGCGTTAGTATCACCCTAAGCATTGAGTATGACCAGCTTCATCCATCTGCATTCGTGGCTCTGAGGTGTCAGTCCTCTCCCATCTGTGTAGCATACCTGTATATGCTACAGTGTGACTCTAGTTTTATTACAGGGACTAAATACATCATGAACCGGTAATGGTATTGACTGAATGTGGGGCTGCCATTACAGTTCCACAACAGATATGGCCTTCATGGAACTGGATTTTTGATTTGATAGCTGTATTGCGATATATAGGTGATCAGCTGCCTGTAGGGTATGTGAAGGTTGTCAAACAGGGATGCTGATCCATGTACAATTGATTATGTCTGGTTGCTGGGACTTTTCTGCTTGCCTTGGCCAAGCTGAAGTAGCAGACTAGGGGAGGTTGGCCTATTGCATGTCACATGGCATGTTGATGTGATTCTAGTGTTGCATTTAGTCTCCCATGGATGACTCATGTAGAAGTGGGATGTGTAAATGGTGTAATGGCAGTTGTGTTGGACTGTGTGTGCCTAATGCATCCTGACATTTACCATTTGATATGTGTGTTGTCTGGGCTCTGTGATAGATATTGTCATTTCTGGAATGATGTTTCAGGGTGGAGTTGTCATGTTGCGCAGTCTGACAGGTGTGACTGCATGTGTTGTGGTATTGTAAGTGGACCAAGGTGTAATATGTGTGTTCCTAAAGAACATCTGTTGTGACATTGCACTCAGTGATTGAGTATGGAAGTGTTATATGTGATCTATGGACCTTTGTAGATGCACATGACAGTATGCTCAGTTGTGATATAAATGTGATCTGGCGCTATGATTCTGTCAGACTGTTCAAATGGATATACCACAGACTCTTGTTTTGCACGTCAGGTGTCAACTGTTTGGGTGTCTGACTTGTAATGGCCAATTCAGTGTTGATTTCCATATTGCCATCACTGTAGAGAGTTTTGGTCTGGCATGTAATGTGACAGACAGGTGCTCTGTGGCCTGTGAGTGGAGTTGTCTTCAATGTAATGGATATGTTACAGGGGCATGATATGATTTTGATGTAGGTGTGAGGGTTGTAATGCAGGTGTGGGTAGCAGTGAAATATTGTGACATGATGTAGACAATGTATATTGGCTCCTGCAATGGACTAGCTAGGATAAGTATTGTCACAGATATGCTTGTTGACCAGTGTGTATGAGCGTTATATGTTAACTCATTTTCACCCTATCTCTCTATCTCTCCCTCTCTCCCTCTTTCTCTATCTGTGTGCATCCGCATTGTCAGGTGAAGCAGAAGGGGCACAGGCGAGTGGGGAAGCGTCAGCCCACGGGACCCAGGAAGCTGCCACCAGCAAGAGCGAGGGACCCAGTGGGACAGAGGGCGAGGGGAGTGCTACGGGGAAGACCAGATCTACCACCTCTTCTTTGGAATCCTCCTCCAGTGGACACTCCCTGGGACCACCCCAGCACCATCTTTGTCTGCCACACCCCTTACTAGCACCACCCTCTGTATAGCTCCTCACCCAGTTGCCCATGCCCACTCACCCCGGAGGGTGGACATCTCCTTCGTCACAGACACCTCTGTCCTTGCCCTAGTCAGCCCTGCTGCCCTCAGCGAAGAGGCTATTGACCTCCTGAGGTCCACCTCTGTGGGTCAGTCTACCATCGTGAATGCAATCCGGGGACAGGCACCTCTGCCCCTGCCCCAGTCAGTCCTAGTGCTCTCAGTGAGTAGGCTATTGACCTACTGAGGTCCATCTCTATGGGTCAGTCCACCATCATGAATGCCATCCAAGCACAGGCAGCTCAAGTCCAACAGAGCAATGTGTTCCTGGAGGGCGTTCACAATGACTTGGCTGGCCTCTAGAGATCCTTTCAGGCTCTGGCCTCCTCCATGACGGCAGCCAGTTTCCCTTTGTCTACTGTCCCCCTCCATCTACCTCTTCCCAATCCCAAACCCCTCTCCCCAAACCCAGCCAAAGCACACATACATACAGGCATACATCTATCTCAACAGACAAGGGTACCACTGACAAGCACAAACACCACAAAACCCACGTCTGGCAGGCACACAGACAACACCCACCTGCAGACACCCCAACATCCACCACCCACACAGACTCCCCCACCACCCCTTCCTTCACACCTCACCTTGTGTACACCTCACACACCTGCAGCAACATCCACCCCAGTCACCACATCCTCACCCACAACAACCAGCGACACACCCACATGCAGCACATCTACCATTCCAGATGACACTACCCCAACAGACAGTCACCCATCCAGCTTGGCATCTACCTGCACTCCCTCCCCTCCTCCTCCCAATACACCTAAACACCATGTCTTCTTAACATAAACTTTGATTTGCATGCATGACTTTGTTTCTATACTTTTTTGCCAAAAAAGATTTTACTTATCTGTGTTTTTTTTCTTTTCTTTTTCAGGTTCTCATATCGATGGTGATGGATCGCTCATCTCTGGTTTCTACTGGTGGTATAGATCCTTCAGGATTGCTTTGCAGTAGCAGGAGAGTCTCATCCTCTCTTGAATGAGTCTTGATTGCCTAGCAAGGTGCAGTCTGAGACAGGTAGGGTATTTATAGTATCAGTGTCCAAGATTGCTGTCTGGATTTTCAGTCTCGCAAAGGCCATGGATCCAGGGTGCTCTTCATTATTTTCTATGTGGAAGCATTGGCAACGTAATGGTTGACTTGTTTCTTAATTTAACGTTAGCATGTTCACTCGCAATATGATATTTGCAGCTTTTAATCTTACCACTTGTATGTCTGCAATTCTGTTGCTTCTCTGTCCATGCTTCATGCTATGGGACCTATTGCAGTTCTATCTCATTTGCCTCTCTTGGGGGACACCTCAAGTTGGGGTCTGGATGACTACAGGCACAGCACGGTTGTGACATCTGTTATTTCACTGTTTGAAATTCCAGTAAGTCTTACACAACCCTCCCTCCTTCTTAGCTCAGTTTAATTTTTAATTTATAATAATCTCAAAACATATTTACAGTACGTAAAAAGAGTGACAACTTGCTATGAAGCAATATAGTAAAATAAATTATATCTAAATTGAAGAACTTGGGAAAGGTAATCGCTGGAGGATTCTGCAATTTATAGGAATAGTGTTGAATTTGTAAGAACTTATATGCAAATTTTGTTGTTTTTTTACAAGAAATTAATGTTTACACCAGCTGAGCATTTTGTAATGCATATGCAGGAATGTCATTAATGACAGGGCAGCGGGGAATTCTAACAGAAATCTTGATATACATAAAAATACAAATAATTTTCCCAATGCAATTCATTTACATTTGATACTGGTAAAATTACTGTGTGGATGACAACATTAATGATCAGTGAAATGACTGAATGAAACTGAGTAGGTTTGTCTTAACAAGAAAAAGACTCATTTATTATTCCTGAAATAATTATCTTATTGAAATTATCCAAATATGTACAAAACAAGTGGTGATAACAATTATTAGTTGTAGTTGGCGCAGATACCTGTACAAAACACCGCCAGCCTCATAATGAGGTCCAGAATATGCTCTACATTACTATTCTTATTACATTATTATGACAAAACTCATTAAGCACAAGCCGATTAGAGAGCAGAGCATAAGAATGGAACAGGTTTAAGACTGTGCATTAACTACATTGTTAATACTATCATGTACACACAGTGGAAAATACAGTCAACACAAATTAATACAGTGAGTGAGTATGAGTGAAGTGATTTGAAATAATTTAAGTTGCCTTACTGGAAATTGTGATTAAAAAGAACAAGCCATGATCCAATGGCCAATGAAACAAGGCATTCATGCCCAATAGTGAAGTTTATGAGCCTTTGGTGGTTTGAAAGATATGGTAGTGGCGTCAAGTAAGCCCCACATAGTCCTACTGGTTGGATGCCAGCGAGTAAGTTGCAAAGAGGTGTTTACTGCCTCTCTGAGGCATGTGAGCCATTTGTGCCACATATGAAATTAAACTATACTAGAGTTCTTCCATTTAGTGAGAATCACTTTGCAGGCAAATGTCAGCATTAGGTTTATAAGAGATTCATCTGCTTCGTTTTTTATTTTATGGGTCGAGCTGACCTAGTAGAAAATAGGAGAATTCTTGAAAATGATTAATATCCAAGGTTTTAATAATGAACTTAAAAATGTTATCCCAGTAGTTCTTGACTGTGGGACAATGAAAGAGCATGTGAGCCAGGTCGCCTGTGTGCACGCCACAGTTCCAGCGTGTGGCTTTTTGTCTGGGCTTAAGCTTGTGAAGCTTTTCGGGGGTCCAGTAGGATCTGTGAATGAGCATGTTTTTAGTTTGGGATAGTGTAGCGGTGGGTATAGCGGCAAGGACATATAAGACAACTCGGGTTTAGGTGGTGTGAAAGATGGGTGTTTATTGGTAATACACAAGTCTTTTTCTATCAGTCCATAAGTCTCTCTCTCTCTCTCCCAGTGAATACAACTCTTTTCTTTTCTATTTTCTCTTCCAGGTCTTCTTTGGTCCAGCCGTAGGACTCGTGTTGGAGTGGCGTCGTCGGGGAAACCCGGGGAAAGGAAAGAAGGCAAGGTAAGTCTTTATACTGGGATTGCTTTAGGATCGTTTTAGTATGGTGGGGGGGTCTTGAGGGGGTGTGGTGAGCTAATAGAACAGAGGGTTTTTAGAAAGGAGGGGAGACCAAATATTACAATCTTCTATGTGAGCTAGATCCCTCAAGAAGGCACTTCAAACTCACACCGCCCGTGTAAGAAAGGTAAGTGTGGGTGTTAGTAAGGGGGGGGCACACTTAGAGAATAGGTCTCACCCTTTTATCAAGTCAACAACAAAAAAAACCAAAAAAACAATCAAGGGAAATGTTTATCCGGTAATTCTTTGCCTGTATTTCCTTTAAGTCCCTTCCCTTTCGCCCTCCTCCTCCTTTTACCTCTTTTCACCTCCCACTCCCTCCGCCTTCCCCACCAAGGCTTTTATCCCGCTTTGTAAGCAGGACCGTACCTTCTTAAGCCACTGCCCTCCAGGGACGTGGCAGAGTCCTCTAGTTTCTTGGCCTCCTTGCCCATCGTCGGAGGTTCCTTCTCTCGTCAGCTGCTCTGACTGTCATTTCTCGCCATGCAATGGCTCTCCCCGTCTTCCCCCGGATATCCGGATTCCCAACGCATTTGCCTTCCGGGTCCTCCCAGGCAGTGCCCCCGGGGTATCGAGCTGCCTGGAGGTCGCTATTGGTGGTAGCCGAGTGTTCCGACGCCCGGCTACAGATAGCATTGGTGATATCTTATTAGTAAAAGTGTATTTATAAATAAGTTTCCAATCAAATTTTACATTGCTTTTGGGTGACTCTGCCTCCCCTTTTTTGCTCATTACATGAGGGCGCTTTGGAAGATTTTGGTAAGAGTAATTTGTATAGTTTAAATACTACTTGGCCGGCATTGCACAACTTAATATTAAACTAAGTAGCAAAGGATCATTCTTTATAGCAGAATTTTTAGATAATTGGACTTTTAGTCTCAGAAATGTGTAAAAATTGAGGTTACCCAACCTGAAGAACAATTGCAAAGTGGGGAAGTGCAGTGGGAAAGTGCTATCAAATAAGTGTTTGATCAGATTAATTCCTTTCTTAGAGTAGTCGGGCCATGAAACTGTATTAATTTTTTGGGTTGAGCCATATTGAGGACAGGTTGGAATTGAGGGTCTTTATTTTTGAATGGTAGTCCATTCTTAGAATAGCCTTTAAGTGTTGTTCATGATGTATTTAGAATGGGAGATGTGACAGCAGTCCATCGTTAAGTATGCACAAATTAGGTTTGCCATCTGGAAGTGGTTTGTCTCGGTTCACACAGACTGGTAAGTATGTTGACCCACCAAGGAAGCTGTTGATACATTGTTTGAAAAAGTATGCTGTTTGGTAGGTCATTATGTTAGAGAGGCCCATACCACCGTTAACTTTAAAGAGCCTAAGTTTTTTCAGTGAGATTCTAGGTTTTTTGTTTTGCCATACAAATTTATTGAAGGAGTTGATTTTTGTTAAGAATTCATCTGAGAGTAACATGGGGTCATACTGGTTAGATAATTTACAAAGAGGGTGATCATCATTTTGAGGAGCTCATTCCTTCCCCACCATGAACGAAATTCGGGTGACCATCCATCAAGGGGATTATTGATCTTCTTAAGTATGGAGTTTTTGTTATATTTTAAGGTAGTAATAAGATAAATGGAAAATATTATCTCTAAATATTTAATGCAACCTGGTTGCCGATTCACCTGAAATTTATTTTTTTCAAATAATATTGATAAGCTTAACCTTGGACTTGTCTTTATTGAACGTATAACCTGATAAATCTGCAAATTTATGAATCAATGTCATTAAAGCTGTGATGGAAGTTGGGGCATCTTTGGTGGTAATATAAAATATCATCTGCATAAGCAGCTATTTTTATAGTGGAATTACCAAATGCTACCCCAGCTATTCCCATATTTTCCCTCAAATGATGTAGAAAAGGCTCAAGAGATGAGGTGAGGGGCGGCCTTGTTGGGTTCCTTGCTTCAAGAAGAATGTGTTAGAGATAGTGTTCCCAGTTCTAACTCTCGCGATAGGGCTGTGGTAGAGTGCCATTATCATTGTATTAAAGACTCACCCAGGTTAAACTTCTCAAAAACCAAATTCAAATAGGGCCAGTCTACTTTGCCAAATGCTTTTTCCGCGTCAACCTATGTTGCTACTGTAGTGGAGTTTAAAAGTTTAGCTTTTTTCTAAATGTGGCAAAATAGGGAGCTGTACCTATTTTGAGCTGTTTGATAGCACTGGATATATCTATGTCATTGGACCATTAACCGTTTTCACTTCTTCATCTGTTAGTTTAGGTAAGTTGGCCTTATCTAGGTAAACTCCACACTTCTTGTGGTCGATTGAGGTTTATATAAAGCCTCTGATAAAAATCTTTAAAGATATCAGCAATTTTATTATGGTTGGTGTGGACAAGTCCTTTTTCTTTAATTGTGTTTATTGAGTATTTTTGTAGTTTGTGCCTTAAGTATGATGCTAGCGTTTTGCCCGCATTGTTCGCTTTGCACAGCCTAATACTTTTTTTAATTGACCCAGATACCTGCTGTTGTAGTTAGAATTTTATTGTATTAATATATTTTATTGACAATTTAATTTTGTAAGTGATTAACTTTAGTGTTAATATGACTCTTTTCTAGCTCTATGATTTGGTCTCTAACTCCAAGAGCTTACTGTTAGACTCTTTGTTCATATTAGATCTAATTTTAATTATTACTCCACTTCCTGTGCCCTTAAGTGCCTTTCATTTAGTGAGGTCAGAGGAGTCATTTTCTTTATTTTCATTGAGGAAGGTATGTATAGAGTACTCAAAGATTTGCACATTATGTTGGTGCTTGAATATTTCTCATTGAAAAGCCATTGCATTCGTTTTGGGCCCAGTGAAGTGTCAGTGATTGACATGGTGATACACAAATGATTGGATATCACTCTTGGTTTAATTGTTGTTTGGTCAACCCTTCTAATGGAGTGTCCCGAAATTAGCAATTAATCTACCCAAGAGTACGAATTGTGTGGTGTTGAGTAAAAGCAAAAATCCTTTTCATCTGGGTTTTGTGTTCTCCAAGAGTCAATAAGTTTGTGTCTACAGCACAGGTTATTTAGGGCCTTATGGATGTTGTTAGGGCGGTAGGCAAATTGTTGAATGTCTGTCTAGTGTAGGACCCATTGGAAAGTTAAATCGCCTGAACAAATGGCCGTGGACGAATCTGGGATTACTTCAAAGTGAGTCAATAGCTCATTTCAGAAGGATGAATCCTTTGTACCACTCCTACCTTGGGGTTTAGTTAATTTAAGGCCACAGTCAGTCCCACACCGACTGGAAGCTGTCAGCCTGACTTTGTCGGCTCTGTAGCAGCGCTTCACCCAAACCTAGAAAGTAAAGGTAATTTGTGGCAGGCTAGAAACATGAAACTCTCTCTCCTCAGGGAAGTAGCAGTGGACACATGTTAGGGTTTGTACACAGCAAAGAGCATGTCCCCTCTCACTGCACTAGTGGGTTCTGTAATAGCTCCCTTTTAAACTTACTATTGAAAGCCTTTCTTGTTATCTCACCTTCCCCCCCCCCTTGGCTTCTGTGTATGTTGTTTAATGTGCTGTTTTGTTTACACATTGGGCCTTGCTTTTACCAAGGCTTCTTTAAAACACTCCTCCCTAGGCCATGTGTTAATCCAACTCATTTGCATAATAACTGAAACTCTGCACACCTTTCAAGAACATGTGCAGCATGTGAGGACCACACCCAGCTCTTCAAACCACACCCAGCTCTGCACACCTTCCAAGAACATGTGCAGCATGTGAGGACCACACCCAGCCCTTCAAACCACACCCAGCCCTGTCTATAAAAGGCATCCCCCGAGCCTCACCCAGTGCTTGTGCTCGTCTACCTCCCGCTTACCTGAGAACAGATCCCTCGGCGCTGGCACTCCTGCTCTTTACAGACTTTCATTGACTTCAATGGGCGCAGCTTCTGGCTCTTCCTTCTTCCGGTCTCCGGTTCCTCCTTGCTTCAGCCTCTCTCCTATGAGTAACCTGCAAAAGAGAAAGAAGACAAGGTTAGACTGATCAGTATCTCTTGCCAGCAACAAGTAAGTGCAAAACTTTTTACTACCTGAAAGAACTTTGACAACAATTTCTGGATTCGTGTATAGACAATTCGAAACGAAATACCTTCCACGAACATTGTGATTCAAACTCTTTGTTACAAGAATATTTTGCAGAACTTTGTGAAGCAAACATTGTTTTTTCTCATGGAACTTTTAAGAATCGAACAGTGGAAACCATTAACAGCAAGGCAAACAGTAAATCAAGGACTTGCACAAATTACATGCTGTATTTTGATGTAAAAGTACAGTATTTGTTTTATAAAAGATTCTGGAAATATGGGAAAAGTGAGTCTGCTATTGGGAATTTAGGCTTTAGTCATATGATGATGAATGTTTGATATTGGTAATTCTGATAACGGTATTTTTTTAATGTTTTAGAAGCTTTACAGTAATAGAAAACACATCCCAGAGCAGTAACATATTCCAAACCTGGAAACTAGAGACCAGGATCCAAGAGGTACTTTTAGAAGAGAATTTCTAATAAATAAAGGGATAGTCAGGAACCCATTTAGGAATAGGTTGCACTTATCTGTTCTTTGTTTATGTTTCATTAGGCACCAGTTTCTACAGAAGTCAGAAAGGGCCGCAGATTTGTGCAGCACTTCAACAGTGGAAACGCAAGAACGGTGTTGTCTCTCTTTTTTTATTTTATCCACTTCCCCCCTTCCCTTGAGCTTCTGTTCTTAGTGCACTGTTTTAAAAACTAGTGTGCTGGAACAAGCAGTTTCAGGGTGGGGTCGGATTGTCTTCAACCTCCATCAGAACTGAACAAGAACTCAGGTGAGCTGGGCTTTGACAGAAGCACAAGCCTTAAAAAATTTCAGTTCTGGTGGACGATGAATACCGGGGAAGAAATAGAGGGCATTGACGTCACGGATATGGCACAGGCCCTAAATGAGGACTTGGCTCATAATGAATCAGTGTCTGGCATCTTGCAACATATGCAAGAGGAAATAGAGAGATTAAAGATGGAGAATACCTCTTTAAAACAGGATTTAAGCAGGTATAAATTTAGGGGATCTCAGTGGAACACAGCTTCTACGCCTTTGTTTAAAACCTCCTCAGAGACAGGGGCGCCATCAAAACATACAACTTTGCCTTCCCCAGTTGAGGTTACTGTTAATGTTCCTAATGTTGTGCCCTTAGCAGCACCTGAACGTTTTCATGGAGATAGTAACAAATTCCATGTTTTTATCAATCAATGTCAATTACACTTCATTTGTAAGCCACAATTGTTCCCTACTGGACTCAGGCGCGACAGGAAATTTTGTGGATAATAAGTTAGCTGAAATCTTAGGACTTCCTATGTGCCTAAAGCCTTGTCCAGAAGCAATATGTGCAGTGGATGGGTCAGAATTGACCTCTGGATTAATCACAAAACAAACAAGTCCACTTGTTATGGTCTGTCAGAACAGGCACACATAGGTGATTAGCTTTGATCTGATAGATACTCCTAATTTTGGTTTGATTCTCGGGGTACCCTGGTTAACAACTCATAACCCAAAAATTGATTGGGTGAATAGAACTGTTACTTTGGATTCCTCTTTCTGTAGAACCAATTGCTATCAAGAAGCAGGTACAGAACAGAGCACAGTATTACACTGTGCTAGTGTTACACAAGATGAACCAAGTCTCCCTCCTGAATATTCTGACTTTAAAGACGTCTTTGATCCAGTAAAGGCTAGTGTGCTGCCCCCACATCGGTCTTATGACTGCCGTATAGATCTTATCCCAGGGGCCCCTTTACCTAATAACAGAGTATATGCTTTGACTGACGAAGAAACCAAATACATAAGAACCTACCTAGATGACCTACTACAGTCTGGGTTCATCCGTCATCCCACATCTCCGGTGTCATCTCCACTCTTTTTTATCCTGAAGCCGGATAAATCCCTGCGCGCGTGTATCGATTATAGAGGACTAAATAAGGCTACAATAAAGAATAAATATCCTCTTCCTCTAATACCTGTGTTGTTGGATCAATTAAGACATTCTACTGTATACACTAAACTAGATCTGCGGGGAGCTTACCACCTGGTCCGAGTAAAAGAGGGGGATGAGTGGAAGACAGCTTTCAAGACAAAGTTTGGTTTATTTGAGTACACAGTAATGCCCTTTGGGTTATGTAATGCCCCTGCGGCCTTTCAGTTCTTTATAAATGAGGTCCTACACAAATTCTTGGACGTTTGTGTCATAGTATACATAGACGACATCCTCATTTACTCGAAGAACTCAGAAGAACATACCCAACATGTTCGTGCAGTATTATCAAAGTTAAAAGAAAATCATCTTTTTGCTAAGTTAGAAAAGTGTACTTTTAATGTCAACAAGGTGGACTTTTTAGGATACTGCCTGTCACCTCAAGGAATAACTATGGATGTAAAGAAAATCAGTGCTATTGCTGATTGGCCAGAACCATCCTCTGTAAAAGATATTCAGAAATTTCTGGGTTTCGCCAATTTTTATAGGAGGTTTATTGTGCATTTTGCAGACATTGCGGCCCCAATAACTACCTTGTTGCGGAAAGGGCAACGATTTCTTTGGACTGATGAGACGGCACACGCCTTTCAACTCCTAAAACAAAAGTTCACTTCAGCCCCAATTCTGAAACATCCTGATCCTGACTTGCCCTTGTGAGAAAACAGGGCTGATTGCAGAGGCCCCATAACTTTTTGCCCCCATTTTCCACTTTTTGCTGGTGTTTTCCTGACTTTAAAGGTGCCCTGGGTACTGCTAACCAGTCCCAGGGCCTGTGCTCTGTGTAAAATGGATATGCAAATTAGGCTAATTATAATTGGCTAAGTTAACCTACCTATAAGTCCCTAGTATATGGTAGGGCATGTAGGTTTAGGGACCACAGCATAGGTGGTGCACACCTAGGTGCACTGCTGAGGTGCCCAGTGTCATTTTAAAAGCAAGCCTGCCTTGCTGGCTGCTTTTAAATTAAAGTTATATGCAAATTCGACTTTGGAATTAAAGGTACTTCCAAAGTCTTAAACTACCTTATTTTTACATATAAGTCACCCCTAAGGTGTGCCCTATGTGCCCCTAGGGCTGGGTGCCATGTAACTATAAGCAGGGACTTTATAAAAATAGATTTATAAGCCCTGGTGAGGTAAAAACAGCCAAATTCGTTTTTCCCTCATTGAAGGAAATGGCCTTCATAGGCTAGAATGGGCAGACTTTATTTTAAATTTTAAAGTCTCCTTAAATGTTACATACCAAGAATTTGGTATCAAATTGATTGTTGTAATAAATCCCACAACTTCCAGTTGTTGGATTTAATATAACTTGCTCAGGTAAAAAGTTTAGACTTTACCTAAAAAGTTGCCAATTTCAGCTCTGCATTGTTTTTGCTGCTGTGCTCTGATTGGCCAGCCTGCAGCAGCTTCTGCCAGGCTGCCTTGATGAGGTGTGAAGTGGCCAGGCTTCACACAAAGGAATGTGCTTGGGTGAGAGAATCTCCCCTCAGCAGATGGTGAGGCAGGAAGGGGGAGGGCTGCCAAACTGGTCTTCAAAGGCAGAGAAGGACATTTGCAGCACCCAGCAACACCCCCACATCCTGCAACCCCAGACAATTAGGTGCCCCCTTGATTAGATTAGGAGAGGGCAGGAGAGGGGTGTGTTTATGATTTTTAGCCACACCAGTGGGTGGGCTCAGCCAGATGTAACCTCCAAAAATCAGATTCATCCATGTTGGATTTTTAGAGACTGTTGCCTTCTGGGATGGATTTTTGCCACACTTCCCAGGAAGTGGTCATCACAGGGGGACGACCCTGTCCCTGATTGGAGAACCTGGGCCCCCCTGCTTTTCACCCAGGAGCAAGGATAAAACTGGCAGACCTGCACCCACGCCTCAGATCCCCTCCAGAATTCAACAAGAAAGGAACTAAAGAAGAAGAAGGACTGCCCTGCTGGACCCATGGCCTGCACCTGGAACCTGCACTCAGAAGGACTGCACCAGCTGCACACTTGGGCTTCACCACAAGAAGGACTTTGCCTGGCTTCAACTGGTTCAAGGAGGGACTCCCTGTTTGCTACAGGTGAAAAATTGCTAACCAGAGTCCCCTGCACCAACTCCTGAAGAAAGCGACCAGCTGACCACTGTCCAGTGGCCAAAAAGGAGTTTGCACCAGGTGCATTCTGGGAGTTGAAGTCCGCACCCCCCAAGGACCATCACAGAACTTCTGGACCCTTGGGGTGAGCTGTGGACCCCAAAAGAACCTTAAAAGAACATCTGGGTGAAGCCCCAGAAGTTTGGAAAAGATTTGAGAATTTTTGGAAAAAAGCTCCAGAGAGGGACCGACCCGCCGCGGAAATTCTAGCTGGCTTGCCTCAACCGCGACCCGGCCTGACTTCGTGGTTCGTCCCGGTAAAGAAAAACATCCAAAAAAGAGACTAAGTCCGAACGTAAAAAGTTGACCGGGACCTCCCAGCCATCGTATCCGAGAAGGGCTCCATGGACGTCCGATCAAGATCCAGGTTTACCCCGGTCGAAGGATTTTCATCTCGAAAAAACGACTAAGTCCGAAGGTAAAAGTCTCCACCGAGGAAACCCACATCGCGTATCCGGACAAGGGCTCCAGGAGGTCGGATTCAACTGGCAGGTTCGTCCCGGTGAAGAAAAACTTCAAAATAAAGACTAAGTCAGAAGGTAACTTTTTAACCGAGGCCTCCCGCGACCTGTAGCCGAGCAGGGCTCCATCGCGGTCGGCCTGAAAGTTTGACTTTGCCCCGGTCGAGGTGCAACCAGATGACCCGATTGGCGCTTTTTGTTTCTAAGCGCTAGAAAAGTAATAATTCTTTAAAAATTCATATCTCCGGTTCCCCTGAACCGATTTTAATCGTTTTTGTGTCATTTTAAAGATAAAAATATAATCTATTTTTATAAATTGGTTTTGGATTTTTAAACTGTTTCCTGTGTTTTATTTAATTACTGTTTTGTGATATTTGAATGCTTTACACTTTGTCTCCTAAGTTAAGCCTTGACGCTCGTTGCCAAGCTACCAAGGGTTGAGCTGGGATTAATTTACTGACACCTAACTGTACCTATGTGGAGGTTAGTGGCTTGTTGCTAGGTGTATGTACCTACCTGCCCTACCAATAACCCATTTTCCAACATAATTGGAAGCAGCGAGGGGATCCTGTACTTGTGTTCAATATCACGTTACAGTTTTAGGTAAAACAAATTAAAAATCCTTTAAATTGTCCTAGTGCAAACATTGTTTTTAATTTTTTTTTAATTTTTTTTATTAATTTGGATTAATTTCAATTATTGAATTTTTGTAATTTTTCTAAATTCTTGTTTCCAATTTTTGCAAAAAGTTTTTGATGACACAAAACTAGGGAACCATGGAGCTTGATCTGGCTAGCCTACCCACACTGACAGTAGTCCAGCTTAGGGGGTTGTGTATTGAACGAGGGTTGCCTGCAACCACTGATCTCAGGAAGCAAATCCTCATCACATCCCTGACAGCATGGGCTGAGGCCCAAGAGGTAGAGTCAGAAGAAGCTCCAGAGGAGGGAGAAAGAAGGGAGGATGCAAGCTCTAACCACTCAGGGGAGGGAAGGCATCTGACCCTAAGTGAGGATGAGGAAGAACGGTCCTCAGTAAATACAGTCACTAGGGGCAGATCCAAAGCTAGTGGTGGGAAGGGGGTCCTTTCAGGAGGAGAGAACCCATCCATCAGAGAAAGAGAGCTGGAGGCCCAGCTAGCATACATAGCTTTGGAAGCAGAGAAGCTGGCCCTAGAAAAGAAAAAGTGGGCATACAAAGAGAAAAGAGATGGAAGCAGCGATAAAGAAGCTGAGGTGTCCATGGGTGGGGGAGTTTGCCCCAGATTACCCAAGGGGGTGGTTCCTGCTTATGTAGAGGGGGATGACATAGATAAGTGGCTGGGGGCCTTTGAGAGGGCACTCCAAATGAGAAGGGTTAGGCCTCAATACTGGGGTTCCCTTTTGTGGGAGTTGGTCCCCAACTCAGGGAGGGATAGGCTTCTGACCTTAAGGGGGGAGGAGGCAGATTCATACCCTAGTATGAAGAGGTGCTTAGCCAAGAAGTTTGGTCTGACCCAAGAGCAATATAGAATGAAGTTCAGGGACACCCGGAAGGTCAGTACCCAGTCTTGGGTTGACTTTGTGGACATTTCACTAAAGGCACTAGAGGGCTGGATTATTGGTAACAAAGTAGATACTTATGAGGGGTTATACAATCTGATCATGAGAGAGCACATCTTGACCAATTGTACCCAAGAAAGGTTACGCCAGCATCTAGTGGACTCTAAGCAGACCAACCCTAGAGAGCTAGGGGAGGCAGCTGATGAGTGGTTGAGAACCAGGGTGGTTGTCAAGTCCCAGGGGGGAGACTCTAAGAAGGGGGGGACAGGTCCCCAAAAACCTAAGGAGGGAGGTGGTAAGCCCACCACAGAGACTCCCTCTGTACCCCAGAACCCTAAGAAGGAGGAGAGTAAATCCCACTCCCACTCTGACAAGCAGAGACAGGGAGACCCAGGGTTAAAAAAACTCTTGGACAGTAGGGCTTGCTTTGACTGTCAGCCGACAGGTCACTTCAGAGGAGATGCAGCCTGTCCAAGGAAGGTGGTTAGCACTGGGCTGTCCAGTGTAGCCATAGAGGAGGATTCCTCAGATGATGAAGTCCTCCTAGCATTGTGCTGGGAGACAGGACCAGATGGTAAGCTGGTGATCCCTGAGGGTGGGAGTAGGCACTTCCACCACATTCAAGTGAATGGGATCCCTACCACTGGCCTGAGGGACACCTGTGCCAGTCACACTATAGTGAGTGACCGGTTAGTGACGCCAGACATGTATGTCCCAGGAAAGACAAAGAAAGTCAGGATAGCCACAGGGGAGGTCACCTCCAAACCTGTAGCCATAGTGCCCCTAGAGAGGGAGGGTATCCTTGACTGGATTAGGGTGGTAGTCAGTGCTGACCTCCCCCTATATTGTATCCTGGGCAATGACCTCCCAGAGGTGAGTCTGGTCACAGATGGGGTGGTCGCCCAGGGCGCCCCCCCAACCCAAAGTCCCTACAGTAAGGAGACAGGGGTCCCCAAGAAAAGGAAAGAAGAAAAGGAAGGGTAGGCCACTCTTAAAGAGAGTTCCAGGGAGCCAAGGGCCTTCTGCCCCAGTAGGGGGGGAGCCCAGAGTTGGCACTGGTGAGGCCTCACCTGACCCCAAGGAAGTCCTGAGTAGTCAGGCAGCTGTCTAGATGCAAGGTGTTGCCCCTGCACTGACAGAAGGGAGAGTGGAAGGAGGGTGTCTGCCACAGGAGGTGGTAGCCCCCCACTCTAGACAGCAAGAGGGGTGCCAGGACCCCAAAGATGCCCCTAAAGCAGCTCAGCCACCTGTCAGTGGAGAGCTTAGGGTGTGGTTCTGGGTACTGACAGCTGTCAGTAGCCTCTGCTGGGTGCTAGCCTTCCAGGCAGCACTGTACTTGGCCTGGGAGGCAGACCCCAGGGCCAATAGCAAAGTAGGCCCCCCGACCCTATTGGTCATGGTGGGGTTGCTCAAGTGTTGGGTGACCTCTTTGGGTAAGCTAGGTGTTGCCCTAGCAAAGTTTGGAGTAGGGGAGGTGGGCACCTCACTACCCAAGTTGGCAGAGAGAAAGGAGGAAGACCCCCCTAGAGGAAAGTTTCAGTTTGAGTTGGATCCTTTTACTGTTGGGATGGCTTCACTACCCATAGGGAGTGACCCTGACAGGAGGATATAAGGCAGAGTAGGCCCTGCAAAGGGACAGCCAGTTTTCTTCACTGTCTTCCTCGCCTAACAAGCCAGGAAGACTCTCCCAGGGTTGGGCTGAGTCTCCTGGGCGTGTGGGCTGGGGGGGGTTGTGTGAGAAAACAGGGCTGATTGCAGAGGCCCCATAACTTTTTGCCCCCATTTTCCACTTTTTGCTGGTGTTTTCCTGACTTTAAAAGTGCCCTGAGTACTGCTAACCAGTCCCAGGGCCTGTGCTCTGTGTAAAATGGATATGCAAATTAGGCTAATTATAATTGGCTAAGTTAACCTACCTATAAGTCCCTAGTATATGGTAGGGCATGTAGGTTTAGGGACCACAGCATAGGTGGTGCACACCTAGGTGCACTGCTGAGGTGCCCAGTGTCATTTTAAAAGCAAGCCTGCCTTGCTGGCTGCTTTTAAATTAAAGTTATATCCAAATTCGACTTTGGAATTAAAGGTACTTCCAAAGTCTTAAACTACCTTATTTTTACATATAAGTCACCCCTAAGGTGTGCCCTATGTGCCCCTAGGGCTGGGTGCCATGTAACTATAAGCAGGGACTTTATAAAAATAGATTTATAAGCCCTGGTGAGGTAAAAACAGCCAAATTCGTTTTTCCCTCATTGAAGGAAATGGCCTTCATAGGCTAGAATGGGCAGACTTTATTTTAAATTTTAAAGTCTCCTTAAATGTTACATACCAAGAATTTGGTATCAAATTGATTGTTGTAATAAATCCCACAACTTCCAGTTGTGGGATTTAATATAACTTGCTCAGGTAAAAAGTTTAGACTTTACCTAAAAAGTTGCCAATTTCAGCTCTGCATTGTTTTTGCTGCTGTGCTCTGATTGGCCAGCCTGCAGCAGCTTCTGCCAGGCTGCCTTGATGAGGTGTGAAGTGGCCAGGCTTCACACAAAGGAATGTGCTTGGGGGAGAGAATCTCCCCTCAGCAGATGGTGAGGCAGGAAGGGGGAGGGCTGCCAAACTGGTCTTCAAAGGCAGAGAAGGACATTTGCAGCACCCAGCAACACCCCCACATCCTGCAACCCCAGACAATTAGGTGCCCCCTTGATTAGATTAGGAGAGGGCAGGAGAGGGGTGTGTTTATGATTTTTAGCCACACCAGTGGGTGGGCTCAGCCAGATGTAACCTAAAAAAAAAATCAGATTCATCCATGTTGGATTTTTAGAGACTGTTGCCTTCTGGGATGGATTTTTGCCACACTTCCCAGGAAGTGGTCATCACAGGGGGACGACCCTGTCCCTGATTGGAGAACCAGGGCCCCCCTGCTTTTCACCCAGTAGCAAGGATAAAACTGGCAGACCTGCACCCACGCCTCAGATCCCCTCCAGAATTCAACAAGAAAGGAACTAAAGAAGAAGAAGGACTGCCCTGCTGGACCCCTGGCCTGCACCTGGAACCTGCACTCAGAAGGACTGCACCAGCTGCACACTTGGGCTTCACCACAAGAAGGACTTTGCCTGGCTTCAACTGGTTCAAGGAGGAACTCCCTGTTTGCTACAGGTGAAAAATTGCTAACCAGAGTCCCGTGCACCAACTCCTGAAGAAAGCGACCAGCTGACCACTGTCCAGTGGCCAAAAAGGAGTTTGCGCCAGGTGCATTCTGGGAGTTGAAGTCCGCACCCCCCAAGGACCATCACAGAACTTCTGGACCCTTGGGGTGAGCTGTGGACCCCAAAAGAACCTTAAAAGAACATCTGGGTGAAGCCCCAGAAGTTTGGAAAAGATTTGAGAATTTTTGGAAAAAAGCTCCAGAGAGGGACCGACCCGCCGCGGAAATTCTAGCCGGCTTGCCTCAACCGCGACCCGGCCTGACTTCGTGGTTCGTCCCGGTAAAGAAAAACATCCAAAAAAGAGACTAAGTCCGAACGTAAAAAGTTGACCGAGACCTCCCAGCCATCGTATCCGAGAAGGGCTCCATGGACATCGGATCAAGATCCAGGTTTACCCCGGTCGAAGGATTTTCATCTCGAAAAAACGACTAAGTCCGAAGGTAAAAGTCTCCACCGAGGAAACCCACATCGCGTATCCGGACAAGGGCTCCAGGAGGTCGGATTCAACTGGCAGGTTCGTCCCGGTGAAGAAAAACTTCAAAATAAAGACTAAGTCAGAAGGTAACTTTTTAACCGAGGCCTCCCGCGACCTGTAGCCGAGCAGGGCTCCATCGCGGTCGGCCTGAAAGTTTGACTTTGCCCCGGTCGAGGTGCAACCAGATGACCCGATTGGCGCTTTTTGTTTCTAAGCGCTAGAAAAGTAATAATTCTTTAAAAATTCATATCTCCGGTTCCCCTGAACCGATTTTAATCGTTTTTGTGTCATTTTAAAGATAAAAATATAATCTATTTTTATAAATTGGTTTTGGATTTTTAAACTGTTTCCTGTGTTTTATTTAATTACTGTTTTGTGATATTTGAATGCTTTACACTTTGTCTCCTAAGTTAAGCCTTGACGCTCGTTGCCAAGCTACCAAGGGTTGAGCTGGGATTAATTTACTGACACCTAACTGTACCTATGTGGAGGTTAGTGGCTTGTTGCTAGGTGTATGTACCTACCTGCCCTACCAATAACCCATTTTCCAACAGCCCTTTTTTGTTGAAGCGGATGCTTCACAAGTAGCTTTAGGAGGAGTTCTCTCTCAACGAGATGCAGTAGATGGCCAGTTACATCCTATAGCCTTCTATTCCAAAAAGTTATTGCCAGCTGAACAAAATTACACTGTGGCTGAAAGGGAACTACTAGCTATCAAAGTAGCCTTTTCAGAATGGAGGCACCATTTAATGGGAGCCAAGTACCCAGTTACAATCTTTTCTGACCATAAGAACCTACAGTTTTTTGGATCACTTAAAGCACTAACACCACGTCAGATGCGCTGGTTAAATTTTTTTAGCACATTTGACTTTATTATAACCTATAGACCAGGTGCACAACAAATTCAATCTGATGTGTTATCTAGATACGGACATACCTCAGACATGAAACAAGATAAAATAGGAGAACCCATTATTCCTCCCCAAAAGTTGTTGGCACCAGTACAACAGAAGGATTTCATCACAGATCTATATAATGCACACATGCAAATAGTACCTCAGGATTGGTTAAAGGATTCCCATAACACAATACAACGAGGTTTATTGTATCACGACAACATGCTGTTAGTGCCCACCTCTGAATTACAAACACAGGTGATAATTTGGCATCACGCCTCACCGTTGGCAGGTCATCCTGGTTGGGTAAAAACCCTGGAAAATGTGCAAAAACACTTTTGGTGGGACACTATAAGAAAGGACATTAAGCAATTTGTCACTACCTGTCCAATTTGTGCAAGACATAAATCTTCTCATAAGGCTCCTGACGGCTTGTTAATACCAATGCCAACACCCAAACAACCTTGGCACACTGTGAGCGTAGACTTTATTGTAGGTTTACCACCTGTAAAATCCTTCACAACAGTGTTGGTTATAGTGGATTTTTTATCTAAAATGGCACATTTTGTACCATTACGGAAATTACCCACGGCGGCAGAATTTGCCGATATTTTTATAAGGGAAATTGTGCGTTTACATGGTTTGCCAAGCAAAGTGGTGTCAGACCGAGGGAGCCAGTTCAACTCCAGATTTTGGAAAAAATTATGTGAAAAACTGAAAATAGATGTGGCCTTATCCACTGCTTTCCACCCAGAGACAGATGGACAGACTGAACGACTGAACCAAACCTTACTTCAAACGCTACGTTGTTTATTGGCTGATTATTCTAGTGAATGGTTGGAAGCTCTCCCTGTAGCAGAGTTTGTTTATAATAATACTGAGCATTCAGCTCTACTTTGCTCACCATTCTATTTCTTGCAGGGGTATCATCCAAGAGCTATACCCATTTTGTTAGAAGATTCCCTGTTGCCTACAGTAACGGACAGACTAACGAGGTTAGGTGACATACAAGACAAAGCCAGGAAACATTTATTAAAGTACAAGGAAAGCATGAAAAGACAAGCAGACAAACACAGGTCTGAGGCCCCAATGTATAAAATTGGTGACAAGGTATGGCTCTCCACAAAGAACCTAAACATAGAGGGATCCCGAAAGCTGAAACCACGTTTCATTGGACCCTTTAGTATAACTGCCATAGTAAACCCAGTAACAGTAAAATTAGATTTACCAAAAGAATATCCAGTACATACTACATTCCATGTGTCCTTGCTTAAGCCGTACAACTCAAAAACCCGACCTGAACCACCACCTCCACCCATACCAATTAAGGGAAATCTGGAATATGAAGTAAAAAGCATAAAAGACTCAAAAAGAATTAGTGGACGTCTGTTTTATTTAGTAGAATGGAAAGGATATGATGAATCTGAGAATTCATGGGAACCAGCATCATATGTACATGCCCCACAGCTGATTAGACGGTTTTATTTAAAAAATCCAGGAAAACCCCGTCCTGTAGGAGGGCCTTTGAGGGGGGCAACTGTTAGAGTTTGTACACAGCAAAGAGCATGTCCCCTCTCATTGCACTAGTGGGTTCTGTAATAGCTCCCTTTTAAACTTACTATTGAAAGCCTTTCTTGTTATCTCACCTCCCCCCCCCCCCTGGCTTCTGTGTATGTTGTTTAATGCGCTGTTTTGTTTACACATTGGGCCTTGCTTTTACCAAGGCTTCTTTAAAACACTCCTCCCTAGGCCATGTGTTAATCCAACTCATTTGCATAATAACTGAAACTCTGCACACCTTTCAAGAACATGTGCAGCATGTGAGGACCACACCCAGCTCTTCAAACCACACCCAGCTCTGCACACCTTCCAAGAACATGTGCAGCATGTGAGGACCACACCCAGCCCTTCAAACCACACCCAGCCCTGTCTATAAAAGGCATCCCCCGAGCCTCACCCAGTGCTTGTGCTCGTCTACCTCCCGCTTACCTGAGAACAGATCCCTCGGCGCTGGCACTCCTGCTCTTTACAGACTTTCATTGACTTCAATGGGCGCAGCTTCTGGCTCTTCCTTCTTCCGGTCTCCGGTTCCTCCTTGCTTCAGCCTCTCTCCTATGAGTAACCTGCAAAAGAGAAAGAAGACAAGGTTAGACTGATCAGTATCTCTTGCCAGCAACAAGTAAGTGCAAAACTTTTTACTACCTGAAAGAATTTTGACAACAATTTCTGGATTCGTGTATAGACAATTCGAAACGAAATACCTTCCACGAACATTGTGATTCAAACTCTTTGTTACAAGAATATTTTGCAGAACTTTGTGAAGCAAACATTGTTTTTTCTCATGGAACTTTTAAGAATCGAACAGTGGAAACCATTAACAGCAAGGCAAACAGTAAATCAAGGACTTGCACAAATTACATGCTGTATTTTGATGTAAAAGTACAGTATTTGTTTTATAAAAGATTCTGGAAATATGGGAAAAGTGAGTCTGCTATTGGGAATTTAGGCTTTAGTTATATGATGATGAATGTTTGATATTGGTAATTCTGATAACGGTATTTGTTTAATGTTTTAGAAGCTTTACAGTAATAGAAAACACATCCCAGAGCAGTAACATATTCCAAACCTGGAAACTAGAGACCAGGATCCAAGAGGTACTTTTAGAAGAGAATTTCTAATAAATAAAGGGATAGTCAGGAACCCATTTAGGAATAGGTTGCACTTATCTGTTATTTGTTTATGTTTCATTAGGCAGCAGTTTCTACAGAAGTCAGAAAGGGCCGCAGATTTGTGCAGCACTTCAACAGTGGAAACGCAAGAACGGTGTTGTCTCTCTTTTTTATTTTATCCACTTCCCCCTTCCCTTGAGCTTCTGTTCTTAGTGCACTGTTTTAAAAACTAGTGTGCTGGAACAAGCAGTTTCAGGGTGGGGTCGGATTGTCTTCAACCTCCATCAGAACTGAACAAGAACTCAGGTGAGCTGGGCTTTGACAACACAACATACCCCTTTCTCTCAGTTACACAAGGTCTCAAACATGCTAAGACAGACAAAGAGATGCAGAGTAAGGGCCTTATTTAGATGTTGGTGGTAACGGTCTCATCATCAAAATACATCTGATTTCCCATCCATCGCCTTGGCAGTCCGCCAGCACGATTTAGATGTTGCTGGGAACATAGGCAAAAGAATGTCACAAGTCTCGCCAACTTCACCAAGATTTTTGATGGCTTTGGCAATAAGGGCTGATGGTGCGACTCCGGCCATCTTTACTGATAAGCAAATTTGGATGTGCCTTTCTGCCCAACCAACTGTGGCAGTCTGACCTCCATGTGTGAGTTGGCGGAAACTCAAAGTGCCCAAAACTCACCTTTTCCTACATTTCAGTTTCTGTTTTTGACTGGTCATGACTGGACAACACCTTCTGTTGCTGCTGCCACTAAACCACAGAGAAAACATGGCCCCCCTCTTGGTGGACCTCAAGGTAGGAAACCCACATTGGCTGTACATGTTGTGTGGGCACCGCAAATTGGCAAGGGACCACAGCAGTGATACACATGCCCCAGTAACTTTATAAATTCCTGTGATATGCATGTGTCTGGGAAACTGTTGTGTGGGGCATGGATTAGGACACACTGGTATGTGACACATATCGCACTAATATACCACTGTTATTGTGGTGTCAGTATTCAATGCCAAATGAGTGCTGGCATCACAATGATGGTACATTCACACCCATCTGCTATGTCCAAGTGTGCACATTGTGAGAGGAGATGTACCTGTCATGTTGTGATATGAGTTGTGTATGTAAGTCAGTATGTGTTTGTGTGTGTAATGTGCTGGCTGAGGTGGAGGCAGTCGGAGTGGGTGATGCAGTTGTCTGTGTATGTGGGTTTGATGTTGTGTATGTTTGGTTGTGAGTTGTGTGGCTGCGTGTCACATTCAGGTGAGTGGTGTTGTTGTGTAGTTGTCATTGTTGTGGTATCTGTAGTTCTGCTTGTATCATAGTGTTTGTGTAGATGAGTGTGTAGTTGTGCTGATTGTTGTGGTTGTGCCATGTGTGGGTGCAGTGTCCACAATGTGTGTCTGCTGTTTCATGGATGCATGGGGATGTGTGTTACTGGCATGTCCGTGTTGTTTTGTGGTGGATTATCAATGTATTATAGTGTGTATGAGTGTTGTTGTGTTGTGTGTAGTGGAGGGGGACACATATAGCTAAGGTACAGTGTATGTGTGACTTACCTCTATTTTATAGCCAGTGCCATTGGGTCCAGCAACGGTCTCCCTTCATCAGCAATCTGTTGCCAGTACACCGCCTGCAAGACTGTAACATCTAAATAGGCTGAGCGGGAACCCACAAGTCTGACTAGCAAGAGCACTCCAGCATGGCGGTCTTCGGCTCAGCAGCAATACATCTAAATATGGCGGATGGAACACCGTCAACTTGATTGTCTTTTTGGGTTCGCTGCCACTGCAGACTGGCGGTAACACCTCCAAGATCTAAATCAGGCCCTAAGTTTCAATATTAATTGAAATAATTGCACCCAATGATAAAAAGCATGAGCTGTGATTATTGGCAGATGAAACATAATACAGTGATTATTCTGAACAGTAGAATAAAAAAATAAAACAAGGTTCCACCACCCTGATATAATTATAACATCTAGTGATTCTTACCTACATCCTAATGTCTAACCCTGAAAGCATAGTGGTGTTAGCCCTTCTGCCTGTCCCAGTATCTGGAAGGAGCCGTGACCACATACCTGAAAGGTGGGCAAGGATCTGCCTGTTGTCTGCTGGCAATCCTCCCTGTTGGCTGGAAAGACAAGGCCAGGATCAGCGCAGCTGTCAGCAAAGTGGTGTAGACCCTCCAACGGCCATGGCTGGAATGTCCTCTACTTCTTAAGCCTATGCAGAAAATGACAGCCTTGAGCAGAGCACAGAGTGAAATGTTGTGCAAAGGAGTGATAAATGTGAAACATGAGTAACCATGCCTTCTCAGAAAAGCAGCTAATTAAAATATAAAAACAACAAAGCTGAAAAACAAGCTAAAATATAAAAAAAGAGAAAAACTAATAAAATGTGTATGTTTGTAAAAGGGCACAGGCTACAGGCCTAGAGCTAAAGTAAGGGTGCCCAATCTAGGCTCTCAAGGGAACCTACGACAGATCGTCAGCAGTGAGCGCATAGACGATGACCATAAATAAGTAATTATTGTTTTTTTTAAGTTTAGAGATGATCCACCACGTCTATGTTTTAATTTTTAGAAATCAAAGTCAGGACACCATTTTTTTACCTACTGCGGAGGAGCATGCTATATCACTAAATTGATTATTTCTGAGTGATGAGATGTGCATAGAGTAGGATGATATTCCCGGAGAGTTTATATATAAGTAGTCAATGATTTTCCTTTTTTTCAATAGAGTGGTTGATCCCTTTTACATTTAAATGATATTATCTTTATATTCTGCTTAGGGCACGTCATGTGTGAGGTTCTGAGTTTCCAAACCTCCTTTATGGGGGAAAGTAGGTTGACCTAGAACTGTGCAGAGATGACTGTAAGAAGGAGAAAGTTAAGCGCATTTTATGCTTTACTTAATAATACCTTTTGATAGGAAAGTTGGCGTTACAGATAGAGATGCAAGACCAGATAGTGAGCCTTATAGTGTAAGGATATGTCAAGAATGGAGAACTGTTATATCCATATTGGTGCGGATTGCTCACTCAAATGAGATACTACTCTCTTTTGACAATGTTGACAAATAAAAATGGTAGGGATAAAGGCAAGCATAGACTAAACAATAACAAATAAAATAACATGTTCAAACAGTCCCTCCCAGAAATGGAATCCGCCCACACTCATCCCCTCCCTAAGTAAATAGGCAGGAATGCAAGAGGAGAAAATGCTGCTCTGGGGAAATGGGTAGTTAGGAGCAAAACAGCAAACAGTACATACTGTTATTGTGACAATAGGTGTAAGAACCATGTATCATAAAGCTAAGATAACTTGGAACAGTAATGGCTATGGGCTATTAGGTCATGTAACCAACAAGTGTAGGTATCTCCCATATATAACTTTGCAACATGAGTGGTAAATGTATAGGAGTTAACTAAGAGAGACTTTCATAACCATGTTACAAATGGTCATAGTACAAACAATCTACTATCATATGTATTCAAGGTAGAAAAATAACTTAAAAAACCATCATAATAGAAAATGTACAGTATCCAAGTATTTTGAGATAGAAGTATCTTTCACATATGTGTGAAATGATTCATATTGACATTTATGCGCATATTTATACCCCATTTGTGCTGCGTTTACGTAATTTGTTTTACGCAAATTTGGCGCAAAACTAGCACCATATATTTATATTTTGACATTAGACACGTCTAATGTCAAAATATTGGAGTTTGCACCATTTTTTAGGTGTGTGAACCTACCTTGCGTCAATGAGCTGCAAGGTAGGCATTCCAATCTAAAAAATGGTGCTAACCCCATAGCCCCATATTTATCCCCCATGCTAAAATGACACACAGGTGAGAGGAGGGGCTTAATAATGGTGCAAAGCTTGCTTTGCACCATTATTCAACATCAGGGTCAGACTAGGCGTTAGGGGACCTGACACCATGGAACTGGTCCACAGGTACCCTTCTCAAGCCCCAGGAACACCCCCACCTACACCAGAGGGACACCCGAGGATAAGGGACCCCATTCCAGGTAAGAAGGGTAAGTATAGGAAATTAAAGGTAGGGTTAAATTATAGTGCCATTGGGGGCCCAACTTGGGACACCCTGCATGGCACATGGTGCAATGGCCATGTCCAGGGGACACTGGTCCCCTGTGCTGGTCATTGGGGTTGTGGACATGACTCCTGTCTTTTCTAAGACAGGAGTCATTTGGTATGGATGGTTTTGTGTCAGAAAATGCCGCTAGGCTGGTTAGAGGCAATTTTTTGGCGCAAGCCGGTGCTAAACTTTTTGATGCAAAACTGCGTTAATGCAGTTTTGCATCAAAAAGTATAAATATGGTCTTTTCGAAACCGGGACTGAAACTGCTGTATGAAGGTAATACTTACAAGTGGGGTGCATATGTTAGGGTACTTGCTATTAAGTGCATAGACATCGAAGTAAGTCTGACAAATCATTAAAGATCTTGGTGCACATGAGTCTCTGATGAACGGCGACCAAAGACAGAATGTAAGTAAGACCACTGGTAGAGATATCCAACATGCTGCAAGCAGTGGAATATGGTTCATAGCAATTGTAGGCTAGCAAAGAGTTAATATTTGTTTATTGACATCCAGCTTTTTGTGATGAGGTGTCCATCTCCGATTCAGCTTTGTCATCCAGGAATTTCATAAGGACATTATGATTGGTAAAGCTGTGAGAAATACCCTGTATCGTCACACGTATCTGGTAGGACCTGCAAAGAAAACTGACAGTTCCTTGCTTTCAGCCTGCTGTGCACGGCAAGAAAGCCTTTCCTAGTTTCAGTTGTTTGACCTAGAATAATCTTGTGAAATGAAAACCTTGCTACCATTCCATTGTATGTGGTTGTGGTTCTTCATGTATGATAGTATTTTTTCTATTTTTTCCAGATGTTGATAGTGAAGTTGTTTACATACAATTGGGCGCAGATAAGTTTGGTTAGGAAGCTTCTATGTTGTGCACTGTATTGAATTCTAGTTCTTTTTCAAATACAATGTCTGCATTTTGTGAGAAACATTTTTCCAGGAACATGATACAAGTCCCAGTCAGGTCCTCTGTCCCTTCTGGAATGGCAAAAGATAAGTGGGTTTCCTCGTTTGTTTCTGTCATCAAAGGCGATTAGTTCTCTGGATATAGACTTGTAGTGGTGTTGAGGGTTGAAAGAGCTAGGCTGGTCTTGGCTTCGGGGTCCTTGAGGTTACTAATTCTGTTTTCCATTTCAGCGATTCTGGTATTAACTTTTTTAATATTGGTTCAGATAGGTCACATTTTATTCCTCATTGCATCTGCATTGTCGTTTGTGGATTTGGCTCAATCATGGATATCTGCCAATTTCTTGAGGATCATCTCCATTTTGGAGTTAACGTCATTTTTATTTTTGACGGGCGAGTCAGGGTTTGGAGGATCTGCCTTGACTCTTTTCCTGGTCACTTTAGTTTCTTTCCCTGTCATATTACGGAGGAGTGGGTTTCTGATGAATCCTGAACATCTTGTCACAGAGGATACGGATGCAGCTGGTTTTCCTTGTTATCGAATCAATGTCCCTGTCTTAAGAAGAGATCAATGAATCCTGAGGGCCTTATTTATACTTTTTGGTGCAAAACTGCACTAATGCAGTTTTGCACCAAAAAGTTTTGCACCGGCTTGCACCATTTTTTAGCACCAGCTGGGCACCATATTTATGGAATGGTGCAAAGGGTAGGCTGGCGTGAAAAAACCCCGATGTTAGGCAGGTTAGAGTCAAAACAAATGACTCTAACCAGATTAGCGTAATTTTTTTATGCTAGGGGGCATATTTATCACTTTAGTGTCACATTTATTTTACTCTAATTCGATACAAAACTAACTCCATATTTATACCTTGGTGCTAGACCCGTTTAGCGCCAAATTTATGGAGTTAAAGTAATTTTTTGAAAGTGTAAATCTACCTTGCCTTAATGAGATGCAAGGTAGGGGTTCCTGTGCAAAAAATGAATCTATGGCCTTAACTTCATATTTATACTCCCATGCAAAAATGGTGCAAGGGAGGGAGGAGGGGTCAAAAAGTGGGGCAAAGCTTGGTTTGCCCCATTTTTTAAAGCCTGGGTCAGGGCAGGTGTTAGGGGACCTGTGGGCCTATTTCCCGGATATACCACCAGCCGTATTACGAGTCCATTATATCCTATGGAACTCGTAATACGGCTGGTGGTATATCTGTCACTTTTGGGACGGATTAACACCTCCTCCAAAGTTGTAATCAGGCCCAGAGTTTTTAAAGTTTGGTGTCTCTAGATTTTAAATGCATTCTGAAAATGCCAGTGATAGAAGGTTAACGTTTTCTTTCGATAGCCATTTGGTGTCTGCAGCCTGTCTCCGATCACATTTCTGGGGCAGGTGACAGCTGGGCTTTGTGAGTTCCACCTAGACAGCCACACACAAAAGGAACTAAAGTGTTACTTGAAGGACCATTCTGTCAGGATGAGAGGAAGTAGCTGGGCCCGCTTCACTTACACCTGAATAGGCTATGTGCTGTACCCAGACAAAGGGCTGCATACTCCCCTGTAGTGAGCCTGGGGCCAGGGCAGGAAGGGCAGAACTTCTGTGCACTTCAAAGGTCTGTCTTTGACGTCTCCTCCACTTCAATGACACCAGTGGGTTTAAGAACTGGACCTCAGATACCATCACTTCAGTAGACTGAGCTGGGTTGGAAAATAAGATGGCTGAGTCAGTGCACATGCAAAACATCTAGATTCAGGACTTTAATCCTTGCATACTCACATATGGGGTCATTACAACATCAGCGGTAAAAGCCGCTTACCGCCGTGCAGAAGAACGGCAACACCCACACAAGTCCGTCACACCAAAGGTCAGTGATAAACTGGCGATAACAAAACCGACACTGTCACGCCAACAGGAATACGGCCACACTATCACGACCCATGAATCCACGCGGCGGTCTTTCAACCGCGGTAATCCATTGGCGGTACACACCGCTGCGCTCAAAATACACACACACTTACAAAACACTATCACATTGGACAATTCAAAATACACACATCTGATACACATACACACACCACTCCAACACACCTAATACAATATAAAACACACACCCACATCACCCACAAACCCCTATGATCACAATTGCGACTTAAGGCCAGAGAGAGACACCACCATCTACAAACTAGCATCCACAGGCACTCAACGCCATTACACACATAACATCCACGCACCTCACACAACACACCTCTATATACCACCCCACACATCACAACACACACCACCCCACACATCACCCACACCACCACATGGCACCGCAAAAACACCCCAGGCTCTCTGAGAAGGAGCTCAGGGTCATGGTGGAGGAAATCATCCTGGTAGAGCCACAGCTATTCGGATCACAGGTGCAGCACACCTCCATAGCTAGGAAGATGGAGCTATGTCGAAGAATCATGGACAGTATCAATGCAGTGGGAGAGCACCCAAGAACTAGGGAGGACATCATGAAGAGGTGGCACAACCTACGGGGGAAGGTGCGTTCTGTGGTCTCACGACACCACATTGTGGTTCAGAGGACTGGCGGCGGATCCCCACCTCCTCCCCAACAACTATCAACATGGGAGGAGCAAGTCTTGGCTATATTGCATCCTAAGGGCCTCACAGGAGTAGCTGGAGGAATGGACTCTGGTTAGGCAAATCTTTACTACTTCATCCCCCACCCAACCTGCATGCCATCACATACCCCCACCCTCACCCCCATCACTCCAACTCCTCACACATGTCCCAATATCACAAACCACACATCCCAAACCCAAGCCCTGCATGCAACACCAAAGCATGGACACCCATCACCAAAGCATGGTCACTGCACATACCCAGACACCCCCCTATACCATCATCACACAAGGTCCTACACAGGAATGCAAGCACTGGGGTACACGGTCACCCACCCATTGCACACCATGCCACACACAGATGCAATAATCATGCTTTTACACCCCTGCATGACCCCTACCCAATGTCACCGGAGAGGAGGGTCCAGATATGTCCACTCCACCCACAGAAGAGGCCCACATTGATGACAGCAGCTCTGTCCAACTGGATCTAGATGACCAGCCAGGCCCATCTGGGACCTCGGGACAGTCGGTTCCCTTCATACTGGCACAGGCCACTACAGAGTGTTTCCCCTCTGGAAACACCAGCACAGCACCCACACAGCGGGCCCATACCTCTGTCCCCAGGACACGTCAATCAGCAGTGTGTCGACCACTACAGGGAACCCAGGCTACTCCACCACCCCAACAACACCAGGGACCTGGGGGCAGTGGCAGTGGGAACACGGTTCAGGGGACAGAGGCCCAGGAACACAGGGGAACTGGGAGTGCTGCTGTGCGACAGGGGGAGGACAGGCCCGTGGAACCCACTCTCCACGAGGCCCTCTCCAGCATCATGGGAGCCTACCACTATTCCCAGGAGACGATGGCAACGGTACTGGCCAAGTTTCAGGAGACCCAGCGGCTGCAGGAGGAACAGTATTTGGGCTTCAGGGAGGAACTCAAATCCATCAATTCCACCCTGGGCACCATTGTAGGGGTGCTGAATGAACTCGTGAACACCAGGAGGGACACTGTGGCACAAAAAGGGGCCCCTGACACTAGCCTGGACGATGAACTGCCCACCACCTCCGCCGGCGCTAGTGGACAGGAGGCACCGCCACAGGACCACCACACCAGCACCCCACCCTCTGCAGAGGGAGAACCACCACGCAAACAGTCCCTGAGATCCAGGACAAAGACAGAGAATGATGCCAAGACCCCCGCCAAGAAATGAGACCACCCTGATTGTCATTCTTTTCTCCCACCTTGTCACCCTGTCCATCCTTAAACTGCACCAGCTCCACTTCCTATGCCCCTTTGGACAATGCACCTGTGAGACTAATAGACTGGACTCTGCCATGGAAATTCCTCCACCATCACCCCTCACCATTTTACAACCCCCTCCAATATTGAGCGCTTAAATACACACACTTAAAGCACAAAACAATCAGGAGTCTGTCTGTGATTTCGAAATCGTGTATTAGCAATTACAGTGGCAAAATGCTCTTACAAATGCAATGTCAACATACCTATGTCACCCAGCTCTAGTCCATGAGGAAACAAAGCAGATGTCACACAGTGGGACCCACATCTGTGAAATCGTAAGGGAAAGTGACAACTCAGTGACCATACACTGGGTGAAAATGACAGACAGTAGAGAGGTAGTAGATTTAAATCAGATGTTACAGGCAGTGTTGTCTTCTTACCTGTGTCTCACTGAAAGTATTGCAGGATCACTGTGTTCCTGTTGTCGATGTCTTCTTATTCTGCTTCCTCGTCTTCACTGTCCACAGGGTCCACAGCTGCCACAAGACCTCCATCTGGACCATCCTCCTGCAGAAAAGGCACCTGCCGTCGCAAAGCCAAGTTGTGAAATCATACAGCAGGCCACGATGATCTAGCATACCTATTTTGGTGAGTAGAATAGGGAACCACCTGTCATATGGAGGCACCGGAACCTGGCCTTCAGGAGGCCGAAGGTCCGCTCTATAATCCTCCTAGTTCGCCCATGGGCCTCATTGTAGCGTTCCTCTGCCCTTGTCCCGGGATTCCTCACTGGGGTCAGTAGCCATGACAGGTTGGGGTAACCAGAGTCACCTGCAAATGGCGAGGGACAACTGTTAGACACACACTAACTCATAGGGAAATCCACAGACCCAGACAACTATTCCCACTGTTTTGGGTCCATGTTCTCACCTCACAACCACACCCGGTGCCTCTGGAGTTGCCCCATCACATAAGGGATGCTGCTATTCCGCAGGATGTAAGCGTCATGCACTGAGCCAGGGAATTTTGCATTAACATGGGAGATGTACTGGTCTGCCAAACACACCATCTGCACATTCATGGAATGGTAACTCTTCCAGTTTCTGTACACCTGTTCACTCCTGCGGGGGGGGGGACCAAGGCCACATGTGTCCTATCAATTGCACCTATGATGTTGGGGATATGTCCCAGGGCATAGAAATCACCTTTCACTGTAGGAAAATCCTCAACCTGAGGGAAAATGATGTACCTCTGCATGTGTTTCAGTAGGGCAGACAACACTCTGGACAACACATTGGAAAACATAGGCTGGGACATCCCTGATGCTATGGCCACTGTAGTTTGAAAAGGCCCACTTGCTAGGAAATGGAGTACTGACAGCACCTGAACTTGAGGGGGGATTCCTGTGGGATAGCGGATAGCTGACATCAGGTTTGGCTCCAACTGGGTACACAGTTCCTGGATTGTGGCCCGATCAAGCCTGTAGGTGATGATCACATGTCGCTCCTCCAGGTCCACCAGCGGTCTGTACACCGGAGGATGCGCCATCTCCTCACATGCCCCAGCGGACGGTGCCTATGGAGGAAAACAGCGAGCAGAGTCAACCAACTCTGAGGTACGTAAACACAGCTTACTCTGAAAATATTAGCTATTCGAAATTAGCCTGTATGAGTGTTTAAGCAAGGCCTAGATATGTGTGACGCAGTCCAAAATAATGCCATGTGGGCCCATGAAATGGTGGCTGCCTGACCTGTAAAGTGGGACAAGGGGATATGAGGTAACTGCGCTGCCGTTGTACACCTCGCGGTAGGCGGTCAAAGACCGCAGCGCAATCCTGCATTGGTTAACATTGGACCCTGTGGGTCCCAGGAGCCAATGACGATGTACGCCGGCGGTGACGGTACGCACCACCGCGGACGTGACCCCCATTTTCTCTCTGTTCAATCACTTGATGCCTGATCTTTGACAGGAGAGGACCTACACTGCAAGTCCTGCTGTGACCTCAGTCTGGAAGAGACAATGGCTCGTATGTCTGGGGAAAGGGCCCCTGCCTTCAGCACGGATGAGTTGGGTGAAACTCGTGGATGGGGTCCTTCCCCAGTACACGCTACTCTACGGTCCTCCAGACAAACAGGTAAGTACACTGTGAGCATGCTGTATGGGCAATGCCTGTGTGGAGTGGGGTGGATGAAAGAAGGGGGTGTGTGAATGAGGCATGCATGAAAAGACGGTGAGTGCATGTGCGTCATGGTAAGGGTATGGATGCGGGCCAATGACTGTGAAGGTGCAGATGGTAATAACTCCTCTTTTTCCCCTGTACAATTCCTGTAGGTCAGCGCCCACCAGAAGAAGGACATTTGGCGTGCCATCGACAAGGAAGTCCGGACCCACAGACTGAGCACCCACTGCCGGAAAAGATGGGAGGACATTCTCCGCTGGATCAAGAAGACGGCAGAGGCCCAGCAGGGGATGGCCTCCCAACGTGGGAGGGGTACCCGTCGCACCATGACCCCCCTGATGTTCGGGATCCTGGCGGTGGCATACCCGTAGTTGGATGGGCGCTTGAGGGCATCACAGCAGCAACAAGGGGGTGAGTACACTCTCCTTCTGCTGATTCAGCGTGCCTTGTAGGTGTCTGGGGGGGGAGGTGGTCTGTGGGTTCCCCTAGGCCAGGGTGAGTTTAGTAGGCAAGAACCCTACTTAAGGCAGGCCCTGTGGCACCCCACCCCACCTGTGTACAGTGGCAACTACACCTAGTCAGGCTCCTGTGACATCCATGTGTGCAGAAATCGGCCATAGCCTTGTAACCCATGTCCCAGGGATTGAATAGTGGACTCCAAGTGTGCAGCGTAGTGCAGGGGGCTTCTGTGTCTGTCGTGTCCGCCAACAGTATCGGTATTGCATGCACTCAACATATCTTTCTTCTGTCTTCCCCCCCCTTTTTGTGGTCTCCTTGTTCTTGTGTGCATTAGCATCATCAGGCGGAGGAGCAGTGGCACCGGAGAAGGAGGGAGCTGCATCCCACATGGCCCTGGAGGGCGACACTACAGAGTCTGAATTCACCAGTGGGACGGAGGGCGAGGGGAGCTCCACGGCGGGGAAAGGAGCTGACACCAGAAATACAGACTCCTACTCTGACGGGAGCTCCCTTGCGGTGGCGGGCCCATCTGTGCCCCCCGCATCCACAGGTACAGCCGCCACCCCCCCACCAGCACCGCCCTCCCAGCAGCCCCTCAGCTTTTGCCCCGTGCCCACTCACCTAGGAGGGTGGACATCACGTTCACACTAGGAACCTCAGGCCCTGCCCCAATCAGCCCTGCTGCCCTCACTGAGGAGGCCATTGACCTCCTCAGGTCCCTCACTGTTGGGCAGTCTACCATTTTGAATGCCAACCAGGGTGTAGAGAGGCATTTGCAACACACCAATGCATACTTGGAGGGCATTCATTCTGGTCAGGCAGCCCTTCAGCGAGCTTTTCAGACTTTGGCCTCAGCACTGATGGCAGCCATTGTCCCTGTCTCCAGCCTCCCCCTCCAACTTCCTCCACCCAGACCCACACCCCTGTACCTCAGCCTATCCCAAGCACACCATCAGACCAGCATGCACACACCTCAACACACAAGGGAAGGTCAGGCAAACATAAGCACCACACATCCCACAGGCACTCACGCAAGCATCAGACACATGCAGACACACCATCATCCACTGCCTCCACTATGTCCCCCTCCTCCTCGTCTCCCTCCCCCCTCCCTGTCTCGTTTCCACTCACACCTGCATGCACTACATCCTCAGCCACTATGTCCATTACCAGCACACCCACAGCCACACCCCGTTCACGTGCAGTCACCACCCCCACTACCATTCACACGTCCCCTGTGTCCTCTCTCAGTGTGTCTGTGAGGCCACCTCCCAAGGTACACAAACGAAGCCACACACCCACCCAACAGCCATCCACCTCACGACAGCCTGCAGTCCATGCATCTTCACCAAAAGTCAGCAAACGTACACCTCCTACAACCACCACCTCTTCCTCCACTCCCAAACCCCCTCCAGCTACCCATCCCAGTGTTCCTAAGAAACTTTTCCTGGCCAACCTTGACCTCTTTCCCTCACCTCCCCCACCCCTTCAGTCTCATAGGGCCCGACTCTCCAGGTCCCAACCTAGGACCTCAGCCACAACATCAGCGGGACCAGTGGTGCCAGTAGTCACCGGATTAGGGAGTGCACCAGGCAGCAGGGCAGCCAGTGTGGCAAGGAGCCAGAGTACGGACAGTCCTGCACCGGTCAAGCATAAAAAGTTGTCCAGTGCCCGGCGGGAGAGGGGAAAGAAATCAGCCACCAAAGCCACTCCCAGGGGTACAGTTGGGAGTGTGGAGACAGCTGTGACACCATCCAAGGTGGGGAAGGGGCACAGTAAAACCGGCAAGTCTGGGAAGATCAGCACAGCGGACAAGACCGCCGCCAGCAGCTCTGCTGCCCAGGACAAGACCGCCACCAGCAGCCCGCTGCCCAGAACAATACTGCCACCAACAGCCCAGCTGCCCAGGACAAGACGGCCAGCAGCCCCGCTGCCCAGGACAAGACCACCACCACCAGCCCCGCTGCCCAGGTCAAGACCGCCACCAGCAGCCCTGCTGCCCAGGACAAGACCGCCAGCAGCCCCGCTGCCCAGTACAAGACCGCCACCAGCAGCCCTGCTGCCCAGGACAAGACCGCCGCCAGCAGCCCCGCTGCCCAGGACAAGACCTCCAGCAGCCCCGCTGCCCAAGAAAAGACCGCCGCCAGAAGCCCCGCTGCCCAGGACAAGACCACCAGCCCCGCTGCCCAGGACAAGACCGCCAGCACCACCGCAGGACAATGAGCGCCAATGAGTACAACGCTACTGAGGCCGCCACGGGCAGGATGAAGCACTCTGGGCACCAAGCCCCCTCCAGAACCAGTGGAGTATCTCATCCACTACCTCAGTCCTTGGCAGGATGAAGCACTCTGGGCACCAAGCCCCCTCCAGAACCAGTGGAGTATTTCATCCACTACCTCAATCCTCGGCAGGATGAAGCACTCTGGGTACAAAGCCCCCTCCAGAACCAGTGGAGACTGTTATCCACTTGAGAGACTGTGGCTTTGCACTCCCCAGGATTGAACAGTGGGCAACCCACCCACTGTAGAGACTTGAGAGACTGTGGCTTTGCACTCCCAAGGATTGAACAGTGGGCAACCCACCCACTGTAGAGACTTGAAAGACTGTGGCTTTGCACTCCCCAGGATTGAACAGTGGGCATGGAGCAGCATCTGTCAATGTCATTGCAGGGAATCATGTAGAGCCACTGTCATGCAACTCATTAACAGGTAATCTAACACACATTGCAAGCTGAACTCTGTGTTTCACTCCATTCACAGGTATGCCAGCCATTGTCACCATGGAGGGGATACCAGACACTGCCAGTCTCCCTCAGGATGAAGGCCCCAGTGAGGACAACATGCCTGGATGTCAGTACAACAAAGGGCAACCTGGCCTATCTGGGACACCTGGTTAGTCAAGGACTCACAGCCTCACCCTGCCCACATCAACACCCCCCACCACTGGTGCAACCACATCACAAGCAACCATTCACCTCCCAACCTGTGTCCCAAGGCCAGTTCAATCAATTGTGTGCCCCACAGTACAGGGACCTGAGTCGAACCTTGACATCCTTGTCAATGAAGGCCCTATTACCACTGGGAATGGGCACACCGTGCCAGGGGCACAGGCAGCTTGGGGTAGGGTGCGTGGGAGGGATGCTGTGGGCCAGAAGGTGGGGACTCAAAGGTACTCCACTGACCAGAAAACCATCTCTCAAGTCCTGGGGGCATACCAAAGTTCTCAGGACAGAACAGAATGGGCCAAATAATCCCGATGTTGGGGGAGAATCAAAGGCTGCAGAGGGAATACCACCAGGAAGTCATGCAGCAGTGGCAGGCACAGAATGCAGCCATGGCTACCATTGCCGGGGTGCTAAGGGACATCAATACCACTCCCATAGGTTCCTCAACATACCATCAGGCCCCTTCCACTAGCAACCTAAATCTGCCCCATCTACATCTGTGGCAGCTAATGGATTGGAGAACCACAAGCCTCAGACACCCCTCTCTCTGTAGCTGAAGAACACCCCCCCGCAAACGTGGACGTCCATTCAGACATCTGCCTGGAGCAGATGCGAAGACCAAATCCACTGCCAGGAAGTGAACCTCACCTGATATGTCACCCTTGTGTGCCACTGAGACGCCCTGTAGACTGTTCTCAGACATGACTCAATTATCCCATTTTCCCATGGTATAAGGGCACTGGACCTGTGTAACCAACTGGTGTAGCTGCTACTCTGAAGAATCCATCTACCATGACCTAACTCCCTTTTTTCATTTTACCACTTTGATTATGACCTTACTCATCATGATATGCACAATAAATCACAACTGAGCAAAGCGACTGTATATGTGTTTTTATTAATACCTTAACAATTGCCATGCTTGACAACTGTGGTGAGGTCATGTCCCCCTGCATCGAACAGCCAGTGTAATGGTCATCAGACGGAGCCTCTCACAGCATGAGACATAACACAACAGAGATGTCACAGGACCGGTATCAGAGAGGTTGCAATCTAGGCCAACACCATAGTATAGTCAGTATTCCAATCTGCAAATAGAGCATGACAGAGAGTACAATCAGGATGGAAGGAATGGTGGTACACCATGTACAAATACAGGTAACAGATGTCATGGCCATGGTGACCCACCTACAAATCAGTGGCACCCAGAATGGACCTATATAGCACCAGGTACAGACTCTTCCCATACACATAACATAGCTTCATGATCACATATCCCATGGAACACACATATGTCATCACAGAGGACCCAGTACATTAACCATACACAAACATAAGGCCTATACCTGGAGTTATGTTCTTACCAATTTGTCACTTAACAGTCATCTGCACTTTGTACAGCAATGTCAGAATAAAACAAGCATTTGCATTTGCAATGCAATGGGTCTCGCATTTGCTCGAGTTAGAGCTGTTAGCGTTGTAAACTCCTCAAGCCCCTCTGCCTGGGGAGGGGACGGGCAGGGGTGGTGATAGGGATGGTGTAAAATTACAAATAAATAATAAAAGAAAACTAGCACGATTGTTCTTGGAAAACCTTGAATTTGCCAGGAGCGCTAGTATAAACAAAATAATAAAACTGATAGTCAGGCAAAGCGCTCGATGACTGCCCAGCGAGATCGTGCTGCATAGGAAATAAAAAGAAAACATGGAGCCTTGTATGTTTTCAGTAGTTGACCTGTGCGTTCGAGGTGGTTAAACACTGACATTGGAAGGATGAAAAGCTAAATGCGCCTATCAGCCATTGAACTTGTGACCTTTATTTAGTCCATCACACAAAGATTGTGGTAGCAGGTTCTCACGCCTCAGCCTGTATCTCAAGGTTTAAAAGCGGTTAAATTAAACTGATAAAAACCAAACTTTTGTGCAATCGTCATAATTTAGAGAGGCATTTATTAAAGATTTTGCATCTCTTCTTGATTACTATTTAGACATCATTAGGTCTGATTTCGTGTTTACTGATTTCAGACCTCTCCTTCTCAGCAGCTCGCTTACTTTTGTTCAAATACCAACAGCTGCTGCTCTTCACATTAGCACATGTATCTGACCATTTGCAGCTACTAACACCAGAAGTAAATGGAGAACGTGGCCAATCAGAGCCCTCTTCTGCCTGTACCCAACCTGGGTAGGCTAACCGTAGTTTTTGTTCTTCCAATCTGTAGCTGTGTTGTAAAGCTTTTACCGTGAATTCCAATAATGGCTTCCTGTGTTACCCCAGACGTGGTGGTGACAGCAGGTTTGATTTGCTCGCTACCTGCCAGAAATATGAACGGCGTACACTTATGTGTTTTGCGAATGCGATTTTGTCTCTGCTTCAGAATATACGCTGATGCGGTTGCTACACCGGTCAGCTGCAGCTCCCTGTTCTTCTGCCGCTTCCTGCCTCAAGCACCCCTTGCACTCTCATTGCCCCTCAGGCCCAGCCACATGGGTGGATTAAATCATGAGACTGACTCGCAAATGCCTCTGCTCCTTTCTGGTCCTCCTGTACTGCCTCTTCTTCCTGTATGCAGCATACAATGTGTTCTTCAAATGTCACCAGGCGACTTGGGTCCACAGGGTTGTTAATAAAAAAGAATGGAAGAGGAAAGGTTAGACCAGTGTTGCAATGCTCAAATAACACAGAAGGACATATTTACAAAATATCCGCTTTTAGTCTGAAATGGTGAATTTTTCTCGTAAAGAATGAGGTGTAACACAAAATACCTTTTATGTAATGTTTTGTACATAGTCTCTGATTCTATTATGCCGGTGGCACTTGTCGTTATTTATGACCCTGTGGACCCAAGTCGCCTGCTGGGGTTTGAAGAACATGCTGTATGCTGCATACAGGGATAGGGACGGGGAGAGGGGGATTACAAATAAATAATTAAAAAAAAACAGTGGCTGAAGTCACAGAGCAGTGGCATGGATTCAGCAGCACCTCTGCTTTGCATTCATTTTGTTATTGTGCGAATAAGCAAGTGAATTCACAGCACCATGGCCACTATGAGCGTGAGCACAAAGGAGAGACACAAAAGGAAAAAGAAGTTCACTCATGGTCAAAATTATCGGCGAAAGAGCAATTATCCATGTAATAGGGTTGGTCCCCAAGGCGGTAACCAAACTGCCCCAAGGAGGGACAGACGTAAAGCATTTACCAATAATATGGAAGGATTTTTGAAAGGCAAGCCCATGAATGAGTGATAGCGATGGGCTTGCGGTGGGGGTGTTTCAAAGCCCAGATACATACCAACACGTCGGAAAAGCAGCGCTTGCGTGCTGCTATGCGAAACCTAAAAACAGCTAGGCCCCATGGTCATCACAAACTACTCCACTCACTGTGTAGCCAGATTCCATGATCCATTCCTCACACAAGTGCCACATACTTCAACTGACATGAAAAATACCACTTCACATCCCTCCAACTCCACTGGCAACAGGAAAGGATGAAGCTGTCACATTTCCACATATATAAATGGAGTACAAACGAGTACACATTCCACTGCAGCTATATCCAATTTACCTGCTACTTGTCATTAACAACTTACATGTCTGACATCTACTAACATTGGCTACTGACAATAAATAACTCAAGCCATAGCTTGCAGAGGCAACCTTGAAAATAGGAAAATGCAATTTAAGTGAGTGGAAGGAAAAGAGGATAGGAGAATGCAAGAAACAAAGCTCAATACTGGATAGTCTATTCCAGAAGCGAATATTAGGATCTGATGTAACAATACATGTTTGAGCTGACACTCTATTACTGTACACCTTACAATCTATCAGTCAGCTTCCCCAACTCACATATAGGCCTTGGAGCTTACCACACCATCACAGATGAATCTAGTCAGGAGGTGTTATGGCAGCTATCCACATCAAAATGTGCACATGCAACACTTCTAAAGGTCCACTTCACATAAATGGATGTCAGTGGAAGTACTGATAGATTAGCTCTGTCCTAGAGTCAACTGCTCCTTCTTCCTCTGGCTCTTCATTACTTGCCATATCAGCATTACCAACCACTGGTCCTGCTGCCTCCCCCTCATCTACTATCAATGGTATCAGCACCTCCAGATTGGTCCAGGTACCTAAATCTTACCTTCAAGAGCCCGAATGCTCGCTCAATTACAAGCCTTGTCCTCTCGTGGGCCGGATTGAAACTGAGGCCCATATTTATACTTTTTTAGCATCGCATTTGCGTCATTTTTTTACACAAAAGCAGCGCAAACTTACAAAATATATATTTTTGTAAATTTGAGCCACTTTTGTGTAAAAAAAATGACGCAAGTATGGCGCTAAAAAAGTATAAATACGGTCCTGAGTTCCCCTGGCGTGGCTGGGTACCTCACTTGTGTCAACATCCAAGGAAAATTTGGAATGCCAGAATCACCTGTGAACACAATGGTAGAACAAAACATAAATAGCTTCAGCAACTGCCTATGACGTGAAGACAGGTGACATAACACTGAAACGCACAATACAATACATACTTACCAAGCAGCCAGACCGTCGCTATTTGTAGTCGTGCTATCAGATGTGGGACATTGCTGTTCTGCATTTTGTAGGAATCATGCACTGATCCAGGAAATTTGGCTGTGACTTGTGATATGTACGGGTCTGCCAGACACACAACCAGTACGTTGATTGAGCAGTAGTTCTTCCTGTTCCTATACACCTGTTCATTGGCACTGGGAGGATCCATGGCTACATGGGTGCCATCAAGGGTTCCTACCACATGAGGAACGTGTCCCATCTCATAAAAGTGTTCCTTCACAAATGCCAAATCTGCTCTTTGGGAAACCTGATATAGCTGTCCAGGTGCTTCAACAAGGCACATAGTACACCCTTCAACACCAGACTGAACATCGGCTGAGACATCCCTGATGTTGAGGTGACAGTATTCTGAAAGGACCCTGTGGCAAAGAAGTGTAGCACTGACAAGATATGAACTGTGGGAGGTGTGTAATAGGGATTGTGATTGACTGGCATCAGATCTAGCTCCAACTATGTACATATATCCATGATGGTATGACGATTCAGACGATATGTCTGGATGACATGCCTGTCCTCCATGGTTGCCAAGTCAACTAGTGGACGGTACACTGGTGGTTGCCTCACTCTCCTCATGGCAGGAAAATTATGTTGCGAGGAGAGAATGTACAATGAGTTATGCAGTATGCACACATCACCAACACATTGCATATTACCTAACAACTAACATCTGTAGAGGTGGCGTAGGACTTCTGACATATGTTTTGGTATCTACCTATACCTGGCCGTGGTGTATGTACCACATGTTCTCAACATATAGACAGCCTGAGCATGTCATTGTATAAACATTGTCACAATATGTTGCACAGCCATGATGGCCCAACATACGATTACACTGAAAATAAGGGGAGTACACGACTGACGCCAATCATTTTGCACACCCATTGATTATATGTGCCCAAAATGGCAGGTGTCTGACCTACTTTAGTGGACAGTTGGAAGTGACCTAAGTCCGCCCGCCGAAGTCGTCATGGCGGTAGGCGGTCGCAACCGCCATACAACTTGTCATTGGTTAACATTGCCGCCTTTGGCGGAGTGGGACAAATGGGCATGACAGCCGGCGGTGATGGTCCTGTACGTGGCGGCCTGTACTGCCATTTTCAGCAGTTTTGCTCACATGACTCCTGACACTGTTGCTAGCAAGACTTCCACGAGGTGAGCTGCTGTGTACTGCTTATGGGAGTCATCATGCCACGTCCTGAAGGTGATAGGGCGCTTGCCTTCACCCCCAAAGAGCTCGATAAGTTAGTGGAGGAGGTTCTACCCCGGTATGAACAGCTTTATGGGGCACCAGAGGAGCAGGTGAGTTCAATGACCCAACCATGTGTGATATGTGTTGTGTGTGATGTTTATTCGGGCATGTGAACTTGTGAGGGTGTAGATGCATGCGGATGCAATATTGTGAAGGCGTGTGAGCAGAGAGGATGGGTATGTATGTCTACTTACAGTGACAGATGTGTAAGGACCACTCCTATTGGTATGGTGCATGTATACAGGACTTTCTTCTTTTGTCTGTGTCATCCGTGCAGGTGTACGACCATCAAAAGAAGGGGATCTGGTGTGCCATCGCCAAGCACCCTGGGGTTCCACAGCCGGCGAAGCACCCATTGTCGCAAGTGGTGGGAGGACCTGAGACACTGGACCCGGAATATCATGAAGGCCCAGCTGGGGATGTGCTCCCAACGAGTAAAGGGTGCCCGTCAGACCCTGCCCCCCCAATGGCCCGCATATTGGCAGTCGCCTACCCTGAGGTGGATGGGCGTTTGAGGGCAGCACAGCAGCCACAAGGGGGTAAATATTGACTGTATCCTTGTACTGGGCACTGGTTTTATGTTGTTTGCAGTCAACCTGTAGCAGCTGTGACAATGTTGTACGTGTGAAATGTATGTAGATCAGTGGGAAAACGTAGTACCCACATTGCCTGACTATTAGATGTAGATCTGGCATTCATGGTTTGCTATGCGTACATTTATTTCACCTGTGTCATATCTATGACTGCATATGGAGATGCTCAGATGACAACCACGTGTGACTTCACCAGCCATTTTCAAGGTTATAAGCTGCTGTGTCATACTCATACCCATAGAGTATGTCCTGGTCCATCCTTTAGCACATGTGCTCTAGTAGCACTAAGGTGTCTGAGCACTCCCATTTGTCTTGATCACCTGTATTTGCAACTGGGTGCCAGAGATTATTTTGCACAAGGGCTATGTAACATTTGTCCTGGTAGAGGTATTGACTCCATGTGAGGCAGGCCTCTCAATCACTACACAGATTTGGCAAGGATAGGACAGTACATATGGGTCTTTAAAGGTATCCTCATAGTCCCATCATCTTCATACTATTGGGTATGTGAAGGTAGTAACAGAAGGCTATTCTACTTTTGGTGTCTGATTTTGTCTATTTGCCATTTTCATGCATTTCCATGGCATTGCCATATGAGCACATCACATTTATCCCAATGGCCTTGTTCTCTAGGTGGTAAGTGGCTCGGAAGAGCTACTCTTTTACTATATGCAATGTCCATGCTATGTGTACCAATGTCCTACCAATTGCAGTGACATATATGTTATTATCTGCCTACATCATGTCTCAATGGTTACTTGGGGTCACATGTAATAGAGTGGTTCAATCATAGCTGCCCTCTGCTTAGCTGATGTGGGCAGTTTGGAAAGGAATTGTCATTGAATGACTTCTAATTTCAAGGTCTAATGGTTTAGCTGTACTACAATGTCTAATACAAGTGTTGTTCTGGAATATGTGTCAGTGCAATCGACGTCATGTAGTTTGACGTGCACATCATGTGTACATATCTCTTCAGTGGGATATGTGTGTTGTCTGGATTCAGGTACAGGTAATCACAGGTGAGGAAAGGTGTGAGTGGTGTTGCTTTACTCATGTAGTCATGAGGTGGAACTGTATCAGCATGTCATGTGGTATGTTAGGTACCCTATGAAGTATTTTGTGGCTGGCTAATGTTTGGGTGTTCTTACACTGCACTCATTGATTGCCAGTGGATGTGTCATGTGTGCTATATAGCCCACTGTAGCTGCACATGGATGTATGAAGTGATGTGATGTATCTGTGTTCGGTATATACAGATGTTTCTCTGGAATTTGGTACATGTAGTGCCATGGTTGTTCTCCAGACATGTCTTATACACATCAGAAATCAACTGTTTGGAAGTACCTCCTGTTCTGACTGCATCAGTAATTGTTTCCATTATGGCATATATGTACAGAGGGTTCAGCCAGGAATGTGATTAGAATGGCAGGTGATGTGTGATCTGTGAATTGAGTTTCTTAACTTTCTTAGCTGTGAATTAAGGGCCAGATGTAGGAAGCACTTTGCGAGTCGCAAACGGCAAAATTTGCCGTTTGCGACTCGCAAATGCGTGTTTCCTATGCAGAAATGCATTTTGCGAGTCGTTACCGACTCGCAAAATGCATTTCCGAATCGCAAATAGGAAGGGGTGTTCCCTTCCTATTTGCGATTCGCAATGGTATGCAATTCCATTTGTGACCGCTTATGCGGTCACAAATGGAGTCGCAGTTACCATCCACTTGAAGTGGATGGTAACCCATTCGCAAACGGGAAGGGGTCCCCATGGGACCCCTTCCCCTTTGTGAATGGACCCCAAAATATTTTTTCAGGGCAGGGAGTGGTCCAAGGGACCACTCCCTGCCCTGAAAAAAACGAAACAAAAGGTTTCGGATTTTTTGAAATGCAGCTCATTTTCCCTTAGGGAAAACGGGCTACATTTAAAAAAAAAAAAAACTGCTTTATTGAAAAGCAGGTCGCTAACATGGAGGCCTGCTGACTACAGCAGGCCTCCATGTTAGCGAGTGCCTATACTCGCTATGGGGCCGCAATTTGCGACCCACCTCATGAATATTCATGAGGTGGGTCATTGCGATCCCATAGCGAGTTGCAGTCGGTGTCTGAGACACCGTACTGCATAGCAATTTGCGAGTTGCAAATTGCGAGTCGGAAGGACTCGCAATTTGCAACTCGCAAATTGCTTCCTTCCTACATCTGGCCCTAAGTTTCTTAACTACCATGGGACATTACTTATGGACATGGACTGGTCAGGTGTAGATTCAGAACATGCATTTTCTGTTATTTTTCTTAAAGGTTATATGAGTATGGAGAGTTCTGATCCAGATTAGGACATATTTTCTGCTTCGGCCAGAGCATGATGTGCATGCTGACATAGCTTCACAGGTGATTTAATGGAATGCTCTAGTCATGCTACCTCAGTTGGATCATGATGTGAGTGAGAGGGAAGACATGAAGGGGTGGATAGGAGTAACATTTTGTGACATGATGTAGGTTATGTGGGTTACTAGATGACATAGCCTAGCCAGGAGATGTAAGACTACAGTTGTCCTTGTTCTAATGTGTGTATGTGAAGAATGTAATGACCCTCTCCCTTCCTGTGTTTTCCTCTCTCACTCTCTCTCTATTTGTGTGCATCAGCATCAGCAGGCGAGGGAGATGGGGCACAGGCAAGTGGACATGCTGTTGGCAACGGGACCCGGAGTGCTGATACCACCAACAGTGAGGGACCCAGTGGCCCGGAGGGCGAGGGGAGTGCCTCGATGAAATCTTCTGCTTCATCATCCTTGGAATCCTCCTCCTGTGGACACTCCCTGATGGTGGTGGATCCTTCTGGGACTACCCCAGCACCATCTTTGTCTGCCAACACCCTTACTACCACCAACCTCCCTGTAGCTCCCAACCCAGGTGTCCATGCCCGCTCACCCAGGACGTTGGGCGTCTCCTTCGCTGCAGGCAACTCTGCCCCTGCCAGCTCTACTGCCCTCAGTGAGGAGGCTATTGACCTCCTGAGGTCGATCTTTGTGAGTTAGTCGACCATTGAGTATGCCTTTCAGGGACTGGCAACTCAAGTCCAGCAGAGCAATGAGTTCCTGGAGGGCATTCACAGTGCACTGGCTGGCCTACAAAGATCCTTTCAGGCTTTGACCTCCACAGTGATGGCAGCCAGTCACCCTTTGTCTTCCATCCCTCCTCCACCTTCCTCATCCTAATCCCATTCCCCTCTTCCTCATCCCAGCGAAAGCACACAGACATACAAGCATGCATCCACCTCAACATCCAAGGATACCGCTGACAGACACAAGCACCACAAAACCCACCACTAGCACGCACACAGACAACACCAACCTGCAGACACACCATCACTCACTACCTGCACTAACTCCCCCACCACCGCCATCTTCACTACACCGGACACATCTGCAGACACCATACGCACATTCACCGATACAGCCACAACTCCTATCCTACCCACAGTAGCAGACACGCAGACATCCACCCCAGTCACCACATCCGAAGACACCACAGACATGTCTACAAACAGCACTTCCACCATACCTGCAGTCACCACCCCAACAGACAGTCACCCATCCACCACAGCATCTGTCAGCATCTCCACCCCTCCTCCCAAAACACAAAAATGCCCACACTCACCCACACAAAAGACACCCAGCACACACAAGCATACCTTGCACACACTTGTACCCAAGACATCCACCAAAACACCTCTTACAACCGCTCCCTCTCCCTCCACTCCCGGACCCTTTTGCCATGACAGTCCCTGTGTGTCAAAGAAAGTTTTCCTCTCAGAGTTTAACCTTTTCACTACTCCTCTCCTACCCCATGTGACCCCCTGAAGATCGGTGCCCTTACCAAAGTCCAGCCCTTCCACCTCCAAGGCTTCCCCTGGCCCCCCTGCAGGTACCCAGGCCACTCCCCCCAACTAGAAGTCGACCCCTCCCAAGAGTTCCCAGCCCTCCCCTAAGACTCGACCTGAGCCTCCCCCTCCTGTGCCCAAACCCAACGATTCACCTCCCAAACCCAAACCTCTCCTCTGCCCCCCTATTCCATGAGGTGCCTGTCTGCTGCCTTGATGCTCCTACCTGTGGAGGTTGTATGGCAGTCAGGAGTTATGTAGGGGCACTGGAATGTGCCAAATGTGCCTGCAGCAAATGTGTGTATGGACTTGCCTATGGCCTCTTATCATGTACATAGTTCTGAATTTATATATATTATATATATTTATTTCTGGCCATAAATCTGAGCCAACTAGTCGTTGGTTCTAAGGTCAGATTTTTGTCCTGCCTTTTATTCCTTATGCCTGTTTAGGTCTTGGCTGCTTTTATTTATATCTGAGTATGTTTGTGTATGTGGTAGTTGTGCTACAGCACACGTAGAAAGAGCAAAAGGCCATGAATTATTGTTTATGCGCAGGAAGGTTTTCCCTTCCTGCACATAAACAATCATTCAAAAATGAGGATTTGGTACTTCTATGTGTGCTGCATTGTGCAGCACACACAGAAATGCCAAATCGCTATTGTAGATTGTTTATGTGCAGGAAGGGACACCTTTCTGAGCATAAACAATCTATCCCTTCAATGCAGACACCATTGCACTATGGTGCAAGGATGCCTGCGTTGGCGCTGGCAGCTAAATTTAGTTCCAGCACAGGGAGAAACAGGGGTGCGCCGTATTTTTGTAAATACAGCACATCCCTGCATTTCAAAAGTAGCGCAGTTCTGCAAATTTTGTCACAGCGCCGCGCCACTTTTTTCCAGTTCTGGGAACAAGTATTTAAGGACTGCCATTCAACCATTTAAGTGAGGTGAGACGTCCTTCACCCAGAATATCATCCAATATTCTTCCAGGAAATAGTCTTGCCTACTGCCGGCATACTTTGAAAAAGCTACATCTAGCTCAGTGCTGATAAAGCCAGTACTGGAAAAAGATTGCTACTGCAGTGCATGTATGCCCTTCACAGGGAACACATTCTTCACTTCTCCACTGATAGCAATAGCATTTACTCTCAACAAAGTATGTAGTGCATTGCTTCTCCCTAAGAAACTATGAGGGTCAGTGGCTCTGCTTTCCATGCTCTTTCAGTGAGGTGCATAGATAGCGCATAGATGTAGGCTTTAATGTGTTATGTTTTAGATGAAATTGTAACCACGTTTGAAATGTTCTTTTTTTCTAAATGCTCGCACTGTGCCTTCTTGCTGTTTTCATGATATCTTGTGTAGTTGTTTTAGATATACTGAGAAATAGGTTATTCCTCTCACAATAAATGCTTTTCATTTAAAGTGTCTATTCTTATTGCAGTGTGAGTGATACTGTAAATAACAAAAAAAGGCGTGTTTCTGTTACCAAAGTGCCCCTGATACCTCTACTTGGATTGTTAGTATCCCAAAAACAATAACTCTATTTCAACAATGCATTGAACAGTGTTCTGCAGAGCTACAATAACTTGTCTTTTCACATTCAGCACTGAAAGCTGGTACCTTTGTGAATAGCAACCTCTTGTAAACGTACACAAGACTGTAAGTTTACCTTTGTTAATCAGTTCCCTAGGGTGCATGCCCAAGCCAGCCAGAAGCTTTAGAGTGTCTTTAAATGTGCTATAGAATGTTGAGTTTGATGCCGCTTGAAACTTGTGCATGAGGCAGTTGAAGCTAGTGATTGGGCTAGATTAGAAAACTGAAAGGAGCTGCATTCCACAGGGTCAATTCATCACACCATTAACAGCTGTTTAGTTGAAATTATGGCTGAAAATTACTCAATTCACACCTATCATGAGTTTTGGCAAAGATGCCATGCAGGAGTAAATGCTGTAACTACTTCTTCATTTTATGTCACAATTGCATGCAATTACGCAATAGTAAACTTCCTTCAAAGTATTGGTGAGTGGAAAAATCGAATAGTGATTTGCCTTTTGAGACAAACTTGTGAATTTGTACTTTCAAAACATTTCCACCTTGAAAGTGACCAGTGACGTATTCCAGCAAATGCTCTGGTAACTACCCTTTCATGTTGTCAAGGCAGATGACATACCTCAAAGATGTGTAGAGCAGGGGTAGGTGTTTCTTTACAGTAAAAAAAAAGAAAAAGAAAAATGTTTTAAAGTAATCTATTGAATGTTTACAGTTGCCATTTGTTGGACCTGTCCTATTTCAGGGGGTTATCCCCAAACCTTTTGCCTTCTCCCTCCTATTTTTTCTGACTTGTTTTGGTTGGTTGTAGGACTCAGGGCACCTTACTACTGCTAACCAATGCTAAAGTCCAAATGCTCTTTCTAAAATGTATTGGTGATTGGTTTATCCATGATTAACATATTTGATTTACTACTAATTCCCTAGTATAGTGCACCAGGTGTGCCCAGGGCCTGTAAATCAAATGCTACTAGTGGGCCTGTAGCACTGATCGTGCCACCCACATGAGTAGCCCTGCAAGAATCTCAGGTGTGACATTGCAGTGTCTGTGTGTACAGCTTTACACTGCCCTGTAGACCTGGCAAGTGCACTTACTTGCCAGGCTCAAACCTTTCCTTTTACTACATGTACGTCACCCCTAATATAGGCCCGTGGCAGCCCCATGGGCAGGGTGCAGTGTATTTAAAAGGTAGGGCATGTACGTGTGTGCTTTATATGTCCTGATAGTGAAATACTGCTAAATAAATTTTTCACTATTGCAAGGCATATCTCTCCCGTAGGGTAACATGGGGATCGTCTTGAAATATATGTTAAGTGTTTTTTCCCATTGAGAGCAGATAGACGTTGTAGTTTGGGGTGTCTGAACTCACAATTTAAAAATACATTTGGTGAAGTTGGTTTTTGAATTGTACGTTTTAGGAAATAGAATTTTCGTGCTTAACCAATCTGTGCCTCTGCCTGTCTGCTGAATTCACGTCTGGGTCAGGATGATAGTTTGGCTGTTTGTGCATTCACTCTAGACAGTCACACAAAGAGAGCTGAGGTGTACCCTGCTTTCCCTGATGTGTCTTTTTGAGCTAGAGTGGCGAGAGGACCTGACACTTGTACATGAATAGTGCTGTGCTTCTCCTCATACAAAGCAGTCTCCAACCCTCTGGAGTGTATCAGGGGCTGGGGCATGGAAGGGCAGGGTCTCATGCACTACAAAGACTTCTCTTTAAAGTTGGCATACTTCAAAGATAGAAATGGATATAAATACTGGCCCTCCGACACTACATAATTGGAATCTTTCTGGACTGAGGACATTCTGCCGGGAAGAAGAGCTAGATGTTGAAGGAGCCACTCTGTCTTTTGCGTTGCTGTTCTGACCTGCTGCTTGCTGCTTCTGTCCTGGGAGTGAAAGGACTAGACTTTTCTTTCTATGTCCTGCTTCCAAAGGTTCTCTAAGGGCTTGGACTGAGCTTGCCTCTTGTTAGAAATCTTAGGAACATGAAAGACTTCATCTGCCTGCACCTGGGCTCTCTAGCTGAGAGTCCTGACACACCAAGTGGTGCCAAATCCTGTTCCTGGGCCCCTGGGTGTGAGTTTTGGTGCAACCAAGAAGAAAACAAGTACGTTGACTTAAGAGCGACTTCGTAACCAGCTTCACTGACTCCACGCCGCTGCCTGCATTATAGCTGTGGTCCCCGCAGAGTGGAACGTACGACGCCACAGGCCTGATGCTGCTACAGTACTTCTGAAGCCCCACCAGAGCGGTAGTCCTGAGTGCCATGTCCCCAACAACCAGGACAGCCAACTCCAATTCTGCCACAGGTCCTGCTGCCTGTGGTGTGATCATGACACTGCAAAGTGGATGCCTTATATCTTGACCTGCTAGATTCATCGATCTGGCCAGATCATTAGTGTAGGAAAGTACCATCTTGCCTGGCATGTTACCCCCATTTTTCACTGTATATATGTTGTTTTAGTTGTATGTGTCACTGGGACCCTGGTAACCCAGGGCCCCAGTGCTCATAAGTGTGCCTGAATGTGTTACCTGTGTAGTGACTAACTGTCTCACTGAGGCTCTGCTAATCAGAACCTCAGTGGTTATGCTCTCTCATTTCTTTCCAAATTGTCACTGACAGGCTAGTGACCATTTTTTCCAATTTACATTGGCTTACTGGAACACCCTTATAATTCCCTAGTATATGGTACTGAGGTACCCAGGGTATTGGGGTTCCAGGAGATCCCTATGGGCTGCAGCATTTCTTTTGCCACCCATAGGGAGCTCTGACAATTCTTACACAGGCCTGCCACTGCAGCCTGAGTGAAATAACGTCCACGTTATTTCACAGCCATTTTACACTGCACTTAAGTAACTTATAAGTCACCTATATGTCTAACCTTTACCTGGTAAAGGTTAGGTGCAAAGTTACTTAGTGTGAGGGCACCCTGGCACTAGCCAAGGTGCCCCCACATTGTTCAGAGCCAATTCACTGAACTTTGTGAGTGCGGGGACACCATTACACGCGTGCACTACATATAGGTCACTACCTATATGTAGCTTCACCATGGTAACTCCGAATATGGCCATGTAACATGTCTATGATCATGGAATTGCCCCCTCTATGCCATCCTGGCATTGTTGGTACAATTCCATGATCCCAGTGGTCTGTAGCACAGACCCTGGTACTGCCAGACTGCCCTTCCTGGGGTTTCACTGCAGCTGCTGCTGCTGCCAACCCCTCAGACAGGCAGCTGCCCTCCTGGGGTCCAGCCAGGCCTGGCCCAGGATGGCAGAACAAAGAACTTCCTCTGAGAGAGGGTGTGACACCCTCTCCCTTTGGAAAATGGTGTGAAGGCAGGGGAGGAGTAGCCTCCCCCAGCCTCTGGAAATGCTTTGTTGGGCACAGATGTGCCCAATTCTGCATAAGCCAGTCTACACCGGTTCAGGGACCCCTTAGCCCCTGCTCTGGCGCGAAACTGGACAAAGGAAAGGGGAGTGACCACTCCCCTGACCTGCACCTCCCCTGGGAGGTGTCCAGAGCTCCTCCAGTGTGCTCCAGACCTCTGCCATCTTGGAAACAGAGGTGCTGCTGGCACACTGGACTGCTCTGAGTGGCCAGTGCCACCAGGTGACGTCAGAGACTCCTGCTGATAGGCTCCTTCAGGTGTTAGTAGCCTTTCCTCTCTCCTAGGTAGCCAAACCCTCTTTTCTGGCTATTTAGGGTCTCTGTCTCTGGGGAAACTTTAGATAACGAATGCAAGAGCTCATCCGAGTTCCTCTGCATCTCCCTCTTCACCTTCTGATAAGGAAACGACCGCTGACCGCGCTGGAAGCCTGCAAACCTGCAACATAGTAGCAAAGACGACTACTGCAACTCTGTAACGCTGATCCTGCCGCCTTCTCGACTGTTTTCCTGCTTGTGCATGCTGTGGGGGTAGCCTGCCTCCTCTCTGCACCAGAAGCTCCGAAGAAATCTCCCGTGGGTCGACGGAATCTTCCCCCTGCAACCGCAGGCACCAAAAAGCTGCATTACCGGTCCCTTGGGTCTCCTCTCAGCACGACGAGCGAGGTCCCTCGAATCCATCGACTCTGTCCAAGTGACCCCCACAGTCCAGTGACTCTTCAGCCCAAATTTGGTGGAGGTAAGTCCTTGCCTCACCTCGCTGGGCTGCATTGCTGGGAACCGCGACTTTGCAGCTACTCCCGCCCCTGTGCACTTCCGGCGGAAATCCTTTGTGCACAGCCAAGCCTGGGTCCACGGCACTCTAACCTGCATTGCACGACTTTCTAAGTTGGTCTCCGGCGACGTGGGACTCCTTTGTGCAACTTCGGCGAGCACCGTTTCACGCATCCTCGTAGTGCCTGTTTCTGGCACTTCTCCGGGTGCTACCTGCTTCAGTGAGGGCTCTTTGTCTTGCTCGACGTCCCCTCTCTCGGCAGGTCCAATTTGCGACCTCCTGGTCCCTCCTGGGCCCCAGCAGCGTCCAAAAACGCCAAACGCACGATTTGCGTGTAGCAAGGCTTGTTGGCGTCCTTCCGGCGGGAAAACACTTCTGCACGACTCCCCAAGGCGAGATGGATCCGTGCACCAAAGGGGAAGTCTCTAGCCCTTTTCGTTCCTGCAGAAACCTCAGCTTCTTCTGTCCAGTCGAAGCTTCTTTGCACCCGCAGCTGGCATTTCCTGGGCATCTGCCCATCTCCGACTTGCTTGTGACTTTTGGACTTGGTCCCCTTGTTCCACAGGTACCCTAGATTGGAAATCCACAGTTGTTGCATTGCTGGTTTGTGTCTTTCCTGCATTATTCCTCTAACACGACTTCTTTGTCCTTAGGGGAACTTTAGTGCACTTTGCACTCACTTTTCAGGGTCTTGGGGAGGGTTATTTTTCTAACTCTCACTATTTTCTAATAGTCCCAGCGACCCTCTACAAGGTCACATAGGTTTGGGGTCCATTCGTGGTTCGCATTCCACTTTTGGAGTATATGGTTTGTGTTGCCCCTATCCCTATGTTTCCCCATTGCATCCTATTGTAACTATACATTGTTTGCACTGTTTTCTAAGACTATACTGCATATTTTTGCTATTGTGTATATATATCTTGTGTATATTTCCTATCCTCTCACTGAGGGTACACTCTAAGATACTTTGGCATATTGTCATAAAAATAAAGTACCTTTATTTTTAGTATAACTGTGTATTGTGTTTTCTTATGATATTGTGCATATGACACTAAGTGGTACTGTAGTAGCTTCACACGTCTCCTAGTTCAGCCTAAGCTGCTCTGCTAAGCTACCATTATCTATCAGCCTAAGCTGCTAGACTCCCTATACACTAATAAGGGATAACTGGGCCTGGTGCAAGGTGCAAGTACCCCGTGGTACTCACTACAAGCCAGTCCAGCCTCCTACATTGGTTGTGCAGTGGTGGGATAAGTGCTTGAGACTACTTGCCACTCTTGTCATTGTACTTTTCATAAGAGAAAAATATACAAAACAAGGTCAGTGTATATACACATAGCCAAAAAGTTTTGCATTTCCTCTTTTCACTCTTTTCTAAGTGCTGAAAAGTACTTCTAAACTTTCAAAAAGTTCTTAAAAGTTTAAAAAGTTTTTTTTCTGTCTTTCCAAAAAGTTCTGAAAACTTTTGTCTCTTTCTCTATCACTTTAACTCTCTCTAAAAAATGTCTGGCACAGGCCAAAGTGTTGATCTGTCCAAACTTGCATATGACAACCTTAGCTGGAAAAGAGCAAGGAGTCTCTGTATAGAGAGAGGTTTGAGTGTAGGGAAGAATCCTGCCTTGGAACTATTAATTAACATGCTTAGAGAACAGGATAAGGCCATAGGTGCCCCATCTGTTGAAAAAGTACCTAATAGTTCCCAATCAGATTCAGGGACTCCCCCAGGAAAAGATTCAGGAAAGAAACTTCCTAGCCTGCCCATTACTAGACAATCTAGCATAGATGGTAATGATGATGAGCCACACCATAGAAATAGTGTTGTCTCACATCATAGCAAAAGCATTTATTCTCACCATACTGGTAGTAATGTTTCTGTAAACCAAGCTGTTAAGTTGGCTTCTGTAAGGGACAGGTCTCCTTCTGTTCATTCCCATCATAGCTCTGTTTCTAGAAATGTCCCTCCCACCAACCCTGATGACAGAATGTTAGAGAGGGAACTCAATAAGTTGAGGGTGGAACAAACCAGACTGAAGCTTAAAAAGCAACAGCTGGATTTGGATAGACAGTCTTTTGAATTAGAGAAGGAAAGACAGAAGTTGGGTTTAGATACCCATGGTGGCAGCAGCAGTATTCCCCATAGTCATCCTGCAAAAGAGCATGATTCCAGGAATCTGCACAAGATAGTTCCCCCTTATAAGGAGGGGGATGACATTAACAAGTGGTTTGCTGCACTTGAGAGGGCCTGTGTTGTACAGGATGTCCCTCAAAGGCAGTGGGCTGCTATCCTATGGCTATCATTTAGTGGAAAAGGTAGGGATAGGCTCCTTACTGTAAAAGAAAATGATGCTAATAATTTCCAAGTTCTTAAGAATGCACTCCTGGATGGTTATGGCTTAACCACTGAACAGTACAGGATAAAGTTCAGAGAGACCAAAAAGGAGTCTTCACAAGACTGGGTTGATTTCATTGACCAGGCAGTGAAGGCCTTGGAGGGGTGGTTACATGGCAGTAAAGTTACTGATTATGACAGCCTGTATAACTTGATCCTGAGAGAGCATATCCTTAATAATTGTGTGTCTGATTTGTTGCACCAGTACTTGGTGGACTCTGATCTGACCTCTCCCCAAGAATTGGGAAAGAAGGCAGACAAATGGGTCAGAACAAGAGTGAACAGAAAAGTTCATACAGGGGGTGACAAAGATGGCAACAAAAAGAAGGATGGTAAGTCTTCTGACAAGGGTGGGGACAAATCTAAAAATGAGTCTTCATCAGGCCCACAAAAACACTCTGGTGGGGGTGGTGGGTCCAAATCCTCCTTTAATCAGAACAAGGAAAAGAAACCATGGTGCTATTTATGTAAAATAAAAGGCCATTGGACAACAGATCCCAGTTGTCCAAAGAAAGGCACCACAGCTCCTACCACTACAACCCCTACTGCTACACCTAGTGTCCCTACTAATAGCAGTGGTGGTGGGAGCAAACCTACTAATAGCCAATCCAATGGAGTAGCTGGGCTCACTTTTGGTAATTTAGTTGGGGTTGGTCTGATTAGGGAGACCACAGAGGCTACTTTAGTCTCTGAAGGGGCTATTGATTTAGCCACTTTGGTTGCTTGCCCCCATAACTTGGAGAAGTACAAGCAACTAACCCTAATAAATGGTGTTGAGGTCCAGGCCTACAGGGACACAGGTGCCAGTGTCACAATGGTGATTGAGAAACTGGTGCACCCTGAACAACACATACTTGGACACCAGTACCAAGTAACCGATGCTCACAACATAACACAAAGCCACCCCATGGCTGTTGTAAATCTCAACTGGGGGGGGGGTAACTGGTCCAAAGAAAGTTGTGGTAGCTTCAGATTTACCTGTAGACTGTCTATTAGGGAATGATTTGGAGACATCAGCTTGGTCAGATGTGGAGTTGGAGGCCCATGCAGCAATGCTGGGCATCCCAGGGCATATTTTTGCTTTGACAAGGGCTCAGGCCAAAAAGCAAAAAGGACAGGGAAGCTTGGATCCTGGAACAATGGACCAAGTGCTCCCTAAAGCTAGGGCTAGTAGAAGCAAACCACTTCCTACTATCCCTCCCTCTACAGTGGATTCTACTTCTGAGGAAGAAGAATTCCCTCCCTGTGCAGAACCTACACCAGAGGAGCTGGAAGCAGACACTGCTGAGCTTTTGGGTGAAGGGGGGCCTGCCAGAGAGGAGCTGAGTGTGGCACAGCAAACCTGTCCCACATTAGAGGGTCTCAGACAGCAAGCTGTCAAACAGGCTAATGGGGATGTCAGTGACTCTCACAGAGTTTACTGGGAGGACAACCTCTTGTACACTGAGCATAGGGATCCTAAACCTGGAGCTGCCAGGAGATTAGTGATTCCTCAGGAGTACAGAAAGTTCCTCCTAACACTGGCACATGACATTCCCTTAGCTGGGCATCTAGGACAAATGAAAACTTGGGACAGGCTGGTTCCATTGTTTCATTGGCCTAGGATGTCTGAGGACACAAAGGAATTTTGTAAGTCCTGTGAAACCTGTCAAGCCAGTGGCAAGACAGGTGGCACCCCAAAGGCACCCCTTATCCCACTGCCTGTGGTTCCCTTTGAAAGGGTAGGGGTTGACATAGTTGGCCCCCTTGACCCTCCTACTGCTTCAGGCAATAGGTTTATCTTGGTGGTAGTGGACCATGCCACAAGATATCCTGAAGCAATTCCTTTAAGGACCACTACAGCTCCTGCAGTGGCAAAGGCCCTCCTGGGAATATTTTCCAGGGTGGGATTCCCAAAGGAAGTAGTATCAGACAGGGGAAGCAATTTCATGTCTGCATACTTAAAGGCCATGTGGAAGGAGTGTGGTGTAACTTACAAGTTCACAACACCCTATCATCCACAAACAAATGGACTGGTAGAGAGATTTAATAAAACTCTCAAAGGCATGATTATGGGTCTCCCTGAAAAACTCCGCAGGAGATGGGATATCCTTCTACCATGCCTCCTTTTTGCCTACAGGGAGGTACCCCAGAAAGGAGTGGGCTTCAGCCCCTTTGAACTTCTTTTTGGACACCCTGTTAGGGGTCCACTCACACTTGTAAAGGAGGGTTGGGAACAACCTGTAAAAGCTCCTAAGCAGGATATTGTGGATTATGTACTTGGCCTCAGATCAAGGATGGCTGAGTACATGAAAAAGGCCAGTAAAAACCTTCAGGCCAGCCAAGAGCTCCAGAAGCAAAGGCATAATCAGAAGGCTGTTTTGGTTCAGTACAAACCAGGGCAGAAAGTGTGGGTCTTGGAGCCTGTGGCCCCAAGAGCACTCCAAGATAAATGGAGTGGACGCCACACAATTGTTGAAAAGAAGGGTGAAGTCACCTACTTGGTTGACTTAGGCACTGCCAGGAGTCCCCTTAGGGTGCTCCATGTCAACCGCCTGAAACCCTACTATGACAGGGCTGATCTCACCCTGCTCATGGCAACTGATGAGGGACAGGAAGAAGACAGTGATCCTCTACCTGATCTCTTCTCTTCCACAGAACAAGATGCTCTTGTGGAAGGTGTAGTTTTGGCTGATTGTCTTACTGCTGAGCAGAAAGACAATTGCATAAATCTCCTAGGACAATTTTCAGAACTCTTCTCTACTGTGCCAGGCACCACTTCTTGGTGTGAGCACACGATAGATACTGGAGACAGTTTACCTGTCAAAAGTAAGATCTATAGGCAGCCTGACCATGTCAGGAACTGCATAAAGCAAGAAGTTCAGAAAATGTTGGAACTAGGAGTGGTTGAGCACTCTGACAGTCCATGGGCTTCTCCTGTGGTACTGGTACCAAAACCCAATTCTAAAGATGGAAAGAAGGAAATTAGGTTTTGTGTAGACTATAGAGGTCTCAACTTGGTAACCAAAACTGATGCTCACCCTATACCCAGGGCAGATGAGCTTATAGATACACTGGCATCTGCCAAGTATCTAAGCACTTTTGATTTGACTGCAGGGTATTGGCAGATCAAATTATCAGAAGATGCTAAACCTAAGACTGCATTTTCTACCATTGGAGGACATTACCAGTTTACTGTAATGCCTTTTGGTTTGAGAAATGCACCTGCCACTTTTCAGAGGTTGGTGAACACAGTCCTGCAAGGGCTGGAAGCTTTCAGTGCAGCATATTTGGATGATATAGCTGTCTTTAGCTCCAGCTGGGATGATCACCTGGTCCACCTATGGAAAGTTTTGGAGGCCCTGCAAAAAGCAGGCCTCACTATCAAGGCTTCAAAGTGCCAGATAGGGCAGGGTAAGGTGGTTTATCTGGGACACCTTGTTGGTGGGGAACAGATTGCACCACTTCAGGGGAAAATCCAAACTATTATTGATTGGGTTCCCCCTACCACTCAGACTCAGGTGAGAGCCTTCCTAGGCCTCACTGGGTATTACAGGAGGTTCATTAAGAACTATGGCTCCATTGCAGCCCCTCTTAATGACCTCACATCCAAGAAAATGCCTAAAAAGGTATTATGGACAGCAAGCTGTCAGAAAGCTTTTGAGGAGCTGAAGAAGGCCATGTGCTCTGCACCTGTCCTGAAAAGCCCTTGTTACTCTAATAAATTCTATGTCCAAACTGATGCATCTGAATTAGGAGTAGGGGCAGTCCTATCACAACTTAATTCTGAGGGCCAGGATCAACCTGTTGCTTTTATTAGTAGAAGGTTGACCCCTAGAGAAAAGCGTTGGTCTGCCATTGAGAGGGAGGCCTTTGCTGTGGTCTGGGCTCTGAAGAAGTTGAGGCCATACCTGTTTGGCACTCACTTCATTGTTCAGACAGACCACAAACCTCTACTTTGGCTAAAACAAATGAAAGGTGAAAATCCTAAATTGTTGAGGTGGTCCATATCCCTACAGGGAATGGACTATACAGTGGAACATAGACCTGGGAGTAGTCACTCCAATGCAGATGGACTCTCCAGATATTTCCACTTAGACAATGAAGACTCATCAGGTAATGGCTAGTCTTATTGTCCTTCGTTTGGGGGGGGGTTGTGTAGGAAAGTACCATCTTGCCTGGCATGTTACCCCCATTTTTCACTGTATATATGTTGTTTTAGTTGTATGTGTCACTGGGACCCTGGTAACCCAGGGCCCCAGTGCTCATAAGTGTGCCTGAATGTGTTACCTGTGTAGTGACTAACTGTCTCTCTGAGGCTCTGCTAATCAGAACCTCAGTGGTTATGCTCTCTCATTTCTTTCCAAATTGTCACTGACAGGCTAGTGACCATTTTTTCCAATTTACATTGGCTTACTGGAACACCCTTATAATTCCCTAGTATATGGTACTGAGGTACCCAGGGTATTGGGGTTCCAGGAGATCCCTATGGGCTGCAGCATTTTTTTTGCCACCCATAGGGAGCTCTGACAATTCTTACACAGGCCTGCCACTGCAGCCTGAGTGAAATAACGTCCACGTTATTTCACAGCCATTTTACACTGCACTTAAGTAACTTATAAGTCACCTATATGTCTAACCTTTACCTGGTAAAGGTTAGGTGCAAAGTTACTTAGTGTGAGGGCACCCTGGCACTAGCCAAGGTGCCCCCACATTGTTCAGAGCCAATTCACTGAACTTTGTGAGTGCGGGGACACCATTACACGCGTGCACTACATATAGGTCACTACCTATATGTAGCTTCACCATGGTAACTCCGAATATGGCCATGTAACATGTCTATGATCATGGAATTGCCCCCTCTATGCCATCCTGGCATTGTTGGTACAATTCCATGATCCCAGTGGTCTGTAGCACAGACCCTGGTACTGCCAGACTGCCCTTCCTGGGGTTTCACTGCAGCTGCTGCTGCCAACCCCTCAGACAGGCAGCTGCCCTCCTGGGGTCCAGCCAGGCCTGGCCCAGGATGGCAGAACAAAGAACTTCCTCTGAGAAAGGGTGTGACACCCTCTCCCTTTGGAAAATGGTGTGAAGGCAGGGGAGGAGTAGCCTCCCCCAGCCTCTGGAAATGCTTTGTTGGGCACAGATGTGCCCAATTCTGCATAAGCCAGTCTACACCGGTTCAGGGATCCCTTAGCCCCTGCTCTGGCGCGAAACTGGACAAAGGAAAGGGGAGTGACCACTCCCCTGACCTGCACCTCCCCTGGGAGGTGTCCAGAGCTCCTCCAGTGTGCTCCAGACCTCTGCCATCTTGGAAACAGAGGTGCTGCTGGCACACTGGACTGCTCTGAGTGGCCAGTGCCACCAGGTGATGTCAGAGACTCCTGCTGATAGGCTCCTTCAGGTGTTAGTAGCCTTTCCTCTCTCCTAGGTAGCCAAACCCTCTTTTCTGGCTATTTAGGGTCTCTGTCTCTGGGGAAACTTTAGATAACGAATGCAAGAGCTCATCCGAGTTCCTCTGCATCTCCCTCTTCACCTTCTGATAAGGAAACGACCGCTGACCGCGCTGGAAGCCTGCAAACCTGCAACATAGTAGCAAAGACGACTACTGCAACTCTGTAACGCTGATCCTGCCGCCTTCTCGACTGTTTTCCTGCTTGTGCATGCTGTGGGGGTAGCCTGCCTCCTCTCTGCACCAGAAGCTCCGAAGAAATCTCCCGTGGGTCGACGGAATCTTCCCCCTGCAACCGCAGGCACCAAAAAGCTGCATTACCGGTCCCTTGGGTCTCCTCTCAGCACGACGAGCGAGGTCCCTCGAATCCAGCGACTCTGTCCAAGTGACCCCCACAGTCCAGTGACTCTTCAGCCCAAGTTTGGTGGAGGTAAGTCCTTGCCTCACCTCGCTGGGCTGCATTGCTGGGAACCGCGACTTTGCAGCTACTCCGGCCCCTGTGCACTTCCGGCGGAAATCCTTTGTGCACAGCCAAGCCTGGGTCCACAGCACTCTAACCTGCATTGCACGACTTTCTAAGTTGGTCTCCGGCGACGTGGGACTCCTTTGTGCAACTTCGGCGAGCACCGTTTCATGCATCCTCGTAGTGCCTGTTTCTGGCACTTCTCTGGGTGCTACCTGCTTCAGTGAGGGCTCTTTGTCTTGCTCGACGTCCCCTCTCTCGGCAGGTCCAATTTGCGACCTCCTGGTCCCTCCTGGGCCCCAGCAGCGTCCGAAAACGCCAAACGCACGATTTGCGTGTAGCAAGGCTTGTTGGCGTCCTTCCGGCGGGAAAACACTTCTGCACGACTCCCCTAGACGAGTGGGATCCGTCCACCAAAGGGGAAGTCTCTAGCCCTTTTCGTTCCTGCAGAAACCTCAGCTTCTTCTGTCCAGTCGAAGCTTCTTTGCACCCGCAGCTGGCATTTCCTGGGCATCTGCCCATCTCCGACTTGCTTGTGACTTTTGGACTTGGTCCCCTTGTTCCACAGGTACCCTAGATTGGAAATCCACAGTTGTTGCATTGCTGGTTTGTGTCTTTCCTGCATTATTCCTCTAACACGACTTCTTTGGCCATAGGGGAACTTTAGTGCACTTTGCACTCACTTTTCAGGGTCTTGGGGAGGGTTATTTTTCTAACTCTCACTATTTTCTAATAGTCCCAGCGACCCTCTACAAGGTCACATAGGTTTGGGGTCCATTCGTGGTTCGCATTCCACTTTTGGAGTATATGGTTTGTGTTGCCCCTATCCCTATGTTTCCCCATTGCATCCTATTGTAACTATACATTGTTTGCACTGTTTTCTAAGACTATACTGCATATTTTTGCTATTGTGTATATATATCTTGTGTATATTTCCTATCCTCTCACTGAGGGTACACTCTAAGATACTTTGGCATATTGTCATAAAAATAAAGTACCTTTATTTTTAGTATAACTGTGTATTGTGTTTTCTTATGATATTGTGCATATGACACTAAGTGGTACTGTAGTAGCTTCACACGTCTCCTAGTTCAGCCTAAGCTGCTCTGCTAAGCTACCATTATCTATCAGCCTAAGCTGCTAGACACCCTATACACTAATAAGGGATAACTGGGCCTGGTGCAAGGTGCAAGTACCCCTTGGTACTCACTACAAGCCAGTCCAGCCTCCTACAATTAGGAACCAACACCTTGCCACCTATGCTGCATCACCTCACCTGCAACTGTAAGGAACCGACACCTCACTTTCCCTGCCTTGCGTTAAGGAACCGACACCTCACCTCCCTGGTAGCAGTAAGGAACTGATGCCTCACCGGTTCCACCGACGCCTCACCTCCCCAAGTTTGTGCAACATCTTATTTTCCTCATTGTTTTCCAAGGTACTGTGCCAGGAGTCTGTGCGACTGCACTCCCTCGCAACTGGCATTAGACTGTTGTGAACAACTCCATCAAGACGTCGAGATAGCTTCAGTTGGAGCTCTTGTATTTCTAAGCGCCTTACTGAGATTTAATCTTTCAAAATTCATATGGGTTTGTGTATGTTGGCTTTTTGTCATTTTTGTCTAGTTTTATTCAGATAAATATTGGCTATTGTTCTCAACTGGTCTGGAGACCTTTTGAAGCGTTTTCACTGTGTTACTGTGTACAAATACTTTATACTTTGCCTTTTAGAGAAGCCTGATTGCTTGAGCCAAGCTACCAAGGGGTTTATCAGGGATAATCTTAGCTGTGTGACTCTCTTACCCTGACTAGAGTGAGGGTCCCTACTTTGACAGGGTGCAATCCACTGCTAACTAGAGATCCCATTTATAACACCATGAAAGAGTCAATATTGCAAATACCGGCAGATCCGTAGGAAGAGCACAGGCTAATACAGTTCTTGGTTAAGAGGGTATTGCAAACGCATTAAACACATTACTATTTCTAGTGTAGAAATATACCTTAACTGTCAACTATGAATGGATACTATCTTTAATCACAGAAAGATTATGTATTGATAATTATGCAACCATCTCCAGTATAAGCAATACATGTGTGCATGGATCAGTTAAATGTACATGGAATGCTTTACATCTATGATAAATTGAGTGGAAAGTGGTTCTTAAACTAACTTTGTATTAAAGAACTACATCACAAAGGTACAGGCAATAACATTGGCCCTCATTACAACCCTGGCGGTAAATCCCGCTTTCCGCCGTGCAGAAGACCACCAACATACCGTTGCAGCAGCAGAATTCGGCTACAGGTATTACAACTCACAGCTCGGAATCCGCCACAATTCAGACACCCACACAAGTCCACCACACCAAAGGTCAGTGATAAACTGGCGATCCCAAAACCTACACCGTCACACCAACAGGAATACGCCCACAGTATCACGACCTTCGAATCAAGGCGGCGGTCTTTAAACTGCAGTAATCCATTGGCGGTACACACCGCTGCGCTCAAAATACACACACATTTTCAAAACACCCTCACAATGGACAATTCAAAATACACACACCTGACACACATACACACACCACACCCACACCCCCAATCCAATATAAAGCACACACCCACATCACCCACAAACCCTTACAACCACAATTCTGAAAGAAGGCCAGAGAGAGAGACTACCTAACACAACACCAGCATCCACAGACACACAACACCATCACTTATACAACATCCACGTACCTCAAACAACACACACCAACACAGCACCTCACACATCACCCACACCACATCATGGCACCTCAAAGACACCCCAGGTTCTCTGAGGAGGAGCTCAGGGTCATGGTGGAGGAAATTGTTTGGGCAGAGCCACAGCTATTTGGATCACAGGTGCAGCAGACGTCCATTGCAAGGGATATGGAGCTATGGCGGAGAATTGTCGACAGGGTCAACACAGTGGGACAGCATCCAAGAACACGGGATGATATCAGGAGAGGTGGAACGACCGACGGGGGAAGGTACCTTCCGTGGTATCCAGACACCAGATTGCTGTACAGAGGACTGGCGGTGGATCCCCCTCTCCCCCCACAACTACCAACATGGGAGGAGCAAGTCTTGGCAATAATGCATCCTGAGGGCCTCGCAGGAGTAGCAGGAGGACTGGAATCTGGTAAGGCAAATCTTTACTACTTTATCCCCCCACCCCACCTGCATACCATCACATACTCCCACCCTCACCCTCACACCCATCACCCCAACAACCCACAGATACCCCACTAACACAACTCACACATCACAAAATCAAGCCCTGCATGTAACACCAATGCATGGACAGCCATCACCAAAGCATGTCCAGTAGAGAGACTCACTCATGCCCCAAAATCACAAGTCACTCAAGGGCCACGGCAATAATGCAAGCACAGGAGTAGAGGGTAACTCACCCATTGCACAAGATGGCACACACAGACACTAACATTATGCATTCACACCCCAACAGGACCCATACCCAATGTCACCGGACAGGAGGTGCCAGACATATCCAGTCCCCCCACAGAAGAGGCCCACAGTGATGACAGCAGCTCTGCACCCCTGGATCAAGATGACTAGCCCGGCCCATCAGGGACCTCGGGATAGTCGGTTCCCCTGACACGGTCACAAACCACCACTGAACCTCCCCCCTCAGCAAACACCACCACAGCACCCAACCAGCGGGCCCATCCCTCTTTCCCCAGGACCCGTCAATCAACAGTGTGTCCACCACTACAGGGAACCCAGGCAACCCCACTAACACAGGACGATCAGGGACCTGGGGGCAGTGGTAGTGGGCACACGGTTCAGGGGACAGAGGCACAGGATAACAGGGAAGCTGGGAGGACTGCTGTGTGACAGGGGGAGGACAGGCCCAGGGAACCCACTCTCCACAAGGCACTCTCCAACATCATGGGAGCTTACCACCATTCCCAGGAGACCATGGGCACGGTACTGGCCAAGTTTCAGGAGTCCCAGCGGCTGCAGTAGGAACACTACCTGGGAATCAGGGAGGACTTGAAGTCCATCAACACCACCTAGTCACCATTCAAGGGGTGCTGGCAGACCTTCTCAACACCAGGAGGGTCACAGTGGCACAACAACGGGCCCCTGACACTAGCCTGGACGATGAACAGCCCTCCACCTCCACTGGCGCTAGTGGACAGGAGGCACTGCCACAGGAACAACAGACCACCAGCACCCCAGCCCCTGCAGAAGGAGAACCACCCTGGAAACGGTCCCTCCCTGAGATCCAGGAACAAGACAGAGAACATTGCCAAGACCCCCACCAGTAAATAAGATCCCCCTGAATGTCACCCTTCTGTCCCACTTTGTCACCCTGTCCACCTTAAACTGCCATTGCTCCACTTCCTATGCCCCTTTGGACAATGCACCTGAGAAACAAGTAGACTGGACTCTGCAATGGACATTCCTCCACCATCACCCCAGCCCATTTCACACACCCCTCCACTTATTTGCACAGAAATAAATACACTTGAATTACAAAACAATCTGGAGTCTGTCTGTGCTTTCACTAATGTGTAATTGCAAAACCTCTGGAATATAGCAATGTCAATGTACTTGTTCATAAACCAATGTAACACAGCTGTAGGCCAGCAGTAAACATAGCAGAGGGCACAAATTGGGACCCCGATCTGTGAAATGGAAAGGCAAAGTAACAAGTCAGGGTCCATACACTGAGTGAAAATGACAGACTTATGCTAGCTCCAACAATAGTATGGGATGTGGGAAGCAGTTACATCTTCCTACCTGTGTCTCACTGGAAGTATTGCATGATGATGTTGTTTCGGTTGTCGACATCTTCTTCTTCTGCCTCCTCTTCTTCACTGTCCATAGGCTCCACAGCTGCCACAAGACCACCATCTGGCCCATCCTCCTGCAGAAAAGGCACCTGTTGTCTCAAAGCCAGTTTGTGCAGCATACAGCAGGCCACAATTATCTGGCACACCTTCTTCAGTGAGTAGTATAGGGAGCCACCTGTAAGATGGAGGCACTGGAATCTGGCTTTCAGGAGGCCGAAGGTGCATTCTATAATCCTCCTAGTTTGCCCATGTGCCTCATTGTAGCGTTCCTCTGCCCTTGTCCTGGGATTCTTCACTGGGGTCAGTAGCCGTGACCGGCTGGGGTAACCAGAGTCACCTGCAAATGTCGAGGGACAACTGTTAGACAGACACTAACCCTTAGGGACAAACCCATACCCAGACACCTATGTCAACTGTGTTGGGACCTTGGGCTCACCTATTAGCCACACACGGTGCCTCAGGAGTTGCCCCATCACATAAGGGATGCTGTTATTCCTTAAAATGTAAGTGTCATGCACAGAGCCAGGCTACTTTTCATTCACATGGGAGATGTACTGGTCTGCCAAACACACCATCTGCACATTCATGGAATGGTAGCTTTTCCGGTTTCTGTACACTTGTTCATTCCTGCGAGGGGGACAAATGCCACATGTGTACCATCAATGGCACCAATGATGTTGGGGATATGTCCCAGGGCATAGAAGTCACCTTTCACTGTGGGCAAATTCTCCACCTGAGGGAAAACGATGTAGCTGCGCATGTGTTTCAGCAGGGCAGATAACACTCTGGACAACACGTTAGAGAACATTGGCTGGGACATCTCTGATGCCATCGCCACTGTTGTTTAAAAAGACCCACTGGCCAGGAAATGGAGTACAGACAGAACCTGCACTAGAGGGGTGATTCCTGTGGGATGGCGGATAGCTGAAATCAGGTCTGGCTCCAACTGGGCACACAGTTCCACGATTGTTGCACGATCAAGTATGTATGTGATAATGATGTGTCTCTCTTCCATTGTCAAAAAGTCCACCAGGGGTCTGTACACCGGAAGATGCCGCCATCTCATCACCTGTCCCAGCAGACGTGCCCTATGGAGGAGAACAGCGAGCAGAGGGTCGTCCAACACTTAGGTATCACAATGTGTTATTTGCTAAAATGTTGGAAAATCGCAATGTGCCGGTATCTGTCTGTATTCCAGGTCTAGATAGGTGTGACGCAGTTTTTTTCCATCCCATGTGGCCCCCTGAAATGGCGATTGCCTGACCTGTAAGGTGGGACAAGGGGAAATGAGGTAACTGCGCTGGCGTTGTACACCATTGCGGTGGGTGGTCGAAGACCACAGCGCAATTCAGCATTGGTTAGCATTGGTTTACGGTAGGCACCGCCACGGACATGGCTGCCATTTTCTTACTGTTCACTCACTTGATACCTGACCTTCAACAGGAGAGGACCTACACTGCAAGTGCTGCTGTGACCTGTGTCTGGAAGCGACGATGGCTACAGTGTCTGGGGAAAGGGCCCCTGTCTTCAGTTCGGAGAAGTTGGAGAAACTGGTGGATGGGGTCCTCCCCCAGTACACGCAACTGTACGGTCCTCCAGACAAACAGGTGAGTACACTGTGAGCATGGTGGATGGCACCTGAGTGTATGGAGTGTCGTGGATGGAAGAGGGTGGGGAGGGGGACAGGCCAGCAGGTCAGGATTGTATGTATGGCTGGGCCAGGGTGGGAGGTGTTTGGCAATGCGTGAGATTAAGGGGGTCATTCTGACCTCGGCGGTAAAAGCCGCTTACCGCCGGTCAGAAGGCCGCCACAATACCGCCGCGGCCGCGGTCAGCCGCCACGGACATTCTGACCCACAACTGCAAAACCTCAAAAAATCCGCCCTCCACTGCAGTCCGCCACATCAGCGGCCAGCGGTAAACTGGAGAAGACCAAACCTCCACCGCCACGCCAACAGAAATACGCCCATCCCATTATGACCCGCAAATCCACGCGGCGGTCATTCAACCGCGGTATTCCATTGGCGGTACACACCGCCGCGGTCAAAATACACACATTTACAAACCCCTACCACATTGGACAATTTGAAAGGCACACACCTGAAACACATACACACACCACTCCCACACATCCAACACCATATAAAACACACACCCACATCACCCACAAACCCCTACCAACAAAAACCAGAGACGAAGGAGAGAGAGACACATCAGAGAATAGAGAGCCAGACACACAGAGGCACACCACAACATCACACACACCACATAGAAGCACAAAGCACCACACACCAACACACACATCATCACATACACCACCCCACACCTCATACACACCACCCCATGGCACCACAAAGGCACCCACGCTTTTCGGACCAAGAACTCCGGGTCATGGTGGAGGAGATCATAAGAGTGGAACCCCAGCTCTTCGGCTCACAGGTTCAGCACACCACCATAGCAAGGAAGGCGGAGCTCTGGCAGCGGATCGTGGACAGGGTCAACGCGGTGGGACAGCATCCCAGAAATCGAGAGGACATCCGCAAACGATGGAACGACCTACGGGGGAAGGTGCGCTCGATGGTCTCGCGACACAACGTCGCAGTGCAGAAGACTGGTGGGGGACCCCCACCCACTCCACCCGAATTCACAACATGGGAGCAAGAGGTACTAAACATCCTGCATCCTGATGGCCTCCCTGGAGTACACGGAGGAATGGACTCTGGTAAGTACAAGGCCAACCACTTCACCCCCCCCCAGCATGCTAACCCCCACCCTCACCCCCAACCCCCCAGCACACATCCTCCCTGAGAATGTCTCCCCAGCACAACCCACCCAACACCAACCCCTGCATGCCATCCCCAAACTAAGGACACCCATCACCTAAGCATGACCACTGCACATACCCATCCCCCCCCCACAAAACACCCTCACAACACCTCCCCCAAGGGAATGCCAGCACTGGGGGACAAGGGCACCCATAAAACGCAAGCTAATGCACACACAGAAACAATAACCATACCCTCTTACCCCATGCAGGACCCGAAAGACAACACACCGGTCAGGAGGGACCAGAAATGTCCATCCCACCCCCGGAACAGGCCCCTAGTGATGACAGCAGCTCTGTCGACCTGGAACCTGACGACCAGCCCGGACCATCGGGGACCTCTGGGCAGTCGGTTCCCCTCACCCAGACACAGGCCACTGCAGACCCAACCCCCTCTGGGAACAACAGCACAGCTCCCACCCAGCGGGCCCATGCCTCTGTCTCTAGGACAGGTCAAGTAGCGGTGTGTCTACCACTACAGGGCCCCCAGGGTAACCCACCAACCCAACAACAACAGGGACCTGGGGGCAGTGGGAGTGGGCACACCGTCCAGGGGACAGAGGCCCAGGGAAACAGGGCAACTCGGAGGGCTGCTGTGCGACAGGGGGGGAGGAGAGGCCCAGGGAACCCACTCTCCAAGAGGCCCTCACCACCATCATGGCAGCCTACCACCACTCACAAGAGACGATGGCGACTGTACTGGCCAGGTTCCAGGAGATCCAGGCACAGCAGGAGCAACGCTACATGGGGTTCAGCGACCAACTCAGCAACATCTCAAACGCTATGGGGAGCATAGTCCAGGCCCTGAACCGTATAGAGGACACGTTTCGGGACCATGTGGCATCACACAGGGCCCCTGTCACTAGCCAGGAACAGGAACAGCCTACCACCTCCGCCGGCGCTAGTGGACAGGAGGCCCCACCACAACGACAGCCCACCAGAACCCCACCTCCTGCTGAACAACAACCGCCCCGCAAAAGGAGCCTGAGATCAAAAAAACCAACAGAGTAGGATGTCAAGTCCCCCGCCAGCATCACATACCCCCTGAAGTCCTCCCACTGTTCCACATTGCCACCCTGTCAAACCTTGAACTGCCCCTGCTCCATCCTGCCACAGGCATATGGACAATGCACCTGTGAGACTGAGAACTGGACTCCGCCATGGACATTACCCCACCCCCACCCATCACTGTTTCACTATCATGTACCAATATCTATGCACTAATAATAAATCACACATTGCACTGAAATCAATCAGGACTCAGCCTGTCTTATTTACAAATGTATGACACATTACATATCAATTACGTATTATTAACATTGTGAATTACACATACCGAGGTAACTTAGCATTAGTCCATGGGCCAACCAAGCCGAGGTCACGCAGTGGCTCATACAGCACAGAAAAGGGAAGGGAAAATCAAACATCATGTTTATAGTTCTGGGGGGAAATCGACAAAGTTGAGATGCAGGAGGCTTTCAGGAAATGTAAAATGGCATGGGTGATTATTACCTGTGTGCTACTGGAAATACTGTTCTATTACTCTGTCCCTGTTGTCTGTGTCGTCCTCTGAGTCTTCCTCCTCTTCACTCTCCGCAGGCTCCACAGCTGCTTCAACACCACCATCTGCACCATCCTCCTGCAGGAAAGGAACCTGACGTCGCAATGCCAGATTGTGAAGCATACAGCAGGCCACGATGATGTGGCACACCTTCTTTGGTGAGTACATCAGGGATCCCCCTGTCATATGCAGGCACCTAAACCTGGCCTTCAGGAGGCCAAAGGTCCTTTCGATGATCCTCCTAGTTCGCCCATGGGCCTCATTGTACCCGTCCTCTGCCCTGGTCCGGGGATTCCTCACTGGGGTCAGTAGCCAAGGCAGGTTGGGGTAACCAGAGTCACCTATTAGCCACACACGTTGTCTCTGTAGCTGCTCCATCACATAGGGGATGCTGCTATTTCGCATCACATACGCGTCATGCACTGACCCTGGGAACTTGGAATTTACATGAGAGATGTACTGGTCAGCCAAACAGACCACCTGGACATTCATCGAATGATAACTTTTTCTGTTTCTGTACACCTGCTCATCGTCTTTTGGGGGTACCAAAGCCACATGGGTCCCATCAATGGCACCAATGATGTTGGGGATATGTCCAAGGGCATAGAAATCACCCTTCACTGTAGGCAAGTCACCCTCCTCTGGGAAAATGATGTAGCTCCGCATGAGTTTCATCAGGGCAGACAACACTCTGCTCAAAATCTTTGAAAACATAGGCTGAGACATTCCAGATGACATGGCCACTGTTGTCTGGAATAACCCAGTTGCCAAAAAATGGAGGACTGACAAAACCTGCACCAGAGGGGGAATCCCTGTGGGTTGGCGGATGGGGGACATCAGGGCTGGCTCCAGCTGGGCACACAGTTCATGGATAGTGGCACGGTCAAGTCTGTATCGAAGTATTATATGGCGTTCTTCCATTGTCGACAGGTCCACCAGCGGTCGGTACACGCGAGGATTCGTCCTTCTCCTCGCAAGTCCCAGCGGACGGTGCCTAGGAAGGACAACATGGAGCACAGAGTCAGGCAAACCACAGGTACGTACAGACAGCTTGCACAGTTAAAGAATGGCAATGGGTTGAAAGGCGTGTATGTGTGGCAATGCAAGGCCTAGGCCTGTGTGTCGCAGTCAAAATTAAGCCATGTAGGCCCTTGAAATGGCGGCTGCCTGACCTGTGAAGTGGGACAATGGGATGTGAGGTCAATGCGCTGGCGGGGCACACCGTGGCGGTAGGCGGTCGAAGACCGCAGCGCAAAGCCGCATTGGTTAACATTGAACCCTATGGGTTTCAGGAGCCAATGACGATGTGCGCCGGCGGTCGCGGTATGCACCGCCGCGGTACGCACCGCCGCGGGCGTGACCGCCATTTCCTAGCTGATTGATCACTCGAGACCTGATCATCCACAGGAGAGGACCTATACTGCAAGTGCTGCTGTGACCTCGGTCTGGAAGTGACAATGGCTGCTGCGACTGGGGAAAGGGCCCCTGCCTTCACGTCTGAAGAGTTGGAGAAGCTCGTGGATGGGGTCCTCCCCCAGTATGCGCTACTCTACGGTCCTCCAGACCAACAAGTGAGTACACCGGGTGCACATGGAATGGGCTATGCCTGTGTGGATTGGGGTGGATGTAAGTTGGTGGGGTGGGGGGCGAATGAGGAGTGCAACTCCCGACAGATGAGAGCATGTGCCATATGGCAAAGTTGGTGGGGGGGCCCAATCACATCTAACATGCAGGTCATTGATGATTTCCTCCTTTCCACCCTGTACATGTCAAATAGGTCAGCGCCCATCAGAAGATCGAGATTTGGCGTGCCATCGCCAAGGAAGTCCGGAACTTGGGGGTCCACAACAGACGGGGCACCCACTGCCGCAAGAGGTGGGAGGACATCCGCCCCGGAACAAGGAAGACCGCAGAAACACTGCTGGGGATGGCCTCCCAACCTAGGAGGGGTGCCAGTCGCACCATGACCCCCCTGATGTCCCGGATCCTGGCGGTGGCCTACCCTGAATTGGATGGGCGCTTTAAGACATCACAGCAGACACAAGGGGGTGAGTATCAGCACATTCTCCTATCTTTCTGCGCAGTGGAGGCGTCTGGGTGGGGGAGGAGGGCTGTGGGTGACATTAGGCCAGGGCGCTTTCTGTAGTGTAGTACTCTCCCTTAGGCATGGCCCTGTGCCCCCGGCCCCCACCTCTGTAGGGTGACAAGTACAGCCATTGAAGGTCCAGCATCACCCATGTGCGCGTTTGACGTCTCTTGGCCTGTTGTTCTAGTCAGTAGTACTGAGTAGTGTACCCCGAATGCGCGGCTTAGTGCATGAGGCTCCTGTGTCTGTCCTCTCCGCCAACGGTGTTGACATTGCATGCACTCAACCTGGTCTTCTTTTTTCTCCCCCCACCCTTTCTCTTCATCTTCTTGTGCATGTGTGCATTAGCATCATCAGGCGGAGGAGATTTGGCATCGGAGCACGAGGGAGCTGCAGGACACAAGGCCCCGGTGGGCCCAGGAACAGACACCGAGGGCACCAGTGATCCGGAGGGCGAGGGGAGCACCACGACGGGGACCGCTGGTGAGAGCAGCGACAGCGACACGTCCTCGGATGGGAGCTCCCTAGCGGTGGCGGCAACATCCGGGCCCCCCGCCTCTACAGGTACAGCCGCCACCCAGCGCACCAGCACTGCCCTCCCAGCAGCCCCTCAGCCTACGCTCCGTGCCCGCTCGCCCAGGAAGGCGCGCGTCTCCTTCGCCCCAGGCACCTCAGCCCCTGCCCCTGTTGCCCCTGTTGCCCCTGCTGCCCTCAGTGCGGAGCTCATTGACCTGGTGAGGACACTCATTGTTGGACAGATGACCCTTGTGAATGCCATCCAGGGTGTGCAAAGGGAGGTGCAACAGAGCAATGCGTACCTGGAGGGCATTCATTCGGGTCAGGCTGCCCATCAACGAGCGTTCACTGCTCTGGCCTCAGCACTGACGGCAGCCATTGTCCCTGTTTCCAGCCTCCCTCTTCTTACTGCCTCCAGCCTTTCTCTGTCTCCTGTTCCTCAGCCTATCCCATCCACACCATCAGACCAGCCTGCACACACCTCAACACCCAAGAGCAGCTCATCCAGACACAAGCACCACAGATCCCACAAACACTCACCCAAGCAACACCCAGATGCAGACATTCCAACAGTCACAATCACCTCTGTGTCCCCCTCCTCCTCGTCTCCCTCCTCCCTCCCTGTGACGTCTACACTCACACCTGCATGCACCCCAACATCAGCCAGTGCTTCCATCACCACCTCACCCTCCAGTACAGTCCACACTTGTGCAGTCACCACCCCCACTGCCATGTACACGTCCCCTGTGTCCTCTCCCACTGTGTCTGTCACCCCCTCTTCCAAGACACACAAACGCAGGCAGCCACCCACCCAACAGACATCCACCTCACGACAGCCTACAGCACCAGCACCTTCACCCAATGACAGTACACCTGACTCTCCTACAACCACATCCTCTTCCTCCACTCCCATCACCACTTCTCCTACCCTTTACCTTGGACCTAAAAAGCTTTTCATGGCTAATCTTGACCTCTTTCCCTCCGATGAGCTCCCCCCTCCATCTGCAAAGAGTCCCAAGAGCACCGCAGCCACCACCAGCCCAGCTTCGAGTGTCACTGTTGTGCATGGGATCTGGAGTCCACCCTGTGCCAGCAGTGACACATCGATCAGCAGCAAGGACACGTCCACCCCCCCCCCCCGGCAAGAGGACCCGCAAAAACAAGGGCCGCCGTGCGAGGACTGACAGGGCTGCCCCCAAGGAGCAATGTGAGGCCACTTCACCAGCCACACCATCTAGGGGAGGCAAGGGCCCGAGAGCCCCATCAAAGGAGCGGAAGGGCAGCAGGAGCGCGGAGAAGGTGGACCCCACATGTCACATCCCAGCTGGGAAGGAGGACACTAAGGAGGCCAGGAGTCCGTCCCCGAAGGGTCCAGAAACGTCACGGTCCGAGGGCGACTGAGCAGGGAGTCCAGGACAGGTCTGGCTCCCTTGACCTGCTGGATGAGCACCGCTGAACAGGGCCCGCCGTGGAGAAGAGCACCGCTGAACAGGGCCCGCGGTGCAGAAGAGCACCGCTGAACAGGGCCCGCCGTGGAGAGGAGCACCGCTGAACAGGGCCCGCCGTGGAGAAGAGCACCGCTGAACAGGGCCCGCGGTGCAGAAGAGCACCGCTGAACAGGGCCCGCGGTGCAGAAGAGCACCGCTGAACAGGGCCCGCCGTGGAGAGGAGCACCGCTCAACAGGGCCCGCCGTGGAGAAGAGCACCGCTGAACAGGGCCCGCGGTGCAGAAGAGCACCGCTGAAGAGGGCCCCGCCGTGAGCATAGGCACCGCTGAAGAGGGCCGCGCCGTGAAGATAGGCACCGCTGAAGAGGGCCCGCCATCTCAAGCACCGCTCCGCTGGGCCCCGCCGTCTCAAGCACCGCTCCGCTGGGCCCTTCATCTCAAGCACCGCTCCGCTGGGCCCTTCATCTCAAGCACCGCTCCGCTGGGCCCTTCATCTCAAGCACCGCTCCGCTGGGCCCCGCCGTCTCAAGCACCGCTCCGCTGGGCCCTTCATCTCAAGCACCGCTCCGCTGGGCCCTTCTTCTCAAGCACCGCTCCGCTGGGCCCCACCGTCTCAAGCACCGCTCCGCTGGGCCCTTCATCTCAAGCACCGCTCCGCTGGGCCCTTCATCTCAAGCACCGCTCCGCTGGGCCCTTCTTCTCAAGCACCGCTCCGCTGGGCCCCGCCGTCTCAAGCACCGCTCCGCTGGGCCCTTCATCTCAAGCACCGCTCCGCTCGGCCCTTCATCTCAAGCACCGCTCCGCTGGGCCCTTCTTCTCAAGCACCGCTCCGCTGGGCACCGCCGTCTCAAGCACTGTTTATGGTTCACTGTGCCCACCATGCCTCCTCCTTGACCAGTGGAGACTGTCATCCACCTGATGGACTGTGGCTTTGCACTCCCCAGGATGGTACAGTGGGCAGCCCACCCACTGTAGAGACATTGAGAGACTGTGGCTTTGCACTCCCCAGGATGGTACAGTGGGCAGCCCACCCACTGTAGAGACATTGAGATACTGTGGCTTTGCACTCCCCAGGATGGTACAGTGGGCAGCCCACCCACTGTAGAGACATTGAGAGACTGTGGCTTTGCACTCCCCAGGATGGTACAGTGGGCATGGTGGCTCCTCGTGGATCTGGCGTCGTGGACTCATGTGGCTGTGGTGCCCCCCCCTTCCCTTCCCCCTGAGGTGCCTGTAGTTTTTACATCTGATGCCCCTGCAGTGTTCTCTCCAAAGGACTCAGGTCTCCTGTGTGGGCTTTGCCCTTGTTTCTCAAAACTTTGGCCCACGGACATTATGAATTCGTAGGATGTGCAGGACTTGTTACTTCAGTTATACACTGATGTGTATATCATTTGTTTTCTTGTAAATATCTTTCATGGTTGTACGATAATTTTCAGGAGCTTTTTGGTACATAAATATTTATTCCAATTTTGATTATGTCCTAGCATTTTTCAGGGGTGTTTGGGTGGTGTCACTGTGACTTGTTGCTCTGCATTGGTGTGTACATAGTTGGGGGGGGGGTCGCATATGTGTGTGCCCGTAACCTTTCGTCCTCCCCCCTCCCGTGTGTCGTAGGTGCAGTACTCACCGTTGTCGTCTGCGCCGGACTTCGTACTCGTGGTAGATGAGAAGGTAGACGAGAGCAGGTAGGATGTTTAATTCGGGTTCCATGCTGTCCTCCTTCCTCCTGGAGTGCGTAGTGGTGTGCGTTTTCCCGTTGGTAGTCTGTTTCCGCCGTGTTTTTATCGGCGGTGCTCCCGCCCCAGAAAAGGTGGCGGATTGGTGAGTTGTGATAGTGTGGGCGGTACATTGTCTGCCGCCTGGCTGTTGGCGGTGACCGCCGCGCTGTTTGTTTGTACCGCCGTGGCGGGCGGAGTGTTAAAGTGGCTGTCTGTGTTGGCGGTTCCCGCCAGGGTCAGAATTCCATATTTTTTACCGCCAGCCTGTTGGCGGGTTGGCCGCCGCTTTAACACCGACCGCCAGGGTTAGAATCACCCCCTAAATGTACGGGCTAGAAACATTAATTTTTACTTCACTTTTCCTCTAGGTCAGCGCCCACCAGAAGAAGGGTATTTGGCGTGCAATCGCCATGGACGTCCGGACCCTGGGGGTCTACCATAGACGGAGCACCCACTGCCGTAAAAGATGGGAGGACCTGCGCCGCTGGAGAAAGAAGACGGGGAGGCCCAGCTGGGGATGGCCTCCCAACGTGGAAGGGGTGCCCGTCCCACCATGACCCCCCTGATGTACCGGATCCTGCCGGTGGCCTATCTGGAGTTGGATGGGCACTTGAGGGCATCACAGTAGCTACAACGGGGTGAGTACACTCTAATTCAGTTGACTCTCTGCGCTTTACGAGGTGTCTGGGTGGTCGAAGTGGGCTGTGGGTTCCTCAGGCCAGGGCGAACTTGGTAGGCTAGGTCCCTTGTTAGGCAGGCTCTGTGGCACCCCAACCCCACTGCTGGTAATAGCCATCTACACCTAGTCAGGCTCCTGTGACTTCCAGGTGTGCAGCAATTGGGCTTAGGCATCGTCCCACATGGGCATGTGAATTTGCTAGGGACTTTTAGTGCATGGCTTAGTGCACAGGGCTGCTCCCTGTGTGTTGTGTCCGCCAACGGTAGTGGTGTTGCATGCACTGGACATGTGTTTCTTCTGCCCCCCCCATTTTTGTTTTGTCTCCCTGTTCTTGCGTGCAATAGCATCATCTGGCGGAGAAGCAGTGGCACCGGAGCAGGAGGGAGCTGCAACCCACTGAGCCCTGGAGGGTGAAGCAACGGAGTCTGAAGCTACCAGTGGGACGGAGGGCGAGGGGAGCTCCATGACGGGGACAGGAGCATACACCAGTGACAGCGACTCATCCTCTGATGGGAGCTCCCTTGCGGTAGTGGGCACCTCTGTGCCCACCGCATCAACAGGTACAGCAGCCACCCCACCTACCAGTACCGCCCTCCCAGCAGCCCCTCATTGAGTTTCCTGTGCCCGCTCACCCAGGAGGGTGGGCATCTCCTTCGCCCCAGGCACCTCAGGCCCTGCCCCAGTCAGCCCTGCTGCCCTCAGTGAGGAGGCTATTGACCTCCTGAGATCCCTCACCGTTGGGCAATCTACCATTTTGAATGCCATCCAGGGTGTTGAGAGGCATTTGCAACAAACAAATGCATACCTGGAAGGCATTCATTCTGGGCAGGCGGCCCAACAGAAAGCATTTCAGGCTCTGGCCTTAGCACTGATAGCAGCCATTGTCCCTGTGTCCAGCCTCCCCCCTCCAACTTCCTCCACCCGACCCAATCCCCTGTATCTCAGCCTATCCCAAGCACACCATCAGACCAGCATGCACACACATCAACACACAAGAGTGGACATGGCAAACATAAGCACCACACATTCCACAAGCACTCACACAAGCACGATGCCCATGCAGACACAGCAACATCCAGTGCCTCCACTGTGTCCCCCTCCTCCACGTCCTCCTCCTCCCTCCCTGTCTCATCTCCACTCACACCTGCATGCACTGCATCCTCAGCCACTACCTCCATCACCAGCACGCCCATCACCACACACCGCTCACGTGCAATCACCACCCCCACTACCATGCACACATCCCCAGTGTCCTCTCCCAGTGTGTCAGTGAGCCCTCCTCCCAAAGTACACAAACGCAGGCACACACCCACCCAACAGCCATCCCCCTCACAACAGCCTCCAGCCCATGCACCTTCACCCAAATTAAGCAAACGTACACCTCCTACAACCACTACCTCTTCCTCCACTCCGAAACCCCCTCCATCTTCCCGTCCCAGTGTGTCTAAGAAGCTTTTCCTGGATAACATTGACCTCTTCCCTACACCTCCCCCCGTCCTTCCCCTAGGGCCAGGCTTTCCAGGTCCCAGTCCAGCAACTCAGCCACCAAATCCCCAGGCACAGTGGTGCCAGCAACTGCGGGGTCATCGAGTGCACCACCCATCAGGGCTGCCAGTGTGCCATCTTGCGAGGCCAAGGACATTCCACCACCTGCCAAGGTGAAGAAGGTGCCCACATCCCGGAGGGAGAAGCCGCACCTACCAGCCACCAAGGGCTCCTCCAAAACAAAAGGGGACAGTGGCAAGACACCTGCGGCACCATCAAAGGTGGGGAAGGGACAAAAGCAGAAGAGCAGGTCAGGACAGGGCATGGTGGCACAGACTGAGGGACTAGTGTCACCCCTTCTGTCAATGACTACACCAACCTGTACAGTGGCGAACACCCCAACCTGCACCGCCACCAGCACCTCCACCTGCACCGCCACCAGCACCGCCACCTGCACCGCCACCAGCACCGCCACCAGCACCGCCACCCGCACAGCCACCTGCACCGCCACCTGCATGTCTGCAGCCTCAGCAACAGTCCCCAGCGTCTTCCCCAGCAGGAGACGTCCTGCTGTGTCCCTCAACAGGTGCTGACACATGCACCACCGCCAGCACCGCCGCAAGCACCGCCACCAGCCCCGTGACGTGCTCAGACAGTGGCACCACAGCTGACATGGCTACCATCCCCAGTGGGCAGCTGCCCGAGTCTGGAGGAGACTTCCTGGACCTTGCCCAGCTTCTATGAGGCATGACTGTCATCACTGTTTGCACCTGCAGGTGGAAGGCGAAGCCACAGCAGGATGGGGTATGTCTCTGCCTCCATGGCGTATCATGCTACCTGTTCGTAGGCAATCTCAAGGCACACACACCCAGGTGAGGGAATGGGACCTGCCACACTGCATATGGAGCACTCTGGGCACAAGGCCCCCTCCAGAACCAGTGGAGAATGACATCCACTACCTCAGTCCTTGGCAGGATGAAGCACTCTGGGTACAAGGCCCCCTCCAGAACCAGTGGAGAATGACATCCACTACCTCAGTCCTTGGCAGGATAAAGCACCCTGGGCACAAGGCCCCCTCCAGAACCAGTGGAGAATGACATCCACTTGAGAGACTGTGGCTTTGCACTCCCCAGGATAAAGCAGTGGGCAAACCACCCACTGGAAAGACTTGAGAGACTGTGACTTTGCACTCCCCAGGATAAAGCTGTGGGGAAACCACCCACAGGGAAGACTTGAGAGACTGTGGCTTTGCACTCCCCAGGATAAAGCAGTGGGCAAACCACCCACTGGGAAGTCTTGAGAGACTGTGGCTTTGCACTCCCCAGGATAAAGCAGTGGGCAAACCACCCACTTGTGAGACTTGAGAGACTCAGGCTTTGCACTCCCCAGGATAAAGCAGTGGGCAAACCACTCACTGGAAAGACTTGATAGACTGTGGCTTTGCACTCCCCAGGATAAAGCAGTGGGCAAACCACCCACTGGAAAAACTTGAGAGACTGTGGCTTTGCACTCCCCAGGATACAGCAATGGGCTTGGAGCCCCCTCCAGGAGCAGTGGCGTTGTCCGTTCATCAGGCTGAGGTGCCCCCCTCCCCTTCCCCCTGAGGTGCCTATTTATTTTCGATATGATGCCCCTGCAGTGTTCTCTCCGTATCGAGTCAGATATCTTGTGTGGGCTTTGCCCATGCATTTTGGGACCACTGACCACGGACAATGATTGGTACACTATCCGGACTTGTGTAGTTGGTGTACATATTTGTATATACTGATTTTTTAACTTTCACTTTCTGATGTTTCATGATTACAATCGTTACAATCATTTAATATTGTCCTTGCATTCTTCCAGGGGGTGGGGGGTGTATATGTAATGTTGCTGCATGTATTTGTGTGTATGGTGTATGGCGTTGTGGGTGAGGGTGGGGGTATTGCGTGTTGCATGTGTGTGTCACTCTCTTTTCCCTCCCCACCTCCCCTGTGTTGTAGGTGCAGTACTCACTGTGGTCTTCGATGGCGTCTGTCCTGCTCCTGATACAGCAGGAGGAAGACTGGCATGGACAGTACGTGTAACTCGGGCTCCATGGCGTCCTGGTTCCTCATTGGGTGTCGGAGGTGAGTGGTTTCCCTTCTGTGTACTGTTTCCGCCGTGCTTTTGATAGCGTTGGTTCCGCCCTGGAAAAGGTGGCAGATAGGCCTCTTGGGCGTACTTTGTCCTCCGCCTGTTTGTTGGCGGTTACTGCCGCGGTGTTTGTTTCTACCACCGTGGCGGTTGGAGTGTTAAAGTGGCGGTTTCCACCATGGTCGTGATTCCTTTTTTTTTCGGCCGGCCTGTTGGCGGTATTACCGCTGCTTTAACATCGACCTCCAGGGTTGTAATGAGGGCCATTGTCTTTTGTCTGTTATGGTGCATAGTTACTAGATAGAGCAGAGGCCCCATCCACTAGAATTACAGCAAATTCTGAGCTATAATTAACCAATAGTTAAATTAAAATCATGGGAAATTTAATGCACCTCTCCCCAAATGGAAGCCAATAAAAAGCTCACATCGATTTCACCTCAGAAGCAAATATAGAGTGGGTTCAGCTTCAGTTGGTTGGTTGTGTGCCACAACATTAGCACGAAAACAATTGTGATATATAATATTGTCCCCTAAACATTAGCTACCAAAATATCTGTTTTTAACACTGTAAGTAAAGTACAAAAATATCAACAACAAAACTATTTCCATCAAATGTTTCATACAAACAATAAAATTGACTACAAAAAATGCTCCAAACAACTAAAGAAACACAGAGAGACAAAAATAGCTTGAACTTAAATATTGTCAACAATTGCAATAAAACATATTTTAAAAAGAAACCAACTATATAATGCACTTTAAAATACATATTTATTAATAGTGACATCTACTTCAAATATTTAACCCATACTGTATAAAGACATTTGCTGAGGTAATCTCTTTCAAAAGTGCAACATTTAAATGTGCAATGAAGAGTAAAGCGTATAAGTAGAAAAGATACAGAACAATCACAGCTGCTGCCACACTCGCTGGAAGAAAGAAAGAGGAGAATGTTACTCTGCATGATGGAAGCAACCAAAATACTGAAGTAACTACAAGCCAAACTGTAGTAAGTGCTCATGTACATATTGTACTCTAAAAAGATTGTTTACTAGAGAAGATTCTAGCAAATATTAAAATGAATGCCTATTTGTATTTAAAACATGAAATCCTTCATGAAATCCCTTATGATATTTCCACTTCCAATACAACAAATGTGAAGACTTCAACCTATGTATACTACAAAGGAAGATATATTCTACACTTAATTGAAAATGCTAACTTTGAAAACCCCAAGACAAGCAGCCTGCAAGTGTAAAATTGAATGTGCAATAAACCACACAATAAATTAAGAGCCTCTTTATGAGTTTGGCGGTCCGTGGACCACCATGGGGGTGGTCCGACTGCCGTCAGGTTGGTGTTCAGACCACCGTATTGTGTCATTGGGGCATATGTAGCAAAGACTACAGCGATTCAGCTGGCACTGCCAGGCAGCACAGGCCGCCATGGTCACAAGGCTGCACCAGCAGCCCGGCAGAGCCTGTGGTTCCACCGGACCAATTACGAGGTTGTAAACTGCCAATGTGACCATGGTGGGCCAACCACCACTTCTCAGAATGCCGAAATGGACAGTGTAACAGGAGACACTCACCTCCAGGCAGTCACTCATCCGATGCCATCATGGAGCCATTAGCACATGTCCTGCTGCTTCTGATGGTCCTCGAAAGTGCACAAAACCGTTGCTGCCGTGGACGCTACTGACCCAAGTAGACACACCTACCAGTATCAGAACGCTTCATAAGAGATGGTAGCACCATCATACACACCATGCAGGGGGCATGCCACAGGCACCAAGTACACGTCACTTCCCGTACAGAGTCTGAAACATACAAAAAGGTAGACACATTCACAGTCACAATACGCCCCCTTTGGGCAGCTCAATCACACTGCATTACAACACCACACAAATACACATGGCCACACATCTCTCCAACAGGGACATTTAAGTCTACACAACATTTACCCACACATAACCAACTACACACAAACATCATGTATACAAAAATAACCCACACACTCATATTCCACACAGGCCAGGGACTGTTGCCACATATAACACACAAATGTATCAATGTGCCATTGAACACAAACAACACCACCATGAAACAGCCCTAGAATGGCCACACACATCACAGCACAATGGAAGCACAATGGCATGCACAATAAACAGAGAGCCAAATAGATAAAGAACACCATGCACACAATATTTGCACAATTTGGATGGGGGAACCAGGAACACTCAGTGAAGGAGGCTGCATGGGACACATATCACCTTGCAACTGCCCATAAAACAAAACATGCACAGGACATGGTCCTACGTGTGTCTCAAGGGCGAAGAGTAATAGACACAAATGACATGCCCATCTGCACAATGTGGAAGTGCAAGCCAACAAGCATAAACAACTCCAACTGCATGGGACATACCTCTACAGGAACTAGCTGCAAGGGACACATCGATAAATAGACACATGCACAGTCTAATGCAAACAAAGATAGCACAACTGAACACACTCCATGTCTGCACTAACAAAACTCGAGCTGGCACACATCTGATGATTACATAAGCCATACCAGGGGCACAGTCTGACAAAATTCATGCTCACATTGGACAACACAAGATGAAATACTTACTATAACAAACAGTACACAATGCAATGACACCACAATTGCATGTACACAGACACTCATATACATACACTCAACATTTATCCTCGTATTGGGGGACAACAGCACTGCCCACAAAGTCACACACTTCAAACAACAGCAAATGGAGCTATAAGCAGGCACAAACCCACACAACTGTAGGCACAAAACACAAGTTAATCAGGAGCAACAAAAGGATAGAAAAGGAATAGCAGGACAAATGTATACCCAAGGGAACAAAATTTTTGGGTTTATTGAACAGGAAACATCAAAGTCCATAGGCCATTGACCACTCCATAGAAATGTGTCCCAAAGTAGCACAGTGATGTGCCAAACTTTACTCCCAACTGCCATTGAATCTCCACAGGAAGGAGCATCAAGGGGGCATTCAGGCTCCTCAGGGATTATCCGGGTGGAGTGGGAGAGGATGGATTTGGGAGAGGGGTTTTGGCCTTGGGCTTGGGAGAGGTGGTCTTCTTCGGAGGGGTAGGCTTCTTCTTTGGAGGAGTGGGCTTCTTCTTGAGGGGTTGTGGTATAGGTGCTTGCAGAGGGGAGGGGAGGCCTTGGGGGTGGAAGGGACAGTCTGGGAGGTGGGTGGGGGCCTCTAGAGTTTGATGCAGGAGAGGAGGAAACAGGCATAGGTCTAACAAAAAATGTGTTAGGGGCACAGGGCATCAGGAGGTTGGGATTTGGAGTTTGCTGGAGTGGTCATATGCTGTGTCGGTGTGGATGTTGTGGGTGCGTGCTCATGGGAAGTCTGCTTGTGTTTGGTGGGTGTCTGTTTGGTGGGTGAGTATGGGTGTTTGTGTGTCTTTTGGGGCTGGGAGGCAGACGTGCTGGTGATGCAGTGGTGGGTGGGTATGAGGCTGCCAGGGAGGTGACAGCAGGTATTGTTGGATGTGGTGGATATCTGTCTGTAGTTGTGGTGTCTGGGGGTGTAAGCTTGCAGTGGATTGAAGCAGGTCTGCTGGGGTGGTGTCTGACAGTTTGATAGTTATGGTGGTTGTGTCACTGACTGTTTGTGTGATGCCTGAGGGTATGCAGGGTGTGGTGTGTGTGATGCTGGGGATGGTGTGGGTGTCAAGGGAGGTTGTGACTGTTGCTTTGTCTGCAGGTGGATGTTGTTAGTGTGCATACCAGTGTGTTTTGTGCTGCTTGTGTTTGAGTCCACCCTACTTGGATGTTGAGGTGGATGTCTGCGGATCGGTCTGTGTGCTATGGGTAGGTAGCGGAACTGGGATTTGGAGTGGGAAGAGGGAGGTGGAGGGGGGTGGAAAGTGAGGGGTGACTGGCTGCCATCAGTGAGGACACCAGAGCCTGAAAAGATCTCTGTAGGCCAACCATTGCAGCATGCATGCCACCCAGGAATGCATTGGTTTGCTGGAGTTGTGTTGTCAATCCCTGGATGGCATTCACAAAGGCTGTCTGACTCATAGAGGGCAATAACCCCCTCACTGAGGGCAGCAGGATTAACAGGGGCTGGGACAGAAGTACCTGCAGCAAAGGAGATGCCTACTCTCTCGGCCAACTGGGTAGGGAACAACAGGGAGGGCAGTGATAGCACGGGGTGGTGGACAAGGATGGTACTGTGGGATGCCCCGATGGGTCGACCACCACTAGGAAGTAGTCACTGGAGGAGGAATCCGATGATGAGGATGTTCTGGGCTTCCCCATGGCGCTCCCTTTGCCCTCCAGGCCACTGAGTACCTCTGTGTCCAGGGTGTCTTGACCCAAGGTCCAGTGACCAGAAGCTTCCCCACTTGGCTCGGCACTGTCTCCTTTGCTTGCCTGTGCTGATCCTGCAAAGAGGAATAGGGTAATCACATGTCTATGAACACACTTAAACAACACCTCTGATGATGTTTGCTACATGATCATGATGTCAAGTAGGCCCCAGTAACAAACTCCACTTAAGTGGACCATAAATGGGCCATACCATATGCATGCATGCCATATAAACTAGCAACAATTGCCCACAGGAAAATCAGGATCTCACAATGCTACAATTGCATGGCTGAAGTTGTGCAATCACCATAACCAGTCAACTATTTGGAGACAACATCACCTACAAAGTGTTGCCCCATGGAGCGGACCTCAGTCACCTGTTGGCATACGAATTTAGGACAATGCAAAGTCCACTCACACAGATTCTAGACAAGGCCACATGCATACATCCATTTGTCACATACAGCATGCCCCTCCAATTAGAAATGATGCTCCAAAATTCAGCCATGTACAATAGCTTAGAAAAAGTGACATTGAAATACTTATGTCACACTGGGAAACGATCTACATTTTATACCTCACCAAGTGATTAGTGTCCCAATAGAGATAAGGAGGTAGTATTAGTGTCATACAGGTAGGCCACAAATGTGGCATGTAAATTAACTCTGCAGACATCATGTCCAATATGTCTGGGAGAGATGTCCCCAAAAAACACAACACAATGAATCAGCAAGCCCCAGGTCATAACCTCTAATGTCTAGCAATTATATACTCTGAATGCTTTAGTAGAAGCCATCAGTCCTTTGCATTTTGGAGAGAAACAGAAGGAGTAAGGACTTTTATGAGACTCACAACATGTTGTCCATTGGCAAGCTACTTCATCATCCCCATCATCGTTATGCAAACCCAGATTGATGTTTGTGGATGTATGCCTGTACCCAAACACATGTGTCTAGAACAGTACTGCAAGTCACTCCATGATGAATGCCACCAGTCAGGGCACATACCTTATCCTTTACACATGTGCAGAGCATTTTTCTACATGATGCCACAACAAATGTAATATATTCACATTGTGGTTCTGAACTCTAGGCCTACCTGGCATGCCCCTCATTGCTGCTGCAGTAGCACATGTCAAATAAAATGCTATGATGCATGAGGGAATGTGTCAGCCAAAGAACAGTGGTGACACACTCCTGTATGTGGCACACCTTGAAATGTAAACCCATTGAAATGTACCATTCCACAAACAGTTTGACGTGCACAGATAGGTGAGGGAATACAGACATCATCCCATCAACATAGGTAGGCCATCCATAAAACATCTGCTCACAAATGTTTCCTAAAGAGGAAGGGACACATGCTGACATGTATGCACAAAGAATGTTGGCAACCGTGATGGCACATAATTCATGTCAAATAACATTTCCTACTTACCAAGGGAAAGTAGTGATCCATAGCTGTACACAAAGAACAATGTAAATCTTGTCACATGTATGTTGGACACCTCCACATTACAGACTGCAGTGAGGCACCAGCAGCCATCATACACTGAGAAGACAAGCTTCTGGGTGGCAGATGCCAACATACACATTTACACAGACACAGGGCTAAGGACATCACCTACTTACATATGGACTGCAACACTGAGGAGTAGTAGTCTGTTGCTTAGAAATTACACCCACTTCAACAACAAACAGCATATGTTTGATAACTATATACAGCCACATGTGGTCTTTTCAGAGGAAGTAGTGTGAGGATTTCACCCATATTTTCTCCTAGGTCCATGCTCCAATAGGAAGCAACATCAGTATAAAACACATGACATGTCACCACAAACAATCTCTACTCCACTGTGTGACACATGGCTCATCCATAATAGTCGTAGGGAGCAGTCGTAACTGAACTCAATAACTTGGGACAGGCAAAAATATACTCTGTACTCACCCCTTGTGACTGCTGTGCGGCACCCAAATGCCCCTCATGCTCTGGATAGGCCACCACCAGAATGAGGGCCAGTAGGAGGGTCGTGGTCCGACGGGGACCCTACCCACGCTGGGAGGGCAGTCCCATCTGGGCCTCTGCGATCGTCTGGGCCCAGCATCTCAGGTCCTCCCACCTCTTTCTGTAGTGGGCGCTCTGCTGGCTGTGGGCCCCCAGGGTCCGTGCCTTCTTGTTGATGGCTCTCCATATCCCTTTCTTTTGATGGGCATTGACCTGCATGGATGCAAAAGACAAATAAAGAGATCATGAACACAAATATCATCACAATGGTTCAGTCACATACTTGTCAGTTACATCAAGATATAACTTTCCCACACTGCCAATACTCCCCAATTGTGACACATACAAGCCAATAAGTACAGGTACATGACTCAGGGCATGCATGTCCCAATCTGCAGATCAACCCACCACCCTGTTCATGCCCTACAATGAATAGGCAGACTTACTGACATCTTGTGGGATGTGCCCTAGCAACCTGAATAAGATGTGAGACACTATGAGACACATCACTCCTCTGTGGCTTCTGCAAGGTAGACTCCTTAGGCACAAATGGACCAACACATTCGCACTCTGTGATAATGACTCTCTGCATACAGTCCCTACAGGCTACTGCCAGAGCACAAACTCCAAATCAAACATGGGTAACAATGAAATGACTGGCATGTTGGGAACAGAAAGTGTTTACCTTGTCCATGTGTGGACATGTGCAATAAACGATGCAGACTCATGCTACTTCAGGGGGTGTGGTTCTGTGGTATCTACCTGTACCACAGAACACCCCTTTGTATCCTACAGAGATGGCATCCAAAAAAAAGGCATGCATTGACCAGTCTCACTGAAATCAACACAGTGGGGGTCATTCCGACCCTCGCGGTCCATGACCGCCAGGGCCGGGGACCGCGGAAGCACCGCCAACAGGCTGGCGGTGCTTCCTGGGCCATTCTGACCACGGCGGTAAAGCCGCGGTCAGAAAAGGGCAACCGGCGGTTTCCCGCCGGTTTACCCCTGGCCCAGGGAATCCTCCATGGCGGCGCTTCATTGCAGCGCCGCCATGGGGATTCCGACCCCCTTCCCGCCATCCTGTTCCTGGCGGTTTTTACCGCCAGGAACAGGATGGCGGGTACGGGTGTCGTGGGGATCCTGGGGGCCCCTGCACTGCCCATGCCACTGGCATGGGCAGTGCAGGGGCCCCCTAACAGGGCCCCATAAAGATTTTCAGTGTCTGCTTTGCAGACACTGAAAATCGCGACGGGTGCCACTCCACCCGTCGCACCCCTACAACTCCGCCGGCTTCATTGTTGAGGGGGGTTTCCCGCTGGGCCGGCGGGCGGCCTTCTGGCGGTCGCCCGCCAGCCCAGCGGGAAAGCCAGAATGGCCGCCGCGGTCTTTTGACCGCGGTGCGGTCATTCGGCGGTTCCCTCCAGGCGGGCGGCTCCAGTGTCTGCACAGTGGGACTGTACTTTATGCAATAAGCCTACACATGATAAATATGACCTGTGTGAAGGTGACTACAGGGCTGTGGGGGTAGGGGACCTGTCAGGAGTCAGGGACACATATGGACAATGATACCAAATGCACATGAGGAATAAATCAGTAACTTACCCCTAGATACATTCCCAATCTGAGCAAAGGAATGAGGCATTCTTGACAGCATTTTACAACAGAGACTCATATTTGCGAATTAACAGGATCTCATGGTGTACAGGGAATGGGCACAGTGGCACAGTTGCATAGCCACAGAGACCCTATCCCAGCCTAGAATATGACCCATCCTGGGCAGTAAATGTGACAGGTCCTGGTCTCGACAGGCTGAGCAGTCAGAACTTACATGACATCCCGTTTCAATCACCTCCATGCATAACAGTACATCATGTAGCCCCCAGCAAATTGGCATTTGGTGTGTATGGCAACCTGGAGGGCAGAGACAGTGATGACATGCCTTACAAACAATGTGAATCATGGGACACATTGAACACACACACCACAATGTAACTGAAGTCAACACGTGGCACTGGCCAACAATACATGCACATTGAGTCTTCCATTGATGACATACAGATCCCTCCACCAGGCACATGAGTACTCAATCTGTCACACATGGGCACATTCTAGCCTGTGGGGAGGGAAAGGATGGTTAAGTACAGAGAAAACTGTGCACATGTGACACTTGCCTGCTCCTCTAGTGCACCATAAAGCTGTCCATACAGGGATAGGACCTCAGTCATCAGCTTCTCCAACTCCTCTGGTGACATGGCATGTTTGCTCCCAGAGGCGGTACACAGCAGCTTGGTAGTGGAGGTCTTGCTGGCAGGAGTGTCAGGAGTCAAGTGAGTGATTTAGCTGAACATGGCAATCACGTCTGCCATGTACGCAGTCGTCACCGCTGGCAGACACAGCCATAGGCCTACAACCGCCACTGGCAACAATGTTAGCCTACGCCTGTGTCCGCTGTAGTTGCAACCACTTACCACCATGACAACTTCTGACGGTTGTCACAGGCAGTTCCTAATGTCCAGTGGAGTAGGACAGGCACCCGTCATTTTGGCAGCCTAAAATGCAGGATTGGATAATTAACAATGCATCACACATCAGAAATTCCTGCTCATCTTGTCTTGTCATGTTGGTCCTACTACTCAAACACCATTGCTGTATGTTTCAAGTCACAGATGGTAATTAACAGTGGGGCACAGTCTACTGTCGGTTTCCGGTGCGCAGACTTGGATCCTCTTTGGGTTGCATGGTATTTGGATGCCTCGGAGGTGATGCAGAGAAATCCTGAGTATGCAGGACAAAGCCACAGGAGCTGCATCGATCCGGTGGGTGATGCAGGGAAATTTGTGCCACACGGCAGACGCTGCGTCGATTTCTCTCACAGGAAGTCAGGCTGCGGTGGTTCGGTGGGCCATGCATTGAGGTTCTGGTCGCAATGCTGGCGCTGCGTCGATCTCCTCTCAGAGATCCGGGCTGCATCGTTCCGGTTCGGCGATGCAGTGATTTTCTCACCGCAGGGCAGACTATGCGTCAATTCCACAGGCTGTGGGCCGATTTTTGCTGCACAAGGAGTTCTTTGCAGAGATGAAGTCTGTTTGTCCCTAAGGCTTCAGGAAACAGGAGGCAAGCTCAATCCAAGCCCTTGGAGAGCACTTCTCAGCAGAGCCAGAGGGTAGCAAGGCAGCAGGGCAACGGCAAGGCAGCAGTCCTTTACAGCAAAGCAGTCAGGTGAGTCCTTTGCGCAGCCAGGCATCTTCTCTTTGCAGGTTGCAGATTCTGGTTTAGAGTTTCTTTCCCAGGAGGTATCTCGTCAAGAAGTGTCTGAGTTGGCAGGATTCAGGGACCCAGTTTATATACCCAACTGTGCCTTTGAAGTGGGGGAGACTTCAAAGAGTGGCTTAGATTGCACAAGGTCCCCTTTCAGTTCCATCCTGTCTGCCAGGGTCCCAGTAGGGGGGTTGGCAGTCCATTGTGTGAGGGCATGCCACTGTCCTTTGACATGTAAGTGTCATGCCCTCCACCCTCCCAGCCCAGGAAGACGCATTCAGTATGCAGATGTGTGCAGGTGTGACTGAGCATCCTGTGTTTGGGGTTCTTTGAGCGAAATGCACAAGGGAGCTGACAACTAACCTAGCCAGACGTGGATTGTAAGGCACAGAAGGATTTAAGTGCAGAGAAATGCTCACTTTCTAAAACTGGCATTTCTAAACTTGTAATATTAAATCCAACTTCACCAGTCAACAGGATTTTGTATTACCATTCTGGCCATTCTAAATATGATGTTGTTACTCCTTTCAGATCAGAATCTACTACTCAAACAGTTTATGAGGGTAGCCGTAATGTTAGCCTATGAAAGCAGCAGGCCTCACAGTAGTGCAAAACAAATTTAGGGGTTTTACACTACCAGGACATATAGAACACATATGTTCATGCCCTGCCTTTTACTTACATAGCACCCTGTCCTATGGGTTACCTAGGGCCTACCTTAGGGATGAAGTATATGTAGAAAAATGGGAGTTTTAAGGCTTGGCAAGTACTTTTAAATGCCAAGTCAAATTGGCAGTTAAACTGCACACACAGGCCTTGCAATGACAGGACTGGGACATGGTTAAGGGGCTACTTATGTGGGTGGCACAATCAGTGCTTTAGGCCCACTAGTAGCATTTAATCTACAGGCCCTGGGCACATGTAGTGCACTTTACTAGGGACTTATAAGTAAATTAAATAAGCCAATTGTGTATGAACCAATGTCACCATGTTTGAAGGGAGAGAGCATATGCACTTTAGCCCTGGTTAGCAGTGGTAAAGTGTGCAGAGTCCTAAAACCAGCAAAAACAGTGTCAAAAAGTGGAGGGAGGCAGGCAGGCAAAAAGTTAGGGGTGACCACCCTAAGGCTGTCAGGTCTAATGGGTAGAGTGTTGCAGACGATCCCTAATCAGGGTACTGCTAATGTCCCTCAACTCCCCTGCTAGGGAGGCCAGGTTGGTATTGAGGGCCTCCCAATGCTCATGCACATCCCTATGGGTGTCCTTCTGCAGATGCTTAATCTCCCGGAGTTCCGTAATTACCTGGCCCCTCATGCCTTGTGACCCTTTGTAGGCCCCCAAGACTTTGCTAATGGAATCCTGGCCTGGAGCATCCCCAGTGGCCTCACCCCGGTGGGCAATAACATTCCAATAACATTCCTCCCACGCACCCTACTCCCACAGGCCTGTGCCCTTGCCACAGGGTGCCCCTCCCACTGGTTCCAGGACCATCATTGTCCGAGTTGTTGGGTTACGACTCAGGATCTGGACTGGGGGAACAATATTGTAGGCACTGTCCTAGGGGCACAGGTTGGGGGCCAAATGGTTGCCTGTGATGTTGAGGCAATCGGGCAGGGAGGTCTTGATGTGGGCACAGGGAGACTCACTGTAGGGGTCTGTCCAGGTAGCCTAGATGGGCCAGAAACATTTTCCACATCCAGATGTTCAGGCGTGTCATGTCCACTGAGGGCTTCATCCTGGGGGATGGTGACAGCCTTGTCTGTGGGGTCTGTCTGTCCAGTGGCAACTCCACCTATTGATGAGACAGATACAATGTTACTGGTGGTATTGTGACATCTACCTCCAAATCTTAGCAATGATATTTTGCGCAGCCGGTGTACATAGTTGATTTGCTGATGATCCTATTGTGAAAGGTACCCATGTTATTGGTTGTATTGAGCTGACATTCGTGAAGCATACCAATTCTATTAAAGTCCAGAAGCTGCTGTATTTAGCAGTACACTGGCTCTTGGGAGGATGGGCAGAGATTTACATATTGCCAGCAGTGCTGGCAAAACAGTGGCTTGGCAGAATGTGGCTTTGACTATTTTGAGGTATAGTTGAATGTTATACAGGCCAAAGCATGAGTTTGCCATAAATGTGACTGGAGTCATTGTGAATGTGTCTGCAGCCAATACCATTCTAGTGATGCATCTTGAGGCCTAGTGCCGAACACTGTGTGCGCTGTTCTTCCTGTCCTCAATAGTTTCAACTTGGCTTGGCAGTTCAAGATAGAGCTAGATGGCCAGCCACATCCCTGAGTTAGACATGATCTGTATCTTGGTCCCTCCCAGGTGAGTAAACATGATTTGAGAGTGACTTGAACCACTGACCATTGTTCTGCTATTTGGAGTCACTTGAACAGTACCTCCTGGTGGATGCATTGAGTCAAACCCCTAGTTCCCAACACTTGCCAAATATTATCCTCCCAGGTGAGTAAACTTCCTTTGTGAGTTCACTTACAGATGCATTGGGGCAAATGGATGCTGGACTGGTGAATGAAGTTAGCACAACAGAGCTCATTGGGATTTACATTCAGGTCACTCCCACTAGTTGCCAAACCTAATACACAGGGGTCTTTTGAGGAGAGAATAATGTTCTGATGTTTGGAATTGCAGATACATGGCCTGCTGGGAGTTGCAGTCCTGTCACTCACTCTAGTACACAAATGTGACCAATGTTCTCCCCCTAGGGAGCACACTTCAATTCAGGGTTCACTAACAGATGTTTTTGAGCAAGTGACCATGGGTGTAGTTTTTGGAGTTACAGAAACAGTGCCTGCTGTGAGTTATAGTTGTGTAAGTCTGTGTACTATACCCGCTATACAAATGTTATGCTTTCAGGTGAGTACCCTTCAGTTGGGAGTTGACAAACAGGGGACTTTGGGGAAGAGTACACTATGCTGGCTGAGTGGAGTAACAGTGACAGAACTTCCTAACAGTTCCTGTACTACACCCAATGTACAAATGTTATCCTCCCAGGTGAGTAGACTTCAACAGAGAGTTGTGACACAGGGGTCTTTGTTACAGGGGACACTGGGCTGGCTGAGAGGAATAACAGTGACAGAGCCTCCTGGTCTTAGCAGTTCTGTTCATCTCTGTCCTGCACCCACTGCGCAAATGTTATCTTCCCAGGTGAGTACATTTCAACAGTGAGTTGTTTGGAAAAGAGAAGATTGTGTTGGCGTTTGGTTTTCTAGGAGCAGTGCCTGCTGGGAGTTGTGGTCATGTCAGTTATCCTCCCAGGTCAATTGAGAGTTGACAAACAGGAGCCTTTGTTGCAGAGGACACTGGTCTGGTGAGTGGATTAACAGTGAAGGTGACACAAGGTGGGCAATGAGCATGCATGACATTCCATTTTGGTGCCATTTTTCTTGTTGCATCTTACCAGACTCCTCTCCCAAGGGTACTCCTGTCAAGACCTCAGGGTGCAGGGTACCCAAGACCTTCTTCTTCCAGGAAAAGAGTTGTAAAGGGACACTGAGAGGGCCACCACTTGGCTGCAGATAGTACCTGGAGGCCAGGAAATGGACCTTGCCCTTGTGGTTGGTCCATCTCTTGCTGATGGCCTCCTGTGTGTGCAGGGTGCTGCCTACAGAATTCACTCTTTCAACTATCCTGTCCCACATTTCTATTTTCCTATTGAGTGTAGTGTGCTGGACTTGTGCTCCAAACAGTTGTGTCGCTACTCTTATGATTTCATTCACCATGATTCTTAACTCTTCATCTGTGAAACGGGGATTTTTGGAAAGTGACATGGTGGGAAAAAAATAAAAATATAAAAGAATGACAGTGACTTACTAAGAGGGGTAGTTCCAAAGGGTGTGACTGGACAAAAGTGTGTGCAGGGTGTTCAATGGATTGGTGATAAAAAGGGGTACCTGATCTATGTAATCTAAAGAAAAGAGTCGCTCTGGCTTCTGTGTTTGTGTTGTAAATGAAAAGTACTGTGGAGTGTGAAGGGGTGTGTTTTATAGTGTCCTTTGCTGGTGTGTTGAGTGTAGCAATGTGTGTAGCTCTGTTGTTTTTAAATCCATCCAATGGACTGTTGTGTATTACTTTGGTGAGGATGGACCACTGTGGTTTGGGCCGCCATTGACTGACCACCATAAGTGCCTATCACTGTGACTTTGGACTTATAATACGGTCAGCGGTTCATCGCAGGGCTGTCAGTGCTGGATGTCAGATTGGCTACATATGAGCCTCTGCGTTACTGCTGGTATCGCTATTTTGGATGCCAGTCCTACCTCTATAACTTGTAGTATGGCGGTCCAGTGGTCTGACCATCAAACTTGTAATGAGGTCCTTTGTCTACCCTGACAAACAGATTGAAAGTTGTTACTTTCATTTCAATTAAGCGATTTGGCAACACTTACAAAAATGAACACTAAGGGGCCCATTCACAAAAGTAAATTAGGTAATCAATATTAATTTATTATGAAATTCACTTCACTTATACCTGACAAGATTTCACAAAGGGATTCCTGACAGGTGGAACCCCTATTTAGTAGTATGGAAGTTCTCCACATCTTTAAATCTCACACAAGGGGTGGGAATGTGTGTATTCCTGGGCATTGCAAAGTGTGGTTAGACTTGGAAAGTTACCATCTTCAAACACTTACACATGTGGACATTCACAAACTCCTAGCATTTCCCTTTTCACATTAAAAAAAGTTAGAGTTTTATTGCAGCGCTGTGAAGGCATGGATGTGGTTTACAGAGTGAGGAGGGAAAACTGCAATATATAAAATGAGTTGGGGAAGAGTTTTCTCCATGAGCATTTACACAACATATTCAATTCCTCCTGTGTGGAGATCTCTGCTCAGAGAACTCTCTTCAGTGGTAGAGGGATGCCAAATGGAAAATTATGTGGCTTTTCATTAATCTGCACTTAGGCACAGATGTAAATTTGTGAGTATATAATTCTTACTTATTTGTGCATTGGTCCTAAGTATTGAGTATCCACCATACAGCCAACTTGTATTAAAAATAAAGAAATAATTCATCCCAGCTCTGCCCCTACAAAGGAAGTTGTGAAACATCAGTTAATAGTCTTTCCCTATAACAAAGCAGATGAAGACCACATAGCATGTTTTAACTGTTTTGTAGATCCGTTTTGGACACATGTGGGCCTGGGTCAGGCATCAACCCGGGTTCCATATCACAATGTAGAATACCTACCAAATAAAGAAGCCAAAGTAATAAGTAAAAATGAAGAATAGCACAATTTTTCAATGGTGTGCAAAATCTGTGTGCGTTGCTTTTTCGTAATTAAGCAAAGTTTTGGTGAAATCTCAGTAAAGTATTCGTAATGGCACAAGGACGAATTAACAAAAGCACAACAAACAACAGTAATTTCTGTTACATCGTTCACCTGTGTTCGCAGCAAATTGTAAGTGCAAATGTGTCTTTTCACTGTAGATTTTTACAGTGAATAGTGTATAATTAGGCAAAATGGGTAATGCCATACTTATGGGAATTTCATGTAACAAGCCTGTGAGAAATGTATTTGTTTGTTGAGTGGGGTGTGAACCCTGGTTAAGCAACAGCCACCATCCTTTGCAGGGTGAACCACAAAAAGTCACTAAATTAACTTGTGTTTTACCCTGGGTAGCTAGACACAAAAAAGTCAGGCTAAAATTAGAAGCAATGTGTTAAGTAATTATGCAGTACACAAACAGCAACACAGTGAAAACACAGCACAATAAAAATCCCAAACCAACTTTTCAAAATAGAGAACATTTTAGTAAATAATTTGACACCAAAACCATCAAAATCCAACTAGTAGAACCAGAGGTATGACTTTTTAAAGTTTAAGGCTCAAAATAGAAAGTCCTCAGTTTTAAAATATGGCCACATAGGCACCTTTAGCACCACAACCAAGGGTCCAGGAGTGGAGGGAGACCTCATGGGGTGCAAGACTCACTCAGGCTGGGTCCAGGTGTAGATTTAAGATGGTGGGAGTCTGTTATGTACATGTGGCTCAAAACAGGAGGCCAGCTGAACCAGCCATTGGGGTCACTTCTTGAGTCCTGGGCGTAAGTGGTGATGCGGGGCTCTGCAGTGGGGCTGTTCTCTGAAGGTCCCAAGCAGGCTCCAGGCAGCAAAGCAGCCCTTTCAGGTTCAGCAGCAGTCTGGAAGAGTGCACAACAGGTCACAGCGGCAGGCAGTCCTCTGTAAATCCTTCACTGATCCAGTAGTGAACTGAGGAGCAGGACTGAGTGCACTCTTTTTATACCCTGGTGCCCTACTTCTAGAAGTTGGGAGAAGTTTCCAGAAGGGTCCTCTGATAATCCAGGAACTTCCTGCCTCCCCTGCCCTGGCTCCTAGCTGACTGTACTGACAATACAGCATAGTTAAGCCTATTGTAGGGTGGCATAGCCCAGCCTATTCAGGTGCAAATGGGGCTGTCCTTAGCTCCACCCGCATCAAGTCAGTTAATTGAGGCTCTTCTAATCCCCCTATTGTATGACTGTCTGGGGTGAATTCACAAATTCCCAACTTTCAGTTACACCCAGTCACGTGACCTAAGGCAGTTAAAGGCAGAGAGGGCTGGGGGCAGGAAAACATTTTAAAAGTGGCATTTTCAAACTTGTAATCTTACTTTACCATTAAAGAGTGTTTATCATTACAAGTTCATAGGTGTCAAACATGACATATTTACCACCTTTGGTTAAGAATTACAACATTAATTTTAATAAGGAATTCCCCAATGTTACCCTATGGGAGGGGCAGGTCTCTCAGTAATGAGAAAATGAATTTGGGAGTTTTTCACTACTAGGACATGTAAAACTGAAAAGTACATGTCCTACCTTTTAATTACACCGCACCCTGCCCTATGGGCTACTTAGGACCTACCTTGGGGGTGGCATATGTAAAAAAGGGGAGATTAAATCTTGGCAAGAGGTTTTAAATGCTAAGTCGACATAGCACTGCCACTCTGCCTTCAGGCTTCAATGGCGGACCTGGGACAAGTTTTAAGGTGCTGTTTAATGGGTGGTACAATAAGTGCAGGCCCACTGGTAGCACTTAATTTACTGGCCCTGGATATTTGGTACACCATTCTACAGGGGACTTACATATAATGAAATATGTCAATCAGGTACATGTCAATCAAACCATGTTTAGGGGAGTGAGCACACGCACTTTAGCACTGGTTAGCAGTGGTAAAGTGCAGGGAGTCCGAAGGCCAACATAGCAAAAATCCAGGCAAAATGGATGGCAACAGGCAATAGTTTGGAGGAAGACCACCCTAGGGGTTACAGATCTAACACAAGCCCCCACCTGCTAAAAGAGGGGAAAACTACCAAATCTCCTGAGAATTCTCATTATTAAGGTGGAAGAACCTAGAGAGACCATCAGCATTGTTGTAGTCTAATCCAGGTCTACGATCCACTGTGAAGTCCATTCCCTGTAGGCAGATGGACCACCTCAAAAATTTTGGATTCTCATCCCTCGTTTGCATTAGCCACCTGAGGGGCCTGTGATCGGTCTGAACCTTGAAGTGAGTCCCAAACGGGTATGGTCTCAGATTTTTCAGTGCACAGACCACAGCAAAGGCTTCTCTCACAATAGCACTCCACCTCTGTTCCATGGGAAATAGCCTCCTACAGATGAAGGCTACAGGTTGGTGTAGGCCCCCCTCATTAAGCTGTGAAAGTATTGCCTCTTTACCATGCTCTGAAGCATCTGTCTGGGCTATAAATTATTTTGAAAAGGCAGGGACTTTGAGCACAGGGGCTGTGCATATGGCCTGCTTTAGGGAGTTAAATGCTTTCTGGCAGGCCTATGTCCAGATCATCTTTTCTAGGCTGCTTTTTTGAGGTCAGCTAAGTCACTGGGGCAACAATGGTGCCATACCCCTTGACAAACCTCCTGTAATAACCTGTGAGGCCCAAGAAGGCCTTCGCCTCAGTCTGATTTTTTGGGGGCTCCTATGCCAGAATGGTCTCTATTTTTTTCCTAGAAGGGCTGCACCTTACCGCCGCCCATCAGGTGTCCTAAGTACACCTCTGACCCCTGCCCTATCTGGCATTTACTGGCCTTGAAAGTCAGGCCTGCATCTTGCAGGGCCTGAAGCACTTCCTGGAAGTGGAAGAGGTGGTTGTTCTAGCTGCTAATAAAGACAGTTACGTTATCTAGGTAGGCAGCACTGAAGGCCTCCATACCAGACAGTACTTAGTTTACCAGCTCCTAGAAGATGGCAGGGGTATTCTTTAATTGAAAGGACATCACTTTAAATTGATTGTGGCCCTCTGGAGTGGAGAAGGCTGACCTCTCCTTAGTCCTTTCAGTTAGGGCAATCTGCCAGTAGCCTGGGGTTAAATCAAAAGTGCTCAGGGACTTGGCAGCCCCTAACCTATCAATGAGCTTTTAGTTATGGGGTGAGCATCAGTCTTGGTGACTGAGGTCAGTCCCCTGTAATCCACACAGAACCCGAGTTCTGGGGCAGGGCCCGGTGTGGCAGCTTCTGGTACCAGCCCCACAGGGCTGGACCAGGAGTCACTGGAGGGCTCAATCACCCCCAACTCCAACATCTTGAAGACGTCCTCTTTGATGCTGGCCCTCACTTTGTCAGACAGCCTGTACATATTGTTTTTGACAGGGGGGCTGTCTCCTCCATCAGTATCATGGGTAAACAGATGTGTAAGCCCAGGAGTGAGCGAAAACAGAGAAGAAAACTGTCCCAATAACTGGTGATACCACCTCTGTTTCTCTGGGGTCAGGGTAGGGGAAAGGTTCACACCTTCCACTGACCCTCGAGGTCCACCAGGTAGGTGGCATCCCCTTTTCTCTCAACTATTTCATACGCCCTAGTCCAGTTGTCTTGGGGGCTCTGGGCTCCCCTGCCTCCATCACCCACACTTTCTGTCCAGGCTTGAATTCCACAGAGGTAGCCTTCTGACCATACCACTACTTCATCGTCTGGCTAGCCTCCAAGTTCTCATAAGCCTTCTAGAACTTGGCCATCAGGTTCCTGAGAGTTAGCATGCAGCTAACCACATCCTGTGGATATTTCTTAGATGCTTCCTCCCAACCCTTCCTTAACCTGAATGGGAGGTCCCCTTATGGGGTGGCCATACAGAAGTTCAAAGGGGCTGAATCCAACCCCCTTCTGTGGAACCTCCCTGTAAGCAATGAGTAGGCAGGGCAAGAGAACATCCTATTTCCGTCTCCGGGGTCAGGCAGTGGTAAATAGCACAGAGTCCTAAGGCAAACAGAGCAAAAATCCAGACAAAATGAAGGCAAGCAGGCAAAAAGTCAACATTTTACCTATTTATTGAAATAATGAAAAAATACTGTAGACAATATCAAATCCTTGTCCACGCTCTATGCCAAGAATGAAAAAAGCACAAGCACAACATGCTATCAAACAAAGTCAAACTCTGAGAACATTTTCAAGGCCTATGCTATTTAGAATCCATCGCTGATACTCTAATTTAACATAATTCTTAAAAAACAACAGTAAAATAACCAAACATGATGAACCTAAACTGTACATCTACAACCAAAACTGAACTAATCCAAAAACATATTTAAGTAACTAATCCAGAGCATGCTCTTTCCTTCATTTAGGGACTACCACAAAATATTTCTAATTAAAACCACCTCTTATATGTAACTAAAACATATTACTACTGCAGGAAATTACCATCTTTTGTGTGATTTCCTCCTATCCTTCCTTTATCTGTCTCTTGGTGTAAGAACACTGTGAGCTTTACACCTGCTAAACAAGTCAAGTGCATGTGCTGCTCTTTTGAACATGTTTACAATTAGCCTACTGACAGATGGTCTGCCAGTGCATGCCCTTAATGGGGCCTGAAAACTACGCCTAGAGCAGAGACAGCAACCTTGCTTTGGTGAACTATTTTGCTCCTCTTAAAGGAAGGGCAGAGTGAGTGCATCCAGGATCTTCATTGACTTGTAAAAGAGCAAGGTGAGAGCTGCCCTTTTGCAAATAAATGTGAAGTTAAACCTATGGGAAGGCCAGTCTTTCTCTTTCAGGCCCGCACTAATCAGGCTGGCTCCAAACCCAGTGGGAGGGAAGCTGACTTCAGAATCAGTTTGGAGTGGACACAGGAGAGGGGACTGCTGATTTCCTGAGCCACAACTCTGGGTTGACACAAGGGCTCTGCAAAAGAGAGGAAGGGTTTCTTGAGTGTTAGGTGTGAGGTATGCTGTGGAATTATTTGACATAGGACACACGGAAACTGCTGAAATAGTAGGTAGGTTACTCTTTGGAACCTTTAGCTCAGTAGTTAGGAGGAAGCCAGGAGTCTCCTCACCCCACTAGAAAGTGCCAATCAGAAACATGCCCTTCAAGGAATTCTTCACAGAACACTGTTGGGACCATTTACAGAACATGAGAAGAGGACTGGACTGTGCTTGTTGTAACCTTAGTGGAGATCTGAAGGTCTAGACCTGTTGCCTCCTGCACCCAGGACAAAGAAGTCAACTCCAGTGGTTAGTGGGCTGGCCTAATGTATGGCTAAAGGGACATAACAATCTGAGGAACCACTTTTGTTCCTGAATGGCCAGTTAACCAGTGATAGACCCTGTACAACAGATTTGCTGAGGCAAGCCATGAAGTCTGGGAGCCTTAGGTGAAGAGTTGAAGAAAAAGGAACGTACCACTTCAAAGTTTTTGGACTTAGAAAAATTCTACCTTTCAGCCATGGGAGGATTTGGACCAACCACTAGAGATGACTATCTCCCAAGGTAGAAATCTTCAATGGCCAAAGGTGCCAAAATTATCCACCAGGTGTGATAAAGGCCCAAGGTGCAGAATTTGACTTTTCCCACTCTGAACATTTTCCACCAAAATAAATTACTTCTGCAGAGCCTCACTCAATGCCTATCTGGCTTTCATGAGACCTTCCTGGACAAAGCCTTATACCTTGCCGTGCCTTGCTGAGAGATTCTGACTTCAATTTTGCAGACTAAGGACCTGATTTAGAACTTGGCAGAGGGAAATATTCTGTCACAAATGTGAGGGATATTCCGTCCGCCGTATTATGATCCTATTGGAAAAGCTGACCACCAAACTCCTAATCAGACCCTTAGTGCTATTTAGTGCTATTTTCACTAAAAACTTTAAATACTATCTCTGGTTCCCCATATTGGGTTTTCTTTGATTTCATATAATTTTGCTTATTGAAATATACTCTATTTTCTAATTCAGTTTGGGATTTTTATTGTTTGCTGTTTTGACTTAATTACAGTTTTGGTTCTACATGTACGTTTTTCACATTCCCTTAAATTAATCATGTCACCACTGTGAAATAATGAAAAGGGGGTTGAACCCAGGTAAATTTTTTAGGGTTCACCTTGACAGGATTATTTTTTAAAGTGAGAGACAGCCCACCCCAAAATATATTCCACTTTCTAAAATAACACAATTTACCTGCAAAATGCAAAAAAATAGTTTTTAGCCATTTAAAAAGCACTCTATCGAACCTTACATGTATGCTGAGTAATGCATAGTACCTCTTTTAAAAACAACATAATTATCTCATCACAGCACTAAGGAACCTTTGAAAAGCTGCATAATGAATATCTTCTATTTCCTAGTACATTTTTAAAAAGTTCACACAACACTTATTTTTCACACCACCTAAATATGACAACCAAAAGGGTACACTACTGTACAAATTTAAAATTAAACAGCCCTTAATCAACCCTATTTCCAAATAAAATGAATGTTAATAATATACAGGTGAGTAACTGTAGAAAATATTGAGAAAAGTCACAATTCAGAGCAATTAATCCTTATCTTATCAGCAAAAATATTTTTTTTCTCCAAAAATTTAATATTTCAAATGTCATGTTCTATGTGGCGATAAAAAAACAAACAAAAAAAAAAAAACTTTATTTAAACAGAGCCTGGTAAACCACAAACAATGTGAAATATTGGGGAGTTCAAATTTACAATTCTAACTCATTTTCAACAAACATTGCAGAAAGTGTATATTTCAGTACTGGGGTGGGTGTTATTTACTAATCTAACTGCACTGCCACAAACATTGGGGAAAAGTGCACATATTTAGAGGACATTGAATTACTTTTGTAGCTCTAATCCCAAAAATAATGTAGTACATGTTTATTGTAGGAACTGCATATTTGGATGTAGGCTAATTTATTATTCTAACTCCATTACCATAAACAATGAGTACCAGTATACATTTGGTGCAGTCAAAATTACATTTCTAAACCTAGGTTTAAAACCTTTGTAGAAACATTGATTTGGGAGGGCTTATTCACTTTCTCCCCCAATTCCACAGCTGTTGGAGAAAGTATATATGTTTTGTGGGCTCAAACTTACTGATCTAGCTCCAGATTCACTCCAATCCTTAAAAAACAGTAGATGCATACAATTGGGAAGGTGAGACTTATTATTGTAACTCCAATTGCACAAATATTTTAGAAATTGCATATTTGGAGGTCAGCTCATTTTCTATTCTAGCTTATGCCTAAACATCAGGCAATCACACCTATATTGGGGGGGCATTGTAGTTTACCATTATAACTATGATCTGCCAAACAATATAGTAAATATGTATAGTTAGGGGTTTATAATTTACTATTCTAACTAGGATAGCGTTGAAATTATAGAAATGTTATATTTCCAGATAGGGCTTATTTACTATTCTGACCCCTGTCCCACAAACCTTGGGAAAGGTACATATACTTTTGAGCTGAAGGAGTCTGATCTATTATTCAAACTCCAATAACTCAAAGAATGTAGTAAGTTCAAACATTTGGGAGGTAAGATTTACTATTCTGACTCCAGTTCCATAAATATTGTAGCAAAAGGCTACATTTTAGGTTGAGGAGCTTATTTACTACTGTTAACCCAGTGCCACAAGTATTGAAGAAAGTGTATATTTGGGGAGGGGAATGATTTACTATTGTAATTACAAACAAACAAACATCAGCATAAGTGCTTATATCTGTGTAGGAGGTCTGATTTACCATTCAAACTCAAATCCCACATTGTGGTAAGTGCATACATTTGGGGAGGTCAGGCTTTCTTTTCTGTCTCCAGTTCCACAAACATTGTAGAAACTGCAAATTTGGGACATGGTTGATTTTCTATTCTGTCCCCATTCCCACAAACATTGGGGAAACAACTAACATATTTAGATGTTGGTGGTCCCATAGACAAAAGACCGCACTGTAACCACTGTCTCCACTAAGAAACACTGCCAGCAATAACAGTGGGAAAGGAAGAAGGGAATACTGACGGGACTGCTGCTTGCCTTCCTGCTGTACATATTTATATGTGCTTTACCGCCCAGGAAAAAGTGGCAGTCTGGCCTCCACTTTTTAATTGGCAGATTGGGGGAAAAGGGGTGAAAACTGCCCTTTTTCCCCCTCCCAAAATCTTCAACTGGACAACACCTGCTGCCACAGACCCACAGAGAAAACCTCCCCTGTCAACAGTCTCCAAGTTACGGATGTCGCATTGCCAGTGTATGCTGGGTGGGCACGGCACTGGAGGTGGGGACCACTGGAGACAAATACATGTCAAAGTGATTTTTTATCACTGTGACATGCATATGTCGAGGACACGAGTGGGACAGACATAGATGAGGGCACACTGCGACACAACACATATCGCACACATCCACAGCTGTCATTATGGTGCCAGTATTCATGGGCAAATGAATGCTGGCACATAATGATGGTACGTTCTCACCTGCCAACAAGGTCTGTATATTGCCATGGGACTTGTACCTGTCATGTTGTGCAGTGAGTTGTATGTGTGAGTCAGTATGTGTATGCAATGTGATTGGCTGGTTGAGGTGGGGGAGCGGGTATGTGTGAGTGTGTTTGTGTAGCTGAGTGTGTAGTGTTTGATGCAGTTGTGTTGTGTGTGGGTGCAGTGTCAATGGTGTGTGTATGTTATGTCATGGATGCATGTCAAAGTGTGTTTCGGCTTATACAGGTTGTTTTGTGTCAGAATGGCAATGGGTAACTGTGTGTGTGTGTGTGTCACTTACCTCTCTCCCTTAGCTCATGCCATTGTATGAAGTCCATAGAGTACCACCGCTGAATCCTGCCATCAGTGAACCACCGCCATTCATACCCCCAGCAGAATCGTAACATCTAAATACGGCAGATGGAAGACCGTCGCCATGACTGTATTTTGTGGTCCGCGCATGACTTGCATTTGTGAACGCCAACATCTAAATAGGGTATTTAATTTTCTAACTCTCGTGTCCACCAAAAATGTTGAAAAGTATATATTTAGGAGGAGGGAGAGCTAAATTACTATTTTAACTACAATCACATTTTCTTTGAGGAAAGCAGAAATATTGAAGGCATTTACTATTGCAACTCTAAACAACATTAGGAAAGTGCATATATTGAATAGATATACAATTGTAACTCTAGTACCACAAACAGTGGGGTGATGCATACATTAATGAGGTTTACATTTACCCTTCTTGAGGGTCTACATTTTCTCTTCCTCCTCCATTTCCAACAACATTGTGGAAAAACACACATTGGCTTAGCCTGATTTTTCTTCTAACTCCACTCCTACAAAACTTTGTTAATCATTTTTAACTACTCAATAACATTTTTCTGAAAATGTTAAATTATAACTAAAAAACATTTTTCAAGTATGTTACACTTTGATTAAATGTTACACTGATGAAATTAAAACGTTCAACCAAAGTTTAATCAAAAATTATAAAGTCAATATACAAAAGTAATTTATCATTTTTAAGATATAAATACATTTTTATATTTCACTTCACTTATTTTATCTTTCATGTTTTAAATAAATTAATGAAAAACACACAAAATTAAAACCTGAAATTGTAATGCTGAAAAATATCAAACATAAAACAAATGGCCAGTCAAATAGTAAAATCAAGTTAAAATCATTGCTATAAATAACTTTTGAAAATGTAACTCAATACCCTATGATCTTTAAGAACCAGTTATAATTTTTCTTAAGCTGTCTTCATTTATGTTTTCAATTGTACTGCTCAAAAAGTACAATCAATGGAAGACTGAAAGACAACAAACAGACCAAACAAACAAATCCTATCAAACAAACATAGGCTGCTGACCAGATAGTTGATAATAACATGATGCGTATACATGCACATCCATCACTACAAGAGCATCATAGACAGCAGCCAGAATCCCAATGCAGTGCATAAACAAGACAAGCAATGCACCTATGGGAAACCTACAAGGTACAGTAAGTGATATACCTGGAAATTATATACTGAAATTATATTGTAAGAAAGGATGAAACAGTGGTTTTCAGGCCACTCATCTCGGACAAAAGTGTTCTGCAGGTAGATGTTTTATGACTATAGATAAATAAGGGTTATGGTCTATGGGGAAGTGCCTTTGGCAATTGTAAAACACCATGGTTTGTGCTGGAGGGAACCCATGGACATGAGGAAGGGAAAAAAGTGGGTGCGTAAGACAGGTGCTGAGGTATGCAGGTTGCCTTATCTGTAGGATACGGAAAGATGCGACAGGCATGCTAACCAATGGAGTATCAGATAATGTATACTGTCTATGTGTTGATATGCCATGTATGCTGTAAAGGGGGAGGGTGAAGAAGGGGTAGCAGTGAAGGGAACATTAGCTATTAAAATACAAAGGTTAAGTTGAACTAAACAAAGTAGAAACAGATTACAAATTCAACTATAAGTACAAGAAATTCACTACAAATGTGTTTCTAATCTAAGAAAACATACTACAAACCCAATCTTCCCAAAACACATTACCAACACAATTAAAGATAAAACCCTTCAATATTAAATTCTAAATTGCTGTACCTCATCATTTGTAAAATTACAGTTAATCAAATTACATTTTATAAATTTAAAACTAACCAAAATTGAATGAAACAATTTTAGATTAAAAAAGAATAATCAATTAAAATCACCACCTATTCTATTTCCCAAAATACCCCACATCCCATAAAATATGAAACAACAAAGAAACTCATTTTAGCAACAATATTATAACAACAATAATTAAAACTAAAACTAAAAACAACATCTTTACATTAATAATAAAAATAAAAAAATATGATGTTATTAGAAACTATATGGAATTCCACAACATTTTAGTGTGCTAGACTTTTTAACCTCAAGAATATTTACAATTAGAAAAAAAAACAATAAACTTACTTCAATATTATGTCCCACAACGTTTGTGGTCATGATATTTTATCCACTATATAATGCTAAAGTGATAGTAAATATTCCAGTACCATACCTTGATAGTTACTAGAGAGATGGGAAAATGAGAAAAGTGCAAAGATGTAGAGAGAGAAAGACACACTTCTTTCATGAATAATATTCTACATCTTTCAGCCATTGTAAGAACTATTTTCACAAAAGACTGGAAAATTAAGTTTAAATCTCTGGGTGTTATTTGCATTGTACATACTCTATTCTTCCCCTGCCTCTCTCCTTTCCAAGGTTTTACCTTCATATTTAATCACTTTTATGGTTCTCGAAATCCTCCAATTGGCAAAAGCTAAAAGTTTAAGGCTGAGGAATACATAAAAGTGATCGGTGGAATGCTTTCATTAATCTCAGACACTGGTAATTATTCATGGCCACATCCCACTCCATCACTGATTGCCCACCATGCCACCTTAAACGGGATACAGCCATATGCAAATCAACCTTAGTTATGCTCTGTATTAACTGCCCAGATCAAACGGCATACCCATCACACCTAGGATGTCACACTGTAAAATACAAAAGAGCGATGGGTGGAAAGCCTAAATTAATCTCAACCACTTGTTATTACTCAGGGCCACATCACACTCCATAGGTGTTTGCTGTCTATGCCATCTCAGACATTAGAAGGATCCCGTCATATGGGAATCAACCTTTGTTCTACTCCAGTAGGAACAGTCTAGCCCACACGGCCAGGTCAGGTCCCCTCTTACTAGAACAAAAGCAAGCCCAGATCAGTGTTAGGCTATTTGGACCTTGTCAGTAGGAAGCAGCTTGGTTCCAGTGGCACAGTGAGCACGGGGACCACACCTGTGCATAACTGTCACACTTACAGCATTGCACTGAGAAATGCGAGAAATGTGATGGATGGAGTACGTTGTTTGCTCACCATGACACCTCAGGAAAGAAGAGCATTCCTCCCATTACCTTTTTGTTTGACGCTGTAGTGGAACAGAGGTCTACAGGTCAGATAGCTTTGCTCTAAGGTCTGGAACAAGCTTTTAGTAGGATGATCCTCAATGTCTTCCAAGCAGAAGCTATCGACTCTCTGAAGAAGCCTCATCACCTTATCATAATCCTCCAGAGAGTAACTAAGTCCCAAATGTATACAACTGCTGGGAATGTTTATCCTGGTCACTTCCTACTGCCTTCACGTCCTTAGGGCAGGCTTCTAGGAAACAGGTCTCTCTCCAGCCAGTGCTCCTGCATAGCTCATTGCACTTCTTGGATTCAGGAGTCTTTCTGTTTCTGTGTCCCTACAGCAAGTAAAAGGAGGCCTTTGACATAATCATTAGAAAGCAGTACCAGTCACAAGATACTAGCAGGAATCAGTGTCTTTTGAGTCAACTTTCATTAAGCAGCAAGACAGGAACATTTCCTTCAGTATGTTTCTTACCAGGAATGTTTTGAGAATCTAGGGCCATATGTACGAACACTTTTTCCCATAGACACAGAATGGGTAAAAACCTTTGCTACATCTGGCCCCTAGTGATGGTGAGACGTCACTCATATCCTATTTACTATCCAGTAAAAGGAGAATTCCCTACACGCAACCCGGGCTACTTCCTCTCAGAATTCACACCTCATTTTACAGCACTTTCTCTCTTAGTTTGTTAAACCTGTTCTAGTTTCCCGCAACAAAAACGGCCATAGTCTTTCTCCAATTGCAGGATTCCCGTTCCTGCTTTTAGCCACTCCCAAATGGAGATGAAATGTAGTCTTCTCTGTCGGTGTTGGAGTGGCTTTTCCCTTCTGCAGGTGACATAAACAATAGGTCTAGGGCGGCTCTGGGAATCAATAATCGCAGTTCCTGACAGAGCGATTTGGGATCTCCCCTTCAAAGGAACAGCTATGAAACTTGCCATCTGTTCCTGTCTCCTTCTACAATGGTTAATCAAAGCTACGTGACCCACACTCTTCCTGTCTTCCTGCAACCAGAGAATAAGACTTCCAGCAGAAGGGTCATAAACAGCCAAGCAGGAATGTCTATTCAAATTCTGAAGCAGGAATGTGAGGCAAACCAGGTCCAAGCCAATTTGCAGCATAAAGTACACTGTTTTAAAATGTATGTCCGTATTAAAGTTATGAAAACTCTACTTTTACCATTGAATTAGATTTTTAAACCTAAGTGGACAGAAACGTGTATTGACTCGTAGTATTTTACACACAATGACAAAGTGAAGACAGGATAAAGTGATTTGTAATCATACCTAGGCCTGTTCATACAATGTGAAACAGGTTTTTGTAATTAGTTATTGTGGGGCGCTATATTTGCCAATATCAGGCATGTTTCACTTTTATGTAGTAGGCACTCAGCCATGTGGGCTTAAAAGGCACACTTTATGGATTACTCGGTTCATCTGTAAAAGACGTTTTTTTCTACTTAGCAAAGGCACTTTTCTTTGCAAATGTCACTGCAGGCCTTTCAACTCCACCCCTGCCGGAGCACAATGGTGTACTCTGGAGTCATGCATATTTGTCACGTACGAGGGTAATGTAACTACACACTGAAGGCCACATGATATTTTGTGCTAACCTACAACGGGCTTACTGGAAAGCTACATAACCAAATTGGGTGAAAACAATTCTATAGTACAGTTTTAGGGTTAGATCACATGCAGTGTACACTGAATGACCATGTCACACTGCACAAAGTGTGGAAAGGTAAAATCCCCGCATGCTTAGCATATATTTCTCTGCTATCACTGTGAATTTGTGTTTCCCAGTAGTGAAGTGATACATAATGTATTCATTCGAACTGTAAACCTAGTGAAATATGTGCTGGTCTTTAATTTCATAACATATTTAGATTTTGAAAGTGACTTATGCATTCCAGTTGGAAATCCTTCTCCCAAGGTATGTGGGCATAACATGAGTAACTGGTTTAAAGGCAATGTGTATCTATATCCCCACCCACCTTTTCAGACGTTGCCAGCTGTCAAGAAAGGAAAGAGCACATGCCAACAATGGGCAAGAAAAAGAGAGAGACGTATAAAAGTGTGGGAGAGAGAGAGCAGATAGAAAAACTGGACTCTGAAAGAATGTCACAGAGTGATGTGGGGCTACACCGATGCCAATTTAGGGCCTCATTTAGAGTCTGGCGGGTCGCCTGCCCAACTGCAAGAGTGGCAGACGTAATATGTCAGACTACAGCCACAATGTTTAGAGATCTCAACTGGCCTGTTGGCGATTTAACTCTTCATTAGATCCATCACTACGGTGGCTCTTTAAAAGCCACCTAAAGTTTGCTGAGCAGCCACCATGTTTCATGCAGGAGGCCAGTAAACCTTTTTGTTTTACGAAAACACACTCCCAAAGTGGTAGTTTGTTTTTTTAAAACAAAATACTAATCACTATGATCTCCTGGGTGTTTTCTTACATGATGTGAGGGTCATTTGTCTTTTTTTATGTGTAGGATTGATAGGTTTTTTCTGAAGTACCCAAAGAGATAAAAAGTACATCAGACTCTTCACTCTAAATAGGGCTGACAGTACGATGTACGTATACCATCACCACAAGTTCATCGGGCTTTGGTGTCAATTTCTACCAGCATAGCCAGCAGGGGGACTACTGTCAAAACATGTTTGTGGCTGAGCACCCTGTCCATTAAATTGTACATGAGGACCTTGGTTTGTGACATAGTAGCTGATAGCCAGCCATTTCTTGGAACAGTAACTGAATAACATTTATTATGCAGCATTGCAACTGTAAATTGCAATGTACGATGGTATGTTGTACAATAAGAAATGAAGAGGCAGTTTTTGGCACAACTGATGGAAATGCCTTAGTGATCAACACGCTTTATACTGAGACTGTTGGGTAAACTTTCTGTCAAAAGTGTGGAAAATTTTTATGTTTATGTATAATGTGCAAGATGTAGCAGATTTGGCCAACTTTACAAGAATGCATTCATGTGTGACCGTCTGGTGGTATGTGATGCTCTACAAATGCATGACCTAATTTAACCCATTGTATACACTGATCAAGAATAAAAATACTCCTAGATGCAAATTGTATTCGAATAATAGAGAAAAGATTGAAAGTTTAGACAGAAGCAAAGAAGAAGTATCTGAAGGTGAGAAGTATAGAAAGTGAACAATACCTTGATTAGATTTCAATGGGTGTCGGACACCTATTCTTCGACATCAGTAACACTGATCACTGATCTACATACAGGGGGTGGTCATTTGATTTAGACAGATGTCTGTGGCATCAGTGGCATCAGTGAACTGGATGGAGATCCCTGTGAGGAGCAGCAACACATTTCCAGTAGCCTCACATAGACACTAACTTGGCTAACTGACATAACTGAATCCTAGGCCACCAGCTATCTTCTGAGTGAGAGTGTAAACTGGAACTCTCAACCAGGATAATGCCCAGGCAAGTAGATACAATTGGCAGGGGTGTCTCATTATTCACCACATACAAAGAAATAGGAACACTCTGTGGTCTCACCATAGTTATATGACTATGATATACCAAGTCAGCAGATATGCTAGATTGACTTTGGATATTGCAAACACCTGTTTATAGTTTTGATATTTCAAAAGTAATATACATTCCTATCTTTTTTGTAACCCTGTCATTGTTTTCTAACTTCTGATGTGTTAGAGTCATCAGGTGATTGTATTACTCAACTAGAAAAATAAAGAGATGTACAAAAAAACTACTGATTTGTTACCAGGTCACAAAGCGGTTTATCAACAGTATTATACGGGTTAGTTATCTACTGAATGAAATAATAAAATGAATTGGTACACATGGGTAAGGAACTAACATCTTAGAATTCACATAATAGTGAATCTCATTTTTGAATTCCTAAATTTGGTTATTTGTGTTTCTGTATTCCATTGTCCGAACGATTTGTAAATCGTGGATAGTCGCAAAGCAGCCACATTGCATGTACAAATTACAAGCAAGTGGGTGCTGTGGTTTACGGTGGAAGCTATACAAGTACAAATGAAAGGCGCACAGACTTTCCGAATGGCTGCATTCTATGCTATGTTGGTAAGGAGGTGTGCAGATCAACAGGAGAAGACAGAAGAATTTTAGGCAGTGAGTCATCCAATTTGACCAGACAGCGGAAGAGAGTCATGTCAGATACGAGCTGAGTAAGGCTGTTATGCTTGATTTAAAAGATGAGGTGAAGCCTATGTGACATTGACACACTGAATGCAGCAAAGTAATTCTTTCACATGTTCAGATGTTATGCTCCGCATGCCACCTAGCATCAGTTTTCAAAGCACTGTTGCAGTAGGAAGCATCTCACAGAGAGTTTTGCTAAGAGTATTTAGACAATTCCTGGAAGCAAAGCTAACCAGGTTAAATGAACACATACAGGGCCATATTTATATTTTTTGACGCAAAACTGCGCTAACGCAGTTTTGCGTCAAAAAAATTAGCGCCGGGTAACGCCATTCTGAAGCGCCATGCGGGCGCCGTATTTAATCAATGACGTTAGCCGGCGTTAGCCGCCGGCGCTGCCTGGTGTGCGTGGAAAAAAACGACGTACACCAGTCAGCGCACGTACTCCCAACCCCCATAGAAATGACTCCTGTCTTAGCAAAGACAGGAGTCATGCCCCCTTGCCCAATGGCCATGCCCAGGGGACTTATGTCCCCTGGGCATGGTCATTGGTCATAGTGGCATGTAGGGGGGCACAAATCAGGTCCCCCTATGCAACATAAAAAAAAAAAAAAATACTTACCTGAACCTACCTTAATGTCCCTGGGATGGGTCCCTCCAGCCTTGGGTGTCCTCCTGGGGTGGGCAAGGGTGACAGGGGGTGTCCCTGGGGGCATGGGAGGGCACCTCTGGGCTCCTTCAGAGCCCACAGGTCCCTTAACGCCTGCCTTTTGCAGGCGCTAAAAAACGGCGCAAAATCAGCCGTACATCATTTTTTTTGACCCGCCCACTCCCGGGCGTGAATTTTGCCCGGGAGTGTAAATACGGCACACATGCCTCGGAGTCAATGTTTTAGATGTGAACGCCTACCTTGCATATCATTAACGCAAAGTAGGTGTCCACGCTAAAAAATGACGCAAACTCCATGGACTTTGGCGCTAGACGCGTCTAACGCCAAAGTATAAATATGGAGTTAGTTTTGCGTCGGAATTGCGTAAAAAAAAACGACGCAATTCCGGCGCAAACGGAGTATAAATATGCCCCACAGTTTTCCAAATACCCATACTGAATTACAAACACATAAGTAAAAACGTATCTAATTGCAGCCTTTCCTAATATTTACAGATGGGGCACACATAGTCCCTCTATTGCAAAGTTAATTTTCTTCATTTTAGAAATAGAAAAAACAAACATTTGTAATGATGATCATATAATTACAAAATGTGAAACCCATTATCATAGACTACTCAAAACTTTGGATATAATAGTCATCTGGCAAGGAATGACATGGAAGTTGGAGTATTACTTAATGAGTGCGACAATGTACTGTTTGATGACAGATTTCAGAAACATTGTAACATTAGATATATGCAGATGCATGTATGTTACAGGTGATAGTGCTTATGCTTTTCGTCCATTGTTTCCCACTCCACACATTAATCCTCATACTCAGAGTGGACATCACTACATGCAACACACAAGCAGACTAGAGGACTTATTGAAAGGACATTTGGAATGCAAAATAACATATTTTGATTTTTGCACATATGTTAGAGCATTAGAATACTTCCCCGAGACTTCTATAAACATTACAGCAGTATGCAGCAGTTAAAAGCAGAGGAGACTGCCAGGGGAAGCAATAGAAAATGATTTAGATGAGGAAGAATAACATAAAGGGGGCCATTATGAACACAGTGGTGTTTACCGCCGTGTTCATGCTGGCGGTCATTTCACTGACGCCAGCCCCCCAGGACCCTGCCGGGCGCATAATGAACATTCTGCTGGGCCAGCGGGTGGAAACATTGTTTCCGCCCACTGGCCCAGCAGAATGCCTGGCCGGGACATTGCCGGCGGCTCCACATGGAGCCGCCGTCAATACCTCTGTGGGCGGGTGCAGCTGCACCCGTCGTACAGATCATTGCCCGTAAATCGGGCAGTGATCTGCGCGATGGGGTACTGCACAGGGGCCCCTGCACTGCCCATGCCAAGTGCAGGGGCCCCCAGGGGGCCCCCAAAGCACCCCTTCCGCCAGCATTTTCCTGGCAGGGGAACCAGCCACGGAAGGGCTGGTGGCTGTGGGGATCATTATCCAAGGGGCAGCAGCGGTGCCTTATCGGATGATGATTCCTTCCACCTCAGGCTGCCTGTTGGAGGCAGCTTGGTGGTGAAGGAGGTCCTTCCATGTGTACATTATATGGCGGTTCAGCCCGCCATGCCGGTGGCGGGCTTTTCACCCGCCGCCGGCATGCCGGGCTGAACCGCCGGAGTTCATAATGACCCCCATAGACAGGACAATATGCATTCTGTTGAGAAAGTAGCAAGCAGAATACAAATTACTAACATTTATTTTTCAGATCATATTTTTTGATTAATGATTAACAATAATAACTACAAAACAATTCAATTTTTCAAAAAGTTCTTCAGCTTCTTCACATAAACTTTACAACATCTATATGCATTTGCAAATTAACTGGACTCAAGACCTACAACTTAAAAATGTTGTATGCATTATCATTTAGAGCAAAACGTTTTGTACACTTCTAAAAACATGTTTTTCTTTTGCTGAAGAACTACTCACACTTGAGCATTTCTCACAATCAGATACTGATAAGGCAGGCATAAACACAACAGCTTAAGTTCTTGCAAGACACAAGCTCCTAGTATTATCCCCATTTTGCCTTGTCAACTCAGCTTCTAAATTTAAAGAGCATGTACATATAGTTAACATGTTTGCAGCTAAATCCTCTACAGAGTGGCAAAAAGACTGGAGGTGATTGTCTGTCTGACTATGTCATAACCTCTGTCCCTTTTCTTCTTCTGCTATTCATTAACAAACTGCAGCAACAGAGTTCAAAATATCTATAATATTATGGAAAATACTTTCAAATCTATTGTTTGTAGTTTTTTTTTTAATCACCCACCAAATGGGTTAATTCATATATTTAACTTTCTGCAGTGCTGTGCCAAAGAAAAAACATCTCCTGTGTCTCATGCTTACCTGTCCCTTCCTGGGTGTGTGGGCCTGGCAGTTGGTGTTACTGTATGCTATCTCCAAGACTGTGGCCCTCATTACGAGTTTGAAGGTCTCTGGACCGCTGTGGTGGAGGTGGCGGTCATACCGCTGCAGCCCCGGCGGTGAAGGCCGCCATATTCCGAATGCGGGGTCACCTGCAGAACACAGCCAAGTTTCCGTCAGAACCGCCACTGTGGACAGACTGCTGCGGCCGGCGGTACACATCTCCAGGCGGGCAGTCAGGCTGTTTCCCATAACTGTATTATGAGACTGAACAATGCCAGGATTTCAGGGGTGGTCTCACTGCCGTGAAAAAACCTGGCGGAAACGAACAACATAAAAGGGAACACTCACCTTCAGGAACACAGGCACGTCTGTAGGTGCCATGGCACATGAATTGCAAGTCTTCCCAATGCTCCTGCTGGCCATTGACCTCAAGGATCAGCGACGTTGACCAAGACACCAGCTGTAAGTACACCAGCCTAGCACACGCTGGAGGAAAAAGGACATTAGTACACACACACAAAATCGCACATTCAGCACACATACATGTTGAAGGAAAGCCAGGACAAGGTTGTTACCGTCGACACCAATAGTGCAGATATAGTAAGAAAGTGAATAAAATATGCAGAACTATGTACAAAGAGGCCCAAGGGCCAGTCCAAAAGTCGTGCGGTGCCCCAGGAACACTGGGCACAGTATGACGCCCCGACTTGACTCCTGACTGCAAAGTGCTGGCCTCCACATGGCAGGGGGATCAGTGGGGCATGCAGGCACCTCCGGGGTGAGGGGGCGGGAGGGCTTTGGGCTTGGAGGGGTGGTCCTTTGGTCTAGGCTTGGAGGGGGGTCTTTGGGGATGGATTTGGAGGGGGGTTCCTTTGTCTTGCCTTTGGAAAGGGGTGGTTTAGCCGGGAGAGGGGGGGGTTGCGCTTGGCCTTCAAAGTGGAGGAAAAGGCTTGGCCTTGGAAGTGGAGGGAGTGGGCTTGGCCTTGGGTTTGAGAGGGGTAACTGCAGACTTGGTGGGGGTGGAAGTCTTAGGTGGGGGAGGGGCATGGCGAGGACCAGTGGAGGACTGGGAGGTGGAAGGCAGAGGTCTGGGAAGGGTAGCAGGGTGCTTGGAGGGAACAGGGACTGGGCCAGTGGTGGGGAACAGGGAAAACTCTTGCAGGTAACGTTTCTTAGGTTTACAAGGTAGGCCATGGGAAGGACGTTTGGGAGTGGAGGGAGAGGGAATGGTTGAGAGGTGTGTACGTGGAGGTGCCTTGGGTGCAAGTGCATGGGTGGATGACATGTGTGTGCTTGGTGACTTTTGGATGGGTAAGTGTGGGCGTTTAGGTGTACTGGGAGGAAGGGTAAGTAGGAGATGCTACAAGATGGCAGGGGGGATGTGTGAATGACTGTTGGGGTGTGTCTGCAGGTAGGGTGACTGGGCTGAAGTGGAGGTGTTGATTGTCGTGGTGCGTGTGCATGTGGTGTATGGGGTGTGATATTGTGGTGATGGTGGCAGTGAGGACACATGTGGCAGGATTTCGAACTGATGAGGTGGTGACTGCAGGTGTGAGTGGTGTTGTGACTGTGAGGGGATGGTGAGGGACTCGGTGGAGGGAGTGAATGTTGGCATGTCTGCATCTGAATGCGGTTTGTATGCATGGCAATGGGAGCGTTTGTGGTGCTAATGTCTGTCCTTGCCTACTGTGTCTGTTGATGTGGATGCATGTGGTTCAGTAAATGTGCCTTGGATGGGTGAGGGGAGAGGCATGTGGGTTTGGGAACAAGTAGCCAGAGGGGGGATGGAAGAAGAAGGGACACTGGCTGCAGTCAAGGAGGAGGCCAGAGCCTGCAACAATCTTTGTAGGCCAGCCAGGGCACCGTGAATGTCTTCCAGGAACACATTGGTCTGCTACAGCTGGGATGCCAATCCCTGGATGGCCTTCACGATGGTTGACTACCGCACAGAGATGGACCTCAGGTGGTCAATAGCCTTCTCACTGAGGGCAGCAGGGCTGACTAGGGCATGGGCAGAGGTGCCAGTGGCAAAGGAGATGCTGACCCCCTAGGTGAGCCTGCACAAGCAACTGGGTGGGGAGCTACAGGGAGGGCTGTGCTGATAAGGGGGATCGCGGACAAAGATGATGCAGGCATGGGCCCAGATGGGTCCGCCACTGCCAAGAAGTGTCCATTGGAGGTGGAATCTGAGTATATAGTGGTTGATCCTGTCTCCGCTGTGGCACTTCCCTCGCCCTCCGTCCCACTTGTCCCCTTGGCTCCGCTGGTATTAGTCTCCTGGGTCCGGTGGGCTGCAGCTTCCCCACTCCCTGGTGCCCCTTCTCGTTCACCAGATAATGCTGATGCACACAAAGACAGAGAGGGAGGGTGGAAGAGAGAGAGACAGAGTGCAATCGGTCAATGCCATCACAACAGTCACACAGAGTAACTACATCATCTTCTGATGCCATGCCGTGACACACCATGCCCTTACTTACACATGTTACAACCGTTGGAACATCATGGGGGAAACCACAGCAATGCACATGTGTACCACTAATGGTGACACAGATGCAATCATGTACATGATGAAAGGCATACCCGTCCCACCTGCCCAGTACCTGCTCACTTCCCATGCCTGTTGAGGCACACAATTCCTGCACTACCAAACCAACTGAATCCTTCATGGGTAGTTAGCATGCCTACTAGGCCATTGTCAAATTGCACAGTGACATCTTGGCCCGCCTTACCTCACTACACATACAGTATCTGCCAAAAGATTGAGGACTCTACATTCACCCCTGGCACAGTGGTTGGCAATAACTGATTACAGTGGCCTGACACCCCAGAGGTAATGATCCTGTTGGCATGAGCTGCCTAGCTCACCTTGGTAGTAGGTGACAACACAGATACCACATTGGAGGTGACTGTCCTTCTATTCACTGACTGCATGGCATGGCCACACATCTCTGATGCCAATCCTGCCCGGTTGTATAATAGCCATAGTGGACATGAATCTACCTAGTACCCATGGTACAGCTTCCAATAGTGCTCACCCAGAGCCAATATGGCAACAAGTGAGAGTGTATACTCACCCCCTTGTGGCTGCTGTGCTGCCATCAAGCGCCCATCCACCTCAGGGTATGTCACCGCCAGAATGCGGGCCATTAGGGGGTCAGGGGCCGACGTGCACCTCTGTGGTCTTCCGGGCCCAGCATTTCAGGTCCTCCCACCTCTTTCTGCGGTGGGTGCTCTGCCAGGCATGGACCCCCAGGGTCCACACTTGCTTGGCGATGGCACACTTTATCCCTTTCTTCTGATGGGCACTGACCTGCATGGGTGACATAGACAGAAGGAAAGATTTGTGTAGAGTGGAATCACAGGGACACCAGTGGACAGCACACATCTCACTACCACACTCACATGTCATCATTTCACGTATCGTCAGACTCCACACTCATGTCCATTCTCCAGTAACACTGCCTCATACCAAGGCCCCCATTCCCATATATACCACTCACACACAGGGCAGTGACCTCACCTGCTTCAGGGGTAGGACCCCGTCCACAAGCTTTTCTAATTCCTCCTGGGTGAAGGCTGGGGCCCTATCTCCTGCAGGATGTGGCATCTTGGTTACCAGAGTCAGAACACAGCAGCAAACGCAGTGGAGGTCTTCTGTGAACGAGTGTCAGGAGTTAAGTGAGCAAGAGCATATGAAATGGCGGTCACCGCGGACATCACCATCATCGCTGGCGACGATCCCCATTGGCTCCTGGCTCCCATATGTAACTATGTTAACCAATGAGGAGTTGCACAGCGGTTGCGACCGCCTACTGCCATGACTTGTTACACCGGTGGGATGGGCTCACTTCCATCTGTCCTGTCCTGTGCATGCAGGACAGGCGTCTGCCATTTTACACGTGCAATTTGTATTGAGGTTGCATTGAAGGTGCGTCATGGGTGATATCTGGTGACCTGTGCACAGCTCAACTGGCTCCACACAGTCAATGCTACACATCATGATTCCTACTCCCACCTGTTCCCAGGCACACTGGAAGGTTGAGGATGAGGAATGCTCCAGTGTACAGGCCCCTATTTGACCTTGCCACCCTGTAAGAGCAACACGTCATTCAGACCTATTGTCTGAACCGTCAGACCATCATGGAGCTGGTGAACCAGTTGGAGCCCGATCAGTTGCCTGCCATTCGTCATCCCAATGCCGTCCCTCCTACAGTACAGGTGTTGTCTGTCCTCCACTTCCTTGCCTCAGGGTCATTCCAGATTACAGTGTGTTTGGCAGCAGGAATGTCACATCCCATGTTCAGCAACGTCCTGAAGGATGTACTGTGTGCTCTGCTGAGACATCTGCCCAGCTACATCAGGTTCCCCCAACGTGCTGATTTGGGCACTGTCAAAGCTGCATTCTACGATTTGGCACATGTACCTCATGTGATGGGGGCCATTGATGGCACCCACATTGCCCTGGTGCCACCCAGGAGGAGAGAACAAGTATTTAGGACCTGCAAAAACCTCTATTCCACCAATGTGCAGTTGGTGTGTCTCACTGACCAATATTTCACACAAGTGACGGCCAAGTTCCCTGTTTCTGTGCATGACTCCTACATTCTGCAGAACAGCACTGTCCCACACATGATGGCACCACTACAGAGCGACCGGGCCTGGCTCATTGGTATTCATCCTTTCATATATGTGCACCTATGCTCTTAACACTCTTCGCAACCTGCCCTATCACCCTCCTGGTTTTGACATGGCTCTTACCTCTGTGCACACAGGTGACTCTGGTTATCCAAACCTTCCCTGGCTACTGACACCTGTGAGGCATCTGACTACAGCTTCTGAAAACCATTTCAATGAGACCCATGGTAGGACAAGACGGGTCATTGAGAGGACCTTTGGCCTGCTGAAGTCCAGATTCTGGTGTCTGCACATCTCCGGAGGTGCCCTGCTGTACAAACCATAGAAAGAGTGCCAGATCATTGTTTCCTGCTGCATGCTACACAATCTGGCCCTAAGATGTCTCATCCCATTGCTGGATGCAGAGGAGGTGGCAGCTGTACCAGTGGCTGATGAAGAGGACATGGGGAGTGGAGAGGAGGAAGATGATGAGGATGCAGCTGACTCCAGAGCAGAGCTGATATGACAACACTTCCACTGAAATCCCTGTTGATGATCCTCTGCCATAACTCTGTTTTCCTAGCCAACGATGTTTGCTGGAGCTGGGCTTTCATCATTTGTGGCTCTACTCTGACGATCTCGTCCACCATTACCCGCAACTCATTGTCTGTGAACCTTGGGTGCTTCTGTTGTGACATGTTGTGGGTGGGTGCTTTGAGGGTAGGGTGCACTGAGGGGTGATTGGTGGTGTTTGGGTGCGGGTGCTGGTGGGTTGTGGTGGTGGTGTGTGCAAAGTGTGCAATGTGAAGGTGTTTGTAGTGTATGGGATGTGCTTTGTGGCTCATGTCTCTGTGGCTGGTTGTGGGAGTCACAAAGGATTGTGGATATGTGTGTGGGGGTGTTTTATAGTACCATGAGCAGGTGTGTGTGGTGTGTGTATGTGTTTCATGTGTGGGGTATTCGAACTGTCCAATGTGGTGTTGTCTACTATTGGCGGTGCCTTTTTTTGTACCGGAGGTGTGCAAACCACCAAAGGTTTACCGCCATGCATGTGCTGCTGTGCTGAAAAATGACTTGTGATAGGGCGGTCGGAATGGTGTCAGCGTAGCAGGGCCAGCGGTAGGACAGTAACTCTTTTGCCATCGATCGGCCTGGCGTTGTTTGTTTTGTGGCTGGATTTGGGCTGTTTGTTCTTTGTGACTCGTAATACAGCAGTCGCTGTACAACCACCACTTGCGGTATGGTGGAGGCATTTTGCATGGCGGTCTTGCCAGAAGACCGCCAAAGTCGTAATGAGGGCCTGTGTGCTTGTGTACTGGTACAAAGCTCTTCCATGTTATCATGGGTATCTTCTGTCACACTTTGTGCAGATTGTTCTGTGTGAACAAAAAGTATTCATGATTTTTTCAAAGTTTTTTCATATTACATGATATAAATGTAGTTTAATTTATATGTGCTTATAAGTTTGGTATAATTTATTATTTTTGATTTTCAAGATTGTAATGTATTTCCACGCTCTTAAAATGCATGGGCATATAATAATTGGTTTTTCATAGTTTATTAATATGTACATTCCTTTAAAGAATATGTTATATACCAATTGAAGTCAAACTCACATCATTAACATTTATGTATATAGTTCAGTAATAAATACATGTTTTTTCAAACTAAAGATGTCACATACATTAAATGAGTCTGTAACATCTGTTATTCATTTCTTTGTCATTTTATATTAAGAAAAAGCTTTTCATGTTTATCTTACCTGAAGACAGAAGTGCCAATAGAAATGACACCAACAATGGATTAAGGGCCAGATGTACAAAGCGTTTTGCATGGCGCAAACAGCGAATTTCTCTGTTTGCGCCATGCAAAACGCGCATCGCGATGCTCATTCCCATTTTGCAAGTCGGTAACCTGGTTACCGACTTGCAAAATGGGAATGCGACTCGCAAATAGGAAGGGGTGTTCCCCTTCCTATTTGCGATTCGCATTGCGATGCAGAATTGCTTTGTGACCGCGAATGGGTGCTAACCCATTCGCAAAAGGGATGGGACCCCTTCCCCTTTGTGAATGGCTCTGAAAATATTTTTTCAGAGCAGGCAGTGGTCCTGTGGACCACTGCCTACTCTGAAAAAATGAAACAAAAAAGTGTCATTTTCTCGAGTGTATTGCAACTCGATTTCCTTTAAGGAAAATGGGCTCCCTGTGAGTGCTGCGAATCTCAAGGGGGTTGCAAATTGCGACCCACCTCATTATTCTGAATGAGATGGGTCTTTGCGACCCCCTTGCGATTCGCAGATGGTGTCAGGGACACCATCCTGCATATGGGTTTGCGACTCGCAATTTGCGAGTCGCAAACCCATTTCTTGCTACATCTAGCCCCTAAGACTTAAATAATTTTCTCCATTGGAGTGGGTTCTGCTACCTCCTCTTGTGCAATTATTGTCACTTTTGGCTGTCACCCTTTCTTTGGTCCTTGACCTCAGGTCAGACCACCTATTTTAACATTCCTCCATGGTCCTTTTTGCGACCTCAACAGAATTCATTTGCTTATGTACCTTGTTTCTGGGTCATTGAATGTGGATCAAAAATAGTTTTTAGGTCACTGCCACACAATCTTCTAATAGAGACGTTGTATAGGCATCAGTACAAACAACCAATGTGTTTTTTAAAGAAGGAATGCTGAGACAATGCAAAACATGGATGCTACTCTGCTCAGTTCAGAATCAATATACTGGGGTCACCTGCTGATTTGCTTATGTCATTACCGACTGGTGGTGCAATATTCCCAATTTATGAATATTACTTAATTGGAATTTATGATTCAGTAAATTGTAAATATGAACCACATTGAATTATTATCACAGTTCAAGTCTTCTTCATGCTTCAACAATTAGAACTTATGCTTCTCGTGTTTTTATTTTTGTAAATAACAAATCATTAATTTTCATTGTTTTACATCAGGCCCCAACAAACATAGGTTCAGTTCGCTGGCATGACTATGAATCACTGATCAATAAGCTGGTGTCTGTTATATTTAGTTTCCTTTCTCAACACAAAGGGCCTCATTATGAGTTCGGTGGTCTGACAAGAAGACCACTGTGGTGGCAGCCGCCAAGAGACCTCCAGGTTGGTGGTCATCCGACCACCGTATTAAGAGTTACACAACTCAGCCCGCCAAAAAGCAGCCAAATTCCCAAAACAGCTAGGACAAAGCAGAACAGAAAAGACACGGTTCGACTACCAGCACCACCAGCCCGCCAAAAATCCTCCAATATTACAAACCACAAATGATGAGCGGAAAACCATTGGTGATGTGAACTTCGGCGGTCTTAAATCACATCAGTCAGAACACCACACCACATTGGATAGTTTGAATACCCTACACCTGACACACATCCACACACCCAACACACCTACACACTGTACTATATAACACACCCTTACACAAGCCACAATCCTTTGCAACCAGAACCCCACTCACATCCAGAGACTAGCCAAAAAAAGGACTAGCAAAACAAACAATAGGCATTGCAACACATTTCACTCAGCACTCATCCCACACCTGCACAACATACACAACACACAATTTAGTATCCCACACAATACACAACAACCGTCACTCCCTCACATCACAGCACCCACATCTCATCACAAAAAAAATTCCACCACATTTTTCACTACCTCACCATCTCTTTCAACACTACCATATCCCCACAAAACATCCATGTTTCATTGATGATGAGTTGATGGTCATGGTGGATGAAATTGTCAGAGTATAGCCAAACCTTTTTGGAGCACATGTCCAGCAAAGGATAGTTGACAGGGTGAATTCTGTAGACAGTTACCCACGCACAAGGGAGGACCTCAGGAAAAGGTGGAACAACCTCATGTTCCATGTATGCCAGGTACCAGCTGGTGGTACGTAAGACTGGCAGTCAAACCCCCCCCCTACTTTCACATCATGGGAGGAGAAGGTCTTGGACATAATGTATCCTGAGGGCCTGGCAAGAATACCTGCGGGAGTGGAATCTGGTAAGTCACTACACCTTTCTTGTCACCAAAAGGTTATGTCTTGCAAGCTCACTGATCACCTGTTCCCACCTCATAGAACAAACCGCACCATCCTGTTTTCAAATGTCTAGATACCCCTTTCTGGCATGCCACATGTCAATTAAACTCACCTGGGACACAGTGTTTGTGTATGGCACATGAAGCACAGTGGCTGACAGTAGTACAACTCCCAGCAGGCACTGTTCCACCAATAAGAAAACCAGAATAGTGTACTTCATTTTAAAATGTCTTGCATGTGAAACTAACAATCAATGAAATCCCTCCTGCATGCACCACTGTCTTACAGTCCATGGCAATGACAGCAATGCTATGGCCCACTACCAGTACTATTACAAGCAAAACACAGCTAGTAATAAAACATCAGGCCCTTCTACATCTGTGGGTGCCAGTGGAATGAAGGCCTTGCCAGGGGCAGGGAATACCTCAGACACCCCACCCTCTGTAGCAGAAGAACCACCCCACAAACACGGACGTCCACCCAAACATCCAGGGGGAGCATATGCCAAGACCAAAGACACTGCCAGGAAGTGAATCGCTACTGATTGATTCCCCTTGTGCGGTACAGATATACCCTGTTGACCACTCATTATAACGGTCCTCAGCCCCTGTCCTGGCATTCCTCACAGGGGTCAGGAGCCACGATAGGTTTGGGTAGCCAGAGTCACCTGCAAGTATTGAGGGGCAAAATTTAGCATTACACAATGCTATGGGGATAACACCTGAAGGCATGCACTGACATACATTGGGTGGGGGCTCTGGCTCACCTATTAGCCACACCCTGTGCCTCTGTAGTTGGGCCATCACATTTGGGATGCTGCTATTCCTCAGGACAAACGCGTCATGCACTGACCTAGGATACTTGGAAGTGACGTGGAAGATGTACTGGTCTGCCAGGCACATCATTTGCACATTTAGTGAGTGGAAACTCTTATGATTCCTGAACACCTGTTCATTCTAGCAGGGGGGACAAACGCTATATGTGTACCGTCAATCGCCCCAATAACATTGGGGATATGCCCCATTGCATTGAATCCTGCCTTCACAGTGGCCAAATGCAGCTGCACATGTGTTTCACCAGGCAGACAAAACCCTTCCCAGCACAATTGAAAACATTGACTGTGACATTCCTGCTGCCACGCCCACTGTCACCTGGAAAGAACCAGTTTCCAGGAAATGGAGCACTGATGGCACTTGCACAAGAGGGGGATCCCAGTGGGATGACGGATAGCTGATATTAGGTCAGGCTCCAATTAGGCACACAGCTCTCTGATTGTGGCACTGTCCAGTCTATAAGTCAGTATAATGTGCCTGTCCTCCATTCTAACCAAGTCCACAAGGGGTCTGTACATGGGGGTTTGTCTTCTCCTCCCATTCATCCACAGCAGTAGTTATCTAAGGGACACACGAGTAGGCTGTCACAATTTGAACAACGGAACCCCCACCTCAGTGTACATAGTGCATTTATGTGATGGGACAGTGGGAATGGTAAGGAATGTGGAAATCTAGGAAGTGATACAGTTAAGGTTAATCTGATAGTTGTCTACCGCCATGAAATGGCGACACCCTGTCCTGTATGTAAGGACAGGTGAAAGTGAGGTAACTCCGCTGACATTGGGTTTCGTGACAGAAGGCGGTCTAGCACCTCCATGCAATTCCTCATTGGATAATATGGGGCTCTAAGGAGAACAGTGGCCAATGGGGATCAGCGCCGGCTGTAAACGTGTACACCGCTGCAGTCGTGACCACCATTTTCTATCTGATTCCTCACTTGTTTCTTGACCTTCAACAGGAGAACACCTACACTGTGTATGTTGCTTTGACCTGTGTCTAGAACCTACCATAGCCCGTCTGACCGGGGAAAGGGCCCCTGCCTTCACTGCGGAGGAGTTGGAGCGATTGGTGGATGGGGTGCTACCCCAGTAATGACTGCTGTATGGGCCTTCAGGCCAACAGGTAAGTACACCTTGGGCATGATGCATGTGAGAAAGGTGCATGTAGATGTGTGTGCAAGCATTGTGTCATCGGGGGGGAATGTCTTGTTGTGGAGGTCAGCGCCCTTCAAAGAAGGGATTATGGTGTGCCATTGCCAAGGACGTGTGGACCCTGGGGGTCTATGGCAAGCGGAGCATCCACTGTCGGAAAAGGTGGGAGGGTCTGAGATGCTTGGCATGGAAGACCATGGAGGCCCAGCTGGGGATTGCCTCCCAACAAGGATGGGGTGCCCGTCAGAACTTGACCTCTCTGATGGCCCGCATACTGGTGGTGGCCTTCCCAGAGCTGGATGGGCGCTTGAGGGCATCACAGCAGCATCAAGGCAGTGAGTACAGTTGCAACAATAATTTGTAGGTTGCATGGGATCCAGGTGGTGGGTGTCAGTTAGTGGATGCCCCTTTATGCCAGGTCAGACATTGCAGCATGATCCAGCTCAAGGGTAATGGTTGAAAGGGAAAATATGGTGACCTAGCTAGGTTGCATTCCATGTCAGACAGGGCTTAGTGGGTCCCAGGAGGGGTACAGTTGGCGGTGGTTGGCCCTCATCTTGCTGTGGCATCTAGCCAATTTTTTGGGCAGTGCAATGTATGGTGCTCAATCCTGATCCCTGTGTGTGACGATACTGTGTATGCATTCTGTGGTGTTGGTGCAGTAATTGACCTAGTGCTCCCTTTCTCTCCCCCCCTTTTTCCTTCTCTCATCCTGTCCATGTGTGAATTAGCATCATCTGGTGGAAGAGCAGGGCCACCGGCGACAGAGGGAGCTGCACCCCACAGGACCCAGGAAGCAGAGTCCACCAACAGCGAGGGAACCAGTGGGACAGAGGGCGAGGGGAGCACCATGGTGGAGATAGGAGGTGACAACACTGACTTAGATACCTCCTCCGATGGAAGCTCCCTGGTGGTGGCGGACACCTCTGTGACCACCCCAGCTGCAGGTACAGCTGCCACCCCCATACCAGCACTGCCCTCCCAGTAGCCCCTCAGCGAGTTGCCTGTGCCTGCTTACCCAGGAGGGTGGGCATCTTCTTTGTCCCAGGCTTCTTAGGCCCTGCCCCAGTGAGCCCTGCTGCCCTGAGTGAGGAGGCTATTGACCTCTGAGATCCATCTTAGTAGGGCAGTCAACCATTGTGAATGACATCCAGGGGCTGGCATCCCAGATGCAGCAATGCAATGCATTCCTGGAGGGCATCACAGTGGACTGGTGGCACAACAGAGATCGATTCAGGCTTTAGCATCCTTTCTGATGGCAGCCATTGTCCCTGTTCCTACCGTCCCCTCTCCAACTACCACTTCCCAGTCTCCTCAACCCCAACCCATCCCATGCACACATAAAGACAAGCATGCACACAAGACATCACACAAGAGTGGCACAGACAAACACAGGCACCACACTTCAGCCCACAAGCACTCATGCAAACACCAGATAGTTGCACACATGACCACATCCACTGCCTCCACTGTCTCCCCCCCCAATCCTCCTCCACCTCCCTTACAGTCAGTCCACACTCACGTCTGCATGCACTGCATCAACATCCACCGCCAGCATCACCACACCCAGGAGCACACATACCTCACTAGCAGACACCTCCACAACATCCATCCACGCGTACCCTGTGTCCTCTACCAACCTGTCTGCTCCCCTCTTAAAGGACACAAAGACAAGCACTCAGACACCTAACAGCCATCCACCTCACATCAGCACACTGCCCATGCACCTGCACCCAAGTCCAGCAGACATACACCTCCAACAACCACTCCCACAACCTCCACTCCCATCCCTCATCCCTCTTCCCGCCCCACCATCCCTAAGAAGCTTTTCCTTGCCCAACTTGACCTCATCCCTCCCCATCCCCCGTCCTGCCGGTAAGAGCAGGGTCCAAATGACCCAGGCAAGCACCTCAGCCAAACAGTCCACGCAGACAGTGGAGGCACCTCCTTGTCGTGGAGGCAAGACAGTGAAGGACCCTACTCCACCAGCCAGGAAGGGTAAGGATCCTACACCTCCTGCCATGAAGGGAAAGCAGCCCTCAACTCCTGCCATGAAGGGGAAGCAGCCCTCAACTCCTGCCAGGAAGAGGAAGAAGCCCTTGACTCCTGCCATGAAGGGGAAGAAGCCCTCAACTCCTGCCATGAAGGGGAAGAATCCCTTGACTATTGCTATTAAGGGGAAGAAGCCTTCAACTCCAGCAGAGGCTGGCAGGGTGACACCACCACAGCCAGTAGTCACGTAGCCCTCACCTCCAGCCGAGGCAGTGCAGCCCACTCCTCCTGCAGAGGCTGCACCTTCACCTGCTGAGACAAAGCAGCCCTCACCTCCAGCAGAGGCTAGCAGGGTGACATCACCACCACCACCACCACAAGGGGTCACAGAGCCATCACCACCAGCTGAGGCAGTGCAGCCCTCACCTCCAGCAGATTCTGCCCAGGAAGCACCTTCACCTGCTGACATAGTGCAGCCCTCACTTCCATATGAGACAGTCCAGTCCTCACCTCCAGCAGAGGGCATGTAGGCCACCCTCCTGGGACTGCTGTACAAGGAGCCCTAACCAGAACCAGTGGACAAGTCACCCACCTGAGAGACTGTGACCTTGCACTCCCCAGCAAAGGATAATGGGCATGGAGCCACCTCCAGACCCAGTGGGCAAGTCACCCACCTGAGAGACTGTGACCTTGCACTCCCCAACACAGAGAAATGGGTATGGAGCCCCCTCCAGAACCAGTGGGCAAGTTCCCAAATTCAGCTGAGGTGCCCCCCACCCCCGTGAGGTGCCTGCCCACTTGCAAACTGATGCCCCTGCAGAGTTCTTTGTGGATGATGTCAGGAAACGTTGGGCCTTGGACTGTGCCCTGTGGCCATGTGGGCCCTTTATACTTTGGACTGGGAATTAGCCCTTTGTGGACATATGTACATATCTCTTTTTATCCATTTGGTTCATTTGATGGCTGTTCCTATTCAATACATTCTCATAAACTGCCTTACTGTAGTCCTTGCATTATTATACCGTGTGTCGTGTACCATTGATTTCGTCTGCAGCTGGTTGTGTGGATGGTGTGTGTGTGTCTAGTGTGTGTTGTGCATGTGTGTGTCACTCTCCTTTTCCTCCCTCCCTCCCTTGTGTGCTAGGTGGCTGTACTCACGGTCATCTTCTTCGTTGGCGTTGGTGTTCCAGGTGGAATATGGCGTAGAAGAGAATCAGGAAGACTTGCAGTTCCGGTTTCATGGCGGCGTTGTCCTTCTCTGTGTCTCTGATGGTGAGTCTTTCGTCTTCTGTGCAGTGTTTACGCCAGGCTTTTGATGGTCTTGGTTCCTCCCTGGAAATCATGGCGGTGTGCTGTGTCGTGATATGGTGGGCGATACTTTGTCTTCTGCCTGGCTGTTGATGGCGACCGCCGGTGTGCGTGATGTTAATGCCCTGGCGGATGGTGTGGTACATTGGCTGTCTATGGGAGTTCTCACCGCCATGGTCATAATTTGTCGGTAATTACCAATGGCCTGTTGGCGGTATTTCCCCCACTTTATCACTCACTGCCAATGTCATAATGACCACCTAAATGTACACTACTGTTTTAAGTGCTGACCATTACGTGATCACATATAGCTTGTTTTTTCTTTTTCTTTTTTGGATACTTCCACATTTTTGCTGACCTTTTATTGACTTTTGAACTTCATTGGGAACTCTTTTTCTACTTTGGAACTTTGCATTTTTGTTGATTCTTTGTCATGTCTCAATCTGGAGATACATCAGCTTGAGCTGCTTTTGACTTAGGGAAACTGGAGAGCTATACAGTTGCTTAGTTGAGGCAGTTCTGTAAGAATCTTGCCTGTCCCATTAAGGTCTCCACCAGGAAGGAGGAGCTACAGAAGGCACTAAGGGCCTGTGTGACAGCCAAGGAAGCTGAGGGACACACAGAGGGGGGGATGAGGATGAGGATGTGCAATCCACACAATGGTATTATGGGTGGCCCTGTTATGTCCAGGGAAAGAGTCTCCAGGGCAGGCAGCAGTGTGTCATACAAGGGCCTGACGCATGAAGAGTTACAAGACAGACAGGCAGAGAGGGCTCACCAGTTGAAATTTAGGACACAAAGGGAGATGGTAGAATGGAAGATGGCCATAGAGAAGAAGAAGATACTGCTGACTCATGAGCTCAGCTTGAGGGAGCTGGATCAGAGGAGCCAGTCAAGTAGGGATGGTGGTAGCAATGTCATAGTGCAGTCTGAGAGGAGGATAAACATTCCTAAAGATCTTGTGAAGGATTACAAAAGGGAGGATGGCATATTCTTGTGGTTCAAGGGGTATGAGTCTGCTCTCCATATGATTCTGGTCCCTGAAGCTCATTGGGGTGGGTCTGTGGAAGCACTTTGAGGTAGAGAGGAGGGATACTCTGACATCCTAAGGGGATCCTCAGGGGCTCACTTACTCTATCATGAAGGATGCCCTAATCACAAGGTATGGTCTCACCCCTGAGCAATATAAGGACAAGTTTAGGTCCTATAAGATGGAATCCCAAATATGGCTGGAATGTGTTGATTCTTTTTGCAGGCGATTGCATGGTTGGTTGAAGGGCAGTAAGGTGACAACTTATGAGGGGCTTTACAATTTAATTACTTGGGAACACTTGTACAGTTTATATTTTCCAGAGCTGCACCAGCACCTGATTGACAGCACACTGACTGATCCCAGGAAGCTTGCCAAGAAAGCGGCCTGCTGGGAGAACACCAGAGTCCAGAAGAGATATGGGGGAGACCACACCAAGGGTGGGCAGGGTCCCTCTCAGAAGAATGGGGGATAAGGGTAAACAGGGGTAGTTCTCAAAAGAGCCCCAACCTAGTTGCCAGGGTAAGGATTCCCAGCCCGCCAGTGAAAAGAAACCATGGTTCTCCAAAGGTAAACCCATGGAGGGGGGTCCCCCTGTAAGTGGTATGCATGTGACCAAGTGGGTCATGTGAGAGGGGATCTCTAATGCCCCAAGGGTACACCAGCACCCACTGGTGCTCAGTCACAGGGTTCGGCCAGTGTAGCACTTGGGGAGGAGTTGGTTCCAGGTGGGTGGGAGCCCGCTGAGATGACCCTTGTCTCCCTAGGGGACAATGAGATGGTTCAGAGAACCCTAGAATCTGAGAACACTAAAATGTACAGGCAGTGGGTGACCATTAATGGGCATAGGGTGGAGGCTGTGAGAGACACAGGAGTCAGTGTGACTATAGGAGGAGTCACCTGATGTCTGAAGAGCAGATAGATCCCCGTGTACTTCACCAAGTAGTTGTAGTGGACAACTCAGAGCGCCTATGCAGAGTGGTGCAGGTTCTCTTTGAATGGGGGGGTCTCAAGATCCTGGAAGGTAGCTGTGAATCCAACCATGCCTGTGGATTGTTTGCTTGGCAATGACCTGGAGGAGTCCCCTTGGAAGGAGGTCGAACACAGGTCACACTTGGAGATGTTGGGTCTGCCTGGGTGTGTAAGCGTATACACCTGGCCAATGGCAGCCTGTTGGGGTGACCAGAAGCCCCTGGAACAGTGGCCCAGGGGACCACCGAAAAGAGGAAGGACAAGGGGCACAGGGAACTGACCGAGCTTAGAGGGGAACAGGTGGCAGAGCTTGGGGAGGTCCCTGAGCTGTCAAAGTGGCAGCAGGAAGTAGGACCCACCAGTGGGTCATTCTGTGAGGCACTAAGGTATGCCCTACTCTGGAGGGTTTGCAGCAGCAGGCTGCAGACCAGGTGGCTGGCAAGGAGCCAGGATCTCACCTGATTTATTGGGAGGAAGGTCTCCTGTATAGTGAGCCTAGTGCTGGTGGTACCCAAGTGCTTCAAAGCCTTTCTGATGGGTCTAGCTCATGATGTGCCTTTAGCTGGACATCTGGGGCAAGACACGACCTTTAAAAGGCTTGTCACCCACTTTTACTGGCCCCTGATGTGCAGGCACTCAGATGCTCATTGCAGGACTTGCCAGACTTGTAAGGCAAGTGGCAAGAGTAGAGGAGGGGGTGGGGTGCAAGGCTCCCCTCCAACATTTTCCAGTTTTTAGTACCCCCTTTTAAAGGGTGGGTATTGACATTGTATGGCCTCTGGATCCCAAGACAGACATGGGCAAGAGGTTCATCCTGGTCTTGGTGGACCATGCCACCCGGTACCCAGCAGCTATTCCTCTGAGGTCAATCACTTCCCCTGTGGTGGGTTGTGCGTTAATGGGGGGTTTTAAGCTCATGGGGTTCCCCAAGGAAGTGGTATCTGATAAGGGTACCAACTTCATATCTACTTATATGAAGTCTCTGTGGCAGGAGTGTGGAGTAATGTATAAGTTCATATAAGTTCACCACTCATTACAACCCCCAAAGCAATAGTCTGATTAAAAGGTTCAACCACACCTTAAAAGGCATGATCATGGGCCTGTCAGAGCCCTTGAGGCGTAAGTAGGATGTCCTCTTTCCATGTCTTCTGTTCGCCTACAGGGAGGTGCCTCAAAAAGGGCTTGGATTTTGTCCTTTTGAGTTACTATATGGCCACCCTGGCAGGGGGTCCTTTGACTCTGGTGAAGGAGGGCTTGGAAAAAGCCCCCAGTAAACATTCCCAGGATGTATTTAGTTACATGCTGGCCTTCAGAAACCAGACTGCCCGCTTCAGAGCTCTCACACAAGGGAACCTAGAATCAAGCCAGGAAGACATGAGACAGTAGTATGCCTAGAATGACACTCGAGTCTCAGCCTGGGCAACAAGTGTGAGTAATGATGCCAGTGGAGCCTAGGGTGCTCCATGACAAGTGGACTGGGCCATTTGAGGTGGTGGAGCACAGAACATGCCAATGCTGAGGGTCTGTCCAGATTCTTTCGCCTTAGTGATGAGAACTCCCATGAGGTTGGGTAGTTGCTCCCCACTTTCAGCTGGGGGGGAAACGTGTTAGACTTTGCATCCTTGGCTTGGTCTACCCTAACTTTTTGCCTCCGTTTTCCACGTTGATGATGTGTGCTGGACTCTGTTTTTGCTGTTTTTGATACTATGTACACTTCACCACTGCTATCCAGTGCTAAAGTGCAAGTGCTCCTGAGTAAAATGTATGTGTAATTGGCTTTCCGTGATTGGCATATTTGATTTACTAGTAATTCCCTAGTACAGTGCACTAGAGGTGCCCATGGCCTGTAAATCAAATGCTACTAGTGGGCCTGCAGCACTGGTTGTGCCACATGAATAGCCCTGTAAACATGGCTCAAACCTGCCACCGCAGTGTCTGGGTGTGCAGTTTTAAACTGCCAGTTTGACTTGGCAAGTGTACCCAAGGCCTAAATCTTCCCTTTCCAAGCATGTAAGGCACCCCTAAGGTAGGCCCTAGGTAGCAATGTGGGCAGGGTGCAGGGAATGTTTAAGGTAGGACATATACTAATGTGTTTTATATGGCCTAACAGTGAAATACTGCCAACTTCAGTTTTCACTGTGCAAGGCCTATCTCTCTCATTGATTAACAAAGAGGCTGCCTTCAAATATTATTAAAGGGTAGGTTCCCTTTGGGAACAGATAGAAATGTGGAAGTTAGGGTCTCTGAACTCACAATTTAAAAATATATCTTTTGATGAAGGTTATTTTTATATTTTGTGTTTGAAAATGCCACTTTTAGAAAATAGGTATTTTCTTGCTTAAACCATTATGTGACTCTGCCTGTTTGTGGATTCCCTGTCTGGGTCAGTTTGACAGTTGGGCTGTTTACACCTCTCCTCTAGACAGTGACACAAAGGGAGCTGGGTTGTAGCCTGCATATCCTGATGAGTCATCTGTGCTGGTAGGGTGTGGAGGAGTGGTCACTCATACCTGAAAGGGCTGTGCCTGCTCTCACACAGTGCAGTCTCCAACCCCCTGGTGTGTGTCTGCAGCCTGGCCTGGGCAAGGCAGGATCTTGCGAACAAGAGAGACTTTACTTTGAAGTCTGCCTACTTCAAATGCAGAAAGGGATATAAGTAGTGGACCCAAAACCCCTGAAAATTAGATCACTCCTGGAATCAAGAGGAACCTCTGCCAAGGAGAAGAGCTGAAGAGCTGAGGAGAAGTGCTGCTGCTGCCTGTGACTGTGCTTTGTTGGGCTATCCTGCAGTTGCTGCCTCTGCCTGTGAAAGGGGACAAAGACTGGACTTTGTTGTGCATTCCTGCTTGAGAAGAATCTCCAAGGGCTTAAATTGAGCTTGCCTCCTGTTGTTGAAGTCTTAGGGCCATCAAAGAGTTCTCGTGCCAGCACCTGGACTGTCTGCTGAGACTCCTTCCCTGCCAAGTGGTGCCCTATCCAGTCCTGGGCCCTTTGAAAGGTGAAGTTGGCAGACAAGAACTGAAAATCCACTGACAGAACGCCGTGCGGGGACATTTTTAACAAACCTTCCACAACGTGGCTGATAAATGACGCTCCACCAGCTTTGCTGCTGAAATCGATGCTCCACCCGCATCGCAGCTGGGAGATCAACGCATCGTGGCTGGAGAAATGGCACGCAACACCCACTTACGGAGGCTAATAATGATGCAAACCCCACGCAGCTGGTTTTCTGAAACCGTGCAACCGGATTTTCCACGCATCGTCCATGGGCATCAAAGTCAACTCGACTCCGCGCGGATCCGAGGTGCCCCATTTGGAAATCGACGCATCGCTCTCTTGTGAGGGAGAAAAACGGTGCATCGCCAACCTGACTGGAGAAGGAAACTACACACGGCCTCACTTGCGAGTAAGGAATCAATGCATCACTACCCTTTTCTGACACACGCTCGCCTGTGCAGCTTTATTTTTTATGCTAACCAGGTACTTTGTGTAACCACAGAATTCTCACTGTTTTCTTCGAATTAAGACTTCTAATTTATTAAAATTCATGTCTTCACTTGTGTATATTGGATTTTTATCATTTTGGTCTTGTTTGATTTTGATAAATATTACCAATTTTTCTAAACTGGTGTGGTGTCCACTTTGTAGTGTTGCACTGTATTACTCTGTGTGTTGGTACAAATACTTTAAACATTGCTTCTGAAGATAAGCCTGCCTGCTCATGCCAAGCAACCATGGGGTAAAGTGGGGGTTAACTGAGTGTGATTGTCCTTTACCCTGACTAGAGCGAGGTTCCTTGCTTGGATAGTGGGTAACCTGACTGCCAACCAAAGACTGCATTTCTAACACAAGGACAGTGGACATGTGTTTCCAAATGGTGTAGCAGATACCCTGATGATTTCATCCACCATTACTGAACCCTTCACTGTTCTGTATGTGTTATTTTTGTTTCTTATCACCCATTTTGCTGTGCACTCCCCAATAAATACCACTTAACCACAGATAATGTGTGAGTGTGATTAGTCAACCATATACAACTGTCATGCATGAAAAGTCTTGAATAAAAATGTTCCTCTCTAATGTAAAACATTTGTCATGGTCATTACACATGTACTGTATCACCAGGATACATATTGCATTGACAATGTATTATATACATGGCACAAATCACTTAAATTGTACATTCCCACATATTTATTTGAAGAATACAAATTACCACGTAGTGAAGTACTGCTGCTTACTTCAGTGTTTCCGAATAGGTGTCTTATACTACCAACCCACAGACTTCTAAAGTTAGGGACATGTCAGTCTTTCAGTATCCCGGGAGACAAACAGATTGGTTCAATGTATCATCAGCGAAAGCCTTATCACATAGCCATACCACAGTTCCCATATGCCCATTCCCTATGAAACAGACTGAGGTCAGTACTAAAATCCCCAGTCATGGAATCTTCCACTTACCATGGCCAGGTATCTGAAGGTGTGCCACCCACCAATGTTAGTCTTCAGACACATGCACATTGGTCTGCAAAGTGGAAACACACTGACAGCTATGTACAAGTTAGTTCACATACAACACAAAACATTATCATGTTAGAGGGGCTGGATACTACATTATGACATGTCAGAGCAAAATGAACACACACATGGCACCATTGGCCCCACCTCCAATATCAAACAGGCCTTTAGTGTGGAAAAGGACACTATCATCCCTCTGTCCTGACAGTCTGGGCATAGAACTCACACACTACAAATCTCATGCCAGACAGTACCTAGTTTAATCCATCTTCACTTCATGTCAGTCTGCAAATCCCATCTGCCTGTGACACTGTCTGATAATACCAAATGAGGATAAGTCAAACAGTGAATCTGCAATCTGGAATTGACAAACATAAGGTATAGGTCACATTGATACATGTACACTACACTGCCAAATCATCTGTACTTCTTACTTTGATTGTGCATTGTGAAAACATTACCCTATGTACGTAACGGTTTTGTACACAACTCTAAGTAACAATATGCATGCATATCTGAGCCATGGGCTTTGGAGCCACTTGTGACCTATCTGAGGGTCATAATAAGAACCTTATCTAGCATTCCTAACCTCACCAATACCCCCACTTAATCTCTTTTATTACATCATATCACATACCTTGATTCAGGTGAAGTACTGATTGATGGAATCAGCCTTGATAGCTCCAGCTTCATCCTCATCATCTTCATCTTCACTTGGCAAATCTGCGTTTCCACCCACAGGATCTGCTGGCTCCCCCTATTCTGGTATGAATGGTATCTGACATCTAAGGGCAAGGTTGTGGAACATGCAGCAGGCAACAATAATTTTACAAACCTTGCTGGGTGAGTAGAGGAGGGCTCCTCCACACTTATCAATGCTGCAAAATCTTGCCTTCAGGAGCCCAAATGTCAGCTCCATGACACGCTTTGTCCTTCCGTGGCTCTCATTGAAGCAGACTTTGCCTAGTGTGGTTGAGTACCTCACTTGTATCAACAACCAAGAATGGTTTGGGTAGCTAGCGTCCCTGTAAAGTATGGTTACAACAATCCAAACAATAACTTGGACATATACGGTAGCAGATAAAGGATACAGACACATTACATATGCGACTTACCAATCAGCCTGGCCCTCTCTCTATATAGTCGTGCATTAGCAGTGGGATATTGCTGTTCCGCATGATGAAGGAATGATGGACTGACCCAAATACTTTGCACAAACTTGTGAAATGTAGAGGTCAGGCAAACAGACCACTTGGACGTTGATGGAGTGGAGGTTTTTCCTATTCCTATGTACCTGTTCATGGGCACTTGGGGGAACAAAGGCAACATGGGTGCTATGTATGGCTCCAACCATATGTGGAATGTGTCCCAAAGCAGAAAAAACAGCCTTTACATGGGCCAATTCCTGACACTGGGGAAATCTGATGTAGCTGTCCATGTGTTTAAACAATGCAGAGAGTATAGCCTTTAAAACCAGACTGAACATGGGCTGAGATATCTCACAGTTAAGGCCACTATATTTTGAAAGGGACCAGTGGCCAGGAAGTGCCGCACTGACATGACTTGGACAATGGGAGGTATGCAATTGGTATTACAAATGGCAGGCATCAAATCTGGCTCCAACTGATGACAGCGATTCATGATTGTCTGTCTATCCAGGCGGTATATTTGGATGACATGTCACTCCTCCATTGTGTGCAGGTATGCTAGTGGAGGATACACTGGAGGTTGTCTCGCTCTTCTCATGCCAGAGTAACGATGTGGGACAGCACCAGAAAGTATGTGTATGAGTCAATCTATACATTATAAGTATGATCACACCAGCGTCACAGATAAAGTTACATTATGTCACATGAAACAGTGAAAAAGGTGTACTCAGCACATACCTAGGCAACATTTGCCTAAATACTGTAATCAGATCCCCTTACCACTAGCATGTATTTTGAATGGAGAAACATGTCACTGAATGTAAAAGTGACATCAACTTACTTAACAAGTGAAACATATTTGGAACACCTATACTATGTTCAGATCGTCATTACTCTGCTGACAATTCAGTTTCTTGTACATAACTCAGGATGCTTCATTTTCACATCCTATACATATTAAATGCACATTGCTACATGTTTGCATTAAGGCAGCAGTTAACACATTATCACAAATATGAATCTTAGTCAACGATGCAACTTTCATAACCTTAACATACATATATGAACCTCAAAATGGCAGCTGCCTGACCTACCGTACTGGACAACAGGAAGTGACCAACTCTGTGGATGTCATCATAGCGGTAGGCGGTCACAATCACGGTGGACATTGCCATTGGAACACATGGCTGCCTTTGGTGGGCTTGGGCCACTGGCGACATCTGCCAGCGGTGCTGGTCATGTATGTGGTGGACGTGACCACCATCTCATACTTCATCCCTCACTTGACTCCTGACACTGCTGCCAGCAAGACCTCCACAACCTGAGCTTCTGTGTACTGCTTCTGGTAGCAATCATGCCACGTCCTACAGATGATGGGGCCCTTGCTGTCTCACCTGATAAGCTGGACAAGCTTGTGGAGGAGATTCTACCCCTGTATGGACAGTTTCATAGTGAACCAGAGAAGCTGGCAAGTGCACTGCAATACCAATGTGATACAGATCTTAGACTACTCATGTCTGAAGTGTAGATAGTGATGTTGCCACTCAAACATTGGGCTATTGTTGTTACCACTCATCATGATACGTTGTACTGTATGTGGCCTTCATGCACATACATGATAGCTGTCCATTATATTTAAGGAGTAGTTATGCTACCTGTGGTTGTATGTGGGTAAATACTATGGGCTAAATAGGCTCCTGTGAGTGTGCAAGACTTTGTTCACAGGTGGAGAATGACTATGATCAGTATGTCAACAAAGTATGTATCATCCTTTCATACATCACTATTGGTACATATGTTGGCGACATGTGTTTAGATTTTATCATACTTCAAATTTGGAAATGCCAAATATAGTGGTTGCATATTTGCAAATTTCAATTGTGAAGGTTGTGTACTCTGTGACATGAAATTATTTGGGCTTGTACGCAACATGCTGTCTTGTGTTTAGCATATGATAAGATTCCTTTCCTGGTACATAACATCAGGTAATCATGTAAGTATGTGCGGATTTAGTGTATGTGATATGTCGCAATGAATGTTACCACTATTTCCCATTGCTTTGTTTTTGGATGACTATGTTGCTGTGGATAGGGACCCAGAATCATGTTGCCAAGTCAGGTTGTCATGGAATGGTTAGTGTGATAGCTCTCCTGATATAGAGGTATAGTAAGTGCGCGATAGGTGGCTTAGCCGGTGTGTGACATTGTTGTAATGTAGGGGTGTAGATTGTATCTTGTTGTGACATGATGTTGACACTAACCTGGTTCTATTTGGGAGGTGTAATACGACTGGATGTAATGTAAATGATGGGTACAGTGTGATGTTAGTGTATAAAAAGAATGTGATGACCCTACCTCTCTTCCTGTTTTCCAGCATCGGAAAGGCGAAGGGGCAAAGCCGAGTGGGGAATCTGCTAGCCACTGGACCTCAAGTCATGAGAACACTGACACCGAGAGACCCAGTGGCCCGGAAGGAGAAGGGAGTGCCACGGGGAGACAGGATCCACATCATCATCTTTGGAATCCTCCTCCAGTGGACACTCTCTGGTAGTGGCGGGCCCATGTGGGACCACTCCAGCAACATCTCTTTTCATCACCCCCTTTTTACCACTGCCCTCCCTGTGGCTCCCCACCCAGTTGGCCGTTCCCGCTCACCCAAGAGGGTGGGTGTCTCCTTTGCTGCAGGCATCTCTGCCCTAGCCCTTGTTAGCCCTGCTGCCCTCTCTGTGGGTCAGTGTTAGACTTTTCATCCTTGGCGTGGTCTCCCTTAACTTTTTGCCTCTGTTCCCCAGGTTGTTGATGTGTGCTGGACTCTGATTTTACTGTTTTTGTTACTCTGGGCACTTTACCGCTGCTAACCAGTGCTAAAGTGCAAGTGCTCCTGTTTAAAATGTGTACGTAAATGGTTCTCCAAGATTGGCATATTTGTTTTACTGCTAAGTCCCTAGTAAAGTGCACTAGAGGTGCCCAGGGCCTGTAAACCAAATGTTACTAGTGGGCCTGCAGCACTGGTTGTGCCACCCACACAAGTAACCCTGTAATCATGTCTCAGACCTGCCACTGCAGTGTCTGTGTGTGTATTTTTACACTGTAAATTCGACTTGGCAAGTGTACCCACTTGCCAGGCCTAAACCTTCCCTTTTCTTACATGTAAGGCACCCCTAAGGTAGGCCCTAGGTAGCCCCAAGGGCAGGGTGCAGTGTATGGATAAGGTAGGACATATAGTAATGTGGTTTATATGTCCTGACAGTGAAATACTGCCAACTTCATTTTTCACTGTTGCAAGGCCTGTCTCTCTCATAGGATAACATGGGGGCTACCTTTAAATATGATTAAAGTGTAGGTTCCCCTAGAGAGTAGATGGACATGTGGAGTTTGGGGTCCCTGAACTCACAATTTAAAAATACATCTTTTAGTAAAGTTGATTTTAAGATTGTGCGTTTGAAAATGCCACTTTTAGAAAGTGAGCATTTTCTTGCTTAAACCATTCTGTGACTCTGCCTTGTTTGTGGATTCCCTGTCTGGGTCAGTTTGACAGTTGGGTTGTTTTTCACCTCGCACTAGACAGTGACACAAAGGGGGCTGGGGTGTAACCTGCATTTCCTGATTAGCCATCTCTGCTAGGAGGGAGGGGTGGAGTGGTCACTCACATCTGAAAGGACTGTGCCCTGCCTCTGACAATGCCGGCTCCAACCCCCTGGTGTGTGTCTGAGGCCTTGCCTGGGCAAGGCAGGATTTCACAAGTAGGTGTGAGTCCCCTTTGAAGAAAGTGACTTCAAAGACTAAAATGGGTATAAGAAGGGCACCCAAATCTACAGACTTTAGAAACACTTCTGGAACCAAGAGGAACCTCTGCCTGGAGAAGAGCTGATAGCTGAGGAAGAAGTGCTGCCCTGCCTTTGACTGTGCTTTGTGGAGCTTTCCTGCAGTGCTGCTTCTGCCAGAGTAAGAGGGCAAAGACTGGACTTTGTGTGCCTTCCATCTTGTGAAGAAATCTCCAAGGGCTTGAGTTAGAGCTTGCCTCCTGTTGTTTGAAGTCTCAGGGACAGCAAAGACTTCTCTCTGCCAGCACCTGGAGTCTCTGGAGAGACTCCTGCTCTGACAAGTGGTGCCCTATCCAGCCCCTGGGCCCTTGAAAGGAAAGCTGGTGGAAATCCAAGGAAATCGAGTTCGGACGACTCCGGACCGACGCCGCTGCCGAATCCGATAACGCCGCCTGCACCCGACACCGTAACCCTCGCTGGAACGCGACGCTCTTCGCAGGCCTGACGCCGCTGCAGCCCCGCTGAAGTCCGCAACTCCGTGGAAGTCGCCACACCATGTCGTGACCGACACCGCTCGAAGTGCACGGATTCAACGTTTCGCACAGATGCCGCGATCCCCGACTTTGCGCATCGGCTTGTTTGCACTCTTCACCAAAGGTACTGTACTTGGGGTCTACACGACTCCGTGTCCGGCGCCGTTGGTGTCGGCTTGTTGGGAACGACTCGTTCACGATGCTGTGTTAACATCTCATCGAAGCATTTTTGTTTCTAAGTGCTCTTTTTGAGTTTAATCTTTAAAAAGTCATAACTTGACTTGCGTATGTCAGATTTTTGTCGTTTTGGTGTTGTTTTGTTCAGATAAATATTTCCTATTTTTCTAAACTGGTGTTGTGTCATTTTGTAGTGTTTTACATTAAGTTATTGTGTGTGTTGGTACAAATACTTTACACCTAGCACTCTGAGGTTAAGCCTACTGCTCTGCAAGCTACCAAGGGGGTAAGCAGGTGTTAGCTGATGGTGATTCTCTTTTACCCTGACTAGAGTGAGGGTCCTTGCTTGAATAGGGGGTAACCTGACTGTCAACCAAAGACCCCATTTCTAACATTGGTGATCAGCGGTTGTGATTTGGACTTGTATTTGTACTTGACATACAGTAATTAAGTGTACACTACTGTTTGAGTTCAGACCACTACGTGACCACATACTACTAGTCTTGTGATTTTTGTTTTTTTCTATTTGGACTGTTTTTGCTCTGCATTCATTTTTTTTCTCGCTGATTCCTTGATTGACTTTCTTTGGAACTTCATTTGGGAACTTGTTTTTCTGCCTTTGGAACTTTACACTTGTTTTTGAATCTTCATCATGTCCCATGCTGGAGATGCATCAGTTGGAGCTGACTTTGACCTTGAGAAATTGGAGAGTTATACCAAAGCTCAGTTGAAGCAGTTCTGTAAAAGTTTTGACTGTCCCATTAAGAGCTCATCCAGGAAGGAGGAGCTGCAAAAGGCGCTGAGGGCCTGGGTGACAGCCAAGAGCACTGAAGGGCACACAGAGGATGAGGGAGATGAGGAGGATGAGGAAGAGTGTTCAGTACACAATGGTATTGTGGGTGGGCCTGTCATGTCCAGGGAGAAGGTCTCCAGGGCAGGTAGCAGTGTCTCATCCAAGGGTCTGACACCTGAGGAGTTACAGGACAGACAGGAAGAAAGGGAGTACCAATTGGAGCAGAGGAGGCTAGCCCTTGAGGAGAGGAAGTTAGCAATGGCTCATGAGCTTAGCTTGAGAGAGATGGATCTTAGAAGCCAGTCCAGTAGAGATGGTGGCAGCAATCCTACAGTGCAGCCTGAGAGAAAGGTACACATCCCAAAAGACCTTGTGAGGGATTATAAGAGGGAGGATGATATCTACTTGTGGTTCAAGGGTTATGAGTCAGCTCTCCACATGAACCTGGTCCCTGAAGCTCATTGGGGGGCAGCCCTGTGGAAGCATTTTGAGGAAGAGGGGAGGGACACACTGACAGCCTTAGGGGATGCTCAGGATCTCACCTACCCTGTCATGAAGAAGGCCTTACTCACCAGGTATGGTCTCACCCCTGAGCAGTACAAGGAGAAGTTTAGATCCTACAAGAGAAAGGAATCCCAAACATGGTTGGAATGTGTGGATTCTTTTTGCAGGTCACTGGATGGTTGGGTGAAGGGCAGTAAGGTAAACACGTATGAGGGGCGTTACAATTTAATTGCTTGGGAGCACTTGTACAGTTTATGTTTTCCAGAGCTGCGCCAGCACCTCATTGACAGCAAGCTGACTAACCCCAGGAAGCTTGCACAGGAAGCGGACTGCTGGGAGAGCACCAAGGTCCAAAAGAGGTATGGGGAGACCACGCCAAGGGTGGGCAGGGTCCCTCTCAGAAGAAAGGGGGGGTAAGGGCAAACAGGGGGAGTTCTCTAAAGGGCCCCAAACTGATTCCCAGGGTAAGGATTGCCAACCCCCCAGTGAAAAGAACCCATGGTTGTCCAAAGGGAAGCCAGTGGCAGGTGGTCCCCCATGTAAGTGTTATGCATGTGACCAGGTGGGTCATGTGAGGGGGGACCCCAAATGCCCCAAAAGTACACCAGCACCCACTGGTGCACTGTCCCAGGATTTGGCCAGTGTAGCGCTTGGGGAGGAGTTGGTTTCAGGTGGGTGGGAACCAGCAGAAATGACCCTTGTCTCACTAGGGGACAGTGAGATGGTCCAGAGAAACCTAGTGCCTGATAACACTAAGAAGTACAGGCAATGGGTGACCATCAATGGACAGAGGGTAGAGGTTCTGAGAGACACAGGAGCCAGTGTTACTACAGTGAGGAGTCACCTGGTGTCTGAAGAGCAGATTGATCCCCGGGTACTTTAACAAGTAGTTGCGGTAGACAACTCTGAGCGCCTCTGCAGAGTGGCGCAGGTTCCCTTTGAATGGGGGGAGGTCTCAGGTTCCTGGAAAGTAGCTGTGAGTCCAACCATGCCTGTTGATTGTTTGCTAGGTAACGACATGGAGGATTCCCCTTGGAAGGAGGTGGAACACAGGTCTCACTTGGAGATGTTGGGTCTGCCTGGGTGGGTATGCGTATCCACCCGGTCTATGGCAGCCAATCAGGGTAGTCAAGAGCCCCTGGAGCCTGAAACAGTGGCCCAGGGGACCGCCAAGAAGAGGAAGGGCAGGGGGCGCGGGAAACCGGCCCCCGCGGTTCCCACGGTCCGGGAGGAGGCACAGCCTGAGGGTGATGCCCGGGAACCTACAGGGGAGCAGGTGGCTGAACTGGGGAGGTCCCTGAGCTGTCACAGTGGCAGCACGAAGGGGGACCCACCAGGGAAGCATTCTGCACAGCGCAGAAGGAGTGCCCTACTCTTGAGGGGCTGCCGCAGCAGGCTGCAGCCCAGGCGGCTGGCGAGGCACCAGGTACTCACCTGATATATTGGGAGGATGGCCTCCTGTATAGTGAGCCTAAGGTTCCTGAGCCTGGGTCAGCTCGTATGCTGGTGGTACCCCAGTGCTTCAGGGCCTTCCTACTGGGTTTGGCTCATGATGTGCCTTTGGCAGGACATCTAGGGCAGGACAAGACCTATAAGAGGCTTGTCTCCCACTTTTACTGGCCCTTGATGCACAAGCAGTCAGCTGCTTTTTGTAGGTCTTGTCAGACTTTTCAGGCAAGTGGCAAGAGTGGGGGGAAATGCAAAGCTCCCTTCCAACCTTTACCTGTAGTCAGTACCCCCTTTGAAAGGGTAGGAATTGACATTGTGGGGCCTCTGGATCCCAAGACAGCCATGGGCAACAGGTTCATCCTGGTCTTGGTGGACCATGCCACCCGGTACCCAGAAGCCATTCCTCTAAGGACGGTCACTGCCCCCGTGGTGGGACGTGCCTTGATGGGAGTTTTTACCTGCATGGGGTTCCCCAAGGAAGTGGTATCTGATAGAGGTACCAACTTCATATCTAGTTATATGAAGTCTCTGTGGAAGGTGTGTGGGGTAACCTACAAGTTCACCACCCCTTACCACCCCCAAAGTAATGGTCTGGTTGAGAGATTCAACCGCACCTTGAAAGGCATGATTCAGGGCCTGTCAGAGCCCTTGAGGCGTAAGTGGGACGTCCTCTTGCCATGCCTTCTGTTCGCTTACAGGGAGGTGCCTCAAAAGGGACTTGGCTTTAGCCCTTTTGAGGTCATCTATGGCCACCCTGTGAGGGGACCGCTCAGTCTGGTGAAGGAGGCTTTGGAGAAAGCTCCTAGTAAACCACCCCAGGATGTATTTAGCTACATGCTGGCACTAAGAAACCAGACTGCCCGCTTCAGGAGTCTCGCTCAGGAGAACCTGGAAGCAAGCCAGGAGGATATGAAACGGTGGTACGACCAGAATGCCACTCTGGTTGAGTTTCAGCCTGGACCAAAAGTGTGGGTCATGGCACCAGTGGATCCTAGGGCTCTCCAAGATAAGTGGACTGGGCCTTTTGAGGTGGTGGAAAGAAAGAGCGAGGTCACCTATCTGATAGACTTGAAATCCCCCAGGAACCCTTTGAGGGTCCTACATGTCAACCACCTCAAACCACACTTTGAGCGAACTGAGCTATCCATGCCCCTAGCGACAGATGACGGGGTGGAGGAAGAGAGTGAGTCTCTTCCTGACCTCCTGTCTGCAGGAGAGAAAGATGGGTCTGTGGAGGGAGTGATCCTCTCCCCCTCCCTGACTGAGGAACAGCAGAGGGACTGTCGCCACGTGTTGGGACAGTTCGCCTCGCTGTTTTCCCTGATCCCAGGAGTGACACATCTGTGCACACATGATGTGGACACTGGGGACAGTACACCTGTTAAATATAAGGTTTACAGGGTGACTGACAGGGTCAGGGCTTGCATTAAGGAGGAAGTCTCCAAAATGTTAACCCTAGGGGTTATTGAGCACTCCAGCAGTCCTTGGGCCAGCCCAGTGGTATTGGTCCCAAAGGCTGCTGCTCCTGGTGCCACTCCGGAACTTAGGTTCTGTGTGGACTACCGGGGTCTCAATGCAGTCAGCAAGACTGACGCACACCCCATCCCCCGAGCTGATGAGCTCATTGATCGGTTAGGAGCTGCCAAGTACCTCAGTACGTTTGATTTAACATCTGGGTACTGGCAGATTACCCTAACTGAGGGGGCAAAGGAGAGGTCAGCATTCTCTACCCCAGATGGGCACTTCCACTTCAATGTGATGCCCTTTGGGATGAAGAATGCCCTTGCCACCTTTCAGAGGTTGGTCAACCAGGTGTTGGCAGGACTGGATGAGTTCAGTGCCGCCTACCTGGACGACATTGCTGGGTTTAGTTCCACATGGGAGGAACACATGCAACACCTCTGGAGAGTGTTAGAGGCCCTGCAGAAGGCAGGCCTCACTATTAAGGCAAGCAAGTGCCAAATAGGGCAGGGTTCTGTGGTGTACTTAGGACACCAGGTGGGGAGTGGCCAGGTGGCACCCCTACAGCCTAAGATTGACACGATTCTGACTAGGGAGCCTCCCAAGTCCCAGACTGAAGTGAGAGCCTTTTTAGGTCTCACAGGATATTACAAGAGGTTTGTTAAGGGATATGGTACCATTTTTACCCCCTTAACTGAGTTGACTTCTAAGAAGCAACCCAAGAAAGTGATCTGGACAGAGGCTTGCCAGGGCGCTTTTGATGCCCTGAAGGCTGACATGTGCACAGCACCTGTGCTGAAGGCACCTGACTACTCCAAGGAGTTTGTTGTGCAAACAGATGCCTCAGAGCATGGTATTGGAGCAGTACTCTCACAGCTTAATGAAGAGAGCCTAGATCAACCCGTAGCCTTCATTAGCAGGAGGTTACTACCCAGGGAACGTAGGTGGAGTGCCATAGAACGCGAAGCGTTTGCTGTGGTCTGGGCACTGAAGAAGCTAAGACCCTACTTGTTTGGGACTCACTTCTGAGTTCAGACCGACCACAGGCCCCTCAGATGGTTAATGCAGATGAGGAGTGAGAATCCAAAACTGTTGAGGTGGTCCATTTCCCTACAGGGGATGGACTTTACGGTGGAACACCGTCCTGGTACAGAGCACGCCAATGCTGATGGTCTGTCCAGGTTCTTCCGCCTTAGTGACGAGAACTCCCATGAGGTTGGGTAGTTGCTCCCCACTTTTAGCTGGGGGAGACACGTGTTAGACTTTTCATCCTTGGCGTGGTCTCCCTTAACTTTTTGCCTCTGTTCCCCAGGTTGTTGATGTGTGCTGGACTCTGATTTTACTGTTTTTGTTACTCTGGGCACTTTACCGCTGCTAACCAGTGCTGAAGTGCAAGTGCTCCTGTTTAAAATGTGTACGTAATTGGTTCTCCATGATTGGCATATTTGTTTTACTGTTAAGTCCCTAGTAAAGTGCACTAGAGGTGCCCAGGGCCTGTAAACCAAATGTTACTAGTGGGCCTGCAGCACTGGTTGTGCCACCCACACAAGTAACCCTGTAATCATGTCTCAGACCTGCCACTGCAGTGTCTGTGTGTGTACTTTTACACTGTAAGTTCAACTTGGCAAGTGTACCCACTTGCCAGGCCTAAACCTTCCCTTTTCTTACATGTAAGGCACCCCTAAGGTAGGCCCTAGGTAGCCCCAAGGGCAAGGTGCAGTGTATGGATAAGGTAGGACATATAGTAATGTGGTTTATATGTCCTGACAGTGAAATACTGCCAACTTCGTTTTTCACTGTTGCAAGGCCTGTCTCTCTCATAGGATAACATGGGGGCTACCTTTAAATATGATTAAAGTGTAGATTCCCCTAGAGAGTAGATGGACATGTGGAGTTTGGGGTCCCTGAACTCACAATTTAAAAATACATCTTTTAGTAAAGTTGATTTTAAGATTGTTCGTTTGAAAATGCCACTTTTAGAAAGTGAGCATTTTCTTGCTTAAACCATTCTGTGACTCTGCCTTGTTTGTGGATTCCCTGTCTGGGTCAGTTTGACAGTTGGGTTGTTTTTCACCTCGCACTAGACAGTGACACAAAGGGGTCTGGGGTGTAACCTGCATTTCCTGATTAGCCATCTCTGCTAGGAGGGAGAGGTGGAGTGGTCACTCTCATCTGAAAGGACTGTGCCTGCCTCTGACAATGCCGGTTCCAACCCCCTGGTGTGTGTCTGAGGCCTTGCCTGGGCAAGGCAGGATTTCACAAGTAGGTGTGAGTCCCCTTTGAAGAAAGGTGACTTCAAAGACTAGAATGGGTATGAGAAGGGTACCCAAATGTACAGACTTTAGAAACACTTCTGGAACCAAGAGGAACCTCTGCCTGGAGAAGAGCTGATAGCTGAGGAAGAAGTGCTGCACTGCCTGTGACTGTGCTTTGTGAAGCTTTCCTGCAGTGCTGCTTCTGCCAGAGTAAGAGGGTAAAGACTGGACTTAGTGTGCCTTCCATCGTGTGAAGAAATCTCCAAGGGCTTAAGTTGGAGCTTGCCTCCTGTTGTTTGAAGTCTCAGGGACAGCAAGGACTTCTCTCTGCCAGCACCTGGAGTCTCTGGAGAGACTCCTGCTCTGACAAGTGGTGCCCTATCCAGCCCCTGGGCCCTTGAAAGGAAAGCTGTTGGAAATCCAAGGAAATCGACTTCGGACGACTCCGGACCGACGCCGCTGCTGAATCCGGGGACACTGCCTGCACCCGACGCCGTGACCTTCGCTGGAACTCGACGCTCTTCGCAGGCCCGATGCCGCTGCAGCCCCGCAGAAGTCCGCGACTCCGTGTCAGTCGCCACACCACGTCATGACCGACGCTGCTCGAAGTGCACGGATTCAATGTTTCGCACAGACGCCACGATCCCCGACTTCGCGCATCGGCTTGTTTGCACTCTTCACCAAAGGTACTGTACTTGGGGGTCTACACGACTCCGTGTCCGGCGCCGCTGGTGTCGGCTTGTTGGGAACGACTCCGTCACGACATCGTGTTAACATCTCATCGAAGCATTTTTGTTTCTAAGCGCTATTTTTGAGTTTAATCTTTAAAAAGTCATAACTTGACTTGTGTATGTCGGATTTTTGTCGTTTTGGTCTTGTTTTGTTTAGATAAATATTTCCTATTTTTCGAAACTGGTGTTGTGTCATTTTGTAGTGTTTTACATTAAGTTACTGTGTGTGTTGGTACAAATACTTTACACCTAGCACTCTGAGGTTAAGCCTACTCCTCTGCCAAGCTACCAAGGGGGTAAGCAGGGGTTAGCTGAGGGTGATTCTCTTTTACCCTGACTAGAGTGAGGGTCCTTGCTTGAACATGGGGTAACCTGACTGTCAACCAAAGACCCCATTTCTAACAGTCAGTCTACCATTATGAATGCCATTCGGAGATTGACAACTCAAATCCAACAGAGTAATACATTCCTGGAAGTCATTCATAGTGCACTGGCTGGTCTACAGAGATCCTTTCAGGCTCTGGCCTCCACATTGACGGCATCCAGTCACCCTTTGACTACCACCCCCTCCATCTTTCTCTTCCCAATCCCAAACCCCTCTTCCCGGACCCAGCCAAAGCACACAAACAGACAGGCATGCATCCACATCAACATCGAAGGGTAGCTCAAACAAACAGAAGCACCACAGGACACACCACTGGCAAACACACAAGCAACATTCAGATGCACACACACCAACAGTCACAACCTGCCCTGTTACCCCCAGCATCCAGAGCATCACAGACAGCACACCAGACACACCCACAGACACCACACCAACATTCACAGTTCCAGCCACTACACCTATCCTACCCACAGACAGAACCATAGCAGACCCTCAGACATCCACCTCAGTCACCACACCCACACCTACAGACACCACAACCACTGACACTACTACATTCAGCACATCCACCATACCTGCAGTCACCACCCCAACAGACAGCCACGCACTGACCACAGCATCTCCCAGCACCTCCACCCCAGACCAAAACACATAAATACCCTCACTCGCCCACCCAACAGACACCCATCACCCACAAGCATACTTCCCACAAACATGCACCCAAGACATCCAAACCAACACCTCACACAACTACTCCTTCTCCCTCCACACCCAAACCCTTTTGCTAGGAACAACCTTCCTCCTTATATCTAAAACAAATCTGCCCTTTCTGAGTTTTCCCTTTTCCCTACTCCCTGCCCCCGTGAAGCCCCTAAACACGCTGTTACCCTTCAAAAGTCCATCCCTTCCACCTCCAAGGCCTCTCCTACACCCCCTGCAAGTACCCATGCCGATCACCCCACCAAGAAATCTACCCCTCCCATGCAGACCCACTCCTCCCCTAAGCTTAAACCTCACCCTGTCCCTAAGCCAAATTCCTAAAGGCCCCCATTCCAAGTCTAAAGCTGAATCCCCCTCCACCACCCCCTCAGATAATCCCTGAGGTGCCTTCTTACCCCCTTGATGCCCCTATCCATGGAGGTTACATGGCAGTCAGGAGTCAAGTTCGGGGCACTAATGTGCCTTTGGTGCACATTATTAGAACTATGGACTGGCCTATGACCTTTGACTTTATTAAAAAAAATGTAAACAATATATTCAGACCAACTAGTTGTTGGTTTCCTGGTTACATCTTTGACCTGCATTTCTTTTACTAGTTTAGAGTTGTTCCTGGCTGACACTGGTTGCATGTCAGTATTTGTGTGTGTGTGTGTGTGTGGTACTTGTGCTTACTGTATTGTACGGCCAGTATGTGTGGGTGTGTGCAGTGCTTTTGTCCCCCAGAGATAGGGTGTGTTGTGTGATGGGCATGTGTATGTAGCAGACATGTTGTTGTCATGGTAATATGAGGTGTTTTTGTTGACAAATGTTTGTTACTGTGCTGTGTGGCTTTGTGTGCTTTGCCTGTGTGAGTGTGCGTGTTTTGTGCATGTAATGAACAATGTGCTATGTGTGTGATGTGTGTTGATTGGTAAGTTGTGTAATTGTGTGTGTTTCTTCCCTGTTGGTTGCACGTTGTGTTGTATGTGTCCATTGGTAGTGACTATTGTGAGTGCTTGCCAATGTGTTGACAATGGTGCGGTTGTGGTGTTGTGACGTGTTGTGGTTTTGTGTGTTATTGTGAGACACTGGGCCTGTGCTGTGCTTCCGTGCATGTGTGTTTCTGATGTGTGTGTGCTGGCTGTGTGTGTACTGTGTATGTGTGGTTGTCTATGTGGCTGTATGTGAGAGTGTGTTTCAGTGTACAGTCACATGTGAGTGTCGCCCTCGCAGTCCATTCCCGATGTTATGTTTTGTAAGCATGCAAAAAATAACAATATACAACAGTAACAGGTAAGCGTGTGTACTTACGGTTGCTGTCATTGTCACTGAAGATTTTGAAGTCTTTAGGTGAGCAGGAGCAGCGGGATGACTTCTAGTTGTGGTTCCATGGCAGCTCCGGACGTGTTTATGGCTTCCTGAAGGTGAGTGTCTCCTTTTATTGCGTTTTTTTCCAGCTAGGTTTCCATGGTGGCGCGACAGCAGTGGAAATCTTGGTGGTGTGCAGCTTTGTAATATGTCCAGTGGAAACATGGTCACCACCAGCCTGCAGGTGCCTTCAGTCATCTGTGGTGGTCTGTCTGCTTTGGCAATGCCGGGGGTGCATTGGCTGTATTCCGTAGTGAATACCACCAAAGTCAATATTTGACGGTGTTCTGCACCAGCCTGTTGGCAGTATGACCGCCAACAATGAGGTCCTGGGACCGCCAAAGTCATAATGAGGCCCAAAATGTTGCATCTGTTGTAAGTACTGAAAATAAAATGTCTATCTGACGCAAATACATCAGAATATTATTTGCGGCTATAAAGCTTTTCTTAACAACATTCCTTAATACTTCATGAAAATAAACATTCAAAATAATTTTAACCTACAGTGAATCTGGCAGAAGTAAAACATGTTACATATTATTTAAAATGCACTGCTCTTATTAATGCTGTACTTCCTTGCCCTTTGTCTACAGCCAAGCAGTTCCTATTTGACAAGATCAGTGCAGAGGTTTGCTGTTAAGAGTGCATGCTTAGCAAAGTCCCCACATCCCTTAAAATAGCAGGGTTTACACTCACTGCTCTATGGGAGTATTGGGTCTACCTGGTTTTCAGTAGGGATTGAGTGCTCCACAATGGGGGGATCACGTTCATGATATACCCCACTCAGACCCATGTGCCCAGGTCTCCTCTTAAAGGATAGTTGCAGAAGCTTTTGACACAGAGCCAGGCTGTGTAACCTTGATAATTCTGCCTGGTTTTGCAGCATTGTCCTCGATTTAGAATGCATTTAGTCACTGCACCTGGAGGGTGCAGCCTCCAATATTTGCAAGCCACTTTTACACACATATCTCCCACACCTTCTTCTCAACAGCCACATGCTTCTATTCAGTTCAAAACTATGAGTGTCACTGCAGTGCATGAAGAAAACTAGTCATCTTCCCCATCTTTGTCCCACAATACAAAGCCCTTGTCCTTGAGTCACAATTGAATGCAAAGTTGCTGTGACAGTCCTTCCGCTTCTCTCGTAAACTAAATTTGAAGCACCCATATTTTCATCTTCTCATTTCAAGCTCAGCAGCAGTAGGTCTAGGCAGAAGGTCCAGACTTCATAAATCCACTATGTCTGTTGCTGCAGTGTGCAGGGACACTCCTTGACACAAAAATGCATTTTCTACTTCTCAAAAAGTAGACACATATGAAACGAGACACTTTTAAAAACTAACAACAGGGAATCAGTCACTTCCCTACCAGCAGGTACCCCCAACATTGTATTTTTTCTGAGGAATTTAACTGAAAGCTGAACTGAAAGCTGAAAAGCCCACGTATATATGTACATTTGCAGGATATATTTTTGGGATAATTTTAATATTCAGCCTTATCTATTTAAGGAACATTAGTTAATTTACAAGGGTAGCAAGAGAAACAAAAGACTCTCACAACAGTCAGCCCTACCCTTTAACTGAAGTTTAGGCCTTGTGCTCCGTTTATGAATTCATCCCTCTGCATACTCATACAATAAATTCATCACAAACTACAGTAGAGCCTAAAATTGGAATCAACCAAAAACAATCAATAACATTGCCATTCTTTTTGCAAGCTACTACAAGAAGAAATCAAATTAACAAAACTATCATCTTTGAGAAAAAATCTAACAAAAAACTACGCTCCTGACATTATTCAAAATCGTTTGGAATAAAATAGAAATACAGCTGTATAACAATAGCAAAAGTAAAGTATGTTTTTATTCACAAATCAAATGCATATAACAATAAGGCTTGAGTAACTTGATTATCAAAATGCAAAACAAAATTATTGAATTGAGCATATTAAATAATCGATAATCTGGCACTACCAAGAAGTTTCAGAGTTACATAGAAATTGTACATTAATATACCCAAGAGATTTATTTTCTCATGTTTACATATTTTTGCTGTAGCACATGGATATACATTAGACACGGATTCCATACTCCGCCGAGTGCTTGGCAGGTTGGACGCCCAGCAGACCTAGCCAGCCCTATTTTGGAGTACATAGTGCTTTTGCACAGCCCAACACATAAAGTATCACTTTTACAAATGTATGAGTTCTCCAGCAGAAGCCAACAACATCTGAATTTTTTTTTTTCTCAAATGCAATCACATTCCATTTTTGCTTAGTTCTCATCTGGTACTTTTGCTTTGTGATTCATTTCTTCTGAATGTCTCAAGTTTGACAATTAATGTTGGCCCAAAATCTGTTTTCACATTTCTTAAGGGGTCATTGAACTCACACTTTTATATCAAATCTGTATCTGCTTTTTAAGCTGTTATTCAGCTGCTGCCGGGCAATGAAAAAAGTAAAAATGGGCCTATGGTTTCTTGCAATCTTACCATAATGAGTGTTGTTAGACAATGTTAATGTAAATTGCCCAAGAAGTATTATTACTCATTTCAATGCATTGCATTTCATTAGTTGCAAACACTTTGAGATAAACAACAAAGCATATCATCTGTAATTATTATAAAATGATCTTTCACATCATACTCAAAATGTCGTATGAATCAGTCTGTTGCAGTAGGATGGATAAAGCAATGTCCTCAGCATAAAGTACACGTTTATAATGTGATAATGTATTAGGCTATTTCCATGTTATTCTTCAGGAACAGGGTTATTTTTGGGGAATAAGCAAGCAAGGGATATTGGAGGAGTTGGTCTTACTGTTTATTGCAAGGGAGGTATGTATTTTCCATGTTTACATACAAGAGACTACTGTTTAGTAATTACATTTGTTTGTGTACATGCAATGAATGGTTTGCGTGGTGAAAATACAGATTCTAGAAAGAAGGCTAACCCGTTCTTTGTGCAGCTAATACATGTGTGCTTGGATTGCCATGTTTTTGGTAATCCACACTAACAAAACAGCTAAAGAAAATGTCAAATTTCGGGACACACATTGTTCATAAACAAAACAGCTGAGATGTGGCTTCAAGGGAGCATAATCGTATGTGTACTGGTTGCCTATATTTTGAATAAGAAGCATTATTCAAATATACTGCTATAATGATACAAAAGCTGAGCACAAGGAGACCGCTCCTTGGCCCATCGACCCCCATGTTTTAAAAAAGATATGTAAGATATCATTGAGAATGACAGGTAACACACATGAACAGATAATGTATGTAAGGAGGCATTAAATGACTTGGCATATTATGTAGAATCTGTGCATCCCTTCTGTTACTCTATTGGTAATATCACAGGTAAATTGATAGGATAGGGATATGTAATGAAATATGAATGAGGCTATATTAAACTTTGCACTACTTTGCATAATTCTTGCAGTTGTAGAAGAGGCATCGTAGACACCTGCCAGTTCTCATTTTTCCCGAAATAGTTGCCGTTAATTTCTGGGGTATAAGTCACCTACTGAGCATGGCCCTAATAATTTGGGGGTATAATGATGGCATCAGCTTCTAAAATTTGGATTTGCTTCTCCTATGCCCACTCTGCCATACTTGTGTAAATCAAATAAAGTGCCACCTGAATAAGGAATCTTAAATAACAGCATTATCGAAGGGTCACCATTCACATGAATAGAAAGGAAGATCATTTTAATTAGCCTAATTTATAGGCACAATTTGAACAGTTGGTCATCATCTTGTTCCCCATTTTTCTGGGCCATAGTGACTATTTTGATGTGCACATGCAATGAGAAAGTGCTCTGTGTCACCTGTCTTAAAGTAAAGTGGCAATGAAGACAGGAAGAGGGTAGCAAATGGCCTCTCACCAATGATATCCCTACGTTCCCTAGTTGAAAGTATGTACTTAAAGTTTACAACCATGCTTGTTCTATGACATGCAATATAAGTAATTCTTCTATTTTTTTTATTTTTTTAAATAATTTTATTTTGAAGATGCACAATGTACAGAAACCAAAACAAAGAGAAGGCTGAATAAATACAATAAATACGTTGTATAAATACACATCATTACATATGTTTGTTTCATCAATCTGCAGCAGAGTACAAGACCACTAAAAAGGGAAGCGTGAATAACATATTAGAGACCTTAAAATACAAATAAAGTGCAAAAGTTGAACATGATTAAATAGATAAATCCCCTACAAACATGACTCAGTTTTTACCTAACCATTGTGCAAACGGGGCCCAGATAGCTTCACCCATCCGTTTGCGCGTGCGGCCCTTGCACGCATAAGAGCCCATCTCTAGATAAAACATTGAGCACATCCGAGCCAGCCAATGGTTAAAGGTTGGTGGGATCGATTCCAGCCAATCAGATGTAATACAGCAGCGAGCCACAGACATAGCTAAAAACAAGAACCTCTGCGAATATTCTAGGTACACCATTCCATCAATTCCCAATAATACCAGTTGAGCCGTAATTACCACCTCCTGATAAATAAGCCTAGTTAAAAAGTTGGCCATATCAGTAAAGAATTCATGTAGCCTACTGCAACTAAAAAACATATGTACCAAGTCAGCCGATACACTCTTACATCTGGGACACACCACCCCCCTTGAATTGCCCCAATTGAATAGCTTAGCGGGGGTATAATATACATGAAAAACAGTTTTATAATGTTGGGCTTGTGGCCCAGCGGCTAATATAAATCGCTGTGCCATATCTAAAGAGGTCCGTAATGATACTTCAGAAACTCCAATATTCCGAGCCCACCTCTCCGCCTGTTTGCTCAAATCATCTGGCATTAAATTAAAAAAAATAAGGTAAAGCGAACAGACCCGCCATCTAATGGGGTTATGAAGAACCTCCATAACTGGGATTCTATCCCCCAGCTGCCCAGCTGCTGATCTAGAGTTTACCCCCCAAAAGTGTCTAATTTGCAAATATTTTAAAAAATCCTTAGTGTCCAATGAAAATTCACTTGTCAATTCTTCAAAAGATTTAAGGTGGGTGTTCCCATAGAAATCACCAATGCGCCGAACACCCAGCTGAGCCCACCTGGCACAGTATTCATCCTTAAAAATATCAGGAAGTACAGAAGAATTCGAAATTGGGGTATAAAAATTAATCCGGCCAATTCCAATTTTTTTTTTAACATTGGTCCACACCTTAAATGCAGCCCAGAGTCTTGAACTTAACTTTTTTTAAATACCTAGGCTCCACTGTTCTCAGAGAAGCTACATTGGCATATCTTCCCCATATCATATTATATATAGTAGGACAGGTTTCGCCAAAATCTCTGTTATCAGCCTGTTGGCTAATTAATGGTTGAATATATTGTAGTGCAGATACCCAGTAATAAAAAAGAAAGTGAGGGGCCACCCACCCCCCCCTCTCTCTCTGGGTAACACTAAGTACTTATATGCCCGCCGTACTTTTTTAAAAGACCAAATAAAGCTACTCACTAAATTCTCCATGTGTTTGAACCAGTCTTTGCTAATTTCCAGCGGAATAGTGCGGAAAAAATATAAGACCCTAGGTAAAAAAATAATTTTAATAAGATTGCATCTACCAATAATCATTAAATGTAAATTGTTCATATGATGCAACTCTTTCCTGGTTTTAGCTAAGACAGGGGCAAGATTACTCTCCATTATCTGGTCCAAATTGGCCAACAATCTGACACCTAGATAAGTCACTTGATTGGCCCTCCTGTTGTCTTCAATAATGGCCCACTCATTGCCCAGTATTTGTCATTTACTCCTATTTAATGCATAGCCCGAGATCTCGCCGAACTCCGCGGCTAGCTTCTCTATTTCTTCAATCGCCCTCCCTGGTTCAGGAGTAGTGACAGCTATATCATCAGCATATGCCAAAATTTTAAACCTGCCCTCCGCCATTACCATGGGCGAGATCAAAGTACTTTGCAATAACTTCCTAATAAAAGGGTCTATATAAAGTGCAAACAGTAAGGGGGAGCAGGGACAACCCTGTCTGGTTCCTCTCATAATATAGAAGGGTTATGAGGTTGCCCAGCTAGTTGAATTCGAGCAAGGGGCTTCTGATATAAACCTTGTATAGCCCTAATAAAACCAGCCCCTATATTAACTTTACTGAGCACTGTCCATAAATATTTCCAGCTCACCCGATCGAAAGCCTTTTCGGCATCTAATAATATTAATGACATAGGGGCCGCCATAACCTGAGATGCATCTAGCATGGTAATAACACGCCTAACATGTTCGGCGGTCGCCCGCCCAGGAATAAACCCATGTTGCCAAGGGGAAACAAGCCCACTGATAACTTGACTGAGCCTAACCGCGAGAATTTTGGCATACCACTTGGCATCCGCGTTTATCAATGAAATAGGTCGGTAGGAGCCTGGTAAAAGTGTTTTTTTCTCTTTTTTTAAGAATATAACAATATTGGCCTCCAGCCATGAGCCTGGCACCCGCTCTCCAGCCTGCACTGACGTAAAGAGTGCCATAATATCATCCTTCAATTCCTCTAAAAAAGTTTTAAAGAATTCTATTGGGATCATATCAGGGCCAGTAGCTTTCCCATTAGATAAAGCAGTTAAAGCCGAGATGATCTCATCCAACTCAATGGGGGCAGTCAGTTGACAGTCCTCATCTTGCGTTAACTTTGGACATGGGATATCACTCAAATACTGAGTAATCCTTTCGTCTCTGTCATCCGATTTTCCTGCTGGTACAATACAGAATAATGGGCCAGATGTAGCAAATTAAAAATTTGCGAGGTGCAAAGTGCGAGTCCATGCGACTCGCACTTTGCACCTTGCAAATTGGTATGCAGTACGGTGTCTCAGACACCGACTGCAACTCGCTATGGGGTCGCAATGACCCAATGACCCACCTCATGAATATTCATGAGGTGGGTCGCAAATTGCGGCCCCATAGCGAGTATAGGCACTCGCAAACATGGAGGCCTGCTGTCGTCAGCAGACCTTCATGTTCGTGACTGCTTTTAAATAAAGCAGTTTTTTTTTTTTTTAAGTGTAGCCCGTTTTCCTTACAGGACCACTCCCTGCCCTGAAAAAATATTTGTGGTTCCAGTCACAAACTGGAAGGGGTCCCATGGGGACCCCTTCCAATTTGCTAGTGGGTTACCATCCACTTGAAGTGGATGGTAACTGAGATGCCATTTGCGACCGCGTACGCGGTCGCAAATGGTATTGCATACCACTCAGACTCGCAAATAGGAAGGGAACACCCCTTCCTATTTCCGAGTCGGAAATGCATATTGCGAGTCTGTACCGACTCGCAATATGCATTTCTGCATAGCAAAGAGGCATTTGCACCTCGCAAACGGCGATTTTCGCCGTTTGCGACGTGCAAATACTTTGCTACATCTGGCCCAATATTCTTTAAACACCTGTAGTACCGACGCATCTCCACACACAACCTGCCCCAGCCTATCTTTAATTGCCAAAATGGCACTCCGAGCCACCTTCTGTCTAGTCTTATATGCAAGCACCTTACCCACCCTCTCACTAAACTCATAACATTCCTGCCTGCGAGTCTGGGCTTTGATAATGTCTTGATCTAGATACAACTGAGTGATCTTGGCCTTCATGGCCGCAATCTTATCCAAAGTATCTTGTATTGGAGCATTGTTCCTTGCCAGCCCCACTATCTGACTCTCCAGAGAAGGGCCGCAGATATAACTAGGTGGCGTTGTTTCTCCCACCTAAGGGCGTAGCTCAGGGTTTCCCCGCGGATAGCAGCCTTTAAAGCATCCCATAACATCCCCGGTGGGACTGTGTCCCCGTTAAAACCCCAAAATTCAGTTATCCATACTTTCATCCGTGACACATAAGCTGAGTCAAGCAGCAAACCCCGGTCAAAAGACCAGGGTTTTAAATGTCGCTCTTTACGCAAGTCCAGAAATTGTACTACCAAAGGATTATGGTCAGATATGATCCTAGGGAATTTTTCCACCAAAAGTCATTCACATAGCAATGATGACAAAAAAAAATAGTCTAACCGGACAGACTTTCGGTGCGGATAAGAGAAGAAAGTGTACCCAGGATCCATAGGCATACAATGCTGCCATGCATCCACAAGGCCATGAGTCTGCACCAGCGTTTGTAAGGCGCGAAACACCTTCGGTTTCCGTCCCAAATATGAATCCTGATTCTGTAAGGGGATATTAGTCTCAGTATGTATATTAAAGTCCCCACATATAATAAGCGGTAAGGCCCAAAGCACAAGTTCAGTATTCAACATATTAATATCAGCCGGATCATCAAAATTGGAGCCATAAATAGAGCACACAGTGAAATTCGATTGTCCCATCGCACATTCTATTATAACCCATCGGCCCATGTTATCAACCCTCTTCTTGACCACCTAAAGAAGATCTCGCTGTGTAAGTACTGCAACCCCTCTAGTGTTAGTTTCTTGAGTGGTGTACGCCACTAGTTGGAAACCAGGAAAGTCCAACAGATGCTTTTTAGTCGGGGTAACATGCGTCTCTTGCAAACAAAGTATATCCGCCCTTAATGTTTTGAGCTCATGAATGGCAAGGCGTCTTTTCTTGGAATCGTTTAGCCCACATATATTTAAGGTGGCCACCCGCAGAACATTACGGTCCCCCATTGAAAGCTCTAACAAATACACCCAAACTTACATCTTGTTTCATCATACACCTAATAAACTCCTGTCCCTTCAAATACATATTTCTGTGCATCTCCCATGCAAAACCTACCCAAACCCAAACCACCCCACCTGTCCCCACCCCACCCACAAAGGGAAACCCTACCTCAACCCCCAAGCCACCCCCCACCCTACCAAATGAGGCTTCCAGACTGTAGTCTGTAAGATGGACAAGCCCCCCCCCTTTTTGAGGGCTCCTGCGGTGACTTCTCTTCTCTTCCCGAGCTGCCCACCCCTATCACCCCCTTTTTCATTTTTCTTTTTTAACCCTGCTCCTCTTTTTTTTTTTTACTTTTTTTATGAACCACATGTAGACAGTTAAGTCAAAGACTGCAAGTACTCCTTGGCTTTGATCTCGGATGAGAACATTCGTACTGACCCTTTATATATTGTCTTGAGTCGGGCCGGGTACAGTAGGTAAGATCTACTTGTCCTGGAAGGAGCTGATCAGTTATCTCAAGCGCCAGCGTCTCTCTACCGTAGCATGACAGAAGTCAGGACGGGAGAAAAATGTACAACCCTCACAGCTAATCCTTGCATCAGGGCGGGCTTTCTCAAAGATTATTTGGCGCAGCAAGTAATTGCCAAAGTAAACAATAAAGGCCCTAGGCTGTTGTTGGGCTGTTCCATTTGCTCCTGCTAGTTGTTGATTCCTCAGATGTAATGGAAACCAATGGGCTCTCTGTATCTCCTTCTCCCACTCCCATCCAGTCTGCTCCAGAAATGCTGCTTTAAACAATCTGATTATAAAGGCCCTTGAATCCTGCCCTTCTACTCCTTCTTGTATCCCAATTAAGCGCAAGTTGTTACGACGTTGCCGATTTTCAAAGTCCTCTACTTTCCACTGAATATCAGAGAGCTGAGTCTCATGCATAGCAGCTTGTTTTGTCACTGCCCCCAGGTCTGACTCCAGCACGTCTGCCCGGCACTCAATAGCAGCAATCCGCTCCCCAATTTCAGAGCATGTCTTCGCAACCTTGCTGACTGCCACTTGTAGCTGCTTCGTGGCCACCCTGCTTTCTTGCTTTCCCTCTGCGTTTGCTTATGCTGTGCCGTGATGGTCTGATAAATAAGATGCATAGAAGGGGAGGGGGACACAGTCTCTGCATTCAGAACGTTGGCCTCTGACCGGGCTGGGGCCACTGAGAGATCATCCATACTGTGCAGTAGCTGTTGTGTTCCTGTATAATCCCAGGACATAGCTCTCATCCTACACGTCTTCTTCTTTTTTTTCCTCTTCTCACTAGACTCTCCAGCTTTGTCTGATCTAGATACCTCACTCTGTCTTGGTTGACATTTGATTGCGGTGCCCCTCAGCACAGAAATAGGAGTTAAAGGGGCTGTAGAGCTATCACATGTCTCTGAGTCTATGGAGGGGCTGTTGCTGGCCTCGTCCGAGTCTCGAGATTGATCCGACAGAGAAAAAAAATTCTCCCCAACTTCACCCTGAACTAATAAATCCTCCCTGCCCTGCCGGAAATCACGGATCGCCTCCAGAGTACAAGCCAGAGTTGGCGGGTCGGTACTTGGCAATAAGTATGCTGCTGCTGCTTGCTCGCAATACCCTGCCCCTGTCACCAATTCCTGCGCGGGCCTTACATTACCCTGATACCCCGGGGCATGTAACGGCTGGTCAGCCTCCCCTTCAGATGCTGCTGCAAGACCATTACCCCCAACACAAGGAGCAGAAGCCTGTAAAAATCCCCCAGCAGTATAACTTACAGTTTTGTGTGTATCCAGGGATCGACAGCCACCAACATCGACTTTCACCTGAGGCAAGCCCCCACTGTCTAAAGAAGCCAGACGTCCTGAGCCAGTGCTGTCACCATCCACAGTCAGTGCCGCTGCATCTCGTGTAGATCCAAAATCAGAGTCCTTTATAGTGATACCGCCCACATTAGGGGCTGAATTGTGAGGAATTTTAAACATCTGCGGTATAGTCACCCCCTCCTCCTTTTCTCCAATCGGCTTTGTGCCATTTTTCACCCTGTGCATCTGCCCCAGGGCCGCGGAACTCCCTGGAGCTGGCTGTCTGCCCTCAAACGCATTCTCACAGCTGCCGGCATTTCCAAAGCGGGGGGCTGAGAGTCCAAAGGTCGCCGATCCTGAGACCCTGGTTTTGGCTGGATGCCGATTGCGACTTTCGGGGCCATCCGCTGCTGTTTGCCTGGTGGGGCTAGAAAGATGACAAATGTCAAAACCACGAAACCGCGTCCGTTATGGCCAAAATCACCGAGGTCGCCCAGGGAGCTCCTGCTTCTTCTGCGTGTAATGCCGCTTGGCGGGTAATTACCGCAAGTGTAGGCGGGCGTGCCCCAGTCAGAAACCGCCCGCATAATCCTCTCCGCGAGCGGGGGAAACACAAAACGCCAAACAGGAGCCGGGGGAGAAGAAAACCTCCGACCGCTAGAGACTCGCGGCCGCCATCTTGCCTCATAAGTAATTCTTCAATGTGAAGTGTCAATAGGGGGGAATAGTGAAGGCAGTTTTTTGCTGAGATTGACTCACCATTGTCCTTAGATGCAACATTGCTTTTTATTCTCTTTCCTTTATGCCTCTCGGGACAAGGAGTACCTATTTTCTATCTTTAATGTTCAAGCCTGCATGAGGCAGGCAAAAGGTTTAATGCTAGACTCTGAACTTTGGAATCTAAACAATAGTGCATCATTTGATCAGTCCTATGAGGAAAATTGTGAAGATTTTCAGCAGTACAGGGGAAATAGGATTTTGTCAGTCTGAATGTGCTTGATAGTCTTGATAGACTGAACAAAAGGAAATTCATTTGGGTTTATTGTAATTTCAGGACCAAAACTGTGTGTTAAGTATGTATGAGGATAAGCTGAATCATTTTACATATAGGACTGAAGATTATTATGTATAATAAAAAATATATTTCCATGGAATCCTTCCTATCTTATCCGTTGCCAGCCATGCTTATTGTTGTCTTATAATTCTCTTAGTCCCTTTTGACATTTTTGTTTCAGCTGTATATTATCTCTTTAAAGCCTTTCAGTCTCAAGACTTTCACAAAGAAATGTGACCTCAGCCAATCTTTCAAAGCCCTTTTTTAGAGGAGCTGCTGGATGTAAATTAAGAAAATAAACTCTCCAGTACCTGTCTATGAGCTGGAATCTTGAAAAATCATATTTGATATGCTTTGTCATTGTAGACACCAGATCTGCTTCAAGCCTTGTTTCAGGAACGGAATCTCTACATACCATGTCTGACTCCCTAGTTCTTCACCACAGAAAATAATGCCATTGACCTTTTTAAGAATGTCCATACCCAACAATTCAAGTGCATTCTGACTTATTGTTTTAATGACTATTATTAGTAACTATTTTTCAACAAACTTCTTGATACCATTTACTGTATGCATTTTTTAGTTTCTAGCTTATTTCTAGCTCCTATCTATAATGTCACTTTAACCTTTTTTGTGAATTTTTTAGGGTGAGCTACTACTTCTAACCCCTTTAAAAAGACATTATGCTTCAAGTTATTAAATATCTACACCTACCCTCATTTAATCCTCTGGTTTCGTTCTTAATGATCACTTTTCAGCATCCTCTTCAGAAAGGGCTTTAAAATCAATACCTATTCCAGCAAAATGGTTTTAAGTGTGCAACACCTTTGTCACAAATACAGAATGTTAGCTCATTAGTTTTGCACTAAAACACTGCAGTTGATTACTAGGGAAGTGCATGTTTCACTCTGCATGTCAGAATGCTTTGATATAATGGATGAAAAAGAGAAAGATATTTAAGAACTGATAAAACGTTTTCGCTTTCTAGAGCACTAATCAAAATTTCTATAATAAAAACCCTTATTTTGTTCATTTTAAGAGGAAATGCTTTGGGTATTCAGCTTTATTTCTGGTGTTCCACACTTTCGTCATAAATAGAGAATGTTAGCACTGTAGCTTTTCATTACAACAATGTAAGAAGCTCCACTAGAACACTGGGGAGTTAACTGACAGGCTGATGCTGGCATTGAAGTTACATGTTTTGGTCTGCATGTAAAAAATTGTTTTACTTACAAGGATGAGAAAGATATTTTAAAACTCATAAATGATGCAGCCTTATGGAGCACTAACCATAACTTCTATGAGAAAATGACCACCAACATTTTGTTTGTTTATAAAGGATAGTTTTACAGCTTTGATTCCCATAACATGACCTCTTATGTGCAACAGTTTTGTCATACGTACATAGTGTTAGGCTGTTAGGCTATAGCGGTTCTTTGGAACATGGTAGAGATCTGTCATACAACATTGGGGAATCAACTGGAAAAAACTGCTGCAGCTTTTGGAAGTATACATTTTACTCTGAATATTAAACTTTACTATGATATGAATGAAAATATTTTTATAGAAAACAGTCTCTCATTTTAGACTGCGGAGCACCGGCCATGACATCTATGAGAAGATCATGAGAGAAAATTGTTTTCTCTCAACCATAGTTCATCAGATCCACAATTTGTAAAATTAATATGGCATGACTGCAAATACTTTATGTTGTGACTAAAATATATTATCATGCTTTAAATGTGCTCCTTTTTCACCCTCTTAAACAGCCTTTCTCTACATGTATTTCAATCAGAACCCCCACAATCCCCTTTGCATCAGGATGTGCTAATCCTGCCCACTTACATGTTTATATTTTTATAATCCATTTATGTGACTCAGGAATCATGTCCCCCAGTCCTGTAATGGTTGCCACAAAATATTGTTTGGGTTGTGGCCAGCCAATCAAGATTGACTAGTCTCCTTTAAAGTGGCCTATCAGAGCACATTTGGACAGTTGGACATAAAAGTAAATATCTCAAAAGCAGCTGAATCGATTTACAAAAAATAATGAACAGCATGTTTTGTGAGTAAGATTCTAACGTACTGCCTCATTTGATGCCATTCCACTCAACAGTTTTTTTCTGTATCACTTCTTAAAATTTCTATTGGGAATTAAACATACCTATGTGAGAAAAACTAAAGATTCTCTATGCACTGGATTATTCACCTGTGGATGTCTGTGTAAATGCTGAAGATAAAGAATTGCCATGTAGTGGTACAGATAAAACTGACCTCAATACAACTTGCACCACTGTGATGCACTTCTTAGGATCTAACTGATGACATGTGTCATCGTGTAATCTATAGAAGTACAGGTTATACATAGGGCAGTTACTTATAACTGATGGATTTTTGTGGCAGTTTTGAGTTTTAGGATGGTAGCTTTATTAGATGTATTGTTAAACATATGTACAACTCCACTTTAACCTTTGTTTTTTCAGTTAAAACTATATATCTATAGATAGATAGATAGATAGATAGATAGATAGATAGATAGATAGATAGATAGATAGATAGATATAGATATAATACATATCAGCAATGTTTCAACTCTGACTTCTTCGCCAAAGAAATCCAAAGAAATCCGACACACCACTACAGCCAGCCCATATGCAGAAAATTGCCTTCATTTCAGAAATCACTATGATAGTGTGCTTCAGCCTAACAAGACATTGGTCACATGATCAGGACAGCCTTTGCTAACAACTTTCAGTGGCATGGTAATGTAAAGAAAAGTTACTACATACTACACATGAAAATCACAAACAAAAATACTTTAAACAAAACAATGTATTTTCTTTCAGCTATGATTACAATTATTTTTATGTTACAAAATGTTAGCTCATTTGCTGCAATTTGTCTTGTTGCAGCTAGCTAGTCATGCTATTTCATGATATTACAATGTTGATTTTACTCTGGTAAGTGAGAAACTTTGAAATAATATTATAGGCTCTAATTAACCAAATGTCACTTCACACACTAGTGTCTCAATGTATCCAACTTCAAGGCATAATCTTATTAGTAAAACTAATCTCTCAGAAAAAGTACTCAAATCTAAGTTTGTTGGCTATAGTAGCCTACCAATCATAAACAATAACATACATAGAGATATACCCCAACATCATCGGCTGAAATAGCCTGTGTTATCAGCTCTAGCAACCACTTCTTAATGTATTTTGAATAATGTACACTGTAACTCCTCTCCGAAATTTCAAAGTTACATCAACATATTCAACCCTTCTTGCAAATCATATTTGAGACATCCATTTCCATTCTGAAAAAAAAGGCAAATAAATAATAATGAATGGTAGTCAGACTGATAGGTTAATCTTTATTTCACAATTAAAAAAATAACCTTTACCATTTCCTACACCAATGAAACATGACCCCTTGATCACTTTATTCCTACATCAGGGCCCAAGAAGCCTAACTTTTAATTTAGTAAAATGGTATAAATGAAGCTCTTTGCTCATGTTTATCCATACTAGTACTATGCAGCCCATTCCTAAAATAGATTTGGATTCAAATTTCCTTAGGCATGCCACCCTATCACCCTCCCTAGGAATTTGGGTATTGTATTGATTCCAAAAGATGTGGACTAGCAGGTCTTTTAGTGATGTATTTCTTTGAAAAGAGGGAGCCAGATATATGCCCGCTTTTCCTCTAAAAACAGGTTCACAAGTAAGAATGCCCCATTGTTTCCTCATAATCAATTTTAACTGATTTGATTGTCAAGTAAGTTTTGTAATAAAACCAATGGGTTCAACCTCATTTCTCATCTGATGGTTTCATACGCATGACTACTGGCCACTGCCAGAGCTTTATTAGGGTATCCTCTCATTTTCAGTCTCTTCACCATCTCTTTCTTGGTTGCTTGATAATAATCCCCTGCATCAAAGTTCCACTTGGCAAGGAAGAATTCACTGAATGGAATACTCTACTTCAAACTCAGAGGATGACTACTCCTGGTATGTACAGTTGAATTTCCTGCTATCTCTTTTCTGAACAATTCTGTCATTAAAGTTTTATTTGTCACAGACAATTTCAGATCTGACAAGTCAACACTGCTTCTACTGGGGTTCATAGAAAATCATAACTTTAAGTTGTTCTGGTTAAGGGCCATGGCAAACCTGTTTTATCTCATCTTCAGCGCTATTCCAAATGCAAAAAACATTGTCAATGTAACGTTGCCAAATAACAATTTTTTTCATCCACTGTTCCATACTTGGCCTCCCGAGCACCTGCTCCTCTCACCAGCCAACCACCAAATTGGCATAGCTCGAGGCAAAGCAGGTGGCCATCGCCGTTCCTTAAATTTGCTTAAAGAAGTTATTTCCAAACAAGAACACACTTTCTGACAAAGAGAATTTAATCATCTGGAGCAATACGTGAGTATGCTCTAGTAAATTGATGCTACAGACTCGAAGTAAATATTTGCACACTTAAAACTCATTGCTTTGTTTTAAACATGTATTCAGATGTTCTACATTGAAACAGGCTAAGACAAATGTATACTCCCATTCTTGAATCTGATCTATGAAATCTTTGTTAATCCTTACATTGGAGTTTAGATCATGTTCAAAAGGGTAAAGGAAGTGGTAGAACAATATAGATTTGCTTTTCCAACAGACTATTCTTTGACTATGTTATATATCATCCCTGGAGGTTAACTTGGTCCTTACGAATTTTTGGTAAAAGCAACAGTGTATGTAATACTGGTATATCGTTTTCAAGGAACTGCATTTCATCCCAACTGAGTAGCTGGTTATTGTACCACTCCTATAATTGTTCAGTATATCTTATCTGTAAGTCAGAGTAAGACCTTCTATTGACCTTCATGTAACATGCACTGTCAACTAGCACTCTTAATGCCTCCTTCACATATTTTTCCCAAGGCATATGACTCTGTTCCATTCCTTATCTGAAGGTTTATTAACCAAGTCATCATCTCTCTGTAATGTCTTCACTGCTTCCCATTGCTCTTTGCTTAAGTTCTGCATCTGTGATCCCCTGTTACATAGTTTTAACATGTCAGCTGATATTAAGTCACAAAATCAATATCTGTAGGTAGCTGTGTTATATACCTGGATGGCTGTTTGAAACTGTTTCTGATGGTTTATTCAGTGACTATCCCATAGCTTCTACAAACCTCTTTAGAGGATATAGGATCAAATGGGTCACATTCTTCACTGCTCCATTTCCTTCAGTTATTTTTCTCAAATCATATAGAATACTGCGCATTTCAGTCTCATCAGTCAATAGACTGGAACACTCCACAGTGAATCCAACCCTCCTTTGAATAGAATGTTCATCTGCTCTCATTGTGTGTACCTTGTGTAATTTTAATTTATGGACAAATTTGGACAAATCTCCTCGCAGTTGAGCATAATCTTCTGCAGCATCCGGGCAATATGAAAGTCCCAATGTTAAAACCTCCCCTCCCACTCAATATCTGTCAATTTGTGTTGGGACATGTTAATACTTTTAATTGGTTCACTGGATCACCGGTATCCATTAATGCATCTTGCGTCCCCACCCACGTATTCCCACAGCATTTTTGTTTTGCTTTCCTCTGTTGTGTCATTTTTTTGTTTTGTTTCTTCAGCCTCTGCTCTTTCCTTGGCCTTTGCATGAGGGGTTGTTGCTTACTTTGAGAAGCTGATACTCCTCAGAAAAAATAATCTTATTTCCTTACTTCTGGAGTCCAAATCTGAACTTCCCTCAGTTGTTGATCCAGCTGCCCTTCTGTCCTTTGATTATAAGGTGTTGTTTTTAGCCAGCCGTCTACATGTCTTGTCAAACTTCCTGTCAACTTTAAGGATCTTCCCTGACTCATATTCATTCTCATCCCACTGGACGTATGTAGTTTTCTCTCCATTATTTCCTTATCATAAATTTTGATATCCTCATCAATCATTTCCAAGGTACTGGTGGCCCACTCTTGATCCAGATCAGCTTTAATTTCTCTAGTGAAAGTGTTAATTTGATCCATCATAGTCATATGTTCTTCCCATGCATATTTGATCAATATTTCCATCACAACCTGGTAACACACATTAGTGGTTCCTGCCCATTCGTTAGGTAACTGTGGGTGGGGTAGAGTGGGTATAATAAAAATATGCAGTCCTCAAGTATTCAAGGCATTTTTGCACGGAAGTTGCCTCCCACCAACGATTGACCTCCTTGAGTATTAGGGCCTGATTGCAAGTGTGGTGGCTACAAGACCGCGGCGGTGGTGGTCCCACCGCCACATTACAATTTTGGCGGGCAGACCATCAATTGACCGCCATCTCTGCCAGGAGCCAAGATCCCTACGGGCTGATGACAGTCTTGGTTGTAATCAGCATCGCCCTGCTGATTACAACCTTGTTCTCACCCATCCTTTTCATGGTGGTTTTCCCATCATAAAAAGGCTGGTGGAGAACAAGTGCAGGAGTCCCCCTGACCTGCACCATTGGAATGTGCACTGTCTGCTTTTCATTTAATACAATTTGCCTTTAAGAAAAAAGGGTTGCATTAAACAAATACAATATTTAAAAGCACTTGCACACGTGATGGCTGTAATTCACAATGTATCACAATTTGTGACCTATCTTTTTAGTATTCATGAGGTTGGCTCTACTGTGACCCACTATGAATTGGGTTTTTGTGAATCAACCTAATACTACAAAGGTTGGTTCTCAAAAACAGGATGCATTTGGTAAAAGTCTGTGTGCCATTTGCAACCACTTTCACAGACTCCATTCAAAGTTCATCTGGCCCTTAATGAATCAAGGAGAAGTGGAAATTAGAGCATGCTTCAGACCCTTAAAATTGAAAATATTGCATTAGTTTTACTACTCTAAAGGGCAACTGAAATCATTTGAAAACAGTTTACTATTATGAATACCGGCAGTGCAGATGCTGCATTTTAGAATAATGATCTGAACTGAAAAAGGTGTGTTCTAGGCATATTTAAGTGAATACAATAACAACGTTGAATATTTCAGTGTTCTTGAAAATTAACTGTCATCTTGCGTGTTGATGATTACTGATTAATCTATGTAAGTATATAACAGACATAAAAAATTAAGCTTTTTAGCAAAATTTACTTGACTGTTTAGTAAAACAATAACTGATTATTATGACAGTTTTAAGGTTAGCACACTAAAATGTTTTAATCTTTCTGGGAAATGCACTGAAGGAGGTTGTGAGGTGAACTGTGTTGTTCTGATGAAGCGACTGAAATCCGCAAACCACTTGTCACCATCAAAACTGTTATATGAGTATAAAAACACATTGCAAATTGAATATAAATACAAATAGCCAAAACCAAAAAGGATATACAAGAGGCTTAGGAATATATTTATTTGTTACTGGAACGCCCAAGTTAACCGTTGAAGTAAGCCAATTGCAGCATGAAGATAGGCTTCTCTAATGCTCAAGAAGGAAACAGGTCCAAGGTTGACAATGATTCCTACTATGATAGCATTATATTCAGTGGAGCCTTTTGAAGATAATTCATGTAAAGAGTAGGAGCATTAAAGAGTACTACAAAAGCTCTAAGTCGTTGTAGTAGTATGTGGAATTTAGAATCTTTCAATCATGATTTCTGGCAATTGGAACCTTACGTCCAACTTTTTCCATACTAAATGTAACCTATGACTACAAGGTGCCTGATTTACAAAAGGCTTTTGGAGCACATAAAGTAGTACTTCAATAATGCTACTTCACTTACTACAAAATACAATTCACATATGTAAGGTAGGAGATTTTCACCTCTGCTTCACCCATGTTTTCTGTATGAAGATCTTCAGCCCTTTAGCAGAAATCTCCTCAAATGTTGAATTTGGGAGGGATCAGGAGGAGTAGTCCAGAAATGAGGAATATTCACTCCTACATAAATGAGGTACAGGGTAATTGAGGGGAAGGGTTTGATAAGGGACATGCTATTACAAAACATACACCCACAAAAGAGTAAGAGAACTGCTATTTACAAGATACACTTCTAGTACTACTACAAATTTAATAGTGCCCAGCCTTGGAGTCCGTCAGGCACCGCATATTGCCAAGCACTGGTACTAAAAAACACTCTAGTAAAAACAGTTGGTGCGGGCTATAACACTAACAACACATGGGAAATAATGCTAAATAATTCAATGAATTCTAAACTTAGAATGTATTTTTTTTAGTTAAAAATCTAAGTATTATTAATGCTGAATAGTATTGTTTGTCCATATTTAAAATCTAAATATAAAACAAATTAAGGGGCATATTTAAGAGCCCATAGTGCCACCGAAGTGTCACTGTCAGTGACGCTCCGGTGGCGCTATGCACTCCACCCTATTTACAAGGTGATGTTAAGCCACTTTTTGTGGCTTACCGCCACCTTGTAAATATGGCCCATTCACACGCAATGGGTGTAGCTGTGGGTGTGCTACCACAACCCCATTGCATTTTGACACTGCCCCAGATTTACGAGTTTTTGTTAAACCTGAGGCAGTGCCAAAATCTAATGTCACCCCAGGGGTGGCGTTAGCATGGATCAACGAGAAGAAATGCTTTCATTTCTCCTTGTTTTTTTCTCTTTCTGTGTGTGCTGCATATAGAAAGATTGTTTCCTGCACAAAAACAATCTCCACCCTCAACGCAGCCATCCTTGCACTATGATGCAGGGGTAACTGCGCTGGCACAAGGCAGCAAATTTAGTACAGGGGAAACACAGACGTGCGCCGTATTCTAGCAAATATGGCACATCCCTGTGTTTTGAAAATGATGGCGCGCGACGCTGCCAAATTTGTCGCAGCGACGCGCACCGTCATTTTCTCTAAAATCTGGCCCCAAATGTGTTACTTTATTTACAGAGTTTAAAAAATACCATAACTAAATAAGAACACAACTCTTAGCTAAGCTTTTTACAATAATAAATAAAAATAAAAATGTTATTTAGGTGGTGATTTCATTGTAAAAGTATTGTTGCAAAATAATAATGGAAAAATATATGTTACAACTCATTTATCATTTAATGGAAAGTTTTTCCTTGAGTAGTCCTACCTTAGCAATATTTATTATTTTTATTAAAAAGCTATATTCAATTTCCACAAACTGATTGAAAGTTATTTATAATACCTTTACACTCCAATTCCATCATAGGTGTCTATGCCCCTTCATTTGATTGGGCGGAGACACTGAAGTCTACACCGCGATTACATTTTCACTTTGAAATGGTGAATAGAAAAGCGTGGATATTTACACTGGTGTAGGAGCAGATCTGCTCGAGAAAATGTACACATATGAACTCCTCTTTATGAAATGAACTCTAAGTGCCTCATTTACAAGAAGCCGGTGCCACTGAGCGGCACTGTTTATGACACTTTGGTAGTAAACATCTGACAACCTCACCAGCTCCCTCTTCTGTTACACTGTTGAGTTCATGTCCATGAACTGTCCGCTTATTTAGATGGTGCTCTGACCACAAATATAAAATATAAGGAAAATAAAAACCTAGGTTTAACTGAAATCCCTTTTAATGGAGCACCAACAACAATGCCTCTTGCTTGGCTGTTCATCGCACCTTTTTTCTCATTGTGTAAACAACCCACAAAGAAAGCTATGACCACATACTCCAGAAAGAGCTCTGTGGGAGGATACATAGCAGGAAAAGCAAAAACACTTCTGCAGAGACTGCAAGCTATTAATAGAAACAGAGAAGTTATTCCAAGGCGTTTCTTTAAATTGCAAATCCCCATGAATATTATACAATTGACCTAGTTAAGCTTTTTCTTTTCCAAACTATGCCCTTTGAGCGCTAGTAGCCGGGTTCGCCTACCATGGGGCTTCTTTAAAGATGACCAAATAAAGGTACCATTTTCTGACTCAGTAGCAGCACATTTGAAGTTTCCAATGCAAACATGGGAATTAGGGACAATCCTTCGCACATGGCTGAAATTTGGAGAATAAAATACATTAGTTGAGAAATATTTCAATAACAAAAAGAGAGAAATTGTGGTAAAGTGTCCCATGGGTATGAGCGTGAAAAGCATCACAGGGATCTGGTAAGGTCCTGATCTTCGCTGAAAGATGCATATATTCAAATGGTGATGTGTCTTAATTAAATATTATCCCTTGCACCACTTCTGAGAAGAATGAGAGGCATTTGTCTAATAATCATTGACAAACCCAAAAGGTTTAGTTTTTCTGAAGTGCATGGACAGTGAACATGCTATGTGAGCACATTGACACATACAGAACCCACATAGATATATTTGTGCACACGGGCAATACACCCACAGATACCCATTCAAAAAGTTCAGCAGACAAAAATGCACCCAATCCCATGCACGTACATCTGTAAAAGCACCCATGACTACAGACAAATAAAAAAACATAGATGCATAAATACACACAGACCAAGAAACATTAAGTTGTCTAAGAACACAGACTAACCGATAAAATACACCCTTGTACCCAGGCAAGAAGAACTAGTGATTTGCAGGTTCCCATGCAGATGATGTGCAGCAAGGGCAACAATGTGATGTGCAGTGGTGGGCAAATGGTGTATTGCAACAGGAGGCATAGATTGATAGGCAATTATGAACACCAGTTGATGTGCAGGAGATGGTTGCACACTGAAATCAAAAAGCTCTCAAGTTGGCGTATGCCAGGTAGCAGTTATTCACCCTGTCTAGGTTTTTCTAAGAATCACATATATGTATACATTTTCCATTATACAAGCAGTACTACAAGTACAAGAATGCAAAGAAAAACATAGGAACAGTTTGGAAGACAGGGCAAGGATCCAGCCCATGTATTTGTAAAAGGGCAGGGAATTATTTGTAAATAGATATTATTTGAAAATTACCTTTTTGTTGTCCAAATAGTGGTTTTGGACCCATTTGGAGCAGGGAAATTTCACATGTTCATCATATATACAATTATTTTTTCATTTGCTTCCTTTTCCACCTCACAGCATTGATCGATTTGTAAGCCTGTAAAATAATGCCTTATTATGACGACTACGTAATGAAGTAGGTGATCTTTTGTGGTAGCGGGAATGCTTGTTATGTATTTATCCCAATTTAGGAGAACAGATGCTTCTAGTTTGCTAAATATTTCAAGTAGATTTAAGACTACAATGCAACTTTCCATTTGGACTGAAGCATCCCTCACTGTTTTTGGCGGGGGCCGCGGCCATGCCAGTGCAGGCATACGCCTATGGTGGCTGTAGTGGCATGCAGCAAAAAGAGCCTGCCCACCAGGCTGTAACTAAGTCTGGGGGGATTGAGAGGGCACAAGCACCTCTCTTGTACCCTCTGCAGGTGCCCAAGCCGTCAGAAGAGGACCTTTTATTCCACCCACCTAATTTAGATAGGTGGAATTAGAGGTCAGTTTCCAGTGCCCATATCTGCGAAGAAAGCTTTGGAAGGAAGAGGCAGTGAAAATTGCTAAATGCTCACCCACCCACCTTGGGAGAAGACTCCGACGGAGAGGGGGACATTTTCTTTTTTCTTTTTCAAAAAAGAAATTAAGCTGGATTTTGTTTTTGTGAATGAAAAAGAAAATAGTTTTGTGCAAGGCTTTGTTACATTGACACTAAATGCTGTGACGGCGGTTCCTGGCACTGCTTTAATGCCTGTCTGCTTGGCTTGGTGGTAATTTCTAATACTGGCGGATGGTGCCTTTATCCGGGACGATGGAGTAGTTTACTCCGTTGACCTCACAGAAAAACAGGCCATCTATCAATTATAAATCTGGCCCTTTGTGATTCTAATGATGACAAATTGGTGTGTTCCTGCTTTCAAAGCCATTACTTTAATCTCCTATTAGCAATTCATGAAACTTGTAGATTAAAAATGCAGTCGGGCTACACAAAGCATCTCATGGAATAAATTGTTGTAATGAAAGTGAGAAAAATGAGGCTTGCTCAATACCTTTGAAATTAATTACTTATTTGATTCAGATCAGGCCCCTATGTGTTTTCTTGGAAACCTGTTCACTTTTTAACGGTTTCACTAATGAAACTAGAGTGGCCATAACATAAAGAATTGTGCTGGATCAGAGCAGCACAGCTGAACGGCTGTTTATATGCATTTGCAGAACATAAAATGCATACAGTCAACTTAGAATTTGTCCGATTAATCTGTAAAGTGCCGGTAGCACAGTGAGAAGTTATTTCCTCTTTCTGTTTCTAAACTGTTATGTCTGCAGTTCATGCCTTAAGGCCTTAATTATGAATTGCCTTGTAGTGGTTTAGCGTAATAAAAAAGTGATGTAACTGTGTGGAAACATCATGCTTGTACTATGCAATTATAAGTTAAACTCCATGGAATGGCGAAATATCTGTGTTGAACCAAAGTTACTGATCATAAAATCACATGGAATTCCCAGTTCAGTGGGCTTTAGCATATACATTAGCATATACATTTAACAACTGCTCAGAGACAGTGGTAAATGTATTCTTTGACTTCGTGTGGGGATGTAGGGAAAGGGGAGCTAAGTTCTGGAATGAGGAAGATTTTATGTTTCTCTCTACCAGAAATAAATGAGATAAGAGATTTGGCTGATGCTGCAGCCAAAGCTTCATGCAATATTTATGGACAGGATTGCTCCTCAGTAAAACCTTTTCCAATTTTTCAATCCCTGAGAAAACTGAGTGCAGGAAGTCTGGCCCTCTTAGAGGCAGGCAATGGGAACGTTCTTGCAATATTTCTGCTTCATCTGACTCCTAGTCAGGGCCTAACTCGGATAAACCCATAGATAAAATTATAAGTGTTAGACAATGAAGAAAATAGAAGGTCATCTCTGCCTTGAGCCAGACCAGCTGTTCATGATGCAACCTCTGGGGCTTCATTAACTTTATAGACCTTCATGCCTTATCACAATGTCTCCCAAATTGTAAACATTTGTTAAAAAGGTACTGCTTAATAGGCACTTTTTATAGATTTTAATCTAAGCTTTGCACTCAGAAAGGCTTCACATATATGGTGTATTACATGGTAAACAGCTGTAGTAATACATTTAAATCACAGAAAAAGGTAATAATCCTAGAGATAATGGATGGATGTAAAAACTAAATGAAATCTTTGACCAAAGACTGGATTTCTTTAGGGGACTGAATCACAATGAAACTGTGAAAATGCCACATACCTAAATTACACTACATGTGAATGTGAAACTAATTGTTTTTACAAGCACTGACTATTTCATCTTTGCATTTAGGGCACGCTGTACAAAGATTTCATTCTCAAAAAGTGATTGCAAATTGCACAATAACATTTTGTGAATTGAATCTGATTTTGCAAACTGACCTATTCAGTAAAATAGATCAATTTACAAAATGTCAAGCTTCCTAATGATTGAATGGGCAGGTTGCAATTTCAGACCCACATCACAGGGGCGGTGGCCTGCAAGTGTCAGCAAACCATTGTAATTTGACTGATTTTCTAAATTGAAATCCTTTTTAAAGGAAATAAGGCTGCTTTAATTAAAATAGTTCCTATTTTGATAAACTTTCTTTTGAGTTGGCAGACGTTCCCGGGTACAACATCATATGTAATATATTTTTAACATCTCCAACAACACAATATTCTACTGCTCCTGAAAGTAAACATAAACTATGACAGTACATTCAATGTGCAGACCCTTCTAAGAAAAATAAATTGTGGCAATGTCGTCTTTACCATACCCAAGGTCAGATTTGGTCCTCACAGAGGGCTTTTCTGCACACCAAAATAAGTGCTAGTAGTCAACAGACATGTCTCTGGTACCAGTCTGCATGTATCTGGTCTTGACATTTCTACAATTTGAAGCATGACAATGTCAGTGCATTTGGCCATGCTGTCTCTATGGAGAAATGTGGATAATTGGCACTTAAAGCTATCATCTAAATTTGCTCACACATTTATCAAATGCAGGTTGTGGCTGAAGACAGATGTGTCCATAGTTTCCGGTCTAGTCTATCAAACAAAGAATACATACAATATATTACAGTCCTCAATTCCAGTAATAGTCCACAAACTACGAAATTATGCTTAATCATCTGCTGTTCACTTTTGCTGTTTGGGTCATCATAACATATGTTATCTGCTGAGCATAGATCATATTAACAGGTGAGTCTTGAGCCTATTTGGCAATGTTATTTTATATTATGCAGATTTGTAGAGTGCACTATCACACGTGGGGGTATCCTGGTGCTGAGCAAGTGTGAATCTAGGAATACAGAGGGCCCAGTAGGACTATGCAATATACAAGGTCTTCAGCTTCTTGTGGCATTAAAGAAGTGAGGAGGAAGCTCTTATGTGTTTCAGCAGGTCATACCTTGCTTTAGGAGTGGTTAGGTTTTCCATGTACATGAGCTTTGTGCATGTAAATGTCTGGGTGAGCTGAGGTCTCTAGAGGATAGCAGATGCTACTGTCGAGATATTGTGGATCAATGTTATAAGGGCTTTGAAAGTGTGGGTGAGGAGTTAGGATTGTGTTAGTTTGTGAGTGGTGAGCAAGTGGTACTCCTTTAGGTGTGATATGATGTGGATGTGTCATAAGAGGTTGAGAGTGATTCTGGCCACCAAGTTCTAAATCATCTGCAGCCTTCCGGTGTTTATTTTGATGATGCTAGACTAGAGGGTGTTCCCATAGTCCAGCTTGTTTGTGTCCAGGGCATGAGTGATGGTATTCTGGGTGCTAGTTGGGAGACATTTGAAAACCTTACTCAGCATCTTTAGGGTATGGAAGCATGAGGCAGTGACAACACTGATCTGGGCAGCCATGTTGAGTTTGCTGTTGATGATGATCCCGAGGTTCGTGGGTGATGTATGTCAGTGTCGGTCACTAGCTGGAGTCCCACAGTGATGTGCACTTCCTGAAGAAGATCATTTGATCCTTGTCAGTGTTCAGCTTTAGACAATTGGTCTTAATCCAGAGGCAAATTTTAGTCATTCAAGCATTGAACTTCATCTGGGTGTTGGCCCTCAAGTCCGAGAGAATCAGTTGCATTGGAGTAGGAGGGGATGTTGATATCATGAAAGTGGAAGATGCTGGCTAGAGTGATCATGTAAGCCTTAAAAAGGGCTAAGCTCAGGGAGGATCCTTGTGTAACTCCACAGATGAGGTGGCAGATGTCTGTGGTGTCCTGTGCCAGACTGACTGGGTCAGTCCTTCCAGTCAAGGAGGAGTAGAACCATCAGAGTGCAGATCCTTGTACTGAAATGTGTAGGCATTAGATTAGGATGGGGTGGGAAGGTCTAAGAGGATGAGGTCTGCCATCTCTCCTCTGTTCAGAGTCATATGGTTGTCATCCATGGCACAGATGAGGGGAGTTTCCATGCTGCAGCTGGGTCTGAAACCAGACTGAGTGGCATTGAGGAGTTGGCGGTCATTGAGGTATTGAGGGAGATGTCTGTTGATGATTTTCTTTAAGACCTTGGCCAGGAATGGTAGCAGGGAGATCGGTCTGTAGTCGGCGAGCAATGAAGGGTCTGGAGAGGGTATCTTCAGTGATTGAAGAAGAGTTGAGTGTTAACAATCCTCTAGAGATGTTGTGGAAGAGGTGGGGGCACTCACAATAGGTGTGACCATAGCGCTGATATGTTGCTTTCTTCTGGAGTATGCACAGTAGGGGTCCGATTGGGCACCTGAGAGAACGGACTTCAATTTGGCAGTGGTTTCTTCTGGGGTGATGACAGGCCATGTGGTAAGCTTTGGTTCTTTGAATAAGATCAAGGCATTTAGTGAGATCTGTCAGATCCGGTTGCAGCCTGAAGTTGCTGTAAATAGTTGTACTTTTGTTCCTGAGCAATTGAGGGAGATTATTGCTGAGGTCCTGCAAGGGAGTGATACAGTTGGAGGTGGCTGATGGTGAAGTGAAATCTTTCACAATGGCAACAATGTCTTTGCTTCTGTTCATGCTGGCATTCATCTGGTTTCACATCACTTGATGGGAGCGTCTCAGGATGAATTGGAATGTGCTCCTGTCTGCCTTGTCCTGGCTAATTATCCATTTGAACTCCATTTGTTTTCAGTGGCAGTTCATCAGTCTGAGTTCCTCCATGTACCAAGTGGCGTGGGGTTTGGGTCTTGTTTTATTGTTGTTTTTGAGGGGGCCTTGGCAGTGGGAGCAGGAGGTGATTCAATTGCTGAAATTCCTGACGGCTCTGGGTCAGTGGGGAGTCTGTTGCTGTGTTCAGGTCAGTGGATGTTGAGGGTGGTGTTCCAGCCCTTGTAACTGATGTTCTTCGAGTTTTGGTGGACTAGTCTTTTTGGGGTGCATGTGCACTGGACAGAGACAGGGATGCTGAACTTGACAAAGGGGTGGTTTGTCCATAGAACTGGTGTGGGTTTGTCGACTCAGATGTTCCCTAATTTGAAGAAAATAGAGTCCAGGAGATGTCCAGAAATATGGGTAAGTCCCTTTATTAATTGTGTAAGGCCCAGGCTTCCAAGGTCTTCAATGAGAGTTCTTAAGTTGTGATTGATGTGGTCTTCCAGGTGGAAGATCAGGTCCCTGAGTAGGATGTAATTGCTAGCAGTGAGGGTCAGTGGTGCAGCGAAGTCTGTGACGGTGTTCGTGAAGTTGGTGTGTGGTCGCTGTGGTCTGTAGATGCCACTTAGGGTGAAGTTGGAGTGTAAATGACAGGTGTTCTATGTTGGAGGATTATGTGTCCATGGATGTGGTGCAGCTGATGATGTTCCTATTTTTCAGTCCAATGTCCCCATCAAAATATGTTTCATGGCCACAAGTGGCAAGCAGCATTGTATTTCACATGCTGGTATTGGTTGATAGCTATTTGCTGGTCTAATTAGACAACTAGCCTCTACTTCAAAAATCAACAACCTGTGTTTGGTGAACTTGTTCCCGACAGGGGAACCCACTCTCCACGAGGCACTCTCCAACATCATGGGAGCTTACCATCATTCCCAGGAGACAATGGCAACGGTACTGGCCAAGATCCAGGAGACCCAGCGGCTGCAGGAGGAACACTACCTTGGGATCAGAGAGGACTTGAAATCCATTAACACCACCCTGGTCACCATTGCAGGGGTGCTGGCAGACCTCGCCAACACCAGGAGGGACACAGTGGCACAAAAAGAGGCCCCTGACACTAGCCTGGAACATGAACAGCCCTCCACCTCCGCTGGCGCTAGTGGACAGGAGGTGCCGCCACAGGAACAACAGGAGACCAGCACCCCACCCCCTGCAGATGGAGAACCACCCAGCAAACGGTCCCTGAGATCCAGGAACAAGACAGAGAACAATGCCAAGACCCCTGCCAGGAAATGAGACCCCCCTGAATGTTACCCTTCTGTCCCACTATGTCACCCTGTCCATCCTTAAACTGTCATTGCTCCACTTCCTATGCCCCTTTGGACAATGCACCTGTGAAACAAATAGACTGGACTCTGCCATAGACATTCCTCCACCATCCCCAGCCCATTTTACAACCCCCTCCACTGATTTGCACAGGAATAAACACACTTCAATCACAAAACAATCTGGAGTCAGTCTGTGCTTTCACAAATGACATGTGGAGTAGTCTGAGTGGGTGTATAACTCTCAGTGGGTCTGTCAGTGGGTGCATGAGTGTCTGACTATGTCTGTGAGTAGATATCAGAGTGTCTGAGTGGGTGTGTGAGTGTGTGTGAGAGTGTCTGACTGGGTCTGTGAGTGGGTGTGTGAGTATCTGAGTGGATCTGTGAGGGTGTGTATGAGTGTCACTGGGTCTGTGAGTGGGTGCATGAGAATCTGAGTGGATCTGTGAGTGGGTGCATAAGAGTCTGAGTGGGTCTGTGAGTGAGGGTATAAGTGTCAGTGAGTCTGTGATTGAGTACATGAGTGTGTGACTGGGTCTGTGAGTGGTTGAGTGAGTGTCCAAGTGGGTCTAACAGTGTGTGTGTGACTAAACATATATGTTTTTCTTTATCAGCAGGATTCACAACACTGTTGCGATGTTACGCTGGGGGGCCGCACTGAGCGCCGCAATGGAGTCACAACTCTACGTTCATCCAAAGAAAGGGGTGTTTAACCTTTTTAAACTCATAATGGAGACCTCACAAACCCATCCATTACCCCTATGTGGTCAGTTTATCTCTATCCTGACCACTTGTATTAATTTGTCACTAACATCCATCGCCCAGGACCGTTGCCAGTCAAATAAATGGTGGTTGCAACTTTCTGAAGCACTTTGCAGCCACCCAATCACAATACTACTTTTGGCGTGCGGAGTTGCAACGCTCCACGTAGGAGTTGCGACAGACCTGTGTCCCTATATATACAAATTCGTTTTCCATTTAATTACAAGAAAACCACTGAATGGATTCACACAAAATCACAAAAGTTCACTTTCCGGACCAAGATCTACCTTTCTGCCAAATTTAGTGTAATTCCGTATAGTAGTTTCATCGCTATCGCTGTTAAAAATCCTGGTGGTAAAATGAAGGGAGAAAAAGTGTTTTGACACCCCACCCTTTATGTCGGCCCCCACTTCACTGATTACCCCGACACTCTCCAGACAGCAGCTGATGTAACTGGTGAATTTTTGGGGAACATTTTCTGAAGATTTATCAACTGGTACCAAAGATATAGGCAAGTAAAAAAATGCTTTTTCTATAGAAACTTAGGCCCTCATTGCAACCCTGGCGGTAAATGCCACCTACCGCTGTGTTGACGGCGGCCAACATACCGTGACCGAGGTGGTAATCCACCACGGGCTTTATGACCCACACATAGAATACCGCCACAATACAGACACCCACTCAAGTCCGCCAGACCAAAGGTCAGTAATAAACTGGTGATAGCAAAACCCACACTGTTAACCCAACAGGAATACGTCCACAGTATCATGACCCACCAATCAACGCAGTGGTCTTTCAACCGCAGTAAACCATTGGCGGTACACACCGCCGCGCTCAAAATACACACACACTTACAAAACGACACCACATTGGACAATTCAAACTACACACACCTGGCACACATACACACACCACACCCACACACCCAATCCAATATAAAACACACACCCACATTTCCCACAACCCCTTACAATGAAAAAAAAGATAGCCAACACAGAGAGAGACACAGGCCCGGAGCACCCACTGAATCTGAGGCACACCATCATCCATACACCATTCACGCACATCACAGCATACACCACAACACATCACCCCACACATCACCTTAAACATCCTCACACATATCATGCATACCACATCCATGGTACCCAAAAGACGCTCCAGGTTTTCTGAGGAGGAGCTAAGGGTCATGGTGGAGGGAGTCATCCAGGTAGAGCCACAGCTATTCAGATCACAGTTGCAGCAGACGTCCAATGCTAGGAAGATGGAGCTATGGCGGAGAATCGTGGACAGGGTCAATACCGTGGGACAGCACCCAAGGACCAGGGAGGACATCAGGAAGAGGTGGAACGACCTACGCGGGAAGGTGCATTCGGTGGTATCAAGACACCAGATTGCTGTGCAGAGGACTGGCGGTGGACCCCCACCTCCTCCTCCAAAACTAACAACATGGGAGAAGTAAGTCTTGGCGATCATGCATCCTGAGTGCCTTGCAGGAGTAGCAGGAGGACTGAACTCTGGTAAGTCAAATCATTACTACTATATCCCCGACCCTACCTGCATGCCATCATAAACTCCTATCCCTACCCTCACCCCATCACTCCATCAAATAACATACACCCCACTATTACAACCCACCATCCCAATGCCAAGCCCTGCATGCAACAACAATGCATGGACACCCATCACAGACCTGCATGGGAACCCATAACTCCAGCATGCCCAATAGAGAGACTCACCCAGTCCACAAAATCCAAGGCCAAGCCGACAGGGAAAGCACAATCATACAGGGAAACCCACCCATGCACAAGATGGCACATGCAGATTCATTAACAATGCCCTTGCATCCCAACAGGACCCCTACCCTGCAGCTCCGCACACCTGGATCACGATGACCAACCTGGCCCATCAGGGACCTCTGGACAGTCGTTGACCTTGCCACAGTCCCAACCCACCACAGAGCCTCCCCCCTCAGGAAATCCCAGCACAGCACCCACCCAGCAGGCCCATGCCACTGTCCCCAGGACACGTCAATCAGCAGTGTGTCCACCACTACAGGGACCCCAGACCACCCCACAAACACAGGACAATCAGGGACCTGGGGTCAGTGGCAGTGGGCATACGGTTAAAGGGACAGAGGCACAGAACAACAGGGAAGCTGGGAGGACTGCTGTGCGATGGGGGAGGACAGGCCAAGAGAACTGACCCTCCACGAGGCACTCTCCAACCTTCTGGGAACATTCCACCATTCCCAGGAGACCATAGGCCAGGTACTGGCCAAGTTGCAGGAGACCCAGCGGCTGCAGGAGGGACAGTACCTGGGGATCAGGGAGGACCTAACAAAACTTTACACCATTCTGGTCACCATTGTAGGGGAGCTAGTTGACATGGGCAAGACCATGAGGGAGGCAGTGGCACACCAACAGTCCCCTGACACTAGCCACACCAAGGAACAGCCTTCCACCTCCGCAGGCGCTAGTGGACAGGAGGCCCCGCTGCAGGACCAACTGGCCACCAGCACCCCACCCCCTCCAGAAGGAGAACCACCCCGCAAACGGTCCCTGCGATCCAGGCAGTAGACAGAGAACATTGCCAAGACCCCCGCCAGGAAATAAGACTCTCCTGATTGTCACCCTTCTGTCCCACTCTGTCACCCTGTCCACCTTGAACTGCCATTATTCCCCCTCCTATGCCCCATTGGACGATGCACCTGTGATACCAATAGACTGGACTCTAACTGGACAATCCTCCACCATCACCCCAGCCCCTTGCTCATACCCCCATACTTATTTGCACAAGAATAAACACCCATGAAACAAATACCATACTGGAGTCAGTGTAAGTATTCGAAAAATGTATTAGTACAACATCATCAAAGCATTGCAATGTATATGTTCAGTGAAATATACTACAGGATGACCTTTGGTGGGCAGCAGTACATATAGCAGGAGCCAGAATGGGGTACACAGATCTGGAAAATAGGGTCTCCAACGGGTACACTGAGGGGGTGATTATGACCTTGGCGGACGGCGGAGGCCGTCCGCCAAGGTACCGCCGCCAAATGACCGCACCATTCAGACATTTCCTCTGGGCCGGCGGGCGCTCTCCAAAAGAGCGCCCGCCGGCCCAGAGGAAATGCCCCTGCAACGAGGACGCCGGCTCAGAATTGAGCCGGCGTAGTTGCAGGGGTGCGACGGGTGCAGTTTGCACCCGTCGCGTATTTCAGTGTCTGCATTGCAGACACTGAAATACAAAGTGGGGCCCTCTTACGGGGGCCCCTGCAGTGCCCATGCCATGGGCACTGCAGGGGCCCCCAGGGGCCCCGTGGCACCCCCTACCGCCATCCTGTTCCTGGCGGGAGACCCGCCAGGAACAGGATGGCGGTAGGGGGTGTCAGAATCCCCATGGCGGCGGAGCGCGCTCTGCCGCCATGGAGGATTCCCCCGAGCAGCGGGAAGTCGGCGGGAGACCGCCGACTTTCCGCTTCTGACCGCGGCTGAACCGCCGCGGTCAGAATGCTCGTGGGAGGACCGCCAGCCTGTTGGCGGTGCTCCCGTGGTCGGTGGCCCTGGCGGCCACCGGCCGCCAGGGTCAGAATGACCCCCTCAGTGTCCAAAGGCAGAGGGAAAGAGGCTGCCATGTACAATGTCCAAAAGATTACTGAAAAGTAAAGTTGAGTTACAGTCTCTTAACTTTGTGTCACTGGAAGTACTGTTAGATAATGTTTGTTCTGTTGTCCACATCTTCTTCATCTGCCTCCTCTTCCTCTCTGTCCACAGGCTCCACCGCTGCCACAAGACCATCTCCAGGCTCATCCTCCTGTAGAAAAGGCACCTGACGCCTCAAGGCCAGGTTGTGCAACATACAGCATGCCACGATGATCTGGCACACCTTCTTCGGTGAGTAGTACAGGGAACCACTAGTCATATCGAGGGACCGGAACCTGGCCTTCAGGAGGCAGAAGGTCCTTTCAATAATCCTCCTTGTACGCCCATGTGCCTTATTGTAACATTCCTCTGCCCTTGTCCTGGCATTCCTCACTGGGGTCAGTAGACATGAGAGGTTGGGGTAACCAGAGTCACCTGTAAATTTCGAGGGACAACTGTTGGACACACACTAACCTTAGGGACAACCCCATACCCAGACACCTACTTATACTGGGTGGGGACCTTATGCTCACCTATTAGCCACACCCAGTGCCTCTGGAGCTGGCCTAGGTGTCATGCACAGACCCAGGGTATTTGGCATTCACATGGGAGATGTACTGGTCTGCCAAACACACCATCTGCACATTCATCGAGTGATAGCTTTTTCTATTCCTGTAAACCTGTTAATTTCTCGGGGGGGGAGCAAATGCCACATGTGTATCATCAGTGGCACCAATGATGTTGGGGATATGTCCCAGGGGATAGAAGTCAGCTTTCACTGTGGCCAAATCATCCACCTGCAGGAACACGATGTAGCTGTGCATGTGTTTCAGCATGGAAGACAATACGTTGGAGAACATTGGCTGAGACATTCCTAATGCCACGGCCACTGTAGTTTGAAAAGAACCACTTGCCAGGAAATGCAGCACTGACAGAACCTGCACTAGAGGGGGTATTCCTGTGGGCTGGCGGATAGCTGAAATCAGGTCTGGCTCCAATTGGGCACACAGTTCTTGAATTGTGGCACAATCAAGTCTGTATGTGATGATAATGTGTCTGTCCTCCGATTGTCGAAAGGTCCACCAGCGGTCTATACACCAGAGGGTGCCGCCATCTCATCATCTGCCTTAGAGGTTGTACCCTATGGAGGAGAATGGTGAGCAGAAGATCATATTTCCACATAGAATGCACAACTGTTGCTGAATTTAGGTCACACAAGCAGTGTGTGAAGTCAAGAGTCAGTTGATGGGCCAATGTCTGCCATGACGCAGTTAGGTGCTATGCCATGTGCCCACTGAAACGGCGGCTGCCTGACCTGTGAGGAGGGGCAAGTGAAAATGAGGTAAGTGCGCCGGCGTTGTGCTCCGTCGCGATAGGCGGTTGATGACCGCCGTGCAGATTCGCATTGGTTATTATTGGGCCCTATGGGTTTCTAGAGCCAATTGCGATGTACGCCGGAGGTGACGGTGCGCACCGCCGTGGACATCACTGCCATTTTCTGACTATTCACTCACTTGCTATCTGACTGTCAACAGGAGAGGACCTACACTGCAAGTGCTGCTGTGACCTGAGTCTGGAAGTGACAATGGCAAGAGTGTCTGTGGAAAGGGCCCCTGCCTTCATTGCGGAGGAGTTGGAGAAACTGGTGGATGGGGTCCTGCCACAGTACACGTTAGTCTACGGTCCTCCAGACAAACAGGTGAGTACACTGTGAGCATGATGTGTGGATGTAAACCACATGTTGGGAGGTGCTGATGCGTCCTGGCCGAGTGCTGCATGAGAGGTGGTGAGTGTATGTGCGTCAGGGCATGGGTGGGAACTGGGGGGCAATGAGTATGCCAGTACGGACGGGTGAGTAATTTCCTTTTCTGCTGTATTTTCACTCTAGGTCAGCGCCCACCAGAAAAAGGGTATTTGGCGTGCCATCGCCAAGGAGGTCAGGACCCTAGGGGTCTACCACAGGCGGAGCACCCACTACCGCAACAGATGGGAGGACCTGCGCCGCTAGACCAAGAAAACGGCAGAGGCCCAGCTGGGGCTGGCCTCCCAAAGTGGAAGGGGTGCCTGTCGCGCCATGACCCCCCTGATGTACCGCATCCTGGCGGTGGCCTATCCGGAGTTGGATGGGCGCTTGAAGGCATCACAGCAACCACAAGGGGGTGAGTGCAGATCCTGAATGATGACTTTGCGCTCTTTGGGAGCTAGCTGGGTGGGGGATGTGGGCTGTGGGTGCCCCTAGCCCAGGGCGATCATGGCAGGGTAGGTCCCTTGTGTGCAGCCTCTGAAGCACTCCAAACCCATTGGTGTTGGTGGGCATCTACTACTGGGCAGGGTCCTGTGGGTGTCAGGTGTGCAGATGCTAGTCTTAGGCATTGTACCCCATGGGCTTGTGACTACCTTACTGACTGGTGGGGCATGACCTAGTGCATAGGGCAGCTTCCTGTGTGTTGTGTACACCAATGGTGGTGTTGTTGCTGTCATTGACCAAGTGTATCCTCTGTCTCTCCCCCCCTTTTTATTTTGTCACCCTTGTGTCAATTAGCATCATCTGGTGGTGGAGCAGAGGCACTGGCGACAGAGGGAGCTGCATCCCACATGGCCCATGAGGACGAATCCACCGAGGGTGAAGGCACCAGTGGGACGGAGGCCGAGGGGAGCACCACGACGGGGACAGGAGGGGCGACCAGTGACAGCAACTCCTCCTTCGATGGAAGCTCCCTGGTGGTGGCGGACACATCTATGCCCACTCCAACAGCAGGTACAGCCACAACTCCCCCTACCAGCACCGCCCTCCCAGCAGCCCCTTGGCGTGTTTCCTTTGCCCGCTCACCCAGGAGGGTGGGCATCTCCTTCGCCACAGGGACCTCCGGCCCTGCCCCAGTCAGCCCTGCTGCCCTAAGTGAGGAGGCTATTGACCTCCTGAGATCCCTCACTGTTGGGCAGTCAACCATTCCAAATGCCATCCAGGGTGTTGAGAGGCATTTGCAACAAACAAATGCATACCTGGAGGGCATTCATTCTGGCATGGCGTCCCAACAGGGAGCATTTCAGGCTCTGGCCTCAGCACTGATGGCAGCCATTGTCCCAGTGTCTAGCCACCCCCCTCCAACCTCCTCTACCCAGTCCCAATCCCCTCAACCCCAGCCTATCCCAAGCACACCTTCAGACCAGCATGCACCCAAATCAACACACAGAAGCGGCTCAGGCAAAAACAAGCACCACACTTCATCCCACAGGCACTCTCACAAGCACCATCCCCATGCTGACACACCAACATCCACTGCCTCCACTGTGCCCCCCTCCTCTTCCTCATCCACCCCCTCCCAGTATCGTCTCCACTCACACATGCATGCACTACATCCTCATCCACTACCTCCATCATCAGCACGCCCATCACAACACAGCCCTCACGAGCAGTCACCACCCCACAACCATGCACACGTCCCCTGTGTCCTCTCCCAGTGTGTCTGTGAGCCCTCCTCCCAAAGTACACAAACGCAAGCACCCACCCACCCAACAGCCGTCCACCTCACAACAGCATCCAGCCCATGCACCTTCACCCAAACTCAGCATATGTACACCTCCTACAACCACTCCCACTACCTCCACTCCCAAACCCTCTCCATCTTCTCGTCCCAGTGTGTCAAAAAAATATTTTCCTGGCAAACACTGACGTCTTCCCTACGCCTTCCCCTCCCCGTCCTTCTCCTCGGGCCAGGGTTTCAAGATCCCAGGCCAGCACCTCAGCTACCAAGTCGACGTCTGCTCTGGTACCCCCAAGTCCCAGGGGATCAAAGGAGGCACCCGTCAGGGCTGCCAGTGTGCCACCGACCCCTGCAAAGGACCAACCTATTTCGCCACCTGCCAAGGTGAAGAAGGTGCCAGCATGCAGCACGGGCAAGAAGCACGACCCACCCAGCAAGCCCTCCTCCAAAACTGCATCTGCCAGTGCTAAGGTCCCAGCAGCGTCTACCAAGGTGGGGAAGGGGAAGAAAACCCAAGGAAAGGCACTTCAGGCCTCAGAGCCTCCTGGTGAGGGACTGGTGCCCACCATCAGTACAGACAGCCCAGCAACCTGTACCCTGGAAAGCACCACAGCAGGCACCACAATCTGCACCGCCATCTGCACCGCCACCTGCACTGCCCCCTGCACCGCAACCTGCACCGCCCCCTGCACTGCCACCTGCACCACCGCTGCCACAACAGTCAGCAGCATCATCCCCAGTGGGCAGCCATCTGAGCCTGCAGGAGACGGCCTGATGTCTCCCTCCTCTACTACCAGCACCTGCACCACAGCCAGCACCGGCAGCATCTCTGCTGCAGACACCGCAGCAAGCACCACCACCTGCACTGCCATCTGCACCATCACATGCCCAGCCGTTGCCACTACATCTGTCATCATCAGCATCCCCAGTGGGCAGCCGTCTGGGGATGCAGGAGGCGGCCTGGACCCTCCACCAACCACTTGAAGCACCAGCACCGGAAATACCAGCATTTTTCAGCCTAAGTCACAACAGGATGGAGTCTGCCTCTGCCTCCATGGAGTGTCATGCTACCTGTTTTTGCACATCTCGTGCCTCAGACACCCAGGTGAGGGAATAGGAACTGCCAGACCCCAGGTGCAGCATCACTGGGCACAAGGCCCACTCCAGAACTAGTGGAGATATGCATCCACTATCACTTTACTTGGCAGGATGAAGCAGACTGGGCACAAGGCCCTCTCCAGAACCAGTGGAAGAAGGCATCCATTTGAGAGACTGTGCCTTTGCACTCCCCAAGACCAGTCAGTGGGAAAACCACCCACTTGAGAGACTTGAGAGACTGTGGCTTTGCACTCCCCAGGGCCAGGCAGTGGGCAAACCACCCGCTTGAGAGACTTGAGAGACTGTGGCTTTGCACTCCCCAGGACCAGGCAGTGGGCAAACCACCCGCTTGAGAGACTTGAGAGATTGTGGCTTTGTACTCCCCAGGACCAGGTAGTGGGCAAATCACCCACTTGAGAGACTTGAGAGGCTGTGGCTTTGCACTCGCCAGGACCAGGCAGTGGGCAAACCACCCACTTGAGAGACTGTGGCCTTGTACTCCCCAGGACCAAGCAGTGGGCATGTTGCACCCTCCAAGATCCGTGGCATAGTACCATCTTCCGGTTGAGGTGCCCCCTTCCCTTCCCCCTGAGGTGCCTGTGTGTTTTCGACCTAATGCCCCTGCAGTGTTCCATCGGTTTTGAGGGAGGAGTCAAGTGTGGGCTTCACCCATGTTTTTTTGCCCAGTTGGCAATGAACTTTTGCAAAGGACAGTGTACGGCCTTCAGTACATATTGTAAATATTTGTATATACTGTTTTTTCCTATCGTTAACTTTATCTGCATTTCTAAATATCAATATTTGCACTCAATTCCTTTTGTACTTGCGTTCTTCCAGGGGGTTACGGGGTGTAAATGTACTGTTGCTGCATGTGTTTGTGTGTATAGTGTTGGGGGTGGGGGTGTTGCATGTTGCGTGTGTGTGTCACTCTCTTTTTCCTCCCCCCTCCCCTGTGTGCTAGGTGCAGTGCTCACTGTGGTCGTCGCCGCTGCCTTCTTTGGTGTTCCTGGTGTACTAACAGATACACCAGCATCAGCAGGACCTGTAGTTCGGGCTCCATGGCGTCCTGGTTGTTCGTTGAGTGTCAAAAGGTGAGTGGTTCCCCTTCTGGGTACTGTTCCACTGTGCTTTTGATGCCGTTCATACCGCCCCGTTAAACCTGGAGGATTGGTTGGTTGTAATAGGGTGGGCGGTACATTGTCTTCCTCCTGTCTGTTGGCGGTTACCACCGCAGTGTTTGTTGCTACCGCCGTGGCAGTCGGCGTGTTAAAGTGGCTGTCTGTGTTGGCGGTTTCCGCTGTGGTCGTGATCCCATTTTTTTTTACTGCCGGCCTGTTGGCGGTATTACCGCTGCTTTATCACTAACCGCCAGTGTTGTAATGAGGGTCTTAGTCCTAACTATAATTACTTAGTGTCGACCACCATTAGGTAATAAATATCTATATATCTAGATATATATACATATATATATAGATTTGTGTATCATGGATCCTCCGGCAGGGGGAGGGGGGACTTGTAGTCACCCTTACTCCATAGCTCTACCCTCGCTGCCAAACCGGTGATGAAACCATCCAGGGCCTGAACAGAAATAATCCATCAATAAATAGATGCAGTATTCCTTCATTAGTAACACATTAGGTGTGTACTGGTACTTTCTTCTATGTTAGAAGTGGCACCAGGGAGCAATTCCTGGTCCTGATGTAAAGGCTAGGGTTAGGCTTAAAACATGTAGATCCTGTACTGGAAAGACAGGTACATAGCACACTGCCCTTTCCACTCACCCCACTTTTAATTATACTGGCACTAGAGTAGGAAATAAAACATTGGTTGTTCTAGGAGGCAGGTATTTTTACTTTTCATGACCCCCCACTCCTATGCTATATACCATCATAGGGAATTACATATTAGGTGCTTCCATGTATCTGTCAGTCGCAGCATGCCTCTTCTGCAATGGAACGGATTGGACCCGATGATGAAGCATGTCACCAAGGATTAACCTGTGGTGAGTGAAGCCGATGTCCACACAGTAGAGATGTTTAAGTAAGTATTTAATTCAAAAGCACGACCTAGCGTCCAACCACACCAGAGGGAAGCCGGTAACTGCCACCTCCAGAATGTCAGGACACGTACATTCTAAAGACCATGACATAAGAACAAAACACATCCTCTTCTCTTCACATTGGTGAGATGAAAGGGAAATCAGCCATGAAACATAAAAATGAACTTAAAAATGAACTTTACCCCATAACATAATCATCCAAGTAATTTGGTAGTTTGTGCATCCTCACAGGGGTGGTCATTCTGACCCACAACAGGCAAACCACCAAAATACAGACATCCACAAAAGTCTGCCACACCAAAGGGCAGCGAGAAACTGGCGATGACCAAACCTCCACCGTCACGCCAACAAAAATACACCCACACTATCACGACACACGAATCCACGCGGCGGTCTTTCAACCGCGGTATTCCATTGGCGGTACACACCGCCGCGCTCAAAATACACACACACTTACAAAACACAGCCACATTGGACAATTCAAAATACACACACCTGATACACATACACACACCACTCCCACACACCCAATACAATATAAAACACACACCCACATCACCCACAAACCTCCACTCCTAGAGATTCGTGAACACGCACCGAGAAAAGACATCCGAGCACCCAGACGCCCAATTCACTGTTACCCAGCAATATTTGCACGCACTTCACACAACACAACAATACACATCACCACACTTACCACCACACAATCCACCCTACACATCACCCACACCAACCCATGGCACCGCGAAGACACCCCAGGTTCTCTGATGATGAACTCAGGGTCATGGTGGAGGAAATAGTACGAATAGAGCCACAGCTGTTTGGGACACAGGTGCAGCACACCACCATTGCCTCCACCCCCAGAAGAGGCCCACAGTGAGGACAGCAGCTCTGTCTCCCTGGATCTAGATGACCAGCCCGGTCCATCGGGGACCTCGGGACAGTCGGTTCTCCTCACACAGCCACAGGCCACAGCAGACCTTCCCCCCTCTGGTAACACCAGCACAGCACCCACCCAGCGGGCCCAAACCTCTGTCCCCAGGACACGTCAATCAGCGGTGTGTCCACCACTATAGGGAACCCAGGCTAACCCAACACCCCAACAACAATAGGGACCTGGGAGCAGTGGTAGTGGGCACACGGTCCAGGGGACAGAGCCCCATGGAAACAGGGGAACTGGGAGGGCTGCTGTGCGACAGGGGGGGGACAGGCCAAGGGAACCCACTCTCCACGAGGCCCTCTCCTCCATCATGGGAGCATACCACCACTCCCAGGAGACGATGGCGACAGTCCTGGCCAGGTTTCAGGAGATCCAGCTTCTGCAGGAGCAACAGTATATGGGGTTCAGGGAGGAACTAAGAAACATCAGTTCCGCCATGGGTACCATCGTAGTGGCCCTGAAAGAGGCAGTCACCACATTGCGGGACACTGTGGCACCTCAAAGGGCCCCTGACACTAGCATGCACCAAGAACTGCCTACCACCTCCGCCGGCGCTAGTGGACAGGAGGCCCCGACACAAGACCAACAGGCCACCAGAACCGCAGCCCCTGCAGAAGGAGAACCACCCCGCAAGTGGGCCCTGAGATCCAGGAAGAAGACAGAGTAAGATGTCAAGACCCCCGCCAGCAAAGGATACCGCCCTGATTGTCATCCCACTGTCCCACATTGTCACCCTGTCCAACCTTAAACTGCCCCTGCTCCACTTCCCACAGGAATTTGGACAAAGCACCTGTGAAACTGATAGTCTGGACTCTGCCATGGACAATCCTCCACCATCACCCCTCACCGATTTGCAACCACCCATCCAATTTAGAGCACTTGAAAAAAATACACTTATTTCACAAAACAATCTGGAGTCTGGCTGTGATTTAGAACAAATGTATTAGACATGACCGTGCCAAAATGTACATTCACATTGTGATGCCAACAAACTGCTGTCACACAGCTGTAGTCCATGGGGAAACAAAGCAGATGTCACGCAGTGGGGCCCACATCTCTGAAAACGGAAGGGAAAGTCACAACACAGTTACCATACACTGGGGGAAAAAGTCAGACAGCAGAGAGGTAGGAGTCTTTAAGTAAATGTAATATGCCGGTGTGTACTCTTACCTGTGTGTCACTGAAAATACTGCTGTATTACTGTGTTCCTGTTCTCTATGTCGTCCTCTTCGGCTTCCTCCTCTTCACTCTCCACAGCCTCCACAGCTGCTACAACACCACCATCTGGACCATCCTCCTGCAGAAAAGGCACCTGGTGGCACAAAGCCAGGTTGTGAAGCATATAGCAGGCCACGATGATCTGGCACACCTACTTTGGAGAGTACATTAGGGATCCACCTGTCATATGGAGGCACCTGAACCTGGCCTTCAGGAGGCCAAAGGTTCGCTCGATCACCCTCCTAGTCCGCCCATGGGCCTCATTGTACCGTTCCTCTGCCCTTGTCCTGGGATTCCTCACTGGGGTCAGTAGCCATGACAGGTTGGGGTAACCAGAGTCCCCTAAAAGCCACACACGGTGCCTCTGGAGTTGCCCCACCACATACGGATGCTGCTATTCCGCAGGATGTACGCGTCATGCACTGAGCCAGGGAACTTGACATTAACATGGGAGATGTACTGGTCAGCCAAACACACCATCTGTACATTCATGGAATGATAACTCTTTCTGTTCCAGTACACTTGTTCACTCCTGCTGGGGGGGACCAAAGCAACATGTGTCCCATCAATGGCACCTATGATGTTGGGGATATGTCCAAGGGCATAGAAATCACCCTTCACTGTAGGCAAATCCCCCACCTCAGGGAAAACGATGTAGCTCCGCATGTGTTTGAGCAGGGCAGACAACACTCTGGACAACACCTTGGAAAACATAGGCTGGGACATCCCTGATGATATGGCCACTGTTGTTTGAAATGACCCACTTGCTAAGAAATGGAGTACTGACAGCACCTGCACTAGAGGGGGGATCCCTGTGGGTTGGCGGATGGGTGACATCAGGTCTGGCTCCAGCTGGGCACACAGTTCCTGTATAGTGGCTCGGTCAAGCCTGTATGTCAGTATGACATGTCGTTCCTCCATTGTCGACAGGTCCACCAGCGGTCTGTACACGGGAAGATTCCTCCATCTCCTCGCATGTCCCAGCGGACGGTGCCTATGAAGGACAACAGCGAGCACAGAGTCAATCAACCCACAGGTACGTAACCACAGCTTGCACATAACACAATTCCCAATGCATTGAATGGCTTGTATGAGTGTCGATGCAAGGCCTAGGTATGTGTGACACAGTTGGTAATTAGGCCATGTGGGCCCTTGAAATGGCGGCTGCCTGACCTGTGAAGTGCGACAGTGGGATGTGAGGTCAATGCGCTGGCGTGGCGCACTGCGGCGGTCGAAGACCGCGGCGCAAAGCCGCATTGGTTAACATTGAACCCTATGGGTTTCAGGAGCCAATGACGATGTGCGCCGGCAGTCGCGGTACGCACCGCCGCGGTATGCACCGCAGCGGGTGTGACCACCATTTTCTATCTGCTTAATCACTCGATACCTGATCTTCGACAGGAGAAGACCTACACTGCAAGTGCTGCTGTGACCTCGGTCTGGAAGAGACAATGGCTCATGCAACTGGAGAAAGGGCCCCTGCCTTCACTGCGGAGGAGTTGGAGAAACTTGTGGATGGGGTCCTCCCCCAGTATGCGCTACTCTACGGTCCTCCAGACCAACAGGTAAGTACACTGGGACCATGCTTAGTGGGCAATGCCTGGGTTGAGTGGGGTGGATGAAAGATGGTGGGGAGGGAAGCGATTGAGGCATGCATCAAACGACAGATGAGAGCATGTGCCACATGGCAAGGGTGGGGATGGGGGGCCACTCACATCGAGCATGCAGAAGGTGATGAAATGACGATTTTTCTCTCCCTGTACATGTCACATAGGTCAGCGCACACCAGAAAGTCGCAATTTGGCGTGCCATCGCCAAGGACGTCTGGACCCTGGGGGTCCACAACAGACGGGGCACCCACTGCCGGAAGAGGTGGGAGGACATCCGACGCTGGAGCAGGAAGACGGCGGAGGCTCAGCTGGGAATGGCCTCCCAACGTAGGAGGGGTGCCAGTCGTCATTTGACCCCCCTGATGTCCCGGATCCTGGCGGTGGTCTACCCCGATTTGGATGGGGGCGCGTGAGGACATCACAGCAGACACAAGGGGGTGAGTACAAATACATTCTGCTGACTTTGCGCGCAGTGGAGATGTCTGGGTGGGGGAGGAGGGCTGTGGGTATCCCTAGGCCAGGGCGATTTCTGTAGGCTAGGCCCCTCCGTAAGGCATGGCCCTGTGCCCCCGCCCCCCACCTCTGTAGGGTGCCAAGTACAGGTATCCATCTATGTGTGCAGTTGTCGTCTATAGGCTTGTAGGCCATGTCCCACGGATTGCATAGTGGACCCCAAGTGCACGGCGTAGTGCAGGGGGCTTCTGTGTCTGTCTTGTCCGCCAACGGTAGTGGTAATCCATGCACTCAACATGTCTTTATTTCTCCCCCCCCCTTTTTTGTGGTCTTCCTGTTCATGTGTGCATTAGCATCATCAGGCGGAGGAGAAGTGGCATCGGAGCACGAGGGAGCTGCATCTCACATGGCCCTGGAGGGCCATGCAACGGAGTCCGAATACACCAGTGGGACGGAGGGCGAAGGGAGCTCCACAGCGGGGACTCGTGCTGATGTCAGTGACAGCGACTCGTCCTCTGAAGGGAGCTCCCTTGTGGTGGCGGCAACATCCGTGTCCCCCGCAACAACAGGTACAGCCGCCACCCAGCGCACCAGCACCGCCCTCCCAGCAGCCCCTCAGCGTTTGCCCCGTGCCCGCTCACCCAGGAAGGTGGGCATCTCCTTCGCCCAAGGCACCGCAGGCCCTGCCCCTGTCGCCCCTGCTGCCCTCAGTGAGGAGGTCATTGACCTCCTGAGGACCATCATTGTTGGGCAGTCTACCCTTTTGAATGCCATCCAGGGTGTACAAAGGGAGGTGCACCAGAGTAATGCATACCTGGAGGGCATTCATTCGGGTCAGGCTGCCCATCAGCGATCGTTCAACGCTCTGGCCTCAGCACTTACGGCAGCAATTGTCCCTGTCTCTAGCCTCCCCCCTCCAACTTCCTCCACCCGGACCCAATCCCCTGTACCTCTGCCTATCCCAGACACACCATCAGACCAGCCTGCACACACCTCAACACCCAAGGGAAGCTCATCCAGACATAAGCACCACACATCACACAAGCATTCACACAAGGAACATCCACATGCAGACATACCAACAGCCATTGCCTCTACTGTGTCCCCCTCCTCCACGTCTCCCTCCTACCTCCCTGTGACGTCTCCACTCACACTTGCATGCACAACATCTTCAGCCACAACGTCCATCACCAGCACACCCACCAGAACACTCTGCACACGTGCAGTCACCACCCCCACTACCATTTACACGTCCCCTGTGTCCTCTCCCAGTGTGTCTGTCACCCCCTCTTCCAAACTACACAAACGCAGGCAGCCACCCACCCAACAGCCATCCACCTCACGACAGCCTCCAGCCCAAGCACCTGCACCCAAAGACACCAGACTTCACACTCCTACAACCACATCCTCTTCCTCCACTCCCATACCCACTACACCTACCCGTCCCTCTCTTTCCAAATTGCTTTTCTTTTCCAAACTTGACCTCTTTCCTACAACTCCCCCACCCCGTCCATCTCATAAGACTCCAATCAGCACCTAAGCCACCACAAAACCAGGACCTGTAAAGACTGTTTGCCATGGACTGTGGAGTCCCCCACCCTCAAGGGCATCCAGTTCAGCTAGGAGCCAAGGCACGGCCAGCCCACCCCCGGAAAAGCATCCGAAGATTGCCAGTGCCCGGCGCGAGCAACCAAAGACCCCAGAGACCAAAATCTCTACATTGGCTCCGGCAGGAAGTCGGGTGCCACCTGGCACACCCCCAAGGTGGGAAAGGGCCACAAGCGTACAGGGAAGGGTGGGAAGGGCAGCACGCCCAACAAGTCCGGCAGCAGGCCAGCTGGCCAGGAGGGCCCCACCAGCCCCATCCCAGGTGTGCAGGAGGACACCCACAGGCCCGGTACTGCAGCCCAGGAGGGCCCCGCAAGCCACGTCCCAGGTGGACAGGAGGACACCCACAGGCCGGGTACTGCAGCCCAGGAGGGCCCCGCAAGCCACCAGACAGATGAGCAGGAAGGCCCCGCCAGCCACATGTCAGGGCCGGATCCGCTGAGCAGGACACTCATCTCAAGCACCGCTCCGCTGCGCACCGCCGTCTCAAGCACCGCTGAACAGGGCACCGCCGTCTCAAGCACCGCTGGACTGGGCCCTTCATCTCAAGCACCGCTGAACAGGGCACCGCCGTCTCAAGCACCGCTGAACTGGGCACCGCCGTCTCAAACACCGCTGAACAGGGCACCGCCGTCTCAAGCACCGCTGAACTGGGCACCGCCGTCTCAAGCACCGCTGAACAGGGCACTGCCGTCTCAAGCACCGCTGCACTGGGCCCTTCATCTCAAGCACCGCTGAACAGGGCACCACCGTCTCAAGCACCGCTGAACTGGGCACCGCCGTCTCAAGCACTGCTCCGCTGGGCCCTTCATCTCAAGCACTGCTCCGCTGGGCCCTTCATCTCAAGCACCGCTCCGCTGGGCCCTTCGTCTCAAGCACCGCTCCGCTGGGCCCTTCGTCTCAAGCACCGCTGAACTGGGCCCTTCATCTCAAGCACTGCTCCGCTGGGCACCGCCGTCTCAAGAGCCGCTGAACTGGGCCCTTCATCTCAAGCACTGCTCCGCTGGGCACCGCCGTCTCAATCACCGCTGAACTGGGCTCTTCATCTCAAGCCCCGCTGAACAGGGCACCGCCGTTTGAAGCACCGCTGAACTGGGCACCGCCGTCTCAAGCACTGCTCTGCTGGGCCCTTCATCTCAAGCACTGCTCCGCTGGGCCCTTCATCTCAAGCACCGGTGAAACGGGCCCTTCATCTCAAGCACTGCTCCGCTGGGCACCGCTGTCTCAAGAGCCGCTGAACTGGGCCCTTCATCTCAAGCACTGCTCCGCTGGGCACCGCCGTTTCAAGCACCGCTGAACTGGGCCCTTCATCTCAAGCACCGCTGAACAGGGCACCGCCATCTCAAGCACCGCTGAACTGGGCACCGCCGTCTCAAGCACCGCTGAACAGGGCACCGCTGTCTCAAGCACCGCTGAACTGGGCCCTTCATCTCAAGCACCGCTGAACAGGGCACCGCCGTCTCAAGCACTGCTGAACTGGGCACCACCGTCTCAAGCACTGCTCCGCTGGGCCCTTCATCTCAAGCAATGCTCCGCTGGGCCATTCATCTCAAGCACCGCTCCGCTGGGCCCTTCATCTCAAGCACCGCTCCGCTGGGCCCTTCGTCTCAAGCACCGCTGAACAGGGCACCGCCGTCTCAAGCACCGCTGAACTGGGCCCTTCATCTCAAGCACCGCTGATCAGGGCACCGCCGTCTCAAGCACCGCTGAACTGGGCACCGCCGTCTCAAGCACCGCTGAACTGGGCACCGCCGTCTCAAGCACCGCTGAACAGGGCACCGCCATCTCAAGCACCGCTGAACAGGTCACCGGCGTCTCAAGCACCGCTGAACTGGGCACCGCCGTCTCAAGTACCGCTGAACAGGGCACCGCCGTCTCAAGCACCGCTGAACTGGGCCCTTCATCTCAAGCACCGCTGAACAGGGCACCGCCGTCTCAAGCACCACTGAACTGGGCACCGCCGTCTCAAGCACTGCTCCGCTGGGCCCTTCATCTCAAGCACTGCTCCACTGGGCCCTTCGTCTCAAGCACCGCTGAACTGGGCCCTTCATCTCAAGCACTGCTCCGCTGGGCACCGCCGTCTCAAGCACCGCTGAACTGGGCTCTTCATCTCAAGCCCCGCTGAACAGGGCACCGCCGTCTCAAGCACCGCTGAACTGGGCACCGCCGTCTCAAGCACTGCTCCGCTGGGCCCTTCATCTCAAGCACTGCTCCGCTGGGCCCTTCATCTCAAGCACTGCTCCGCTGGGCCCTTCGTCTCAAGCACCGCTCCGCTGGGCACCGCCGTCTCAAGCACTGCTCCGCTGGGCCCTTCATCTCAAGCACTGCTCCGCTGGGCCCTTCGTCTCAAGCACCACTGAACTGGGCCCTTCATCTCAAGCACTGCTCCGCTGGGCACCGCCGTCTCAAGAGCCGCTGAACTGGGCCCTTCATCTCAAGCACTGCTCCGCTGGGCACCGCCGTCTCAAGAGCCGCTGAACTGGGCCCTTCATCTCAAGCACTGCTCCGCTGGGCACCGCCGTCTCAAGCACAGCTGAACTGGGCCCTCCATCTCAAGCACCGCTGAACAGGGCACCGCCATCTCAAGCACCGCTGAACAGGGCACCGCTGTCTCCAGCACCGCTGAACTGGGCCCTTCATCTCAAGCACCGCTGAACAGGGCACCGCCGTCTCAAGCACCGCTGAACTGGGCACCGCCGTCTCAAGCACTGCTCCGCTGGGCCCTTCATCTCAAGCACTGCTCCGCTGGGCCCTTCATCTCAAGCACCGCCCCGCTGGGCCCTTCATCTCAAGCACCGCTCCGCTGGGCCCTTCGTCTCAAGCACCGCTGAACTGGGCCCTTCATCTCAAGCACTGCTCCGCTGGGCACCGCAGTCTCAAGAACCGCTGAAGTGGGCCCTTCATCTCAAGCACCGCTGAACAGGGCCCTTCATCTCAAGAACCGCTGGCCCATTGGCGGAAGGGGCAGGCCCACATCTGTGTCGGGCAGGGCTGCGCGAAGCACTCTGGGCACTAGTCCCCCTCCAGTACCAGTGGAGACTGTTATCCACTTGTGAGACTGTGGCTTTGCACTCCCCAGGATGGCACAGTGGGCAGGCCACCCACTGTAGAGACTTGAGAGACTGTGGCTTTGCACTCCCCAGGATGGCACAGTGGGCAGGCCACCCACTGCAGAGACTTGTGAGACTGTGGCTTTGCACTCCCCAGGATGGCACAGTGGGCATGCCACCCACTGTAGAGACTTGTGAGACTGTGGCTTTGCACTCCCCAGGATGGCACAGTGGGCAGGCCACCCACTGTGGAGAATTGTGAGAATGTGGCTTTGCACTCCCCAGGATGGCACAGTGGGCAGGCCACCCACTGTCTGGACTTGTGAGACTGTGGCTTTGCACTCCCCAGGATGGTACAGTGGCCATGGAGGCCCCTCGTGGATCTAGCGTCGTGGACTCATGTGGCTGAGGTGCCCCCCCTTTCCTTCCCCCTGAGGTGCCTGTAGTTTTCCTGTCTGATGCCCCTGCAGTGTTCTCTCCAATGGATTCGGGTCTCCGGTGTGGGCTTTGTCCATGTGTTGAGGACCACTGGCCCACGTACAATGACTGTAAGCCAATTTTGACCGGACAATTTACACATGTGTACATAGTTATTGGATGTCCGAATTACTTATTTACTTAGTCTTACAATATATTTGGTTTTCGATATCATATTTTTTTGTCTTTGCATTCTTCCGTGGGGTTTGGGGGGTGTTACTCTGAGTTGTTGCTCTGCATTGGTGTGTAGGTAGTTGGGGGGGGGTGTTGCATATGTATGTGCCCGTTACCTTTTCTCCTCCCTCCTCCCCTGTGTCGTAGGTGCAGTACTCACCGTAGTCTTCTGCGCCGGCGTTCGTGCTCCTAGTAGAGGAGCAGGTAGACAATTGCTGGTAGGATGTGTAGTTCGGGTTCCATGCTGTCCAGATTCCTCGTGGAGTGTGTAGAGGTGAGCGTTTTCCCGTTCGTTGTCTGTTTCCGCCGTGTTTTTATCGGCGGGGCTCCCGCCCCGGAAAAGGTGGCAGATTGGTGAGTTGTTATAGGGTGGGCGGTACATTGTCTGCCGCCTGTTTGTTTGTTCCGCCGTGGCGGTCGGAGTGTTAAAGTGGCGGTCTCTGTTGACGGTTCCCGCCAGGGTCAGAATTCCATTTTTTTGGCCGCCTGCCTGTTGGCGGGTTGGCCGCCACTTTAACACCGACCGCCAGGGTTGGAATGACCCCCAAAATCTTTAACAGGGGCTAATGATCTCTCTGCAACACAAGCTCTAAACCCCACAAATACGTCCTAAAATACTCTGCACCCCAAACAGCAGCCAAGGCTTCACGTTCGATCACTGAATAATTGAGTTCCGTTTGAGTCAAAGTTCGCGAAGCAAATGCAACAGTCTTTTCTTGACTCCCATGTATCTGTGACAACACAGCACCTAAACCGGTACCACTGGCCTCCACTGTCAGAACAGAACACAATTTTATGTCAAAAGCAGTAAGAATACCAGCATCACATATTTTATTCTTGCTATTGTCAAAACAATGTGATTGTTCAGTTGTCCAAAGGAACTTACTCCCCCTCCTCAACAATTTTCGTAGATCCTCAGTCTTGTCTGCAAACTTGTCCACAAATTTAGAATAGTACTCAACCAAACCCAGAAAAGTCCTCAATTGGTCCTTACCTACAGGTGCTGGGGCCAATCTATGGCCTCCAAAAGGCTCCTCTTAGGTTTGATGTTCCCCTTTGAAATAGTGTACACCAAGTAATCAATTTCTTCCACCAAGAAGGTGCACTTCTCTTGATTCAAACTTAACCCTGCTTCCCCAATGGCTTTGAGAACATTCTTCAGTGTGAGATTATGTTCAGCAACAGTTTCACCCAAAACCAAAATGTCAACCTGAAAGAATAAAACATTCTTAAGATTACCAAAATTTTTTGCCATCATACGTTGAAATACACTTGCAGCAGATGCAAGACCAAAAGGCATACAGGTAAACTGATAGGTGCCTTTGGGAGTCACAAATGCCGTAATATGCTTAGACTCAGGATAAAGTCTGATCTGGTGATAGGCATTCCTCAAATCCAATTTAGAGAAATACCTACCATTTTTCACAGCTGTCAACAATTCATTAATATTAGGGAAAGGGTATGAGTCCACCACAAAGTTTTGATTTACAGATCTCAAGTCAACACACAACCTCACCCTACCATCAGATTTCCGTGTGATGACCACCAGAGAAATCCAAGGAGATACTTCAATGGGTTCAATAGTACCCTCAGACAACATATTGCTGATCATTTTTTTTACTTCATCCCTCACAACAAATGATATCTTACGTAGTTTGTGTTGTCTTGGGATGGCATCATCTTTCAAAACTATTTTATGCACATAGCCTTTCAAACATCCTAAAGTTTATTTAAATACATCTTTCGCTCCCTCCAAAATATCTTGCAAATACATATCTTCTACAACAAGAATTTTATTGGATGCTCTTGGACTAATGACAATGTTGAGATCAATTGATGCATCCAACCCAAGATAGGTGGACCTTCAACCGCTACATAGATTTTCCCCATAACCTTCCTTCCCTCAAATTGAATTTCCTTAGGCATGTAACCCACCAAATGAATTTTCACACCTTGATACCCACCCGGAGAGATATCTTTAGGAAACAAATTCTCATTCTTCCAATGCCGCCTAAACAGGTTCTCAGGAATTATGGTGTACAATGAACCAGAATCTACCATGAGACTAACTTGAACCTTACCTATAGTGAAAAGAGCTGTAGGCCTAGAATACCTACACTCACTTCCATTCTTCATCATGCTTTGTTCATTCCTCACCACAAGTATTCTATCTTCACAGGGAGACTGACAGTACTCTCCCACAACATTTATATTTGTCTTGACATCCGTAGAGATTTTCCAATTCTCTTTACACATACGAGCATAATGTCCCTTACGGCCACACTTGCGACACTCTTTATTAATGGCAAAACACTTCTTGGAGTCAGCCAAATGATAAGTACTCCCACAATAAGAGCACTCTTTCCCTTTAACGTTGGCAGGAAACACTTTATTTGATACCATCCCAATTTCCTGCTGAGACCCCATAGAGTCCCCCGTCAAAACCATAACCTCCTCAGATTTCTCTTTTTTCTCCAATTCCTTTATGCAGCGCTGCGACTCTTCAATCACTTTTGCTAAGTCAGTTGCCTCCTGTAAAGTAGGATTCTTTGCCGCTTATAACCTGTCCTGAATCTTTCTATCCCAACACTGAACAATGAGTTGATCTCATATCAATTCTTCTGTCATGGTCCCGAACCTACACTTGACAGATAACTCTCTCAACCTTGACACAAAGTCATCAATGGACTCATGATGATCCTGTGGTTGAGTATAAAATGTATATCTGGCTAACACTAAATTAGTCTCTTTGGCAAATCTATTTCCCAACCGCTTAACGGCTTCCTTGAATACATCATCCATAGGTTGACTATTAGGTCCTAAAACAGGAGGTAAGTATTTAAAAATGTGTTGTCCTTCACACCCTAAAGTGCGCAAGAGAATGGCCTTTTTCCTTTGTGAAGAAAAATTTTGTCCATCAAGAGCAATGATATAGTTATCGAGCATCTCTACCCAATCTTCCCAAGGAAGAACAGGAGCACCAGGAAGAGATAGAAAGGAAGGTGGTGGAGAAATGTTACTATGAGCAGCCATTTTAACTGCACTGTAAAAATCACTGTAGAGATATATATTACTGAGAAACAAAGTCTACTAGGACCAAAAGATGTAACAGAAAATTAGCTCTGCACAAAATCAGTACAAGTGTGCAGATCACCGTGGACAAGAATAACAGTACATGTCCCACTGTAAATATTAACAAGTTAACAACAGTTCCAGCGAGCAGGTGGCATACAAATGTAGTAACTCTGTCTTCTCTGTACTCCTCAATACTGCTTCATCAGAAAAGTAATCTGACACAGGAAATGGTTAAATTAACTCACAGAACGGATGTAAAAAAAAACACACACACTGTGAATCCGCTTTTTTCTGTTGCTCAGTGGCACAACGTGTCAGTGTCAGGTCAACGCTCCTCACTTCCCTCCAGGCAACAAATGATAGGCAGGCAAGCATCGACGCTGTGTACGTTGTAATGCCCCAACACTCTGCAGAGCGCACCACCCCTTCCTCCTTCTGCAGAGAAATGCGCATGCGACACACATCGCGTGCCTACCAAAATGACAGCTCCTCCTCACTCCTCCCCAGGAACCAGGAAGCAAGGAGTTGACGGCGCCGCTCAGTCTGTCCGACAGCCGCTGTGTCCAAGCTCCCAGCCAGGAAACAAGAAGTCAACAGCATCGCTCACTCACTCTGACAGCTGCGAGGTCCACCACTGATCCAATCCACCACTCGCCAAAAGGTGCCAGCTGTCAGTCAGTCCAGGCTGACCTGGGTCGTGCTTTCCTTACACTCGTCGCCAAATGTGGTGAGTGAAGCCGATGTCCACACAGTAGAAATGTTTAAATAAGTATTTAATTCAACAGCATGACCTAGCGTCCAACCATACCAGAGGGAAGCCGGTAACTGCCACCTCCAGAATGTCAGGACACGTACATTCTAAAGAACATCACATACCAACAAAACATAACACAACCCTAGTGGGCGAGGGTTTTCATAGGAAACCACATAGTTTCCGGGTCACTTTGGAGAGTTAACTGTATGACTTAGGGTTGGGCTTTTGTTCGGTTTACTTGATCAGGTCTGGAGGAGGACGAGCCCTTGCCTGCATTTTTCGTTTTCACTCCCTATGAGATTCTGGTGGGATACCGACTTGCCATATAAATAAGAAGCCTACCGATAAATTCACTGCTAAGAAGCTAGGTTTTTCGTTTTAAAAAAAAATCTATTCGAGTTGGTTTCAGAACAAAGGTGAAGAGACAGTTTGTTCCAGTTTTCGGCTATCAAAAAAAACAAAAGACTGACCATCCTGGTGCGTATTAGTTACTGCTCGAACTTGAAAATAATGAGCAGACTTAGAACGCATGACCCTGATAATACATGAGCGATGAAATACGTGGTGTAGAAAAAGAGGACCATGATCATTAAGACCCGTGAAGAATACACACAGACTAGTAAAAACTTCATTCCCTTCCAACTGAGAAACAAACAGTCCTAAACAGTCTCTTCCTGGTTCATCATGCTGGTTCATCAGGCTTTTAAGTGCAAGGACCTTAATTTCTCCAAACATCATTTGGGCAGTACACTCCTTCAACGGCACTTCATCCACTTCAGCAAATCTAAGACCATGCTTTGAAATAACAGGGCTCATGCTAGTGGTAATGCATTTTCATATTTTGCTGCCGTCCTATGGAATAATACAGCCATCGGAATACAGCTTGTTGGCGATCAGCTACTTTTATTTAAAAAAATGAACACATGGCTGTTCACTCAGGCAGTTTAACACAAGATTAGCAAAGTACTTGAGCTTTTATTTACGTCATCATTATAAATGTGCTGTACTGTACCAATAACTGCCCCAGACCATCCTTCTTCTAGTAGGCCTTGACTATGTAGTGATTTAAGGAGGGTTCGTGAGGTAATCTTTCCATTTCAGATTAGGAACCCATGTCTTGTTTAGTGGGAACCGCTATTATTGTTACCTTTAGAGCGATTGGTGGCCCCTGCAACTGTGACCCTTGATGAAGCTGAAATGAAGGTTTTACATTTATTAGCGCATAAACGTAGAGTGAAATAATCATGTGTGACTTTAACCGAACTAATAAAGATTGTAGGGGGACAAGATGTGCCCTCGGAGTAGTTTGCCAACATTTATAAGCGTGCTTTATATAACGTGGTGTATTAGAATTGCACTAATCCGACATAATCATAAACGTGTGCTACGATTTACTTGTTTGAAATGTTTTAACTTAGCATAACTTTAGCGGAGGCTTCGGCCTAGTTGCCTGGTCTCACGGTTTAGATGCTCGTATTTTTCCAATGTGCTAATAAACGTGTATTTTTGCTTGAAGCTGTACTTTTCCACTGAGATCGTTCACATGCTTATCTTAAGGTTTCGTGCCAGCCTGGCATTTTTCTCTTTGCTCCAAGGTCAATCTGCAGGTGCGGACAATGGAAGCTCTGAAAGTGAGTTAATTGGTATAAAATGTTGCAACTTGCGTACCCGTCTCCAAGGATAATGTATGCTTAAGTAAAAGCTTGAGAACTGTTGTTTTTGATTGGACAATTTGAAGCCAACCTATGAACCCTCCAATGGAAGACCCTACTGGATTTGAACTGTTGTCTATTTAAACCAGGTGCACGAGAAGGAAGCAGCCATTGCAGCCATTATTGCCGTTACCCGCCATTTCGTAGCTATTATGGCCCACTTTGCTGCGACGCCATTTTGAAAGAGACTTTGATGCTTTCTCTAATCGAGAGAAAGAGACTTTAAATGATTCTTGCCCTAGAGACTTTAACTTTGATCCCTTGCATGAAGTAGTAGTTTTATCTTGCCGCCGTGAGGCAATTGCCCCGTCCACCTTGCCCCCTTGCCCCGTCCCATGCTGATCGAGAAACGGTACCTGTGAGACGAAGACTTCCTTGTATGCTGATCGTAATTGGTAAATATGAAAGGAAATTGTACAATTGCATTGTGTTTCTTTTAGGTAACCAACTGCTGAATTTTTGATAAGAGCCCTAGTTAGGAGTTTTTCTAAATTAATGTTGCTAAATTGTTTTTGCATGAAGTCCCACATGCCGATGCTAATTTGAGGTTAGATGAGGATTCCTTTTGTTGCACGATGCAATTTGAGACCTTGTTATGCTGACTAAATGTATGCAATTAGTTCATTACAGATTATAATATTAGTGATTTGCATTGCTATTATCGAATGCCTTGTTATTCAAATGCTGCATAGATTGCACCTGTTTCGTTGTTATGGACAGCTATTAATGTTCATTTATGTTTATCATTTGGTGTTGAGACACATCTATATTGTGCTAGCTTTGTTAATATAGGGAAATAAATTCACTAACTTTGAATAAACTGGTGTGGTTATTCCTGACTGAAAGGTCAGGGTTCGCCGAAATGTATTCTGGATTAATTGTTAGGTGTTATGTTGATCAAGGTATTGCTTATGTTCGTTATTGATTATCGATTACATTAAGCTGGTTGGTCTAGAGTGAAGAGAGTCCCACTTAGCCAAAAGATTCATCGGCCTAAAGAGCGTCCAAAATACAGGTAAATTATTAGTACGGAACGCTCTATCAGTAGATGGTAGCAGAGGATGGTTTCGCCTTTTGGGACCCCGTACTCTTAAAGTACATGGTGTTGAATTAACGGTTACGCCCTTTGAGACCCCACTCGAGAAGTTGAATTAGATTTTTCTTGGATAAAACAGATTGAGAGAATGATGATGGGCTAAGTCCACCGCGACTTTCCCGGGATCTCGGAGCTTGCGGATGGAGAGAATGGAGGTGCGAGATCGGCGTTGGTGGTACTAGTGACGGTATGAGTGAAGTTAGGATTTTGCGCTTGCACAGCTTATTGCCGCAGATTGTGTGAAAAGGTTGCGAGGATTTTAGAGAATAGCGGAGGTGCGACTCCGAGTGTAGAAGTAGAGAAGTCATCGAACTTCATAGAGAATAGCGGAGGTGCGACTCCGAGTGTGAGAGTAGGGAAGTCGTCGAACTTCATGTGCATGTGGCGCTTTTTGCAGAAAAAGGTCCACGTGGTTGTTGTTGTTGAGACGGGCCCTGCGAGGTCAAGAGACTCCGGAGTATGTTGTTTTATGTTGTGGTCTGGGCGGTTTAGTAGGTTGATCGGGCGTGGTCAACGAGTCGGTACGTGTGTTAAGGGAGTGAAAGAAAACTTCGACTTCGGGCTTTGACAAAATTCTAAGTGCACTAGAATAGATCATTGACAAGTTGAGAGTAGGTCTGCGGGTCAGATTTGCTTGCGAAAGTGGGGACCGAGAAAGATGGAATAACTGCAGAGGCTAGTGAAAAATCCCTAAGGTCCTGAAGCGATTGTGTTACCCTTCCTGTAGTAAACCGACAGATCTGTTTTATAATTGTTGGTAGCTCGCGATACATGCCAGAAGTTGTTACGAGAGGAGCTGAGTGAAGGAGGACTAGCCACGAGGCTTTGCCAGCCGCAGTGGGTGTGAGTGTGACATCACTAGGAGCCGCGCTGGGATAGGTTGGTTGCAGAGAAGGGTCGCGCACGGATTGGACGCAGTCCGTGGGGCTCGATTGGAAGGGGAAAGGCAAGCGAAGAGTATTCCGGGAATTAAAGTCACCTATTGATTACAAACTTTGTGAAATAAAAGACGAGAAAATGAAATTTTTTAAAGCATTAAAGAGTGCAATGAAGGGGGAGTCTTACATTAAAGCGAGCGTAGGAGAGGAGACGCCGCCCGAAGGTACACCAGCTTACATTGTAATGGAGGAAAAGGGGGTAGCTCCGTGTCTTTGGCTAAAGCAATGGCACAAGCTGACAGAGAAACATGGGAGCGTAGCGTTCCCGATCCATGGGACATTCAATATAAGGATCCTAGAGAATTTGAGATTCGCGATGTACGACATGAAGGTACCTCCAAGGCCAGCACAGTTTGAGGCTCTAGCAATTTGGGAACTAATGGCTAGACAGCAGCAGCAAAATAAGTTCGAGACTAGGATAAGGAAGGTAGAAAAGACACTAGCGGACGCTAGGTGGGATAATGCACAGAAGGTGTGGAGGTCAGATGTATTGCAGGGGATAAAATTGTTTCCCGCAATTACTAAGGAAGAAGAGGAGACAGGTAAGAAAGCTACCTGTAAGACAAACAGGAGGTGTTCCAAGGATAGAGAGGACGAGGAAAAGTTGAGAAGAGAAGAGGAGTTAGAGGATGAGGAGTTAATCATGCAATTACTGAACGACCGTCCACCACCTTATGCAGAGAGTGGACAAGGTCCAAGTACCAGTTCTGCCCCTCCGGCACCGGTACAGAACAGTGAAACTCAGAGTTCAGGAGCATCATCGGGGTCTAAGGACCCGAGTTTACTGTTCACCCCGCAGATACCGCAGGTTAGGAGAATATATCCAGATGTGCCCATGTTGAAACCAGCAGAAAATTATCAGCCGCAGATCCCAAGGTACTACAGCAGTGACAATAGTACGGGAATGATTCTGGATCCAGCCGCAATGGGAGGACAGAATGGTCACAACCCGACATTGGCACAAGCCGAATCAACACAGTTTTTGATGCCTCAAAAGCAGATGCAGGGGGGGACAGCACATGCTCAGATGACGGGGAGCCAGATGGGCATGACGGCAATGATGACCCATAGTGTGGGAATGAACATGTCTCAGAACATGGGAAATGGACAAAACCCAGACGCGATATCGCTACCCATTACTGTAGGTCCACCGGTACCTTTGTACAGTCAGCCTAACTTAGGTATGAGCGGTCAGGGATCAATGCTGCAGAATGGGACAGAAAGGAGGTGCATAGAAAACACTCCAGGGATAACTCCGATAGCGGCTCAGCCAAATGGATCTGGGTCCTTGATGGAGTTTAGTCCCATATGTGCTCAGTCAACACTGGTGAGGTCGAGTCCCCCACTGGTGATACCGCTGTCATCGAATACTGAAAAGTTGCCGCAACCATCAATGGCAGTCGATGTGAACGCTACACTGATGGGGTTGAATGCGCAACAGCTGACACAGTGGTTCAACAGTCTGAATTCCACACAAAGCTCAGCCAGTGGGAAGGGAGAAGACTATCTGAATAGGGTCAGGTTGAACATGGAAGCACAAGAATTGGTGGAAGGGACTATGGGTGTGAATAGGTTAGAGTCCTACTCTGAAGAAGAGTTGAGGTACCTATGTCCAAGGATTACGAAAGAAGTGAACAAGGTACATAGAAGCTTGTAAGAAATAGCTGACAAAAACGGGGTTGATATAGACAAGACAAAACACTTGAGCAGGAGCTATAGGTTGGATTTCGGAACCACAGATTTTGAACACATGAGGTCAGCAGGCATGAAGGCCCACCTTAGAGAATTGTTGCAGAGTGCACAAGTGTGGAGGTGCTTAGACAAATGGGAAAGCAGATGGGTAAAGAGAAAGGAAAAGAGGAAAGACAGTGTCCCAGAGCTCAACGAGAAAAGACCACAGAGTAGTGATGCAGTAACCATGTTACCAATGAGGGAGACAGCAGGGGGAAAATTAATACATGTACCATGGCACAGAAGCGACATTCAGTCTTTTACGGATGATTTTCCCAAGCTGAGAGAGAAACCGATTGAATGGTATCAACAGACTGACAGGTTTGTGAAGCTTGCAAAATGTCTCTGGGAAGACCTGAATACTCTCTTTGAGATTGTGGTTCCGGCAGACTTGTGGGAGGATTGCAAAAGAGCTGTAGGTTGGCCGACAAGTGAACCAGAGAGAGACAGGGATACAGGTGCACCATCACCTATGGTGATGAGCCTGTACTATAAGGTGATTGAGCATTTGAAGACGAAGGTGGCCGCGAAAAACGTGGATTGGCAGAAGATAGATCGAACTGCCCAAGAGGCTAAAGAGTCGATTCATAGTTACTATGAGAGGTTGTTGAAGGCGTTCAAGAACTACAGCGGCACGGAAACAATAGAGGCGAAGGACATGCTTCATTTTGTGTTTAGATTTGTGGAAGGGCTGAGACCAGAGATAAGTCAGATGATAAAGTCGCATTTGATTTGTTGGCAATCGAAACCTATTGATGAGGTGTTGAATTATGCGAAATACTGTAGCGATGAAATTGAAGTGAAACAGAAAAGGTTGAAGGAGAAAGTGATGATGATGCAACTTAAAGCAGCTCAGACAGGCCTGCAAGGTTTGCAAGGGTTGCAAGGGTTTCAACAGCAGGTACCGCAACCGCAGCCGCAGTTGCAGGGAAATATGATGTTTCAGCCACAGGCGAGAGGCAGAGGAGGTTTTGGGAATAATGGTCCGGATTTGAACACTGTTGTGACTCAGAATGGTGTGCAGGCATTGAAAAAGGTGATGCCGTGTCACGTGTGCGGGATTGTCGGACATTGGAAACGCGAGTGCCCGATGGTGGTGCAGGAAGGTGCAGGTGTTGGTCAGCAAAACAATGATGTCAACGCATTTCAGACAATGAGGGGACCGAAAATGAGAGGTCCAAACCCAAATTTTCAGACCGTAAATCAGTTGCAGGGATTACAGCCCATGCAGCCGCAGCAGATGCAGATGCCCCGTATGCAGGTGACGCAAATGCAGCCAATGCAACAGCAGTTTCCCATGGTACCTAATCAGCAAATGCAAATACCTTTGGCACCAATGAGTCAGCAGCAAGTGATGGTTCCTCCACAGGTCTCGGGTCAGGTAATGAATACAAATGGCACCGTACAACAGTTCCCATTACACAGTGAGAGTGGAATAAACAATGTGTGGGAGAGTGAAAGTTCAGGAGAGGAAGGAGATTGTGTGCTTGCAGCATCCTTGGAAGTTGATCAAAAGGGTCCGTACGTGGAGGGAAGAGTAATGGGTCATCGTGTCTCATTCTTGGTTGACACAGGAGCCACACGTTCAACTGTTAAGAGCATTGAAGTACCAAATTTGCCACTCTCAGGGAGAACAGTTCAAGTGGTGGGAGTAGCAAACAGGCACCTGACAAACCCAATTACAGATCCGGTACCAGTCAGCATTGGTAACTATCAAGGGTTACATCAGTTTGTGGTATGTGACTCAAGCCCGATAGCACTGTTAGGGAGAGAACTATTGTGCAAATTGGGTTGTTCGATTATGTGTTCGAACGAGGGAATCAAAATCCAGACGAGCAGTGATGGGGAAGAAGAGGACAGTGTAGAGGGGGATGACATGGAAACTGTCGATGAAGAGTATCCTCTGATTTGTCTTTTCCCGATGATAACTGAAGAAGATATTCCAGCTGAATTACGGGAAACAGTCGGAAAGAAGTGTGGGATATGACAGGGAAAGAGGTGGGATTGATGAAAGGAGTGGAACCAGTGAAAGTAACTGTAAAGCCCAATGCAACCTTTCCCCAGACCCCACAATACCACATGGCACAAGACACCCTCATGAAAGTTGCCCAACTCATTGACGAATTTGTAAAACAGGGAGTACTGAAAGAAGTGTTAAGCAGTCCATGTAATTCACCAATCATGGGACTAATAAAGCCGAGTGGAAAGGTCCGAATTGTACAGGACTTGAGGAAAATAAATGATATCATAATTAAATGTTGCCCTGTCGTACCAAATCCAGCTGTGATAATGTTTCAAGTCCCTTGCGATGCCGAGTGGTTCTCAGTCATCGACTTGTCACAAGCATTCTTTTCGGTGCCTCTTCATGAGGACAGCCAATTTCTCTTTTGTTTCAAATTCTTAGACAGAGTGTACAGTTGGTGTCGAATTCCTCAAGGGTTTTCTGAGTCACCGTCAATCTTCAATCAGATTCTGAAGAAAGATTTGGAAGCACTAGAATTGCCATTCGAGTCAACCCTAGTACAGTACATTGATGACTTACTGATTGCATCAAAGACAGAAAGTGGCTGCACAGCCGATACCATTGCTCTGTTGAACCATTTGGGAAGGAATGGACATAAGGTGTCTCCTTCCAAATTGCAGTTCTGTCAGAAGAAAGTGAAATACTTGGGTCACCAGATAGAGAAAGGGTCACGGAGAATAATGAAGGAAAGAATAACAAGTGTACTTCAAATGAGTCCACCAAAGACAAGGAGGGAGGTGAGGAAGTTTTTGGGAATGGTAAGCTACTGTCGTCAGTGGATTCCCAACTTCTCAACTCTAGCAAAGCCTTTACTGAAGCTGACCCAGAAGGATGCCTTGGATCAAATTGAGTTGAAAGGAGATGAGATGGATGCTTTTATCAAATTGAAAGAATGCATGTGCAGGGCTCCAGCTTTAGGTATGCCTGATTACACAAAGCCTTTCACATTGTTTTGTCATGAACGTGATGCATGTTCTTTATCTGTCTTGACTCAAGCCCATGGTGGCATAAACAGACCAGTAGCGTATTTTTCAGCTACTTTGGATCCGGTCGCAGCAGCACTTCCAGGGTGTTTGCACGCCGTAGCAGCAGTTGGTATCAGCCTCACTAAGAGTGAAGGAATAGTGATGGGACACCCAGTAACAGTCATGGTCCCTCACTCAGTTGAGATACTTTTGACCCGCTCCCGAACGCAACACATGACTGGAGCAAGACTCACAAGGTATGAAACGATAATTCTGGGCTCACCGAATGTGCAGCTGAAAAGGTGCACTACGTTGAATCCAGCAACCTTGCTTCCTGGTGAAAATGCTGAAATTGAGAACGCTGAAGACGTCGAACATGACTGCCTTCAGGTGACTGAATTTTGCACAAAACCTCGACCTGACATTAAGGATACTAAGCTTGATGAAAATGACCAAATTGTTTTCGTTGATGGTTCATGTCTAAGAGATGGGATGGGAATTTTGAAAGCAGGATATGCTGTATGTACTGTAACAGGTGTCTTGGAAGCGTCCTGGCTTCAAGGAGTCTATTCTGCACAAGTAGCAGAACTTGTAGCCCTTACAAGAGCATGTCAACTGTCTGCATTGATGAAAGTCACCATTTACACTGATAGTCAGTACGGGTTTGGAATTGTGCACGACTTTGGACAACTATGGTCACAGAGAGGTTTCCTGACTTCTTCAGGATCCCCATTGAAAAACGGGGAGAGAATAAGGGAATTGTTACACGCCATTCAAATGCCAGCCGAAGTTGCAGTGGTAAAGTGTAGTGCTCATACAAAAGGACAGGACTATGTTTCTCTGGGAAATGCAAATGCAGATCAAGTCGCAAGATTTTGTGCCTTGAACTGTATATTACTCAGAGATGAATGGAATTCGATAAGTGAACCAGAACTCGAACCAGCTGAAGCATTTGCCTTGAAGGTCGTAGATACAATAGATGAATTAAAAGCATTACAGAATAACGTCAGGGAGGATGAAAGAGATTCCTGGATTAAATCACAATGTATAAAGAGACCAGACGAGTTATGGGTTTCAAATGAGGGAAAATTTGTTTTGCCAAGTAGTCTCTTATCACAGCTTGCGCGGTTCTATCATGGGCAAGCTCACCTAGGGAGAGATGCCATGATAAGATTGTTCAAAACTGATTGGTTTAACCCCAGATTTCGTCAAGCTGCAGAAGCAGTTTGCCATCGATGTGTCATTTGCCAGCAGATGAACCCAGGAAAGGGAACAGTTATGAACGCGAGCCACATTGGCAGGGCCAGTGGCCCATTTAGTAGGATGCAGATGGACTTCATTGAGATGCCTGTGCATGGTGGTCTAAAGTATGTGTTGGTGATTGTGTGCATTTTTAGTCACTGGATTGAGGCATACCCCACACGTAGAAATGACAGCCTTACAGTTGCAAAGCTATTGTTGAGAGAGTTGATACCACGTTTCGGATTCCCGATCTCTTTAGAATCAGATAGGGGAAGTCACTTCAATAACGAGGTGATAAAGTTACTTTGCGAAGCGCTGAACATTGAGCAAAAACTGCATTGTAGCTATCGCCCTGAAGCATCAGGACTGGTGGAGCAGATGAATGGTACACTGAAATCAAGAATGGCGAAAATATGTGCATCGACAAATTTGAAATGGCCTGACGCATTGCCCTTGGTGCTAATGTCAATGAGAAACACCCCTGATAGAAAGACTGGATTGTCTCCGCACAAAATTCTCATGGGCAGGGCTATGAGACTTCCTGCAGTTCCCGCAAACGCGCTTTTGAATATTACAGATGATATGGTGTTAGACTACTGCAAGGGTCTGGCTGACGTGGTTCGCTCTTTCTCTCACCAGGTGGAAGCAACCACCTTGCCACTGATCCAAGGTCCAGGACACGCACTGAAAGCAGGTGACTGGGTCGTGGTAAAGAAGCACGTGAGGAAGTCGTGTCTGGAACCCCGTTGGAAAGGCCCTTTCCAAGTGATCCTGACGACAACTACCGCTGTGAAGTGCGTGGGGGTTCCCAACTGGATTCACGCCAGTCACACAAAGAAAGTGTTGTGTCCCACAGATGAGGAAGTTAAAGCGCTGAAACTGCCAGTGCCTGATAAAACAGTGCTGAGTGCTGAGACAGAGCAAAACCGAACTGAAAGCGAACAGGCAGGAACAGAAGAGAGGGAAACATTCTCTGAGGACGAAGCAACAGACTCACTTGGGGAAGACCAAGGAGAAACCTCAGACAGCGACGAAGCAGCTGAAGGTGACAAAGAACCTGAAGCAGCTGAGGGTAGCAAAGAGCCTGAAGCAGCTGAAGGTGACAAAGAACCTGAAGCAGCTGAATGTGATAAAGAGCCTGACGAAAGTAACGGTGACGAAGGGATCGGAAAAGGTGAAAAAGCAGGAGAGCCTGATCAGAGGAGGGCTTTCCCAGAAGCAGACGATACAGAAAAAGAAAAAGAGAACGTGATTGATTCCCCAGAAGGAGGGGACAAGGTAGAACAGAACGAAACAGTTCAAGCTTCCACAGAAAAGATCGCAGGTCCATCAAATGGACACGGTGCAAAGAGGAGACTAAATATATCACCAATAAAACAGAGGACTAAAGAAAATTTGAACGACGGAGAAAGGCCAAAAGTGAAAGAGAAAAGAAAGGAAGTGTCTGTCGTGGTATCATCCTCAAGTGAAGGAAAAGACTTGGCCAAAGAGGAAAGTACCAGCGAGGCAGAATCGAAAAGAGAAGCAAAATTGAAAAGGAAAAGGATACCGAACAGGAGATATTCCGATCCAGAATGGGCATATGCAGTCAATGACGATTGGACTGACGAATTTGTATCTCTTAGCCTCGAGAACGAAGAAGAAGAGATACCAATAGAAAAGAAAAGTTTTATGGACTCTGTCGATTGAAAGGGTAATAAATGATATTGCTTGCTACAATCCAACGTGATACAAACAACCAGCTGAGACATTGCTAAACCGGATGAGACTTTTGCTGAACTGATAAAAGACTGAGTTATTGCCGAATTGAGACAAATGCTGCTAACCGAGAAGTGACTGGCCTCTTGAAGAAGACTGTGTGAACATTGCGCTCGTTCAGCTTTGTAACTGAATTGCTAGATAGTTTCCTTATAGGTGCTTCTAGCTCTCTGATTCTATACAGATCATGACGCAAAACAGTAGAAAGAAATATTGTAAATATGCGTGTATAGGCTTGATAATTGCATGTGTACTAATAATAATGGCAATAGTGCTTGCAATGCATGGGAAGAGTGAGAATGAAAGAATTGATGCTTCTACTTTTGCTCCTGTTACTGTCACTGAACTAACTGCACTGAAAAGACTAGAATTAGATGAGAGACACTTGCATGATAAGAAAGAGCTTTCGTATAATGTTTTCTATCGCTTATTAACAGAATATGTTGAGACTATGGATGCGAAAGATTGTTATGTGTGTACACAGATACCGACATCAGTAAAGGAAGGGGTGACTTATCACCACATGCCTCTTACATACGGGATTACATGTAGTATAGTAATGTCTAGATTTTATGGTCAGACTAACATACAGTATTTTTACTCAAATTATGATGTTACCTTTGCATATGTTCCTATAATAGCGCAGCTAAGCCAGATTGCTAAAGATTGGGATGCTAAAATAATGAGGGAATTTTTCGAGCCAATGCAACCTTTTGAAACGGCTCACGCTCATAGGGAAAACCTTACCTGCTCGCTCTCTGCAGTAGAAATAAGCTTTTTAGATCGCACAGATGATAGAAGGGCACAAATGAATGCGAAATTAGAAAAAGAGCTACATAAGAGGACTTCAGTAGATAATTATGATTTTTCTGCAATAAAAACACAAGGGAGAATAGCTTTAGATGCTTGGCATGTAGGGAAATTTTGTATATATCGAGGTGAATCTTATTATGACAACATTTTTGTAGGAGCGAGTGAGTGTAAACATACGTTTATCTTTCAGGCCAAATGGACATTCATGATGAACAGACTTGACCCTGTCATACCAGGTGTGTATTACATTTGTGGGTATAATGCCTATTATCGTCTTCCAAAGGGATGGTGGGGGAGATGTTATTTGGGTATAGTATTCCCAAAGGTTTATCAACTGGATGACCTATCGATGATTCAAAAGACATCTGGATCCCATCGTATCCAGAAAAGAGAGACGGCAGCTGCTGTGGTAGGAGATATATTTGGAGCCATGATTCCTTCATTGGGAGTCGTGTTGAATTCCATCAAAATAAGAAAGTTGTCTACTATAGTGGATAACATGTAGACAAAGTTTTCAGGTGCTATAATCCTGATAGATGCTGAACTTGCAGCGGAAAGAGCTATGACTCTTCAAAACAGGCTTGCTTTAGACATTCTTTTAGCAAAGGATGGCGGCGTTTGCAAAATGCTTGGTGCACGACACTGTTGCACGTATATTCCAGATAATAGTGTGAAAATTAAAACTATGCTTGCTAATCTAACAAAAGAGAGTGCAGATTTGAAGGAACTGAAAGAACCAGGAGTGTGGGAGAAGGTTGGAAAAGGACTTGCTTCAGTGGGAAATTGGATTGGGGGAATTTGGAATGGAATATTACTAAAAATAATACAGGGAATATTAATACTACTGATTTGTATCTTTGGAATTTGGGGAATAAAAAGAGGAATAATAATGATAATGGAAAGAATTAAAAGAAGGAAGGAAGAGAAAATGATGAAAAGAATGGCAGAAGAATACAAAGCAAAAACTAGGGGAATTAAAAGGAAAAGAGAACTGACAGAATTTTAATGGAATAAAATTTGTGGGAATAGTTTGTGTGATGACAAGTAGTCATCAGAGGAGGGATTGATGAAGCTGAAATGAAGGTTTTACATTTATTAGCGCATAAACGTAGAGTGAAATAATCATGTGTGACTTTAACCGAACTAATAAAGATTGTACGGGGACAAAATGTGCCCTCGGAGTAGTTTGCCAACATTTATAAGCGTGCTTTATATAACGTGGTGTATTAGAATTGCACTAATCCGACATAATCATAAACGTGTGCTACGATTTGCTTGTTTGAAATGTTTTAACTTAGCATAACTTTAGCGGAGGCTTCGGCCTAGTTGCCTGGTCTCACGGTTTAGATGCTCGTATTTTTCCAATGTGCTAATAAACGTGTATTTTTGCTTGAAGCTGTACTTTTCCACTGAGATCGTTCACATGCTTATCTTAAGGTTTCGTGCCAGCCTGGCATTTTTCTCTTTGCTCCAAGGTCAATCTGCAGGTGCGGACAATGGAAGCTCTGAAAGTGAGTTAATTGGTATAAAATGTTGCAACTTGCGTACCCGTCTCCAAGGATAATGTATGCTTAAGTAAAAGCTTGAGAACTGTTGTTTTTGATTGGACAATTTGAAGCCAACCTATGAACCCTCCAATGGAAGACCCTACTGGATTTGAACTGTTGTCTATTTAAACCAGGTGCACGAGAAGGAAGCAGCCATTGCAGCCATTATTGCCGTTACCCGCCATTTCGTAGCTATTATGGCCCACTTTGCTGCGACGCCATTTTGAAAGAGACTTTGATGCTTTCTCTAATCGAGAGAAAGAGACTTTAAATGATTCTTGCCCTAGAGACTTTAACTTTGATCCCTTGCATGAAGTAGTAGTTTTATCTTGCCGCCGTGAGGCAATTGCCCCGTCCACCTTGCCCCCTTGCCCCGTCCCATGCTGATCGAGAAACGGTACCTGTGAGACGAAGACTTCCTTGTATGCTGATCGTAATTGGTAAATATGAAAGGAAATTGTACAATTGCATTGTGTTTCTTTTAGGTAACCAACTGCTGAATTTTTGATAAGAGCCCTAGTTAGGAGTTTTTCTAAATTAATGTTGCTAAATTGTTTTTGCATGAAGTCCCACATGCCGATGCTAATTTGAGGTTAGATGAGGATTCCTTTTGTTGCACGATGCAATTTGAGACCTTGTTATGCTGACTAAATGTATGCAATTAGTTCATTACAGATTATAATATTAGTGATTTGCATTGCTATTATCGAATGCCTTGTTATTCAAATGCTGCATAGATTGCACCTGTTTCGTCGTTATGGACAGCTATTAATGTTCATTTATGTTTATCATTTGGTGTTGAGACACATCTATATTGTGCTAGCTTTGTTAATATAGGGAAATAAATTCACTAACTTTGAATAAACTGGTGTGGTTATTCCTGACTGAAAGGTCAGGGTTCGCCGAAATGTATTCTGGATTAATTGTTAAGTGTTATGTTGATCAAGGTATTGCTTATGTTCGTTATTGATTATCGATTACATTAAGCTGGTTGGTCTAGAGTGAAGAGAGTCCCACTTAGCCAAAAGATTCATCGGCCTAAAGAGCGTCCAAAATACAGGTAAATTATTAGTACGGAACGCTCTATCACCCTCAGGGAAAAAGCCTGGCAATAACAAGCGCAGCACTCTTCAGATGGGTTACACGAGTACTCTCAAAAACTGGGTAACCTGATTTGTCTGCATCTACCCAGGTGTTTTTCAAACACTAAAGTTTCCTTAGTTTGTTAACTGATAACGTGTCCAATGTGCATTATAGATTAAACACAATAATAGAGCACATTTGCTTGTGTGACAATTCCGTTGATGTTAACCCTAGCCATGTGTGATACAACGTTATGTGTGGCAAATGTTAGCAACTTTGAGGCCTATTTAATCACAGAAGTGGGCTCATCTTCTCTTACTCGTCATTTCACCAGATTTCATACTGTTTGAGACTGTTGTACTCATCGAAGCTTGTGCGAATCATAGAGTTTCATACATATTCATCCTCCACAGGAACAAGTGTGCCGGAATTGTGTTTTGACTTATAAAACAGTTTTTCCTCACAACCGCAGGTAATTTTCAGGGTGTTCCCGGCTATTCCACCACAATGCATTCAACCGTTTCTGAGTGCTTCCACGTTGAGACTAAGCATGCAAAGGTTTATTGCATTCCCACAACACCATGCACTTTCATGGTATTCCCAGATACTCTCCCTTTCTAACTCACCATGACCTTTCAGCTATGAATAACCACACAGAATTTAGTAAGATTTATGATATTTATTCCCTAATTTTTTACACTCTACTAGTAAGTTTATTAGTCTCAATAACAGAAAACACATCAATAAAGTCACAATATGGCAACTTGAATATACTTCATCAAAGCAAAGATCACGAAGATTAGAACAAAGCACAACATCAACATGAATCAACTTTAGCAGAGTATCATTACCGCAACATTCAACAAAGCAAAGATTTAGTAATTTGTCTGTTTGCATCCGTCTTTGTGAACTCCTTAGCTAACCTCGAATTAGCATTAGCATGTTGGGCTCCATGCAAAACAATTTAGTAACACAAATTTAGAAAACATCTAACTATGGTCTCTATCAAAAGAGCAATTGGTACCTAGAAAGAAAAGGCAAACAGACAATTACAATTTTATCATCATATAGTGACCCATAATCGGTCAGCATACAGAGTCAGTCTTCATCATCAGGACATCAGTCGATTCGCCATCAGCCAGGGTAAGCAGCAAAGCTCAGCAAGTCAGGGTAATAAGGAACACTTCCCTCATAAGGAGCAAAAGTAAGTATCGGGCAAGGCAAGGAAGGCAAGGGTGGTTTGAAGAATCAAACAGCAAAGTCTTTAAGACAGAATGTCATAGTAACAGCACAAAGGTCCCTCTAATGGCTCAGTAATGGCTAATTTCTCCTTGTGGCACGGCATTATATTAATCTTGTTGTACAGGCTCCTAATTTCCAATTGGGCAAAATTTGGTGCATCATTATCTCTGACCAATGATCTGTCGATCACCTTACTAGAATTTTCACTTAAGACAGTTCTCATGTAGTTTATTGGCTCCTGTAATTGACGTCTTCAACAGGTAGAATGTCAGGTACGAAAAGTTACACTCACTGTTTCAGTCAGTAGTTCCATTGTCTTTACCAGTTCAGGCGACTTTGCACCTATTGCGAATCACACTGTTGCATTCAGCAAGAATGTCTCCTTGAGCAAGTCTGGTCTCATGAGAATTAATTTACTACGGCTACACACACATCTCTAGCTTCTGGAAAAGTACAGTTTTGTGTCCTTCAGCAAGACAGCACATTGCACGTTAGAAAACACACTTAACGTGAGACCAGGCAGCTAGGCCAAGACTCTTGCTAACTAAGTGTTGGACCTGGCTTTTTGACAGGGACATCCCCAAACTTTTTGCCTCCTTCCTCCTATTTTTTCTGACCTGTTGTTGTTGGCTTTTGACCTCTGAGCACTTTACCACTGCTAACCAGTGCTAAAGTGCATATGCTCTCTGTGTAAATTGTACTATTGATTGGTTTATCCATGATTGACTATTTAATTTACCTGTAAGTCCCTATTAGAGTGCACTACATGTGCCTAGGGCATGTAGATTAAATGCTACTAGTGGGCCTGCAGCACTGGTTGTGCCACCCACCTCAGTAGCCCCTTAACCTTGTCTCAGGCCTGCCATTGCAAGGCCTGTGTGTGCAGTTTCACTGCCACTTCGACTTGGCATTTAAAAGTACTTGCCAAGCCTAGAACTCCCCTTTTTCTACATATAAGTCATCCCTAATGTGTGCCCTAGGTAACCCCTAGAGCAGGGTGCTGTGTAGGTAAAAGGCAGGACATGTACCTGTGTAGTTATATGTCCTGGTAGTGTAAAACTCCTAAATTCGTTTTTACACTACTGTGAGGCCTGCTCCCTTCATAGGCTAACATTGGGGCTGCCCTCATACACTGTTGAAGTGGCAGCTGCTGATCTGAAAGGAGCAGGAAGGTCATATTTAGTATGGCCAGAATGGTAATACAAAATCCTGCTGACTGGTGAAGTCGGATTTAATATTACTATTCTAGAAATGCCACTTTTAGAAAGTGAGCATTTCTTTGCACTAAAATCTTGTTGTGCCCTTCAATCCACGTCTGGCTAGGTTTAGTTGACAGCTCCTTGTGCATTCACTCAGACACACCCCAAACACAGGGTACTCAGCCTCACTTGCATACATCTGCATTTTGAATGGGTCTTCCTGGGCTGGGAGGGTGGAGGGCCTGCCCTCACACAAAGGACTGCCACACCCCCTACTGGAACTCTGGCAGACAGGATTGAGCTGAAAGGGAACTTGGTGCATTTCTTAGAGACTCTTTGAAGTCACCCCCACTTCAAAGGCACAACTTAGTATAAAACAGGGCCTCTGCCCTACCTCATCAGACACTTGCTGGAGAAGAAACCTGAACCAGAAACTACATCCTGCCAAGAAGAACTGCCTGGCTGCTCAAAGGACTCACCTGTCTGCTTTCTACAAAGGACTGCTGTCTTGCTGTTGCCCTGCTGCCTTGCTGAACTCTTGTCTGGCTGTAAAAGTGCTCTCCAAGGGCTTGGATAGAGCTTGCCTCCTGTTCCTTGAAGTCTCAGGACCAAAAAGACTTCTTCCTTTCACTTGGACGCTCCGTGCGCCGAAAATTTCGACGCACAGCTTGTTTCGCGGCGAGAAAAACGCCGCACACCGACGCTGATCGACGCGACGCCCTCGGGACGATCGAGACTTCGACGCACAACCTCGCAAGGACAAAGCCACCCGACTTTCCAGGAGAAATCGACGCAACGCCTACCGTGAGTGCGAAACTTTGACGCACGGCCTCGCAAGGACAACGCCGCCCGACTTCCAAGGAGAAATCAACGCGACGCCTGCCGTGAGACCAAAATTTCGACGCACGGCCTCGCAAGGACAACGCCGCCCGACTTCCAAGGAGAAATCGACGCGACGCCTACCGTGAGATCGAAACTTCGACGCGCAGCCCCGCAGAACGACGCGCAGCCGGAAAATAAGCAGGAGAATCCACGCACAGACCCAGGACATCTGGTAATCCCCGCGATCCACAAAAAGAGACTGTCTGCGCGCCGGAAAACGACGCCCGACTTCCCCGCGTGGAAAAGAACGACGCAAGTCTGTGTGTGCTGAGGAGAAATCGACGCACACACCCCTTTTTCCACGCATCTCTTCTCCTGTGGCCCTCTGAGGAGATTTCCCACCAGAAACCAGGTACTCTGTGCTTGAAAGACACTTTATTGCTTTTTAAAGACTTAAAGACACTTAATATCACTCCTCAGTGATATCTTTACAAATTCGTATTGCAACTTTGATCGTGTTGACCTACAATTATCCAGATAAATATTCTATATTTTTCTAAACACTGTGTGGTGTATTTTTGTGGTGTTATACTATGGTGTTGTATGATTTATTGCACAAATGCTTTACACATTGCCTTCTAAGTTAAGCCTGACTGCTCGTGCCAAGCTACCGGAGGGTGAGCGCAGGCTGATTTTGGATTGTGTGTGACTTACCCTGACTAGAGTGAGGGTTCTTGCTTGGACAGAGGGCAACCTGACTGCCAACCAAAAACCCCATTTCTAACATTGGTGATCAGCGGTGAGGATAGGACTTGTGTTTGTGCAGTGACATACAGTAGCTAAGTATTTCACTACCTACCCACAGTTGAAGGTCAACTTGATTTTTCATCTTTTTTGGCTTTTGGTTCTCTGATGTCCTCCTGGATATACTATTGATATTTTGGACTTTGGATTTTGGTTTTTGCTAGTAAGATCTTATCAGAATGGGATTGCTTACCTACTCATTCTTTGTTCGTACTGACCACCTCACTAAGGCTGACCTAAGGAAGCTTTGCAGACAATGGGGCCTTCCTGTAGCAAGGAGATCTACTAAAGCGGAGATGCTCCATCACTACATAGTCTGGGGGGAGGAAAGATGGGCAGAGAGAGAGGCAGCAAGAAACCAAATGACTAAGTACCCCTCAGATGAGGAGGAAGACTACTCAGATGAGGAGGAAGGCTATTCAGAGTTGGACAGTGACCCAGAAATAGATGAATGGCTCCGAAGTCAAAGGCGACAGGAGCAACAATTAGAGGAGTATCTTGCAGAGGTTGAGGCAAAAAGACTTTTAGCCCTGGAAGAAGAAAAGATTGCAGCTCAAGAGCTGAGCTGTAAAGAGCTGAAACTGGAGGCCGGAAGGGCTGAGTCCAGTTCAGATGGTGGCAGCAAAAATCTTGCATCTAGTACTGCTGAAGAAGGGCACAAGCCCAGAGATGTGGTGCCCAACTTGAAGAAGGGAGTTGACACACCCCAGGCAGTTCAAGGGTATGAGGTAGTTCCCGTTATGCACAGGGTCCCTGAGAAGGATTGGGGAACTGGCACAGGGAGTCATATTCCTACTGGGGGGAGGGACACTTTACTGACTCTAGCAGAGAGTGACAGAGAAAAGGGTTCCCCCCTGGTGGACGTCCTGGATATAGAGTGTAGAGACATCCCAGAAGAGTTTGGGTTGAGTGTCAGGGACAGACAGATACTGTCTCACCAGTCTCAGGAGGGTGAAGTAGAGTGCTTTTCCAAGGTTGAGTTACTGGGTGGTTGGGTGAAGGGTACTGTGGTTAATACATGTGAAGGGCAGAGTGATGTAATTGCTGGAGAGCATATGTCTGGTCCTTATTTTTCAGAGCTACGCCAACACCAGGTGGAGTGTGAGTTCTCTGACCCCAGGGAACTTACAGTGGAGGCAGACTTTTGGGTGAGTACCAGAGAGTCTGAAGAGGCATTTGGGGGTGCTCCTGAAGGGAGTGGTCTAGGTGGTTCCCGACCAAGTGAGGTGGGAGAGGATTGTAGTGTCCCAGGTAGGTCTCAGAGCCTAACCTGTACCGTAGGGCCACCTTTTGAGGGAAGCCCCGCAGTGTCAGAAGAACTTGGGGGGATGACTGTAGACAGCATCCCAACAGTTCTGGTGTCTGGCAGTACCACTCCTAGTGAGGGGGTGCAGAAGTCCAGACATAGGGTTGGGAGGGGGTGGCAGACCCCAGTGGAGGATCTTGAAAGTCAGGGGTCAGCTCTGAGAGCAGAGCCCCCCAGGAATGACCCAGGTGAGACCGTTTCTGGTTTGGGGGAAACCCAGACTCTGCCGGATGGGCAGAGGTCGGGAGACCTGCGCCAACCAGACTCTTGTGTGGCCCTTGGGGACGGCGTGTCCCTTGTGGGGGGTGAGAGTGCCCCCCAGGAAGTCCTGCTGTGCCAGGCGATTGTCCAACCTCAGGGTGTTGACTCTGGGTTGGATGGTCAGGTTCAGAGGTTAAACTCTGACCTGGTGGGGGGTAGGTGTGCCCCCCAGAAAGTCCTGGCGTGCCAGGCAGTTGTCCAACCTCAGGGTGTCGACTCTGGGTTGGATGGCCAGGTTCAGAGGTTAAACTCTGACCTGGTGGGAGGTAGGTGTGCCTCCCAGAAAGTCCTGGGGTGCCAGGCAATTGCCCAACCTCAGGGTGGTGACCCTGGGTTGGAGAACCAGGCTCAGAGGTTAAACTCTGACCTGGTGGGAGGTAGGTGTGCCTCCCTGAAAGTCCTGGCCTGCCAGGCAATGGTTCAACCTCAGGGTGGTGACTCTGGGTTGGATATCCAGGTTCAGAGGTTAACCTCTGACCTGGTGGGGGGTAGGTGTGCCCCCCAGAAAGCCCTGGTGTACCAGGCAGTTGTCCAACCTCAGGATGGTGACCCTAGGTTGGAGAACCAGGTTCAGAGGTTAAACTCTGACCTGGTGAAGGGTCAGTGTGCCCTCCAGGAAGTCCTGGCGTGCCAGGCGATTGTTCAACTTCAGGGTGGTGACTCTGAGTTGAATGGCCCAGTTCAGAGGTTAAACTCTGACCTGGTGGAGGGTCAGTGTGCCCTCCAGAAAGTCCTGGCGTGCCAGGCAATTGTTCAACCTCAGAGTGCTGACTCTGGGTTGGATAACCGGGTTCAGAGGTTAAACTCTGACCTGGTGGGGGGTAGGTGTGCCCCCCAGAAAGTCCTGGCGTGCCAGGCAATTGCCCAACCTCAGGGTGGTGACCCTGGGTTGGGGAACCAGGCTCAGAGGTTAAACTCTGACCTGGTGGGAGGTAGGTGTGCCTCCCAGAAAGTCCTGGTGCGCCAGGCAATTGTTCAACTTCAGGGTGGTGACTCTGAGTTGAATGGTCAGGTGCAGAGGTTAAACTCTGACCTGGTGGAGGGTCAGTGTGCCCTCCAGGAAGTCCTGGCGTGCCAGGCAATTGTTCAACTTCAGGGTGGCGACTCTGAGATGAATGGTCAGGTGCAGAGGTTAAACTCTGACCTGGTGGGGGGTAGGTGTGCCTCCCAGAAAGTCCTGGTTTGCCAGGCAGTGATCCAGTCTGAGGGTACAGACCCTGGGCTGGAAGACCAGGTTCAGGGTGTCCCCCCGGACCTGGAGAGAGGGGCTACTGATAACAGTGCCCCTACCCTATTGTCTTCTGAGGAGGCCACTCCTAGTTGGAGGGTGCTGGACCCCAGAAGGGAGGGCAGGGGGAGGGAAGCCTCACCCCGGGCCCTAGTCCAACCTGAAGGTACAGACCCCAGGTTGGAGGGCCAGTTGCAGGTTAACAGCCCTGCACTGGTGGAGGAATGGTACAGGGCGACTTCTATAAGCACCCTGACCATGGTGGACTCTGGGGGTACCGCTCCAGGAGGGAGGGTACAGAGCCCCAGAGGGGAGGACCCGGTTCAGGCTGTCATCCCTGACCTGGTGGAAGGGAGAGTGGTTAAAGGGTGCCCAGCACCTGGGGCTACCGCCCCCCACTCTCCACAGCCACAGTGGTGGGAGAGCTTTGAGAGGCCTGGGGCCTGGCTCTCCTCCCTGACAACTCTCAGTAACCACAGTGGCTTGCTGTCCGGGTGGACAGAGTTATCCCTGGGGAGGGGACAAGTGTCACACCCCGGGGATAGAATGGGCAACACCACTGGGATGGTCCTGGTGGTACTATCCTGCTCCTGGGATACATCTGTGAGCAATGTAAGGTTAGGTGCTGCACAGATGGGATCCGCAGGAAAGGAGAAAGGTTCCCCATGGATGGGCTTAGTGGGCCCTGAGAGTATGGACAGAGGGATCCAATTGGAGTCAGGAAGGCGAAGAACTGGAGCATGCCCCTGTTGTTGTGGGCCTGGGTCCTTGTTCTGTCGCCTCAAACAGGGAAGTACATCAGGATAGTGATTGTTCTCCCCTGGCTTTAGGCTGGTAGGGGGTCATGTTGGACCTGGCTTTTTGACAGGGACATCCCCAAACTTTTTGCCTCCTTCCTCCTATTTTTTCTGACCTGTTGTTGTTGGCTTTTGACCTCTGAGCACTTGACCACTGCTAACCAGTGCTAAAGTGCATATGCTCTCTGTGTAAATTGTACTATTGATTGGTTTATCCATGATTGACTATTTAATTTACCTGTAAGTCCCTATTAGAGTGCACTACATGTGCCTAGGGCATGTAGATTAAATGCTACTAGTGGGCCTGCAGCACTGGTTGTGCCACCCACCTCAGTAGCCCCTTAACCTTGTCTCAGGCCTGCCATTGCAAGGCCTGTGTGTGCAGTTTCACTGCCACTTCGACTTGGCATTTAAAAGTACTTGCTAAGCCTAGAACTCCCCTTTTTCTACATATAAGTCATCCCTAATGTGTGCCCTAGGTAACCCCTAGAGCAGGGTGCTGTGTAGGTAAAAGGCAGGACATGTACCTGTGTAGTTATATGTCCTGGTAGTGTAAAACTCCTAAATTCGTTTTTACACTACTGTGAGGCCTGCTCCCTTCATAGGCTAACATTGGGGCTGCCCTCATACACTGTTGAAGTGGCAGCTGCTGATCTGAAAGGAGCAGGAAGGTCATATTTAGTATGGCCAGAATGGTAATACAAAATCCTGCTGACTGGTGAAGTCGGATTTAATATTACTATTCTAGAAATGCCACTTTTAGAAAGTGAGCATTTCTTTGCACTAAAATCTTGTTGTGCCCTTCAATCCACGTCTGGCTAGGTTTAGTTGACAGCTCCTTGTGCATTCACTCAGACACACCCCAAACACAGGGTACTCAGCCTCACTTGCATACATCTGCATTTTGAATGGGTCTTCCTGGGCTGGGAGGGTGGAGGGCCTGCCCTCACACAAAGGACTGCCACACCCCCTACTGGGACTCTGGCAGACAGGATTGAGCTGAAAGGGAACTTGGTGCATTTCTTAGAGACTCTTTGAAGTCACCCCCACTTCAAAGGCACAACTTAGTATAAAACAGGGCCTCTGCCCTACCTCATCAGACACTTGCTGGAGAAGAAACCTGAACCAGAAACTACATCCTGCCAAGAAGAACTGCCTGGCTGCTCAAAGGACTCACCTGTCTGCTTTCTACAAAGGACTGCTGTCTTGCTGTTGCCCTGCTGCCTTGCTGAACTCTTGTCTGGCTGTAAAAGTGCTCTCCAAGGGCTTGGATAGAGCTTGCCTCCTGTTCCTTGAAGTCTCAGGACCAAAAAGACTTCTTCCTTTCACTTTCGACGCACAGCTTGTTTCGCGGCGAGAAAAACGCCGCACACCGACGCTGATCGACGCGACGCCCTCGGGACGATCGAGACTTCGACGCACAACCTCGCAAGGACAAAGCCTCCCGACTTTCCAGGAGAAATCGACGCGACACCTACCGTGAGTGCGAAACTTTGACGCACGGCCTCGCAAGGACAACGCCGCCTGACTTCCAAGGAGAAATCGACGCGACGCCTGCCGTGAGACCAAAATTTCGACGCACGGCCTCGCAAGGACAACGCCGCCTGACTTCCAAGGAGAAATCGACGCGACGCCTACCGTGAGATTGAAACTTCGACACGCAGCCCCGCAGAACGACGCACAGCCGGAAAATAAGCAGGAGAATCCACGCACAGACCCGGGACATCTGGTAATACCCGCGATCCACAAAAAGAGACTGTCTGCGCGCCGGAAAACGACGCCCGACTTCCCCGCGTGGAAAAGAACGACGCAAGTCTGTGTGTGCTGAGGAGAAATCGACGCACACACCCCTTTTTCCACGCATCTCTTCTCCTGTGGCCCTCTGAGGAGATTTCCCACCAGAAACCAGGTACTCTGTGCTTGAAAGACACTTTATTGCTTTTTAAAGACTTAAAGACACTTAATATCACTTCTCAGTGATATCTTTACAAATTCGTATTGCAACTTTGATCGTGTTGACATACAATTATCCAGATAAATATTCTATATTTTTCTAAACACTGTGTGGTGTATTTGTGGTGGTGTTATACTATTGTGTTGTATGATTTATTGCACAAATGCTTTACACATTGCCTTCTAAGTTAAGCCTGACTGCTCGTGCCAAGCTACCGGAGGGTGAGCGCAGGCTGATTTTGGATTGTGTGTGACTTACCCTGACTAGAGTGAGGGTTCTTGCTTGGACAGAGGGCAACCTGACTGCCAACCAAAAACCCCATTTCTAACACTAAGGCTTAGTGATTAATTTAGTAAAACCTTAATATATAACTCTTAATGCTAATATAGAATCATACATTAGTACATTAATAATCCATTATTGATCAATTTCATTAATCATCGTATACAATGGTCGCCACTCCCCATGGGCACATTTCAAACGCGTACATTAGAAGCACATTAATACATTTTCTATGCAGCATCAGTGTACATTAATTTGCAAGCAGTTCATGTTAATTTTTGATTATAAAAGCTACACTCCAACAATCCCTCCTCTGATGACTCTTGTCATCACACAAATCCCTTCTTTTTACAAGTCATTCATTTTCTTATCTCTTTCATTTCTATTTCTTCCCCTGATTTTGTCTTTTCATATTTTGCTCTGAACAATTTTTCCCTTTTCTTTTCTTCCCTCCTCGCATTGCGTTTTGCCAATTTTGCTTTGATCCTTTTACTAATTTTGCATGATAACCATAGCCCAAATAAACAAGCCAGAACAATTACTATCCCCTGTATTAATGTTCCCAATATCCCATGCCAAATATTACTAAACCTGCTTCCCACATCAGCAAGTCCCTTTCCAACCTTTTCCCAAACTCCTGGTTCTTTCAGTTCCTTCAAATCTGCACTATCTCTTGTTAGGTTAGTAAGCATACTTCTAATCTCATTACTATTGTCAGGTATGTAGGCAAAGCAGTGACGCTCATTAAGCATCTTAAAGACTCTGCCATTTTTCGTTAAAAGAATGTCTAAAGCAAGCCTGTTTTGAAGAGTCATAGCCCTCTCCGCAGCAAGTTCAGTATCCATCAGGAGTATAGCTCCTGTGAAGTTTGTCAGCATTTTATCCACAATAGTAGACAACTTTCAAATCTTTATGGAGTTTGAGATAACCCCTATTGAAAGAATTATGACTCCAAACATATCTCCTACTACACCAGCAGCAGTTTCTCTCTTTTGTCTAGTATGAAGTAATTAATTCTCTTTCGGGAATTTCTTTAAATCATCTACCTGGTAAATCTTTGGGAAAACTATTCCCAAATAACATGTCCCATACCATCCCTTTGGAAGACGGTAATAAGCATTAAGTCCACAAATATAATAGACCCCTGGCATTGCTGGATCCATTCCATCTAACATGAATGTCCATTTACTCTGAAACAAAAACACATGCTTACATTGACTCGTTCCCACAAACACATTGTCATAATATGACTTTGGCCGCGTGTTGCAAAGCTTACCTACATGTCGTGCATCTAAAGCTAATTTCCCTTGTTCTCTAACCCCATTGTAACTACCACTAGTAATAAAGGATCTTTGCTGCAAGCCTTTTTCTAACTTCCCTTTTAAAACCCTTCTTCTATCTTCAGTGTGATCTAAAAGGTTTTTCTCTACAGGTCCTTTAATCAGCTTTATGGCATAATATTTAGCTACACTATTCAAATCTTCTATGATAGGCACTTAAGAGAACACAAGATCATAATTAGAGTAAAAATATTGTACTTCTTCTTGGTTATAGAAACGAGTTAGTAGCAAGCTACAACTGATCCCATAAATTAATGGCAAACTATGATATGTAACTCCCTCTTGCACTGAAACAGGAATTTGTGTACACACATAACAGGCTTTCTCATCCATAGTATCAACATACTCACTCAGCAAGCAATAGAAAACATTAGTAGACAGTTCCCCCCTTGTGTTAGTTTCCTCATGCAGATACCTTGTATCTTGCTCAAACCTCTCCCACGGTGTTAGTGTAGCAGTTTCAGAAACTGTAGCATTGTTAGCTTCATTCTCATCCACCAAACGCATCTCCACAAACAAAGCTATAATGAATATCACACATACAACACCCAAAGCGACACCCAGATATTTACAACACCTACTCCCCTCACTATCATCTCCCATGCTAGGCATGATCTGTAAAGAATCAGAAAGTAAAGTGCTATAAGTGTAAACAACTAATCTGAGAATGGTTAGAAACTCTTTTTTTTTCAGCAAAGCTAAGCAAAGTTTTTCTTCAGCAGATATTTACAACTTTTCTCATTCACTCCCAGGATCCTTGTCAATTCAGGTTAGCAGCTTATCACAATCGTTTTTCAAAAGTCAATTCAGGTTAACAGTGTCACATCTGGTAATCTATCAGTCTCTTTTCTCAGGTTTCTTTTACTCAATTTCAACTTAACACAGTCTCTTCTCCCCGTTGCCAAACTCAAGTACCATAGTATTGACCTGGGACTTCTTGATCAAAACAGAATGCCAAGAACTCTTGTTGCCACTCAGGTGACATGGCATAAGACCATTCAGGACCTGCGTATCTGTGATTTGCTATTCTCTTTCTTTTCAACTTGCGGTCACCCTGCAATTCTCCATCACTCAGATCTTCTTTCCTTGTGGTATCAACTTCTTCCTCTATTGTTTCATCAATAACCACCTTTCCTTTTGTTACTTGCGATTCTGGCCACTTATCTCCTCTCAGTGTCCCTTTACTGTTTGGCTTTCCGGGTTGATGTTCAATGCCCTCCTCTTGTGCTATGGTGTTTTCTCTTGCTGAACCTGCAAGTGGCTCAGGATGAGTCTGGACACTCTGACTTCCTTCTGCCTCAACTCCCTCGCCTTCTGGGACTGTCAGGGGTTCAACTTCAAACCCGTATCCGTCTGCTTCTGGGAGAACCTCTCTTTGGGTCGGTTCTCCTGGTGCCTCAGTTGAGATAGGCCCACCATCATCCCTCTGGATCTCGTTTATTGTTTTTGTGACCAAGCCGTCCTCAACGGGCTCTCCTTCAGTCTCAGTTCCCCTTTGATTAATCTCCGGCCCTGAGACTTCCTTTTCTGTAGCTGTTATTTTCGACAACTCAATTTTCTCATCAGTTGGACATGTCACCTTCTTTGTGTGACTGGCATGAATCCAATTTGGAATTCCCACACATTTCACAGGAATAGTAGTTGTCAGTATCACTTGATACGGCCCCTTCCAACGTGGCTCCAAGCACGACTTCCTCACGTGTTTCTTGACAACAACCCAGTCACCAGCTTTCAGGTTGTGACCTGGATCATTATTCGGTGGCAGTGTGGTTGCTTCCACCTGGTGAGAGAAAGAGCGGACCACGTCAGCCAGACCCTTGCAGTAGTCCAACACGAAATCATCTGTGATATTCACAAGAGCATTTTCAGGCACTGCGGGCAATCTCATAGGTCGGCCCATGAGAATTTCATGAGGAGACAGTCCTGTTTTCTTGTTGGGTATATTTCTCATTGACATTAGCACTAAGGGCAATGCATCAGGCCTTTTCAAGTTTGTGGCTGCGCACATTTTTGCCATTTTCGACTTCAGGGTACCATTCATCTGCTCCACTAATCCTGAGGCTTCAGGACGGTAACTGCAATGCAACTTCTGCTCAATATTTAGTGCAGCACACAAGAGCTTAACCACCTCATTATTGAAGTGACTTCTTCTATCTGATTCTAAAGAGATCGGGAACCCGAAACGTGGTATCAATTCCCTAAGCAGAAACTTTGCTACTGTGAGACTGTCATTCCTATGTGTAGGGTAAGCTTCAATCCAGTGACTATAGATACACACAATCACCAACACGTATCTCAGACCTCCACACACAGGCATCTCAATAAAATCCAATTGCATCCTGCTAAATGGACCTCCAGCTCTCCCAATGTGGCTCAAATTCACCACCGTCCCTTTCCCTGCATTCATCTGTTGACAGATGATGCACCTGTGACAAATCACTTCTGCAGCTTGCCTGAATTTCCGGTTAAACCAAGCAATTTTGAACAACCTGATCATAGCATCTCTCCCAATATGTTCTTGACCATGGTAAAACCTTGCAAACCGTAACAGAAGACTGTTTGGCAAAAGCATTTTCCCCTTGTCTGAAACCCACAAATCATCAGGTCTTTGTACACAATGCATTTTAAGCCACGAGCGTTTCTCTTCTCTGCTGGCACGCCCCTGCAACAATTTCAACTCTTCCATCATGTCAACCACCCTCAATGTGTAACCTGTGCATGTCTCATTTTCTGTATCAGGTAACAATTCCCACTGATCTTTGAACGATATACAGTTCAATGCGCAAAACCTTGCGACTTGATCTGCATAACCGTTTCCCATTGACACAAAGTCTTGTGATTTCACATGAGCGCTGCATTTCACCACAGCAATTTCAAGAGGTAACTGAATCGCGTGCAACAACTCCTTAATTCTTTCGCCATTTTTCACTGGAGAACCAGAAGAGTCATGAAACCCCTCTGTGACCATAGCTGGCCAAAATCATGGACAATTCCAAATCCATACCTGCTGTCAGTTTAGATAGTGACTTTCAATTTGTCAGCGGCATGGCATGCCCTAGTAAGAGCAACCAATTCAGCCACTTGAGCAGAGTATACTCTTTCCAGCCAAGAAGCTTCTAGGATACCAGTGATTGTACATACAATGTATCTGTCTCTCGGTACTCCTACTGAGTCTCTCAGGCATGAACCATCAACAAAGATGTAATCATTTTCTTCCAATTGGGTATCTTTAATGTCAGGTCTCGGTTTGGTGCACAGTTCTGTTACCTCAAGACAATCATGTTCTACCTCCTCGGCATCATCAACATCTGTACTTTCATTGGGAAGCAAAGTTGCTGGGTTGAACACAGTACAACGTTTCAGTGACACATTTAGTGACCCCAATATATTTGTTTCATATTTTGTCAGTCCGAAATTTGTCATGTGCTGCTTCTTGGTTCGGGTCAACAAAATTTCGACTGAGTGTGGGACCATTACTGTTAAAGGATGTCCCATCACTATGCCTTCACACTGAGTAAGGCTTTGACCAACTGCTGCGACTGCACGCAGACAACCCGGTAAGGCTGCTGCAACAGGGTCCAAAGTAGCTGAAAAATATGCTACTGGGCGGTTTGCACCTCTATGGACCTGTGTCAGGACAGACAAAGAACAAGCATCACGTTCATGGCAAAACAGGACAAAAGGCTTTGTGTAATCAGTCATACCTAAAGCTGGAGCCCTGCACATACACTCCCTCAGCTCAATGAACGCCCTCATCTCTTTCTCGGACATAGTTAGGGTATCCAGGCCATCCTTAACCTCCTTAACGGTCAGCCTCAACAATGGCTTAGAGATAACTGAGAAGTTCGGGATCCAATGGCGACAGTAGCCCACCATTCCCAAAAACATCCTAACGTCTCTTTTGGATGTCGGGGATTCATCTGCAATATGGCTGCCACTCTCTCTTTAGATATTCTCCTCGACCCTTTCTCAATCAGATGACCTAAGTACTTCACCTCTTTTTGACAGTACTGCAGCTTCTTTGGGGACACTTTATGTCCATTCTTTCCCAAGTGGTTCATTTGGGCGATAGTATCATACCTGCAGTCATCTTTCGTTCTGGATGCAATCAACAGATCATCAATGTACTGCACTAGAGTCGAATTAAAAGGCAATTCCAATGATTCCAAATTATTCTTCAATATCTGATTGAAGATGGAAGGCGATTCCGAAAACCCTTGAGGAATTTGACACCAACTGTAAACCTTGTCTACGAATTTGAAACTGAAGAGAAACTGGCTGTCCTCATGAAGAGGCACAGAAAAGAACGCTTGAGACAAGTCCACGACTGTGAACCACTCTGTTTCACATGGGACCGGGAACATGAACACGGCTGGATCTGGCACTATTGGGCAACATTTTACCACTATCTTATTTATCTTCCTCAGACCTTGGACAATTCGAACTTTCCCACAAGGCTTTCTCAGTCCCATTATTGGTGAATTACATGGGCTGCTCATCACTTCCTTCAGGACCCCTTGCTTCACAAAATCTGCAATTATCTGCATCACCTGTATCAGGACATCTTGTGACATGTGATACTGCGGTACCTGGGGAAACACGGCATTTGGCTTCACATCTACCTTGACTGGTTCTACTCCTTTTATCAGTCCTACTTCCTTTCCTGTTAAGTCCCACACCTTCTCTTTGACTGTTCCCTGTAATTCTGCTGGCAAATCGGTCACTGTAAACATCAGGAAGAAGTTTATCAAAGGGTACTCCTCATCTGTGGTTTCCGTTTCTGGCTCTGAGATCTGACCATCATCCCCTTCATCATCACTGTTTGTCTACACATCAATTCCTTCATTGGAACAGGTGATTGAACACCTCGTCTTGCACAGTAAGTCTCTTCCCAATAGGGACACGGGACTTGAATCACAGACTACAAACCTGTGCAATCCCTGAAAGGTACCAATCTCAACTTGGACCGGATCTGTAATCGGATTAGTCAGGAGCTGATTTGCTACTCCTACCACCTTTATGGTATGCCCTGAAAGAGGCAATTTCGGAACCTCTGCACTTCTGACTGTAAAGCGTGTAGCTCCCGTGTCAACCAAGAATTAAACCTTGTGACCCATCACTTTCCCTTGCACATAAGGTCCCCTCTGATCTACTTCTAGGGATGCTGCAAGCCTGCACTCCTCACTATCTGAACAGTCATCCGACCACTCATCGTTTATTACATTCTCACCATGCAATGGGAATTGTTGCACTGCATTATTTTGACTTGTTGCTTGACCTGTGACCTTTTGAGGAAGCATCACCTGTTGCTGTCCCATTGGAGCTAGATGCAACTGCGTTTGCTGTCTAGGTACCACGGGAATCTGCTGTTGCACTTGCTGCACCTGCACTGGTTGTACACGTGGCATTTGCACGTGGCATTTGCACTTGTTGCATGGGTTGGAGACCCTGCATCTGAACCATGTTATTTTGAAAGTTCGGATTAGGACCCCTCATTCTAGGACCCTTCACATTTTGAAATGCACCCACATCATTGCTTTGTTAAACAACACCCTCCTGTACCATCATCGGACATTCCCGCTTCCAATGTCCCACGCCCCTGCATGCATGGCATGGTAACATCTTCTTCATCCCTTGCACGTCATTTTGGACTACTACAGTATTCAAGTCTGGACCACGGTTCACAAAACCTCCTCGACCTCTGCCTCTCGTTTGCGTCTGAAACATTCTGTTTCCTTGTGGCTGTTGCACCATCTGCTGTACTCCATTTCCCTGCATCCCTGCTTGCGCTGCCTTAATTTGCATCACCATCACCTTCTCTTTCAACTTTCTCTGCTACAACTCAATTGCGTCACTACAGTATTTTGCATACTGCAACACCTCATCAATCGGCTTTGCTTGCCAACAGATCAAATGATTCTTAATCATCTGACTAATCTCTGGCCTCAGTCCCTCAACAAACCTGAACACTAGGTGATTCATATCTTTCGGCTCTATAACCTCTGTAACACTATAATGCTTAAACGCCTTCAACAATCTCTCATAGTAAGCATGTATCGACTCTTTGGCCTCTTGTGCCATTCGATCAATCTTCTGCCAATCAATGTTTTACGGCGACACCTTCTGCTTCAAGAACTCAATCACCTTATAGTAGTACCTCATCACATCAGGAGACGGTGCTCCTGTAGCTCTGTCCCTTGCTGGTTCCGCTGTTGGCCAATCCATACTTCTCTTGCACTCAAGCCACAAATCAGCTGGAACTATAATCTCAAACAGTGTATTTAAGGCTTCCCAAAGACATTTCGCAAGCTTCACAAACCCATCTGTCTGCTGATGCCATTCTATTGGCTTTTCCCTCAACCTGGGAAAGTCATTTGTGAATGACAAAATGTCACCTCTAGACCACGGTACATGGACTAGAACCCCTCCATCTGTTTCTCTCATTGGTAACATTTTTATTGTTCCCGTATCTGGCACAGCTTTCGCCTGCTGCTGTTCAGAGCAGTCACTTTTCCTCTTATCTCTCTTCTTCGCCCATCTGCCTTCCAACTTCTCTAATGCTCCCTAAACTTGAGCACTCTGTAGTATCTCTTTAAGATGTGCCTTCATTCCAATAGACCTCATGTGATCAAAGTCTTTAGGATTGAAGTCTAACCTGTAACTCCTCTTCAGATGCTTAGTATTGTCTAAGTCTATGCCATATTTATCTGCCAAATTTGCTAACCTCTGGTGCACTTTACTCACTTCTTTGGTTATATTGGGGTACAAATACCTCAGTTCTGCTTCAGTCTATGATTCTAACCTGTTCACTTCCATACTCACTTCAACTAACTCAGCTGCTTCCACACCCAACCTCACAAAATTCAAGTATTCCTCTCTTTCTGACCGCTCTGCTGTCGCAGGAGTAGTCTGTGGAGAATTACGCTTGTCTAACCATTCATTCAATTGTTGCGTTGTCAAACCTGGCAACGAGATATTCCCAACCTGCATAATCGGTGTTTGCTGCTTATTCGCACTCGGTATCTGTGGAGTTAGTAGACCCAACCCTGCTTGTCTCATTGTCTCTAGAGGAACCCCAATCGGACTGAAGTCCAACAAGGATCTAGATCTCTCTGCTGTCTGTTCTCCCGGTGTCATCCCTTGAGAGCTTCCTGCGAACCCTCCTCTTATCACCTCTTGAGTCAGTACCCCTTGGCCATACAACGGTACTGGTGGACCAACGGTAATTGGCAAAGATATAGCCGCCTGCCTGTTTCCCAGACCCTGTGGAGCATTAATTCCCATAGCTTGATTCATTACAGGTGCTGTGACTGGCTGCGGTCCTGTGACCGAAGTGTAATTCGGAACCACCTGTTGCTGTGGCTGGGGCAGCAGAAGTGGAGTTGGCTCAATCTGCACTAACTTTGATCTCGTATATGTTGGATCAGGCGGCACCATCAAATTCGTAGTCGTCTCTAATACTGGGACATCAGGGTAGAACCTCTGAACTGGTGGTGGCTGCAACTGTGCGGCATCTCTGGCGCAGTGGATACACAAGCACCATTCTGTATCGGAGCTGATGTGGTAACATTATTTGCCTGTGCCGTATGCATGGTCCCCTGATTCTGTGTCAAATTTACAGGACCTGCACTAGTACTTGGTCTATTGTCATCTATGGCATATGGTGGCGGTCGATCATGCAACAACTGATTGAGAAACTCATCATCATCCGAATCATCTGCATCTACCCAAGATTTCTGGGTCTCCTTTTGCTTGCTAGAGCCTTTGTCTGATTTACAAGTGGCTTTTCTTCCCTGTGTGTCGGCTTCTTGAGTTATTGCCGGAAACATTCTAACTCCGTCTATTATTTCCCTTCTCCACATCCTGTTCTCACTATCCCATCTAGCCTCCGCTAGTGTCTTTTCTGCTTTTCTCATTCTCCTCTCAAATTTCTGTTGCCTCTGTCGTATGGCCATTAATTCCCAAATCGCTATCGCCTCAAACTGGGCTGGCCTTGGAGGCGGCTTTTGCTCATTTAACGCCTTTCGCAAATTCTCTAGGATCCCTATACTGAATGCCCCATTCTCTGGGAACACCAAACACCCATCTTTCTCTGTTAATTTGCACCATTGCTTTAGCCAAACACATGGTGCGACTTCCTTCTCTTCCATTACGGCATAAGCCAGAGTGTCTTCTGGCGGTGTAGGCTCACCCACACTCGCTGTAATGTACACATCTCCCCTCAAAGCACTCCTTAAAGCCTTGAAAAATGTCTTCTTTGCGTCTTTTATTGTGTTTAGCATTGAATCAGGAAGTGACTTTAATTCCCAGAACACTTTTCGCCTACCTTCTCAACAAATTGCCTATCACGGACGGCTGCCAATCCGTGCGCAACTCTTCTCACTAACTGACCTATCCCAGCGCGGCTCCAATGATGTCACACTCACACACACTGCGGCTTACCAAGTCTTGCGGCTTGTCTTCCTCACTCTCCCAATTCACACAAACTAATGCAATATATTGCGAGCACTTAACAACAAAACTCACATTTTCTGGGTTTACTACAGGAAGGGTAACACAATCGCTTCAGAACTTTACAGAGATTTCAGTTGAAGCCTCGGCCGCTACTCTCTCCTCAGATCCCGCACTCGCAACCAAAATTTGACCCCGCAAATTTCATTCTCGACTTGTCAATGGCTCGTCCTGGTGCACTTTAGAACTTGCCAAATCTCCATCGAAGGTTTTCACTCATACACTTTGACTCAAACTCAACTCGTCAATCACACCCGATTGACCTATTAAACGGCGCAAATTATAACATAAACCAAGTGCTCATACACTTATCAATTTCCTCCGGAGTAATAGACCACGAAGGGTCCGTACATCACCAACAACCACGTGGACAATTTTTGAGCACAAAGCGCCACATTCACATGAAGTTCGCCGACTTCCCTACTCTCATACTGTGGAGTACACACACTCCTACTAAAACATCACCTGGCCTAAATTCTCACAAACCCCACAATTCAGCTGCGATACGCATGAGCTGTGCAAGCGCAAATTCTACGTCATGCATACTATCACTAGAACGCTGAGAACATACCCAACTCACTTCGGCAAGCTCCAAGATTCCTGGAAAGTCATTTGGGACTGAGGGGCACATCATATCTCCAATTTGCATTATTTCAAACACAATTCTAAAATAATGATCCCTCGTCCTAGGGCCCCAAAGGGCCTAAACGTCCTCTGCTACCAGAACTGATAACGCGTCCCGCCCTAGGTAATTTACTTACTCTGGGACTCGTTTTAGGCCAATGAACCTTTTGACCTTGATTGGAGACACCTTAAGACGGGATAACTAATCAGCATGTCAATCAATAGATCAATAACCTCCTCAATATTCACAATAGCAAATCAATTGCATTAGTTAATTACATTAATAAGAATCAAACTCACCATGACCTTTCAGCCATGAATAACCACACAGAATTTAGTAAGATTTATGATATTTATTCCCTATTTGTTACACTCTACTAATAAGTTTATTAGTCTCAATACCAGAAAACACATCAATAAAGTCACAATATGGCAACTTGAATAAGACTTCATCAAAGCAAAGATCACGAACATTAGAACAAAGCACAACGTCAACATGAATCAACTTTAGCAGAGTATCATTAGCGCATTTATTTAACATAGCAAAGATCTAACTATGGTCTCTTTCAAAAGAGCAGTTAGTACCTAGAAAGAAAAGGCAAACAGACAATTACAATTTCATCACCATATAGTTACCCTCTTTAATGGGTCAGCATACAGAGTCAGTCTTCGTCCTCAGTACATCAGTTGATTCGCCATCAGCCAGGGTAAGCAGCAAAGCTCAGCAAGTCAGGGTAATAAGGAACACTTCCCTCATAAGGAGGAAAATTAAGTATCCGGCAAGGCAAGGAAGGCGAGTATGGTTTGAAAAATCAAACAGCAAAGTCTTTAAGACAGACTGTCATAGTAACAGCAGGAAGGTCCTTCTAATGGCTCAGTAATGGCTAATTTCTCCTTGTAACATGGCATTATATTAATCTTGTTGTACAGGCTCCTAATTTCCAATTTGCAATTCTCCTTCACTTAGGTCTTCTTTCCTTGTGGTATCGACTTCTTCCTCTATTGTTTCATCAATAACCACTTTTCCTTTTGCAGCTTGTGACTCTGGCCACTTATCTCCTCTCAGTGCCCTTTTACTGTCAGGCTTTCCAATTGCTGTTCAATGCCCTTCTCTTGTGCTATGGTGTTTTCTCTTGCTGGACCTGCAAGCGGCTCAGGAGGAGTCTGGACACTCTGACTTCCTTCTGCCTCAACTCCTTCACCTTCTGGGTCTGTCAGGGGTTCAACCTCAAACCCGCATCCTTCTGCTTCTGGGAGAACCTCTCTTTGGGTGGGTCATCCTGGTGCCTCAGTTGAGATAGGCTCACTGTCACCCCTCTGGATCTCGTTTACTGTTTGAGTGACTAAGCCGTACTCAACAGGCTCTCCTCCAGTCTCAGTTCCCCTTTGATTACTCTCCGGCCCTGAGACTTCCTTCTCTGTAGCTGTTATTTTTGTAAACTAAATTTCCTCATCAGTTGGACACGTCACCTTGTTTGTGTGACTGGCATGGATTCAGTTAGGAATTCCCGCACATTTCACAGCAGTAGTAGTTGTCAGTATCACTTGATACGGCCCCTTCCAACGTGGCTTCAAACACGACTTCTTCACATGTTTCTTGACAACAACCTAGTCACCAGCTTTCAGGTTGTGACCTGGATCATTTATCAGTGGCAGTGTGGTTGCTTCCACCTGGTGAGAGAAAGAGCGGACCACGTCAGCCAGACCCTTGCAGTAGTCCAACACCATATCATCTGTGATATTCACAAGAGCATTTGCAGGCACTGCGGGCAATCTCGTAGCTCGGCCCATGAGAATTTCATGAGGAGACAGTCCTGTTTTCTTGTTGGGTGTATTTCTCATTGACATTAGCACTAAGGGCAATGCATCAGGCCATTTCAAGTTTCCAGCTCTCCCAATGTGGCTCAAATTCACCACTGTCCCTTTCCCTGCATTTATCTGTTGACAGATGATGCACCTGTGACAAATCACTTCTGCGGCTTCTCTGAATTTCGGGTTAAACCAAGCAATTTTGAACAACCTGATCATGGCATCTCTCCCAATATGTGCTTGACCATGGGAAAACCTTGCAAACTGTGACAAAAGACTGTTTGGCAAAACCATTTTCCCCTCATCTGATACCCACAAATCATCAGGTCTTTGTACACATTGCATTTTTAGCCAAGAGCGTCTCTTCTCTGCTGGCACGTCCCTGCAACAATTTTAATTATTCCATTGTGTCAACCACCCTCAATGCGTAACCTGTGCATGTCTCATTTTCTGTTTCAGGTAACAATTCCCACTGATCTTTGAACGATATACAGTTCAATGCACAAAACCTTGCGACTTGATCTGCATATCCGTTTCCCATTGACACAAAGTCTTGTGATTTCACATGAGCGCTGCATTTCCACCTTTCATTTGCTTTAGCCATCTGAGACGTCTGTGGTCAGTTTGAACTACAAAGTGAGTACCAAAGAGGTATGGTCTCAGCTTCTTCAGGGACCAAACCACAGCAAAGGCCTCCCTCTCAATGGCACTCCAACGCTGCTCCCTGGGGAGTAACCTCCTAATAATGAAAGCAACAGGCTGGTCAAGGCCCTCATCATTTGTTTGGGACAAAACTGCCCCTATCCCATGTTCAGAGGCATCAGTCTGCACAATGAACTGCTTGGAGTAATCTGAAGCTTTTAGAACTGGTGCTGTGCACATAGCTTGTTTCAGGGTGTCAAAGGCCTGTTGGCATTCTATAGTCCAGTTTACCTTCTTAGGCATTTTCTTGGAGGTAAGTTCTGTGAGGGGTGTCACTATTGATCCATATCCCTTCACAAACCTCCTGTAGTAGCCAGTCAAGCCAAGGAATGCCCTGACTTGAGTCTGGGTTTTTGGAGCTACCCAGTCCAGAATAGTCTGGATCTTGGGGTGGAGTGGCTTAACTTGGCCTCCACCTACAAAGTGTCCCAGATAAACCACAGTTCCCTGTCCTATCTGACATTTGGATGCCTTGATAGAGAGGCCTGCTGCTTGCAGGGCCTGCAGAACCTTCTTCAGGTGGACCAGGTGATCCTGCCAGCTGGAGATAAAGACAGCAATATCGTCAAGATAAGCTGCACTAAAGGACTCCAAGCCAGCAAGGACTTGATTCACCAACCTTTGGAAAGTGGCAGGGGCATTCTTTAAGCCAAAGGGCATTACAGTAAACTGATAATGCCCATCAGGTGTGGAGAATGTTGTCTTTTCTTTTGCTCCTGGTGCCATTTTGATGTGCCAATACCATGCTGTCAAGTCAAAGGTACTCAAGTATCTGGCAGCACTCAATTTATCAATTAACTCATCTGCCCTTGGAATGCGATGGGCATCTGTCTTGGTGACAGAACCTCATCTCTCTCTTGCCATCCTTGGTGTGAGGTTTGGGGACTAAGATCACTGGGCTAGCCCAGGGGCTGTCAGAGTGCTCAGTGACTCCCAATTCCAACATCTTGTGGACTTCCACTTTGATGCTTTCCTTTACTTGGCCAGACTGTATGACAATTTTGTTTTTGACAGGCATACTGTCTCCTGTGTCCACATCATGGGTACACAGGTGTGTCTGACCAGGGGTTAGGGAAAAGAGCTCAGCAAACTGCTGTTAGACTTTCCTACAGTCAGCTTGCTGTTGGCCAGAGAGGGTGTCTGAATAGATCACTCCATCTACTGAGCCATCTTTAGGGTCAGTGGAGAGGAGATCAGGGAGAGGTTCACTCTCAGCTTCCTGGTCCTCATCTGTAACCATTAACATGTTTACATCTGCCCTGTCATGAAAGAGTTTGAGGCGGTTCACATGGATCACCCTTTTGGGGGTCCTGCTAGTGCCCAGGTCTACCAAGTAGGTGACCTGACTCTTTCTCTCTAGCAGTGGGTAAGGGCCACTCCATCTGTCCTGAAGTGCCCTGGGAGCCACAGGCTCCAGAACCCAGACTTTCTTCCCTGGCTGAAACTCAACCATAGCAGCCTTTTGATCATACCACATCTTCTGGAGTTGTTGGCTGGCCTCAAGGTTTCTACTTGCCTTTTCCATGTACTCTGCCATCCTGGAACGTAGGCCTAGTACATAGTCCACTATATCTTGTTTAGGCTCATGAAGAGGTCTCTCCCAGCCTTCTTTTTCAAAAGCTAGTGGTCCCGTTACAGGATGGCCAAACAGAAGTTCAAAGGGGGAAAACCCTACTCCCTTCTGAGGCACCTCTCTGTAGGCGAAAAGCAGACATGGCAAGAGGACATACCATCTCCTTTTGAGCTTTTCAGGGAGCCCCATGATCATGCCCTTCAATGGTCTTGTTGAATCTTTCTACAAGACCATTGGTTTGTGGATGGTATGGTGTGGTGAATTTGTAAGTCACCCCACACTCATTCCACATGTGCTTCAGGTATGCTGACATGAAGTTGGTACCCCTGTCAGATACCACCTCCTTAGGGAATCCCACTCTGGTAAAGATACCAATGAGTGCTTTAGCTACTGCAGGGGCAGTAGTGGACATAAGGGGAATTGCTTCAGGGTATCTAGTAGCATGATCCACTACTACTAGTATGTACTGGTTCCCTGAGGCTGTAGGAGGTTCAAGTGGACCCACTATGTCCACACCCACTCTTTCAAAGGGGACCCCCACCATGGAAGTGGAATGAGGGGGGCCTTTGGGTGGCCACCTGTCTTACCACTGGCTTGACAGGTGGCACAGGAGACACAAAACTCCTTTACTTTCTGGGACATGTTGGGCCAGTGGAAATCGTTGACTAACCTCTCCCAAGTCTTGGTTTGTCCCAAATGCCCAGCAAGTGGAATATCATGGGCAAAGGTCAGAAGGAACTTCTGAAACTCCTGAGGCACTACCACTCTCCTAGTGGAACCAGGTTTGGGATATCTTGCCTCAGTGTAGAGGAGTCCATCTTCCCAATAGACCCTATGTGTTCAAGTGATTTTTACTTTGGTTTCCTCAGCAGCTTGCTGCCTGAGGCCTTCAAGAGAGGGACAGGTTTCTTGCCCCTTACACAACTGTTCCCTTGTGGGTTCCCCTGGGCCTAAGAGTTCAACCTGATAAGGTTCCAACTCCATGGGCTCAGTTCCCTCAGAGGGCAGAACTTCTTCCTGGGAAGAGAGGTTATTTTTCTTTTGTTGTGTTGAAGCTGGTTCCCCAGTATTCTTTCCTTTCCTCTTAGAGGGTTGGGCCATTATTCCAGGCTCCAACACCTCTTTTTCACCCTGAGCTCTGCACTGTGCCCTTGACTTGACACACACGAGTTCAGGGATACCCAGCATGTCTGCATGGGTCTTGAGTTCTACCTCAGCCCATTCTGAGGACTCCAGGTCATTTCCAAGCAAACAGTCTACTAGGATATTTGAGGAGACTACCACCACCTGATTCAGGCCAGTGACCCCTCCCCATTCTAAAGTTAACATAGCCATGGGATGAACTTTAGTCTGATTGTCAGCGTTGGTGACTGGATAAGTTTGTCCAATAAGGTATTGTCCTGGGGAAACCAGTTTGTCTGTTACCACTGTGACACTGTCACCTGTATCCCTCAGGCCTTCTACACTAGTCCCATTAATTAAGAGTTGCTGCCTGTATTTTTGCATATTAGGGGGCCAGGCAGCCAGTGTGGCTAAGTCCACCCCACCCTCAGAAACTAATTTATCTTCAGTGTGAACCCTGATTTGCTCTGGGCACACTGTTGATCACCTGGAGACTTGCTATTCCAGTGCTAACTGGAGCAGAAGTTGAAGTGGAACCTTTCTTGGGACAGGCATTGTCTCCAGTTTGGTGTCCCTGCTGATTACAGCTACAACACCAGGCCTTTTTGGGATCAAAGTTTTTACCCTTGTACCCAAAATTGGTTTGTGAAGATGCTTTGGACCCTCCCTCCTGAGCAGGTTTTTGGGGCCCTGTAGAAGACTCTTTACTTTTACCCTTGGATGTCTCAACACTCTTCCCCTGGGGAGTCTTTGTGACCCCCTTCTTTTGGTCATCCCATGTGGAAGTCTTGGTCACCCTAGTCTTGACCCAATGGTCCGCCTTCTTTCCCAATTCTTGGGGGGAAATTGGACCTAGGTCTACCAGATGCTAATGCAGTTTATCATTGAAACAATTACTTAAAAGGTGTTCTTTCATAAACAGATTGTACAGCCCATCATAATCATTTACACCACTGCCATTAATCCAACCATCCAGTGTTTTGACTGAGAAGTCAACAAAATCAACCCAGGTCTGGCTCGAGGATTTTTGAGCCCCCCTGAACCTAATCCTTTACTCCTCAGTTGAGAATCCAAAGCCCTCAATCAGGGTAGCCTTCATGAGGTCACAGGATTCTGCATCTTTTCCAGAGAGTGTGAGTAGTCTATCCCTACACTTTCCAGTGAACATTTCCCAAAGGAGAGCACCCCAGTGAGATTTGCTTACTTTTCTGGTTGCACAAGCCCTCTCAAAAGCTGTGAACCATTTGGTGATGTCATCACCATCTTCATATTTTGTTACAATCCCTTTGGGTATTTTTAGCATGTCAGGAGTATCTCTAACCCTATTTAAATTGCTGCCACCATTGATGGGAGCTAAGCCCATCTCTTGTCTTTCCCTTTCTATGGCTAGGAGCTGTCTCTTCCGAAGCCAATCTTTTGGCTATCCTGGCTAACAGGAGGTCATCTTCATTGAGGCTACCCTCAATGCTTCCAGAGTTGCTGGAAGCAACATCTCTGACTATCACTTGTGGAGTCAGGGTTGGAGAAACCCTGGTCTCCCTAATTAGGAGTGGAGAGGGGAAATCATCCTCCACTTCACTAGCTTCCCCCTCTGTTAGGACATCTTCAGAGGGGTTGTTTCTAGCAAACTCTGCCAAGAGCTCCTGGAGCTGTGCTTTGGTAGGGTTTGAACCAGTTTTTATCTTTTTGATTTTGCAGAGTCCTTAACTCTGACATCCTAAGATGCAGGTAAGGGGTGAGGTTGAGCTCCACCACCACCTCTTCTGCAGCAGACATTATTTCTCTACAATTTGGGATACTTTTTAAGAATCTAAAACTATCTCTAGAACTTAATCCAAACTTTTACAAAAACTTTTAAACTTTAAAAGCAATGCTAACAGGGACTAACACAAGGCCCTAGCAGGACTTTTAAAAATGTAGAAAAATAGCTCAAATTTCAAAAATCAGTTTCTAATGACAATTTTTGGAATTTAGTCGTGTGATCAGGTATTGGCTGAGTAGTCCAACAAATGCAAAGTCTTGTACCCCACCGCTGATCCACCAATGTAGGAAGTTGGCTCTGTGTGTACTATTTCAAAGTAAGACATAGCATGCACAGAGTCAAAGGGTTCCCCTTTGAGGTAAGATAGTGGCAAAAATAGATAATTCTAATGCTCTATTTTATGGTAGTGTGGTCGAGCAGTAGGCTTATCAGAGGGTAGTGTTAAGCATTTGTTGTACACACACAAAATATATTTTCTTAGTTTATTTTAAGAACCACAGGTTCAAGATTTACAAACAATACTTTAAATGAAAGGTATTTCACTCAGGTATCTTAGGAACTTTGAATTATCACAATAGCATGTACAGTTTTGGCAAAAATGGAAATAAGCTATTTTAAAAATGGACACTGCAAAAATCAACAGTTCCTGGGGGAGGTAAGTAAATGTTAAGTTCACAGGTAAGTACAACACTTACAGGGTTGAAAGTTGGGTCCACGGTAGCCCACTGTTGGGGGTTCAAGGCAACCCCAAAGTTACCACACCAGCAGCTCAGGGCCGGTCAGGTGCAGAGGTCAAAGTGGTGCCCAAAACACATAGGCTTCAATGGAAATAGGGGTGCCCCGGTTCCAGTCTGCCAGCAGGTAAGTACCTGCGACTTCAGAGGGCAGACCAGGGGGGTTTTGTAGGGCACCGGGGGGGACACAAGCAGGCACAGAAAGTACACCCTCAGCGACACAGGGGCGGCCGGGAGCAGAGTGCAAACAGGGATCAGGTTTGTAATAGGATTCAATGGGGAGACCCGGGGGTCTCTTCAACGATGCAGGCAGGCAAGGGGGGGCTCCTCGGGGTATCCACCACTTGGGCTAGGAAGAGGGCTGCCTGGGGGTCGCTCCTGCACTGGAGTTCGGTTCCTTCAGGTCCTGGGGGCTGCGGGTGCAGTGTGTTTTCCAGACGTCGGGTTGAAGCAGGCAGTCGCGGTCAGGGGGAGCCTCTGGATTGCCTCTGCAGGCGTCGCTGTGTGGGCTCAGGGGGGTCAACTCTGGCTACTCACGGGCTTGCAGTTGCCGGGGAGTCCTCCCTGTAGAGTTAGTTTTCCGCAGGTCGAGCCGGGGGCGTCGGGTGCAAAGTGGAAAGTCTCACGCTTCCGGCGGAAAACGTGTGGTCTTTGAAAGTTGCTGTTTTGTTGCAAAGTTGCAGTTTTGGTGAACAGGGCCGCTGTCCTCAGGAGCTTCTTGGTCCTTTTAGATGCAGGGTAGTCCTCTGAGGCTTCAGAGGTTGCTGGACCCTGGGGGATGCGTCACTGTTGCAGTTTTTCTCGAAGTGGGGAGACAGGCCGGTAGGGCTGGGGCCAGAGCAGTTGGTGTCTCCGTCTTCTCTGCAGGGCTTCAGATCAGCAGTCCTTCTTCATCTTCAGGTTGCAGGAATCTATCTTCCTCGGTTCTGGGAGCCCCTAAATACTCAATTTAGGGGTGTGTTTAGATTTGGGAGGTTAGTAGCCAATGGCTACTAGTCCTGAAGGTGGCTACACCCTCTTTGTGCCTCCTCCCGGTGGGGAGGGGGTCACATCCCTAATCCTATTGGGGGAATCCTCCATCTGCAAGATGGAGGATTTCTGAAAGTCAGGGTCACCTCAGCTCAGGACACCTTAGGGGCTGTCCTGGCTGGGGAGTGACTCCTCCTTGTTTTTCTCATTATCTCCTCTGGCCTTGCCGCCAAAAGTGGGGGCAGTGGCCGGAGGGGCGGGCATCTCCACTAGCTTGGATGCCCTGTGGCACTGTAACAAAGGGGGTGAGCCTTTGAGGCTCACCGCCAGGTGTTACAGTTCCTGCAGGGGGAGGTGAGAAGCACCTCCACCCAGTGCTTTAAATGGAAAAATAGAAGTGCAGGTACTCTATACCAGAGTACCTGCTTGTTTCTGAGAAGTGCCGGTACTCTCCAATTAAAAGTATTACGTTTTTCTTGAGATGTGCCGGTACTCTCCCTCTCAAAATAAAAAAGTGCCGGTACTCAGTACCGGTGAGTACCGGCCCATTTAAAGCACTGCCTCCACCCAGTACAGGCTTTGTTCCTGGCCACAGAGTGACAAAGGCACTCTCCCCATGTGGCCACCAACATGTCTGGTGTGTGGCAGGCTGGCAAAACTAGTCATCCCACACTGGATGTCGGGTATGTTTTCAGGGGGCATCTCTAAGATGCCCTCTGGGTGTATTTCACAATAAAATGTACACTGGCATCAGTGTGCATTTATTGTGCTGAGAAGTTTGATACCAAGCTTCCCAGTTTTCAGTGTAGCCATTATGGTGCTGTGGAGTTTGTGTATGACAGACTCCCAGACCATATACTCTTATGGCTACCCTTCACTTACAATGTCCAAGGTTTTGCTTAGACACTGTAGGGGCATAGTGCTCATGCACCTATGCCCTCACCTGTGGTATAGTGAACCTTGCCTTAGGGCTGTAAGGCCTGCTAGAGGGGTGACTTATCTATGCCATAGGCAGTGTGAGATTGGCATGGCACCCTGAGGAGAGTGCCATGCCGACTTAGTCATTTTCTCCCCACTAGCACACACAAGCTGGCAAGCAGTGTGTATGTGCTGAATGAGGGGTCCCCTGGGTGGCATAAGACATGCTGCAGCCCTTAGAGACCCTCCCTGGCATCAGGGCCCTTGGTACCAGGTGTCCCAGTTACAAGGGACTTACCTGAGTGCCAGGGTTGTGGAGACAAAGGTACAGTTTAGGGAAAGAACACTTGTGCTGGGGCCTGGTTAGCAGGGTCCCAGCACACTTTCAAATCATAACTTGGCATCAGCAAAGGCAAAAAGTCAGGGGGTAACCATGCCAAGGAGGCATTTCCTTACAACGGTGCTCCAGTAACCTTAACCCTTGCCGGCTCCTCTGTCGGCCAATCCACACTCCTCTTACACTCAAGCCACAAATCAGCTGGAACTATTATCTCAAACAGTGTATTCAAGTCTTCCCAGAGACATTTCGCAAGCTTCACAAACCTGTCCATCTGCTGATACCACTCTATCGGCTTTTCCGTCAGTCTGGGAAAGTCTTTTGTGAATGATAAAATGTCACCTCTAGACCACGGTACATGGACTCGAACCCCTCCAGCTGTTTCCCTCATTGTTAACATTTTTATTGCACCCGTATCTGGCACCGCTTTCGCCTGCTGCTGTTCCGAGCAGTCACTTTTCCTTTTCTGTCTCTTCTTTGCCCATCTGCCTTCCCACTTCTCTAATGCTCCCCAAACTTGAGCACTCTGTAGTATTTCTTTAAGGTGTGCCTTCATCCCAGTAGATCTCATGTGATCAAAATCTTTAGGCTCGAAGTCCAATCTGTAACTCCTCTTCAGATGCTTAGCATTGTCTAAGTCTATGCCATATTTGTCTGCCAGGTTTGCTAACCTCTGGTGCACCTTATTCACTTCTTTAGTTATCTTGGGGCACAGATACCTCAATTCTGCTCCAGTGTACGATTCTAACCTGTTCACTCCCATGCTTCCTTCAACTAACTCGGCTGCTTCCACACCTAACCTCACGAAATTCAAGTATTCCTCTCTTTCGGACCGCTCTGCTGTCGCAGGAGTAGTCTGTGGAGAATTAAGCTTATCTAACCATTCATTCAGTTGTTGCGCTGTTAAGCCTTGCAACAAGATATTTCCAGCGTGCATCATTGGTGTTTGTGGCATGTTCGAAGTCGGTATCTGTGGAGTTAGTAGTCCCAAACCTGCTTGTCTCATTGTTTCTAAAGGAACCCCAATCGGACTGAAGTCTAACAAGGATCTATATCTCTCTGCTGTCTGTTCTCCCGGTGTCATCCCTTGAGAGCTCCCTGCGAACCCTCCTCTTATCACCTCTCGAGTCATTACTCCTTGGTCACATACATTAGGCTTTGCCTGTGCATACAGTGGTACTGGTGGACCAACAGTAATTGGCAATGATATAGCGGCTGGCACCTGTCCGTTTCCCAGACTCTGTGGAGCATTAATACCCATAGCTTGATTCTTTACAGGTGCTGTGACTGACTGCGGTCCTGCGACCAAAGAGTAACTCGGAAACACCTGTTGCTGCGGCTGGGGCATCAAATGTGGAGTTGGCTCAATCTGCACTAACTTTGACCTTGTATATATTGGATCAGGCGGCACCATCAAATTCGTAGTCGTCTCTAATACTGGGACATTAGGGTAGAGCCTCTGAACTGGTGGTGGCTGCAACTGTGTCTGCATCTCTGGTGCAGTGGATACGCTAGCACCATTCTGTATCTGAGCTGATGTGGTAACACTATTTGCCTGTGCTATATTTGTGGTCCCCTGGTTCTGTGTCGAATTTACAGGACCTGCACTAGTACTCGGTCTATTGTCATTTATGGCATATGGTGGCGGTCGATCATGTAACAACTGATTGAGAAACTCATCATCATCTGAATGATCTGCATCCACCCAAGACTTCTGAGTCTCCTTTTGCTTGCTAGAGCCCTTGTCTGTTTTACAAGTGGTCTTTCTTCCCTGTGTGTCGGCTTCTTGAGTTATTGCCGGAAACATTCTAACTCCGTCTATTATTTTCCTTCTCTACGTCCTGTTCTCACTATCCCATCTAGCCTTCGCTTGTGTCTTTTCTGCTTTCCTCATTCTCCTCTCAAATTTCTGTTGCCTCTGTCGTATGGCCATTAATTCCCAAATTGCTAACGATTCAAACTGGGCTGGCCTTGGAGGCGGCTTTTGCTCATTTAATGCCTTCCGCAAATTCTCTAGGATCCCTATGTTGAACGACTCATTCTCTGGGAACGCCAAGCACCCATCTTTCTCTGTTAATTTGTACCATTGCTTTAGCCAAAGACATGACGCGACAACCCTTCTCTTCCATTACGGCATATGCTGGAGTATCCTCTGGCGGTGTAGGCTCCCCCACACTCGCTGTAATGTACACGTCTCCCCTCAAAGCACTTTTTAAAGCCTTGAAAAACTTCATTTTTGTGTCTTTTATTCTGTTTAGAATTGAATCAGGAAGTGACTTTAATTCCCAGAACACTCTTCGCCTACCTTCTCAGCCAATTGCCTCTTACAGACAGCTACCAATTCTGTGCACGACCCTTCTCTCTAACCGACTTATCCCAGCACTGCTCCAATGACGTCACACTCACACACACTGCGGCTGACAAAGTCTTGCGGCTTGTCTTCCTCACTCTTTATTCACGCAAAACTAATGCAATATATTGCCAGCACATTAACAACAAAACTCAAATTTGCTGGTTTACTACAGGAAGGGTAACACAATTGCTTCAGAACTTTACAGAGATTTCACTTGAAGCCTCGGCCGCTACTCTCTCCTTCTCAGATCCCGCACTCGCAAGCAAAATTTGACCCGCAAACTCTCGACTTGTCAATGGTTAGTCCTAGTGCACTTTAGAACTTACCAAATCTCCATCGAAGGTTTTCACTCACACACTTTGACTCAAGCTCGACTTGTCAATCACGCCCGATTGACCTATTAACCCGCGCAAATTACAACATAAACCAAGTGTCTCATACACTTGTCAATATACTCCGGAGTCTTAGACTACACAGGGTCCGTACATCACCAACAACCCCATGGACAATTTTTGAGCACAAAGCATCACACTCACATGAAGTTCGCCGACTTCCCTACTCTCATACTGCGGAGTACACCCACTCCAGCTAAAACGTCACCTGGCCTAAGTTCTCACAATCCTCACAATTCACCTGCGATATGCATAAGCTGTGCAAGCGCAAATTCAACGTCACGTATACTATCACTAGAACGCCAAGAACATACCCAACTCACTTCGGCAAGCTCCGAGATTCTGGGAAAGTCATTTGGGATTTAGGGGCACATCATATCTCCAATTTGCTTTATTCCAAAAACACTTCTAAAACAATGATCCCTCGCCCTAGGGCCCCAAAGGGCCTAAACCGTCCTCTGCTACCAGAACTGATAACTCGTCCCGCCCTAGGTAATTTACTTACTCTGGGACTCGTTTTAGGCCAATGAATCTTTTGTCCCTGATTGGAGACACCTGAAGGCGAGATAACTAACCAGCATTTCATCCACAGATCAATATACTCATCAATATTCACAATAGCAAATAAATCGGATTAGTTAATGACATTAATAAAATTGAAACCACACCATGACCTTTCAGCCATGAATAACCACACAGAATTTAGTAAGACTTATTATATTTATTCCCTATTTGTTACACTCTGCTAGGAAGTTTATTAGTCTCAATACCAGAAAACACATCAACAAAGTCACAATATGGCAACTTGAATAAGACTTTATCAAAGCAAAGATCATGAACATTAGAACAAAGCACAACGTCAACATGGAATAACTTTAGCAGAGTATCATTAGCGCATTTATTCAACAAAGCAAAGATCCCGTCATTTGTCTATTTGCATTCATTTAGTGAACTCCTTAACTAACCTCGAATTAGCATCAGCATGTTGGGCTTCATGCAAAACAATTTAGTAACACAAATTTAGAAAATATCTAACTATGGTCTCTATCAAAAAAGCAGTCGGTACCTAGAAAGAAAAGGCAAACAGAAAATTTCAATTTAATTAACATATAGTTACCCTCCGAAATGGGTCAACATACAGAGTCAGTATTCGTCCTCAGGACACCAGTGGATTCACCATCAGCCGGGGTAAGCAGCAAAGTTCAGCAAGACAGGCCAATAAGGAACACTTCCCTCATAAGGAGGAGAAGTATAAGTCAGGCAGGACAAGGAAGAGGATGGTTTGAAGAGGCAAACACCAAAGTCTTTAAGACAGAATGTCAAAGTAACAGCACGAACGTCCCTCTAATGGCTCAGTAATGGCTAATTTCTCCTTGTGACATGGCATTATATTAATCTTGTTGTACAGGCTCCTAATTTCCAATTGGGCAAAATTTGGTGCATCATTATCTTTATCCAATGATCCGTTGATCACTTTACTAGAATATTCACTTAAGACAGTTCGCACGTAGTTTATTGGCTCCTGTAATTGACGTCTCCAACGGGTAGAATGTCAGGTACAAAGAGTTACACTTCACTATTTCAGTCAGTAGTTCCATTGTCTTTACCAGCTCAGGCGACCTTGCACCTATTGAGAATTACACTATTCCATTCAGCAAGAATGTCTCCTTGAGCAAGTCGGGTCTCATGAGAAAGAATCTACTATGGTTACACACATCTTCTAGCTTCTGGAAAAGTGCGGCTTCATGTCCTTCAGCAAGACAGCGCAGTGCACGTTAAAAAAACCCATTTAATATGAGACCAGGCATCTAGGCCCAGACTCTTGCTAACTAAGGCCTAGTGATTAATTTAGCAAACCCTTAGCATATAACTCTTAAAGCTAATACAGAATCATACATTAGTACATTAATAATCCATTATTAATCAATTTCATTAAACATCATATACATTGGTGGCCACTCCCCGTGGGCACATTTCAAACGCGTACATTAAAAGCACATTAATACATTTTCTATGCTGCATCAGTGTACATTAATGTGCAAGCAGTTCATGTTACGTTTTTGATTATAAAAGCTACACTCCAACAGCAACAAGAAATCACCCAGGATACAGATTTAAGTGATCAAACGTTGCAGGGAGTAGAAGGGATGTTAGGTGGCAACATGGGGAGTGCTTGCTTTCATGTTTTAACTTTAATAACCATAGGTACTATCTATACAATGCTTTACATCCAAAAGCGAATTTCTGCATTACTCTTTGATGTGGAATTATCAATAATAACGTGATTATGCCCGCTCATGTAATTAAGAGGAATTTGAGCAAAGAAATGCTGCTGCAAATGCACATTTAGCAAGTGCTGTTCATGTTCTGTTGCATTTGGTGCTTTTTCTTAGCCTCCATTTTGGATGTGAGAGGGTATTTTTGCACTGAGAAAATAACTCTAAATGCAGAATCACTCTCCTTGCGCAATTCTGCTAATATCTTGCCCACTGGTACGTTATTTTGATGAGTAGAAGTGCACTTCACCTGACTGCTGTGATTAACACTGGGCACAACTTTTATTATTATTATTTTGTTTTGTTGGTCACTGAATTTAGAAGTGGTCACTCCTTTCTGCTGTTGACTTCAATGTTATTGATTGCCAATGGTGTGTACTCTGTGCATCTTTCACTTATTCTTGCCCATGTGCAGGCTGGGTGTGCACACCTCATATGTAATGGGTCTGCAGCAGCTTCACTGCTCCGCCGACGCCCACAGGAATCACTAAAATCTATAGTTTGGAAACCTTTTTTTCAATTTTAATCCTTTATGCACATTTTGTAGAGCCTATTTTATACTGTAATAATGCAAATTTAAAATAATGACTTACATATTCCCAGTGCTTTCTGTCACAGACTGGGACCTCGTAGCACTTAACACCTTCAAGTCACTATTTTCCACTGCACCAACCAGTTTACTAGTTCGTTGGTTATAGACACAGACCTCCGTTGTGCATTAACTAATGAATAGTTCATAAAATACAATAGTGCATTCCCCACTGATGAATTTAACTTGTATTTATTTTTCATTTAAGCCGTGTATTATTTTATATGCACTTACCTGATAGTGATAGACTGAAAAAAGCTACAGAATATTTAGTTTTTTGTCACACCTTTTTACCCCTCCCCTACGCTCACTCACCACACTCACTTTGCACACAGCATCATTGTTCCCTCACTTTTTTAAAAACTTCAAAAGGGTTCAAGAAGACATGCCAGTGCAAGGGGGAACTGACTGGTGGGGAGGGAGGAGTGAAGGCACTATGTGTGTGTGGGGGGGGGAGGGGTGTTGCCACCTAGCTCTCATCTCCAAGAGTAAACATCACACTGGCTACTCAGCTTGCAGCTATTGGGGTCAGGAAATCATGCCAGTGCAAGAGGGAGCTGGTGGAGAGGGAGGAGGTAAGGACAGAGCAAACGGCGGATGTTTTACACGGGCCCCTACTCAAATGGTCGTAGTGCCTACACTTCTTTTATTTGTCAGGGAGAGTTGCAGACCTTTTCCTGAGTATGAAATGCTCTCACTGGGTGTGATCCTGTATTACTGGCAGGGCCCTGGAATTATGTGGTTGGGAGGCCGCCATGATTGTCACGTGGTCATAGATTTGCTGAATTTGATATAATCCATCATCTGCTGCATAATCTGCAGATTTTTAACAAAATATTTGTTCTAGTTCAAACTCTTCAAACGTTACTAAAAATGCAGCGACATGTGTTGCAGCGCAAGGAAAGGCTGTTTGCGAAGCTGGGCTTGTGATCGTTTTGTTGCTTTTTGCTATATGTGGGTACCAAAATGGTACTAATCAGGTGCAATCAATGTCGAGACAGTGTTACCACATTTAAAAATTATGAAATAATGAAGTAACACTATTACAAAATCAGCCTTATGCCGCATAATTAGCTTTTTCTTGGTGCATAATTTACTAAACCCTGCCACTTAATTTGTCCTTCTCCTGCATAGCTCCAGTGGCCCTAAGGGGAAACACCACAGCCAAAAAAAAGCAGGGCCACGGACCAGACACAAAGCACAGACGTCCAAAAGCAAGGTGTGCTGCAGAAAAGAAGAGCGAAGGTGCCCATTGGCAACAGGGGGATCCATTTTCAGGGCTAAGACCAACTACAAGGAAGTCAACAGCAGGGATCATAGATGAGACATAAAGCAGATGTTCAAAACCAAAAAATGCAGTGGACACCTACTGACAACATGGGGAACACTTCCAGGGCAAAGGGCAACTAGAGGGAAGACAACAGCAGTGGCTAGACGAGACACAATGCAGAAGTTCACAAATAAGAGGTACTATGGTAGAGAAGAGTGAAGGCACCTAATAGCATCAGGGGAACACTTCCAGGGCAAAGGGCAACTGCAGAGAAGACAACAACAGGATTAGGGCGCAGGATGGCTTTGAAATCCAGTATCAAAGGGAGACCCCTGTTGCCAGATGCCAGATGCTTGCATAATAATTTATGCAACAAGGAACTACACAAAGGAAAAGGGTGCAGTTGGCCATAGTAGTGACCGTGCTTTTTTCACTTTTGGGGCGGCGATATCAGTTGTATACATTTATAGCACTCATTGGGGCATGAGCATGCATGGATTGCACTCATGGGACACGAACTCCATGTGGGCTGCGTGCATGCAGATTGCCGGCGAGCTGCACGCAATCCAGCTCTGCCATCCATGGATGACGATGCCTGGTGCAATAAAATGCTATGTTTGTGACTGCAAAAAAGGCCTAATGTTAAACAGGGGTGTCCAGGGGTGGCAACTGCAAGACACTAGAAGAGAAAGTAATACCAGCATTTGAAATGCAAAAGGTCTCATATTTCAAACAAGCTAATTGACAACCGCGCCCACGAGCAAAAACAAAAGAAAACATGAGAAGAAACTGAGAAAAGACGACTTGGCAAAATAAAATAAATGTAGCTTTAAAAAATAAAACTTTGTAATTTTGTGCCTGCTGTGCAATTTGTTGCCAGTCACAAACAAGTCTTCTGTTTGCAGGGCACTGAAAGTTAAAAACAACAAATAGTAACTCAATCAGGTCGGGAGCAATGGATGGGTGCAAAATTGACGAATTACAGGGCTGTAAAGATTGCCACGGAAACCAGCAAATGGTGAGCGACAGGCAGCATCAAAGCCCTTTACTGGACACAAAAGTGTCTCGCATACGAGACACATGCGCACGCGCATGCACTTGCAGGCTCAACTCTAAAAAAGGACATGTTCTTGGCATTAATTAGGCACGCAAATGTATGCAGAAAGCAGTATTTCAAGTTGGCTCTTTTTGCTCATCAGATAATTTTTTACTTTTTATACTTGGTGTTGGTCTTTAATTGTGTACCCAGATCTTGGTGATCAGTGGCATGGTCTGTCAAATGAATAGACTGTGTATGTGCTCCCATGAAGCAATCACTTTACAAGCCTCATGAGAGCAGATTTCCATGCTATAATACACCAAACACTGGTTTAATTATAAAAATAAAATGTGTATTCCAAATCGTAAGCACATGGGGTACTGCCAGCTGTAATCAGAAAAATATCACCATGTGTTCCATTTTATAATGCAAACGACACTGGATTGGCGTAAAAAAGCTGTCCTTATTTCTGATTTGAAATTAACTTTTTATCCTGCCTCAGCTATAGTTTTCTCCTATCAGCTTTTTCATACAAGATTGTGCACTATTTCCTGGGCCTTGGCTCCAAATGGCTTAGGTATATGGTAGGTGTGCTTGAGATCTTCTTTCAGAGACATTTTTTAAATTTTCTTCTCGTCACTGTTTATTTTTTGTCTGTTTAAATATGAAATGCTACACAGCTCTGGAGTCCACGGTGGCAATGGGAGGCTGCACAATTTGTTTTGAGCCTTTGTTAATAAAGAAAATGGTCGCGTTCCCGCTAGTTGTAAATACGCGTTTATGAAGGGTGCACACTGGGGAGTAAGTGTGCAAGTGACTAAAAACCCAGAAGCTAGGCCAGCTTTTAACTTCTTTTTATTAATGTTTTATGTCTGAATATGTTCATTTCAAATGCATTTCTCAAGCTGTCTTTTTCAGAAGCTTTTTTTTTTACTCTGCTTAGAATCTCAAGTAATTTCACCCGAGGATACATTTCAGCTGTATCTATTTTGAACAATTGGTACCGAGGCTGCAGGCTCCTTACTTGACTACAGTGCCAAGGACGCACAGCACACAGATCAACTCAACAGGTCAACGCAGAATTTCAGACCTTATCTTTACCCTTACAAGGACAAGATGGACAATGGTGCGCTTTAAAGTAAAATTGGAAGTCTTACCGCCCCGTGCTGTCTAACTCTACTGGAGGGCCCTGTGCGGCAAAGTGCCAATGCTGACATACCTCTTATGCTATTTATTCTATTAAATAGCATGAGAGCTGCTTCAGGACTGGATGGACAAGGCAACACAGCTCCCCAGTGAAGACATAAAAGGCTGCGTTAACTGGCCCAGGAAGAGTGGATTTGCACTCACAAGCCTGAATTCCGCGTGTCAGGCCGGCCGAGTCCAGAGTCTTATGAACCCCTCACACTCTTCAGCCCCAATGCAACTGCACCTTCTGCACTAATGGTAGCTGCAGCCCTGAGTAGCTGGGTATCCCCTCTGCCCCTTTCACCCCTTCCCCGCCAAGCCTGGCCATCAATCCAATTGTGAAACTGTCCCTTTCAGAAACAATCAGCTTGCACACGTTTCCCACCTCTTTGCAGCACTAATGCTATCCACCATGGCTCTATTCTAAAGTAAGACAGTCATAATTGTGATGCAGGGAGCCCTTCACACTCCTGGGCACCAGTGCTATTGCACCTGCCTCACTAATGAGAGCTAATGCTTTGTGAAGCAGGAAGTCTCCTCTGCCCCTTGTTAACACCACATCCACCTTTCTGCCACCTCTCTGAGGCCTTAGCTATAGTGTCTCGTCTGCTTCAATGTTCTCCTCTCTTGTACCATTGGTTCAATGCCTAAAGCAACACTGGTACAAGCGTGCATTGAGCCATAATACAAGAAAGTAATGATGGTAAAATCCACGATAATAGGGGTTTATATGGGCCATGACACCCGTGGGTCCCTGTGACACTGCACATGAGGCACCAATGATACCTACATCTCTGCCTACACCAATGGGCCAATACTGCTAGGCCTAAGGCCCAAAGCAGGATGACAGCCCTTTTAAAAAAAAAACAGGGAAAGTTTCACATCCCCCTCCCTTCTGTTTTTTGGGACCTTTTTCCTGTGCAACAAGGGGGACTTGGGTCTTAATGCTAACAAGGAAAATGCAGTGATCCCTCACACTATTGTTCTAGTGCCAATGCACCTGCTACACTAATGGTAGTGCTGGCACTTAAAAAAATGGGCCGACATTTCTCAAAACTTTCTTCAAGGTATCTCTTTCAGGAAGTGGGGAAGTTGTCTCTGTCCATTTCTCAATGAAAAAATATACCTCACCTAGTACCTTCTTCTCAGGGTCATCTCTTTGACACTATCCATGAAGTTTGCACCTTTCTGCTTTCTCCTGAGCAATTTTTCTGAGGCTCATGGGGTCAGAACAATGAGGGCTCTGAATATTACCCTTCTGGCTTCCTTCCTCCCACCTCCTCTACTCATCTGAGTGGCCATCTGCATGTAAAAAGAGGTCGAAGTTTGCTAGCAGCATGGGAAGCAAAGTGTTCTCAATTGTGTTTGTTAACCATCCCTGAATTGTTAATGGGGACCTGGAGTACTTGGAGGATGCTGAAGGGGGAGAGGGGAACTCTAAAGTGCTTTAACTGAGAGTCACTTGAAGTATGCTGATGACAAAAATGTATAACTTTTTTGAGAGATAATTTAAGGAAGCTGAGCTTTGGAAAGTGCCCTTTAATTGACTTATACAAATGACTACACTAGGTTAGTTATCATGAATATGTATTCTTTGATAGTACTTGTTTTATCAAATACACTAAATCATTGTGTGGCAGCCTATTTTATATTGTTACAATTTTAAAATAATGACAGATATTTTCTGTGTTTTTTTGTTGCTGAGATCTCATAGCACTATACATATGTCAGTATTCTGCGCTGCTCCAAGCTGAATTAATTTCCGTGACTCTCTTGTTTCACAGACATCTGCAGTGATACATTAACCAACTAATGTTTTATAACTGAAAGAGTGCATCTCCCACCAATTAATTGAATTTGCATTTATTTTTTATTTAAGGTGTTATTTAAGGTGTATGTATTATTTTATATGCAGTTGTGGTGAAGGTGATCAAGCAACAAAATACCATGTTTTTTTACATTAACACCACAGGGCTCAGGATCACAGTTGCTGACATGACCAGTGAGTTAATGTCCATACAAATATTAGAAAAGTCACACACAGCCAACCCTTTCCTGTTATTAGTACATACTTTAAATAGAAAATGTTAAAAGAAAACACTTTAAAATGTGTTCTACTTCTGCCCTAATGACCTCTGACTGGTAAGTAAAGTACACAAAGATAGAAAAGCCATGTTAAGAATTAAAACAGCAGCCCAGGCCTTTGGAGCATCCTAAAACTTGAACACATGACCATTTTTCACTGTGAAAAGTGACATTCTTAACTTCAACTGCTTCATGTAAATTAAGAGCCCCGGAAACACGAAAACCAAAGAAAGTCGCACTTCCAGGCCATCATTAGGTCGAGCATGGCAGCGCGCATGCGCTGCTTTTCTGACGTGTTGGTATGTATCTGGGCTTTTAACAACGCCCACCGCACGCCCATCACTACCACTCGTTTGTGGGCTTGCCATGCAAAAATCCTTTGCTGGCATTGGTAAATGGTTTACGTTTGTCGATCCTTGGGGTGGTTTTGTTACTGCCTTGGCCATCGCCCCTGTTACATGGCTAATTGCACTTTTGCTGATAAATTTGACTGCAAGCAAACTTCTTTTTCCTTTTGTGTGTCTCTTCTCGCTGGTGCTAATAGCGACCGAAGAGCTGTGAATCGGCTAGCTTATGTGAAACTGTTTTACTTTTATTTTTCAATTTATGTGGCAAGAAGAGTGGTTAGGAGTTTACATCTCTCAAAGCTCTAACTCGAGCAAATGCGAGACCCATTGCATTGCAAATGCTTGTTTTTACATGTACTTACTAAGGCATTTGTGCCCCCCTGGGAATGCCGCCTACAGCCCCCCCAATAGGGCGCGGTCCCCAGTTTGAAGCTCTCTGGAATATAGAATTCAACTGCTCAAAATAGTAGGGCAATTCTCTTCCACTCCTTTAGAGGAGCCACCACTGTGCTATATTTCATTAATTCCTGCTTTTTCATTGAAAGCCAGGTAGGTGCACATGGCCAGCAGAATCATGAAAGTAGAATCTCTGTAACTGCCATGGGGTTGTCTTGTGAATGCCATGCTTTATCAGATGCGATCAATTGTGGGCACAGAGAGTGCAATATGGTAGGTTGGGGGTGGTCGTTTCTGTCATCTCCATACTTACAGTAACAACCTTCACCTTTCCTCAGTCTAATTTGCTATTGTATATAATTTTGTACATGTTTTGTTTTTTAAATCTTTTTTATCATTAAGTTTTTTTGTTGTTTTTTTTTAAATCTTTATTTATCTTAAATTTTCCTCACTCCATATTCGGTGAATAAGCCCAGTAGGAAGGCATTTGCAGCATTCTTCACAAACGCAGAAGATTCCTGATTGCCAATTCTTAATTCTATTGGTAGCCACTGGGTAAATGGAAGGTGTGAGATATGACACTAGCCCTAGAGATCAGGGGAACCAAAAGGGGCAGGCGATGTTGATGTTGATCAAGTGTGCAGTTTGTTAGAGATAGAGCATGTTTGGTGAAGCTATCTGTGGTCCACTGAATTGCATTTCTGTGTTATACTCCATATTTGTGCAATGGGGTAATAGGTTCCGTTGTCTTGTGCGTTTTATTAATATGGTCAGTGGTAACAATACATCCATTGCATTTTTTATATTGCACACATTCCATTTAGTTAGAACATGCATTGAATTTTGCAATTTCATAAGGCATAAGAAGTTAGCAAAATGGCAATCTTTGCAATTGCTCAGTAGTGTATTCTGGCCCCTGTGTTAGTTTGGTTTGCACAACGGTTTCATGCAAATGGTTTGGCAGCTGTAGATGAGTTACTTAAAGAGATATTTGCTGATGCCTTCATTGTTGGTATCAGCATCAAGGAAATGTTAACCTCCTACCCTGGTATGACCGTGCATTCCGTATTACTTAAAGAGGTGACAACAAGACTGAAACAGAGTAACCACGTTCTCTGTCAGGTCCAGTGAGGAGTAAGGTACCTTGGTCAGTTCCACCCATAGATTAAAGCAGTGAAAAATCAAAGAATTATTCAATACTTAATGATCATTGTCAGATCCATGCAGATTTGGAATTTTGAGGTCTATCCAAATGTGGAATGCTAAAATAATAGGAAGTTACTCAAACCTCAAGTACCTCTATCAGTTGCATCCATTTAATTTAAAAGGAGGAAGTAATAGATAGACAGACTTCACCCAGAGCACTCAGCAATTTGTTTCTGTTCGTGAGCTTAGAGATTGTGTGCCTGCAGTGATGTCACCCAGCTTGGTGGTGTCCAGTTCAACACAAAGAGGATCAGGAAGTACTGCCTTTGTACAAATCATGCTTAGTAGTTGGTGCCTAGGCAGGGTGAACCAGGAGAATTGAAGAGGGAACTGCATGGTCATATTGTCTAAGTCAATGAAAGTAATCTATAGATGGGATGACCATTCAGTGTTAATCCAGTTTCGAAAAGGAAGAGGACGTTACAAGGTGATTTGAACAACGAAAGTATATGCAAACAACCAATTCATATTTGGCAATGGATCATGATGTGGTTAGATAAAATGTGGCACAGGGTAAATGGGCAGGTTTTGAGTGCTGAAGTTGTCTTTATGTTCTGTGATATAATGCATTGATTAATATTGCATTGAGTATTGGCCCGGAGGTGTATAATACAGTGGGAGGAGAAGTGGAATTATTTATATGTTTATTGGGGGCTATTGGAGGTTATGTGGAATGTAGTATGGGGTGTTGTTAAGTGATGTTGTTTAATTTGGTGTAGAGTGAAGTGGTGGTGGGTGATAATGAGATTTGAAGAGGGTTGCATTAGTTGTGAACCTTCGTTTGTTGCAGATGTGGTAAAAATTGGTGTGGTGGGTTAAATGTCAATGACGGGAGAGAAAGAGGTCTAGTAGGGTTTCGTTTGTGTGGAGCTCTGTGATGTGATGTCAAATGGAGCAGTTAGATGAGGTGAAGCTGATGATATAAGAAAAGATATGGCTGAATGTGGTGCAGGTGCTTGTCTGTGTTTCTATGATGGATTTCTAAGTCTATCTGGAGGATAGGTAGCTTTAAAATGGAAGAAGTCCAGGAATACACATACTTTGGTGTTACAATAGATAAAACATTAAATTTAAAATATCATGTTGAGAAATTAAGGTGGAGAATTAGTAGTACTATTGAAGCACTAAAAAGGTTTTCCACAGTTTATGGGGTGGAGTGATTGGTCCTTTGTTGGATGTCATAAAATCAAAGATTATTCCTCTTCTATTATTCAGTGCCTTAACTTGGAATTGTACAACTACCCAAAAGTGACACTCTGCGTCTAAGGCAGTCTACCACTTTGTGATGTTTAAGACTAGAATTAAACTTGAATCCTTTGCCTGCTATGGTTGATATCAACCAAATCATCTATCTCATAGATTGAAGGAGGCAGGAATGAATACAGTAAGAGCACTTATTAATTTAGCTTTAATCACAGCTGGGGGGAGTATATTTTTCAGAAATGTCAGTGGCAAAGTTGCTGGTAGATTACAGTCTCCTCCCCATGGTGACATTAGCAAGCACATCTAGAAGGAATCGAAATTTAATCATCAAGAATGGGGTCAAAGCCTCAAGTCTGCTCGGGGATATTGAGGCAGCAGCAAGATAAAAGTACAATAAGTACACCATTGAAATCTTTACTCCTTCCAGGGAATCGTACCTCGATTTTAATATAAAGGTCTCGGGAGAAGATTGCCTTATTGTTTTTTAGGCTTTTTTGTCTCCCTTTCAAGGATTTCGATGGTGTCTGGAAATCAAAGGGTCAAACAGACAATTTGTGCAGGAAGTGTAGGTTAACCCAGGAATCCATTCAACACATACGGTCTCAGCACGAGTCTGGTGGTCACGTGACCGCCAGATGCGCGGTGGCAGTCGGACCGCCACCAAAACCGCAGTCCGGGCACGATATTATGACCTCAACGGTCAGACAGCCAGCACCGCCAGGGTTGCAGTGGTCCTAATTCACCATGGCAGCGCTGCCCTGGGAATTTTGACCTCGTTCTCTGCCAGTAAAGGTGAAAAAGTTGGTGGAGAACAGGTGCAGGGGGCCCCGGGGGACCCTGCACTGCCCAAGCACTTGGCATGGGCAGTGAAGGGGTCCCCCAGGCCAGCACCATCACAGTGTTCACTGTCTGCTTTGCATCCTACAGCATTGCCCGGGCTCAATTATGAGCTGGAGAAAATATTGTAGGGTGTTTCCACCCACTGACCTAGCAGGAAACTCTAAATGGGTCTGATGGGGAGGTAGCCACTATGGCAGCAACCTCTCTGTCGGAAGTTCAGCAGATAGTCTAAACCGTCCACCGAACTCATAATAAGGCCCATAATGTGCTTGTGCTCAGCACTACTTGGTGCTCAGACAAAAATATGTAGCCCTGATTTTTAATGCAGAGGGTATAAGAAGAATGTCAGAGGCACTATTATTGTGGTTTAAGGACTATAGAAGTTTTGAGTCTGGCCCTTAAGCTTTAGGAGGAAAACAGTCAGCCTGATTGAGTGACATCGGCCTGACATGCTAGTATTAATGTAAACCCTATTTTCTAACATGAATTGTACTTGTTTTCAACCTTTTTTTTCTATTTTAATTATGGATTTTTATGTGATTTTATATGTGTAAAATAACATTGTTTAAACAGTTTTATGTAAACATAAAAATAAACTATTTTTAAGTAAAAAGACATGCTAAGAAAGTATATTGTATGGTGTGTCGAGGTGTGGTGGGGAGATTGCCTCGAGAATTTTATAATTGTTATGTGTAATCTGATGTGGGATGTAGTATGTTGGGATATTCTGTGAGGTGCCGAGGTAAGACAAGTAGGGAGGGATGAAGGTGTGAAAACTAATTGGGTTTTAGTATGCAGATTGTAATTCTTCTATCCCCTTCTATCTATTGTCTTTGACTGAGTTATGGGCCTGCTAAGACTGAGAAGGTTCACCACAGAAGGAGATCAAAAGGGCTTCAGAGATCTGTAAATGAGAGAGAGCTTAGTGCGCATAGTGATCAATGCACAAGCTTCTCAGTTCACAGACTTTTGCGTAGCTTAAGCTTCTTTGGCTTTCAAGATAGATGTAGGCAAGTAGTCCAAAGTTTAACTCAATATGGTGTGTGTGTGTGGTGAGTCTAAGTACAGTGCAACAGATATGTTGCAATGAGAGTAAAGTATCAATGACCAAGAGCTGTGTGCATGCAACACATTTAATAACTCATAGTAGTACTAGTAGAAACATCTAGGTCACAAATCATGGAACATTCCTTAAATGGAAAATAAACAGAACCAATGCAAACAGCATGGATACAGTACTACAATGTTTACAAATAGCTAATGTTTTGGAGCTTTATGTGAATGTACCACATGGTTAAAAAAAAGGATGATAATCTATCCTGCTTAAAAAGAATTCCTTGTACAGTTTAAATACTCTATTGTACTGATTAATGAAAATCATTAATCACTTAAAAGCCATCAAATAGCAATTTGTAATCAGATTTAGTTTATGAGAGATTTCTATGTAATACTGAATCCAAAACCAAGCTAGTAACGTCCTCACAACCTCCTTCCACATTTTAACACAGATCACTACTATTCTATTACATTTGATCTTTTTCAAAATTGTTAATCCGACACATACAATTACAAAAACATCAAATACAAAAACCAGAGTCATACAGGAACAATTTATAACTCAGCCCAACTTCCTTTCTGTCCAGATTTATTCACTCTAATTGTCAATTTATATGTATTTTATTGTAGAATGGTTACCTTAATCTTTGAATTTTAGACAGATTGACATTAATTCAAAACCAATTACTACTGCTTATTAGGTTTAAAATCTCGTATTTTTTTTTTTTAACGTCTCCTCATTCAGCACTATCATGAATCTAATCTAGGACAACACTTTAGAGGTTGTTCTGTGGGCATGAAGAGCTAATCCATTTGCCCACACATCTAAGGCTTTCATAAGAGCTTCAATGAGAGTCGATGCCTTATTGTATTAACATTTTTTAAATGAGACAATTAGTGATCAACAAACTTTATTAATCGACAAATACCCTGAAGGGTGTCAATTTCTAGGCAAAGTAACACCACGTGCTCCATTGTGTTAACTCCATTAATACTTTGTATTGCTTCGGTTATATTAAACGGTGCTCTCAAACCTCAGCTTTTCTAAATACTTAGAGAGAACAGCAGAAAGAAAATGCAATAGGATAAACAATGACAAGGTTACCAACAAAGCAAGGCTATAGGGGCCGATTACAAGTTAGGTGGACGGGAACACCAGGCCTCCAAACTCTCGATGGGGTGGTCACTGCCATGCTGGTGACTTCCCCGCCGGCCCCATTACGACTTTCCCACTGGGCTACCGTGCGGCCACCAAGGTTTCTGCAGGTCAGCCCAGTGGGAAAGTGGCAGAAGCATTGTCGCAGGCTCATACTAGAGCTGGCGGCAGTGCTGTCACACGTAGCAGACACCAGCTCCCTCGAAATGCGCACTGTATGCACAGCAGTCAGTGCGCATTTCGAGGGTGCTGGGCCAAGGGAGCAGTGCAGAGGCCTGTGGCCCCCTGCATTTGTTCGCTGTCAGCCTTTTCATGACTGTTGAACCGCCATGAAAAGGCTGGTAGAGAACTAGGTTGTAATCAACAGGGTGACGTTGAGTTCAACGCCGCCCTGGCTGATTCCAACCTGCACCACTGTCAGCCCATCTGGATCACTGATCCTGGATAGGATGGCTGGAGGTTGGCGAGCCTGCCCACCAACTTTGTAATGTGGCAGTTGGACCGCCAAAGTTGCATCAGTCCGACACCTACTGCAAGTCCTGTGGTCTGTTGACCACCAGACTCGTAATAAGCCATATAGGGGGTTATTACAACTTTGGAGGAGGTGTTAATCCGTCCCAAAAGTGACGGTAAAGTGACGGATATACCACCAGCCGTATTACGAGTCCATGATATCCTATGGAACTCGTAATACGGCTGGTGGTATATCCATCACTTTACCGTCACTTTTGGGACGGATTACCACCTCCTCCAAAGTTGTAATAACCCCCATAGTGTCTTGAACTCTGTGCCCACAAACTGTGGGTATGGCAGTGATATGCTGAACTTCAGAGGTGCCACAAGGACAAAGGAAAAGAAGCACAGGGGCATATAGAGCTTAGGGTGGAGCACAAAGTTCTTAGCATCAGATTGGATGTGAATAATTAACATGATACAAATATGAAAAATGTGGTGCAAAGGCAAATGTCCTCACCAGGTTGAAACCCCACCATTTCATTGTAGGGGTTAATTTCTTGGGCAGCTGACCTTAGAGTTCTTGGGGCTCAGTATGTGTTCTTGAACTTCGCTGTCAAAATTCAGTAGCCTAACACCATCATGTCATGAGCGGCACCGCAGGCTCATGTCCTTAGGTGTGGTGCAGGATTCCCTGAGGAGAATAGTGTCTTACTGCTGGGCTAGGGCACAAGTAACAGCAGAACTTCATTAGGACCTTGATTTTTCTTTAGCTAGGAGGAAATGAATAGTGCACCAGCTTCTCACTCTAAATACAGTTTACGAACAAGAGACATAAGTCAAAATCCAGAAAAGTTCAATGAGCTGCTGGGCAGCTCCAGCTTCTATTCACAAAAGTGGGCAGTAGACAGAGGACCAATGCCTAATCAATGTGCACTACATTCTACAAATAATTTTAATGGTCCTGCTTGTAAGTCTGGTCTCGGTTTCACTAGTCACAGAGGGATTTGAGATAGTAAGGGCTTCTGCTACATTCAGATGCTCAAGATGATCATTCCAAGCTTTCCCTTGTGGCTAACTCTTTGGATTCATACCAGACTACCTCAAACAAATTAAGGTTAAGAAGAAGGTTAGAATATTATGGTATTACATTGCCCTCTGTGGGAAGAACCAAGCATTTATTTTACAGACATCATTTGTATTTTGAGATGAATGTCCATGAACAGTCAAAAGTAACCATGAAAGCAGGAGCGCTGGAAAAGTTTGTGACTACTATTTAATAATATAACACAATAATGTTTACGAAAGATTATAAAGGCGCTGGCACAGGGATTTGTCAAAACAAAAGAACTTTCATATCTATCTTTCTAAATAACAAGCCAATACATTAGCTAACAGTAGTCTTTTTAGAAGTATACACATCTGTATAAATGAGAAGAAAAACATTTTGCATAACAACTATTTATTGTGAAAAACTTGTCTTTCAAAAAGGTCAAGATCAAGCATTGTGCTGATTCTGCAATTTGTTTAGTTTAGTTAACTATAATATGGCAGTGTCTTAATGTTTCAGGCCTAACACCTTTAAGTATGGTTGCCTACTACGATTTTGCATTTAACAAATGCTTTAAACAACTCAAGCTTTGCACTTTATTTTAGAATAATTTCTCAACATTTTAATTTGTGTCCTCACGGGTGATAACCACATAAAATATTTTCAAAAATGTTACTCTTAATAAAAAAATATATAGTTAAAAGTGTTCGGGTTGACACTAATCCCTGAACTATATTCCACACAGAGGGGCCTGGAGGAGTTAGAGTGAAACTAAAATTAGCAAACTTAGGCCCAGATTTAAGAGGGCCTAGCACCATTCCAACGCCACAATAGCGTCATTTTTTAACACTAATGTGGCATTGGAAGGCCAAATACTCCACGTCGTATTTACAAAGTGGTGCAATGCTTCCTTTAAGACACTTTGTAACCCCCTGTGCCACATAATGCCTGCGCCTGGCATAATGTATGCAAGGGGGTGTTCCGGCGCTTTGGGGTCTGAAACCATGAGCAAAGAAATCTAAGAGATTTCTTTGTGTAATTTATATCTGCATTTTTAATGCCTGCTAAGAGCAGGTGTTAATGGGAGGCTCCCATTGTTTTCAATGGGCCTCTGAGTGCTTTGCAGGATTAGCACAAAAAAGATGATGACCCTAGGACCCCTGACCTCCACCATGGTGCACTGTATTTCAAATACAGCACATACATCTGCCCCTTTATGTGTAATGGGACACAAACAAGTGTAAATGTATTATATTTTTATAGTGAAGTTCTTAAAGTTGACATAACCACAAATCCTCAAGTTGCACTGGCCTAAAGGTACTTTTCTAGTCAGACGTTTTTCTGACTGAGTACAAATCAAAAAGAGATGGTGGCATGAAAGTGACTTATTGCTTCTCTTTCTGAGTTGCAATAATATATTGAAAATCTGTGACTGCAATTGTGTCCAGAAACTATTGATAGTTTATCGACACCAGACAAGGAGAGATTAACCCCTTTGCATGTAATTATACACCATTCACACTGCAAAATGAAGGGAGCCAGTGAGTAATTAAAATGAACTTCTTTGTGACCTTCCATTGACATCAGCCTATATGTGTTGTGGTGATAGAGCATTGTCTCAGGCCACTTCACCACAATGCCTAGAACTGCTGTGGTACTGTCGCCAGAGAGACTGTAAGCACCACTGTGTTATAACTTCTTAGCTTTTGTGCTATCATGTCAATGACAACACCAATGCAATAGTTGAAGCATCAACAGTGCCCTGAATTATGCATCTGTTTGCTTTATGACTGTGTTAAACGTACAGTCCAACAAGTGTAAGGTCTAGCAGGAGAGAAAATCCAAGTGTAAAGATGCTATTCTTTCATCCACGTTTTAGGGAATGAGCTAAAATTGTTTTGCAGAGGGTACAACTACTTCATATGCTGATAAAATGAGTTTATGCATAGTTGCGGACATTCCTTTTGTTGAGTAGATGGATGGCTAAAACGTTTGCAGATGCCAAAACAAATTCTCTGGAAACAGACGTCTTTCACTCATCCGATATATTTAATCTAATGTTGAGATAATAAGGTTCTGAAGGAAATCCAGAAAATGCAATCAGGATAATTACAAGAACAGACCTAGAAGAACCCATGGTCTCATTTGTATGAAAACTCATGTGTTGTTGTAAGATTTGAATAAGCTTGAATGTTTTCTTTACATTTGGAATGAATTATGACAGACATTAAACGTAGCTTGCTCTTGCACCTGCCGAATGATAATTTGTTTTAACACTAACATAATTTTGAAGGTATGTAAAGACCACACACAATAGGACAAACGTTTAAGGTAATAAGTGAACAGATAGGCCCTCATTACGACCCTGGCAGGTGGGGGAGAAATGGTGGCAATACCGCCAACAGGCCCTCGGAAAAAACTGAATTATAACCATGGCGGTTACCGCCATGGTCATCTGCCACTTCTCTACTCCATCCGCCAGGGTGGTGACGATCGCTGGGCTGGAGACTTCGGTCTCCAGCCCGGCGGCCGTCACCAGACCGCCGGCGGTATCAGGACCCTGCATACCACCATGGATTTTGTGTGGTTTGGAACCACAACGAAATCCATGGCAGTAGGCTCTATCAGTGCCAGGAAATTCCTTCCCTGGCACAGAAAGGGGCCTCCCCTGCCCCCTTCCCCACCAGGAGTCCTCCTCCCACACCCCTGACCCCTCTACCATCCCCCCAAAGGTGGCAGTACACCACACCCCCCTACATCGACACACACTCCTCCTTCACGCACACAGACACCACCACCACACATACCCGCACACATACTAACAAACATTCCAGCAGACACACACAGTCATACACGCACACATACTTACAGACAAACATACAGGCAGACACACACATGTTTCCAAACACACAACACCCCCCGCATGCATACATGCACTCACACACCCCCTCTACACACTCACACTCACACCCCCATGCACGCACACACCACACAACACCCCCTCCCCTAATGGACGATCACCTTACCTGTCCCTGTGATCCTCCGGGAAGAGACGGGATCCATGGGGGCGGCTCCGCCACCAGTACCCCGTCACCAGTACACCGTCACACCAAATCATGGGACGTGATTCGGTAGGCGGTGTTCTGATGATGTGGCGGTGGAGGTGGAGCAGCCTCCACTTCCCCGCCGACCGCCAGTATGGCTGCTGGCGGCTCTCCGTCTGAAAAAGGACAGAGGGCTGCCAGCAGTCCTAATACGCTGCGTGGAAAACCGCCTGCACTGACAGTCTTCAGCACGGCGGTACCTTGGTGGTCTTTCCAAATAACCACTGAGGACGAAATGAGGGCCATAGTGTTAAGATTGGCTGGTCACTCAGAGTTGCGTGACTGAGGGATGTTATGGTGCCAAGGTGTCATGCTGGGATATGTATGGGGCAAACCCTTAAGCCATCCGAAATGTGAATTTTCTGTATTTATGTTCCAGTAGGTTTTCACATTTCTAAGGTGGTGAAAAGTTCAAGATAAAAACCTACTGGAAACCTCGCTAGCAGTCTCTAATTCAAATGTCAGTTCTCAAATTGTTTGCATACAATGCAATTTGATTCCAGTGCAGGCCTCACTGCATTGTTTTATAAGCACTATAGAGCTGAGAAACCTTTCCACTGAATCATGAAAAGCTGAATTTCCTGTCAGCAGAAATCCAACAATTGTGCACGATTGTAGCCAGCATTAAACAGGGTGACCACCACCCTTCCGGGCATTATGGACATTGCTTTACTTCTGAATGTTTGTGTGCTCGTCTAACAGATTCTGGGTGTTGTATTCTTGCTTTGCTTCATTGACTTAATTCGTCGATGTTAGAAATGGGGTCTTTGGTTGACAGTCAGGTTACCCCCTGTTCAAGCAGGACCCTCACTCTAGTCAGGGTAAAAGAGAATCACCCTCAGCCAACCCCTGCTTACCCCCTTGGTAGCTTGGCAGAGCAGTAGGCTTAACTTCAGAGTGTTAGGTGTAAAGTATTTGTACCAACACACACTGTAACTTAATGAAAACACTACAAAATGACACAACACCAGTTTATAAAAATAGGAAATATTAATCTAAACAAAACAAGACCAAAACGACAAAAATCTGACATACACAAGTCAAGTTATGAAATAGCGCTTAGAAACACAAAATGCTTCGATGAGGTGTTAACACGGCGTTGTGACGGAGTCATTCCCAACAAACCAACACTAGCGGCGCAGGACACAGAGTCGTGTAGACCCCCAAGTACAGTACCTTTGGTGAATAGTGAAAACAAGGCGATGCGCGAAGTCGGGGATCGTGGCATCTGTGCGAAATGTTGAATCTGCGCACTTCGAGCGACGTCGGGCACAACGTGGTGCAGCGACTTCCACGGGCCTGCGAAGATCGTCGCGTTCCAGCGAAGCTCACGGAGTCTGATTCAGCAGCAGCGTCAGTCAGAAGTCGTCCGAAGTCGATTTCCTTAGATTTCCACCAGCTTTCCTTTCCTTTCAAGGACCCATGGACTGGATAGGGCACAACTTGTCAGATCAGGAGTCTCTCCAGAAACTCCAGGTGCTGGCAGAGAGAAGTCTTTGCTGTCCCTGAGACTTCAAACAACAGGAGGAAAGCTCTAAATCAAGCCCTTGGAGATTTCTTCACAAAATGAAAGGCACACAAAGTCCAGTCTTTGCCCTCTTACTTTGGCAGAAGCAGCAACTGCAGGATAGCTCCACAAAGCACAGTCACAGGCAGGGTAACACTTCTCCTCAGCTCTTTAGCTCTTCGCCAGGCAGAGGTTCCTCTTGATGTCCAGAAGTGATCTAAAGTCTGTGGTTTTGGGTGCCCTTCTTATACCCAATTTCTCCTTTGAAGTAGGCCTACTTCAAAGTAAAGTCTCTTTTGAATGTGAAATCCTGCCTTGCCCAGGCCAGCCCCAGACACTCACCAGGGGGTTGGAGACTGCATTGTGTGAGGACAGGCACAGCTCTTTCAGGTGTAAGTGACCACTCCCCCCTCCCTCCTAGCACAGATGGCTCATCAGGAAATGCAGCTTACACCCCAGCTCCTTTTGTGTCACTGTCTAGTGTGAGTTGCAACCAGTCCAACTGTCAAACTGACCCAGACAGGGAATCCACAAACAGGCAGAGTCACAGAAATGGTATAAGCAAGAAAATGTTCACTTTCTAAAAGTTTCAAACGCAAAATCTTAAAATCAACTTTACTAAAAGATGTATTTTTAAATTGTGAGCTCAGAGTCCCCAAACTCCACATGTCCATCCGCTCCCAAAGAGAATCTACACTTTAATCAGATTTAAAGGTAGCCCCCATGTTAACCTATGAGAGGGACAGGCCTTCCAGCAGTGAAAAACGAATTTAGCAATATTTCAATGTCAGGACATATAAAACACATTACTATATGTCCTACCTTAACCATACAATGCACCCTGCCCTTGGGGCTACCTAGGGCCTACCTTAGAGGTGCCTTACATGTAAGAAAAGAAAAGGTTTAGGTTTAGGCCTGGCAAGTGGGTACACTTGCCAAGTTGAATTTACAGTTAAAACTGCACACACAGGCACTGCAGTGGCAGGTCTGAAACATGATTACAGAGCTACTCATGTGGGTGGCACAACCAGTGCTGCAGGCTCACTAGTAGCTTTTGATTTACAGGCCCTGGCACCTCTAGTGGACTTTACTAGGGACTTTCTAGTAAATCAAATATGCCAATCATGGATAAACCAATCAACAATACAATTTACACAGAGAGCATATGCACTTTAGCACTGATTAGCAGTGGTAAAGTGCTTAGAATTCAAAAGCAACAGGTCAGAAAAAATAGGAGGCAGGAGGCAAAAAGATTGGGGATGATCCTGCATAAGCTAAAAAGTCCAACAGACATATTACTACATTAATCAAATACGTTTTCAATATTTCATGTATGTTAATCACTCATTTAGTACAATTCGTAAATATTGATGGCCATTCTCTGAGGTCACAATTCCAAACGTGCACATAATTTTTCTGCGTTATTCATTTTCTACCAAATTCATGATTTCAGAACACATAACATTCATTAATACATTTCTAATTAAGACATGTGTGTTAACATCACAAACTGAGCGTCCTGGACTCCCAAGCAGGTGTTGAGTTTCAGGGTAGAGTGCATGTACTCGGCGCCCTCAAGTCCTTATGTCCCATGCACGGTTACTCGCTTTTCTGCCTTAAAATGTGAAATAAATGTGACTGAAATAATCTTGCTCGCGTAATTGGCACAGCGAGCTGGGTTTCCTAGGTGAAAAAACTACTTTTGGGGTTCGATTTCAAGTATTTATCAAACTGTGCAGTCCTGGTTATAAACGTCCAATAAACACAGCATGCTGAAATAGAGAGGCATTATGCCAGTGCTGATGTTCATCAGAGAACGTTCCTGTATCAAAACCATTTCATGCGTGACTATTCGTGCATGTTTCTTGAAAACATTAGTAATATGCCGCACTTTGTTGTGACATTAACAACAACGACTTAACAATATGTATTTAATTAAAACCGATCACTTTCTTAAAATTAGTTGATGAGTGCCGGAGGGACTTCATCTCTTTTTAACTGCGACCATCCAGTACATGGAGATGGGGCAAGTGGTAATGTGCCATATTAATTCATCTGACACCATTTAATGCATAAGAGTTATGTGGCTGCTCGCTGGGTGTGATGTGATATCTTGCACTATAGTAGGATCAAATTGCAGTGGTTATTGTTCGCATTTGCATTTGGACTTCTCGTGACCCTCTCTAACACAACTACTACATTCCTTAACGATTACCACACAGAATGGATCTATTTTTTAGATATTGATTTTACTACAAATTCAACCAGTAGTGTAACAAATTGTTTTGGACACGGTACTGATAGAGGTATTTTGTTTGCGGTCGAGTCATTGTGTGAATGTCAAGGACGTCGAGGAAAACAGGCCTGAAGCTATTCACAAAACTAAGAACAAGCATAGGAATTAAAGCAAGTATGCTGGCGCAAACATTGGAAGTGGGTGCAATAATGAGAGGTAAAGTGCAAAAATGTACTGGGTGTGAAACATGTCTAGCAGTCATAGATGTCATTAATAAATACAACTAAACCACATGCACGTTCTAGATTGACTCTTTGCGGCCGTTTTGACTCTGATCCCTCAGTTTTGACCAATGATGTTTTGAGCTGTTTTCGACCTGCTTTGGCTCACACATTTATTACCTGGTAGTACATGATGGAATTCGTGTTGTCCTTAGAGCATTAAATAGGTCAAAAGGCACAATGACAGCTTTGCTTCATGTGGGAAAGTAAGGCCAACATATACAGCATGCAGAGGTAATTGGAATATATGATTGATGTGGCTTATTTTTCTCACTCATAAACTTTGCTCTGGGGCAGTGCAGAAAAACATTTGCAACAAATGAAAAGTGCAAAACACTGACTGGTGCAAACGTGTTTCAGCAACGAAGTATGCACGTGACATTTTTTCACCAGCTATTGATTACTTCAAAATTACAATTCAACAGAGCACTATTATACATACGATCGCATCATGTTTTTGACTCTTTTTGCTCCATACTTCAAATCGGAGGGGAATTTTGACATTCTGAACAGAGGAAACATTCTTAAATTGATAGGGGAAATAAGAGGCTTATCCCAGACCTCATCAGTGGATCTGCTCTCTGTTGAATTTAAACCCCATCCACTTGGGAGTGATCAAGAGGCCACACATACCACTTGGTCCATAAAAGACCACATGCACCAACTTATATCATAGTTTGATACTTTTTACTCATAGGGCATTGAACTACCACAAATAGAATGGCCTCGCTACCCAGGTCCATTGCGCCCCCCAGGGAACTGTAATAAATCAGTGTTAGGAGGAGCGACAGGGGCAGATTCAATCTTTTTGGCAATGGGAAACTTAGTTGTGAAACACGATGGTGAATCGGGAATAGGCCATATACTATGGGCCTCTAATGAATGCTTTCTATTTTGCAAAGCTATCCATACGTCAAAATTTGCTCATGTCCATGGCATTCAATCACTTTTACATGATCCAGAAGTAGAATCCTTTTTCCAGGAGTTCGACATTATCCTACTCCAAGAAACCTGGAGAGCAGAACTGATTGCAGTGTCAGGGTATGACGCCTCATACTTTCCAGCAAGGTCCAATAGTAAATACGGTCATGCAAAAGGTGGCCTGGCAACCTTGGTCTCCACGGCCATCATATGCCACAAAACCTCAATCGATATTGAGTCAAACTGGATCCAGGCAACCAAGATCACATTAGGCAGACCACAGTGCAGCCAATTAGACTTAATCCTTATAAATGTGTACATTCACCCAGAATAAGCTCTTAAGGGGGGGAAATTTGAAACTTTGGGTGAATTCATCAAAACCATACTGAGACAATACAAGGAGTCCACACTCATCATCAGTGGCGATTTTAACCTTAATCTGCTGCCCCCAAAAGGAGGAAATGCAAAGAACCAAAGTGCAAGGGTTCGCAAACGTCAGCTAGAGAAACTAGGACCATCCTTACTAAATGGAAACAGCGAGAAGGACTCTCCGGCATCTATAACTTTTGTAAGTGGGAAAAAAGCTCAACTATCAATTACACCCTGATAAAGTCTTCTGCTAGGGCTCTGGTAAGGAATTTCCAAATTAAATGCAGAGCAGAGAATGATAATTTTCCACAATTATTGGAACTAGCATACAAACCCTAGTTTTTACAGCCCTCGAATGGCCTAATAAGTCCTCCAGTGTTGTTTAATCTCAAGAGATTGAAATGGCATGAGAAAGAGATAGCAGCAGTAAGGGATGCGGTGCACCGGATGTCTGGCACCCTGGGAGAGAGAAAAACACTTGCGGATATGCAATAAAAAGAGCCCTCTCTCAACGTGGATTGGAACGAAGATTGGGCCATGCTAAGTCACGGCTTGTTGGCAAAATTCCTGGCCACCTCTAATTAAACTTTCCAGGGATTGTCTTACGTATCCAACAGGGACCGTGTTAGCCAACCTTGGTTCAACAAAGCTCTGCACGACTGGAAATTACAAATTGCGCACCAAACCAGGAAACTGATAAAAGCGATCCATCAGAGAGAAAGCAGAGAAAAACTCACTTTATGGTAATTGAAAAAAAAGTATTGCTTCGATTGTTGGTCCGCAAAAAAAGCTATCAGGAACATGCATGGTCCAAATTATAATGAGCAAGCCGAATGCCAAATAGTAAGCTCTTTTGGGGGATAGTGAACGATCTGGCATTAGGGAAAAGCAGACATCACAATTGTGGGATTAAACAAGACACTTGGGAGAGCCATGTCAGTAGTCTGTTTGGGCTGACAAATAAGCTGACAAAAGGTGGAGCTAGGCTCCCCCACTTAGTGATGGGGTCTGATCCATCTATGAGTAATAATCAATTGCCAAATCTCCAAGATGAGGGTAGGATATTGGACATCGCCAAGAAGGAAGATCAAAATCAAGTTTGGGAGCTAGCACAACTAGTCGGCCTGATCAAGAAGCTGAAGTCCAAAGGGGAAGCTGGACCAAATGGACTTCCAAATGCGATCTTCAAAGCCGACCCAGTGTATTGGGCGCAATAATTTCTGCCACTCTTCAACTCCATTGTCCACATCAATCAGATCCCAGAATCATGGAGAGGCAGCATAATACATACCATCTATAAAATTGAAATACCTCTTTGCCTTCAAATTATATGCTGATAGCCCTTACTGACATAGAAGCCCAGGTATACCGCTCATGTTTGTTGCAGGATCTTCAAGCCTGGGCTGATGAAAACAGGCTACTCCTGAGGTTTCAAACAGGCTTCAGGGCAGGCATTGGAACGTCATCAAATTTAATCGCAGTTTCCCTTCTAGTGGAAAAATCCAGTCACAGGAAGTTGGGCCTTTATGCATGTTTTATTGACCTTAAATCAGCCTTTGACCGGGCTCCCAGGGAAAGGTTGCTGGCTGAGCTGGTTAAATGGGGTATCCCCCACAATCTACTGAGGGCCATTATCGATGTCTACTCTGATACCTGGGTCCAGATTAAAATTGGAGATTGTTCTAGATTAACAAATAGAATACCTACAAAATCTGGCCTAAAGCAAGGTTGTGTTTGGCACCAATTGTCTTCAACCTATACCTGGCAGACCTCTATGGCATGTTAGCAAAAGTGAACAGTCTTCCTCCGGCGTTGGGTTTGAGAAAATTGGGTGCTTATAATATGCAGATGATATCGTCCTGTTGAGTCATACCCCTCAAGGTCTGCAACAAAGTTTATCAGCGCTGAACACCTTTATGGCCGAACAAGGTCTAGAAATACATCTGGATGAAACGAAACAGATAAGGTTCCTTGGGGCAAAATGTAAACAATTTAATTGGTACCTGGGAGAGAAAAAAGTGTAGATGGTGCACTCGTATAAATATCTAGGAGCCACACCTGAAATGGAAGCGTCAATTACAGTCGATCAAGGTAAAGGCCAACACATTAACATATAGCTTTTACCTCCTCAAAAAGAAGCTGGATTGCTCAAATTGGTCCCATTTATTTAAAATTATGTCTGCACAGCTGCTTCCGGCCATCTCCTCTGGGACCGAAATATCGAAGGGCCGCAAGATTAGTACTCTGAATAACAGTCAAGCTAAAACATACAAGGCTGTTTTTAACATCCTGAAAAGTGCCTCCCCTGCCCAGGTTAAGCTGGAGATGGGCCTAAAAAATCAAAGTTTCCAGCATCAGGGCACCTTTCTTAAAGCTTCACGGAAGTTACGAGTGTCAGAGGATTCTTCCATACTCTACTCTTGCTGGCAAGAAGTGCAGGCACAGCAACTCATTAATATAAAAGGAACATGGGGAAGCTATCTAAGCCAGGTTATCATTAGCTTGGGAATGGAGGAAGTCTGGAAACGTAACATAGGAAAGGCTGAATTTGACAGATTAGTCAACATTGCTGTTCGCTCACTCTCGCTCATCACAGACAAAGCCATTTTGGCCAAAAGACGGCATGCCTGGGCAGGCTTGGGGTCCTACTCGACATTGTCCCCACAGGGGTATATAGCTGAACACTTTGCTGTTCACATTAGACATCAATTCCTGCTATGTAGTATGGGGTTTTCGACACCAAAGAAGATCGTCCTTCCTGGAAAGGCCAGGATATTGACCAAAACTGCCACTTATGGGGCCGTTACCAGGAGTCTCTGCTGCACGACTTTTGTATTTGTCCTGCTCTTGGTCTGGAAAGAAGAAAATTGTTAAAACATGATTTTATAGCTAAGAACATCACCTCATGTAGACCTGCGGTAATAATCTGGCTCAAGTCAATTTCATTTTGCTGTAGGGGGGTAAAATGTTTACAACTTCTCCGTAAGAAATTGAATAAGGCAGACTTGGGATGATTGCTGCAGGTCATTTCATAAAGATTCAACATAAACGTCTTATACTGGTTATAATTGATTTTTAGCTGCTTAGCATTTTTTTTTACTTGTTTTATTATTAAGTGTTAATTTTATTATTTGTAGCATGTTTTGTTTTATATTGCTATGGTTTTTATTAATCGAGCAGTAAAAGAACTTTGATCTTTGACTCTTTTTGTGAATGGGCTTTTGAGTTTTGGCTACACACATCTTTAGAATGTAATGGAGGACCTTGTGTCAACACAACATACAACACATGAAATAACATATGTATATACAGAGACTTTGAACAAAGCTCTTCACTTGTCAGTGTTAGCTTCTGTAAAGAAGCGCTTCCGACACAGGCGAGTTGAGCATACGTAGTTTATTAAAACAAGTTCAATTCATGAAGGAGACGCGCAGCTACGGCCGTCCGGCTCAGAAAACCGTTTCTCTTCTTCTCTCACCGTTCTCGAGTGCCACTGTGTCACTCACCAGATCGTGAGGCATCTCGAGCACATGCATTCGAGAACAGAGAACGGAATCACATCACTACATATCTTCCCTCTTTATAATAAAATAGAACACAACACTAAAACTATTTACACGTATATCATAACTATAAGTAATACAACAGATCATATCTAAAATATTGCTTCCTAGATGTAATAGATTTCACATCTTTTAGGCTTAAAAAAGCTTCTACTCTTAAAGATAATATTAGTCCTCAAATCTTCTCGGTTTCACAATTCTCCTTCCAGAACTACTCCACTTTTCGTTAGTAACGGGGACATCTACAGGCCCATAGGAACTGTTAGATGAACATGTTGTAGGACTATTGTTAATATTACTAGGACTATTGAGGTCATCCTGTACTCTCCCTTCGCTATCATCATCCAACCATAGTTTACACCTGTGGTCTTTTGCGATATTATTCCTTCCTTTCCCGTCCACTCTAGTATTTTTACATATTGATAATGCAGATACATGCCATACCTTGCCATCATTTAGTTTTGCTGAGTTATTGTATATTGCTTCCACTCTCAAAGGGGATGCAAATTTACTTTGACATTTTCCCGTGTACTTATTGCTTTTTATTCTCGCTACATCACCGACGCACAACTTAAACTCCTTGCTCTTATGAATATCATCAAAGTAATTTTTATATTTACCTTGAGCTTTCTCAGCATTCATCCTCACATCTTCAGGAGACCATTCCACCCTCTTAGCAGCCTCGAGCCAATCGACATTGTCCTTTGACATGGGTGTCCTTCCCCTCATGAGTTCGAAAGGACTGGCATTCGTTCTAAGGCATGTGGTTATTCTATATTCCCAGAGTGTTTTCCATAATTCTGTTTACCAAATTAAATGGTTACAATTTGACAATTTAATCATACCCTTGAGTGCCCTATTACATCTTTCAACAGCACCATTACCAGCCGGATGATAAATTGAGGTGGTGTGATGCTTCATTCCATTCCTTCTTATATATTTCTCGGAAAGCTAATGATGTAAATTGAAACCCATTGTCCGATACGATACATTTCGGTAAACCCTCGCTAGCAAATATTTTATCCAAGAATTTAATGATGCTAATAGTGTCAGCTTTTTTTACTATGCCCACCTCCGGCCACTTGGAAAAGTGATCCACAATCAGTAAGAAAGATTGTCTGTCACCTTCACTAATTGGTCCCATGACATCAATGCCTATACTCTCCCACGCCATGTTGGGACAAGGTATAGGATGTAATGGCGGTCTTAAGGTTACTTGTGTCTTATCCGCATTCTCACAAATCATGCAGTCCCTAACTATTCTTTCTATATCCTTATCTAATCCTGGCCATCAGTACCAATACTTTACTCTATTTTTAGTGTTACCAATGCCTAGATGACCTTCATGACAAATTTCAATAATTTCCTTCCTTAACGTAATAGGGGGTATCACTTTCCCGTTCCTGAGTAACAGACCTTCCTCCATGGACAACTCGTCCCTCACTTCCCAAAAAGGCCACAAATCTCTGTTAACCATTATTTTTGGCCACCCCTTCATGATTATACTACTCAATTCCTTTAGTGCCTCATCTGAATTCTGTTTTGTTAACCATTCATCCTGTGTTATACCATGGCACACACCTTACTCTACCATAGCCACACACATATCTTCCGTCACTTCTTCTTCCGTATCCTTGTGCGGCAAAGGCATGCGACGTAAAAAATCTGCAACAATGTTCTTCACACCAGGCAAGTACTGTACAATATAATTGTAATCAAACAAACGCACTGACATTCTAGCCAACCTCGGAGAAGCTTTATACAGCCCCTTCATAGTTAAATCCTTTACTAACGGTTTATGATCACATCTCAATGTGATTGTGTTTCCCCACACAAATTGTCTGAAATGTTCTAAAGCCCATACACATGCCAGTGCTTCGCGTTCAATAACTGAATACTTCTCTTCAGCTGAAGTTAAAGAACGTGAAGCAAAAGCAATGGTATCTTCCTTGCTTTCTATGTTCACTTGAGGAAGGACTGCTCCAATCCCCTTACAACTGGCATCTGTAGTGACGATACATTTGAGGTTTGAATCAAAACCCTGCAGTGGGGGTGCATTGCAAATGTCAGCTTTTACCACATCAAAAGCATTCTGACACATTTCTGTCCGCTCAAATCTGTTTCTACCCTTGAGCAATTGTCTTAAACTGTAAGTTTTAGTAGAACATTTTTTAACAAATTTGGAATAGAACTCTGCAAGACCTAGAAAAGCACGAACATCATCCTTGTTCTGGGGATTGGGTGCTTTACTCATCGCTGACAATAATTTTTCTTTTGGTTTTATCCCTTCAGCAGATACTACGTGCCCTAAATAGTTGACATGATCAGATGCAAATTTGCATTTATTAAATTCTGCTGTCAAACCCTTCTCCTCTAAGACTTTAAGAACCCTTAATAAGATACGATCATGATCCTCTCTAGATTTCGCCGTTATAAGGACATCGTCTTGGAAGACCATGGTATTGTCAATACCTGCTAGTATGGAGTTCATTAATCTTTGGAACATGGCTGCAGCTGATGCCAGACCAAATGGTACCTGTCTAAACTTGTAGCAACCAAATGGTGTAATAAAAACTGTTAGATCTCTACAATTCGGATGCAATCATACTTGATCATAAGCTGCTTTCAAATCAATGGAAGAAAACCATTTCATGCCTTTAGTACGTGACACCACTTCATTGATGTGTGGTAAGGGGAATTGATCAATTAAAATGTTCTTGTTGAGCTCCCTTAAGTCAATGCATAATCGTAAATTTCCATTGGCTTTTTTCACCACGACCAATGGAGCCACCCACTCTGAAGACTCAATAGGCTCTATGATTTTCTCATCTTGTAGTGTGTCTAATTGTAATTTAACACTTTCTTTTAAAGGAATGGGGATGTTTCTTACTTTATGTACTTATGGCACTTCGTTTTTTTTTTTTTTAATGAATAAGGTGCATAAACCCCTTAAATTTTCCGATTCTTCCTGGAAATATGTTAGGGAACTTTTGTAAAACTAACTTGCCAATTTACAATTCTGTTTGTACTGTTAGTACAGGTTTGGGTTGTTGGGATCTAATACTATGCCTAATTTACCCTGATCAATCCAGCCTAATACAGATGGACCCGTTACAGCAAAGTACCATTTTCTCATTGTCTCTCTATCTTTGTATTTGAATTTAAATTTGTTGATCCCTAACTGCTCAATGACTTCGCCAGTACATGTTTTAATTGTTATATCTGGTAAGCTTAACTCCTCCCCACCATATGTTTGAGTTTTTCATCCCACACATTTCAATTCACAATAGTATAAGGAGACCCCAAGTCCACCACAATACATATGGTCACACCGCCCAAGGTGATCTCACAAATTCTTTTTTTCTTCCTCTTCATATTTTCCTGTCCCAAGCTCAAAATAGAATTTTCATCCATTGCATCTACACATAAAACACACATGTTTAAATCATCTTCATCAGAAAAATTGGTGTCATCCAGCTCTAACACTTTACCACCACTCCCAGTTTTCCTCTGACACACCCTTTGGAAATGTCCATTAACACCACACCTCAAACATTTTTGCTTCTTGGCTGGACATAATCTGTCGTTTTCTAAATGATCATAACTGCAACATTTGTAACATTTCCTTTTGTCATCCGATTTAAAATTCTTTTGCTCAAATTCCTTTTTCCCTGTCCACTTCTTTTTTAGATCTTTGGTAAAATGTTTTCCTTTTACTCTTGCTATTATAGTCTCATCACTCTTATTATCTTTTAAGACTTCTTTAGCACACCTCCCAGTCAATTCCACTCTTTTTACAATGTCAATAACTTCTTGCAATGAGCCTTCTCCTTTAGCCCATAAATTATCTTGGATATTTGGATTAGACGTTTGCATAACAATTTGATCACAAATAAGTTCTTCATGTAATAGACCAAATCTGCAGTTGATTGCTAGGTTCTTTAAAGCGGAAACATAATCCTCCACAGGTTCGTCTTTCCCTTGTTTCCAATGAAAAAACTTTTGACGATCGACAGCTATATAGTGCATTGATGTACACACCGCCTTGACCATCTTGTCTGGGTTTTTTATTAAAATCTTTGAACATTTTCAGTCCCTTAGGTCCTAAGTAATGTAGAAGGATTTTGTATTTCTTTTCCACAGACAGCTCCTCTTCATCATCAATGGGCGAAATATAAATTTTAAAATATTCGTTTCACTCTTCCCATTTCAATGTAGGTGTACCAGAAGCAGGTATAAACGTTTTAGGTGGCGTTAAATTCCAAGGGTTGTTTGAAGCCATACTGTACCTGCACAGTCTCCTAAATAAAGTGTTTGTAAAGTGAATAAAGCGTTTGTAAGAATGTTTTTCTTTTTATTTTTTGTTATATATGTGTGTGTATATATATGCATATATATATATATATATAGTATTATATGTATATTTCCTGTAAAATGTAAGTTAATTTTCCTTATTCTTTTTATTTCTAAGGATTATCTAAGTTTCTCCTCATAGCACGTAGCACATTACACGGTGCGCGTAGTTTAATTTGAATTCGTTGGATTGCCCAATTAAAAATGGTGGCACGCAGATGACGTCGGGTTGCCCTAACTCAAAATGGAGGCACGCAGATGACATCAGATTGCCCTATTCAAAATGGCGGCACGCAGAAGACTTTGTGGTGAAGTGTGGTCAGCTCCTGGGAAATTGGCTTCCACATGATATTATGCAATCCAAAAACGAACAAAGTTTCTCTGGGCGAAATTAATATCAAACTCACCGTCGGAAGTGACAGTGGGCATTCGACTGTTAACGGGGTCATCAGCATAGATCCTGTGTCGTGCACGCATCTAAATAGGTGAGGGCTCCTGCTCATCGCCAATTCTGTAAAGAAGTGCTTCCGACACAGGCGAGTTGAGCTTACTTCGTAGTTTATTAAAACAAGTTCAATTCATGAAGGAGACGCACAGCTACGGCCGCCCGTCTCGTAAAACCGTTTCTCTTCTTCTCTCACTGTTCTCTAATGTCACTGTGTCACTCACCGGATCGTAAGGCATCTCGAGCACACGCATTCGAGAACGGAGAACAGAATCACATCACTACAGCTTCCTCAGTGGACAGACTTCTATTTATATTCTTGGAGCGATGGAAACATCTGTGAGTCCAGGTTTTGACTGTCCCTGTCTGCCAAAGGTAGCGGCGACCCCTTCTGGTAGACACAATGCAGCCAATAATGGAAAGTCTAAGCAGATAGTGATAGTGCCCTCCAGAAGGTGCCCCCAAGTGGATAAACCCCAAAAGGAAAACACCTCTTATGGTGATCGGAGACTCCAGGGAGGCAGGTACTGATGGTAGAAGAGCAGGACTGCAGCAAGGACCAGAAAGTGCAGATAAGACTAGTAGAAATGGCAGAACCAGGACAACAGAAAGGTTTAGAAGGGAAGCAACAGGAGCACGAATCACCAGCAGGAGCAAGGTGACACCAGCAGTAGTGATGATACACCAGCAGGAGTGAGCAGACACCAGCAGGAGAAAGTATACACCAGCAGGAGTGAGGAGTGTTGCAATGCAAAGGAGAAAGACAGTTCTGCTCCTTATATTCCCAAAAACAGGAAGTGACACAGAGGAAGAGGTGAGGTTGCCAAGATGGATTGGGAAATGCTGGCAGGAATACATGATAGAGCCTCTATGATGGACTGGGTAAGTAAAAACCCGTCCTCTGGAATTCTGGGAAGAATGCCTCCAGCCAACAAGCGAGCAAAGAATGGCTCTGCACTGCCCCTTGCATGTCTCCCCAGGCTGCAGGTAAGCGTTTAGGACATCAAGCTATATAACGCGGGATGCCAAGGAGGTGGAAGAGTGAGCCCTGGTCGTGCTGAGACCTGTGGCGTGGCAGTTTGGGCAAGACCCCTTAACACATTGGTTTGCTGTTTTGTCCTTCACATTTTGGGGCCAATCTAGAGCATTTCACAATGTTTGTTTATACTTTTGGCATTACAGTTTCCTTAGGTGAGAAAGGCGATAAAGTAATTTGTCTACATTCCATGTGCTCCCGCCATTTGTGCTATCTGCATCCACACAAGCACATGGACTTTAATTAGAATTAAATAACAGAAACAAATTGCTATGCTGCTTGTGTCACTGGCAGTGCTATACAAAGCCCATTTGCCTTGTTTGTTAGACACCAGAGTGGGATTTAGGGTACATTTTGATGCCAAGTATCATGGAGACTATCATGTCACATACAACACATACAATATGGCAACATCCACTGCCAATGTGGTTTTGCTTGTCAGTGCTGGTGTGTGACATCTAAGAGCAAGGTGGGCTTCAGGCTGAAACATTGGGAAGACAGCTACATGGTTAATGCAAAAGGAGGAAAACTTTCAATCAGGGCTTCTGGAAATGTTTGCAGTAAACTAAATAAGAGTTGCTGGAAGTTGAGGTGAGGAAAGTGTGAGAGAGTAATCAGGATTGGTTAAAGGAGTATTCCAATCACTGGCTAATGTATAGGATAACACTTGTACCTCATCACCACATCCTCCTTAAATTCTTGCTCTTGAGAAGACATCTGGAAAAAATAATACTTTGCTGAAAAGCCATAAGAAAGAGAAAACAAGTACTATTAACTCCTGCTTGCATCCAGGGACTGTTATGGTTCTCCAAGGGTCAAGTGGTTGACCTCCTGTTTGCCTGCTCAAGGGACAGACAAAATAGGACTCTGGAATCAAACAAAACCCAACTGACCACTGAGGACTGGGTTCTGCAAGAATGCGGACTGGGGGGACCTTATGTCTAGAACACTGCCCTGAGGACCTGGAGTTACAGGAGTGACACGGAGGAACAGCCCAAGTACTTGGAGAAAAGAGAGATTTAGTCGTTTTTCCACCTCTAGTAGGCAGGGACCAGAGCTGAGGTTTGCCCAGTGATAGTGCACCCAGACTTTTTCCGCTGTGCAAACTAGTCCATGTGACCTTGCCTGGCTACACTGAATCACTGGTGTACTATAGAAACCAAAAGTGTGAAGGTAAAGGTTTAGTTTGGGTTGTCATGACTCCATTTTGTGCCATGTGTGTGGTGGGTTTTACTCACCCGGCTCATGTCACCCTTCCAGTCATTCTTCCCAGTCTTGATCACACCATGAATTCCCTCCCAGGAAGCCTGAAACATTGACCCTCCTGTTCTGTTGCTATGCAAGTTCAGCTTAATTTGACACTGCAGATATCCTGTGTCTATCTAAAATAATTATGTTTCCACTGTGAATCATTGAATTGTACCATCATGCACTTGGGGTTACTTTTTACTTGTTTTTGTTGTCAATTACCATCTGCAACTGCCACCGCCTAGGCCTCATATTTGTTGTATGTAATACATGATTTTCCTCAGGTTCATTGGAATATTCCATGCTTCTGTGTGGGGCATGTGCTTTTCTGGAACACTCTTTGCTTCCTGTATATATACCCCCCCCCTTAATGTGCATCAGCGCTTGGTCTCATCCCAGTCCTGCGCAAGCAAAGTTCTTGCACTCACCTCTTGAGTTGCCCAGAACTTCCTGCATTCCTGCCCATTGCAAGCTTCATCCCTGCACTCAGCTCCTGAGTAGCCCGGAACTTTCAGTTCTCTAGTCTTTCAAAACTTCCTGATGATTTCATAATGTTTGCAGTAAACTAAATAAGAGTTGCTGGAAGTTGAGGTGAGGAAAGTGTGAGAGAGTAATCAGGATTGGTTAAAGGAGTATTCCAATCACTGGCTAATGTATAGGATAACACTTGTACCTCATCACCACATCCTCCTTAAATTCTTGCTCTTGAGAAGACATCTGGAAAAAATAATACTTTGCTGAAAAGCCATAAGAAAGAGAAAACAAGTACTATTAACTCCTGCTTGCATCCAGGGACTGTTATGGTTCTCCAAGGGTCAAGTGGTTGACCTCCTGTTTGCCTGCTCAAGGGACAGACAAAATAGGACTCTGGAATCAAACAAAACCCAACTGACCACTGAGGACTGGGTTCTGCAAGAATGCGGACTGGGGGGACCTTATGTCTAGAACACTGCCCTGAGGACCTGGAGTTACAGGAGTGACACGGAGGAACAGCCCAAGTACTTGGAGAAAAGAGAGATTTAGTCGTTTTTCCACCTCTAGTAGGCAGGGACCAGAGCTGAGGTTTGCCCAGTGATAGTGCACCCAGACTTTTTCCGCTGTGCAAACTAGTCCATGTGACCTTGCCTGGCTACACTGAATCACTGGTGTACTATAGAAACCAAAAGTGTGAAGGTAAAGGTTTAGTTTGGGTTGTCATGACTCCATTTTGTGCCATGTGTGTGGTGGGTTTTACTCACCCGGCTCATGTCACCCTTCCAGTCATTCTTCCCAGTCTTGATCACACCATGAATTCCCTCCCAGGAAGCCTGAAACATTGACCCTCCTGTTCTGTTGCTATGCAAGTTCAGCTTAATTTGACACTGCAGATATCCTGTGTCTATCTAAAATAATTATGTTTCCACTGTGAATCATTGAATTGTACCATCATGCACTTGGGGTTACTTTTTACTTGTTTTTGTTGTCAATTACCATCTGCAACTGCCACCGCCTAGGCCTCATATTTGTTGTATGTAATACATGATTTTCCTCAGGTTCATTGGAATATTCCATGCTTCTGTGTGGGGCATGTGCTTTTCTGGAACACTCTTTGCTTCCTGTATATATACCCCCCCCCTTAATGTGCATCAGCGCTTGGTCTCATCCCAGTCCTGCGCAAGCAAAGTTCTTGCACTCACCTCTTGAGTTGCCCAGAACTTCCTGCATTCCTGCCCATTGCAAGCTTCATCCCTGCACTCAGCTCCTGAGTAGCCCGGAACTTTCAGTTCTCTAGTCTTTCAAAACTTCCTGATGATTTCATAATCCAGTTATCTGCAAAATTTACAGTGTCTTTCTGTGCGAGCTACGAGTCTTCCTCCTCTTCAGACGATTGCACTGAGTTTCCTGTTGACTTTTGGTTCCTGTTCCAGTACTGCCTTGGCTAAGTACCTTCCCCGTGGGTTCGTGCACACCAATCCTTAGGTTTGCATTTGTACCAAAGATTGCTACCTTTGAAGGCGTGATCATGTTTTCAGATTTTGGACATTATTTGAGTGTTCACTGCCTTGGGGGCCAGTGCTCTGGACTACTTCGTTGCAGCACTCTGAACTTTATTGTACCTGAAGTGAACATTTGCCTCTATTGTACCTGAACTGAATGTTTCCCTCTGTGTTTTCTTGACAAGTTGTATCTGGTATTTTGGGAGAAATGTCAACAGTTTCAAGTGGTATTTGAGTATCAAGTCAGAATGCGTATGTTTTGGAGTACCAGAAAGTCTCCAGTTTATTCTTGAAAGTGTTTTCTGCTCTCTCTCATGCCACATTTATGATGAAGTCTGTAAGTGCTCAAATGGTCTAAATAATATATAGGTCACCTAGAATTAGGAACCTATGGGTAACATTGTCTCTGTTAGTTTTAGTGTATCACACCTGCATTGAGGATGTGAGGTCCATGGAGTCCCAATCCTATTAGGCAGTGTACAAGACAGCTGAGCAATTCCTCAGTGGTGCAAGATCATTATTTATTAGTTTATCCCATTCCACCCCGGAGGCAGTGGGTGAATAAATGTTGATTTTACCTTTGTTCAGTCCCTGTCTTAGGTGGGATTGGAGGTCCAGCATTGTTCCCGTGGGTGGAACAGGAGAGTGCATGACATGGATGAGGCAGTAAACTTATCACAGTGGTGAAGCAAACTGCAGCAGCTATGAAACCAGCTTTGTCCCATTCTGAACCTTTTGCACGTAAGCCTCAGCAGAAGCTCAGAGAGGACATATGAGACCTCACTGGGCTCTTGCTGGGTTAAACTTTGGAGCTTGATCCACTCTGACCTCTACAATATAGACCAACTCCCTAGGTAAAAATGTTGGATGAAGCTGGGTGATGGAATGGGCAGGTGTCTCCAGAGAACTGTTCCGTCACAAAGTGAGAGATGTGCAGGATAAGGAACATCTATAGGAGAAGAGTGTGACTGCCTACGGGCAACTGTCTCCCTAGAGTGAAGGTGGATAGTTGCCCAGAGGAATGTAGCTGTATGTCTCTGCTTACCTATAGGTTGCCTTCTTGGTAGTGAGCTAACACAGGTGGGAATAGACAAAATGGTTCAGAACATCTAGGTTGCCTAATCACTGTTTTGTGAAGAGACTACCCCTTAGGTTAGGTGTTCCAAGAGGGGAGATGGCTTCTATCTGCAGCTTGTGGACCAGTGGGCTAGAAATTACTTGCTCCTGCAGGAGCGAAAGAAACTAGTCCTCCTGCTGCAGATGGGAGCCCACTTCCTTCCCTTCATTTCCATGGAACCGGTAGGCTGTCCTGTTGCAGTACCTCCTGGACAAAGGCAGACTAACTAGTGCCAGTCTGAAGGGTCCTACTGCTTGTCTCTGAATAGATTGATGCTTAGGTTAGGGTGCAAGGATCCAAGTGGAACAAAGGGTAGGAGGTAGGCAACCTGGAACAGTTGGCTGGATGTTAACTTGTTTCACAGGAGAGCACCTGAGTGCCAGATGGGCTTCAGGCTGAGGTACTGGGCAGACAGCTACATGGTTGATGCACAATAAGGGAATCTTACGGTCTACATTTATGTTGTTCAGAGCATGAGCAGGATTTGTGAGGTACGCTACCACAAAGCACAATCTGAATCATATTGCGGCTATATACCGCACACACAGCATGGCAGCACCCACAGACATGGAACTTTGTGAGTGCTGACATGAGTTTTCTAACTGTCACACAGACTCTCGCTGAACCTCAAGGAGGAGACGATAAGAAATGACAATCACAAGATGGGGCACAGCTCCAGGAACTGATTAACCAACTCGCATGACCCTTTAACTTTAAAATTGGTGTGTGATTTGTAACTGACCCTTGAGCTCCCAGGAATTATCAAGCAGTAGAAGAGCCCGAACAAAAGCAGGCAGGAGACCTCTTGCAATTATCTGGTATAACACACTAGTGGAGCTGAAACCTTTTACTGTGTGCACTTCCATGATGATATGCATCTTTACACTGCGTTTCTGTTGAAAGTGTCATGTTTTTAACCCTATTTGTAAAGTCCCCTTTGTTAGTGTAACTCTTTATTGTTCCCAAGTATTTTATCCCTCTCCATGTCAAATCTGGAGTTCACTGCTGCAGTGGCATTTGATGTTAGGTGGCAGCAGTAAACTGACACCACCACTATGATCATGGTTTCCTGTAGTTTAATGGAAGACCTTAGATCTAAACCAGCAGCACACTTTAAATATAGATCAATGGCAGACTTTGATTCTCGGCAACAAGGAAAGAGGAGACTTGCAAGGTCACAGAAGAACTTTCAGCAAATTATACTCTGATTTTTTGATGAATTCGAATTTATGTTCGCAGAGCAGACACTGGCCCTCATTCTGATCTTGGCGGTCGGCGGAGAGGCGGCGGTCGGACCGCGAACAGACCGGCGGTATTAAAAATGGCATTCTGACCGCGGCGGTCACCGCCGCGACCGACCGCCACTTCCCCACTCCGACAGCCACGGCGGTCATGACCGACGGGCTGGAGTCTGCGCACTCCGGTCCGGCGGTCGACCCAAGACCGCCAACGGTATCATGACCCTGCTCACCGCCGCGGTTTCTGGCGTTCGGGAACCGCCATGCGAACCATGGCGGTAGGCACTATCGGGGCCAGGGGATTCCTTCCCTGGCACTGATAGGGGTCTCCCCCACCCCCCACTGCCCCCCCGAGTCCTCCACCCACACCCTCCACCCCCCTGCCACCCCCCAGAGGTGGTACGAACCCCCTCCCCACCCCCACCCCGACATGCACATACACGCACCCCGACATGCACACACCCCCAACATGCACATATACACACCCCCTACACACACACATACACAACGGGGACACATACCCGCACACATACATGCCGACATGCGCACCCGCCGAACTACACACATTGCCCATAGGCACAGCAGCACTCCCCGCCCGCATGCACGCACTCACACACCCCCTCTACACACTCACACGCACACCCCCATGCACGCACACATCACACAACACCCCCCCACCCCCTCCCCTCACGGACGATCAACTTACCTTGTGCGTTGGTCCTCCGGGAGGTGACAGGAGCCATGGGGAGGTGACCGCCAACAGAAGACCGCCAACAGAAGACCGCCACACAGAAATGTGGGTCGTAATTCTGTGGGCGGTGTTCTGCTGGCGTGGCGGTGGAGGTTGACCAGTCTCCACTTTCCCGCCGACCGCCAGTGTGGCTGCTGGCGGTTTTCCGGCGGAACGCTCCCAGCGGTCAGAATGCGCACAGCGGCATACCGCCGCGGTCGGCGGTCTTCACCGCGGCGGTAACTCGGCGGTCTTGCGAAAAGACCGCCAAGGTCAGAATGACCCCCACTGTGTCCAAAAGGGCATTTTAAAGCTTAATTCAATATTGTCCTTACCTGCAGTGATGCATATGGAAATGCTAATATTAGTTAATTCTCATTAAAATTGTAGATAGTGTAACATAATATCCGAATGATTGCAGGAATGTGAGGCTCTGATTGCACCGAGACCAAAAGCAAGAATCTCCATGAAGCGGCCATTCCTAGTACTTTAGAGTCAAAAATCAATCTTCATTCAGTTTGTATAAAACCCATAAAAGAGTACACAAATATACATAACATCTGTAAACAATAGTTTCATGCTCACAATTATTAAGACCGTTAATCACGAGTTTTAAACTGTCTTGTGCATAATAAAATATAAACACAAGCAAACATCTTTACAAACATTCTTAGTTAAAAGTCAAACATGATTATTCCCTGTTACGTTAATCAGATCATCTATCTCATACCACTCGACAAATTAGTTTGGCAAATTACAGCGCAGACAAGCCAAATCGAATCGCATTTCAAAGTATCCCTGCCTTATGTCATTTGCCCACCATATTTCTCAGTTTTGATGCAACCGATATACATTTATAAACCAATTCGCACACAAACTGACTGGAGCAATTGTATATGTAATAGAGCTTACATTTTCTTATATTAAGAGACTTCAATACAGGGATTTAAAACAATTTCCTTGGGACAATAGAAAGCTTGCAAAAGAAAATACAATGCAGTATTGTTTACAAAGACATGGGTCAAGATCCAGTTCTCCATGCACATCTTTCGGGAAGACGTGGGCTGTATTAAAACGAAACCTAACTGGTTAGTACCTATAATGGTCATTACGTATACCCTAAAATAGGGTTCCATAAGGGTTGTAGTATATATGAGTTGCTATACAGCCACCCTCCTCTTGCTACATTCTAATATATCCTTTTCCCGCATTAATATAGTTAAAAATTCTGATTTGACAGTCTCTTTAGCAGACCAATGAATACAGTAAGAATTCTTAAAAATGTCAGGTCGCCCCAATAAGGGGATTTGCTCCTATATGTATGTCAGCCAAGGGATGTTGCATACATTATCATGCCTCAGACAGTCTAAAATCACAAGTCAATCCAAATGTGTTTTTGTTTTAGACCTTACAGACAGCCATAGCATTAAAGATGAAAGCTTCACATAGTCCTCAAGATACAATATCCCCAATTCCGTGCGACAAACATACTTTGGAGAGCTAGTTGGCATTTTCACTAATCTTTCACCAACATCACATGTTCCCTAAAAACCTGCACCGTAGGTGGCTACAGAGAAACACCTGGCTTTGTAGATGTTGATCATCGTATCCAAGTGTTTGGATCCCAATTCTGCAGAGAACGTAATAAGTGCAGCTATAGATTGAACAAATTGAGACTTTCTCACTTTTACTAAGTGTGCCCATGTGCCTTTTTTTTATCAAATGATACCCCGAGATATGTAAAAGTTAACACACATAAAAGTCTGATGTTTTCGACATAATTAACTTTTGGTTTACTATTCAGCCAACTGCACACTCTAGTGTATGACTGGGAAAGATTAGTAGATAGATCCAACTGACTTATGAAATGAACAAAATTGTCCAGTAGCCTCTTCAAGCCAACGCAATTCTTGCCCTTAGAACACAATGTACTGTGCATAACAGTAGAGGAAGTTGCCTGGTCCCCACCTCGGGAGTGTCAGCCCCTACATGCACCAATTATGGTTCAAGCTCATTAATATAGAGCCTAAAGAGGTAAGAGGCCAACATACACCCTTGTCTAACCCTGCCCAATATTAATTGGGGAAGTACACTCTTCATTGGGCCCATATCTGACATTCTTTCTCGCCTTGATCGCTTGCTTTTAACTGGGTCTGCATTACTGAACTTACTCCACCTTCCATGGAAATTTCTTGAGAGCCCCTATTAAGTTCTGAGGGGCAAAGGAACAAGTCCCGCCAAACTATCTATGATATTTATTTCCCTATGTGAAACTGAATCATCTGTCAACTTGGACACTGCTCCACAGATTGAATTGTAGGGCCTTACTATTTGAGCAGACTCACCCCCATCCCTCAGACAAGCAATCAAATTGTCCCTATTCTTGCTCACTAGCTTTATCCTTTGGGGTTAGGGAGCAAAGCTAGCCCATTTTTGCAAACTACCCTTATTTCTATGGGCCTGTATCTGAAGTATAGCGCAGGTGTGTTGTGATTGTGTACAGCCTAAGGACAACAAGAGTACTAGAGGGTTATGATCACTTAAAGAAATCTGAAAAATTGTGAAATGTAATAATTTTTGACACACCGATTTTGAGATAGCAATGCAGTCAATCATACTTCCGCTCCCTCCCTGTAAAGCTAATCAGTTTACGACCCGTTGTATGGACTAGATTACATGACAACCTGATATTGTGCTTTCTCGTAATCTTGTTAAACACTTCCCCGCAAGGGTTGTGTTAAAAATGCAGGTGACCAAGGGCCAGATGTAGGAAGAAAGCAAATTGCGAGTTGCAAATTGCGAGTCCTTCCGACTCGCAATTTGCAACTCGCAATTTGCTATGCAGAAAGGTGTCTCAGACACCTTCTGCGACTCTCTATGGGGTCGCAAGACCCACCTCATTAATATTAATGAGGTGGGTCGCAGTTTGCGACCCCATAGCAAGTCTAGGCACTCACGGGGATGGTGGCCTGCTGGAGACAGCAGACCACCATGTCCGTGACTGCTTTTAAATAAAGCAGTTTTTTTTTTTCCATCTGCAGCCCATTTTCCTTAAAGGAAAACGAGCTGCAAATAGAAAAAAATACCGAAACCTTTTGTTTCGGGTTCTTTCAGAGTAGGCAGTAGTCCATAGGACCACTGCCTGCTCTGAAAAAATAATTTTGTGATCATTCACAAAGGAGAAGGGGTCCCATGGGGACCCCTTCCCATTTGCAAATGAGTTACCATCCACTTCAAGTGGATGGTAACTGCGAGTTGATTTTGCGTTGCGAGTCGCAAATAGGAAGGGGACCCCCTTCCTATTTGCGAGTCGGAAACACATTTTGCGAGTCGGTTGCAAAATGTGTTTCTGCATCGCGTGCGGGCATTAGCGCCTCGTAAATGGCGTTTTTCGCCGTTTGCGAGGCGCTAATGCCTTGCTACATCTGGCCCTAAGATTGTTGTACCCTGAAGTACCATAGACTAAGTCCTGCAAAAGAGTACAATGATTAAAATCACCCACCACATTACAAGATCTTTATCTACCTCACCAGGTATATTTTTTAATAGCCTGACCAAGTGAGTTAGCGATCTCTAAGTTATGAAAATTAAAATTGTTATAGTAAAAATTTACAATGATTTTCTGCTTAGCTGGAAAGATAATACCTATAATCTGAAAATGCAAAGAATCACATTAAATCTTAGATATCCTGCACACTAAGGAAACAGAGTTTTAGACCTCCTTTGTGATGCCCAATATTTGAAGGAACAGACGTGGTAGCAAAACAATTAAATCTGTTTATATGTGCAGTATCACAAGCCCAGGTCTCCTGCAGGCACTCAATCTGGAAACCCATTTATCAAGATAACCCACATGGGATTATTCATCTTGGTAGGAAACTCAGTCACATCCCAAGACATTAAATTAAGACTCTGGTAAGATACCGCAATCGAAGCTCATTCAAAACTTATATGGAGGGTTTTCCATAACAGTTTGATCTAATTTGAGAGGCACTGGGAACAATTGCTTCTCTTCCCCCATAAAAGAATTGCCATCAATGCAATAATTGGGGCATTCACGTTCCACTGACTCACTACCCACAAATGCTGGATGAAGCATGATACCAGAGTGACAACAAAAAATGTTCCCATCCCTGGAGGCCACATCATATTTGCAAAACAATCAATCTGATCCAAGGTCTCCAGGGTGCAAACCTGTTGAGTCATAACAGTAGGTAGCACTCTCGAAGCGCCCTGTGTCACACCAGTACCGGAGGTCACACAGTTTTTAGGCTTATAAAAGTAACCCACAGAGGTTGCCTTGAAATTATCCTGTGATGCACCAAAACAATTTATCCTCTAGAGAAGAAAGCCAGCCAAATGCGTATCTCTAAAATTAATGGAAACACACTCTTCAGCCTCCCTTTTAAAACTGTTCCCCACCCATGGGACCCTCCAGATATCAATAATGTCATTATAAAAATCTTTGTTTTTAATTGTGAGACATCTTCTGTTGGATGTTGTGTGGAATCATTTGATTTAAACAAATGTTTTTATTTAACATTTTATTCAAACAAAACAAAATGTCCACTCAGGCATAAACATGAAAATGACACAGAATGAATAGTGCATGTTCAGCTAGAGCTTGACAATACAATATTATTAAGTTTCGGTACCAATGACCTCTCTCCGCCCCTGGAAGGGCATATCCCATTCACTGCCAGTATATCAGTCTCTCCCGCCTGACGGGCCTGTTCTTCTCCCTCTATTCTCCCCATCCAAAATGTCATAATAATCCCTCCACAGACCCCAGATCTTGAAAAACATTTTCGGTCATCCTCTGGCTTTATATGTGACTTTTTCAGCTTCCATTGAGAGGTCCATCTCTGCCTTCCATTCCTTTGTGGTGGGTATATCTGATGCACCCAAGTGTTTTGCTACGTCCCTCTTGGCCACTGTAAGTCCCAAGTTGCTAAAGAGGAGATTGTGCCGCGGGAGGTCAGTTGAAATACCCAGAAGCACATTTTTGGGATCCAGAGGAATCGTGAGCCCTAGTATCTTCCCCAACACCTTTAGGATTTTAAGCCAGCAGGGTTGGATTCTTGGACATTCCCATAGTGTGTGCACAGATGTCCCTCTCTGAATTACACACCTCAAACAATCAGGCGGCACAGCCCTCTCACACCTCTGCGGTCTCACTCTGTCATAATAGGCTTTGTGGAGGATTTTAAACTGTATCAATTTTACATGGGATTTCATCACCACCTCCAGGAGGTGCATCAGGGCCACCTGCCTGTCAGTATCATCCAGTGTTCCTAGATCTCATTCCCATCTTTCTCTCAAGCCCCGCAGCTTGTCTGGCATAGGAAATCACTTTCTGCTCCAGATTTCCCTGCAGTAACCTCCCTTCTAGTGGGGCATACTCAGGGATGTTTGACACATCCAACCTCTCCACATTTCAGGCATGTGCAAATTGTAGGTATTGGTAGTGTTGTGTATGGAACATTCAATACTCCTTTCTCAGGCGGTCAAACGACTTAAGTTCTCAATTATCTCTCATGTCACCCAACCTGGAAATCTCAATCATGTCCCAGGATCCAAAATTCTTAAGTTTGCCAATCTCCTTCAGCTGTGAACCTTCCCACAGGGGAATTTCTTGTATGTGTTTTGTATGCCACCCTATTCTTTTGCATACTTTCTGCCAGGCCTCTATTACCAGTTGTGCTGGCAGCAATAGCTCCCAAGTACTCTTTTCTCCATAGAGGTAGTGAAGGAATGATCTGCACTTGAACTGACATTTTTCCAATAAGTACGTGGGGTGATCCCCTGGGGCATATATCCAGCCCTTTATCACTATAAGATGTGCCGCCCAGTGATAAGCCCTCACACCTGGAAGAGCTATTCCCTCCCCCTGGTGCAGGAGTTTCTATGAAGCATTTGCAGAGAACAATGTTTCCTGTTCCAAAGGAATTTGCAACTTTCCCCATCTAGTCTGATGAAGACATCCTCTGGAACCCTAATATATGTATTTTCTAGGGAATACAGTAATTTTGGCAGGACTATCATATTGTATAGTGACATCCTGCCGAGCAGCGTTAACAGTATATTCACCCACCTTTCCACATCCTTGTGGGCGTTTGCCAAGACTATCCGAACTTTCTGACTAAGACATCATTCCTCATGTACCGTCACATGGGCCCCCAGGTTCATAAATCCCCCCTCTACCATTCTCCGTTTGCTAGAGCGTTCTAACTGTACTATTCCCCGGCCCCGTGTATAGGCTTGATTTGGACCAGTTAATCTTGTACCCTGAGTATGCGTCAAACCATTCAAAACTGTGCAATATCTGATGTAGTGATTCCCTAGGATTAGTAATATATAGTAGGACATTGTCTGCATATAGCGATATCCTTACGTTCTCACCTCTTCTATCTTGGATTTGGAAGCCTGATATTTCTGGGTGAGATCGAACAATGCATGCCAGGATGAGATCGAACAATGCATGCATGCTAGCACCAGAGCGAACAACAGGGTAGAGAGAGGACAACCCTGTAGCATCCTTCTCTCTATGGAAAATTCAGTGGATGTGGCCCTGTTCACATGGACTGCTGCCACAGGGTCTGTGTGTAGCAGAGTTCTCCAACCCAAGAACTGAGGTCCGAACCCACATCTCTCTAACACCTGTCTCATTTATAGCCAGTTGACCGTATCAAACGCCTTCTCTGCTTAAAGTGACAAGACCATGTGAGGTGTTTGCCTCTGATTCACTTTGGCCAACCAATTGTGAAGCCTCTGGAGGTTAAGCCTGGTGGACCCCTTCAGCATAAAGATTGACTGGTCCTGATGAATCAATGGGGTTATAAGAATTATCAATTGAGTTGCCAGTATTGTTGCTAACATTTTTGTCTCTATGTTCAGGAGGGATATTGGGCAATAAGAGCTGCACTCCGAGTTTTTTTTTCCTGCTTTCAGGATCATCACTATTGTTGCTCATCTCAGGTCCCAGGGGAGGCAGTCCCTTTCCTTGGCCTCATTGAACATGTGGAGAAGGTACAGACTAATGGTGTCAGTGTTCTTTCTAAAGAGTTCTATTGGAAGCCCAATGGGCCCAGGGGTTTTCCCAGACTTCAGTTTCCCTATTGCCTCTCTGATTTCTGATAACTCCAACACTCTCTCCAGCAGATCTTGCCCCTCTTGGGATAAGTGTTGGGAGTTGTACTTCACTTAGGTAGTCCTTAATTTGGGCTGTGTCGGCCAGCATGCACTGCCGATATAAAACTTCATAAAACTGAAAGAATTCTGTTCCTATTCCTTGGTCAGTGGTGTGTACTTCAGTGCCTGACCCCCTTATTTTGGCTACCCAACGTACCTTTGCCTCCATACTACTTAGCCCCGACAGACGTTTGCCTGATCTGTACCCTGTCTCGTATAGGTGGTACTGTGTAGCCAGTGCCAAGGGTCTCGATTTCCCCTGTGCTAATGCCTGATATTCCTTACAGAGGATTGTGATTCTACAGAAGATAGTGGGGTCTTCATCTGTCTGCAACCTCTCCTCCAGCTCAAGTGGCTGGAGTTCCTGAAACTCCGTTCCCTTTCTCTCCCTCTTCTTTTTGAGTGTGATGTTGTTCTGGGCTCTATCTGTGAGCACTGTTTTATAGGCTTCCCAAACTGTGACTGTGGATGTCACTGAGTCTTTATTTTCCTTAAAGTATAGCTCGGTCGCTGCCTTGAGTTCTCAGGCTACCCTGTCATATTTCAGTTCACATGCGCTCAATCTCCAGCAGTCCCTCATCGGCCTAGGCCTACGTCCTACCACTAACCAAAGGGGGGAGTGATCTGACAGCCCCCTTGCTAGGTATTTCACCCCTGTGGTCTCCTCCACTTCACCTGCAGTTGCTAATATATAATCAAGGTGAGAAAAAACTTGATGTGCTCCTGAGAAGTATTGTCTGGTTTTGTGGGTGGCAATGCCGCCCGAGAACTGTCAGCCCCAGGGTCTCTGCCCATTCTGCCCATTCCAACAAGGTGGTATCTCTCAAGTGTGACTGTGGGGGACTCAAGCAGTCCATGGCTGGGTTGATCAAGTCATTGAAATACCATCATGAGGTGTAGGGCCGTCTCAATTTCTAAGAGGATCTTTGCAATTTTTGCTTACGTTTGCTGTTGGAGACCGAGGAGAACCCTGCATATGCTAGCAATGTCTATGCCTCCTTACTGACGAAACTGCACTTTGTGCCCCTCAGGTGTGTTTCTTGAAGCAATGCTGTAGGAAAGTACCCTCTTTTTGGCATGTTACCCCCAATTTCTGCCTAATGTCAGTGTGTTTGACTGTGTCACTGGGGTTCTTCTAACCAGGACCCCTGTGCTTATGCTCTCTGTTCTCTCAAACTTGTCACTACATATTGGTAACCCAGCATTTCATCCCAAATTGGCATACAGGTCAACCATTATAAGTCCCTATTATAAGGTACTGAGGTACCCAGCGCATTGGGCTTTCAGGGTATCCCTATGGGCTGCAGCATTACTTTTGCCACCCATAGGAAGCCCTTGCAAAGGCTTCTGAAGGACTGCCATTGGACCCTGAGAGAAATGGTGCATGCACCGTTTCACAGCCATTTTCACTGCACCAGGTCACTTATAAGTCACCAATATGTCAGGCCTTCAAACCCTGAAGTCTGGGTGCAAAGTATCTGTGTGTAAGGGAACCCCTGCACTAGCAGATATGCCCCCACATCATCCAGGACCATTTTCCTAGACTCCGTGAGTGCGGGGACGCCATTTTATGCATACACTGGACATAGGTCAGTACCTATGTCCAACTTCACAATGGTAACTCCAAATATAGCCATGTAAGGTGTCTTACACCTGGGAATTGTACCCCAATACTGATTCTAGCATTGGTTTTACAGGTTCATGCACACTGGGGGCTCCACAGTGAACCCCCATTACTGTAATACCATCCTTCTGAGGTTTTCCAGGGAGCCCCAGCTGCTGCCACCTCACAGACAGGTTTCTTCCCTCCTGTTGCTCAAGCAGCTCGAGCTCAGTAGGCAGAACAAAGCATTTCCTTGGGAGGGGGGTGTTACACCCTCTCCTTTTGGACATAGGTGTTTCAGTCATGGGAGGAGTAGCTTCCTAGAGCCTCTGGAAATGCTTTGAAGGACACAGATAGTGCCCTCCTTGATTTATCCAGCCTACACCAGTTCAAGGACCCCCAGTCCCTGCTCTGGTGTGAAACTGGAAGAGGAAAGGGGAGTGACAACTCCCCTGTCCATCACCACCCCAGGGGTGGTGCCCAGAGCTCCTCCAGAGTCCCTGTGGGTTTTGCCACCTTGGATTCCAAGGTGGTGGGGCACTTGGGAGCATCTGAGTGGGCAGTGCCAGCAACTGATGTCAGAACCCTACCCTGATAGTTACTGACCTGTGGCGCTAGCCAATCCCCCTTTCAGGGCTATTTAGGGTCTCTCCTCTGGGTGTTTCCTCAGATTCAGATTGCAAGACTCCAGCAGGAATCCTCTGCATCGTTTACTTCATCTTGTACTAACGGAACTGCATCTGGACTCTCCAGGAACTCTACAAACTGCAACAAAGAAGCAAAGACGACTTCTGCAACATTGTATCTTCAGCTCCTGCTAGCAACTGCAACTGCTTCCAGGTCATGCATCCTCCGAGGACTGCCTGTCTTCAGCCTGCACTCGAAGAAGCAAAGGAATCTCCCTTTAAGTGAAGGAGTCACTTCTCTGCTTCAGCAAGTACTCCTCTGCAGGGATGACCGGTGGCATGGGTCCCCTCTCCTGACGACGAGCGTGGATTTAGCAACACGGATGGTGGACTAAAGCGACCCTGACAGTGTCAGGGTCCAGTTCTCCAACTTTGGTGGAGGTAAGAGCTTGCCTTCCCACACAAGACAGTACCCCCTTGCACCACGTGACTTGCAGTTGCCAAGGCTTGTGTCGACCTTCCACAAAGTTCTTCATGCACAGCATAGCTTAGGTCACCAGCACTCCATCCTGCGATGCACAGCTTCCTGGGTGGTTCTCTGGCGGCGTGGGATCCCTTTGTGTCATCCTGCATGGGGCTCCATTTGTACCTTCTTTGTCCACATGCTGTGGGACACCTGTGCATGCTGCCTGGTCTTCTGGGGGCTCTCTGAGTTGCTACAAGCCCCCTCTGACTCTTCCGCCTGGGTAGAGGCCACCAGGTCCCCCCAGTCATGGGCAGCACCATTTTCTGCTAACCGTAAGCTTTACATGTGCCAAGGCTTGTTGGCGGAATCCAGCCACGCAAACCAGACTGCAATCAGCCATGCGGTGTGGGACATCATCTGCACCAACCTGGAACCCATATACACATTCTTGGATGCAGTACTGACTCTTCTTCCACACCAGTAGATCTTCTTTTGCACCTTCATCCAGGTTAGGAGGGGCTCCTGTTCTCCCTGGACACTTGAGTGCTTCTTGAACTTGGTCCCATTCTTCCACAAGTCTTCCGGTCCAGGAATCCATTGTTGGTGTCTTGCAGTCTCTTCTGGTTCTTGCATTATCTTCTATCATGACTTCTTGTGTGTTCTAGGAAACTTACTGTGGTTTACTCCTGTTTTCCTGGGCTCTGGGGTGGATTCTATTACTTACCTTTGTTTTTTTCTTACACTTCCAGCGTCCCTCTACACACTACACTTGCCTAGGTGGGAAACAGACTTTCGCATTCCACATTTTTAGTATATGGTTTGTGTTCCCCCGAGGCCCATTGCAACCTATTGTGCTTTTCACTATTTGCACTGTTTTCTAACTGTTTTACAGCTATTTCTGCATTCTAGTGTATATACTGTGTATATAACTTACCTCCTAAAGGAGTATAGTCTCTAAGGTATTTTTGGCACTCTGTCACTAAAAATAAAGTACCTTTATTTTTGTAACACTGAGTATTTTCTTTCATGTGTGTAAGTACTGTGTGACTACGGTGGTATTGATGAGCTTTGCATGTCTCCTAAATAAGTCTTGTCTGCTCAGCTACAGCTACTCCTAGACATCTTTGCTTCTAGACACTTACTACATTTCACTAATAAGGGATAACTGGACCTGGTATAAGTGTAACTACCTTTGGTGCCCACTACAAACCAGGCCAGCCTCCTACATTGGTGATACAGTGGTGGGATAAGTACTTGCTATTGTCTTATTACTCTGTCACCAGTGCTTTCCACAGGAAAGTGTACGCTACACCTAGAGCTGTACAAATATATACCTAGTACAGGATCTAGTCTTTTACTTTCTTTCTAAAAGACTAAGGGTTAGGTAGCATAAGTATTTTCTTTCCTTTCACTCTACTCTAACACACTGCACTATGTCTTCCTCTGAGGCCATCCCTGTAGTCATGGGAACTCCCTATGAAAATATGATTTTCAAAGTACTAAGGCGGCTTTGCTCAGAGAGAAACTTAGAGGCGAAGGAGAACCCTAACAAGAATTTCCTTTTGAGTCTCCTTCTCCAGGATGCCCAGGAGCACTCTGGTAACTGGGAGGAGGAGAGGAAGGAGATTCTAAAACCTTTAGACTCAAGGGATCAGCCTGAAGATTCATGGGAGGGCTCTTCACAGAATCTTCCACCTAGCACACCATCTATTGTAGCTGGCAGTGGGAGGGGTTCACACACAAGTAGGGCTCCCTTCACACCTAGAGGTCAGATCACTAGAGTTAGCAAAACTAGGGAAAGATCTGCTTCTGCAAATTCTCATGTTACCTCAGTTTCTGAGGGGTCCCACACTTCCATTCCAGGAGATGACTCTATAGACAGGGAGCTCAGAAAGCTGAGATTGGAGAAGGCCAAGCTGAGGCTGCAGCAGCAACAGCTGGCCCTACATAGGGAGGCTGTAGCTGTGGAGAGGGATAGGCAGGGGTTGGGGTTAGTTCCCAGTGGTGGCAGCTGCATTTTCAAGAATTATGGTGTTAGGGAGAATGCTTTTGATTCCAGGAACTTGCACAAAATTGTCCCTCCTTTCAAGGAGGGGGATGACATATACGAGTGGTTTGCTGCACTTGAGAGGGCCTGTATAGTACAGAGGGTCCCTCAGGTGAATTGGGCTGCTATTCTGTGGTTGCCCTTTTCTGGCAAAGGGGGAGATAGACTTCTTACTGTCAGGGAAGAAGATTCAGATAATACAATGTTTTCAAGACAGCACTCTTGGATGGATTTGGCTTAACCACTGAACAATACAGAATTATGTTCAGAAAGACCAGAAAAGAGTCTTCACAAGATTGGATAGATTTTGTGGACTGTTCTGTGAAGGCTTTGGAAGGTTGGTTACATGGCAGCAAAGTGTCTGACTACGAGGATCTTTATAATTTGATTTTGAGAGAGCATATTTGTTAGACCTGACATGCCTTAGGGTGGTCCCCCCTAACCTTTTGCCTGCCTCCCTCCACTTTTTGGACACTTTTTGCTGGCTTTTAGACTCTGCGCACTTTACCACTGCTAACCAGTGCTAAAGTGCATATGCTCTCTCCCTTTAAACATGGTAACTTTGGATCATACCCAATTGGATTATTTAATCTATTTATAAGTCCCTAGTGATGTGCACTATATGTGCCTAGGGCTTGTAGATTAAATGCTATTAGTGGGCCTGCAGCACTGGTTGTGCCAACCACTTAAGTAGCCCCTTTACCTTGTCTCAGGCCTGCCATTGCAAGGCCTGTGTGTGCAGTTTTCACTGTCACCTCGACTTGGCATTTAAAAGTACTTGCCAAGCCTAAACCTCCCCTTTTTCTACATATAAGTCATCTCTAATGGGTGCCCTAGGTAACCCCTAGGGCAGGGTGCTGTGTGGGTGAAAGGCAGGACATGTACCTGTGTAGTTTACATGTCCTGGTAGTGTAAAACTCCTAAATTCGTTTTTAAACTACTGTGAGGCCTGCTCCCTTCATAGGCTAACATTGGGGCTGCCCTCATACATTGTTGAAGTGGTAGCTGCTGATCTGAAGGGAGTAGGAAGGTCACATTTAGTATGGCCAGAATGGTAATACAAAATCCTGCTGACTGGTGAAGTTGGATTTAATATTACTATTTTGGAAATGCCACTTTTAGAAAGTGAGCATGTCTCTGCACTTAAATCTTTCTGTGCCTTACAATCCACGTCTGGCTAGGTTTAGTTGACAGCTCATTGTGCATTCACTCAGACACACCCCAAACACAGGGTACTCACTTGCATATATCTGCATTTTGAATGGGTCTTCCTGGGCTGGGAGGGTGGAGGGCCTGCTCTCACACAAAGGACTGCCACACCCCCTACTAGGACCCTGGCAGACAGGATTGAACTGAAAGGGGACCTGGTGCACTTCTTAGCCACTCTTTGAAGTCTCCACCACTTCAAAGGCACATTTGGGTATAAAACCGGGCCTCTACCCTACCACCTCAGACACTTGATAGAGAACAAACCTGAACCAGAACCTGCATCCTGCCAAGAAGAACTGCCTGGCTGCTCAAAGGACTCACCTGACTGCTTTCTACAAAGGACTGCTGCCTTGCTGTTGGCCTGCTGCCTTGCTGAACTCTTGCCTTGCTGCAGAAGTGCTCTCCAAGGGCTTGGATAGAGATTGCCTCCTGTTCCCTGAAGTCTCAGGACCAAAAAAGACTTCCATCTTTCAACTGGACTCCTTGTGCGCCGAAGAATTTGACGCACAGCTTGTTCCGCTGTGAAAAATTCATCGTACGCCGATCCGGAGAGACGCCACTCTACCCTGCAAGGAAAAGATCGACCCGACGCCTGCGGTGCGACCGGAACTTCGATGCACGGCCCATCTGGACAACGCCACCCGACTTCCAGAGAGGAAATCGATGCAACGCCTGCTGTGAGGGAGAAAATTCCACGCACAGGCCAGCGGAACGACGCGCAGCCAGATAACAAGCCCAGGATTCCACGCACAGACCCCGGGGCATCTGGGAATCCCGCGACCCACAGAGGAGACCTCTCCGCGTGCCGGAAAATGGCACACGTCTTCCCCGCATGAAAAATAACGACACAAGTCCGTGTGTGAAGGGGCAAAACCGAAGCACACACCATTTTTCCGCGCATCTCCTCCTCTGCGGCCCTTTGCAGAGATTTTCCACTCCAAACCAGGTACTTTGTGCTTGAAAGAGACTTTGTTTGCTTTTTAAAGGCTTAAGACACTTTATATCACTTTTCAGTGATATCTCTACAATTTCATATTGCATCTTTTATCGTTTTGACCTGCAAATACCCAGATAAATATTATATATTTTTCTAAACACTGTGTGGTGTATTTTTGTGGTGCTATAGTGTGTTATTGTATGATTTATTGCACAAATACTTTAAACATTGCCTTCTAAGTTAAGCCTGACTGATCAGTGCAAAGCTACCAAAGGGTGGGCAAAGGATAATTTGGATTGTGTGTGACTGACTAGAGTGAGGGTCCTTGCTTGGACAGGGGGTAACCTGACAGCCAACCAAAGACCCCATTTCTAACAATATTCTTAACAATTGTGTGTCTGACTTGTTGCACCAGTACTTGGCAGACTCAGATCTGACCTCCCCCCAAGATTTGGGAAAGAAGGCAGACAAATGGGTCAGAACAAGAGTGAGCAGAAAAGCTCATACAGCGGTGACAAGGACAACAAAAAGGATAGTGAGTCACATGACAAAGATAAAATGTCAGAGGCTTCATTAGGACCACAAAAATCATCTGGGGATGGGCCTATATCCTCTTCCAACCATCAGGAAAAGCCTTGGTGTTACCTATGTAAGAATAAAGACCATTTTGCAAGTGATCTCCATTGTCCCAAGAGGAACACCAAAACTCCAACCACCACAACTCCCACTGCTTCCATTAGTGCCCCTAACATTTGCAGTGATGGTGGGACAAATACTACAAATAACCAGTACATGGGTGTAGCAGGGCTCACTCTGGGTAATGTAGTGGGTGTTGGTTTAGTTAGGGAAACCACTGAGGTTGTTTTAGTCCCAGATGGTGGCATTGACCTTGCCACCTTTGTTGCTTGTCCCCTTTAGATGGATAAGTACATGCAACAACCCCTAGTCAATGGTGTTCAGGTTGAGGCCTACAGGGACACAAGTGCCAGCATCACTATGGTGGTGGACAAAATGGTAGCCCCAGAACAACACCTACTTGGTCATCAGTACCAAGTGACTGACGCTCATAATAACACTGTTAGCCACTAAGGGTAGAAAGGTAAACCCTTATCCACTATTCCTCCCTCCACTGAAGATGTCCCTTTTGATGAGGAGGAGTCTACTCCCTGTGCAGAACCTACACGAGAGGAGCTCCAGGTTGACACAGCTGAGCTTTTGGGTGCAGGGGGGCCTACCAGGGAGGGGTTGAGAATGGCACAGCAGGCCTGTACCACACTACAGGGTAAGAGACAGCAAGCTGTCAAACAGGAAGCAAGGGATGTCAGTGACTTTCACAAAGTGTATTGGGAAAACAATCTCCTTTATACAGAGGCAAGGGACCCAAAACCTGGTGCTACCAGGAGACTGGCCATTCCCTTGCAGTATAGGGAGTTTCTTCAAACAATGGAACATGACATTCCCCTTGCTGGACATTTGGGGCAAAGCAAGACCTGGGACAGACTGGTGCCTCACTTTCACTGGCCTCACATGTCTGAAGACACAAAAGAGTTTTGTCGCTCTTGTGTTAATTGCCAAGCCAGTGGTAAGACTGGTGGCACCCCAAAGGCCTCCTTGATCCCACTGCCTGTGGTTGGGGTGCGCGTTGAGAGGGTAGGGATTGACATAGTTGGCCCCCTTGACCCTCCGACTGCTTCTGGCAATAGGTTTATCTTGGTGGTATTGGACCATGCCACTAGATATTAAGAAGCAATTCCTCTAAGGAACACTACAGCTCCTGCAGTGGCAAAGGCCCTCCTGGGCATATTTTCCAGGGTGGGATTCCCTAAAGAGGTAGTATCAGACAGGGGTAGTAACTTCATGTCTGCATACTTGAAAGCAATGTGGAAAGAGTGTGGTGCAACTTATACATTCAACACACCTTACCATCCTCAGACAAATGGATTGGTTGGGAGGTTTATTAAAACCCTCAAATGTATGATCATGGGACTATCTGAAAAGCTCAGAAGAAGATGGGCTGTCCTATTGCCATGCCTCCTTTTTGCCTACAGGCAGATACCCCAGAAGGGAATGGGCTACAGTCCATTTGAACTCGTTTCTGGTCAACTAGTTAGGGGTCCACTTGTATTCATGAAGGAGGGGTGGGAGCAACCCTTGAAGCCCCCCAAACAGGATGTAGTGGATTATGTAGTTGGCCTAAGATCTAGAATAGCTGAGTATATGAAAAAGGCCACCAAAAACCTTCAGGCAAGCCAAGAGTTGCAAAAACAATGGCATGACCAGAAGGCTCTCCTGACTGAGTACCACCCAGGACAGAAGGTGTGGGTACTGGAGTCTGTGGCACCAAAAGCACTCCAGGAAAAATGGAGTGCCCCACATCTGATAGTGGAGAAAAAGGGTGAGGTGCTTATTCAGTGGACATGGGCACTCTCATAAGTCCTCTAAGAGTACTTCATGTGAACCGCCTGAAACCCTACTATGATAGGGCAGTCTTAACCCTACTCATGACCACTGATGAGGGACAGGAAGAAGAGAGTGACTCTCTCCCTGACGTCTTCTCCAACACTGCAGCTGATGGCTCAGTGGAAGCAGTTGTTCCTGCAGGTTGTCTTTCAGAAGAGCAAAAGGAGGATTGCAGGAACCTCCTAGGCCAATTGTCTGAGCTGTTCTCTCTGACACCTGGTCAGACCACTTGGTGTGAACACACCAGAGATACTGGAGACAATTTACCTGTCAAAAGTAAGATTTATAGACAGCCTGACCATGTCAGGGACTGCATTAAATCTGAAGTTCAAAAAATGTTGGACTTCAGAGTAATTGAGCACCAGTGGTGCTAGTACCCAAGCCTCATTCTCAGAATGGAAAAAGGGAGATGAGGTTTTGTGTAGATTATAGAGGGCTCAATACAGTCACAAAGGCTGATTCTCACCTTATACCCAGAGCAGATGAGCTGATCGATACACTGGCATCTGCCAAGTATCTAAGCACTTTTGTCTTGACGGCAGGGTATTGCATATCAAGCTATCAGAAGAATTAAAACCAAAAACTGCATTCTCTACCATTGGAGGGCATTACCAATTCACAGTTATGCCATTTGGTTTGAAAAATACACCTGCCACTTTCCAGAGGCTGGTGGATACAGTCCTCCAAGGTCTGGAAGCTTTCAGTGCAGCATATCTAGATGATATTGCAATATTCAGCTCCACCTGGAATGACCACCTGGTCCACCTATGAAACGTTTTGGAGGCCCTGCAAAAGGCAGGCCTCACTATCAAGGTTGCAAAGTACCAAATGGGGAAGGGGAATGTGGTTTATCTGGTAAACCTAATTGGTGGGGACCAGATTGAACCACTACAGGGGAAGATACAGACAATTTTAGACTGGTCCTACTACACAGACCTAGTTCAGAGCCTCCCTTAGTCTCACTGGGTACTACAGGAGATTTATTAAGACTTACGGCTCCATTGTTGCCCCTCTTAATGACCTCACTTCTAAGAAAATGTCTAGGAAGGTATTGACAGCCAGCTGTCGGAAAGCTTTTGAGGTGCTTAAGCAGGCCATGTGTACTGCACCTGTCCTAAAAAGCCCAAACTATTCAAATTACCTTATTGTCAAGTCAGATGCTTCAGAGGTAGGGGTTGGGGCGGTGCTATCACAACTAAATTCAGAGGGCCAGGATCAACCTGTTGCTTTTATTAGTAGAAGGTTGACCACTAGAGAAAAGCGTTGGTCAGCCATAGACAAGGAGGCCTTTGCTGTGGTCTGGGCCCTGAAGAAGCTGAGACCATACTTATTTGGGACTCACTTCATAGTTCAGACAGACCACATACCTCTCTTATGGTTACAACAAATGAAAGGTGAAAACCCTAAATTGTTGAGGTGGTCCATTTCCCTACAGGGGATGGACTTTACAGTGGAACATAGACATGGGAGTAACTACTCCAATGCAGATGGACTCTCCAGACATTTCCACTTAGACTCATCTGAGAAAGGTTAGCCTTATTGTCCCTCATTTGGAGGGGGTTGTGTAGGAAAGTACCCTCTATTTGGCATGTTACCCCCAATTTCTGCCTGATGTCAGTGTGTTTGACTGTGTCACTGGAGTCCTGCTAACAAGGACCTCAGTGCTTATGCTCTCTCTCCTCTAAAATGTGTCACTACATACTGGTAACTCAGTATTTCATCCCAAATTGGCATGCTGGTCACCTCTAATAAGTCCCTAGTAAATCGTACTGAGGTTCCAAGGGCATTGGGGTACCAGGAGATCCCTTTGGGCTGCAGCATTACTTCTGCCACCTGTAGGGAGCCCATGCAAAGGTTTCCGCAGGACTGCCATTGCAGCCGGCATGAAATGTTGCATGCACCCTTTCACAGCCATTTTCACTGGACCAGGTCACTTATAAGTCACATATATGTCAGGCCTTCAACCTTGAAGGCTGGGTGCAAAGTACCTGTGTGTGAGGGCACCCCTGCCCTAGCAGAGGTGCCCCCACATTGTCCAGGACCATTTTCCCAGACTTCGTGAGTGCAGGGATGCCATTTTACACGTGCACTTGACATAGGTCAATACCTATGCCCAGCTTCACAATGGTAACTCCGAAAATGGGCATGTAAGGTGTCTAACACCTGGTAATTGTACCCCAATACTGATTCTAGTATTGGTTTTACAATTCCATGCACTCTGGGGGCTCCACAGTGGATCCCCAGTACTGCCATTTACCTTGGCTCTGGGGTGGGTTCTATAACTTACCTTTGGTGTTTTCTTACACTCCCAGCACCCCTCTACACACTAAATTTGCTTAGGTGGGAAACAGACTTTCGCATTCCACTATTTTAGTATATGGTTTGTGTTCCCCCAGGCCCATTGCAACCTATTGTGATTTTCACTATTTGCACTGTTTTCCAACTGTTTTTACAGCTATTTCTGCATTCTTGTGTATATACTGTGTATATTACTTACCTCCTAAATGAGTATAGTTTCTAAGGTATTTTTGGCATTGTGTCACTAAAAATAAAGTACATTTATTTTTGTAACACTGAGTATTAACTTTCATGTGTGTAAGTACTGCGTGGCTACATTGGTATTGCATGAGATTTGCATGTCTCCTAGATAAGCCTTGGCTGCTCAGCTACAGCTACCCCTAGACAGCCTGGCTTCTAGACACTGACTACATTTCCCTAATAAGGGATAACTGGACCTGGTATAAGGTGTAAGTACCTTTGGCACCCACTACAAACCAGGCCAGCCTCCTACAAATTCAATGTTGGGTTTAATAAGTTTTATATAAGTTGCCACCAGGCACGTTTAACCTTACTACCTAGAACATTTACATTCCAGGACAACCCTGTATACCTATAGTTGATTCCTGTTGTGTCTATAGCCATTATTATAGTTGTCTAGCCTATGGCTTTTGGCGTTGGTACGAGCCCCCTTCTCACCTTGTGTCTGAGCTGTGATCCATTCCGTGCAATACTTAGTTCAACCTGTAACTTGGAACGTTCCCTTCTCCCAACTGCCCGCTCTCTCCACACCCTAGATACTCCTGTGAGCATGACCATCCCAAAACGTTACAACAGAAAGATCAGCGAGGTCTGTAGTCCCCCTCCCAACCTCAGTGTCCCTGCAACTTACAATGATGCCCAACCAGTGCAGTAAAGTGCCCCAAAACGTGGAACTCAGGAGTGTGAATGATTCAGTGGCACTGCATAATTGTCCACTAGGCAGTAGCGGAAAATATAAGAGGTGTTTTTTTTCTTTCCATCTGTGCCCCTTGGTTGTTCGTGGTATTTCAGTGATCAACTATTTCTCAAGTTCATCAGATATAGTGTGACCTGGCAGTAAAGTCTCTTTTGCGATTGGCATCTCCTCCAGATTGTCTATAGTCACTGCCAAGGGGTGCGGAGAGTCTGACGCATCTTCATGCTCAGCACTGGGGTGCTCTATGGATGATTAATATGATTTAGTGGAGACTTTACTTTTTAATATTGGTTGAGTGTTCCTCCTCCAAGTCGGACATGGATGAGGTGTGCCTTCTTAGCCACTGAGGTGGGCTCCCCCGCTACTTCTTTCTACCTCGTGGGGGCTGACCCCTGTTTGTGGATGGATGCTATTTCACTTCTAAGGAAAATTTCCTCCATGGCTTCGCTCTTTCATGTCTTCATTCTCCCGTGGGCTGTTTCGGGGGCGTTCTTCTAACCATTCCCAAGCCTTCTCAGGGTTTTGAACGATATGGGCCTTGCCTTGATGTAGAACTTTTATCTGGCTGGGAATAACAGCATTTATTGCAGTTAAAGGGCCCTTAGTTTTGCTTTGGCAGCATCAAATCTGCGTCTTTGGTGCTGGACCTCTCACGTGTATTCAGGGAATATTTGGATTAAGGCATTGTTGTGGCAGACTTTTCTATTTTTTTCCTGGCTTCTGAGAGCATCAAGTCTCTTGATAGTTTAAGAATCTTTCTATGACTGGTCAGGGAGGGGCCCCTAGCAGTGGCTTGTTTTTCAGTGCCCTGTGAGCCCAATCTACCAAAAAGAAGGGTGAAAAATTGTTCATGTGAGTCACCCCTCAAAAAAGTGTTGCAAGTTGAGGCCCCCCACCCCTTAGGGGAATCCTACAAAGAACAAATTATTCCATAGTGCCTGGTTTTTGTCATCTTGCATTCTCCCACCATGTCCTTGGAGACCAGGTGTATGTCTAGCATCTCATTCCTGAGTGTCTGAACTGTGTCTTCGAGCTCTGAACCTCAGGCCTAAGCAGCAGTGAACCTCTCTGCCACATTCCATAAGTCCTGGTGAAAGAGGGTAGCTTCAGACTTTCCATCTCCTAGTCTACCCTCCAGGGCTGTTTATGAGGCCTGTAATGCCTGCAGTAACATCGCATTATCAGGCACCGGCTGTACTAGTTGCGCTGCTGCTTCCTCCGCAGACGGGGTCACCACTCTGGCATATTTATCCAGTTTCCCCTGACGGTACAACCAGGGATCTCTGAGCCTCCTGCATGTATGGGGTCTGGCTCCGTAGTTCCATGCCCTCACCCCTCTTCCTTTACATGCAGAAGTAGTCTCTATAAGCAGTATTATAACTACTTCTCTTTACTTTTTGACCGTCACTCCTCAGCCCCGGGGTGCCAGTCGTTGTGTCGTCCCTCAGGTGCTCTCCAGGTGCCTCTTACTTTCTCCATCTGGGATTAGAAGTGCTGGGGTCTCTTTCTCAGGGGAGTCTCCCTTGCCCTTTTGGTGTGCTTCTGGCCCACCAACTTGTCTAAGTAGCTGTGTGCAATGTCTTATGAGTATGTGTCTTTTCCTCCACTATTTCTTGTGGGCTTTCTGGATGTTGCCAGCCTTGCCCCCCCCAACCCCAGTCTGATAACACCACTGTGCCGCAGCCCATTTCAGGTGTCTGTGGCTTGCTCACAGAGGTCTGGAGCTCCTCCACCATAAGGCCGCCTTGTAGATTCCGGGCCACAGGGGGACTCTGGTGAGGCTCCTCAAGCCACTGCATTCCGTCCTCCTGGTGGAGGCATCTGGAGGCCCCCTACATCTCTACCAGAGCTGCACTAGGCCGTACCCCCAGTGCTCAGCTGCCCACACCTCACCCGCCTCAGAGGCCCAGAAACAGCGCAGGTCCCCCGCAGTGATCCAGGCAGCGGGAGATTCTGGGTTACAGGTTTGTGGCTTCACCCTCTGTGTCCCTGCTCTCTGCTGGCCCCCGGGCCCACTACCAGCAACTCAAAGGCCCCCCTTCCTCCTCTGATTGAGGAAGGAGGGATCCAGTCACCCAGCTGGAGAAAGCCAAGGCCCCACCAGCCCCCCCATGGCCCACTCACAGGGTGATCACCTGGTGTCCACCGGTGGAGGTGATCTCTCTGCCCCTGAGGTGCCACAACAGCCGTTCTTCTCTCTGCATCTCCAGGAGGGCGACCCCAGTCCTCTCCTATGTGGATGGGCCCACTTCCTCCATCTCGTGGGGGGTCCACCGGTGACCCCAACTTGCTGCAGCAGGGGATGGCACAGGGGGTCCCACAGGCTCACTCCGCTGAGCTGCAGGGGCCCCGACTCCTGCCTGCTCCTTCTCCCCTCTGGTTATGTGAGTCTGCTTCACCTGCTGCAGCTTGCAGTGTGGCCTTCACTGCGCGGCTGTCTCCTAGAGCTGCGGGTCTCCTAAAGGTTGGTTGTCAGGTTCAGGCTGCTCCCTCGCCTTACAATAATGTGGATTCTAATCCCAATCCACAAGGCTCACAGCAGCTTTATGATCACATGATTACACACTAAATTCAGCAGGATTAACTGGGGCTTCTCATGGAGCTCTTCACCAAGCGTCCAATTCGGGTGCCATCTTCGCCAGACCGTCTGGAATCATTTTTAAGCATATCACCAGTGGAGTAGCTTCCGGGAGTAATTGCAGTGACTTAGGATGAAACTGAGTGACAATCTGCACATAGGAAGAAATACCTTTCGGACATAGTTATTTCTGGATTTGGGGGCTACAAGGTATACCTGAATTGTGAAGTTTTTGGGTAGTACTAGATACAGTTCTTAAAGTACAGGATTCCTTAGTGCAACAGTGTACCTCTGGTGTGGTAACCACTAAGGAGGGTTCAACCATTACATTTTGAAAGTGGCTTACCACTGATCCACTACTGTCACCTCTGCTTTGCAATCCCATCTGCCTCACACCTCTAGGCAATGACGTTTTTGCTCCTTGTTCTACTAACTCCTTAAACATGTATGCCCGTGAGAATTAATAGTATTGGGTTAATAAATCTCTTGAGAGTCCCCTTGATGGCCTTAATGTAGTGATCTAACCAGTACTTTCTAATCATTCTGAGCTAGGTACTTGGCTCAGGTCAATCCTTGACTGATATAAGCTATTTAAGTATACTATCTAGTTCCAATGGGTGGCCTTCTTCCCTGAGCGCTCAGAGGCTGTGAACGAGGGGTGCTTTTTTTTCTTTTTTGGGTGGCTGAGACCCCACAAGTCAATTACTGTTAGAATGTCTAGTAATAGCTTCCATTTGTAAATTACCCCTAAAACTACAGGGAGTAGATGCTTTAACCTCCTCATCTTGTTGTATGTTCTCATTAGTTATGCAATCAAGAATGGAGTCTGGGGGTCTAGTGAGAGTCTCTGATAAAGCTTTCTGAGTGGCCCTCAACCCTTCCACACACTCAATCTAAGAGTTGATTGCACCCATTGCATTAGTTAGGAAATTGGTTATTGAAGTTGTTAGCGGTCGGTCCTTAGACCTAGTTGGTTCTGTGGCTTTCCTCTTTCTCTTGGGTTTATTTCTAAAATGATCCTATAAATATATGTGAGGACCAAGAAGGGTGGCTAAACCCAGCCTCTTTTGGGCTCTGACAGGGCCAGATGGTCCCGCTCATCGCCTGGGCACATCCTGCACACATACTGAACTGCTGTGTGCTTGGCCCTTCTTATGGCAGACAGATAGTCCAGTCTCCAGGCTTATCCCAGACTCCACAGATTTGTGGGAAATTAAGTCCTTTGCCACCAGAAATATAGTTGTGTATCCCATATTTTGGAACTGGTTCATTAAATTGTTGGGAACTGGTAGCACTGTTGTAGTGAATAAAGACGTCAGTATGAATCCAGTCTATACATTTCAGTACAGCTTATTGTTTTATTCTTCTGTGTAACAGTCATTCTCAAAAACAACATCAATTGTGGTAACTGACAAATCAATGATTAGGTCTCCAGCTTTCAGTGACTTCCAGATGCTATCAAAATGATTGGTCCTAACCCACTGAAAGTGCATGTCACCTGCCAGGGCAAAAAAATCTTTGGGGAACAAATGATTACACTCATCATTGAGTCCTTCATAAACCCGAGCAACATATTTTTCTTTGGCTTTAATCTTAATAGGGGTGAAAAACAGGAATCCACCACAACCCTTCTTTCCCTAGTTCCACAGGGTAACCACTTCTGGCAATTCAGCACATCCCCCACTCACATAAAAGGCTCAACATTTTACCTAATTGCTGAAGAAGGTACAATCGAGAATGATACTCCAATCCATGTTGAATTGTGAGAGTATTTCCTTTTTCCCTGTTCTTTCCACTCCATTGCTCTCCAGTCTTCAAAAATAGTCATCCTAGAAGGCCCAAGCACTGGGTGAGAAACCTCAGAAACCTAAACACTCACATGCTTGGGTCACAAGTGAAAAAAAGCCCACCTACTCAGTAAGTTGATGATCTGACAGACCAGCATAACAAAAGCATAGCAGGGTTTGTTGACACTTCAGCTCCTAATAGACTTAAAAGACTGAAAATCAAATAGCTGGCATGCTGGTTTAGAAATAAATGAAAAGTGAAATTTACTAAGAGCATCAGAAAGAGCCTGGCATCTAGATACCCAAGAGACTCACCGTTGAGACAAAAGAAACAAATATAAAAACTCAAGCTAAAGCATCAGTTTTATGAAAGAAGATTATGTAAGCAAAGAACCACCCAAAAAAATTCAAAATTGTGAAGCAAGTAACACGCTCTAAATTTGATGATCTATGCACCTCATCAAAGGAAAGATGTGAGGAGCTCTGTAGCTTCTTTATAAAGAAAGTGAAAAGTTGGAACTCTCTTTCTTAATACTCAAAGCAAACGACCATAACAATTTCACTTTAAAAGCCAAATCAACCGGTACCAACTTCCAAGATGTCTACCCATTTGAAATGATTAAAACGATTGCCAAAATCCAAACACCCCTTGCACTTCTCTGAACGAATTCCAACTGTGCTCCTTAATGAAATCAGCACCTCTGCAACAGCCTACAGCACAAGCCCAATCAAAACCTTTTGAAATAATGAATTTTTGCCCTCTTCTTGAACTCCTTACAAAAAGAATAGGGTGAATGGTACAGTCCTTAAATGGCTGTGCTCATAGCTGAATAGTCATAACCCATGTATAAAAATGGTCACTCTTACCTCTAATCCCACAGCCGTCCACTTGTGTGTTCCCAGAGGCTTTATTCTCACCGCAGTCCATTTGAACCTCTACAGGAAGCCACTAGCCCTCATTTTAAGTACCTCTATCCTTTCTTTCCACATCTACACTGGCAACACTCAGCTGAAAGTTTCCTCCACCGAAGATTTAGAGCACATGGTCAATGTCTTTGATGACCCAAACCTTGTTGCTTCATCACTATCTCAAACTCAAAAACCGAGGGCCTCATTTACAAAGCTTTTGTGCAGGGCAGCATCACGGGTCTTTTTGCTGCACTGCCCTGCATCAAAAGGGCAGGAATGTACCATATCTACAAGATACAGCGCATTCTTGTCCTCGTCCCCTGTGCTGGTGCACAAAGTGCAGATATGCACCCTGGGGCAAGGATGCCTGCTTTGCTGGGATGATAGTTTTTGTGCAGGAAGGGACATTTACCTGCACAAAAACAATCACTAGAGGTGTTTACTACCTTCTATGTGTGCAGCACACATAGAAAGATGAAACAACGGGGAGAAATAAAGTTATTTCTCCCGGTTGTGCAACTCTCGCACCACCCCAGGGATGGCGTGGGAAACTGACGCATTCCCAGGTTTATGAAACCTTGTAAATCTGGAAATGCATTGAATTCCATGGGTGTTGCATGATAACACCCACAGCAACACCCATGGAACACTCCTTTCATGCAGGGAAAGGGGGCTATTTCTTTAAGGTTATCTGAAGACATGCAAAATGGCCTTGTAGATAGGCCCCTGCAGCCTGCCCCGCCAGTGCGTCAAAATAAGTTACATACTGGAGGCACAGGCCGCTTGTAAATGAGGCCCTAAATTGTTCCTAATATTGCCACCAGCCTGCCCTGGACCGATACAAATGTGACTCAATCCCTTACTGGTTCTGAACTGCAAACCCTACACAGAGGAATCCTCAAGTTCACTGGGCACCTACCTAGACACATACTTAATTCTCAAAACATATCAATGCAATATCAAATGGGACAGAATTCAAACTCAGTCTTTTCTGTGGAATAAAGCCTTTCTGCCCCAACTCAGATCAATCTATAGCTTGTGCCATCAAGGTATAACTAAAGCAAGTCCTTGCGTTTCTGCATTCCTAACTTAGATATGGTCATCACAAATCAAATCTACATGGAGTTGCATGGGTGGCAATCGACACAGGGACATTTTATTACACATCTCTGATCCTGCTGTTGCTTCAATAGCTCTCCATTGAAAAGAGAAGCATCTTCAAATTTGCCTGCATAACGCATAAAGCTTTATTTCAAGAGACCCATAACTATCTTTCCCAAATGATAATCACCTCAGGTGGTCAATGGCACCTCAAAAGGCAGGATGAATAGCTCTGTGAAAGTCAGATATTTAAGTAAACACAAATACCTAATCATTCTCAGGAAGTATCCCAAAGGTCTTATCAGAAACTCCTCTGACATCTCCAAAAAGAAAGTAAGGAGCTTATTTATAAGCCCGTAGCATCAGTGGACTGTCAATTTTTGTGACACTATGGTGGCGCTGTGCACTGCTCTGTATTTACAAGCCAGCGTACTCCACCTTCTAAATACGGCCCCTTCCCACATAGCACTTTGAGTGGAAGGGGCATGCAATGGGTGTTGCTGTGGGCGTTCTACAGCCATAGCCATTGCATTTTGATGCTGCCTCAGAATAAAAAGGAATTGTAAATCTGTGCAGTGCTAAAATCTATCGCCACCTCAGCGGTGGTGTTAGCATGGTGCAAAGACCAGAAATGCTTCCATTTCTTCTTGTTTTTTGCTCTATGTGTGCTGCATAATGCAGCACACATAGAAAGAGCTAATCACCACTGAAGATTGTTTTTATGCAGCAAGGTGTCCCTTCCTGCACAAAAACAATCCTCCTCCCAAAACACAGCCAAGGGTGGCTGCATTGGTGCTAGGCAGCTAATTAGGGCCTGCCAGGGATAAACACAGGGATGCAGTATATTTTGCGCAGTGCTGCCAATTTTGGTGCAGCGCCACACTGCATCAGTCCTTTGTAAATAAAAATATGCCCCTAAAAACCTAAGACTTCAATGCCAATTTGAGAAATAATCGTTTCTCTATACATCGATAAATAAACGTAACTGCTATGCCTTTTATTTAAATGAAACTCACCTCGCTCATTTACGATATACCTCCTCTTGCCCCTATAATTACCTGGTATACTTTTAAATTTGCTAATAGTTCCTTTTGCCACTTTTCATTTCTTCTGTCTATATTCATGTACATAAGTTCTGATGTCACAATTTGATTTTGTACTTCTCTGCTTTTACTATGTTAAGCTCTCATGAACACAATATACAGAAATCTTTATTAAAAATAAATACAACTGCACTGGAGATGGACGCTCCAGTAGTAATTTGCCTTTTTAATCGTGAAGTACAATCTGTACATTTTCTCTTCTGATATTTTGCGTGTGGAGAGTAATTATTTTCACAGCAGAAGGGGAGCAACTGGATTCTGTGACAGCTTCAAGCTGGTTACAGCTTGCATTATGTTTTTTTATCCAAGCGTGATTCTGAGTGCAGCACACTTAAAAAGAGGAAAACGCCTTTGAGGATGGTCGAAGGTGCCTCTTCCTGTACAAAAACAATCCTGCCTGCAAATGCAGGCACCACACCATGGTGCAAGGGTGCCTATAGCACATTGTGCATCAGCACAAGGAAAGGGCAAGAATGCGCTGTATCATGTTAAATAGGGTGCTTTCCACTACTTTCCCTTTCACACAGGGCAGCAAGGTGGCTTGCTGTGAAATAAGCATAAATCTGCCCCATAAGGATTGAAAGCAGCTATATTCTGAGACAGTTGATTGATTAATTCATTAAATACTGATCCATGTCGTGACCAGTGGCGTAGCGTGGGTTGTCAGCACCCGGGGCAAGGCAAGTAATTTGCGCCCCCTAACCCGTGGATTTTAGCACTCGAGTCCCCCCCCCAGATGTTGCGCCCGGTGCGGCCGGCCCCCCCTGTACTCCCCACGCTACGCCACTGGTCGTGACCACACAAAATCCATGACAAACATCACCACCAAGCATGACAGGACATTGATTCGATTGAGTGTCCCCAAGATGAAGGAACAGGGAGGTCCGAAATGCACTGGAGCATAAAAGAGATGCAGTAATTAGATATATTATAACATCAAATTCATCTATCATGGATACAAATGAAAAATTGACTTTTTGTGTTACGGTCGATGAATTACGGTTGTCTACAAAGCAATGAACAAAGAAATGAATACATTGGTTTATTATCTGAATTTTGCAACTCATCTCGAGCGCCTAAAGCCAGTGCACCTTGGGACTGCGCACATCAGAGAACAACTAACAAAATATGGACGTGTATCTTTCTGGTTGGAGACCACGCCAAGAGACCACAGAAATACATTGATAATTATTGTTAAAACAAGACTAGCGGGTTAAGGAGTGCGAACAGGAGGCTTTAAGCATTCACAACATAGAGACACACACAACTTATATACAGAAACATTAGCATGCACAACTCATAGACAGGCACTTATACACAGATGCAGAGCTGGCAATCCATCTCATGTTGCATGCCTCACCTCTATCCCACATAAATCAGACCTTGCATGCTGACATTTGTAAGCTCAGGTACATAACTATAGAGTGACAACTACAGGTTCCAGAATGCAATGTTTTCTTGAGAAAATTCTAGGAAGGGCTGCATGTGCTCCACATGGCATGCAGGGCTTGACAGTTGATCACAGTTGGTGTTGCAGAATCAGTCTTAACTACTCGAGTCTCTGACCGAAAAAAGCGTGCTTTCAGTTGATAAAAAATATAGTTTGTGTTTAACGTAAACAAATAACAATTTGTAAAACAAATTATTTCCTTCGGAGACAAACAGGCGTCTAATGGCTTGACTGGCCAACTTTAATCCGGCTGTATTTATGTTTTCGACCGACAGAGAACTGTGCCAGGCATTACATCATTGAGAATTGGACATGAAGAATGGACGGCTTCTTACCCAGATTAAGCAAGCTCCTTGATATGTATACCAACAAAACGCGATATTTACCATCACTTCACATATGAGGACACACGCTGTTGGGAGAATGTCACGTAGAGGCCAAACAGAAAAAAATGAAGCATGAAGCTGGATTTTACATCAAAGCTAGCAATTCCACTGCGTAGTCACCAGGGGTTTGTGCTATATTGATTTATTTTATTTTCTGCTATGTTTTAATGTTATTTTTGCACAACAGTATGGAGTGGTGCAGTAATTGCAGTCTGCCTCGTTATCTCGTGTACAGCACTCACCAACTGAGAATGGTCTTTAGATACTGTTTGGTATTCACCTAGGGCTACGCTCCTTGGCACTGCATTTTCTGCATTCTTCAACAGAATATTGTAGTATTGTAGTTTGACAATACTACAATACAATACTATCAGCCTTATTCACAGCTGCTGAGGGAGGAGTCAAGTAGGATTGAAATTACAATTTTAAAGGTACTTCTGGTAATTTTCGATAAATTTCACATTTTAAGTAGGAAAGGTGGACATGTCTGCCTCTGCCTGGCAAGGTAGAACTTCGAATGGAATAGAGTTAAAAAAGGGTATTCACCTGAGCTACATCACACACATACTTAACAAACATGCTATCTTCCCCTGGAACTATTAGTGAGGGTTTGGCACACCCTTCTTTCTCATATTCTTTCCCCCCGAACTCTGTTGTTGTGTCTACTTGTACTCGACTAGTGGGCGAGGTCCCTGCTCTGCTTCTCCCTTGATCCCTTGATCCCATTCTTCCATACTTCCAACAGAAAGGGACAGAAGAAAAAAGAAAATATCCCATGAATGCAAATGTCTGCTAAGTAGTGTACAAAAAATCAATTTATCATGTGTGCCTCTGGTATGATATGAACAAGAGTCATGAGCGCAACAATTGCTCTTATGCATCAAGCCGCTAAAGTCCTGCTATTACACTCGACGATATGCTGGTTTTAAAAGATGTCTAGGGAACCAGATCCCCTACAAAGTGAAAAGCCATGTCTTTAACGCCTTCCTGAAGGGAGAATGCTGCTTCAGGCACATGATGTGATGAGGAAGAGCATTCCAGAGTCTTGCTGCCACTACAGAGAAAGTTTTGCCTCCCAATCTCTTCTTCTGAACTCTGGGTACAGTTATCCAATTTTGATGAGCCGAGCAAAGATTTCTCATAGGAGTGTACCATTGAAACATGGTTTAGATTTCATCTGGACTTATATTGTAAACAGCCTTATAATGTATTATATAACTACATAATGCAGTTTTATATCAGAAGCCAGTGCAGTTCTGGTAGTCCCTTGGACACCGAATGACGTTTAGGCATATCCACAGTCAGCCATGCCATCATATTCTGCACTAGCTGCAGCTTTGCTGCAGTCACCTTGTTGGTGTCCAGGTAAAGTGCATTGCAGTAATCAATCCTTGATGAGTCAAGTGCAAGGGTTACTTGTTTACCTGCCTAGAGGGAAATGAACCCAAAGATTGTTCTCAGCATTCTAGTAATCCAAAATCAAGTTGTCACAGAATGACTGGCCTGCCAGTCCAATGACAACTCGCTATCCAGGATGACACCCAGATTCTCTGCTGTGTAGGTAAGGTACCTAACATATCGGGCCACAATTTACTGTTCCATATGGTGGATTGGTTTCCAAAAAGCAGTACCTCCACAATGCTAGCCTTAGGATATTGAGGCTCTGTGCAGAGTATACTGTACCTGCCCCCCATAACACGTCATATTGTTTTTGCTTTTCCTTTTTAAATTCCGTGCAAGATTGCAGTATTTTGATTATTGGTCTATGTGAGTTTGTGTTTCTGAAGCCTTAGTGAGTTCCACTGAGGATTCTATATTGCATTGAAAACACATTGGACAAGTGACAGTACCTGAACTACAGAGCTCTGCAGCAGAGGACGAGTATACCCTACATCACATGCGACGGCTGACCACTCGCAGCCTGAGCTTTAAAATGAGCACACCCAGGCTACAGGTTAAAACAACAAGAACTGTGTCATCCCTGATGCACATCAAAACAAGTTGCTTGAACTTCTCACATTGCAGATAATGAGGGAATGTACTTACTGGATTTGAATGAATGGAGAAATGCATTCATAGATCGCTCTGCCCTGTTGCAGGGTGCCATACACAATGTAGGCCCACACAGCTTCTTTTTTTCTGCTGTGTGCATTTGAAAATGCACACAGGTCAATGTAGGATAGGCTGCCACCCGTCCTGTGGTGTAGCAAATTACAACAATGACGTCATAAGTAGTGTACATTTTGAAAGTAATCTACAGAGGCGCTGTACCCTTACGTGACCTACTTCTGTTCTGCGATCTTGGAGCTAGCAGTGGCATAGCCAGTGTTTACAGGAACCATGAAAAGCCTCTCACTTTCTGTGGGATGTGTCAGTTTGCAGCGCTTCTGAGGCACACACACCCCTTCCACCTCCTAGCCCCATTGTTCTTTTGTTGCTTCCATAGTTGACTGTGCTCAGCTCTTCTTCAGCTGAGAGAGCTGGCCGATGAGAGCACCAGCACTGAGGGGTAGGCAGTCTGACATTAATGGTAAATTTCTGTGAAATTTTCTGAGACATTTTCAGGCTCCCTTAAGTTGCAGTTCCTATACTAGCGCACAGTTTGCACACCCCTAAGGCTGGCACTGACCTCTGTTTTCTCACTGTTTCGGTTCAGATAGTTCTTGCCCATCCACCTGGCCACTGCTGTCATGCAGTTATTGAAATTGGCTGCAGAGGCATCAGTATCTTTTGAAATCGGCAGGATTATCTCAGTGTCATTGACATATGATGCAGCCCGAAAGAAAGTATGAACCTGGCAAGTGGGGAGATGTAAGGATTAAATAGTGTGGGGCTCAGAGTTAAGCTCTTCAGCACCCCATGTGGCAAGGAGAATGGGTCAGTCTCTGGGACCTATCTGTAAGAAATGAGGTCAGCAGTTTTAGCACCATATCTTTAATTCCCAATTTCTGTAGGTGCTTGATCAGCAGAGTTGGGGAAATGGTATCAAAGGCTGCAGAAAGATCCAAAAGGATCTGCCCTGCATTGACTAAGCATCTGATGCTATAACTATAGCAGATACCAGTGCTGTTTCTGTTCCATGATTTCTACTGAAACTGAACTGATATACGTCCAACAAACTCTGTTCCTCCACAGGAGCCATCAATGAAAGTTGAGGTGTTTCTCCAGGATCTTAACTAAGGCTGGAAGCAGGGAAATAGGACAATAATTATTGAGGTCATTAGGGTCAAGATTGAGCTCCTTTAGTAGTGGCTTCACCACTGCTTCCTTCCACAGACAAGGGAAGCACCCTGAGATGATGGCTTTATTTATAATAGATGATAGTGATAAAGCTACCGTACCAGCTACCATTTGCAGATGTTTAGGGACACAAGGTTCAAGAAGGGATCCCAATTTAATGTCAAGGAGATGAGACTCAATAAGTTCAGGTATGAGAAGAGGGAAACCAGTGAGCATCACTGAACATTTTTACTTAGCCTCTATGGTTTCTGAAGAATGTGACTGCAACTCCCACCTAAGCTGTAAGGAAACATCGACTTCAATATTCGGGCCTCAAACTCTTTACACATGCTTGAAATTTTCAGGTAAAAGAAATCTGCTAACGTATTGCTGAGCTCCTGTGAGCCCTCTATTTCCAGGGGGGCAGAGGCATAGATAACTGATGAATGATTTTTAAATGTTCTTTTAAGGAGTTGGTTGACTAAATTTTGCTAGCACAGTAGATACTTTTTTCTTCTCTGATAATTTGTAGTCTCTAATGGCTAACTTATGTGAGGATCTTTCCTGCTCCTAATTGTGTTTCCTTCATGTGCCTTACTGGCGTTGACAAGCCTGTTTGAGGTGCCTTAATCGTTGTGTGAACAAGGGGACCATAGGCAGTTTTCTTTGGATGTTGACTTCCTGTATGGATGCTACCTTGTCAGCAGCCAAGATCAACCAGGCTGAAAAATCCTCCACACCTCTGTTCACATCCTTGTGGTCAGTATAAGGCTTGCTTCTAAGGGCACTAGCAAAAGAATCTGTTAAGACCCCCTTTCAGTTCCTTCTAGAGATCTTGGTATTAGTAAGGGTATTCTTATTTTGGAAGTAAATAGGATACTGCCCTGTGGTCTGACAAGCTAAAAGGAAGCACCTCCTGTACTGACAGTTGTGTGTTATTCGAAAAATCCCATCTAGAATGTGTCCTGCTATGTGTGTGGTGTCTACGGCCAACTGTGGAAGCCCGTAAATACCTCTGAGTCTCTGTTGGTGGTGTCCGCCAAATGAAAGTTAAAGTTACCCATAATGGTTATTACTTTTCACTTGGTGCGGTTCTGTAAAGTTTGCCATTTCAGTCAAAAATACACCCTAGGTCAAGAGGCCTATAGACTCGCAGGGACTACTACACTAAATCACTTTCAAATGGCACCGATACTGTAATTTGTGTGTAATAGACAGTCCTTCTCCAAGTCTGCCTACCTCATCTGATCTAAGGATTGAATAACGTGGCAGGACACCATCTACTAAGTCAGAACCGGAGGCGTCATTGGCCCATGACTTTGAAATGAACACCCATTCAGGGTTGAGCAAGGGTGAATTCACCAAAATCAGTGACCTAGCATTTATTAGGAAACCCTTAGGTTATACATTCCATACGTCTGCTTCCTTGTTATTCGTCCCTGCTTTTAGGTGGTTAAAGGAATTAAGCAGTATTATGGAGGGCAAGTAAGAAGCCTTAAAACCACGTTGCACAGGCACAAGTTTGAAAATGATGCAATTCATCAAATCCAAAAGAGAAAGCATGAGAGTGGCTTACCTTACCATTGTAGACTCAATTGAAGTTTGCACTATGTAAAAGCACAGGACTTAGACATGTTTTTATTTCTGTTTCTCTTAAGTGTAGGCCTGGTAGTGAGATGACTTTGGTGGTCATTATGAACACGGCAGTCCGGACTGCCATGCCGGCGGTGGAGGTAATCGGACCGCCATATAATGTTCATTAGGAGACCGCCACAGGAAGAACTCTGCCACTGCCAGGCTACCGCCGTCAGGCAACCTGACCATGGCGGAGTTCCTTATCCGACAGGGCAGCGCTGCAAGCCCGCCGGATAAAAAACCTGTGTTCCACCAGCCTTTCCCTGGTGGTTTCCCCCGCCAGGGAAAGACTGGCAGAATGGGTGCCTAGGGGCACCCCTCGGGGCCCCCTGCACTGCCCAGCAATTGGCATGGACAGTGCAGGGTCCCCCGTGCACAGCCCCGCCTCGCACGTCACTGGCCGATTTATGGCAGTGATATGCACGACGGGTGCTGCTGCACGCGCCGCACTGCTACATTGACAACGGCCGTCGGCAATGTCCAGGCCCAGCATTCCGCTGGGCCAGCTGGCGAAAACACTGTCTACCCCCCGGCCCAGCAGAATGTTGTTTATTGGGCTGTGTTTAGTCCACCAGCCTGATCATAATGAGGGCCTATGTCTTAAAGAGATCCTAACCGTCAAGCAGTCGAAACTTCAACGAACCCTCCCTCTTGATTGTTACGTGTGTTTAACTTCAAGGGATTCCATAATAACGTACAAACCCTTCTATGAATTTTATCAATCAATGTATAGAACCATTGGGAATTGTACAGTGTCATGCTTTTGGTATTTGTAATCACCATTGAAGCACTGGTTTGTTCACACTATGATCATTTATTGTGATGATTGTTACACCTGATTGGAGCCAAAACATTACATAATGCAGTCTATATCAATACTGTGTTTTTTCTTTGCAATTAATTTTGGTCTGATGAATATGTCTGAATAACTCTGGGTTCTTTCTAAGACACCTAAGAAGGTACCACTTCCATCACAAACATGATCCTTTCACTTCAATCTACATACAGAGCATCACATTAGCACAATGAATGCCTTGACTATCTCGAGCAGTGTCACTGTCACATTCATTTATTGTAGTCAACAGGCACAGAGGTAGGATTTTAAGGTCAACAGGTGATGACTGATGGGTACAGACAGCATACATTGTTGCTTGCTGGACATGTGATAGCAGATGCTTCTACATGCACACTCTATTGACTTGTAGACTGGATTTCATATTTGCCTTTTTGAATGTTACTATGGCCCTCATTAAGAACATGGCGGTCCGGACCGCCATGCCATCGGTGGCGGAAATTACCGCCACCGGCATGGCGGTCTGGACCGCCATATTCTCATCACAGGGGGACGGCCACAGGTGGAACTCCACCACCACCAGGCAACCGCCACCAGGCAGCCTGACGATGGCGGAGTTCCTTTTCTGACAGGGCAGCGCTGCAAGCAGCGCTGTCCGCCGGATAAAGAACCTGTGTTCCCCCAGCCTTTCCCTGGCGGTTTCCCCCACCAGGGAAAGGCTGGTGGAATGGGTGCCCCGGGGCCCCTGCACTGCTAATGCACTTGGCATGGGCAGTACCGGGGCCCCCGTGCACAGCCCAATTGTGTATGTCACTGCCCAATTTACGGGCAGTGATATGTGTGACAGGTGCTGCTGCACCCACCGCACTGTTACATTGACAACAGCTCCATGTAGAGCCATCGGCAATGTCAAGGCCCAGCGGAATGTTGTTTATTGGGCCACATGGCCTTCAACGGGCTGGCGGTCTGTGTTTAAACCGACAGCCTGAACTCTGCGGAAAAATCCTGCCGAATTCATAATGAGGGCCTATATCTGAATGGCTTAGATGTATGTTTCATGTTCTCCATAAAATATATCTTGCGTCATAGAATTCAGTATGATTAGAGGTGTTATGTGGATTTGTGAATTTAAAATCATTCATTATGAAAATGAAAATCATCCATTAAAACAACGGTGACCTGAACATACTTCAAAAATGAAAATGAACATATGATTGATCTTTTCAAAGTTCCCATATGACAACATATGGTACGGCTTCAAATACAATAAAAAAAAGAAAAAGAGTAAAATCTGCAAATGACCTTCTCTAAACTCCAAATTTGAGAAGACAGCAAGGAATATGGACAACTTGAACTTTGTACGACAAAATAACATACATTATACATGAGACTACAAACTTTGAATGCCAAAAAATACATTTTCTACACAGTAAGACTTACAGCAGTGATGCTGCTTGTGCGCGTGAAGCTGAGCATTGTAAATCGGTCAGCTGGTTCTGGGAGACCTTGTAGCGTGGAGGGCTTGGGGTACTATACAAAAATCTAAGAAAGGGAAGTCCTAGATGAAAAGCTAGCATTGTTGTGAAGATAGTCAAAATTACCTATGAATTGAGGAACTTAATTCTGATTTGTTGATCAAGCCTCTTCAGAAAAACGATTAGATTTTCTCAACGAGTAAGTCCCCGAGTTGACCCAAGGAAGCAGGAAAATCAGACATGCTAGCACATGGTTCTCCTCTGTACTCAACTGAAGGAGCCACAGCGAAATTGATAACACACCAGTTAGACTGGAAATGGCATAAAATATTACTATGAGGATCGATGCATTTTAAAGACCAGTCCAAAAAGCATAAGGAGACAGAATAATTGAGTCAGCAAAGAAGTAATATTATTCTGCTAGAATAGCTGTCTGTAAACTTATCAAATCAGATTGTTCATGTAGTGGCTGAAATAAAGAGTCTTTTAGCTGCTTTAGTAGCTCCACCTGCTTCAGTAGCAGTTTGTAATATTCCGGCCTCTTTTTCTGGAGGTAAGTTCAATAATATCCATAGGAAGATTCTACAGGAAGCAAGTGAAAATCCCTGGACGAATATAAGAAAGGATTTCACTACACCAGTTAAAATGCAGAAAGAATGTAGTAAATTACCATGCAAGAGCTATTATCTTAATGGAAGCTCTTTTCACTACCCCCCCATCTGGTTCAACTAATGACTCAACTGCGGCAAAGTGGCTTATGTCATTATTTGTTTTAATTCGACAGCTCTTTGTGTGCATGTTAATAATAGCCTAATCGTGGTATAGTGCCCAATTGATGGTAGTATGTCATAGTTAAGCCTCATTTGAAAACACAAAATAGATGTAATGATAATGAGCAATTATGTACCTATTTTTCTGTCCACATTTTAAGTAAGATCTTGGAGACAGCTCTTAACATTGAGTTACATAATTATGTAGAGGGGAAAAAAACTTTTTGCAGAACACAAGGCCAGGTTTCTCCCAAGAGGGAACACTAAGCTCATGGTTATGTCTGTTCTGTATGACCTCAAAAGTTTAATAGACAATTGAGTCTTTTGAGCTTTGATATTCTGTGAGCTCTCCTCGTCACTTGACGCCACTGACTGACCACCAATTTCTGCTATCAAGACTCGAGGAAATCGGAATTAATGGTACCTCTTTGTCTTCACTGCACTCCTTCTTAGAAAGTCTGCTTCAGTCAGTCACTCTTCCTCCTCATTGAGCCAATCCTTGAAAGATTAAATATGGCTTTAGGCAAAGTTTGATTTTATCACCAGGTTTATTCAACATTAATATGCATCCTCTAAGAATAGTTTTAAATAAAATCGGAACAACTTTTTATATGTGCTCTGTTGATACCCAGCTCATTTTCAGCCTAAAGAAAACATAAGAGGTTAATAGTCCCCTTAGTCTTGAACCTAATGATTCATCTGTAATTTACATGGCATTGGTTGGCCAAAATATTGTTTGAAAGTAATCCTTCTAAAACAGACTTTTTTGCTAACACTAAATGTCACACAAGATACTAGCCATCTCTAATTGCCCTTATCAATGGGTCCATGTCCAGTCAAGCACTAATCAGTGCGAAATCTATATATTAATATTGATTACCATTTTACTATTAAAAACACGTAAATCATAGAGCTAATACCAGCTACTTGCAGTTAAAAAATATTAAAAGCCCTTCTCCCCTTTATGGAACACAGCTTAAATATGCCAGTGGTAAATGCTCTTATTCGCTTGTGGCTGGACTAGGGCTGTGCCATAGACCTTGCCTCCCCAGTATATCTAATTCACCAATTAGAATTAGTGCAAAATGCTGCTTCACAACTAATAACTAAAACTCCTTGAATGGCACCTACAACTCCAATCATGCTATCACTGCATTGACTCTGAGTTGGACACATGATCTTTGTAAAGCTCTAACTTTCATAAGCCACCTTACAAACAAAGCCCTAAGTTTCTAATGTCCAAATAAACATGATACCAACATACATGCCTATTTTTTTGCTAACCACCAGTCCTAATCTCTATTCCTAAAACAAAAACACCTAAAGTAGGTAACAGGCCGTTCTCATCAGCGGCCGCCAAACTTTGAAATGCCCTCCCATTCCATCCCACATCTGATTCCAATCTGCTGTGGGTCAGAAAGCTTTTGAAAACCCATCTTCTTAATGGTAATTATCTGCTTATTTTATGGTCTGTGCAATTATCAGTGCCAAAAAGCTTTGGCATTTGCTTGTGCTATATTATTTTCCCTCCATAGTTAATGGGGCTAGCAGGATATCATGTGCATTCACTCATTTGTAGCACTATAGATGTTCTCTCAGTAATTAAAACACTTTATGGCTGTATGGGTGTGACTAAACACTGCTCTATCTGGCAATGTGCTGTCAAATTTCAATCCTCCCTGCTATGCTCAGTGGATCATAGCACTCATTAAATATAATGAGCTTGTGCTCCACCTTTCTTTTCATAATCCCCGTGGTGCGCCAGGGACCCTGAGGGAAATGGCTAACTGTATGGTATGAAGAGGGTGGCATGTTGCCTCCACCCCTGAGCCTTTAAAGGTTCCAGGGATCCCATCCCTATCCCTGTGGCTGTAATTATTTAAAAGGGGAGGGAGTGGGCAGGTGGGCACCCACCCCCACCCTACTCGAACCTCAGAAAGCTCAAGGGACTCACTCCTCCAGGAGCACATATTTTTTCCCTGCTAGCACTCTTGCAGGTAGGGAAACAGAGGTTGTTCCTCTGCGACAGCAGCAGAGAAAAAAACCTGAACCCACCAGCTCTTCATCCAGGATCGGAGAGGAAATAACCCCGGGTGCCATGGGCCACGCCTGTGGAACCCAACATTGTATGTCTTATTTGTGGGTACCCTGTATGTGGCTGGGTCACCCTTTGACCTGGGGGATTGGGATCCTGGAGCCACTACTAGCTTGGGGAAGGGGTGTGCCTCTAACTCTCTGTTAATGAATGAAAGGACCCAGGGATGCACCTTTTGATGTTCTGTAAGGGAGGCACATGCCCCCCAAAAAAAGATAATTTGCCCTGGGAATGACATCCCGGGGCCAGCAATGATTTGGGGAAAAGAGACAGCATACACCACTCCCCAATATAAAAAAAAACTGTTGCCAGCTCTCTAAGCACCCAGGATGGATGCTGGCAGGGGAACTGGTAGTACCACAGAGGTACTGGCGCACTCCCTGTAGCCCCCAACAAAAACAAAAAGAACTGAACACAATAATAAAAAATAAAAAGGGCAATGAACAATAAATAAGTGCCAAGAGCTGCTCATTTATTATTCACTGCTCCTAGCAAAGGGCACCCCGTGATGCTGTAATGATTTTTTAAGTACATATTTTCTTGCTGGTGGTGCCCCTAGGAAAGGCAGAAGCACTACTAAACATTCTTTTAAGTTATGGGGCAATTTAGGGAGTGCAGCAGCCTCCCAGAAACATTGTTTTTTAAATTGACTCCTGGGTCATTAAATCAATGGGCATAGGAGAGCTTACCATATTTTTTAAAAACACCCTCAGCTGGAGCTGCCTGTTCACATGTATATCTGTGCCTATTTAAGATGGCCTTATGTGTCATATTTCTGCTTGGCTTTGTTGCTGTTTGTTCACTTACTTGACTCCAAACGAGTTCCTGCACCTCACGCCTTCTCTGGCTCCAGCCGTGTTCCTACACCTCAAGCCATCCCGGTTGAGACGTCTTCTGGCTCCCAATAGGATCAGCTGGGCTTTTCTGCTTCTGGCTTCCTCAGCACTATTGTCAAAGCTGTATCACCTGAAAAGTGAGAACACAAAGAAGAGTGGAATCCGGTTTAGTTTCTCTACAGTTTCCTAGGATTTAATTATCACTACAAGGTAAAAGAGATCATTTCTGTAAACGTACAAGAGCTTCTTCATTTATAACTATTTTCTACTGTGATTACAAGTGTGCCTCTGTTACTACATGTATCATTGAAGGTGCAATCCAGAAAGGGTGCATCAAGTAAAGACCTATTTTCTGTTCAATCAGAACCTAGATAAATTGAAACTTGGAAACTTAGATTAAAGTAACTAGAACTATTGTTTTAGAACTGAGTGTGGATTGAAATCCTGAAGCAAGTGTAAAATCTGTTAAGTTCACAGAAATAGTATTCACTGTTCTTACATTTGGACATTTTAGAAAATTGCTAGAGTCTTTTAAGGCCAGGTCACAAGAAGTGTCAAATTGCTTCATAAAGAGACAGAGCTGATTTATTTCTGTTCACTTGTAAGGTATGTCACAAAAAGAATATGCATGGTTGTAATATTATTTTAGAACACAGATACTAATTCAGTACTTCTTTTTCTGCAGACCCCAAAACTTAGCCATATTCCAGCACTTGGAGAACCAGAGTCCTGAAGCAAGACACTACACGCAGTCCAAGTTCCTGCTGTCCTGCCTTACTGAATCCATAAAGTGAAGCCGGTATTCTCTTTCTCTCTCTTTTTTCCAACCCCCTCCCCCGAGGATGTAGTGTATATATTCACTGCTGCCACATCAGTCCCTATTAGGATTTGGGAATTATTGTCTCCAAATTGGAACCCCTGGAGTTCAGGTGAGTGGCTCACATCAAATACTAATTAATTCAGTTAAAGTGGCGCTCAGAAAGACCATGCATCCTTTTACAAAGCCATTCATTCACTCAGGTAGCCATTCACAGAACCACTCAGAGTGTCCTGCACTCACTCGCAGACCCAGTCACACTCTCATGCACCCATTCACATAGCCAGACACACCCTCATAAACCCATTCTGAGATTCACTCATACCCTTACACACCTTTTCACAGATCTATTTACACCCTCATGCAGCCATTCTCATACCCTCAGACACCCATTTACATAACCACTCAGACCCTTACGCACCTATTCACAGAACCACTCAGACCCTCACTCATCCATTCAGAGAACCAGTGACACCCTCATGCACCCATTTGCAGACCCAGTCACACCCTCATGCACCCAGACACAGATCCACTCATACCCTCACATACCTATTCACTGGCCCAGTGACACCCTTACACACCCATTTGCAGATCCAGCCGCATTTTCATGCACCCATTTGCAGATCCACTCACACCCTGACACACCCATTCACAGATTCAGTCACACCTTCATGCACCAATTCACGGACCGAGTCACACCCTCACACATCCTTTGACAGACCCACTCACACCCTCCTGCAACTATTCATAGATCCACTAACACACTCATTCATCCATTTACTCAGCCCCACTCTGATGCACCCAATGAGAGACCCAGTCACACTGTCATGCACCAAGTTACAGACTAAGGGCCTTATTCCAACTTTGGAGGAGGTGTTAATCCGTCCCAAAAGTGACGGTAAAGTGACGGATATACCACCATTATATCCTATGGAACTCGTAATACGGCTGGTGGTATATCCGTCACTTTACCGTCACTTTTGGGACGGATTAACACCTCCTCCAAAGTTGGAATCAGGCCCTAAGTCACAGACTCATACACCCAGTCACTGACCCACTGAGACTCTGAGGCACTCACTCACAGACCAACTGAGAATCTTATTAATCCACTGAAAAGAGTTTGTGAGATAGTTTTATACTACTGAAAGACTGATTGAAAACCATAGACATGGAGCAACAGACATACTCATACATATGTTTGTGGAATTGTTTTGAAAGTAATCTTTGGCGTCTGATATTGAACATTGTTTAATTAGATATACTTCTGAATTTTTAATAGGTTGGTATGTATTGAAAGCCTGCTTTAGTTTTGCATTTTTTGTGGCATAGTTACAACGTCATTGTAAATATTTTGAAAAATAAAGAGTCAATTTATGCAGAAAATGAACAAGAATTTCAGGCATTAGGGTGGCCCTGACAGGAGGCTTTGTGTTAATTGTTAGTATTCAATAGTTACGTGTAAGACCAGATGCAGAGTTACAGTTTTGAAAGAAAAGCTCTGTTGCCTTCTTCTGTGAAGTGCACACCCTCACTTCTATATATACCATATATATCAAAGTACAGGTTGTTGATGTATATACAACCCATGTTATGGTCTGTGAGGAATGCAGAAACAGTTTTATTAACATGCTTCCTGGCGTTGTCAATCTGTTGACAGAACTGAGTTTTAGAGTACACCAAAACAGTGTGAGGGAAAAGTGTCATCAATTGTGCAAAGCTATCCTTCAGTAGGATTTCCAGTCCTACCCCAGTCAGAGTGCCCAGGTCATTACCACCACAGTGCACAATCATGAAGTCAGGGGGTTGGACATCCACAATGCTTTCAACCAAAGAGAGCAATTGATTCCAACGCAACCCTCTCTGGCCAATCCAGTTAATGTCCATATTAGCTAAACCCAGGCCCTGTCAATACCACTCTTTCTAGCAGCCTCTCTAGCCCAAAACACATAGCCGGGCCCAAAAATCCACACTCTAACCATTTTAAAGTGAGGCAGTAGTAGCAGTCCAGAGATGGCTGGATCTGAATGAGGCAGTGTTGGGAATGGGATGCAGTTAAAATGGAGGTGTGCTCCTGGTTAAAAACATGTATTTGATTGGGTACTGTAAATATGCAGCTGACTGAAATTAGGTGGTATCTTGAAAGGATAAGTAAGTAGTTCTTTGATTGGCTGTAGTAAAAATAAAATGTACACTTCATACTTGGATATGGTGTTTAATCTGTGGTTTAAACCACACCTGCTGCAGCTCATTTTGTAACCAGCATGCCCCTTCTAGAATGTGCTGCAAATGTGTGTCCTACTGGTTCTAATGGGGAAGGGTCTTACAGAAAGAGTTCTGTCTTTGTAAAAATTAAAAGGGTTTGGTTTCATTATTGCTTAATAAGGGTTTACTTTCCTACAGAGGCATTGCTAATGATGTGTAGTATACCCTTGAAGTAATAAAACTACCAAGTTAAATATGTTTTTGGACACCCATTTCTTTCACAAAATCATCGCTATGACCACGATTACCCCACAGTTTAGGATAAAAAGCCTACCATACTGGGCTTCTTCAGAAAAGCGCATAAAAAGGGTTAACACATACTAACCATTCAGAATTGGGCTTACAAAAGTACAAAATGAAAGAAATGTTTTTATTTGTTTCCGTCTGCAGTATTATACCGTGCAAAGTTTCAAAGGTTGCCATTTATGGTTGCTATGTGTCCTAGTGCTGAGCCATTCCCATGCTTAGTTTTGACAATTCCTGAGAGTATTGAATCCATCTGTTAAGACCAAACAAATATTTCACCAACGACTCAGTTTTCAGGCTTGCAAATTACATTTAATTATGAGATTTAGTTTCAAATATATATTTGCATATTAGTTTGTTAAAACAGAGTATGAAATATATATTATTCGATTGAAAGCAGGTGTGATGATTTATCAATGGTAGTGTGAATAGTTACATATCTTTATTAATAATAGGTAAGTAATACACTTTTTGTCTGTGGTACAGAGTAGGTTTGTGAGAAGTTCATTTACAATGTGTTGCCTTGGAACTGCGCATTCTAAATGTGTTATTTTATTGCATGCTCTAATTGCTAGAAAAAAGTGTATGCTAAGTGTTAAACTCAAACTTGCTTACAGAGAATGTACTGGTTAGAATTCTGAGACTTGTAATTATATTTATTTTGTTTCAAAAGGGGACTACAAAACTCAAAATTGAAAGCAACAAAATTACTACAGGGGTTTGTGAAGCATTAACGTGTGAAAGTGTACATGAATGTATTAGAAGTTTTAGGGTAGATGTCTGTAAATTATAAAGTACATTTCTATGTGCTTGGATTGTAATATATGTTCTTTAAAATAATAGTGAGACAGATGTGTAGTAGTAGACTAGTAGGTGTAGTTAAACATGCAGTCTTTAAACATGGGTCAGGTCTGGTAATGCAGAGGGTGTTTATGGTCTTCCACTAACAGCTTCTCATTGAATGTAAGCCTCTTTGTGAAGTATGAAATTTATATTTTAGAAGATATCACTCTTTTCTGAGATAATCTGTAGGTACTAGAACTGCACACTTACATACACTCAGATTAAAAGGCAGCTAGTGACACAATCTTTTCATGTACCCAGAAAACTATTGCTTTGATCATGGGTGAGACCTAGTAGTGGAGAGCCTGTGAGTCATTTGTGAGTGTGTACTCAAAATGTCCTGTTAAACACCTTTGTTAAGTCTAAAACACATGTTTTAGTGGAAATATATCACCCGTGTGATATGCTGAAAGCATGCTATCAAGCATGCCACAATTTGCTTGAGAGGTTAAGAAATGTACTTTTCAGTTTTAGAAAGTTGCTCATGCACTTAGAGAAACGTATGCCAAGCACTACATAGAATGTAACATTCATCAAGGAACTGACATTCATGTTTCCAAAGCATGGATTGTGTCTCTCAAGCAGTGACATAGTGACAGAGACACTTCTACGTTTACTCACATACTCAGAAAACAGTCATATATACAGCAGTATTAAAAGGCAATTGCACAGATACTTATATACCCCAGTAGTTTTCTGTAACAGATGGACTGAGGTATTTGTTCAGCCATTTTGGTACGCTTTTAGAAAGCCATTTGGGTACTAAAACAGGGTCTCACATACTAGGATATGTTCTAAAAAATGTCCTGGTGCTAATACAGGTGAACAGCTACATTCACTCAAATGATTAGGGAAGTAGTGACATAATGTACTCATGTACTCAGACAAATACTTCTTTGATCATGAGTGAGGCCCAGTAGTGGATAGTTTGTCTGTGCTGTGACAGTAGCCACTGAAATTGGCCTGTAAAACCTTTTGTGAAGTCTGAAACTTACGTCTTAGCGCAAATATCTCAACTTTGTAACATGCTGAAGGTATGGTATTAGCATGGTGTAATGTGCTTAAGTGAATAAGAAATGTTATTTTCAGTTTTAGAAACTTACTTATGCACTTGCAGACCTCTAAACCAAGCCCTACAAACAGTATACCACTCACCAAGGAACTGACATGTTTCTAAAGGATGGATCCTGTGCCTGACTCAGTCACTGAGCAACAGAGAGAGTGCTATATACATTCACATACTCCAAAAGTACTAATATATGCAGTTATCAAAGGCAATTGCAGATACATTCACATACCCCTGTATTGCCTAACATAGATACTGAGGTATTTATTCAACCACTTCCTTATACATTTACAGAGCCAAACAGGTACTTAAACTAGCAGTCATATTCTGGCAGAAGCACTAAAATAGCTCATGGCGCTTCCACGGGTAGACGCCAACATTTACTCAGATATATAGGCAAGTACTGACACAATTGTTTCCTGAATCCACACAAATACTGTTTTAGTTAAGGGTAAAGGCTACTACTGGTGAGCCTCTCTGTGCTGTGTCACTAGCCACTGAAATTGATCTGTAAAACCCATTTGTCAAGTCTTAATCTCATTTTTAGTGCAAATATCTCACCTTTGTGATCTGCTGAAAATATGCGATCAAGCATAGTGCAATGTTCTTAAGTGATTAGAAGCATACTGTTCAGTTTTAGAAACTTCTTGATACTCTCCCAGACCCCTAAACCAAGTACTACAATGAGTATACCACTCTCCAAGGAACTGATATTCATGTTTCTAAAGGATGGATGGAGAGTCTCTAACAGAGAACAGAGATCTTTCAAAAGCATGGATCTTCTGTCTCAGTCAATTATAGAGTGACACAGACAGTTCAGTCAGATAGTCACAAACTACTTATATATGTACCAATAATAACACTAATTATACATACACTTGTATAGTCCTGTATTAGCTAAGAGACATAGGGCCAGATGTATCATTTTACCAAATAGCAATCACCTAATTATGATTATCTGTGAATCACAATAACGTAATCACTATTTGTATGTATGAAACTCCAGGAATTTCATTTAGCACTTCCCAATGGCTCGCAAATTGACCTACCTCATTAATATTCATGAGGTAGGTCACAATTTGCGACCCATTGTGAATGGCTATAAATATAGGGTTGATGGCCTGCAGGGCACAGCAGACCATCGTGTCTGTGATTGCTTTTAAATAAAGCAATATTTTATTTTTAAATTAAGCCCACTTTCCTTAAAGGAAAACAGAATGCATTTAAAAAAGAAAAATTAAAAGTTTTCTTTTGATTTTGTAAGAGTAGGCAGTGGTCCGTGGGACCACTGACTGCTCTTCAATTTTTTTTTCACATGCATTCAGAAAGGGGAAGGGGTTCCCTTGGGTACCCCTTCCCGTTTACGAATAGGTTACCACCTACTTAAAGTAGTTGGTGAAATGTGAATGGTCTGCAACCGAATTATGGTCACAAAACATTCCTACATGCCCCTGTGATTCGGTATTAGGAAGGGACGCCCTTGACACACCCATTCCTAATACTGAATCGATATGTAGTCGCAATTTCAATTTGCGATTCAGTAACAAGTTACCAAATCACAAATTCAAAATAATACATACCAAAATGCATTCTTGCAATCGCTAACGGCCCGATTGGGCTGTTTGCAATCGCAAAAATGCATAATACATCTGGCTCCTTGTGAGGTAATTGTTCATTGACTGAAATACATATATTCTGCGCCAAACAGATAGTAAAAGAGTCTGTAATATACTGAAAGATATACTATAACATGTCATGGTACTATTACAGGTGGACATCTAAAAGCATTGACATAAATAGTCAAATAGGGACACAATCTTGTCATGTATGCAGAATAATTCTGCTTTATTTATCGGTGAGGCCTGCTATTGCCGTAAATGTGTGTGTTGTGTCACTGGCTATTCAAATAGGTCTGCAAAAGCACTTTCTGAAGTCTTAAAGCCACATTTTCATGGAAATAATTCATCTGTGTGATACACTACATATATTCTGTGAATCATAATAAGGCAATTCTTTACATTGTACTTAGCTACTTAAAATATTTAATATACAAGTAAATTATTCGAAAATAAATCTATCTTTTTTATTAGTTTTCAGTTGGAAGATTCTACTTAGCTGCAATACCTATCAAAAAGTGAGAAAAGAAAGAAAGACAAAAATACTACCTCTTTACAACTGAGAAACAAAATGGGCAAAATGCCGAAAAAGTAATGGAAGAAAAAAGAGCTGCTGGTAAGAGAACAAAGACATTTCCCAAAATAGAATGTGGTAAACTTGAAAGACAGCAACATTAAGTGCCTAAGAGACAAAGTTTGACATCAACTAAGAAAGGAGTAAAGGTACATGATATCAATAGTAAAAAACCCTACAAAGAAGCATAGAGTTTAACTAGAAGGCAACACCAGTTTAAGGAAATAAGAGTTAGAATGTTCCATAGCGGAGTAATTCAGAATCTACTGAGAAGTATGAAGAAATATTTAAAAAGGAGAGAAGTTTACAGACAAAAGGAACATGTTGAGTCAGAAGAGGAAATAACATATTTGGATTTTAAACAGAATGGAAACACTAGATAAAATAGTGTTGAGTATGAGGAGAAAAAGCCAAAAGAAAAGAGTTATTAGCATAGCTAACTTTTCAAACATTTTAGTGGTGAATGGAGACATGCTTCTAGTCCTGAACCTTTCTTCAATGAAGAAAGCTACTGTCAAGAGAACGGACTAGTGGATGCAGGTGATAAATTTAGATGGTGTTATGAAATGAAAGATCATTCTCCTATTGAGAAAAAGGTAATGGTGCCTAGAAATTTAGAGGAAATCATAGTTGAAAAGGTACAGGGAAAGCATATACAGGTCCCTGTATATAAGTGAAATAGTAGTAGTATTTGTTCTGTTCTCCAGGAATCAGTTGACACACAATTCTTTTACGCAAAAGTCTTAAACAGAAAATTGTGCTTTCCAAAACCTAAATCCATGAAAAGTAGGAAAATAGACAAATCTACAGGGACATTCACTAGCATATTTATTGAAGAAAGTGTGCCAAAGCACCTTTCATCATTTTAGAATGCTAGCTGTACACAACTCATGAATGCAAACTCTAGGGGGCTTTACCATGCAAAGAGTCCTGTAATATGTTTAGAGGAAATTAATAGAGTGATTTTGTATGGAACAGTGGCAGAGTTAGAAAAAGTTTGTGATGATGTGCAGTTTTGTTTCGTTTCTTTGGATCTGGATAGGAGTTCAGACAAAATAGAAACTTGTAATGTGCAGGTGTAGCAGAACAGGAGATATCTATTCCTGTTGATAACTTTCATGAAGAGATAAGAATGTTTAAAACAGTCTCTTCAGAAAAACTGGAGTGTGTTTGCATTTGTTGTCGATAACTCATTACAAAACTCAAACTTGTTATGCTATTGTGTCTTCAAAAACTGAAGAAAAAAGAGATACGTGGCAAGACTTTGCAGCATATTTATTTGTAGAAGAATGTTTTGATTGTTGAAAACAACAAATTATATGTAAGTACTGTTATATTAAATTACAAGAGAATAAAATGCCAGCTGGAGCAGCATATAACAAGATATAACTAGTTTCTATTCCACAAGAACTACAAGACTTTATTGTTTATGAAATTATACTTATACAATGTATACATCCATTTCAAGTAATTGTCCATATGGAGCCAAAGACAGGAAAGTTACCTCCAACTGAGCTCTAGAAGGGTCTAAAAGGTAGATTTGTTTATTTGCCATTAGATTTAAGCAGACTGTTGAAACTATAGGTGTGGAGAGAGATTTGGAAGAGGTCTTGTTATACTAGTGGTGTGCCTTCTAAGAGTAAAAAGATATGGCAAGAGTTAGTAGATGTTAGTAAAGTTAAAAAACAACATTATATCTGGTACAAAATGACATTTACTATAAAAATGTAAATGCTCTTCAAGAAATTTCACATATAGATGATGATATCCTACCATCAAGAGGCCTAATTAAAAAGGTGAATTGAACAAGAATGGAAAAGATTATGAACACTACAGTATTTATCCTCTACATTCTGAAGAGATTATTGGAGATGCTATTGAGCTATTTCAAATGAAAGGAGCACCATTAAGCGTGTGGGAGAAAAGCATAGAAGCTCTTTGTTTTCCACATCTGTTTCCTACTGGAGTAGGTGGTAGGTATGATGATCGGCCTGTACAAATACCAGCAGGTGAGTACAGATCTACTCGGCTATATTCCGAGGACCCTAGATTTCGACAGTGTATTCCTTATATATTTCAACTACTATTTGAGAGTGACTTGTTTGGGTTAACCTATGCAGTAAATCACATTCTAAAAACAGGAGTAAATCTCCAGAACCTGACAACAAGGGAATGTGTTGATAAAGTTCATGGAAAAGATGAACACCTTGAAGACAACTGAATCAATTTGGTGGCATTTCAACGTGGTACAAATGAATATTGGTATTATCGCCGTGGTGAGCTGAAATGCATGTTGAGAAATGTAGGATCACCTACTTGGTTTGTGACACCCAGTTGTGATCAGTGCGCAAGGGTGATCTCCATGATTTCTTACAAGAAGCAAACTCTCATATAAACTATATCAATCTGAAAACACCAAACGTTTGCAGACTTTTTAACCACCAATTTTAAGCAATGATGGCTTTCATCTGTAACAAAACAAATCCACCTCCTAGCAAAGTCACTGATTTCTTTTGATGGAAAGAGTACCAAGCTACAGGTGCTCCACATATTCACAAACTGTTATGGGTAAAAGATGCACCAAAGTTTGGAAAAGACAGTGATGAGTCTGTCTTGTCTTTTATAGATCAGAATGTAACATGCGCCATGCCAAAATAAATTTGTGAGCAGGAATTGTGATAACAAGATCTTAGATTCCAAACTCACAGGTGTGGTAAATAGTGTTGCTGAAAATATAGAAGAAAAGCAAAAATGTGCACTCAATGTAATTTTGGATTTCCACAACTTTTTAACTCAGAAGGAAGCTTGAATAGCCTTTTGACTGCAGTGAGACACACATTGACACTGAAACCACCGAAAAATACGTACAACCTCAGAAGAACAGAAACTTCGTGTCAGGAGCATTTTGCTCAGGAGCAGTATCCTCCAATACCCACCTTCAGGCAGCGCCGACTCTGCGACTATATTAGTTATCAGAGGTTTGGAGTGGCCAGATGAGGGGAAGGGATTTTGAGGAAGGTACTGCGGGGAGGGAGACCTGTGACAATTATAAAGACTATGAAATCAGATGTCATATATTAAATGGCTTGAAATACTTTCAACAGATATGATTGTATGAACCTACTCTCACCTGTTGGATTTATGATGAATGAACCAGATTTGTATTTTGTTGGATTACTTTCCAATACCAGGTAATTTAGGATTGTAGAGGGAATTTGGTTTCTATTCTTATCTTCCTGAGAATATACAGTCTTATATTCATGTAAGTTAAAAGTTCAGATACTGAATTAAGCTTTAAACAAATTATGCAGGATTCGTTAAAATAGCACAGAGGCCCATATTTATGCTTTTTTTACGCAAATCAGCGCTAGCGCAGATTTGCATCAAAAAGTTTACTGCCGGCTAACGCCTTTCCAACGCACCAGCCGGACCCCTTATTTATGGAATGGCGTTAGCCGGCGCTGCGGCCTGGTTAGTGTCAGAATAAATTACTGTAACTGGGCTGCTGAGGCATAGGGAAGAGTGGGGGGTTGTGCGTCAAAGAATGGTGCAAGTCAGGTTAGAGTCAAAAATATTGGCTCTAAGCTGACTAGCGTCATTTTGTGACACACAAGCCCTATGGAAATGACTTCTGTCTTAGGAAAGACAGGAGTCATGCCTCCCGGTCCAATGGACATGCCCTGGGAACTTCTGTCCCCTGGGCATGGCCATTGGGCGCCGTGGCATGTATGGGAGCCCAAGTTAGGCCCCCCTTGCCACTTAAAAAAAAAATACTTACCTGCACTTACCTGCACTCACCATAGATGGGTGTCCATACATGGGTGTCGTCCAGGGGTGGGTGAGGGCGGAAGGGGGTATCCCTGCGTGCAGGGAAGGGCACCTGAGGACTGCTTCCATGGTCTCCCACCATGGAAATGAGCCCACAGGTCCCCTAACGCCTGCCCTGACCCAGGCGTTAAAAAATGTCGCAAATCCGGCTGGGTGTCATGTTTTTAGGCCCGCCTCCTCCTGTGCGTCATTTTGATGCTGGAGGATAAATAAGGCACACATGCTTTAGAGTCATTTTTTGTACGGGAACACCTACCTTGCATGTCATTAGTGCAAGGTAGGTTTTCATGTACAAAAAATGGCGCACACTCCATAACTTTGGCGCTAGACGGGTCTAGAGCCAAAGTATAAATATGGAGTTAAGTTTGCGCTGAATTTGTCCCAAAATAAATGACACAAATCCGGTGCAAACTGAGTATAAATATGGGCCTTAGTCTTTTGAAAATACCAGAAGACAAAAATCACCAAAAGAATATTCACCAAAAATGAAAGTACTGGCTGCTTTCAAGCTTGTCCACACTTTGCAAATTCACTTGTGTTCTCTTTCTCCAAAATACATGAATGTTCTGTGATTCCCAATTAAAGTCTTTCCAAATGCTGTTTTATCACATCTCAAAAATAGTCTGTTGCTATAAATTAACTTTGACTTGACATTCTTTAAAAAAAAGTTTAATCACATCTCAGAAATTTTCTGTTTCTATACATTAACTTCAGCTTGATTTTATTTCAAAAAGGATCTTTTCAAACATCTTAGAAATAGTGTGTTTCTATTAATTTACTTTGACTTGACCTTCTAAAAAAGAAAATACTTTTATCACTTTTCTGTCAATTAGCTTCAACTTGACATCCTTTCAAAAAGCTCTGATATAACATCTCAGAATCAATCTGCTCTATAAATTCACAAAGACAAATGTTCCTTCCTTTCCACGAAACAATCTCTGTCTATAAGTAAGTACAGAGTTCTGATGCTTCTCACATAAATCACAAAGCTTACATTGACAATTCCCAAAGGAAGCTTTCTGTGATTCATGAGCTTATCAGTCATTTCCAGCTGCCAGGAGAGATGCTGAATCATGAGCATAAGTCAGGCAGTTATGTTGGTATTTATAGATGGGCCTCACCTGATTATTTAATCATCACATGTATTCTAATTAAGTCAGCGCATGGTACTACTACCATGAGTGGAAATACAGTGAATTACTTGCAATTCAATGTGTGGGCTTCGCAGAATACAAATAAACGATGTTTTTAAATTACTCTGTCATTTCTGGAATACTGGCTCTTTCTTGCTTTGTATCGCAACATTTATAAGTTAACAAACACAGATTCTCCAGTTACCAACACAGGCTGGGCTAATAATCATGACAGTTCGAAATGAATAAATGACTCCAACTCTCTTATTCTGAATATAAAAAACAAATATGGATAAACAACTTGTTGCGGATAATTGTTGTTGCTCGCTACGCTACTTCTTACATAACAAAGGCAGAAAAGACAGAGATGAAGGAGATGTGGGAAGAGATTTCAGCAGTCTCACCAAAAATGTTTACAGTTTTGCTTTTGCATGGGGAAATTGGATCTTATGAATGCGCATATAGGTTGAGCACTGCAAGTTTGTCCTCCAAGTCTAGAGGAATTGTGTGGTTAAGCTTAGGGCTTGCAAACAGTCATCATAGAGTATTAAAGTCTTTTCCAGAAATAGAGTATCTTGCAGAAGTTGATCCTAAGAGTACAGACAATCTAATGACTAACATGCTGGATACTCACTACCCAAGAAGAAGTGCCCATTTTGAAAACATGTGTCTGTATAAAGTACTTCAGCATTACACATATTGAGCTAATGCAACAGAAAACATTGAAGAAGGAAGATTTGCAGTTAGTGTATGTGATGGGTATTTGGTAAGACGCAACAAAGGAAATCTAATTATTAACAGGAAGCTTAGTTGCCAAACGTCAGATAGAAGAGAGTTTTTCTACTTGGCCCTTTTGCAACTGTTCAAGCAATGGCGAGCTGAATCAGGTCTACTTGGACACTGTGACTGTTATAAAGGTGTATTCAATTCTACAGAAGACATTATTCAGTGATCTGTCTTTACAACATACTTACAGATGTTGAAAGATGAGGGTCCATCAAGAATAAACTATTGCTCCTGAAGTAGCCAGGGAGAGTTCACAAAGCAGCCAAAGTTCTGCACCAGCAAGTGAAGATCCTGTTGGAAAACCAATAGTTCGAAATGAAGCAGCTTTTGCAATGAATGAAGTAGAGAATGCCATGCAGCAGGCAAGAGAGGAGAGCATGGATTTAGAACTGTTGATCCAAGAACTGAACACGGAACATAGAGACATTTACAATGAAGTTAAAACTATAATAAAACACGTATTCCTCACAGCAAAAAAAAGTATGTGAATGTTCAACTCACAAACCAATATTATTGTATATCAGTGGAGAACTTGGTACTACCAAAAGCTTCCTAATTAAAATTCTCACTAGTTGTCCACAGAAGACTATTGATTCAAATTTGTCATGTGTAGTAACAGCACCAATAAGGTTAGCTGCTCATAACATTAAAGGAATTACTCTGCACCAACTACTAATGCTACCTGTTGAACATGACAATAAAAAGGAATACCATAAGTTATCTGGTGATGCTTGCTATGAAGTTTCAAGACTATTGAAAAAGATGACTCTTCTCATCATTGATGAAGTGAGCATGGTATCAAACATAATGCTTGCTTTCATACACTTAAGAATGCAGCAAGTTTTAACAACAAACTATGATGTGATATTTGAGGAACATGTTTGATTGTCATTGGTGACCTACTCCAACTTACTCCTGTAAAAGAACAACCAATTTTTAAAACTCTTCTGCATAATGAAACAAGAAATTCCCTAGAAAGTATTGGCAATGTAAATGTTTGATTAAACTTTGAGTACCAAGAATTAGTGAAAAAATGTGTCAAGCGTCTGATATCAAATATGGAGAGATACTGGAAGAAAGAGTAGGAGTTCTCACAAAATAGGAGAAATGCGCTTTGGAAAGTCACCTTATCAGGATTCTATTCACATCTGGCATAACTGCACCAGAACTAGTGTTCAGTTTCATTAAATAATAGAAATCTATAGTTTGTTTATTGCCAAAAGTTGGAGAGTGTTCAAATTTTTATGAACAAATACTGTGACTGAAGAAAGAAGATATTTTGGAAATTACATCCTTTGATACAATAGAACATCAAGGAGTCACAATACTACTGACTAATTAAACTATAAGCAACCTTGGATTCTTAGAAAAAAGCAGTATCAAAAACAGCAGGATTAGAAAAGCATTTCCGAGTCTGCAAAAACTGTCAAGTTATTTTACAACATAATTTTAACATTGAGGAAGGCTTAGTAAATGGTGCAATGGGTAAAGAGTTTGCTTTCATTAATTTTCCAAATAGAGACAAGGTAGAGTATTTGGCTATAAAATTTGATCGGTTCAATGATGTCAAGAAGATTGGCCGGTGTGTTGTACTTTTGTTCTTGTGAAAGACATACATCCGACAACAATAGTTTTCTGTCTCTTTAGCATAAGCAGTAACTATCCATAGCTCACAAGTTTTACATCTAGATTCAGCTTTGGTTAATATTGGAAGTTCTGTATTCAAAGAAGGAATGTCATATGTAGCATTGTCTTGAATTAGAACATTGTCTGGTTTGTTTTTAATAGACTTTATAAATGGAAAGTTAGTGCTGTCATAAACTGTGTTTAGGAGTAAAATTGGTTAAGAAGTCTATACGCTCTCCTCATTTAGGCCAGTATCCTAATTATGCAAAATAGATACTCTGCCCAAAGCAACAGATTACAAAACAGTCTACAGACCCTGAAGAAAACACAGGACAAAAGGACAATGCAGACAGTGCTAGGAAGAATAAACTGGAAAATGATAGTGAAATTTTAGGTTACCAGCTAGAAAACAGTTCAGGTGTCAATTGCTATGCAAATGTCATTCTTAACATACTATTCAATTTCTACCCTGTAGTAAACCAAATTTAATAAAATTCAGATAAGAGAATTTCTTCTGAACTATATCATTTGCTGCAACGTTTAATGAATGACAAAAGTGTAATACATTCAGGGATCTGAGATCTTTTAGATATATGTACTAGTTCAATAATGTTTACTCTCAACACTCAACAAAATGCACAGGAATTCATTATGGTTATGCTTGGAGTCTTAGAAGTAGAACAACTAAATATTGACAATCTTTTTGGACACAATTGCAAATCAACCTCTGACTGCAAAGACTGCTCTTTTACATCTAGCACTGAAATTAACTCTAAATCTTTTCTCTACTCAACATTAACAGAATGTAAAAGTGTACCTTTTGACAAATTGTATTGAAATGGTAACAAAATTTGACCTGTCCAAACTGCAGTTCTAGCCTTCTCGCTACACTGTTTATGCAAAGAATAGGAAAATACCTTATAGTAATGCTACAACACTGCAGACCAGATGGTTCCAAATTGGAAACTTAAATTACAAACTTTAAAGCTGGACAGGGAAGAACTACTTATTTGGTTATCATCTTTCATGAAGGAGTTACACCACTTCTGAACTCTACACTTTGTGTTTAAATAGTAAAAGTCAACAACATCAACCTAAAATACAAACAAAACTTCAGTTCAAACTACCAAACTCAGATTTTAACTTTCTTCAATCAAAGTTATAACGTAATGTTATGGTTATAAAAGTGGCTCACATTGTCTCCTCTTCAGGGTTCAGCTGTTGTTCAGACATTATTCAGCTTATCAAGGGTAATGTCTTTCAAAGAGATGTCAAAATGTCAAGAGTCCTTTTAATATTCTACAGTGGAGGTGATATATTAAATCTGTACAACACTCTCTAATTAAACTGTAAAACTGGAAGAACAGACTCCAATTACCACAGCTTGAACTTAAAACAATGAAATGTATTTAAAATTAAAAACAAACTCCCCTTTTGTTTCTCAAATTAAAATTATACATCCTGATTGAGAAAAAAAACTATTGAGTGAAATTTTGTATACATGGATTATCAACTCCTTAAACATCATTTGGCCTACCAGGGATGATGTTTTCTAGAAAGGATTGTAAAATAGGAAACTTCTTCAGATTTATTTATGATATTGTACCAGATATAATTATTAAAAACAAATCTGCTTCTTTAGATAACCATAGTAACTAGACAGAAAGCCACTAATTAAAGAAATGAAGTGAGTGCAATGCATACTGTCACTTATTTGTAGTAATCTTGTATGCACAATTGGGTACCCACTGTTCGAACATGATGCTTTATACAAACCATCGTTATACAATGAAGAAGTATAAAAACTGAGAACAGTGAAAAAATGAAATTAATATTTTGAGTACATTGTAATAATGCTTTAAGGTAATGCCTTGAGTTTTGGTATATTTGTGTAACTGTAAAGATTAAATACCAACATATGTTTATCTTTTGCTTTTTCCCAGTAGTTGCTGCACTTGAACATTGTTAGGTATCTCAAAAGACTTTTGCAGCTCATACATGTTGGTGACAGATACCACTGAGACTTTGTTTAAGCATAAACATAATCTTGCTGGAACTTTCTATTACTTTTCTTTGCCTAATTCATATAAAAATTTACAGTTCAACTATCGTTCAGGTAAGTACACAGGTTAATGAATCATTCAACTAATAGCTCATGAAACATTCACACAACTATTAACTCAGCCATACACTACCCATACACTCATTTACTCACCCATACACTGCTCATGCACTCAATCATCTATATACCAGTCATGGAGCCAATCACCCATACTCACCCTTTTGAACTCACTGAATCACCCATACACATCTCATACGCTCACTCTGGCACCCATATACAACTCATACACTGACATACTAACTGATATATGCACTCATACATTCAGTCAATCTCCCATACATGTACTTATGCACTCATTCAATCACCCATACACACACTCAGCAATCACTCACTTATCCATACATTCTCTCATGCACTCAGTCAGGCACCCATGCACTACTCAAGCAGTGCTTCACTCACCCATACATGAACTTATGTACTCACTTAATGTACAATGCACTACTCATGCACACACTCACTCATCCATACATGCACTTATACACACAATGAGTCACCCATGCACTATTTGAGCTATCACCCACTCACCCATAAACCACCCATTAATTAATTCACTCACTCATACACTTCTGACGCATTCATTCACTCACCTATACATCACTTATGCACTCACTCATGTACACATGCACACACTCATGCACCCAGACGATCACACATTCACAGCTGATACTCTCATTCATTCATCTATACACTACTGATTCACTCACTTGCTCACCCATACATAACTGATGCACTCACTCACTTGCCCATATATGCACTTATACACTCAGCCAATCACGGTATACCATTCATGCACTCACTCACCCATACATGCATTCATGCACTCAATTGATCACCCATACACCACTCATGCACTCACTGACTAACCTATACATGTACTCATGTACTCACTTGCCCCCACGTGCACTCATGCACTCAATCACTCATCCATACATACACTCATGCACTCAATCAGTCACCCATGCAAGCACTCATACACTCAGTCAATCACTCATACACCCATTCATTTGCCCATACATGCACTCATGCACTCAATCACCCATACTACTCTCATACACTCACTTACTCATACATGCGCTCTTGCACTCACTCTCCCAGACATACACTCATGCACTCAGTCACCCATACATGCACTCAGACACTCTTTTGGTCACTCATGCACCACTCATATACTCACTCACTCACTCACTCATACAGCCACTCATGGACCCACTCACTGACATATTCAGCCGTTCATGTAGCCACTCACTCACCCATGCATGCACTCACTTATTCACACATGCATGCACTTACACACTCATTTAATCACGTATATACCACTCATACACTCACTCGCACACACAACCATACAGTCAGTCAATCAATCACACATACACTACTCATACATTCACTCACTCACACACATAGTCTTGCACTCACTCAATCGCTTACTCACTTACATAAACAGCCATGCAGTCACTCACTCATCCATATAGCTCTCATAAACTCACTCATACACACACTCTTGCATTTACTCAGACACTCACTCATACTTGCACTGATGCACTCAGTCACTCACCCATATACCTCTCATACACTCTGCCACTCATACACACACTGTTGTACTCATTCACTTACTCATACATGCTCTCCTGCACTCACACATTCACCCTTATACCACTCATACACTCACTCACTCATATACACACTTTTGCACTCACTCAGTCCTTGCCACAAGCACTCATGCAGTCACCCTCACCCATATAGCAGTCATACACTCACTCACTCATACACACACTCTTGCACTCGCTCATATATGCACTTATGCTCTCAAACAATCACAAATATACCACTCATACTCTCACTCACCGATGCACACACTCTTGCACTCATGCACTCACTCATACAAGCACTCATGCAATAACTCACTCACCCATATAGCTCTCATACACTCACTTACTCATACACACTCCTGCATTCACTCACCTACTCTCTCATACTATCACTGATGCACTCACTCACTCACCCATATACCTCTCATATACTCTATCGCTCATTCACACAGTGTTGCAGTTACTCACTCACTCATACATACACTCATGCAGTCACTCACTCACCCATATACCAGTCCTACACTCACTCACTCACAGACACACTCTTGCACTCACTCATTCATATATAAGCACATGCACTCACTCAATCCCCCATATGCCACTCATACACTCACTCACTCACTCATACAATGTTGCACCCACTCATTCATCCATACATGCACTCATGCAGTCACTCATATATGCACTCATGAAGTCAGACAATTAACCACATAGCACTCATTCACTCACTCGCTTTTGCATGCACTCATGCATTTACTTCCCCATATATCACTCACACACTCACTCACTCATACAGGCACTGTTGGACTCATTCATACATGCACTCATGCACTCACTCAATCACTCATATATCAAACATACCCTCACGCAGTCATACACACACTGTTGCAATCACTCACTCACACACTCACACACTCATTGATTTACCCTAGATTCACTCATGCTCTCAGTCAATCACCCATACAGCACTCATGCAATCTTTCACTAATGTGTACACAATCATGCAGTTATTTAGTCACTTGCACATGGCCTCTTTCTTTACATATATACACACAAGCAGCTTATCTTTTATTAACCATAAAATGCAGTTCTAAAAATAACCTTTTTTCCTTATTTTGTTTCTGGCGTTGTTTTTTAAATTTTTGTTTGATTATCTAATGTTTTGCAAATTTTTGTATTTTGTTTTCAAACAAAATGGTAACAAGGGCAAAAAAAACATTGTGAGAACAAACAGGAAAATAGCAGAAAAACTGCTCAACATAATAGTAAAACGTTAGCAGGTATGTTGTTTTGCTGCCTCCAAAATAACATCAAATTGACTGCTCACCATCTGTCAGACTTGTATTGCAGTCGAGGCAGTAGATTCCAATACGCCTCAACTCAGGACAAATTTCTGACCGTTTCTTTACAACTTCTGCTGGATTTCGTCTCCAGGAGCAGGTTGTGCAACCCTAGAAGTGGATGGTGCCTCTCTCTCTCTCTTTTTCTGTTACTCTCAGGTCCCTCTTATAGTACACTGTCAGGTGGTACAACATGCTAGATGTACCACAAGATAATTTTTATTGATGGCCCTTGAAAGAGTCTTATCACATAAGCTGCATTTTACAAACTTGGCTACTGATTTGAATTCCCCTGAAGGAATTGAAAAAAATTCCCACACAATTCTTGGCCTTTTGGGGGATGGTTTTCCATCATTCGAGTCTTCTTGGTGTTGCTCCTGCTGCTCCTCCTCTTCTGGTTGCAGAGGGACATCTTCCTGCTGACTGCCTCCTGTTATCATTTTGTGTAGTAAAAAAATCTGAAAAAAACACCTGCAATTCAAACTTTTGCTCTAGTACTATAGAACACCTCCAATGAATGGCTCAATTCTCGTGATGGAACATTCAAGAACAGTAAATGGGTGTGAACTTCCTTGAATTACTAATGAAGGACGTCTCCTCCAATCATATCTGTCTGCTTCCAGGTCACATGATGCTCGCGATGACAGTCATAGTTGCGATGATCGCGGCCTCCTAACAATGACCGACATTGTCGCAAAAATATTACACACATTGTAAAAGTACTAAACATTAACATTTCTTCCATTTATAGTAGTTGAAACACTATATTAGCAAACAGCTGTTGTCAAACATGAATTACAATATGTGTATATATGTGTTTTATACTTTTCAAAAGATACGCTATGTTTGCAACTTTTCTGCGAAATGGGAACATAGTTTGTTGCACATTTGTGAAGAATAAAGACAATTAAAAAAATAAATGTAGCAACATATATAAACTAATAGGAATGACACAGAGCCAACTATAATGGAGGCCCCCCAAATATGTGGCCCCCCCCATTACTTTAAGATAGCCCTGGGGAGTTGGTGGTCCATGGGCGGGGGGGGGGTCAGTGAGGCCCTCCCAATACTAGTAATATTTGCTCCCAGGGAAGTGGTGGCCTCTGGGATCCAGGGGGTCCACATGCCCCCACCCCCTCATTATCCCCATTGGACCCCAGCACCAGAGCTAAAGGAGTCAGGGTGTCCCTACTGTGGCCCCTTTTCTTATTTTCTTATTTCATGTTTAGCCCCATGGAGGAGGCGGTCCCTGGGGCTGCAGGGGGGCCATGTGATGGCATGAGTAATAGTGACCTTAGGGCACAAGTTAGAGTTACTTGAGGTAACTCTAACTGTAACTGGTGAATTTCTATGGTTTTGAAAATTAGAATGTGAGAATAACTATAACGTCCCTGTAATCTTTGGTTTTCTTAAGTGAATTCCTATGCTTTTAAAATTACATTGCCCAACTATAAAGTCCCTTTTACCTTTAGTTTTTTCAGTGACTTGTTATGTTTTTAAAAAAAGTATAGTACTTTTCATTACTATACATTAATCCAACCGTTGCCGTGCACGACCTTCGTCCATGTGCGGTGGCGGTTGGCCACAGGGCCTTGGCCTGTGGCCAGACCCTGTGACAAAACCCCTATAAGTACCCAACTTTGCAATGTGCATGGCCTTCACACTTGCGCAGCAGCAGAGGTTGCCCGCAAGACCTGGTCTGCAGCCAGACACTGCAGCCATCCCCCCCACCAACCAACCAACCAACCTCATGTTGTGCATGGCCCTTTGGCCGCTCATGGCGGGAGTTGGCTGTGGCCTCTCTGGGTGTGAGAATAGGTGTAAGAGAGTGTATCTGGGAGTGAGGTAGCTGTAAGAGTGTCTGGCTGGGTGTGAGAGTGCATACATCAGAGTTTTAGTGGATGCGTCAGTGTGTGCTCAGCTCTGTGCGTGGGTGCATGAGGGTATCAGTGGGTCTGTGAGTGGGTGTGTGACAGTCTGAGTGGGTCTGTGAGTGGGTGTGTAACTGTCTGAGTGGGTCTGTGAGTAGGTGCATGTGTCTGAGTGGGTGTGTGAATGGGAGAAATTGATTGAGAGACAGAGAGAGAGAAATAAAAAGAGAGGTAGAGAGTTTTTTAGACTTTGATGAATGAGATATTTCTGTACACTTCAAAATAAAAAGTGTATCTGTCATTTTTGAAAATTACAATAACCTTAAAAAGAAAAAAAGAGAAAAGCTATCTGACACCCTACAGGAAGCCTCAAGGCTTACTTCACTGTGCTATTGCTTCAGCAAGCAAAGAACTCAGTTTAACAGCAGCTCCCTGCTTGCTGAAGTATTTCATCTCTGTTCCCTGCACACGTGCAGAGAACAAAGATGAAAGGTCTACTTTCAGTCAGCGGGACCTGCTTGACAGGTCCTGCTGTCTGACACTGGAATGTTTGCTGTGGCTAAGCTGCAGCTTTAAAGTTGCAGCCAAGCCACAGCAAACAGCTATGTCCTGGGGATGGACACACTGGGACATAGCAGGAGCTGACTTTGGGTGGGTGGTGGTCCCCAGGGCCATCAGAGGCTCCTTGAGGGGGTCCATGCGGCCCCCCTCCAACCTGGTGGAGGCCCGGGGGAGGTGGTGATCCCCAGGGCAATGTGGGTCCAAAATGGACCCCATTTCTTCTTTTTACTATTTGCCCCAGGAAGGTGGAGGTCCCCAGGGCGGGGGGTGGGGGGGACACTCCCCTATTCAATGCAGAAAAGCCCGGGGAGGTGGCACTCTTCACTAGGGTGAATACAGGCAAAAAAATTTAAAAGAAATGCTTTGTAGCCTGGGAGGGAGCTACGGGGTCAGGGTATCTGTACCCGGGCCACTTTTCTTTTTTTTACATTTTGTTTTCTGGGACTCGGCTCGAGCTGAGCCCCAATATGGCTGCCAACACTTCCTCGTTGAAGTGTTGACAGCCAATCAGGTTGCAAAATGAGATCGGAGGGGGTTGTGAATCCTTCATGCCCCTACACATACAAATTTTGGATTTCTTTTAATTTCTTAAAAACTACTGAACAGATTTACACCAAATAGAAACAAATGTCTCTTTCTGGACCAAGAGCTACCTTTCTGCCAAATGTGGTGTAATGCCATCCAGTCCTATAGCTGTTCAATTTTACCTATGGGAATTAACATTGGAAATGTTCTAAATTGTACCCCCCCCCTTTATCTCAGCTCCCTCTTCATGGATCACCCCGAAACTTACTTTTCAAACAGCAGCTCATGTGGCTGTCAATTTTTTGGGAAAATTTAGTGAACATTCGTCAAGTGGCACCAAAGATACAGCCAAGCAAAAACAGCTTTTTACATAGAAGATAGGTCCTAACTATAACTACCTAGTGGCAACCGCCACTAGATAATATATATATGTGTATATATATATATATATATATATATATATATAAATATATATACACATATAGGCTCTGAGTTGGGTTAAATATGTTGCTGCAATCTTAAATAAACTACGTGGTGTGAATTTAAGACACAATTCGTTGTCTACTTTGCACTACACTTTCAATTTGAGGTGATGTTGTTTGTTGGATGTTTAAAGGGTTCGCTCCCCTGCTGTGAGAATACTGCTTCCAAGTGGCTGGGATTTAGCGATATGAACTTTATGTAGTTTATATATATATATATATATATATATATATATATATATATATATATATCCCAGCCACACGCTGCCTCGAACACGCAGAACACAACGGCGATATGAAAAACAACATACCACGGCTCCTTCAGCACCAGCGTGTTTTTTTTTCAAAACCTTACGCATTTCGGAGCCTCTGCTCCTTGTTCACAGGTTGTATGCGTGCCATATTTCATTTCCTACCTAAATAACCATGTCTTCTACTCTTTCTCAAACGACATAAACAATGGACTAACAGAAATTAATGATTCCAAACAAATACTTTTCAGCCATCTTTAAATAGGCTACAAATGCATTGTTTTCACTTTCCAGTATGTAAATAGTTCACAATAGTTTATTTTTTAATTTCTCATGCTGCTTTCTTAATCAAAAAATGTATTTGTTTGTGTATATATGAGATGCAACTATGGTGCTTTTAACAAACATGCTCTAATTTCAAAATGCACCTACTCACATTGATCTTCTATCTCCTTCTTAATCAACATAATACACAATTTCACAGCAGCAAGGAATGCACATTATACGAAATGTCTAAATTCTATATGGACTTGCAGTATGTAATGTTCAATAATTACATATAAAAAAGAAAACTAATTTCTTTATTACAAATCTCCATCAAGAATTAGATCTCACGCTATCCTAGCCCGTTCATCAAATAAAATGTCTCTTTTGCTTTTTAGTTCTGTTGCCACGATTTCACCCTACTGAATAAAGAAAACAAAATTAATCCAGTTTGAAATTATTAACCCTTAAATAAAAACACAGCCCCACAAATTGTTCATGGTATTTGCCTACATCTGTGAAAAAATTTTTTTGCTTCTTTACAAAGACCAATCATAGCTATAACTGCAGGCAAGGTGTGGCTGGGATTTATGAGGGTTTGCTACCCTGCTGCGACTCGCCGCGACTAAGAGGCTGGAACCTAGCAGATTTGGATGACACCATATCAACAAAGATGTGGTGACAGCCATTTTAAGACTTGGACTAATAAGTCCCCTTTCCTGAAAAAATGCATACGAAAATTATCAAAGGGGCAGTGTAGCGATACCATGCCCCGAGGCCTGATGAGAGGACCCAGATGTACTGACCCTTATATCCAAAACCAAAAATAGATGAGCCAGCATATCCATGGCCTCTAGTGTTTTTTGAAAATACGCCCACCAGGGTGGGTGAGGGGGTCAGCAGTTTGTATGTTATCGGGGTTGGGGTTTTATGGACCTTTTCCTGAGCCTTTGGCTCAGCCTTCTGGAGGCCCCGGGGATCCCAACCCCCATTAATGTTTCTAGAAGAGAGTGATATGTTGTGGGTGCCTCGGAGTCACCGGTCACCATCTTAAAAATCCTAGTATGAGTACCATGAGGAGCCAGCAGGGACCACATGGAGTATATATTGTAATGGGGTAAAGATGTGAGGGAAGCTGTTGTTACGTATAGATGCAGTCCCAGTGTAATTTAGGAATACCTACCTAGTACCCGCACATCATTAAAAATGCATGGAAACCAACTAACTTGCAAGAGCAGATTGTGATAAAAAATGCAGCTGTTATGTGTGGACCCAGAAAAGCAGCCTCTTTCATCACAGACAACTTGCACATTGAAGGAATGTCAGCCACTGAAGTGCCACCTGGGTGCAATCAAAGGCATCCAACACCTAGGGGAATTGGACACTGGAGCAGATGTCCCTTACCACCTGTTGCCTTTCCACCAGATATCAGTTCCTGGCACAAGGACCATGTCTCGCTTGCCTGTGAGGTATCCTCCATGTCCAGTGGCTAGGAAGCAGAATACAGTTAGGCCCATATTTATACCTTTTTAGCGCTGCATTTGCGCCGCCTGTTTGACACAAAAACGGCTCAAACTTACAAAATACAATTGTATTTTGCAACTTTGCACAGGTTTTGCATCAAAAATGTTCGCAAATGCGGCACTAAAAAATAATAAATATGGGCTTTAGTGTTTTGATCTGTTCATGGATGGCTTGGAAATGGGCTGTAGCTGAAGTGAATTTCTGCTCCCTGTCTGTAAAAACATGCCAAAAATTACATTTGGAGAGAAGGGGTCATGTAAGTAGCTATTAGTCCTTCCCTGGCATCTCAAACATGTGGTTCCTCTGCCTATGTATCCGCTCTCTTCTCTCTAAGTTGTTCCTTAAAATTGAGAGGGGAAGCAACAGACATTCAGCGACATTGTGAAACAAATGTTTTTTTTCCTGTGGTTTGCTTTCTTATGTGGGAAGACTGTGTGTAATTTGTTGATGATGTAGTGATTTTCACCTAATGATGGCTGTGGTGGAGGCCTGGCAGTTATTATGTTCAACCCTTTGTATTAGTGTGTGGGTTAAATATGAATGAAGCCTTGGTCTGTATCCTATTCGAGTTCCACCAATTTGTACTCTTAGTTTTCACATGTGAACTCTTCATCTGGCAATATACTCCACAAGTCTTGCATACTGTTTAGTATCTGTATATACTGCTGACCACCAAAAACTTTTTTTTTGGGAGCTGCTGTTGTTTTAGTTATTCCATGATTCTCAGCCATCTTAGAGTCATGAAGTTAAACAAAAGTTTGTTGTCTTAGTTACTCTGAAGGGAAATACAAAACTTGTTTTCAAACAATAGATTGTCTTACTTCTGTCATGCTGAGACTGTAGCACTAGTGCTTTCCCATAACTTCATCACACATGGCAAGTAGCAAGAACCCAGAGGAGGGAAGGGAATGTGGATGACAGTACCTACATAGTCCCACTCCCCTTTGATGTGTTTTAAGTTGATGCTCTCAGATTATGATTGTTGACCTTCCCTAAAAAGACACACACAGCCTCATTACGAGGCTGGAAGTCCTAGGACCAGTGGCCTTGCGAAGGCAGTCAGACCACTGCAGATGTGGCAGTCTGACTGCCACATTACAAGTTTGGCAGGTGGACCCGCCTAAAGACCTTTGTCCCTGCCAGGATCACAGATCCCGATGGGATGACAGTGGTCTTGGTTGTAGTCAGCCAGGGAGGCACTGAACTCAGCATACTCTGGCTGATTACAACCTTGTCCTTCACCATCCATGAAAAGGCTGGTGGAGAATAGGTGCTGAGGACTACAGGGGATTCCCTGCACTGTCCATGCCCATGGCATCAGCAGTGCAGGGGACCCCTTGCCCAGCATCATTGGAATGCACACTGTCTGCTTTGCATTTGATTCTTAGAAATCTTAGAATATTTCATACATTTACCTCCTTTTATCCTTTGTCAAAGGACCCTTCCCCATACCAAATTGCATTGGTTGACAAGACCTTCTAAGCATTTGTGCACTTCTAAAACTGGTCTAGTTATGAAATCTTGGTCCTCATTTTACTTGTTTCTGAATGTTGCTCAGCTGTGAAATGTGTACCACTAAATCCACATGCTCAGCACATCACATCTAGTGTTAATACATCTTTTAATTCAGAAAGAGTATACCTGTTTTCTTCTGACCGACCACTCTCAAGTAGCAGATGATAAAAGTTAGAGGTAAAACTTATTAACTCTTGATGAACCCATTTCAAATTCAGTAATTCACTACATAAAAACCATGTGATTTTCTTTCAAAATAAATTTCACATTTACTCCCAGAAATATGGAAAACTATACAGCTGTGTCTCACTGTATACTTTTTTTAAATGCTCCATTTGGCAGTATTTTTATTCAAATAAGATAGAAAAAAGCCTACTTGAATTTGATCATCATAAACTATCATCGATTTAAAAGGGGTATACAACTGGCACTCATTAGCAAGGATGCCAAAAAACAGAAGGCCAGTGTTCATTATAGGAGAAAGTTGATTGGCAGGATACTTTACTGTGGCAATGAAGATGTGGCAGAAAAATAAGTATGTGAGGGAAAAGGCAAATTCTTCTCATAGTATAATCTGACATACCCTCTGAAGTGACATCACAAGGGCCACCACTGCTAGATCACTACCCGTGACTCATTGTGCAATCTCTTTAATGGCCAGTGTAAGCCAAAGAGTATCAGCTTGAGTGGTTGAATTCAGCTGCTTCTAGCTAGAGGAGGACCCACACCTGAAGGCAGACTTGAAGTTATTCCAGTTGGTCATGGAGCAGGAGATGTTAGAGTAAGCCGACAAAGACCAAGTTTAGGGCAGAAGACATTTTTGGCCATCAATGAATATATTGTTAACTATATGTGAGAAAAGCTGTGTTAAGCAAATTAAAAAAAAAAAATCTTGCTGGGGATTCCTGAATTGTCAGACATAAAGTAGAACAGAAACATTTTCTCTTTCATAAAAAAACCCATTGAAAACTAAACCCACAATCTCACTTCACAACAGGCCCACCCCTCTCCCACAACAACATCTCTTTCCATTCCCAATCAATGTCCAAAAAATAAATAAATGTCCAAGTACAAAGAATGAATGCCCTGTCCGAGTTCCTACTCTTTCCACTCACAACAGAACTCTCTCCTTAAAAAAGGGCTTCAGTAGAGGGCATGCTCTATGATGGTCCCCAAGTGTTGCATCTGGGCCTAAAGCCATCCCATCTTAAAGCCCAAGTGTGCCAGCTTGCACAGTACTCGCCGATGGAGTAGCCAGTCTAAACGGTGGGGGGCAATGGTGGTACAGGGATGGGCAGCTCCAAGCTGCCAGAGGCTCTGGCGCTCATATGATCTGGAGGATGGAGGCACAGTCAGTTAGTTGACAGAACTAGTGTCCGGAGCATGGGCATGTGCCTTGCTCTACTCATCAACCAGCTGTTGGTACTGAGTCTGTGGAGGTGGACCAGCAGCAGATCTATGTCAAGAAATATAAAAATAAAAAAGACAAATTGTAAAGAATGCTCTGTGCAAACATTTGTTTGCAACGATATTGTAGCACAGTATAAGTGCATTGCTAGTTACCTATGACCCCTGGAACTTTTGATGTGATTAGGAAAGTCACAGGGACATGATTTTACCAAAACATGTCTCACATAAAAACACTGACTGGCTGAAAGGAGGCAGCATCACCCCAGATTAAGAAAAAACTGTGATTTATTTTCTTGTAAAGGATTTCCTAAAAAAGTAAACCACAAAGACACTTTGTGTGGGAAAAAGAAAAATAACTCTGATTAATGAGTAAGGCAGTATCCGCTATGGAGAACAAGTATTCTACAGTAGTTGTGCTAAATGACTGGAGGCGTGCTAGCTAGTGCATCAAAAACAAATTTCCTACTCTGCTGTCTGGGGCAGTTGCAGTGGACAAAAAACCTTGTTGGCCAAGCTGTTCTCCAAATGCATTTTAATTCTACCCTGACTCCAAAGAGGCAGATGAATAATATGTCACACACATCATATAAAACATGCGGATAACAGATATCCTGTCTGCCATAAGTAGACTGTGGGAAAAACGATGCAGTGCAGTGCAGGGAGAGCAACGCAATATATAGATTTTATTGACACAAAAGGATGATGGACGGAGTGCTGAACAATGCAAACACTCACCCCAGTCACGGATCTGGGTTAAATCCATTGATCTTTTCCTCACCATGCCACCCCCGTTTGGACCTAGCCATATGCAAGTCAGTCTTGACCCTGTTCCTTATGGGAACAGTCCAGCCCGAACTGCCAAGCCAGGTCATCCCTGGAACGGAAACATGCATCCTGGGAGCGGTTCCAGGGTTTCACCTTTCATCAGCCAGGCTGGCTTGAATCCAATGGCACAGTGAGCAAGGGACCCACGTCTGCGCATACCCTTTCCACTTGGGGCAACTTCAGCAACACAAAAGGATGATGGACGGAGTGCTGAACAATGCAAACACTCACCCCCAGTCACAGATCTGGGTTAAATCCATTGTTCTTTTGCTCACCATGCCACCCCAGTTTGGACCCAGCCATATGCAAATCAGTCTATAGATTTTATTGGACAGATTTGTCACAGAGTATCCTACCTGCAAAACACATAATCACATACACCTAATCCAACTTTACCTCCTGGCCTCACCCTCAAACACAAAGTATTTCAATTAAACACATTTGCTTGGCAGTAGGGGATGGAAACATGGCTTAGTCTGCTGTAGCAGGGTAAGGTACAGGGAAAAGACTGGGAACTGTAGAAGAGAACAAATAAAGGAGTGCGGTACTAGGAGGTGACTGAGGGGGATGCAGGGAAGAAAGGGATGAAAGGGTAAGAGACCTTGGCCCGTATTTATACTTTTACAATGGTATTTTGCAAGTTTGCGCCGTTTTTGCGTCAAAAAACGACGCAAATGCGGCGCTAAAAAAGTATAAATACGGGCCCTTGTTTTTGCTTTGGTTTGAAATCAATTAAAAGTTATGTAAATGCTGAATTAATAAAAGCAGATGGACATTGAACTGCAGTCCCAAATTGAACCATGCTGCAATTTGTTGGGGTTATGACCCATGGGTCACAAAATGCAATGGGCAGGGAGGTCATGGATTATGATGGGTGAAATCTGCCTTGCTTAACAAACACTGTGGGTATACTAGTTAATGTCAATAAACAAACAATGTAACTTACCACTTCCTGTCCCTGTCGCCACATAGACCCCCCCCCCCTTCAACTGCACTGGTGCAGTGGTGCTGATCCTGGCACTGTTAGTCTCTGTGGCTACAAAAACACATTTTAGATGCCAGATACACCTCTCCCTTGTAGGACGCTGGCCTGGTGTGTTGTGGGTACCTAAGGTACTTATATCTTACACTAGGTCCAGGTATCCCCTATTAGTGAAATGTAGGCAGTGTGTAGAAGCCAGGTTCTCTAGGGGTAGCTGTGGATAAGCAGCCAAGGCTTATCAAGGAGACTTGCAAAGCTCATGCAATACCACTGTAGTCACATAGCACTTACACACATGAAATAATGCACTCACTGTTACAAAAACAATGTACTTTGTTATTGTCACACAGCACCAAAATTACTATAGAGGCAATACTCTCTTAGGAGGTAAGTAATACACAAGTTATATGCACTAGTTGTCAGAAATAGCCATAAGAATAGTTAGAAAACAGTGCAAATAGTGTAGAACCCAATAGAGAATAGTGGACTTAGGGGGAGAACAAGCCATATGCTAAAAAAATGGAATGCAAGAGTGTCATCCCCACCTAGGTAAGTGGAGTGTGTAGAGGATCACTTGGGGTACAAGAAAAAAAGCTCAAAGGTAAGTACCTCAACACCCCCCAGCAACCAGTAAAACAGGAGTAAATTATTCGAATTTTCCAAAAACACCCACTTAGAAGAAAAGAAGAGGATTGCAAAACCAGAGATGACTGCAAGAAACCAACAGTGGATTCCTGAAGAGGAAGACCTGTAGAAAGAGGGGAGCAAGTCCAGAAGACACAGCAGAGTCCAGTGGGGGCAGGAGCCCCTACCCACCAAGCTGAGCATTGCAGGAGTTGGTCGACGGTGCAGAAGGAAAGACAGCACTGCAGCCCTGGAGTCGGAGTCGAGTTCCTGGAGGATGCAGTTGATGTCCCATGCTGAAAGGAAGATTGCAGTCAGGTTTGCTTGTCCAGATTCCACCAACAAGCCTTAGCACAGGCAGCGCTCACAGTTGGCAGAAAGTGGTGCTGCCGGGGACCAGCAAAGCCAAGGAGTATTCAACCTAATTGGGGATCTCAGCATTGCACAGAGCCTACTGAAGCACAGGCAGCACACTCAGGAGTCCCACAAGACGGGGACACAAAAGGTGCAAATGGAGCCCATGCAGTACGATGAAAAAAAGTCCCACGCCACAGGAGAGTCACTCAGGGAGCTGTGCATTGCAGGAGGGAGTGCTGGGGGATGGAGCTACAAGACGATTTAAGACACCTTGGAAGAAGTGCCAACAAACCTTTGCAACTGCAAAGGACATGGTGCAAGGAGGTATATTCCTGCATGGGAAGGCAAGGGCATACCTCCACCCAAGTTGGACTGCTGGTAGAGAGGACCATCTGGACCACTTCCAACCGCCACCCATGTGGCAGGATCCATGCATCTCAGCAGGAGAGGGGATCCAAGGAGCCGGTCATCATTGATGTTGGTGGCTGCAGATGCAGGGGAGTGACTCCTTCACTCAAAGGGAGATTCCTTCTTCTTTCATGTGCAGACTGAAGACAGGCTGTCCTCAGAGGATGCACGGCTTGGGAAATGTTGCAAAAGCTGGAAGAAACCAGAGAAACAACGTTACAGGCAAATTCTTTGTCTTTGTTGCAGATTGTCCGGTCCTGAAGAATCCAGATGCAGTTTCTGTGGTCAGAAGTTGAAGTAAGGTATATAGAGAAATCCTGCTGGAGTCTTGCAAGCTGAATCTGAGGAACCACCCAAAGGAGAGTCTTGGGTGCAGAGGTAAGAAATACAAAAAAATAGATTAGTGGTACAGTTAATCTCCTAGAAAATATTTTGACAGGCAAAAGCAAACACAATTACATATTGACATTGCCCTTTTCTAAATCAGATCACCTATATTATCAAGTTAATTAAGCCCTATTCAAAATTTCCTAAACTACTTATATAAATACGAATACATTGCCCCAAATGATCTTTGCTTCGCTACCCTCTTTGATGGGTCAACTCATTCAGTTTCCCTTTTCAAGGCATAGATGAATACTATACATTACTGGGAAATTGCTTGGAGCTGTAAGAGCTACATAAAGACAAAGACATAGAGAACACTAACTTACTGGTATTACTACTACCACCACAGTATCACTATCTTAGTGATAGGACAGAAGAATCTGCATGACATCTCAAATAATCAGCCCAAGCGAGCATCTACAGCAACAAGTAGAACTAGGTAGCGGTGAGCACCTGGCTTGCCCAAATTGGATCACATAATATTTGTAATGTTACGTGAACTTAACTTATCTTTCAGTGAGAACAGAATGCTATTTGAAAAAATATGAGCATGGTAGAACACAACACCATTAGTAATCACTGGTACTCAGCAAGTCCCGCAAGCTGGATGCCCAGCAGGTCAAGCAGGGCCTGCTCCTCACTGAGGATATTGGCCCAGTGGTGCGTCAGCTGCTGCTCGTTGTGCCAAACCCCAGTACACTTGTGCACAGAAAAACACATACTCCCACACAGCAGCCCATGCTCCTGCTAGCCAAGCCCTGTCCTGGGCCTATCACCTGCTACCAGCATTAAAGGGGGCATGGTGCTGCAAAAAATAAATAGTGCAGCCATCTCCTCCTCACTGAAAGTGGTCCAGGGCTGGGCTGCACCACCTTGGCAGTGCCAGTGACCACAGGGTGTGTGGTTAGCTGCCCCCCCATGCACTGGCACTACCTCTCCCATGCTCTGCATAATGTTGGGTGGAAAGAAAAAAAGACAGATGAGAGAAGGAAAAAAGAGGAAGAGCTGAAGAAGTTAGGGGAAAACATAAAAAGTGTTAAAAAGTAACAGAAGAAAGAGGCAAAAACATAAAATACGTAAACACAAATACACACACTAATGAAACAAATGTAAAACAGGGAGGATAAATGGGCTAGAGTAAAGATTAAAAAGATAGATATTGGATTAAAAAGTAGGCCCGGTGCCAGGCACAGAATACGAAAAACAAGATGGCCAAGTGTGCATGCGACCACATGGTTCCGGTCATGGTCACTTTGAAGCATGGTATTCGTACAATCAGCACGAACGGTGCGGTCGAGCACAACTCTGCCCATTTGCAGAGTTAATCAGAGTTTTTTGGGCACTCCACAGAACTCTGCGACCTCCGCACAGGCCTAGTTTTTTCAGTGTTCTGCATTATGAATTGTGTAGTACCCTTGGATTGTCAGTGGCTTCATGTCCCATGTTTCCTGTAAGTAGATCAGATCACTGCTGGCTAAGAACTAGGAGGTTTTTGTGTAGCAGGGAGGTGAGCCCTACAACATTCTAGTGTATCAGTTTGATAGATTGTCTATGCTCAGTTCAGAACAGCCAATGGCCAGCTCCAGCTGCCACCATTGTCCGATGCTCTATAATTTATGATGTGTATCCTGTGTGGGTCACTATTCTTTACGTGTGACAAATACACTTTTATATTATCCTCCCATTTTGGCGGAGCAGATTGGTTTATACCTTTTAGTACGCTCCTTGATTGGGTGAATTTTATGATTCTGACCTTTGTTTGTGGAATAACACATGTGGGTATTTCTCCCGAGTGGGTTGACTGATAAGAATTCCCCAATCTTCAATTAACTTACATTCTTTTAAAATATAATTAATTTCCTTAATGTCATGCCATATAGCTATGGTGAATTATTTTGGGCTGATACCAGGTAGTGTCTTGAAATGAAGGGCCACAAGGTAAACGGAGGAAAGGTATGCCAATCATGTAATTTTTTTTAGAAGTCATAATATGTTTGATTTATTCAATGAGTCACAAACTCCTCTTGAGGTGAACTAAGATGTAATCATCAGTGAACTAAATATATCAGGCTATGAATCTTTGGGGGGTTTGTGTCCTCACAACAAGACAGAGTGGCCTTCATTAGTTGCCCAATTTGTGCGACAGCTGGGTGTATATTTGAATGTGAAACCTGGTCAAATATGGCCCTGGGCTCAGAAACCTTCCTACTTCCACTTTCGTCCTGCCCCATGTCCGAGAGCGTCTGTCTTTGCGGGTTGAGGTCCATTGTTGGTTTTAAGGCTACCCCATTTTTAATGCAGTCCACAGTGTCTGCTGATGGAGGGGGTGCTTCTAACGGTGATGGGCCTTCCAATGTGTTTCTCTCTTTTGGGACCCCCTTTACGAGATTATTAAATGTCTCTTTTATTAGCATGGCCCTGTCTTGTCTACCATCCACAAAGGGTGCGCTGACCCGAGGAACCTCAGTGAGACAATTTGCTTTCTTGATATGTATATGTTGGTGTGTCAAGTTTCTGGTGTTTCTCTTTCTGGTTTTCCATAGACTTTTTTTCCCATTGATTTAGAATTCTGTTCTTTGGTTGTTGGAAGTCCCACTTGTGGCCTCCATGCCAGTTGTGTCTGCAAAGGACCCATTTGTGAAACTGCTTCCGGCTCAATTGATGCGGTGGGGTTAGAAGAACCATTTTGCACAGTTGGTTTCTTTATTTCATCCATTTCTATGTCCTTGTTATTTTTGCTGTGTGATTGTGCTCCATTGCCTCTGCTGTGTTGCTGAGTCTTGTCTATCTTGTTCGTGGGAGGGGTGTTTTGTGTAGTTAGGTTGGGGCCCCTAATAAAGTTGTTTTTCAGGTCTGATGGATCATATTCCATGTCTGTGCTGGCGCTTGCCGGTGGCCCTGGGTTTTTCAAATGATCCAGTAGTATGGAAAGAAGGTCAGGAAGGGTTCCAAGCTTGTTCAGAATTGCTTCACAAATATATGATGTCTTCATTCCCTTACCCTCGGATATTTCTCCTGGTAGAGTCCTTTTCCCTATGTGATTGGGGTGGCTGTTGCTGTGTGCTTAAATGCCTGACCATTCAACTTGGGGTCCAGACTGTCAATTTTTCCATCTAGTGTGATCATTGTTTGAATTAAAGTTGGTATTAGTTCCACCTGGACCTCTAGGTTGTGTGACTGCCATGACATGGTGTTAACTGTGGCCAGTCAAATGGAGTTTAGGGTGTGAGTATAGAGTCACTAGAGGTAGAAGGGCTATGTTGGGCATTTTCTTGCTGAGCAAAAGAAGAGTACTTAGAGGTACTTGCCCTATTCATGGCTCCAGGTGGTTTAAATGCATTTTCTTCCCCTGCTGTTTTATTGTCTCCCTCAAACAAGGCCATCTTGTGTGACTCTTCCATTAGCGTTTCAAGTTTGATCACTGGTGGATTGTCTAGCTACTGCACTATCTGATGACATTGAGTACCCCTGCGCTAGATTGTCACAATCCCTTTCCCTCTCTGTGAAGCTTAACTGCTCAGGGGGATGGTGTGCAGTGTATTTGTGCTAATGTTATACCTTTGGCCAAGAATGCTCACTTCATTGGTTCTTGATACATAAATGGCTACCTCCTGGCTAACTCACCTTTATTTACTTGTCACCTTGTATATCTTTCTAGATGATCTCCATCTATACTCCCATCTTCCTCTACTTAAGCTCTTCTGATATACATTTATGTCATTACATCTCTTGTATCATACCTTGTTCAATTACTAAGTCGGCCCTGGGTAACTGTCGAGCCAGAGAAGTGTGCACATATAAATAGGAAAAGAGGAATAAAGGCAGTGGGAGCAAAATTAAGAAAAAGTATTAGATGTTTACCAATAGAATGGTGAAAATCCTCAGCACAGCACTTTTATTTCCACTATTGCAGTAAGACCACCATAAGGGGAGCTGGACACATATTTAACAACTAAAGCTACAACTTCATGAGCCATGTGCATATGCATTACTTTTATATTGTGCATTTCTCCACTAAACATCTTACAAGTCACCCTTAGCTTTTTTCCTACAATGGGAATAACAAGATTATTAGACACTGAGGCCCAATTCATAAGCGTAAACGTACACTTTTGTGTAAGTTTAAGGTTTTTTGGTATTCACAAGGTAGTTGGTGTTGACGAACTACTGCGGACAGATTTTATGTGTGGAGTTCTCCACCCTGACTGCAGAGTCTCTGCAGCCCTAAACTTACTATTAACTTGTAGCCTGTCAATACCAAAAAAAATATATAAACTTATACAAACGTTTAACTTTATCCTTGTAAATCAGGCACTGAAAAAACTCATAAAATGTTGTTTCAAGTTTAAAAAAATCTGGATCCAAACTCAAAAAAACAGTTTTATTGATGCTTGCACAAGCTTTCTTTTTGTACAATTTGACCGGCAGGCATAAGGCAGCTTTAACTTTTGGTAGTTTTTTGTGGTCCCATTTCTGAAGGCTTAACATATAATTCGGTATTGTTTGGTATCACAAGGACATTAATTACCTAAAAGGGGTAATAAGTTCTACGTTGTATTCAGGAAGAGGGTTCAAAATCTGTCTAGCCCAAGGCCCCACAAATTCCCAAGATGCCACTGCCTCCTAGTCCAATGTAACCTGTTATTTTTGCTTTAAAGAATTAGGGCCTCATTACGAGTGTGGTTGTCCGAGGACTGCCGCACTCACGGTGACGATCGGACAGCCATACTCCAGGTGGTCTGACCGTCACATTACAACCCTGGTGGGCAGACCCACCAGAGGACCCCCGTCCCCACCCTGAATGTTGTTCCCAACGGGCTAACGGCAGTCACAGTTCAACTTGATTGCAACTCAGCTTTTCACCAGCCTTTCTATGGCAGGACCCCGCCATGGAAAGGCTGGTGGAAAGCCAGTGCCAGGGGCCGCTGGGGGGGCCCTGCACTGCTTATGCCATGGCATGGGCAGAGCAGGGCCCCCATTGCCCAGCCCCATCAAAATGCACACTGCCTACTTTGCAGACAGTGTGCATTCCGATGGTGCTGATATGCTACGATATTGGTCTCGGTTCACTTAAAGGAGCTGAGACCAATATCTTAGCACTGTTCCTGCCAGTCAGCCCAGCGGGAACATTGTAATAATCCTGGGGGGGTACACCACTGATGAAGGTGGCGTCTTCCCTGCCAGTTTGGCAGTTGGCTTGGCCGGCTGCCCAACTTATATTCAAGCCCTAAAAGCCTGATTTACAGTTTGGTAGAGGGGTTACTTCATCATAAATGTGACAGATTACTAGTTCTATAGGCTATAATGGAATTGTAATTTGATCGACGGGATATCAATCATGTTTGTGACAAAGTAACCCCCTCTGCCAAACTCTAAATCTGCCCTAATGTTCTTTATTTGTAGTCTTCACTGTTAACAGCATACACCGAGTTATACCTGTTCCTGTTTTGCCTTGTGCTGTAAATTATCAGCTCCTGTCATTCGCAGTGTATCCGCTCGTCTCCTCGTTCTGACAGTTGCTCCTAACTTGGCTGAGTAGAAGCAACAGCGCTTTCTGCTTTCAAGTTTAATGTCAGTAACCTTGGAGTGGACTCGGAAGAGTAACAGGAAGGGGGGTGGTGCTTCAAACGGGAAGCAGGAAACGAACACTTTGAGGAAGGTTCAGCATTGCCAAGTTTTCAGCCTGAATGTGTGACGTTTGTTTATTTGAAGTGTGCTTTAAAGTGACATGTCTGTTCGTTATGGGTAGTGACACCTTAACGAAATCACAAAGCCTAATCATTCGTGTTCCCAGCAATAATGGCTCTTGCAATTGGAGCTGCATAGTTCTGCAAGTATAGCCAATGCATACAAGGCCATACAAGTCAAAAGAGTTGCTTCGAACGCGGTAGGAATACCCCAGCAGCATAATTCCTTCTGTGAAAAATCGTTCCACCAGTAGTGGTCCTAACACTTACTGATACCTACACTAACCCATACCGCAGGCACAGTCAATTTTATCTTCATTATGCCCTCTCATGATGAAGTCGTTGCAGGGATACCTCCGGTTTGGTACAGGTGTCATGGGATGTAAAAATCGTGTGACTCCTTGCCAGCCATTCCCTGTAGTAGATTCAGTTACCTGGGTTTTTGCCTTGCCCTTGATAACAGGGGCTCCACCTAGTCACTTTGGATGATACAGTACTTCTCTTTTCCCTTTCTGATAAAATGTATCCAGCAGGCCACTTTGAAAGGCTAGTCTGAAATTCCGTTAGTTAATGTTATCACTCCATTAAAATGGCTCTTTAAAAACAAATCTGTATCACACTTTGGCTAGCACCACTTAGTGAAACCAACTCTTCCCTATTACAATTGATATAAACAATGTTAAAATTCGTTTTCATTAAACACTTACATTACCTGGGACCCACATCTACATATTCTTCCTTTCGACCCTCCACTTTTTACAGTGGGAAAGTGGGGCTTCAAGTAATTTCTGTAGATTTCAAGCGTTTTGAACTATTTCATATATATATATATATATATATATATATATATATATATATATAATGGGTAATTGTCAAACTAATATGTGTTTAAATATGGGTTTTCTGCATGATTTTCAGTGCTGTTTCTCACCAAAACGTAATGCCACTATACCGAAGGGCAAGAAGCTCTGTGTGGATGAGTATAATTGTGTCTAAATCCTTTCCAAATCATAAAAGTAAGGACTAGGATTGTCCACTCCCATTTTCCGTACTCTTTCACTCCAGGACTTCGAGTAGAAGCCTAGAAAATGCATAACTATGCCCTTTGGGCTCCTCAGGCTGACTCTGCTTGCAAGCTAGTTTGAGTCTGAGTAGCGAGTCGTAGCCCCAGAAATCAGTCAGAATTGATTGTTAGGTGGTTGCCCTTGTTATATTAGGTGATGTCTCAGGGGTGGAGGAGGGTAGAAAAGAGGTGGCAAGGGGTAGCACAGTGAATGAGCCAGTGAAAGGTTTCCAGTGTTTGAAATGGCAGTTGGATTCAAGATGGTGTTGGCATTACAGGTGGCACTCCTGAAGGCCTGCTGCACCATTCTTTGTTAGTGTACCACAGAGTGAAGAGGAAATCTAACCTCAGACCAGAAAGTAGATGTGGTGGGATCCCACACAGCTGATGAAATGGCTCCTAATATGGTCCACTGGGAGCAAGCACATGATGTGTGGGTGAGCAACGAGGTCAAGTGTGCTGTTTGTCCTTGCTTACCGCCAGGATTAGCCAATAAAGGCCTGGGCTACTTGTCTGGATCCCTCACTGCCCAGTAGAACTACATCTAAGGACTCCCTCCCATTTTTTTCTGAAGATGAGTCTGCCCTGGTGGTATCATTCAACCAAGGTGGGGAGTGGTTGCCTATGATGGAGCATGCCACATAAAGGGCCATATTTATACTCTGGTTGCGCCGAATTTGCGTCGTTTTTTTCGACGCAAATTCGACGCAGAACTAACGCCAACTAACGCCATATTTATACTCTGGCGTTAGACGCTTCGGGCGCCAAAGTGCCCGGAGTGTGCGTCATTTTTTAGCGTGAACCCCTTCCTTGCGTTAATGATATGCAAGGGAGGCGTTCCCGTCTTAAAAAATGACTCCCAGGCCTTTACGTGGTATTTATACTCCCGGGCAAAAGAGACGCCCGGGAGTGGGCGTGGCCAAAAACGGCGCATTTGCGCCGCTTTTTAACGCCTGGGTCAGGCATGGCGTTAAGGGACAAGTGGGCTCAAAATGAGCCCAGAGTGCCCTCCTCTGCCCCCAGGGACCCCCCCTGCCACCCTTGCCCACCCCAGGAGGACACCCAAGGACGGAGGGACCCATCCCATGGACATTAAGGTAAGTTCAGGTAAGTATTTTTTTTTTTTTTTTGTGGCATAGGGGGGCCTGATTTGTGCCCCCCTACATGCCACTATGCCCAATGACCATGCCCAGGGGACAGAAGTCCCCTGGGCATGGCCATTGGGCAAGGGGGCATGACTCCTATCTTTACAATGATAGGAGTCATGTTGATGGGGGATGGGCGTCGTTAAAAAATGGCGCAAGTCGGGTTAAGACGATTTTTTCGACGCAACCTGACTTGCCCCATTTTAAGACGCCCTAACGTCATTTTCCCCCTACGCCGGCGCTGTCTGGTGTACGTGGTTTTTTTCCACGCACACCAGGCAGCGCCGGTCTGCTTGCGCCGGCTAACGCCATTCCATAAATACGGCGCCCGCATGGCGCTTCAGAATGGCGTTAGACGGCGCTAAATTTTTTGACGCTAAACTGCGTTAGCGCAGTTTAGCGTCAAAAAGTATAAATATGGGCCAAAGTGTGTGAGGCTTCAGGTTCCTATAGCCCAACTAGGGTATTTGTTGAGGCAGGAACCATTTTGGTTAGGCCTGTTTTTCAGCCCATACACTTTTTTGTGTTGTTTTAGAGTTATGAGCCATCCAGAGGTACAGCTCTACAATACTTTCAGAGATTAGAGAGTTGCAAGATTTTCACAAGGGTCCTTCTTTCACAATCCTGCAAGAAGCATTGCAAAACATAAGGAGAGCTGCAAAAGTTACTGTTCTGGGTTTTTATGACTGTGCCCAAAAAGGAAGATCTTACAACTTTGATGTACTCTTGACAATCTGCTGTCTCAGGTAGCACCATTGTTTATGAATATATATTGTTTGCCTTTTAGACCTCCTAAGTTCTTTACATTCAGCGATGGCGCAACAATTATGGTGACTCTTACTTATCTGGAATGAGGAGACTTGGTGCTAAAGAGAGCAGCACCTTTGAAACATAACTTCCAATACAATGGAATACAGGTCCTTGGTTTCCCAAATTTCAGTGTGGGGGTGTAAAATAAAAGAAGGTAGATGTTGGAGATTTGCATTGAATTGCTAACCTTAGAAGTAACTTCTATGTTGAAGGGACTGGTGAGCTGAAAGTAATGCATAGAGAATAACACTTTTTTTTTCACTAATGTGGAACAACAAAGTAATTTTTGGGTGGTCTGAAGCCTGAAACATTGTTGGCTTTAGTTTGTTTCTCCTCAGGAACCAAAATGGAATACTAATTTGGTCAACCCGCTTCATCTACGCCAGAGCCGCACCTGGCACAACGACTTGTGGGGAATTTGTTCTCTAAATGCTGAAAACTTTGCTGAATGGACAGAATGTTACATTGATTATTACACCCCCAGGTGCCTTGCCAAACTACCCATGCACTTTTTGCCTGCCTTTCCACCCACTCACGCCCCATGGTATAAGTTATATCATGTCATGTTATGTTATGTAGATTATTCGTTTAGTAGGCTATAGTTTTCTCTTTCCATGTAGATGATATAGTTATTAGCTAATGTGGACTGCTATTGAGGTCTGTTCAATTTTGTTGATGGTTGTTTTTGTTGTGGAGTAGTCCGCAGCCTCCTGGTTTACATCTTCTTAATATACGAAGCTGTTAAACAAGAAAATGAATAAGCAGTCCAAGGGATACAAATGTATGTGAAATAACACAAAATGTTAATATATTCAAATTACAAATTATTTGAATATAATCATATTAGTGGTTACTCGTCACTCAGCCATGTAGTGCAATCTCTGGACAGTTGGCACACGAAGAAAACATATCACTTTTAATTGGCAAAAGCTCTTCAAAACATGAAAGACGTTTGAGAAATGGCTGAATAGCCAATAGCCTTTGCAACATATGCCAGGCTCCTAATGGAAATGTAGGCTCAGCTGCCCAAGTTTGCTAAAACAATTGTGAGACGTAAAATAGTTGGACACCTGCAGATAGGAAATACAAAATCTGGATTCTGGCTGCAGTGAAGCACTTTATGCTGGCGAAGAAGGTGATTGAGTGACGCTGGGCGGCACCCCCGGTCTGAGAAAAGCAGACCTGTCAGTTCAACGATGAGGAATGTGTCATAAATAGCCAGCAGAAGGATGCTACTGCCTTTGCGAGCATTCCTCCAGAAAGGGACGCCAGCACCAGCCTGGCTCCAGTGCGGGCAGATGAATAAAAGATGCTACACACACTGGGGAAATCGTCTGAGAGATGGTATTTTTGCAATAAAGAGGGAAATTGTAGTTTTCAATAGCCAGCAGATCCATCTGTTTCTTCTCTGGGAGACAGGAACCAATCCAAGTCTAGCTGCCACGGTGTTTACGTTAGGTTCCAGATATCTTGATGTACGCACTAGGTCTGTGCATTCCAAGACTTGAGGAAAGGCATATGCTATATGAAGAACCATGGGTACTCAGCAATAGCTGCAGTGGTCAACTGCGGGACTCCTAATGCCACAAAAATGCTGACATTTTGTCAATGACTTTGGAGTGGGTTAACTTCGTTTACATTTTTAGCATATCCGTGGGTGTAGATACACTCACCAAATTTTGAGAGTTAAGCTTGAAAATCATTATTTCCATGTGTACTTGTGGGATCGCTTAGAGTTACTTTGGTACGCATGCTTTACTCTTCATTGTGAGCGATGGTGCCCTATGACGTTCTGCAGTTCACTCAGTGAAGCATGAATGCTCTGTGTACCAGTAAGTACAACAACTCTTTAAGTACTACATTATAGTAATATATTTATAGCATACATATTGGTAACTGTGTAATATAGTCCAATATTGATCTAGGGGTTCGAGCGACATCGTAAGCCATGAGGCTAAAGGCCAAATGGTTTGTAAGTGTCACAAGAACCCCACGATGGCAATACTAGACCATATTGCACAAACTACCCATTATGCACTTTTTTTTACAAACCTTCCTGTATAAAAACAATCCTTAAAGCATTTTCCTTTTTCTGTGAGTGATGTGGAATGCATCACACATAAAAAGAGGAAGTAATGAAGAGAAATGAAGATGTTTCTGCCCATTACACTTGGGTAAGGGAGGCATACACTTTCGATGCATTCCCAGGTTTACTACTCTTTATAAATTTGATAATGTGCCAGAATCCATGGGAGAATGTGTGGGAACACCTGTACTCCACAAATTGAACACCTCCCTGCCGTAAGGTAACACAAGGAAGTGATATACGCTGTCTTGCGTAAGTTTGGATTTTCTGTACCATGCAGAGCCACGCAAGGTAGCTTTGCATGGCTGAATAAATTCCACTAAAGACCTCAGGGACTGTCACTATCTATGTTTTAAACCTGCAAGTGAGTCTACCTCCTATTAAGCTGCTCCTCCCCCATTCAAAGCTTGATTCCCTTGTTTTTAGCCTACTGTGAGAGCCCAAGTCTGGTTGAGGTAGTGGCTGTAGATCATGGTGTAACATGACATCACTCCTTTTCATGAGTAGATGCAGTGTTCAAAGCTGTTTTATTGGTTGCTTGTGGGATGAGGTAGAGACAGCTCCACACTCTTATTCTACGTCTCTTCTAGGACTAGCATTTGCCTTTCTGCCACAGGTTGTAATATATTTTTTAAGTGAGACATGTGGTGATAGAGCACGATTGGATGTAGCAGGACAATTGTACCATTGACCTAAATGATGAACAAGGGCATCTCAAAAAACATGATATCTGTTTTTCTCTTGATACCAGTGCAAGATCATCACACGTTAGGGCTAACCTCCTTCAATCTGCATATTCTTTCTTTATGCCTTTGCTTTGCAGTGTGCTGCAGTGCAGATTGATTTTCTTTTCTGGCATCCATATTTAAGCCATTCCCCTGAACAGTAATTCCACTGTACTTTTTTACCATGAAATTGTGTGGAACGTTGCATTAATGGCAGAGGACTTAACATAGGACTTGGCTGTTTGATATTTAGAAATGCAGGACTCTTTAGATTGTTCTCTTGAATGTTTACATAACAAACTGAGTCTTGGCATTTCTTGGGGTCAAAGTGAATTAACTTTCTGTGTGTTACATCTAGCTCAATCTCGATTTTTGCATAATTGGGAGCAATAACTGAAAGCCCACCACCTGTCGTTAGTGACCTGAGATTGTCCCAGGCTGCAAATATGTCAAGGAAAGACCTTACTACTGTGACCGCAATGGATGGCACCTGTGCTACCAGCAGAAATCCTAAATTTCTAGCGATTAGTCTCCATATTGAAGTGGCCCATAAAGGTCTATCACTAGTGATTCCCACATTATGGCCCATATTTATGGGCCTTGTGGTGCAGGGCAGCGCAGGACGTCACCTTGCAGCACTGCCTTATGTCACAGGGAAAGGGCAGGAATGTGCCGTATTTATCCAATACTGTGCATTCCTGCCCCTTACCTCTGCGTTGGCATTCTTTTGGCATCCCAGAGCCAATGCAGGTACTCCTGAACCATTGTGCAAGGGTGCTGTGTTGCAGACAAGATAGTGTTTGTGCAGGAAGTGATATCTTCCTGCACAAAAGCAATCCTGAGAGGCTGTTTCCTCTTTCTATTTGTGCTGCAGAATGCAGAGGAGAAATAAACATATTGCTCCTCATTAAGCCTCTCCCGGGGAGGCGTATCTTTTTGGCGCATTCCCAGATTTACAAGTTCTTGTAATTCTGTGAATTCATCGAAAACCATGAATGTTGTGTGGGAACACCCATGCAACACCCATGGAAACTCCTCCCTGGTACAGAATAATGTAAGGCAGTGATTTGCACTGAATGACATTACTCGTAATTTATGAAGCCATGCAAGGCCACGAATGGTGGATTTGCGTGGCTTCATAAATCTCACTTTAGGTTTGCGTCACTCTTGCATCACGTAGTATGGTGCAAGAGCGACGCTAAGCAGGCCATAAATATGGCTCTATATATGCTGGGTTCACTGTCTGCACTTTTTCTGGATGTTATGTTAACATTAATTGTAAAGCGTTCATCTTCCTACGTTTCATGATGGTTTGCTTGTGCTGTAGCACATATGGTATGTCTTTACCGTATTGTCCAGCATGGTGTCTATTTTCGAAAAACGAACATTGTCATAATGTAATATTTTTTGTGGCTATTGCCCTTCACTGGCTCAGGGTTAAACTATTGTCTGTTGAAGTTAATATAGTCCCTTTACAGTGATTAACACATAGCTAGTGGGTTAGGGTGCGTGTGTCTGGAAATGAAGTCTGCTGTATTGCCTCTTTCCCAAGCATGCAAATTATTCTGAAGTTACAGTACATCAGATAAATTCCATATTCTCTTGACACATAACAGCATCTTGGCTTAGTACATTTCCACTGATCGCTGGAAGGGCTGATAAAACAATCACAAAGGTTAAGGGATTACCAGTTAGTAACGGGGATGTATTCTAAGGCCCAGAAAACAACTAGACGTTTTTTCACTGACTTAGAGGAGGCGTGTTCAATTATGTTCTCTGTTCTGACTGCACATGAACTTTTTTCTATTTGAGTTCGCAGTTGTGTTTATTGCGAATTTGGTGAATAGGTCAGAATCTAAGTATATTCTGTGTTCTTCAAACATCACATCGTGTTCGATCTTCTGAAATTGTGTTTCACACTCAGTATATCAGGTGAGTGACTCATCTTGGTGTGTGCATTTTCTGAGTGGTGCTCGCATGGTGGTAAAGTCTATAGGGCATTCCACAGCTTATAATTCCTGGAGATAGCGGCACATCCCCAATTACCTCTGATGTAAGCATGTTCGATCATTTTGCAAACGTCTCCTGGTCTAGTTGCATTCCTTCTCCCAAGCTTCTGTGCCTGTAAGTTTTCAGTTTGGTTACCTTAAACTCACATTTGTTGAGGTTCTAGGCATCTCCTGCTTCCTCCATGGCATGGATTGTGCATAGCATAGTCACTCTTCTCTATTGTTTACCCAATATCATCACAGTAGTTGAAAACATTTCAGGTGATTAGAATTGTCTTTCTTGCTACCTCATGAATTTTTCTGCAGCCGAGGAGATGTTCAAGTTGAGGCACTTCTAACAATTCAGCCCTGGTGTGTTGAAAAAGTAGTCATAAAGTATGATTGCCAATCCAACTGCATTTGCTGTCGCACTTGGTATAGGTCCAGCTTGGATAATGTGCAGGATCCATTAAGTCAGCTGATCTTCTCTTTGGTGTGTAGGCTCTCAGTATCCCTTATGGCTGTGTTTATCGGACACATCTACAATGAATTGCATTTTCTTTGTAGCTTGTTTTAAAAAAACAAGACTCTGGGGGAAATCCACAGGGTAGGATGTCTAGTCAGTTCAGTGATATCCTGGCCAAAAGACGTTTTATTTCTTCATGTACGTGTTCTGCAATGTGACATTTCGGTCATTGGGTCCAGCTTCTGCAAATATGAAATTGGATGTACATGTCTTTTAGCATTTTTGGACTCTGAAAACTGCAGGAAACTGTAATACAGTGTGGAAGGTGCAAACCAAATTAAGGTCATATTCATTGCTCACATAAGCAGTGATATGACAATGCTAAGTGTTAGACCTGATATCCTTAGGGTGGTCACCCCTAACATTTTGCCTGCCTCCCTCCACTTTTTGGCCACAGTTTTTGCTGGTTTTAGGACTCTGCGCAATTAACAACTGCTAACCAGTGCTAAAGTGCATATGCTCTCTCCCTTAAAACATGGTGACATTGGATCATACCCAATAGGCTTATTTAATTTACTTATAAGTCCCTAATAAAGTGCACTACATGTAGATTAAATGCTACTTGTTGGCCTGCAGCACTGATGGTGCCACCCACTTAAGTAGCCTGTTAACCATGTCTCAGGCCTGCCATTGCAAGGCCTGTGTGTGCAGTTTCACTGCCAATTGGACTCGGTATTAAAAGTACTTGCCAAGCCTAAAACTCCAATTTGTCTACATATAAGGTGGGCCCTAGGCAACCCCTGCTGTGTAGACAAAAGGCAGGACATATACCTGTGTAGTTTACATGTCCTGGTAGTATAAAAGGCCTACTCCATTCATAGGCTAACATTAGGGCTACCCTCATTTACTGTTTGAGTGGTAGCTTCTGATCTGAAAGGAGCAACCAGGTCATGTTTAGTATGGCCAGAATAGTAATACAAAATTCTGCTGACTGGTGAAGTTGGATTTAATATTACTATTTTAGAAATGCCACTTTTAGAAAGTGTACATATCTCTGCACTTAAAACCTTCTGTGCCTTACAATCCACGTTTGGCTAGGTTTAGTTGACAGCTCCCTTGTGCATTCACTCAGACAAAACCCAAACGTAGGATGCTCAGTCACACTTGCACACATCTGCATATTGAATGGGCCTTCCTGGGCTGGGAGGGTGGAGGGCCTGACACTTACATGTCAAAGGACAGTAGCCTGCCCTTACACAAAGTAATGCCACACCCCCTACTGGGACCCTGGCAGACAAGATGGAACTGAAAGGGGACCTTTTGCACTTCAAAGCCACTCTTTGAAGTCTCCCCCACTTCAAAGGCACATTTGGGTATTTAAACAGGGCCTCTGCCCCTACCAACTCAGACACTTCCTGGAGAAGAAACTTTGAACCAGAACCTGCAGCCTGCCAAGAAGAACTGTCGGGCTGCCCAAAGGACTTACCTGGACTGATTTTCTGAGAGGGACTGCCGCCTTGCTGTTTCCCTGCTGCCTTGCTGCTCTCTGGCTGTGCTGAGAAGTGCTCTCCAGGGGCTTGGATAGAGCTTGCCTCCTGTTCCTTGAAGTATCAGGACCAAAAAGACATAATCTCTGCAAAGAACTCCTTGTGCGGTGAAAAATCGATGCACAGCTTGCGAGAAATGATGCACAGCCTGCATTGCGGTGAAAAATAAACCGAACGCCGAACTGGAACAATGCATCTGACTTCCCGACGAGGAGATCGATGCAGAGCCAGTGTTGGAACTGGGACTTTGATGCACGGCCCACCAGATCGATGCAAAGCTGACCCGGAACGACGCAGCCCGACTTCCTAAGAAGAAATGACGCAGCGCCTGCAGTCTGTTAGGAATTTCCACGCATCTCCCACCAGATCGAACCAGCTCCTGGGGCTTCGTCCTGCAAGTGCCAGATTTCAACGTATCATCCACGGGGCATCCGAAAACTCCACAACCCGAAGAGGATCCAAGTCTGTGTGCCGGAAATCCATGCAAAGCCTTCCCTGTGTGAAAAATAAATGACACATTGCCTGTGTGCGTCGGAAATATCGACGCACACCTCACCCGTTTTCCACGCATCTCCTCCTCTGCGGTCCCTTGCAGAGAATTTGAACTCAAACCAGGTACTTTGTGCTTGCAAGAGACACTTGTTGCTTTTTAAGTGACTAAAGATACTTTATATCATTTTTACAGTTATATTGCAACATATATTTATTTATATTTATTATTTATTGAATCTTGATCATTTTTGACCTGCATCGTACCATATAAATATTATATATTTTTCTAAACACTGTGTGGTGTAATTTTGTGGTGTTCTACTGTGTTATTGCATGATTATTGCACAAGTACTTTACACATTGCCTTCTAAGTTAAGCCTGACTGCTCAGTGCCAAGCTACCAGAGGGTGGGCACAGGATAATTTGGATTGTGTGTGACTTACCCTGACTAGAGTGAGGGCCCTTGCTGGACAGGGGGTAAGCTGACTGCCAACCAAAGACCACATTTCTAACATTGGTTATCTGCGGTGAGGATAGGACTTGTATTTGTGCAGTGACATACAATAGTAAAGTGTTCACTACCTACCCACAGTTGAAGGTCAACTTGATTTTTTATCTTTTTTTGCAATTTCATTTTCTACCTGACATTTTTAATTAAATCCTCACTCAACATGTCTCTGGCTGGGTCTCAAGCAAAAGATGGAGATTTTGACCTAGCCATGCTGGAGACATATATTGTTAAACAGCTGAAAGGGTCCTGCAAGGATATGGGAGTACCTACCAAAGGTGCCTCCAGAAAGTAGGAATTCCAAATGGCGCTGAGGTCCTGGACAGAAGCCCATTCTGATGAGAATGTTGAAGAGGAGGTTCCAGAGGATGGCCCCTCTGAGAATTGTTTTCCAGTAGTTGAGGATGTTACAACTGTGATTGTGCCCCCTGCCAAACCAGGGAGCTGTGTCTCTAGCTATGGCCTGACCGCAGAGGAAAGGAGGGAGGAGAGAGAATTTAATTACAATGGCAAAATTAAAAATTGAAGCTCAACAGGAGGAGAGGAGGGCAGAGAGAGAAGCCAAACAGGCTGAAGCTGAGAGAACAACCAAACAAGCCGAGCCTGAAAGGGCTTTGGATGAGAAGAAGATTCTTCTGGCTCATGAACTGCATCTCAAAGAGCTGGATATCAAGGCAAGGCAGTGATGGTGGCAGCACACATGCAGGACCTGTTGGGGAAAAGAAGGTTCCTATACCCAAGTGCCAAGTTATGTGGTGGGAGATGACATTGATTAGTGGTTGGCTGCTTATGAAGTTGCACTAAGGGCTCCTGGGGTCTCTGAGGAGCAATGGGGGACGGCCTAGTGGTTTTATGTACCAGTAGTGGGGAGGGACACACTTAATACACTAGATCCAAAAGATCAAAATGTATATGCACCCATGAAAGCCACTTTAGTTGCCAAGTTTGGGCTGACTCCTGAGAAATACGATCAGAGGTCCAGGGACAGCACCAAACTCGCCACACAAACTTGGGTAGACTATTTTGATTTCTCCAATAAGGCACTGAAACGATTGGTGCAGGGCAGCAAAGTAAATGATTACAAAGAATTATATGATTTGATTCTGAGAGAGCATATGCTCAGTATTTGTTTTACAGAGTTGCGCCAGCATTTAGTATACAGTAAGTTGACTGATGCTACGAAGCTTGCTGAGGAAGCGGACCTCTGGGTTAGCACCAGAGTGTCAAAAGGCATGTGGGGGGACACCCACAAAGGTAGTCAGGGTTCCCAACAGAAGAAGGGGGGGACTTAAACATAAGGAGTTCTCCAAAGGTCTCCAAAAGCTCAGATCCCACATGGAGATGCTACGTTTGCCTGAGTGGATCTGCATGACCACAAGGTCCATGGCTGCCTGGGAAGGGAGTCAAGGGCATCTGGAGCCTGGAACAATGGCCCAGACAGCTGCACAGAGCAAGGGGCACGGGAAACTAGCCCCAAATATTTCCACGGTGGTGTACGTAGTCCCAGAGAAGAAGGCCCTTGAGCCAACTAGGGAGGATATTGCCGACCTGGGTAACCTGCCTGAACTTGCTGGCTGGCAAGTAGAGGGTGGGCAAACCAGGAAGGAAATCTGCAAGGAGCAGAAGGAGTGCCCCACTCTTGAGGGTCTGATGCAATAGGCCTCAGCCTAAGCAGAAGGGGAAGCCTCCGACAATCACCATATATATTGGGAGAATGATCTCCTATACAGTGAGCCTAAGGTACTGGCCGCTGGGGCAGCACATGTGCTGCTGGTCCCTTAGTGTTACCGGGCCTTCCTACTGGGCCTGGCTCATGACATCCCCCTGGCAGGACATTTGGGCCAAGACAAAACCTTTGCCAGGCTTGTCACCCACTTCCATTGGCCTAGAATGCTGGTAGCTTCAGATAGCTTCTGTGGGGCCTGTCCCACCTGCCAGGCTAGTGGGAAGACAAGGAAAAGGCAAAAGGGCTTAAGGCCCCCCGATCCCACTCCCCATCGTTGGCACCCCCTTTGAAAGGGTGGGCATTGACATCATAGGTCCCTTGGGCCCCAAAACCGCCCTAGGCAACAGATTTATCCTGGTTTTGGTGGACCATGCCATTCGCTACCCAGAGGCAATCCCTCTGAGGACAGTGACTGCACCGGTGGTGACCAGAGCTCTGTTGGGAACATTTATCCGTTGCGGGTTCCCAAAGGAGGTTGTGTCTGACAGAGGCACAAACTTCATGTCAGCATACATGAAGTCCATGTGGGATGAGTTTGAACCTACTGGTTTACCACCCCTTACCATCCGTAATACAATGGGCTTGTTGGCAGATTCAACAAGACCCTAAAAGGCATGATCACTGGCCTACCTGATGCCGTGAGGCATAAGTGGGACATCCTCTTGCCATGCCTTCTCTTTGCTTATAGGGAGGTGCCCCAGAAAGGGGTGGGGTTCAGCCCCTTTAAACTTCTCTATGGTCACCCTGTCAGGGGATCACTAAGCATAGTGAAGGAGGGATGGAAGAAAGCTCCCAAGAAACCTCCCCAGGATGTGGTCAGTTACATGCTGGCCCTCCACAACCAGACACAGCACTTCTGGAAGCAGGCAAAGAGCAACCTTGTGGCCAGTCAAGAGGTGATGAAGGAGTGGTATGACCGAAAGGCCACTCTGGTTGAATTCTCACCTGGTGACAAAGTTTGGGTGATGGAGCCAGTAGAGCCTAGAGCTCTCCAGGACTACTGGACTCGCCCATTTGAAATCAAGGAGCGGAAAGGGAAGGCCACTTACCTATTGGACCTCAAGACCCCTAAACATCCCCTAAGGGTTCTCCACCACAACCGACTAAAGCCTCATTTTGAGAGGTCTGAGGTCGATATGCTCCTTGTGACAGATGAGGGCATGGAAGAGGAGAGTGAGCCTCTCCCCGACCTCTTCTCTGCCAAAGAAAGTGATGGGTCAATGGAGGGTGTCAATCTCTCTGACTCCCTGACTCTAGATCAGAGGGGAGACTGCTAAGAGTTTCTAACACTGAGGAATCAGGAAGTGAAAGTATTGTGTCTTTGGACATGTACATCATCAACCTGGGGCATTTGTTCATATTTTAGTGTTTCAGTAATGTTCTTATATTTACTGGCAGAGTAGTAAACCAAAGAACATACATTGATATGGGATTTCGAGGCTTTGTCTTCATTTTCTCGTATTTGATGTGCCAGTGATGTTGCAAGACACTTCAAAGTTCAGTACAAATGGGGCTGTGTATGTCCTTACTCTCAGGTATCTGGAATCTGTCTTATTGTTGCTTTCTTATGTTTATTTGTTCTCCCTTTTAGCCACTGGATGTGTGTCAAGCCTTGGGTATCATCGTGCATATTCTCACATCCGTCTCACTATCCAGGGAGTTGCCTACAGCTTCAGGGTGAGACCTCACAGGTTACCAGTACAGTCACTGGCCAGCTCCCTAGGCCAGAAGGCAGACGCTCCCTATCTGCCTCAGAGCACCAAGCGAGGGCTCTCTGGCCAATCCTAATGCTGCTTTCATTATGCCAGCAGCATGAAAGCAGCGTTAAGAGTGGTCGCAGGGCAGACTGGGAGCCTGTGTCTGCAAGTGGAGACAGAGCAGTGGAGTGGCACAGCGCGGTGCAGTAAGCTTTTAGTTAAATTAAAAAATGTATTGTGCCTTGTGATCACGCCTCACTTCCCCCCGCTCGCCACGCACCTTGCCGCCTCTTTACCTCAGGGCGAGCTGCAAGAGTCCACAGTTGAAAGGGCTGGCAGGTGCAGATGTACATCCTGGGCATGTGACTGCAGGACAGGCTTAACACATAATACGTTCCACTCTCTTGTTGCCAGTTACTATGCTGTGTCATACCTCACTCCTGTTAATAAATCTCTGTTTCTCTTTTAATAACCCTATCTGTTACTGGTTCTACTCCTGTTCCATGATTGTCCCCAAACAAGTTGCTCTCCCGTACTGTAGGCCAGAAATTACCCTTTCTACTCCTTAGCTCCTCTTCTTAACATTTCCTTCTAGTTACTTCTGATTGGACACTGAACTGTGAATAATTTCCACAAGTTGTTGATAATATCAAAATGAGAATGCAAACTTGTTTCTGTGAGAAATTCCTGCCACACCTGTAGTAGCATTGCTCCGAATCAAGGTTTTCTTTGAAGAAATGCATGTTCAAAAAATAACAAGCATTTGCAATACAATGGGTCTCTCGTTTGCTCGAGTCACAGCTATTAGTGTTGTAAATTCCTAACTGGACCTTTCTTGCCACATAACTTGAAAATGAAAAGTAAAACAGTTTACATAAGCCAGCCAATTCAAAGCATCAAGGCCAACATAAGCGTGAGTGCATTTTCTGGCAGTACAATGTATCAGCAAACGTGCAATTATCCATGTAACAGGCTCGAGGACCAAGTAGGTAACAAAACTGCCCCAAGGAGGGACACGTTGGTTTGTAGCTATTTTAGTTCTAGCTCCATGTACGTTATTTCAGCATACTAGGCCTGCCGCTGTGCACTTTAACCTAGATATATTTTATTCAGCTTCATTTTATTATTCTTACAATAGCCACTCTTGCGGTCTTGTTTCATTTCTCTCTATCTAGCTGTTTTGGCCTAGGCCAGCACCACGTTCTCAAACAAGACATTCTTGTTCACTGTGTGCTTCTTTCAAGGCTGCAGTTAAATAGGTTGCCGGTGAACATGGTACAAGTTTTGTCTCTGCCATTCATAGAAAAACACATATCCTTACGTAGGGACATTTTCTCAGAACATCAGCTATTTTATTATAAAAACACTTCCCTGTCCATTACACGGTAGAGGGAGATTCCAGCCAGAGAACCACAACTGTATGCTGATTGCTGAACGCTTTGCTACAGCTGCTTATGCTTTTGCTCAGGTATGGGGATGATGTCTTCCCAGGGGAACCAGAAGGGCAGAATTAGAGCTTAACACGCTGTGCTCTATTATAGCCTAGGAAGGAATTAGTCTATTGACTCTAGTGACAATATGGTAGTGTTATTTCTATGCATTTCTCTTCTTGTCACAATTTTAATCTTGTCATGCTGTATCGTCCTGGTTATTGCAGCCCATGCTTTGCTATCTAAGATGCAGTTGCTTCATTAAAACATTATTTAAACATATAGGCCCTCACTACAACCCTGGTGGTCGGTGTTAAAGCAGCGGTAATACTGCCAACAGGCCGGCGGTAAAAAAAATGGGATTTGGACCATGGCGGTTACCTCCATCCAAAACCGCCACTTTAACACACTGACCCCCAGGGTGGTAACAGCCGCTGGGCTGGAGACTTCGGTCTCCTGCCCGCCGGCCGCCACAATCCCACCCTCGGGATTACGACCCGGCCTACTGCCATGGTTTTCGTGACAAACATACCGCCACGAAAACCATGGTCTCCCCCGGCCCCCTCCCCAGAGTCCTCCCCTGCCCTCCCCCTCCCGCTCCTGCCCCCGCACATATACACACCCACATGCGCACCCATATACAAACATGCACACATGCATACCCACCAACACCCATGCATGCTCACATACACACCCACACACAGAATTACACACCAACATACCTTGTCACACACATGCATTCACAACACTCACAATCATTCATTCGTGCATGCATCCTACGTGACTCACACCCGCATGCACGCATACCACTACATACACATCCACACCCCCACATACACACAACACCCCTCACCCCCCTCACTGGTCAGAGAACCTGACTCACCTGCTTGCAGGGGGTCCTCCGGCTGGAGATGGTCTGCGGCACTGGTCAGCAGCAGCGTCCACCAGCAAAATACCGCCAGGCCGTATCCTTGCTCCTGATATGGTCGGTGGTGTTTTGCTGGCGTGGTGGTGCTGCTGTCAGGAGCACTGCCTTACCACCGTCCGTCGCCATGACCGTCGGCGGTGATTTGCCAGCATTCTGGCGGAATACTGTCGGCGGTCATGATATCGGTAGTCGCCTGGTAGCCACGGCGGCCGTATGTTGGCGGCCGTCGCAGTGGCAGTAGGCGGTCGATAACGCCAATGTTGAAATGAGGGCCACAATGTCTCTGTTTGTCATTGTGTATGTGAGACTAAAGTAACTGAGAGAAACGGATGAGACCTGAGTGACCACGGTTTCCCCGAGAAATCAATTATGTCATGCGCTCGGCTGCCCAATCATCCCTGCCCTAGGGTGGAGATGAGGCACTGCTAGTTAACCAGAGCAAAACCCAGATTGGAGCAACAAGTGTCACCTGTGGTGGGTCAGACTCAGTCTCCCACACCGCAGGCGATTCTGCCGCTCAAAATCCGGTAATCTCATTAGAATAATGAGAGCCTACTTGGCAATGTAAAGCATTTAACAATTATAAGAAAGGATGTTTGAAGGGCAAGCCTATGAACAAGGGATAGTGATGGGCGTACGGTGAGCATGGCTAAAAGCCCACAATGACATTACAACAGGCCAGAGCGCTTGCTCGCTCAACCTAAAACAGCATGACTATAATGCCACTAAAAGTGTCATCTTTCGTACCAATTAATTATAAGTACCAGGTGGAGATTTAGGACTCCCTTCAGTGGAACAATACTCACTAGCCCTACAGCTATCGCAATCGGCTTATATGCTTCCCAGAACTCCGGACCCCCTGCAGTGGGTAGCTACAGAGAAACTCCTACGGGACCAGCACGAAGGGCAAGGAGGGTTATATACTGATCGTCCCCGACTGCCCAACCCTGTCCTTACAGCAACAAACGCGGCATGGCGTAGGGCTTACCGCCTACTAGGAGTACATCCCTTCTTACACACCCAAGCCCCCACAGAGGTTAACAATTGCATCAAAATAGGGGGAATCATCCTACAATGGCCTCAATGGAACATTGCCGGTATCCGCTGTATAGCCCAAATCATAGATGGCGACCGGCTCTGGCCCTTTGATAACCTAAGAGAGGAGTTCGACATTCATAATAGTAAAAAATGGCGTTACCTACAGCTTAAGCACTGCCTGCATAAAGCACTGGGAACCCTCTCATTGGAGGTCAAGGCCTCACCAATTGTCGCCTATTTACAGACATGGGGTCGCCACAGAGGTGTGATGGCCGGCTTATATGAAGTACTAGTAAATCATCTTTATTCGCAACCTCTTCTTGAAAGGTTGCACCTCAAGTGGCAAGGCCGACTTGGGACCACCTATACCGAGGAGGACTGGTTGGACATTCTGGAAGCCCTCGACAGAGGCACCCGAGATGCCCGACTGAAGTTCTGCCTCTTTAAAGTCCTCCAGGATTGGTACTGGACCCCCATGAAACTCTTTGGGGCGGGTCTTATACCATATGCAAGCTGCTGGCGTTGCGCGGATTCTCACTGTGACTTATTACACATTCTGTGCCACTGCCCATCGATACAACCCTTATGGGATGCTGTGCACCACACCCTGGCTGACTCCCTTCAGATACCACACCCGATCCCGCCGCCACTTGTCCTTCTCCACGACATGCATCCATATCCCCCCTCTGCCACGATCACAACAGCGATTACTACATACGGCACTCACCACAGCCAAAATTTGCATACTCCGCACTGGAGATCCAGCACCGCTCCAACCCCGGCAGAACGGATGACTGCTATGATCCAAACCGCTACACACGAATGGGTAATCTATAATCTACAGGACCAGGAGGCCTTGTTTACAGAAATTTGGAGACCTTTCCTAGTAGGACCGTAATTAACAAAAGCCTTTCCCCTCCTAACACCTATCACCTCTATCACCCATCCCTTCCCCCCCGATCCCACACCAGCTGGTGGACAGCCGACAGATGTCAACCTGGTCCCCCCCTTCTCTTCCTTTCCTCTCGTTCCCCATCTCGCCAATACTCACCTCCATTCTCACTTCCCGCGCCAACGTACACCCTCTCTTTCCCCGACTCCTAGATCACCTATCTCTGGCAGAACTCCTCGGCCCCACAATGTTTTTCTATAGCCTCGTTCTTCTTAACCCCCACCCCCCAAGCCGAAGTTCTCTCCCCCTCTTTCCTTTCTACCCACCTTAAATTAGCCTGACCAGTGCAGAACTACTAGACCTGCCCCCAAGAGGTTAAAGCTGTCAAAGACACCCACCCAGACTTCTCTCGATCCCTCTTCCTCCCAATTAACGAGGAAGTGACCCCTAAGGTACGGTAGAGGCAATAGCAGATAACTTACCCATACTGTACTCTATACACAACCGATTGACCCTTAGAATATCTGCCCCTTTCAGCTACCTTTTAACCAGCAGGAAAGATATTAACAGAATGCGCCGGGACTTCACTCTCTCGTCAGATGGTACCACAGCCCAACACCAGCGCGCATACACATCTATAAATTGGAGTTACATACCTCCAACATCCCGTGATAAGACACCCCTAGGAGCTTACCCGCCCTGATCCCCCCCTCCCTGGTCACTTGAATAAAAACGACAATTACGTCCTGAATTACCGCTCAATTCCCTCCTCCACGCCCACACCCTGGATACTCCACACTTAACATTCTGGACCTCGCGACCCATAATATAAGTATACATATACATACTTATACATAAGCTCACATAATATTTCATGATTCGAAGAAAATCATCAACATACTCTCTAATCTACCCTGGCTCGCTGACCTAACCCTCCCCGTCCCCATCCCCAGTTTTTTTCCTTTCTGTCCACCTCAACTTCTCCCCCCTCCCCTCTTCTCCCTTACCTATCTCCGTCCCTAATACATTTTTCCACCTCTCCCCCTCCACCCATCTCTATATCTCCCCCAACCTCATATCATATTATTCATATTATCTTTCAGTTTATCTTACTCATATGTTAACCGTGAAGCTAGCCTTTGTTATGAAGCATATGGGCGATATCCCACAATGTACACTGTAATATCCTTTAATTTCCAATAAAGATTTAAAAAAAAAAAAAACACAGTATGGCTGATGAACCTCTACACCGAATTAAGAAGGAGAATTGCTAGCTGCTTACTTTACAAAACAATACCTTTTTTTCTTTTAATGTGAACAAAACATTTTTTTCGATTCTCATTTTTGATCCGAGTGTAGATTTTATTCGTCTGTATTTGTTGCATGGTTTATGCTATTGTATACGCTCCACAGTAGATAACTTAGCAAACTCATATCAGTCACATCACTGGAATATTAGAAAGTCACAATTATTTTAAGTACATTTCCCAAAATGTTATCCGCGGTTGCCTTACACAGTTGATTGGATGCAATAACTGGAATGTAAAATTCCCTCTGGGGGCTGCGTCGTAGAGTACGGGCACTTAATTGCTTTAGCTCCGTTTTCCATATGCCGATTCATCTCCCATAGCAAATGAAAGGAGTCTCCGGGGTCTAGGACACTGTGAAATACATTTACCAAAACCCTGTCATCGGTCTTTACTCGTGCAGAGCTCAAGAAAACCCATCCCTGTCCTTTCTCGGCTCTTCGCCAATACGTACAGCCACGGCCACACGCATCCCGCCAGTGCAGAGCAATTAACTTATTCTTCCTAACCAACACCTTTAAAGGGGGAAACTTCATTAAATTGAATGCATTGTTCAAAATGTAATTAGACAAGAAACATTCAAGAAGGCTACAAATTATACCACAAATGTGCTTGAGTCCAATTAAAATGGCATTTCCAGCACAGGAAGGAGGCGTTTTCGTTTCCTAATAAGAGATGGGTTCACAATAAAGGAAAAGAAAATACCTAAAACGAATGCCTCATTGGGGCTATGAATGTCCCATTAGCATACATAATGGGGACTAACTGAGCGTCGTCTTGCGCATTTGATCGTTAAATGTCATGCATGCTTCCCCTTTACTTTACCCTATAGTGTTTTTTTCAACAACATTATTAGATTATGAAATTAGAAGACAACAAACGTGGATGACTGGGCAGAGTAACGCTGCCTAATCACGAAAGCACTCTACCATGTTGGATTTCTACATTAGAGATCACAAGTTTAAACTAGTGTGTTGCTAATAAAGCAGTAAACTTCGTAAAAAAATTTAAAATAAGTATCAGGTTGATGGTAATGCCAAAGTCAAAATATATAAAATCCAATGCATGTGTTTAGTTCACTATTGTTTTATTCTATCCCACTACATTTAAAAGTGATGAAGATTAATTGAGCTGTTTACTCATGGTTTTGGTGGTACGCCCCCTAGAGTCACACAAGAAGCATTCACTGTTTTTTTACATCAACATAAGCCAACATCATAACCAGCAATCATGACTCTCAATAACAAGGACAGGCAGGTACTGATGTGCTCATCATAAATGAATCAGAGACCCCAAATTAAACTCAATATCAAGAAAGTCAAACAGCAAGCAACAATCTGCATGCTGAGACAAGGTGATGTCCTACACTGGCACAGTGAGAAATTAACGTACACTCAGAAATTAAAACACAGCCACTTGCTGAGATGGGCACAGTGGGATCTATTCACAAACTGTATGCATAAAGTAGAATTACAGTAGTAATACTAAATGCTATCTACAAACCAACAAACAGAGGACTCTGTGTCTCCTATCTTTTCTGTTGGGGGGGTGTATGTTTGAGTAGTAAATCTGGGAGGGACAAGGTGAAGTGACAGGAATTTGAGGAATTTATATTACTAAGTGGGGCATTAAGGGAAATTTCAAGTAAGCTTTAGAGTGGGACATAGCAATAAATACACACCCAAAAAAAAGAATAAGATCAGTGTTGTTCACAAACTTAAGGTTTGACCACATGAGGAAAGTAAAACGGACATTTTATTCATTTGAGTTACAGTTCGGATCCAGGAATGTTAAACTTGCACAGATATAACTTGCGCACAATTTAAATAATACTTAGTTATCATCGAATGTCTATTTTTTTAATAGTACGTAATGATACAGAGAGAAAAGGAATCAAAGTTACTGTACATTTTGGGAACTTCACAAACTTTACCACAAAAATGTCGAGGGATGATAAAGGGGTACAACGGCAGTTCTAATCATTGGAACAGGGCCATAGTTAATAAAAAAGGGGGAGGGTGTGTGGGGAGAGAGAAAAGTGGGGGGAAGAGAAGCGAGAACATTAGAAAGTTGGGAAATGAGGAGGGGGGAGGGAGGGGAAGGCAAAGCTAAGGCCGAAAAATATTGTGGTGCCTGGAGATGCATATCTCACTGTGATGGGTTATGTCCTGAAGCGATCGTGTCACGTGGGCCTGTTATGTCCCAATATGCTGCGCCCCCTCGCGCCTACAATTGAAGTATCTGGTAATGAGTCATCAAATCAATTGTCAATGTGTAGACTGGCTCTGCCGTCTGTCATTGCAGCTGTAATTTGTTGAGAGCCAGGTTAGAAGGTACCGTGTACAGGAGGAAATGAAGAGCAAAGGCCGACAGCCATCAGCAGGACACATCTGCGGAGCCTGCGTTTGATTGTACTGTATAGGCGGTGTTTCGAAGAGGAAGGGGTGGGGAACAGTAATCGGTCGGCCCTTCTGGTGAGAGGGAGGTAAAGGTGTTAAGCGAATAATAAGGAAAGACAAATTCGAGAGAGGCAGCCTGTTAGTCAGGTACAATACTGTGAAATATGACAATGGGTAAAGTGGCAGTACGGAGACTTTGCAGCACTACTCAGGGGATGGGTACTAAAATCTTCAAGGGTGGTAGAGTAGAACAGCCAGTCATATTAGGAGAGAGATGGTGGAAAAGAAGAGAGGAAGGAGGAGAGGTGAGAGGTAAGAGAGGAACTGGTGTCAGGGAAATAGTAGAAGGCACTTAGGAGGGGGGAGGGATGGAAGTGTGAGGAGGAGGGGTCTCATAACTGTTATCAGAGGCCTTGGGGTGGCAGTCACTGTTAGTTCTACCGTCTGGGTGAGGGGCGCATTGGGCTGTGAGCAGTGAGGGAGGAGGTGGGGGAAGGAAATGGAAAAGGAAAAGGGGTGAGGAGGGGGTGGGTGGGGTGAGGGAAGAGTGCAGGTTATGTGGAGTGGTAGTTAGCATAGGTGTGAGAGGTGTGGGGGATATCTGGTGTTTTTGCTATGAAAACAATGAAATGATGAAAACAAGGACAGGGATGGGCGTGATTTGAGGATGGCCAACGGTGTGCAGATCATGACGGTGTCTCTTTGAGTAAGGGGGTCCACACCTCATTAAATAGGGTAGTCTGATCCTGCAGGTTATAAATGACTCTTTCGTGTGCGGCAATGCAAATCATTGCCACTATCCATTCCTCCGGGGTTGGAGAAACGACTGATCTTCAGTGGCTGAGGATGCAACTCTTTGCAGTTGCTAGTTGTACGGAAATACCTCTTTGCCATGGTTATCCCCTGACATTTTGCCTTTGCTGATGCTAATTTTTGATTGAAAGTGTCCTTGGATCCTGCAAACCAGGCCCCAGCACCAGTGTTCTTTCCCTAAACTGTACCTTTGCTTCCACAATTGGCACAGCCCTTGCACTCAGATAAGTCCCTTGTAACTGGTACCCCTGGTACCAAGGGCCCTGATGCCAGGGAAGGTCTCTAAGGGCTTCAGCATATCTTATGCCACCCTGGGGACCCCTCACTCAACACATGCACACTGCCTCACAACTTGTGTGTGCTGGTGAGGAGAAAATGACTAAGTCGACATGGCACTCCCCTCAGAGTGCCATGCCAACCTCACACTGCCTGTGGCATAGGTAAGTCACCCCTCTAGCAGGCCTTACAGCCCTAAGGCAGGATGCACTATACCACAGGTGAGGACATATGTGCATGAGCACTATGCCCCTACAGTGTCTAAGCAAAACCTTAGACATTGTAAGTGTAGGGTAGCCATAAGAGTATATGGTCTGGGAGTTTGTCGAACACAAACTCCACAGTTCCATAATGGCTACACTGAAATCTGGGAAGTTTGGTATCAAACTTCTCAGCACAATAAATGTACACTGATGCCAGTGTGGAATTTATTGTAAAATGCACCCAGGGGGCATCTTAGAGATGCCCCCTGAATACCAACCTGACTTCTAGTGTGGGGCTGACCAGTTTCTGCCAGCCTGCCACAACCAGACGAGTTGCTGGCCACATGGGGAGAGTGCCTTTGTCACTCTGTGGCCAGGAACAAAGCCTGCACTGGATGGAGGTGCTTCACACCTCCCTCTGCAGGAACTGTAACACCTGGCGGTGAGCCTCAAAGGCTCCCCAGGGCATCCCAGCGCCCCAGGGCATCCCAGCTAGTGGAGATGCCCCCCCCTCCGGCCACTGCCCCCACTTTTGGCGGCAAGGCTGGATGAGATAATTAGAAAAACAAGGAGGAGTCACCCACCAGTCAGGACAGCCCCTAAGGTGCCCTGAGCTGAGGTGACCCCTGCCTTTAGAAATCCTCCATCTTAGTTTTGGAGGATTCCCCCAATAGGATTAGGGATGTGCCCCCCTCCCCTCAGGAAGGAGGCACAAAGAGGATGTAGCCACCCTCCAGGACAGTAGCCATTGGCTACTGCCCTCCCAGACCTAAACACACCCCTAAATTTAGTATTTAGGGGCACCCCAGAACCCAGGAAATCAGATTCCTACAACCTAAACTAAAAAGGACTGCTGACCTACAAACCTGCAGAGACGACGGACGACGACAACTGCTTTGGCCCCAGCCCTACCCGGCCTGTTTCCTGAGTCGAAAACTGCAACCAGCGACGCATCCAACAGGGACCAGCGACCTCTGAAGCCTCAGAGGACTGCTCTGAATCCCAGGACCAAGAAACTCCTGTGAGCAGCGGCTCTGCTCAACAACAAGCAACAAACTTGCAACCTTTCTACAACTTTAAAGACCTTACTCTTCCCGCCGGAAGCGTGAGACTTCACCCTCTGCACCCGACGCCCCCGGCTCGAGATCCAGAGAACTAACACCACAGGAAGGACTCCCCGGTGACTGCGACCCTGTGAGTAGCCCGAGACGACCCCCCTGGACTCCCACAACGGCACCTGCAGAGAGAATCCAGAGGCTCCCCCTGACCGCGACTGCCTGTACTAAGGGACCCGACGCCTGGACCAAGACCTGCACCCACAGCCCTCAGGACCAGAAGGAACCGAACTTCAGTGGAGGAGTGACCCCCAGGCAACCCTCTGCCTAGCCCAGGTGGTGGCTGGCCCGAGAAGCCCCCCCTGTGCCTTGCCTGCACCCCTAGAGTGACCCCCGGGTCCCTCCATTGAAACCAATACAAAACCCAACGCCTGCTTTGCACACTGCACCCGGCTGCCCCTGTGCTGCTGAGAGTGTGTTTTGTGTGCCTACTTGTGTCCCCCCCAGTGGTCTACAAACCCCCCTGGTCTGCCCCCGAGGACGCAGGTACTTACCTGCTGGCAGACTGGAACCGGAGCACCCCTGTTCTCCATGAGCACCTCTTTGACCTCTGCACCTGACTGGCCCTGAGCTGCTGGTGTGGTAACTTTGGGGTTGCCTTGAACCCCCATTGGTGTGCTGCCTATTCCCAGGAACTGAGACTTGTAAGTGTCTTACTTACCTCACAATCTAACCAATATTTACCTCCCCCAGGAACTGTTGATTTTTGCACTGTGTCCACTTTTAAAATAGCTTATTGCCATTTTAACAAAAAACTATATATGTTATTGCTCTAATTCAAAGTTCCTAACTTACCTGTGTGGAGTACCTTGCATTTTATGTATTTACTTCAAATCTTGAACTTGTGGTTCTAAAAATAAATTAGGAAAATATTATGTTTCATTATGTACGGCGCACTGCAATCTTTACTACGTAACGCTTGGGGGCACGGCAGCAGGGAACCACAGTCATCACCTATTCTACACGAATTGCTCTTAGACACCGGGACACAAACACGAATCTCATGGATCCACAACACACTACGGGCCAATCCAGAAGAAGTACAGTTACAAGCCAAGAATAAATGGGAAAAAGCACTACACACACAATTTACAACACCAACATGGTCCATGGCTCTTACAACCACGTGCGAGGTATCGCGCAATGCCCGTTTCAGATACACCCAACTCAACTACCTACATCAGACATACCTGACTCCACATCGCATCCACCACATGTACCCCCAAGCCAGTCCTGACTGCCCAAGATGTGGCAACATGTAAGCTGATTTCTTACATTTGACCTGGAACTGCCCACCACTACTCCGCATATGGCAAGACATCACACAACAAACCGCGACATGGCTGGGAATACCTCTAGCACCTACCCCTGAGTCCTGCCTATTGGGCATCCGACACAGGGGCAGCAAAGATAAACAAAAACATTGATGCGCAGATCTCGCATTTGTTATCCTCAAACGACTCATCGCCACACAGTGGAAATCACCTAGCGCCCCAGACTCCCGCCACTGGATAACTGACTTACAGCGATGGACCAACGCAGAAATACAGGTATTACATACATTACGCGACATAGGGGTGGTAATCAAGGGTGCTGACATATGGGATTCCTTCGCAGATCAACTACAGGAAAAAGACGATACACGACCTCCCTAGACTACTGGAATAATAATCACCCAAGACATTACAACCGACACATATCGTACGCGCAACCACTCAGATATGAACCTTAACTTGAACGCAGATAGTAAGTATACAAACACATGCCCTAGATGAACCGCTGCGAAGCTACACCCACAGTGGTACACTCCTCCTATGACAAACATACCCTGCTCAAAATTAATAACTCATATCCTGTTCGCCTCTTATGCATGCCCCTTCCATGGTTGCCTTGCCCACTCCACCGGATCACCAAACATTAGACCCGCGGTCATTCACCAAGCAAACTATAAACTTCATACCCCCTACTATCTATTCTAATTTCCTATTCTGCTCCTATCTTTTTTAAGTATCTCAGTTGTATTGTTTGAATGGATGCGTTTTTGTTTATGTCATAAATGCAATAAACAGATTTCCAAAAAAAAAAAAGTGAGAGCCAATCTGGAAGCTGTCCTGGGGGGTCCTATCCGCTCTATGTTCCCTAGGTATTAGAAACTAGATACTGCGCCCCTCGGGCAGTGTTCCAGCTTTGCTGCCGTCTGCCTCTCCATCCAGTAATACAGGTCACCGGGTGGTGGAAGGGCGCTCTAGCTCCAAGGTGCCCCGGCCCGAGACCAAGATCCTCTGGGGGGGAGGGTGAAGAAGTAAAGGGAATGAGAGTGCTAGGGTCGGCTCACCACCGGAGCCGTGTTGCAGTGTGCTCCTGTCTTGGAACCGCTCTGCCTCCTCGACCGTGCCTTGCCGCCACTATAGACCGTGTCTCGGTCCAATATCGCAGGCTGCTACGTCACACACAGCTCTGCGGGGAGCATTGTTCACACACCGACGTTCAGTACGCGGCCCCTCAGCGGCAGCACCTTGTGGCACCCTCTCGGCAGTAATGTGAGGGGGTACACTGACCCCGAAACACCCCTGCTCCCGGTCCGAGGCCCACTGCCTCGCAGATCTCCTCTCTCAGGCAGCCATCTATGTTTGTGGCCAGACCACGCCCCCTATCATTGAATGTTTATTGATCGGAAGCTCATTTAAAATCATCTGCCAAAAGATCATATCAATTTATCCACATACAGAATTCATCATTGTCCAAACTTTCTATTTGAAATTAACAGTCTTCTTGCTGACACACTCATCATCCTTGGATGTGTAGCTGCTGCGGAAACCAAACACACGTTTGAGTTACCTGTAGGATACAATACCGATTGTGAAACATAGCAAGTGCCTTACAAAGTACCAGGATCTAGTATTGCAACTTTGTAAAGACACATTTAAAAGTGGATCTGTTTAATAGGATAGAAATGGACACTATAATAATTAAGGCCTTGATGAAGTATTTAGTACCTATACATCCTTGAAAGTGTAGGTTTGTTGGCTGTTATTCCTCCTGTAAATTTAAAATGTCACAATTTCCAAAATATCTATCTTTAGTACATATTGTATGTGTGAAAATGTGAAATTATATATACACATTAAGTTTTTTCACTGATCTTTTTCTACTAAATACACATTTTAAGTCTTTTTTTTTTTTTCAAAAAATTCTGAAATACATGCATGATGCTTGCATCTTGATGTCAGGATTTTGGGGACTTTCTCTCAGAGAGAATGCAATTCTCACCTGAAAGGGTTACCTGCTTGGTCTTTCAACATTAATGACTTACCAGGATTGTGATTCTGGTCTCTCGAAATCTGGAAAATGGTGGAGCAGGGTTTCTCCTGTTGCTGTTGTGGTATTTTGAACTTCTGGTTACCAACTTGTATGCAAAGGAAGAAAGGTTTGACCAGACCACACACAAGCAGCGGCCAACTTTGTTTGGGGAACAGGTAATGGTACTCAATGGCCTACACAATCACTGACTATTAGTACTTCCTGTATTTGTTTGTACCTTCAGGGAAATGGAGGTAGAATAGTATTTACGGCCACAGGATTTGCAGTTTTTTGCCTGGCAACATTGTTAGCTGGTGGGTTTTCTTCACTGTTGCTTAATTCATACCCTGGCTCCTTGCATTAGCACCTTTGCGTCTATTTTGTTCTCTTCTGCCATGGTATTCAATCAAAACTATTACATGTATAGAGTACTTCTGCACTTATTCCAGCTTTGGTTGGTTTGGTTTGGTTAGCTTACCTCTCATCACATCAAATGTAAAACACACTACGTGCTGGAATGCCCTTGTTGACTCAAGTACATACACAACACTAAACATCAGGTGCACAAGAGGATATTACAACATGTAATGGGCCATCAAACACATGGACACAAATGACCCAGTGGCCAGAGTGGTGATACCCATGAAAAATTAGACAAACAGTTGAAATACTTTGTTATTGATGCAGTCCCGCGAAACATTAGAGGGGATAACAGGGAAAGAGATCTACAAAAAACTGGAATCTTTGTATATCCTAAGATTAGACAGTAGACAAAGAATTTTATACACAGCTGTGAATTACTTTTTTGCATTTGTTTCATTTGTACTCATGTTATCAGTGGTACCATTGGAAATCCACCACAGCTATTATGACCCACAGCACAGAATCCGCCAAAATGCAGACACCCACACAAGTCCGGCACACCAAAGGTCAGTGATAAACTGGCAAAAACAAAACCTCCACCATCACGCCAACAGAAATACGCCCACACTATCACGACCCACGAATCCACTCGGCGGTCTTTCAACCGTGGTATTCCATTGGCGGTACACACCGTCGCGCTCAAAATACACACACATTTACAAAACACAGCCACAGTACGCATACACACACCACTCCCACACACCCAATCCAATATAAAACACACACCCACATCACCCACAAACCCCTACAACCAGAATCACCGAAACAAAGGCCAGAGAGAGACACCACCATCAACAAACTAGCACCACACAGGCACACAACACCATCACCCACATAACTTCCACGCACCTCACACTACACACCACTACATATCAGCACACTTATCACCACACACACCACCCCACACATCACCCACACCACCCCATGCCACGGCAAAGACACCCCAGGTTCTCGGAGGATGAGCTCAGGGTCATGGTGGAGGAAATCGTCCGGGTAGAGCCACAGCTATTCGCATCACAGGTGCAGCACACCTCCATTGCTAGGAAGATGGAGCTATGGCGAAGAATAGTGGACAGGGTCAACGCAGTGGAACAGCACCCAAGAATTAGGGATGACATCAGGAAAAGGTGGAACGACCTACAGGGAAGGTGCGTTCCGTGGTCTCAAGACACCACCTTGCGGTTCAGCGGACTGGCGGCGGACCCCCACCTCCTCCCCCACAACTAACAACATGGGAGGAGCAGATCTTAGCGATTCTGCATCCTGAGGGCCTCGCAGGAGTAGCAGGAGGAATGGACTCTGGTAAGTCAAATCTCTCACTATTTCATCCCCCACCCAACCTGCATGCCATCACATACCCCCACCCTCACCCCCATCACTCCAACTCCTCACAAATGTCCCAATATCACATACCACACATCCAAACACCAAGCCCTGCATGCAACAACAAAGCATGGACAACCAACACCAAAGCATGCCCACTGCACAAACCCATACACCCCCCTAAACAATCCTCACACAAGGTCCCATACAGGAATGCAAGCACTGGGGTACACGGTCAACCACCCATTGCACACCATGGCACACACAGATGCAATATTCATGCTTTTACACCCCTGCAGGACCCCTACCCAACGTCACCGCACAGGAGGGTCCAGACATGTCCACACCACCAACATAAGAGGCCTACAGTGATGACAGCAGCTCTGTCCAACTGGATCTAGATGACCAGCCCGGCCCATCGGGGACCTCGGGACAGTCGGTTCCCATCACACAGTCACAGGCCACTGCAGAGCTTCCCCCCTCTGGAAACACCAGCACAGCACCCACCCAACGGGCCCATACCTCTGTCCCCAGGACACGTCAATCAGCAGTGTGTCCACCACTACAGGGAACCCAGGCTAACCCACCACCCCAACAACAACAGGGACCTGGGGCCAGTGGCAGTAGGCACACCATTCAGGGTACAGAGGCGCGGGAAAACAGGGGAACTGGGAGGGCTGCTGTGAGACAGGAGGAGGACAGGCCAAGGGAACCCACTCTCCATGAGGCCCTCTCCAACATCATGGGAGCCTACCACAACTCCCAGGAGACTATGGCAACGGTACTGGCCAAGTTTCATGAGACCCAGCGGCTGCAGGAGGAACAGTATCTGGCTTCAGGGAGGAACTCAGAGCCATCAATTCCACCCTGGGCACCATAGTAGGGATGCTGAAGGAAGTACTCAACACCAGGAGGGACACTGTGGAACAACAAGGGGCCCCTGACACTAGCCTGGACGATGAACTGCCCACTAGTGGACAGGAGGCACCAGCACATGACCACCACACCAGCACCCCACCCCCTGCAGATGGAGAACCACCCCGCAAACAGTCACTGAGATCCAGGACAAAGACAGAGAACGATGCCAAGACCCCCGCCAAGAAATGAGACCACCCTGAATGTCATCTTTCTGTCCCAATTTGTCACCCTGTCCATCCTCAAACTGCCCCAGCTCCACTTCCTATGCCCATTGGGCAATGCACCTGTGAGACCAATAGACTGGACTCTGCCATGGACATACCTCCACCATCACCCCTCCCCATTTTGCAACCCCCTCCAATATTGAGCACTTAAATAAACACCCTTGAAGCACAAAACAATCTGGAGTCAGTCTGTGATTTCGAATTAGTGTATTATCAATTACTGTGGCAAAAAGCTCTTACAATTGTAATGTCAACATATCTATGTCACACAGCTCTAGTCCATGAGGAAACAAAGCAGATGTCACACAGTGGGACCCACATCTGTGAAATCGTAAGGGAAAGTGACAACTCAGTGACCATACACTGGGTGAAAACGACAGACAGTAGAGAGGTAGTAATGTTAAAGTACATGTAGTAGGCAGGTTTGTATTCTTACCTGTGTCTCACTGGAAATATTGCAGGATCACCGAGTCCCTGTTGTCGATGTCATCTTCTTCTGCTTCCTCGTCTTCACTGTCCACAGGCTCCACAGCTGCAACAACACCGCCATCTGGGCCATCCTCCTGCAGAAAAGGCAGCTGTCATCGCAAAGCTAAGTTGTAAAGCATACAGGATGTGAGGGAATCTGGTTGTGACATCCTTAATTTCCCCCATTGATCGCTTGGATAAAGCATACAGCAGGCCACGATGATCTGGCACACCTTCTTTGGTGAGTAGAATAGGGGACCACCTGTCTTATGGAGGCACTGGTGCCTGGCATTCAGGAGGCCGAAGGTCCGATCGATTATCCGCCGTGTTCGCCCATGGGCCTCATTCTAGCGTTCCTCTGCCCTTGTCCTGGGATTCCTCACTGGGGTCAGTAGCCATGACAGGTTGAGGTAACCAGAATCACCTGCAAATGGCGAGGGACAACTGTTAGACACACACTAACCTGTAGGGATATCCCCAGACCCAGACAACCATTCCCACTGACTTGCTTCCAGGTGCTTACCTAATAGCCACACACAGTGCCTCTGGAGTTGACCCATCACATAAGGGATGCTGCTATTCCGCAGCATGTAGGCGTCATGCACTGAGCCAGGGAACTTGGCATTAACATGGGAGATGTACTGGTCGGCCAAACATACCACCTGTACATTCATGGAATGATAACTCTTCTGGTTTCTGTACACCAGTTCACTCCTGCGGGGGGGACCAAAGCCACATGTGTCCCATCAATGGCACCTATGATGTTGGGGATATGTCCCAGGGCATAGAAATCACCTTTCACTGTAGGCAAACTCTCCACCTGAGGGAAAACGATGTAGCTCCGCATGTGTCTCAGCAGGGCAGACAACACTCTGGACAACACGTTGGAAAACATAGGCTGGGACATCCCTGAGGCTATGGCCACTGTTGTTTGAAATGACCCACTTGCAAGGAAATGGAGTACTGACAGCACCTGCACTTGAGGGGGATTCCTGTGGGATGGTGGATAGCTGACATCAGGTCTGGCTCTAGCTGGGTACACAGTTCATGGATTGTGGCACGGTCAAGCTTGTATGTGATGATCACATGTCTTTCCTCCATTGTCGATAGGTCCACCAGCAGTCTGTACACCTGAGGATGCCGCCATCTCCTCACATGTCCCAGCGGACGATGCCTATGAAGGACAACAGCGAGCACATAGTCAGCCAACTCAGAGGTACGTACCCACAGCTTACACAGAACACAAATCATAATCCGAAAAGTGGCCTGTATGTGTGTTGACTCTAGGCCTAGGTATGTGTGACACAGTTAAAAATTAAGCCATGTGGGCCCCTGAAATGTCGGATGCCTGACCTCAAAAAGTGGGACAATGGGATGTGAGGTAACTGCGCTGGCGTTGTACACCGTTGCGGTAGGCGGTCGAAGACCGCGGCGCAATTCTGCATTGCTTAACATTGGACCCTATGGGTCCCAGGAGCCAATGTTGATGTACGCTGGTGGTGACGGTACGCACCGCCGCGGACGTGACCGCCATTTTCTATCTGTTCAATCACTCGATACCTGATCTTCGACAGGAGAGGACCTACACTGCAAGTGCTGCTGTGACCACGGTCTGGAAGAGACAATGGCTCGAGTGTCTGGGGAAAGGGCCCCTGCCTTCACATCGGAGGAGTTGGAGAAACTCGTGGATGGGATCCTCCCCAGTACACGCTACTCTACGGTCCTCCAGACAAACAAGTAAGTACACTGGGAGCATGCTGTATGGGCTATGCCTGTGTGGAGAGGGGTGGATGTAAGAAGGAAGGGGGGAGAGAGCGGCGTGCATGAAACGACGGTGAGTGCATGTGCCACATGCCAAGGGTAGGGATGGGGGCCAATGACTATGATGGTGCAGTTGGTAATAAGTTTCTCTTCCCCCTGTACAAATCATGAAGGTCAGCGCCCACCAGAAAAAATATATTTGGCGTGCCATCGCCAAGGACGTCCGGAGCCTGGGGGTCTACCACGGACAGAGCACCAACTGCCGGAAAAGATGGGAGGACATTCACCGCTGGAGCAAGAAGACGGCGGAGGCTCAGCTGGGGATGGACTCCCAACGTGGGAGGGGTGCCCGTCGCACCATGACCCCCCTGATGTTCAGGATCCTGGGGGTGGCGTACCCGGAGTTGGATGGGCACTTGAGGGCATCATAGCAGCCACAAGGGGGTGAGTACAATCTCATCCTGCTGATTTAGCGAGCAGTGGAGGTGTCTGGGTGGGGGAGGTGGGCTCTGGGTTTCCCTAGGTCAGGGCGGGTTTAGTAGGCAAGGTCCCTCCGTAAGGCAGGGCATGTGGCACCCCACCTCTGTAGAGTGCCAAGTACACCTAGTCATGCCCCTGTGTCATCCATGTGTCCAGACGTCGTCCATAGCCTAGTAGGCCATGTCCCACGGATTGAACAGTGGAGCCCAAGAGCGCGGCGTAGTGCAGGGGGCTTCTGTGTCTGTCGTGTCCACCAAAGGTAGCGGTAATGCATGCACTGAACATGTCTTTCTTCTGTCGTCCTCCCCCTTTTTGTGGTCTCCCTGTTCTTGTGTGCATTAGCATCATCAGGCGGAGGAGCAGTGGCACCGGAGCACGAGGACGCTGCATCCCACATGTCCATGGAAGGCGAAACTACGGACTCGGAGTTCACCAGTGGGACGGAGGGCGAGGGGAGCTCCACGGCGGGGACAGGAGCTGACACCAGCGACACGGACTCGTCCTCTGATGGGAGCTCCCTTGTGGTGGCGGCAACATCTGTGCCCCCGCATCTACAGGTACAGCCACCACCCCCCCTACCAGCACCGCCCTCCCAGCAGCCCCTCAGCCTTTGCCTTGTGCCCGCTCACCCAGGAGGGTGGGCATCACCTTCACCCCAGGCACCTCAGGCCCTGCCCCAGTCCCCCCTGCTGCCCTCAGTGAGGAGGCCATTGACCTCCTCAGGTCCCTCACTGTTGGGCAGTCTACCATTTTGAATGCCATCCTGGGTGTAGAAAGGCAGTTGCAACAAACAAATGCATTCCTGGAGGGCATTCATTCTGGTCAGGCGGCCCTTCAGCGAGCTTTTCAGACTCTGGCCTCAGCACTGATGGCAGCCATTGTCCCCGTCTCTAGCCTCCCCCCTCCAACTTCCTCCACCCAGACCCAATCCCCTGTACCCCATCCTATCCCAGGCACACCTTCAGACCAGCATGCACACACCTCAACACACAAGGGTAGCTCTTGCAAACATAAGCACCACACATCCCACAGGCACTCACGCAAGCATCAGACACATGCAGACGCACCAACATCCATTGCCTCCACAGTGTCCCCCTCCTCCTCGTCTCCCTCCTCCCTCCCAGTCTCGTCTACACTCACACCTGCATGCACTACATCTACAGCCACTACTGCCATCACCAGCACACACACCACCACACCCCACTCACGTGCAGTCACCACCCCCACTACCATCCACACGTCCCCTCTCTCCTCTCCCAGTGTGTCTGTGACGCCACCTCCCAAGATACACAAACGCAAGCACAGACCCACCCAACAGCCATCCACCTCACGACAGCCTCCAGCGCATGCACCTTCACCCAAAGTCACGAAACAAACACCTCCTACAACCACAACCTCTTCCTCCACTCCCAAACCCCCTCCAGCTACCCATCCCAGTGTCTCCAAAAAACGTTTCCTGTCCAACCTTGACCTCTTTCCCACACCTCCCCCACCCCGTCCGTTTCCTAGGTCCCGACTCTCCAGGTCCCAACCTAGCACCTCAGCCACAAAATCTCCGGGACCAGTGGTGCCTGTAGTCACCGGAATATGTAGTGCACCGGCCACCAGGGCAGCCAGTGTGGCACGGAGCCACAGCATGGACAGTCCCCCACCTGTCAAGCATCAGAAGTTGGCCAGTGCCCGGCGGGAGAGGGGGAAGACTCCAGCCACCAAAGCCGCTCCCAGGGGTCCCGGTGGGAGTGTGGAGTCAGCTGCGACACCTTCAAAGGCCACAAGAAACCCAGCAAATCTGGGAAGAGCAGCACGGCAGAGGTGGCCACCATCACCCCCGCTGCCCAGGAGGCCACCATCATCATCCCCGCTGCCCAGGAGGCCAACGCCGTCATCCCCGCTGCCCAGGAGGCCACCGCCATCATCCCCGCTGGGCTAGAGAGGACCGCCAGCACAAGCCCCGCTGGGCAAGAGAGGACCGCCAGCACAAGCCCCGCTGGGCTAGAGAGGACCGCCAGCACAAGCCCCGCTGGGACAGAGAGGACCGCCAGCAGCTGAGTCGCTGCAAAGGAGCCCGCCGCCTCAAGCACCGCTGAACAGGGCACCGCCGCTCCAAGCACCACTGAACAGGACACCGCTGCTCCAAGCACTGCTGAACAGGGCACCGCTGTTCCAAGCACCGCTGAACAGGGCACCGCCGCCTCAAGCACCGCTGAACAGGGCACCACCGCTCCAAGCACCGCTGAACAGGGCACCGCCGCCTCAAGCACCCCTGAAAAGGGAACAGCCGCTCCAAGCACCGCTGAACAGGGCACCGCCGCCTCAAGCACCGCTGAACAGGGCACCGCCGCTCCAAGCACCGCTGAACAGGGCACCGCTGCTCCAAGCACCGCTGAACAGGGCACCGCCGCCCCAAGCACCGCTGAACAGGGCACCGCCGCCTCAAGCACCGCTGAACAGGGCACCGCCGCCTCAAGCACCGCTGAACAAGGCACCGCCACCTCAAGCACCGCTGAACAGGGCACCGCCGCCTCAAGCACCGCTGAACAGGGCACCACCGCTCCAAGCACCGCTGGCCCAGGAGCGCCAAGGGCACTGACGCTACTGAGTCAGTCACGAGCATGATGAAGCACTCTGGGCATCAGGCCCCCACCAGAACCAGTGGAGACTGTCATCCACTACCTCTTTCCTTAGCAGGATGAAGCACTCTGGGCACCAGGCCTCCTCCAGAACCAGTGGAGACTGTTATCCACTACCTCTGTCCTTAGCAGGATGAAGCAATCTGGGCACCAGGCCCCCCCAGAACCAGTGGAGACTGTTATCCACTTGAGAGACTGTGGCTTTGCACTCCCCAGGATGGAACAGTGGGCAACTCACCCACTGTAGAGACTTGAGAGACTGTGGCTTTGCACTCCCCAGGATGGAACAGTGGGCAAACCATCCAATGTAGAGACTTGAGAGACTGTAGCTTTGCACTCCCCAGGATGGAACAGTGGGCAAACCACCCACTGTAGAGACTTGAGAGACTGTAGCCTTGCACTCCTCAGGATGGAACAGTGGGCAAACCACCCACTGTAGAGACTTGAGAGACTGTGGCTTTGCACTCCCCAGGATGGAACAGTGGGCAACCCACCCACTGTAGAGATTTGAGAGACTGTGGATTTGCACTCCCCAGGGTAGAACAGTGGGCATGTGGCCCCCTCGTGGATTTTTGCGTTGTGCACTCAACCGGCTGAGGAGCCCCCCCTTTCCCTCCCCCTGAGGTGCCTGTTTTCTTGCTCTCTGATGCCCCTGCAGTGTTCTCTCCGTCATGGTCGGGGATCTTGTGTGGGCCTCGCCCATAGCGTGTGGGCCCAGGGTTCAACGGACTTCATTGGAGCACTACCTGGACTACTAAGATTGGTGTATATTTTGTTTATGGTGTATATATATCTTTTTGCGAACTTGATTTTAATATATTACAATGGTTACACTAATTTCCTTTTGTCTTTGCATTCTTCCGGGGAGGTTGGGGGGTGTAACTATAATGTATAAATATGTATTTGTGTGTGTGTTGTAGTGGGTGAGGGTGGGGTGGGGGTGTTGCATGTGTGTGTCCCTGTTTTTTCCCTCCCCCTCCCCTGTGTCGTAGGTGCAGTACTCACCATTGTCTTCACGTCCGGCGTTCGTGCTCCTGGTAGAGGAGCAAGAAGATGAGGGCTGAAAAAATGTGCAGCTCTGGTTCCATAGCGTCCGGATTCCTCGTGGGGTGTTTAGAGGTGAGCATTTTCCCTTTGAAGTCTTGTTTCCGCCGTGTTTTTGTACACGGTGAATCCGCCCCGGAAAAGGTGGCGGATTGGTAGGTTGTGATACTGTGGGCAGTACATTGACTTCCGCCTGTCTGTTGGCGGTGACCGCCAAGCTGTTTGTCTGTACCGCCGTGGCAGTCGGAGTGTTAAAGTGGCTGTCTTTGTTGGCGGTTTCCGCCACGGTCGTAATTCCAATTTTTTTACCGCTGTCCTGTTGCCGGTCTTACCGCTGCTTTAACACCGTCCGCCAGGGTTGTAATGACCACCAAAATGCCTTGTCATGGAGCACGACAACACACAGTGATCCCTTGGGTATTTCTGAGTTAGCCACTATGTATTGCCATGCGTGTACATGCTTTATTCATCTTAATACCTCTCCGCATGAGTTACTATGCAAGTGCAAAATGCATGTGCTGTGACTCACCAGCTGCCATTTTTTCTTTTTCACTTTACCATTCCAGCATGGCCATCAGACATTGTGGAATGACAAGGTAAAATTGCATTGTGCGGGAGTGTAAAAGAGGAGACAAGCAGCCTTTTAGAACTTAGCAGTTGCAAGAGCTCACAGCAAACTGAAAATTAAAAAAAAATAGGAAGAAGGATGGGATGAGTGTGAGAGAACCGAGGAGCAAAGGGCAAGTGGTAGGTGGAATTGCTAGAAAGAAGGCCCTCCTGATAGAAATAATAATAAATAAGTAATACAAAAGGAAATAATACCAGTGTGTATGGACTACTTTTCAAGGGTGTTCCATGTGCTGATACCCGCACTGACGGCCAACCTTGTTAGCTAATGGGTTTAGCCATCCAAAGCAGTCAATGGTTGCAAAGAGCTGTCCAAAAGTCCATTCACGTATCTGTGTTTAGGTGTATGCATATGTTTGCTCTGTGATGACATGAGTTTATTTCTTTAAGTGAGAACTAAAAACTCCAATACAAAACTGTTGCTCACCTATACCAAGTATCAAGTATAGAAACTGTACTTTATTACAATTGTCTAAATACATTAAGGTGAAAGGGTAGGAGCCTGGTGAAAGGTGATGGTCTGTAACTCAGTGTTTGCCTGAGAGTCTTTCCTGTGCTGCTGTCAATTTGCAGATGTTAAAGCTTTAATTATCTTATAAAATGTATTTCATACTCTTACTCTGTTTAACATTTGCTCTTAAACTCAAAAAGTAAGTGAATAGTAAAAAATGGAAAGTATATTTTCTATTTTGCTTTAAAACGAGTCAGTTTCTTACATTTTGCTGCTTGCATTTGCTTTAAAGCAGACATAGGCCCTCATTACATTCCTGGGGGTTGGTGATAAATTGGTGGTAACACCGCCAACAAGCCGGTGGTAAAAAAAAATTGAATTATGACCATGGCGGAAACCGCTCACACAGACAGCCCCTTTAACACACTGACCGCCACAGCGGTAGCAACAAACACTGCGGCGGTCACCGCCAACAGACAGGCGAAAGACAATGTACCGCCCACACTATTAAAAGGCACCAATCTGCCAGCTTTTCCGGGGCGGTACCAATGCCATCAAAAGCACGGCGTAAACAGGAATTGGAAGGGAAACCACTCACCCCTCGACACACAAGGAAGAACTAGGACGCCATGGAGCCGAATTGCAGATCCTACCCATGTTGCTGTATCTTTTAATACACCACGAAGTGGAAAGAAGGTGGCTGCGGCGACGACAGTGAATACTGCACCTAGCACACAGGGGAGGGGAGGAGGGAAACGAGAGTGACACACACACAAGTAACACGCAACACCCTGACCCACAGCAACACACACACACATATTCAATGACACCACAGATACACCCCCTCACCCCCTGGAAGGATGCAAGGACCAAACAAAATTAGTTTAACTAGTGGAATGTTCGAGCAATCAGATAGACCAAGAGAACAGCAAATAATCAGTATACACAAATATTTAAGTCCGTACACTGTCCCATGAAAGTCCGTGGACCAGTGGTCCCAAAAAGCATGGGCGAAGCCCACACAGGACACCGGCCTCAAAACGGAGAGAACACTGCAGGGGCATCAGGTCGAGAAAAAAAACAGACACCTCAGGGGGAAGGGGGGGGGGGCACCTCAGCCGGATGCTGGTACAATGCCACTGCTCCATGAGGGCTCCATGCCCACTGCTTGGTCCTGGGGAATGCAAAGCCACAGTCTCTCAAGTGGGTTCACTGCCCACTGCTTGGTCCTGGGGAGTGCAAATACACAGTCTCTAAAGTCTCTCAAGTGGGTGGTTTGCCCACTGCTTGGTCCTGGGGAGTGCAAAGCCACAGTCTCTCTAGTGGGTGGTTTGCCCACTGATTGGTCCTGGGGAGTGCATGGCCACAGTCTCCAAGTGGATGGCTTCTCCACTGGTTCTGGAGGGGGCTTTGTGCCCAGAGTGCTTCATCCTGCCTAGGACTGGGATAGTTGATGCCTTTCTCCACTGGTTCTGGATGGGGCTTTGTGCCCAGAGTGCTTCATCCTGCCAAGGAATGGGTTAGTGGATGCCTTTCTCCACTGGTTCTCTAGAGGGCTTTGTGCCCAGAGTGCTTAATCCTGCCAAGGACTGGGTTAGTGGATGTATCTCTCCACTGGTTCTGGAGGGGGCTTTGTGCCCAGAGTGCTTCATCCTGCCAAGGGCTGGGTTAGTGACTGGGCTAGTGGATCCCTTTTTCCACTGTTTCTGGAGGGGGCTTTGTGCCCAGTGATGCTGCACCTGGGGTGTGGCAGTTGACTTTGTCTCAGCTGGGTGTCTCAGCCATGCAATTTACCTGGAACAGGTAGCATGATACTCCATGGAGGCAGACCCACACTCCATCCTGTGGCAACTTAGGCTGCTAATTGTTGCTTCATGTCAGTGCTGGAGGTGGTGTCTCAAGTGGCTTGTCCAGGGTCCAGGATGTCACCTGCAGACTCTGACGGCTGCACACTGGGGATGGAGCTGAAGTCCGACAGAGTGGCATCGGCTGTGCACGTGGCGGTGCTGATGGTGGTGCAGGTGGCGGTGGCTGTGGCGGAGATGCTGCCAGTGCTGGCTGTGGTGCAAGTGACTGTTGTGGTGGATGGAGACACCATACCGTCTCCGCCAGCCTCGGATGGCTGATCCTTGGGGAGGATACTGCAGACTGATGTTTTGGCAGTGGCAGTGCAGGTGGCGGTGTAGGTGGTGGTCGGAGCGGCGGTGGTGACTGTGGTGCATGTGGCTGCCATCCCTGATGATATGTGGTCACCAGCCCCTCACCAGGAGACATCGTGCCCTGAGGTGACGTGCCCTTTGGCTTGTGGCCCTTCCCCATCTTGACATTCGCTGCAGGGACCTTGGCATTGTCCACTCAGTGTTTGGGCGAGGCCTTGCTGGGTGGGTGGTGGGACTGTCCCCTGCTGGAAGCCGGACCCTTTTTGACCTTTGCAGGTGGTGGAATAGGGTGGTCCTTCTTTTCTGTCCGTGGCACACTGGCAGCTCTAACGGGTGCCCCCTTAGACCGCACTGGAGTAGCAGGGACCACAGCCGATGCAGATTTGTTGGCTGAGGTGCAGGGCTGGGATCTAAACATCCTGGTCCTGGGGAAAGGACGGGGGGAGGTGTAGAGAAGAGGTCAAAGTTAGCTAGGAAAAGTTCTTTGGACACACTGGGAGAGGAAGATGAAGGGGGTGTGGTAGTGGAGGAAGAGGTAGTGGTTTTAGGAGGTGTAAGTCTGCTGAGTTTGGGAGAAGGTGCATGGGTTGAAGGCTGTTGTGAGGTGGATGGCTGTTGAGTGGATGTGTGCCTGCGTTTGTGTACTTTAGGAGGAGGGCTTACAGACACACTGGGAGAGGACACAGGGGTTGTGTGAATGGTAGTGGGGTGGTGATTGCACGTGAGCGGTGTGTAGTGATGGGATTGCTGGTGATGGAGACAGTGGCTGATGATGTAGTGCATGCAGGTGTGAGTGGGGACGAGACTGGGAGGGAGGTGGAGGACGTGGAGGAGGAGGACACAGTGGAGGAAGTGGATGTTGGTATGTGTGCATGGGTATGGTGCTTGTGTGAGTGCCTGTGGGATGTGTGGTGCTTATGTTTGCCTGAGTCACTTTTGTGTGTTGATGTGTGTGCATGCTGGTCTGAAGGTGCGCTTGGGATAGGCTGAGGCAGAGGGGATTGGGTCTGGGTAGTGGAAGTTGGAGGGGGAGGATGGACACAGGGACAATGGCTGCCATCAGTGCTGAGGACAGAGCCTGAAATGCTCTCTGTTGAGCCGCCACGCCAGAATGAATGCCCTCCAGGTATGCATTTGTTTGCTGCAAATGCCTCTTGACACCCTGGATGGCATTCAGAAGACTTGACTGCCTAACAGTGAGGGATCTCAGGAGGTCAATAGCATCCTCACTGAGGGCAGCAGTGCTAACTCGGGCAGGGCCTGAGGTGCCTGGGGTGAAGGAGATGCCTACCCACCTGGGTTAGCGGGAAAGGGAAACATGCTGAGGGGCTGCTGGGAGGGCATGCTGGTAGGGGGGGTGGCGGCTGTAGCTGTTGTTGGGTTGGGCACAGAGGTGTCCGCCACCACCAGGGAGCTTCCATCAGAGGAGGAGTCGCTGTCACTGGTATCCCCTCCTGTCCCCGTCGTGGAGCTCCCCTCGCCCTCCATCCCACTAATGCCTTCAGACTCCATAGATTCACCCTCCTGAGCCATGTGGGATGCAGCTCCCTCCATCACCGGTGCCTCAGCTCCTCCGCCAGATGATGCTAATGCACACAAGGACAGGTTGACAAAACAAGAAGGGGGGGAAGACAGAGGACACACATGGTCAATGCCAGCAACACCACTACCGTTGGCGGACACAGCACACTGGGAGCAGCCCTATGCACTAGGCCATGCACTAGCAGTTAGTAGGAAATTCACCAGGCCATGGGGTACTATGCCTAACACCATTTGCTGCACACCTGGAACCCACAAGAGCCTGCCTAGTTGTAGATGCCCACTAACACTATTGGGGTTGGAGTGCCTCAGAGCCTGCCCAACAAGGGACCTACCCTACCAAGTTCGCCCTGGCCTAGGGGAACCCACAGCCCACATCCCCCACCCAGACACTTCGTGAAGCATGCAGAGAGAGCTTAATGACACTGTACTCAACCCCTTGTGGCTGCTGTGATGGTCTCAAACGCCCATCCAACTTCGGATATGCCACCGCCAGGATCCGGAACATCAGTGGGGTCATGGTGTGACGGGCACCCCTTTAACTTTAGGAGGCCAGCCCCAGGCGGGCCTCCACCGTCTTCTTGCTCCAGCGGCGCAGGTCCTCCCATCTCTTGCGGCAGTGGGTGCTCTATCTATGATAGACCCCCAGGGTCTGCACTTCCTTGGTGATGGCACGCCAAATACCCTTCTTCTGGTAGGCGCTGACCTAGAGGAAAGGTACAGGAGGAAAGGGAATTACTCACCCGTCCGGACAGTCATGCTCATTGCCCACCCATTCCCTGATGTACATACACTCACCATCCTCACATGCAGGCCTCAGCACCCCCCATGTATTTTCCATCCACACTCTCAAAACAGGCATTTCCCATGCATCATGCTCACAGTGTACTCACATGTTTGTCTGGAGGACCGTAGTGTAGCATGTACTGGGGGTGGACCCCATCCACCAGTTTGTCCAACCGTGGTGAAGGCAGGGGCCCTTTCTCCAGACACTAGAGCCATTGTCGGATCCAGACTCAGGTCACAGCAGCACTTGCATTGTAGGTCCTCTCCTGTTGAAGGTCAGGTATCAAGTGAGTGAACAGATAGAAAATGGTGGTCACATCCGTGGCGGTGCGTACCGTCACCGCCAGCATACATCGTCATTGGCTCCTGGAACCCATAGGGCCCAATGCTAGCCAATGTTAAAATTTGCGGCGGTCTTTGACCGCCTACCACGTCGCTGCACCATGCCAGTGAAGTTACCTCATTTCCCCTTGTCCCTTCTTACAGGTCAGGCAGCCGCCCTTTCAGGGGGTCACATGGCATGGCACCTAACTGCGTCACAGCACAATTTGGCAGATATAAGGACAAACTACCCCACACACGGATTTACTCACATTACTGCAAACACACTTGTGCAACCTTTGTGTTACATCACCCTCTGCTCACCATTCTCCTCCATAGGGCACATCTGCTGGGGGAGATGATGAGATGGCGTCATCCTCCGGTGTACAGACCCCTTGTGGACCTGCGAACAATGGAAGACAGACACATCATTATCACCTACAGACTTGATTGTGCCACAATCCAAAACCTGTGTGCCCAATTGGAGCCAGACCTGATGTCAGCTATCCCCCATGCCAAAGGAATACCCCCTCTAGTGCAGGACCTGTCGTTGCTCTATTTACTGGCAAGTGGCTCCTTTTAAACTACAGTGGCCATGGCATCAGGGATGTCTCAGCCAATGTTTTCTAACGTGTTGACCAGAGTGTTGTCTCCCCTGCTGAAACACATGCGCAGGTGGAGGATTTGGCCACAGTGAAAGCTGACTTTTATGCCCTGGGACATATTCCCAACATCATTGGTGCCATTGATGGTACACATGTGGCATTTGTCCCCCCCCCGCAGAAAAGAACAAGTGTACAGAAATCGAAAAGCTACCATTCTATGAATGTGCAGATGGTGTGTTTGGCGGACCGGTACATCTCTCATGTGAATGGCAAGTATCCTGGCTCTGTGCATGACACCTACATTTTGAGGAATAGCAGTATCCCTTATGTGATGGGCCAACTTCAGAGGCACCGGGTGTGGCTAATAGGTTTAGCCCAAGGTCCCCACACAGTATGAGTAGGTGTCTGGGTATGGGTCGTCCCTAAGGGTTAGTGTGTGGCTAACAGATATCCCTCGACATTTGCAGGTGACTCTAGTTACCCCAACCTCTCATGGCTACTGAATGCCAGGACAAGGGCAGAGGAATGCTACAAGGCGAACTAGGCGTATTATTGAGAGGACGTTCGGCCTCCTGAAGGTCAGATTCCGGTGCCTCCATCTAACAGGTGGCTCCCTATACGACTCACCGAAGATGTGCCAGATAATCGTGGCATGCTGCATGTTGCACAACCTGGCATTGCGACGCCAGGTGCCTTTTCTGCAGTAGGATGGGCCTGATGATGGTCTTGTGGCAGCGGTGGAGCCTGTGGACAGTGAGGAAGAGGAGGCAGAGGAAGAAGATATTGACAACTGAACGAACATCATCATGCAGTACTTCCAGTGACACACAGGTAAGAGACTGTCACTGCTCCTCACATATCTGACTACTGTAGGACATTGTATAAGTCAGGCTCTTCACCTCTGTCTACGGACACTGACAGTTCCCTTTGGCTTTCCATTTTACAGATCTGGGTACCTTATTCTGCCTTCTGCTATATGTACTGCTGCCCAACAACTGTCATACATTGGTATGAGCAAATTAACATTTACATTTATTTGTTGGTGATGTAATTATACATTTGTGAAAGAACAGACTGACTCCAGATTGGTTTGTGATTTAAGGGTGTTTCTTTATGGGCTAATGTGTATAGGGGAATGTGGAAGGGGCTGGGGTGATGGTGGAGGAAGGTCCATAGTAGAGTCCAGTCTCTTGGTATCACAGGTGCATTGTCCAATGGGGCATGGGAAGGGGAGTAATGGCAGTTCAAGGTGGACAGGGTGACATAGTGAGACAGAAGGGTGACAATCAGGAGGGTCTTATTTCCTGGTGGGGGTCTTGGCAATGTTCTCTGTCTTCTGCCTGGATCGCAGGGACCGTTTGCAGGGTGGTTCTCCTTCTGCAGAGGGAGGGGGGCTGGTGGGCTCTTGTTACTGTGGCGGGGCCTCCTGTCCACCAGTACCGGCAGAGGTGGAAGGCTGTTCATTGGTTTGGCTAGTGTCAGGAACCCTTTGTTGTGCCACTGCCTCTCTCATGGTCTTGCCTATGTCAGCCAGCGCCCCTGCAATGGTGACCAGGATGGTGTATATGATGGTGAGGTCCTCCCTGATCCCCATGTATTGTCCCTCCTGCAACCGCTGGGTCTCCTGAAACTTGGCCAGTACCGTGCCCATGGTCTCCTGGGAATGGTGGTATGCTCCCATGATGTGGGTTCCCTTGGCCTGTCCTCCCCCTGTCGCACAGCAGTCCTCCCAGCTTCCCTGTTGTCCTGTGCCTCCGTCCCCTGAACTGTGTGCCCACTGACCCCAGGTCCCTGATCTTCCTGGGTTAGTTGGTTGGCCTGGGGTCCCTGTAGTGGTGGGCACACTGCTGATTGACGTGTCCTGGGGACAGTGGCATAGGCCTGCTGGGTGGCTGCTGTGGTGGTGTTTCCTGAGAGGGGGGGTTCTGTGGTGGCTTGGGACTGTGGCAGGGGAACCGACTGTCCAGAGGTCCCTGATGGGCCAGGCTGGTCATCTTGTTCCAGGCATGCAGAGCTGATGTCATCACTGTGGGCCTCTTCTGTGGGGGGACTGGATATGGCTGGCACCTCCTGTCCTATGACGTTGGGTAGGGGTCCTGTTAAGGGGCAAATGCATTGTTATTTTTTCTGTGTGTGCCATCTTGCGCAATGGGTGTGTTTCCCTCTATTACTGTGCTTGCAATATCGCCTTGGCCTTTCTGTGAGTGGTGATAGTGTGCCCTGGGTGAGTCTCTCTATTGGACATGCTTTGGTGATGGGTGTCCATGCATGTCTGTGATGGGTGTCCATGCATTGCTGTTGCATGCAGGGCTTGGTTGTGGGAGTGGTGGGACGTGATGGTGGGGTGTGTGGCAGATGGTGGAGTGATGGGAGTGAGGGTGAGGGTGGGAGTATGTGATGGCATGCAGGTAGGGTGGGGAAGATATAATAATAAAATGTTGACTTACCAGAGTACGGCTACTCCTTCAAGACCCTCAGAATGCATTATTGCCAAGACTTACTCCTCCCATGTTGTTAGTTGTGGGGGAGGAGGTGGGGGTCCACCCCCAGTCCTCTGGACGGCTACCTGGTGTCTGGATACCACGGAACACACCTTCCCCCGTAGGTCATTCCACCTCTTCCTGATGTCATCCTGTGTTCTTGGATGCTGTCCCACTGCGTTGACCCTGTCAACAATTCTCCGCCATAGCTCCATCTTCCTAGCAATGGATGTCTGCTGCACCTGTGATCCGAATAGCTGTGGCTCTACCCGGATGATTTCCTCCACCATGGCCCTGAGCTCCTCCTCAGAAAGCCTGGGGTGTCTTTTAGGTGCCATGATGTGGTGTGAGTGATGTGTGAGGTGATGGTAGATGTGATGTGTGGGGTGATGTGTTGGGGTGTGTGGTGTGTTGTGCGTGGATGGTGTATGAGTGATGGTGTCGTGTGCCTCTGGATGCTGGTGTGGTCTTTGCTTTTCTCTCTCTCTGCTTCTTCAAAATATTTCGGTGTAAGGGGTTGTGGGTAATGTGGGTGTGTGTTTTATATTGGACTGGGTGTGTGGGTGTGGTGTGAGTATGTGTGTCAGGTGTGTGTATTTTGAATTGTCCAATGTGGAGTAGTTTTGTAAGTGTGTGTGTATTTTGAGTGCAGCGGTGTGTACCGCCAATGGTTTACCGCCATTGAATGACTGCTGCATTGATTCATGGGTCGTGATACTGTGGCTGTATTCCTGTTGGCGTGACGGTGTGGGTTTTGGTACCGCCAGTTTATCACTGACCTTTGGTGTGGCGGACTTTTGTGGGTGTCTGTATAGTGGCGGAATTCTCAGTGTGGGTCATAATACCCGTTGCGGATTTCTGCCGCGGACACGGTATGTTGGCGGCTGTCGGATTGACCACCAGAGTTGTAATGAGGGCCATAAACTCCTAAAACCATGATGCCACTGCATTTGGAGAAATAGTCCTAATTTCTATCCCACTCCTCAAAGCAGTAATAAAAACTAATTGTGTCTGGCCTGAGTGACCAATGCTAATCCTTCAGTATGAGGTGGGTGCACGTCATTATCCGCTGATCCCCCAGCCCTCGTCCCAGTCATTACAAGTGAGATATTTCTATCTCACGGACATAAACAAAAGCAAAGGAATGCTGGGAAACCTGCTCTCCATCTCCCTCCCACTGGGAGTACTTAAGGTGTACTTACCCTGCATTCCGCCCGTTATTCGGTCTTCTGGCTGCCTGATGTGTCCGGGTGTGCATGCTCCCCTGTGAGTGGGTGGAAGCATGCATGTGTGGCTTTCTGTGCTTTTGGTCATGGATTCCTGGGGGAAGAGCTGCATTTTTTTGTGAAAATGCTGCCCTGTTTGCTTTGACTTTTTTTTCCGTTCTCTGGCCATCATCCCCAGCCGGGCGGAGGCATTGGGGGAACAGGAGTTGCACCTCACTGCTTGCTGGGCTGCAGGAGGGAGGGGACACCTGGGGGGCTCGTCCTCCTGCTGCTGTACTTTGGTTTTTATGGTGCCTCTGGGGATCAGGACAACTCTGCCGGTTTTGAGTTGGCTTCTCTACCGCTCTTCCTCTGCATGACTTCCTCACCAATGGTTTCCTGTGCATAGGGGCTTAGTTGGTGTCCTGTAGTGCGCTGGCAGAGGGAAGAGCAGAGCCCTGAGCTGTGCAGCGTTAAGAGAGCTGTATTCAGGGAGGACTCGTATCTGTCAACAGAGACCTCAGTAGTGCAGTGTAAATTGAGCTGTATTGAGGGAGAGCTCTTTTCTGTCACCAGAGACCTCAGCGGTGCAGCATTGGTGATCTATAATCGATGGGAGCTCTTATCTGTATTGAGTGACAACCTATATATCAGTCACTGCTTTGTGTTTTCCTGTGTTTTAAGGTACCACTCCGGATTTCCTGGTGTTCTGTGGGAGTGCTGTGTGGTGTGCGCATTCAGTACCTCCATTTCTCCTGGCTTGGCGTGACGGTCTGAGAAAGCTTTGGCTGTAGGTTCAGATCTGTTTGGGTTCTGCTATCCTAGATGTGGCATTACAATCAGGGTGGCTGACTGTGGAGCTGGGGGCCCACATTTGGGTCTGCTCGGCCTCATGGGATTCTGGTGTGCTGTGTGTTCCCATGTGTTGTACTTGCCACTCCAGTCTTCCGGCCAGTCTGTGGGAGTGCTGTGTGGTGCACTTGTGCATCCAGTTCCTCCATTTCTCCTGTTGTGGCGTGGTGACCGTGGAGCTGGGGGCCCCCATTCGGGGTTTGGGTCCGTTCAGCCTTCTGAGATTCTGGGCATGTCACTTCGACTCCTGCTGTCTGTGTACTGTGCAAGTGGTCTTGTGTGCTGTGCCTGATCCTCCTGCGGTGCACCCCATTGTTTTCTAGTGGCTTCCTCCATCTGTCATATACAACAACAAAAAATACAGTATATTCATGTACACAAAGGGGTCAGGTGTTCATGGTTCTATTGGCCGGATGTAGCAACCGTTTTGCTTGGTGCAAACTGCGAAATTCGCAGTTTGCGCCATGCAAAACGGGCATCACGATGCACATTCCCATTTTGCGAGTCGGTATGACTCGCAAAATGGGAATGCGACTCACAATTAGGAAGGGGTGATCCCTTCCTATTTGCAATTTGCACCGCGATGCAGAATTTCTTTGTGACCGCGAACGCGGTCACAAAGCAATTCGCAGTTAGCACCCATGTCAAGTGGGTGCTAACTCATTCACAAAAAGGAAGGCGCTCCCCATGGGACCCCTTCCCCTTTGTGAATGTCACCCAAAATATTTGGACCACTGCCTACTCTGAAAAAATTAAACCAAATGGTTTCATTTTTTCTTTTGTATTGTAACTCGTTTTCCTTTAAGGAAAACGGGCTGCAATACAAAAAAAAAACTGCTTTATTAATAAAGCAGTCACAGACATGGAGGTCTGCTGTCTCCAGCAGGCCACCATCCCTGTGAGTGCAGGGAATCGCAAGGGGGTCGCAAATTGCAACCCACCTAATTAATATTAATGAGGTGGGTCTTTGCGACCCCCTTGTGAGTTGCAGATGGTGTCATGGACACCATTCTGCATATGATTTTGCGGCTTGCAAATAGCGAGACGCTCCGACACGCAATTTCCGAGTTGCAAAATCATATATACCTACATCTGGCACTATGTTGCCAGATTTCCCAGTTGCATGTTCTGGCAGCTTGGATGCTCCCATTGATATCGGAGTCTCAGACTTTTCATTGGGTGACAAATTTGTTCCGCTTGCGGTTTGTTTCCGCTTCCACCCTGGCATCCCTATCACAGCAGGGGTGTGGGCTGGCTATGTGGCACTGCTGTCAGGGATATGGGCTTCTTGTAAGTCGTGTGGGTTCCCTGAACATTGTGGTGGGTTCTCTTCATTTCCTCAACTGTTTGCGCTGCTTCAGCTTTTTCCGAGGGAGCTTCCTTGCCTGGTTGGTGGTTTTTGCTGCGTGGGCATCCTTTGTCTGGGACTATGGGATGTTTTTTGTGTTTCCTCTCTCTGGGCCAATGTGTTTGTAGTGCTTGGGCTTTTGAGGCTGTTCCTGTCTGGCTGTTTTTTCAGTCGTTTACGAGTGATCCCTTGGGTCTTCTTGGTGTCCTCTCAGTGGCCTGGCTCCTCCCTTCTTGTTGGTGGTCTGGGCGCCCTGCCTTGCTGACCTCGGTAGTCGCTTGCTGTCCTGGGGTTGGCTTCAGCCCCATCTCTGATTGCCTCTTTTGCTTTTTGGTGGCTAGGTTTGCTGGTGGGTCCCTCCTGCCACTTCCATCTGGTGCTCTCAGTCTGTCGGGGGGCTTCCCATTTGTGCCTTTGCTTTTGGTGGTGTTTGGTGCATTGTTCAAGGGTGTTGTTGTCTTACTCCTGTACCTTGGATCCTGGCAGTGTCCCTTTGCAGTGGTGAACACCACCCTCCTCTGGGCCCTCCTAGGTTGGGGCCTTCTGGGGGAGGAGAGGTGTTTCTTTGTGTGTCCCTGCCTTGCTGGCTTTTAGAGGCTTGGGGGTCAGACAGCTGGGGTGGCTTGCTGTTTTCCCTGTCCTGTGTCCACCCTTGGCAGAGTCCCTCCACCACTCCTTGTGGTCTGTGGCTGCTGTGGGGTCCAGTGGTTGTGTGGGGGCCTGTGTGGGCTCTTCCTGCCTGGTGTAGGGATTCTAGACTGCCTTTTGTTGTCTGATTCTGATCTTTTTTTCAGATGGTCAGCCTGTAGATTAAGCCTCAGAATTTATTGATTCTGTGGCATTCCCCCCTCCTTTGGTTGGGGTGTCTCCCTTTTGCGTGGGGGTGTCTTGTGTCGGGCAGGGTGCCTCTCCAGGTGATCTCTTGCCTTCAGGTTCTCCTGTTCCCCTGGTGCTTCTTGTACCTTTCTGTCTTTTTGGGGTTCCTTGATGTCCTGGTTTCCCTTTCTGGGGGGGTGTGGGGGGGGCACAGCGGTCTGACGGAGCTCTGTTTGGATTCTCTGGGTGACATTCTGTTCTTGTGGGTCACCCTGCCTGTCCAGTTTGTCTTCTTCTTTTTTGTGCCGGGGTGCTGTTTTGACTGGTGCACCTGTTGGAGGGTTTGCCATCTGGCCTCTTCTTTTTGGAGTATTGTCCCTGGGCTCAGAGTTAGCTTCTGTGCTGGAGGTGTGGCTTCTTCTTCTTTTCCAGTCTTCTCAGGAATGCTGGCTTGCTTGGTTTTGGAAGACGTCCCTGTGTTCCCCCGGCCCCAGCTCCTTCCTGGGGCTGGTTCCCTGGAGTCTGGATTTCAGTGGGCTCTCTGGATGGTTCTTTGAGCTTGGTGTCATCCTCTTGGGCCTTTGGCATCTCTCGGAATTTTCGGACCTTTTGCTTGGTAACCTCCACCAGTCTTTGACATTGTTGCTCATGGGGCTTGCACGCTCTTTGCTCTCTTAGATTTTTTGGGACTCTGGTTTTTCTTGGGCTCTGTTTGGATCTCCTGTTCCGGAGTTCATTGGAGGGCCTAGTGTTCTGCTGCTGGTTGATTCAGCTCCCGTTTCAATGTTTGGGGTCTGCTACTGAGTGGTTTTGGTGGTCTCACACTCTCTCCTCGGGCCTGGAGTTTCTCACTGCTTCCCCTGTTGTTGGTTTGCCCCTTTACTCCTGCCCGCTGCCTCTGATTTCTGCCCTCTGTTTTGGTCTGGGGGTTCTCTTGAATGGCACTGTTTTCCTTTTTGGTGGTTCCTGTGTTTTCCTCCTTTCCCATTTTTTGGATCAGGGAGGTTTCGATTCTGCAGGGTGCCCCCTTCATGGCCACTGGCGTGTTGTCTTTGGGGTGCTCTGGGGCTGGGTCCATCCCTCTCCTGCTGTCGCCGCTGCTCTGGGGTGGGTGTTTCTCCCATTGTTGTTTGGTTGGAGCGGGGTTCTTGTTAGCCCCTGCCCTCCTAGTAACCTCTGGTGGCCAGCATGTGGATCTGTCTGGTTAGGTCTTGCTTGGGGGGCAGCAGTTGTCTGCTGCTTCTTTCTTGTCTTCTGTCATATGGTCTTTGCCTTTGTGGTGCTTTTTTTTTTTTTTTTTTTCAGGTTTTGATGTTGTTTCTTCCGGTATGGGTTCAATGTTCTTGGCCTCCTCCTCCTCCACTTCAGGGGGGATGTGTGCGTTGCTTGCCTTGTGGTCGGTTATCTCCTCAGTTGTTTGTTGCTGTGTGGGTGTCTATTTTTTTCTTCCTTCTACCCGTGTTGACAGGTTGTGCACAGCTTTTTTGACTGCGGGTTTTCTGGTCTGGGTTCTCCCTTGCCTTTTTGGCCTCTCTGGGGTTGTGCCTTGGTGTGCTGCCTTTTTTTGGGGGTAGCCTCCTGCATGGTGTTGTTTTTTTTCTTCTGAAGGTCGGATTTTCAGCTTGAGTATTCTCACTTGTAATGACTGGGACGAGCACTAGGGGGACCAAGAGGTAATGTCCTATTACTTACCGGAAATCTTCATTGCTCTTGGTCCTGTTGTCCTCAGCACTTAGCACTGACCTATACTAACTATGATTCCCTAAAATGCAAGGGGTAGCAAAAATATCATCACACTTCCTTTGACTTCAATGACATCTTCGAAAGTGACATTACATGACCTTTAGCTCAGATTCCCGGAACATGATGCCACATAGCTTTCATCCTGATAGCATCACACTAATTGATGTCACCAAAGTCTATAGTATAACTCAAAGGGAAAATGTAGTGCTAAAAAACCGAGAGTTTGGCAAAAAATAGTGGTGCTAATCTATATGAACTGTGTATGGAAAATTAGCAATATTTTTTTCTTGATTTACTCCTTGATTTACTCCTCATGCTATAAATAAGTTTTGATTTATGATTACTTGCAAGAATGCTAAAGAAGACTGTTTTGTTCAAACACACTTCACTAGAGACAGAGTTTACAGTTTCTCAGCACCATATAATGAAAAAAACATCATAAATAAAAAATAAAATTAAACATAGTTATACATAGAAGGGTTTTTCAGTCACCTGTCTTCATCCGTTCAACACTCTCACATTTTGCTTCTTCCTAAGGCAGCAGATCACCTGGTGCAATGGGTGAGCCCACTTCGTCCTCGAAATAAGTGCACTTCAGTGCCAAGGATGGGGCCAATATTTTACTAATGCTGTTTTTTTCTGTTCTTTATCCTTATTTACATTTCAGAGTCACCCTTCTGTGTTTCAACCATTTTTTCAGGTTAGTTTCATTCAAAGTCAAAACTACATTTTTGTGCACCAATAAGAATCATATTTTGCTGTGATGTGCATTAAAACCAAAAATGGATTCAATGCCTGTACTGCGTATGCTTCCATGTTTAAAAGTATCCAGACTCTTCAAACAAAATTACGCGCAACTATTATTTTTCCAGTTACAATTTGTTGTTGCAAGTATGTGACACCAGGATAAGATGGCATTTTTTTCCACACAGAAATGATGAAAAATAACCATCTTTTTAATCTTATCAATGCCAGGCCTATTGGCTGTGACAATATTGAATTTTCATGAGTTCACCATTGTGAAACATGGCAACTAGTTTATAATGTCTATTTGTAATTTGTTTCACCTTATGATATATTCTACAAGACTGCTGCTGCTGATGAATGCAAAGATTTTACCAAGCAAAGAGCAATGTCCCAGCGGAAGCTGAAGAAATTAGGATGTGTTCGTCACACGTCTTCTGTTATTGAACTTGATTTTGCCCCCTCGCAGGCCAGGGTTCACATAGGCAGTGTTAGGGTTGATACTGCTCATGCCAGCAGATGTATCGGTGACCTTTAACAGAGGTCATTGCTGGCTGGCTGAGATTCAACATTGAGGTTCAAGTTGAGTACACGGGTTCACACTGCGATTCGGATTCCGGCCCACAGACCTCTCCCTCCACTTATTGAACCATATTTAATGGGTGGTGATCTTGCAACCTCTGCCCCAAAATGAACGTTCTATACCAGGCCGTGGGAGCCTGCCATTCTCGTGTTTTGTCCCAGACGGGAGTTAACAAGAGAAGGTAACATGATGATGCAACAGTGGACTAGGTAAGCAAGAGAGCAGGAACAGCACAGATACACTTGTTTGACCTGAAAACACTGCCTAGTTGGTAAAAAAAAAATATATAAGTGCAAGGTCCATAGCTTTTCCAGAGCCCACCACCGGCACTGCTGAATGTTTGGGTTGCAAAATACCAGGGTTGCTTACCCTTGATATCATATCTTGCCTCTTTCTTCACACCATCCTACATTCCTATTTGATCTCACGTTTGAAACATTTTTCACCCCTACTTTATTTCCTTTGTCACAGTTTTCCTATCTATTTATTCCTCATTTTTCCCTTGCTCTGAGTCAAAATGTCATGATGAAAAATAAGTCATAAAACTGAGCACCAGTGCCCACTGCTATCAACTGACTGCACAAATTGGGCCCTGCCTGAACAATTCCGTGGCATGCACCATAACCACACATTTATTGTCTGCCAATGCCCACCCACAATTCGACTCTTTAGGACCGCCTTTTTAGAATACCCCTGTATTATTGAAGGATATGAGGATACGCTGGTAGAGGCATAACACAAATCTTGGAATATCTGGCAGTTCCAAAGAAACAGTTAATTCGTTTTGTTGGCCTGCCTGCATCTCATCTGACAAATCACAAAAAGCATTCCAGTTCAATGTCAGCTCTTCCTGGAAAGCATGCCTGAACAATGAGACCTTTTGGGGCATGATTATTCCTCAGCAACACCCGTCCGCATATGAACACTTCAATGGATCTTTACATTCTCTGGTTTCTGTAAAAGACTGATAAAGTGTAACCCGTGATGGAGCAAATGAGTACTGTTTGACTTTTACAATTTTAAGCAGAATAGTTGCCTTTAGCAAAGTACCATCAACATCTCTTCTACAAGTCTCGAATACACATCTCTAGCTCTTCCAAAAGGATCTGTAGTGTTGCTGGATGGTCATTCTTAGGGACGATACAACCTCAGCTTCTGAGGATGTAAATAATGTATAATACCCAAAAAAGACAACATTAAACAGCTATGTGTGCTTTGCTCTTTAGTTTCTGAAGAAACCGACTGTGTTTTCCAAGTATTTTAAAGCTGCCTTCAACAGTAAATGAAATTGTTATTAAAAAGATAATAAAAGTGTTATATCTTTTTCTAAAAATAAATTTAAAAAAAAGAAATTTAGTGAAATCAAGTGATTCATTTACAAGCTGTGGGATTTACAAAAAAAAAAGTAAAATGTGTAAACTGCTAGCTTACTTTATGTCTGTATCTAATGAGCAAGTATTCGAAAAGCCTGGTGTGGCCACACTAACGAAAACGGTGTAATGTTGATAAGTCAGTTCATCCAGAATGGGAGACATCTACCCAATCACACATGTATACTTGAAATTGTAAAGAACAAAACTATTTATATAATTGGTAAGTCCGTGGATTGTCCCAGTCTTAGTAATAGGCAAGAAACATTCTCATCATGTTGCACCAGATTAAGTTGTATTTATTTCAATGCAGATAAATCCTCAAAATCGACAAGAAAACTCCCAGTGAAGATCAGCCAACACATGTCCGCCCACTCCTGGCATGAAAGCCAGTGGATTTTTGAAGGTGTTGTGTGAATAACACCGCAGTGTTCCACGGTGTGAAGTCAAACACTGGGCAAATCTGAAAAACCCAATGCTTATGAGCAGACAAAATACGAGTGTGGTCCAGATACACACTGCTTGAAGTTACAAGTTCCCCAAGTCTGAAAAGGCCCAAATCAGCCAAAATGGTCTGGGGTTGCTTGTGCTCCCTTCTAGAGCGGGCTTGTCTGGCAGTTAATGATGGACTGTTGGCATGAGAAGCAGGGTCATTACTGATTTGGATAAGGTGGCTCATCATCTCGAGCGGCAGGGTGGGAGAATAATGTTGGACAACTTAGCAGTTGACATTAACTAAAGCATTCCATCCATCAGCTTGTTGTTTTTTGCACTTGATGCCCTAAGAGTGACAGGTTTCCACAGATGTTGGTCTTGTGTTTACTGTGCTATAGGATGCAACCTATAACCTACTGATCAGACCCAAACCAGCTGACACCAGTCTTGATTTGATTGTGTTCCCTTCTAGAGAGGGCTTGCATGATAGTTCGGGATGAACTGTTCAAAAGGTTCAGTAATGATTTGCATAAGGTGTGCCTTTCTAGAGTGGTATAGTGCACAGAAAACAATGGACTGCACTGTAGCTCTGAGCAATCACCTGTGGCTGAAATTAATTCAAACATTACATGCAGTTGATGTCCAAGAGTGACGGGTATGCCCAGACATCAGTCCCATTCTCCCTATGCCTCACAACTCATGCTGCACCCTACTGATGAGGCCCAAATAGGTCAAAACAGAACTGATGTTGTTTGTGTTGTATTCCAGAGGGGGTTGCCTGTTCGTTTGGGATGGGCTATTCCCAGGAGGAGTGTCATGAAAAAGTATGCGCTCATAACTGCCAAGCTTTCAGATTGCTTTTTTTTTACATTTCCATGGTTTCAGTGTACTTATGAGTGACATTTAACTGACACTTAAAGTGACACTTTCTCACAAATAAAACCAAGCAAGGAAGTCAAAAAGAGATAAATATAAACTCTACCTTTTTGATCAACCAGGAGCTCTAAAAATATCTTGAAACTGTTGCAAGAACTATGAAATAGGAGATTAACATTTATTTTATGATGAACATTAGATTTTTGCAAGTTTTGCATCAGTCTACCTTATACTGTGCATAATACAATTTGCATATTCTTAGAGCTTTCAGTCTTAAGCTGTGACCACCTAGCAGTATACAGAAGTCACTGTTCCCCACTGTGCCAACCAGGCCTTAATTCTGTTACTCTCTGGTTACACACAAAATCTCTTCAGGAAATACATTAACAAATTGATTTTCCCATCAATGTCTTCAATTGTTTGATGTATCATCTATCACTTAGGTATGTGATTATTTTCTATACATTTACCTAAAGAACAAAGACCATCAAAATAGTTATGGAATATTTATTTCCTTGTTTCTATTTGGTTGTGAGACCTAAGCTGCATTGGGTGGTCAAGCGGTCAGAACTAAAGTTTGTTTGTGCCTTATGACGTCTGTAGTGTCAAATTACCGAATAGTTCAGACTGGCTTTCGTGCAAGGAATCTAAGCAGCGTATCTCACGGCATGCTGACAGTTTAGTTTTTACATCTGTATGGAGGTGGAAATTGCCAAATGTCATTAATCTGCATTTGAATGAATAAATTGTTAAGTGAGGGGAAAAAAGTAAAACTAGATACATTTTAGTTTTTAAAAATTGAACCTTCCCATCTAAACTGTTTGATTCTCTATAGGGACTGTTTTGGGAAACCCTTGCTGCAGAAACCAGAATGAGACTAGTGATACCTAAACACTCAAGCACATACCATGTGCACCTCAGCAGCTTCCTCTATGGGACTCGCCAAGTGATTATTTTAATGCTTTCTTCAGGTCTCAGCAGATTCAGAGTATTATACTCTTGTCCTTTTCATAAAACAGCCCTAGGGACATATTTTTCAAGTAGTTGTGTCATCCTTGTGCCACGCAATGGGGAGCATGGGTGAACCAACTAGTAAGTTAGATTTATCAAGCCATGCAAGGTTTTCTTGCATGACCCTGTGTGACTTGATAAATATAGAGTAGCGAAACTCAGTGCAAATCGCTGAGTTGCGTTACTCTGCCCCAGGGAGGCATTCCATGTGTGGAGAGTGGGTGTTCCCACACATCAACCCATGATTTTGGCACATTCCCTGATTTACCATTACTGGTAGACCAAGGAATGTGTCCAAACGCTACTTCTCCCCTGGTGAGGCTTAACAAGGAGGAATATCTTTATGTTTTATTCTGCAGCACACATAGAAAGAGGAAAATGCCTCTGATAATTGTCTTGTACAGGAAGACGCCCCTTCCTGCACAAAAACAATCCTGTTTGCAAAGCAGGCACCCTTACACCATAGCGCAAGGGTGCCTGCGCTGGTGCTAGGAAGTCAAAAGGGTGCCAGTGCAAGAAAAAGACAGAAATGCACCATAGTATGTTAAATACAACACATTCCTGCTCTTTCATGTAATGCTGCAAGGTGATTTGCTGTGCTTTGCTGCCTGAAATATTGATGAATGTGCTCCTTAGTGTCTCATCTCTCTGGCACAGGTGAAGCTGTTTTAACACGTTTGTGATGTTTTCAAGTTGTTTGACGAGCCAGATATTTCTAATTTGCAACATTTCTTCATTTTGAGTGCAAGGAAAGTTTGTGTCTCTTCCCTCCTAGCACTTCATGATGACACAGAAGTGGCATATGATGTGTCCACATTGTGTAGACAGGGCATACTTGAATTTTTCCAAAGAGATCAAACATGGAGCTTCCAGTGGCAACTGGTGACATTTGAAAGTGGAGGGGCGTAAAAGTTCAGCATGATTGCCCCTGTGGTGAGCGCACAAGTCTGTGCATCATAAGAAGTGTGTGTGTGTGTGTGGGTGAGTAATGTGGGTGCAGTGGTACCCTATATCACTCAGGGAATGGACCCACCTCCTGGTTTCCATCAACCTTATGCCATGCTTGTGTAGGAAAGGAAAAAGGATGCTGTATATTACCCAGGAAATGGAAGCACGTTAAGGTCTCCATCCCCTTCATGGTGTGTTTATGTAGTATGGGAGTGAAGGGTTCCCCCATCACTCAGGATATGGAAGCACCCTGGGGCCACCAGCTGCTTCTGATGTTTGTGTAACCTGGTAGCAACAAAGAACCCCTCAGGAAATGGTGAGTGTCAAGGTATGCTAGTGTAATGAGGCAACCAAAAGCCCCCCCCCATACTCTACTGTGGTGGAACCTCCTCATCTGATCACAGCACCCCCTCTTTAAACGATACTTTCAGGTCTCCATAATCTTTCGGTCCTGTTTTTACAGCCTGGTGACTGTAAGGGGAAGCATCATTTACCACAAAGTCTAAACCATGCACTACCTTTACAATGTGGTCTGTACAGTGACCCATCTTTACCACTTCATTCTTTTACCACGTAAGCCTTTACAACTACTTGCCTTAGGGGAAGCGGAATTGGGGTTCAAAGTCCAGCGCTTTCCCTATTGTTGCGTTATACCTTTCCAAAGACTAGCACTTTCCTCTTAGGCAAAGTGGTTGTGGGGTGCAAAGACTTGTGTGGTAAAAAAATGCAGTGGTAAATACGGGTCATTGTAAAGACTGCATTCTAAAGCCATGCGTTCTAATGGCTTGTGGGGTTCTGTCATACATCCAACTGCAAGAGACACAACAGGAAATTAATGCACCTCCTAGGTCACAGTGAGTGCCATGTTCTGTTTGTGCAATATACTCATGACAAAAGACCCCTAAGAAATGGTGGCTCTGCTGCTGTCAGTGCTGTGTTTGCAGAAGAGGTGCTGTATACTATTACATTGCCCCCAAGTACTCAAAAGCGATGAAAGCGTTGCATCAATGTTTATTTATTGCCTCCTGAACGGAGGCTGTCTTTCCCAGGTAACATTTATTTACAAATGTTTTGTGATTAATGGGGTGGTTGGAGGCAAGAATGTCTGGCTGCCAAGAAAGCGCATATGTCACTCTGACATGCATGTACCCAAAGTATGTCCTCAGGTTTCAAAACCAAACGCATATCCAGGGAAGCAGAGCAGGCAATATAGAATTTCTAAAAAGCCCCTATGTAGCCACTGCAAAGGCAGCAAAGTGGCTCATTCAAATCATTTGAATATTTTCGATCAAGCATGGTTCAAACACTGCATCAGGTTTCAGGAATACACTATTTTACGTTCTGCTGGGTTTTGCCCATTTCCAAAATAAAGTTTTTCGCAAAGCATACATAGCAAAACTATAGGAGCTGAGGGAGAGGAGAAGAATGAAGCATCTGGGATGGGGTTAGAGGGAGTGGTCTGGACAGAGTGGACACCAAAATCAGGTTTGGAAAACAGTGTTGAAACCAGACCTGCTGGAGTTGGACCAGCAGTCGGGCCCTGGAATGAGTGCTTCCAAGTCAGATTGTGATGAAGGCCAAGCAGGGATGAAGTCCATGAGGCCCCTCCCACCACCCAAACCCCACCCCTGGACATCAGCGGCAGAACTGGTTTCCTCAGTGTATTTTCAGGGACGGGTTAGTCTCAAGGGCGATGACGGCAGGTCCGTTATCTTCCTCAGCCTCAGAAGTTTTCACCACCTGACCCACCCACAACTTGATTCACACTCACCTGGGACCCTGACACTCACCTGGGGCTTTCCCCACACTCAGGGTGGTCCCTTCACACTCACCTGGGGCTCCCCTACACTCACCCAAGGGACTTCGGGCCAAAGCTCCCCTCACAGGAGTATGGGGCAGGAGACAACTGGTAGGCAGCGCAGGAGCTTCATGTTGGGGGATCACTCCAGCTCCACTGGGGGGGAAAGATCTCCTCTGAGCTCTGGACAGTCTGAGGTACAATAGACACATGGTGCAGATTGACAACAAGGGCTGATCCCTGATTGGTTGAAGTGTTGCAGGAGAGTGAGTCTGAGATGGAGCCTCCTCTTCTTCAGTAAATGGCTCTCGCACCTGTGACCTCTGGTTTGTAGTTTGCAGCTCAGAGGGATAAATGGGTAAACAGTAAAACACCTCTCAAAAGAGTGCTTCAATGGTCCCTTTAAAGGCATTGTATGAACATGTCCTGTAAATATGTGCAACTCGTTATCCTGCAAATTGAAAAGCTCAGCCCTCCAGTCCCACGACTCCTGAGGCAATTGTTGTGCTGCTTCCTTGTTATTTATGTTAGAGAGCAGTGCAAAGATTGGCTTGGTCAGGTGCTGTCACCACTCCTTTGGAGCCTTAGGGGCTGTGGCAGCAATCTCCTGAACTCCAACATTGTTCAGGTAGACGAGGGTGCAAATGCCCATGCCGGACTGGTTGGAGCAAGGCACCCGTCCAACCTGACTTTCGCACTTAACCCAAAGGAAGCCCGACAGCTGACCTGTGTCACTGTCACTCATTCAATTAGGCTCCTCCCCCCCACGCACGTCAGCCCTCCCTTAGGCACTCTCATGTAAGGTAAAGTTTGACTGGGCCATGCTTTTAATATGGGGCTCGTGGACAACAGGGCAACAAAACAAACATGGGGGGCAACACCCCCACGACCCTATAAAGAAACCACCGCTGCTAGCCTCTTCCATGAGACCATGAGACTTGCGAACTTAGACCTTAGAACTTAGACCTGCTGCCATGCATTTCACAAATGCACAATTGATGTTAAGTTTCTTTTTCATTCTCAGGAATGTGTAAAGCGATTACCCGTTCAGTGTGAAAATCCTTTGTTATAATCTGGGTAATGTGTGCACCTCAACCCTGCACTAAGGTACACTAGGAGTGTGACAAGGTTTGATGCTTTTTAATCTACCATAAACAACCTCAAATTTATGTTAAAAGGCAATACGGTCATTTGCAAGCTCCAAAACTGGAGACTGAAAAATAAGCATAAATACATAAAGGTTTGGTTATTATCTGTGAAAGGTAAACATGATGCTTAAAGTTGTGTGAGTGGTGGGTCAATCTCGAACCTTTTATGATATACACTTTTGAGCGCAACCTCCTCTGGTGATCAGATGGCTGCAAGGAAAAATAAAATGCTGCCCACTGACACAGTGTTGGCTCTGGAATGCGCTGGGGCAGACCAGACACTGTGTGATCAGAGTGGGGCAGGCCCCTTTGCAGTAAAATAGCAAAAGGCTAGGTGCCACCCCCAGGTCCACGTGAAGGAACTGTGTAAAGGCAATTCTGGACTGTGTTTATGACCACAGTCTATAGTGACAGAAAGAGACCATACGGTGCTCTTCTTTGAACTGCCTTGTGATATTTACTTTCCTGGCCACAGACACCTAACAGTGTGTTGATAGCCAGTTAGTGAATAAGTAAACAAGAAAGAGGCATCCTGTGTTGGGAGAGCAGAGCAAACAGCTCTCCTTTGGGCAGTACAGCACTCTTGCTGCTTAATTCGTTGAGGGTGCCTCGTGTGATCCTTGGGAAGATTTAGGGGTATATTTAAGAAAAGAGGTGCTGCACACAGTTTTGGCGCTACTCCTGCAGTGTACATAGGGGCCCATTGTAAACACTGGTGTGCTCCCTTTTAACGCGTGCTCTGAGCTCTCTTAGGTTTCCTTGTGCCATTTTTTCAACCCCCCCCCAACGGGAGAACATCCCCTTTGCATACATTATGCCTGGCACAGGTATAATTTAGCACAATGGTTTATAAAGTGGTGCAATGAACGCCAACGAAGTAGGAGGCCACCGGTTTCCTTTTGAACCACATGCAGTTGTATTATTGACATTTAGGCCTCGCAATGTCATTTGAATAAATTGCAATTTTAGATTTGAACTCTTGCAAAATGTGACCATCTCTGCAGTGCAGGCTTCTCCAGGGTGATAAAAAGCCTGTTACAAATTAGTCCATGTTAATATGAAAAAGGCGAAATCTCGATAATTTAGTTATTACAAAGGAGTTCTCTAAAGATAATGGTATCTTTATTTTTACAGGCATACAATGTTGGTACTGTATAGTGACTTTACCATGTGAGTTTAAGTTCTGTTTGTCTGATAATTCCATAGATACCTTTGCTCTTTAACTTTACCTTCCCACATTCCATAACAGGAGCTCTCATCAGGTGAAGCTGTAGAAGCCTATATGCTGCCTTCGGTGCCTGTTGAGGTTATGCTGGTCACACAGGCATTGATTTAATTCTCATCAGTGGTTGGATACGCCTTGTATTACTGCTGTTATTCTCAGAAAAGGCAGATCCGATTTCCTTCTTTTCTAGAGACATCGCCCCTTCAGTGATGAACATTGGCTTCCAAATTAGTTTCTTGTACGTAAGAGCTGCTTTGTGATCATCTGGGCAAGAGGAAATCATCAGACAGTGCTCGTTAACAGCAGGGAAGCGACCACCAAAGGCCATTTCCCTGAAAACAAAAGAAACAACTTCTATCCCAAGTCGGAAAATTTTGTTTAATTTCACAAGACTATAAAATAAGCACATGGAAATGGAAGTCAATCAGTTGCAGGTTTTTTATTTATGGACTACTCCTTTGTCACCTAGCATCGTTTAAAGAAAACGCCCATCCCTCCGGCCTGACATCAGCAGAAAAGAGCACACTTAAAGTTCAGTGACCTTTTTTTTAAACTGTATTCTTAAGATTGTCTTTTTTGTAAAAACTTTTTTGCAGATGATTATCATCTAGAGTGATTTTAAGTAGTGAAATATGAATGTCACAAGTATTGGCAACTTTCTGATTAGTATTTGCAACTCAAAACTACCTGGTAAATGATAACTTAATAAGTATTCACAGATTTGGGAGTAAATATATTCGCAGATGTCAAATCAAATATTGACATTTATTTATACCTATTCCCAGTGGTCCCTATTTGTAATATTCGAGGAGTCGGAAAGAGATGGCACTGCGAGCAGGGGAAGACGTTTAGAGACATGTGAAGTTACAGGAGGGTGGACGGGTGAGGAGGTCTTAGGGGTACAGTTAGAGCTTTTTATGTGTGCAATTTTTAGTAACAGTTAATGTGTGCGACACTGGAGTATTAATGAGGTTGCATTGAAAACAAATTAATAGAAATGTTTCGAAATGTTATTAATAACATAGCAAGGACAACCTTTTAGAAACAAGCATTTGCAATGCAGTGCGTCTCACATTTGCTCGAGTTAGAGCTATTTGCATTGTAAACTCCTAACCGACATTTCTTGCCACATAAACTGAAATTGAAAAATAAAACTGTTTCACGTAAGCAAGCCGACATCCACAATGAATGTGAATGAGACACACAAAAAGAAACATGATGTTCGCTCCAAGTCAAACATATTGGCAAAAGTGGAATTATCCATGTAACAGGGTGGATGTCATGCAAAGCGCTCAACTACTGCACACCGAGATTGCGCTGCAAAAGAAATAAAAATAAAAAGTAGTCCAGAAGCAATGAGGAAAATATGGAGCCTAGTATGTTTTCAGTAGTTTACATGTGCGCTTGAGGAAGGCTAAACACCAGAAAAGGCATGACATATGCATGCCTTTCACAAATTAAATTAAGCGATTTTTAAAAGGCAAGCCCACGGACCATCAAAACTGATGGGCATGAGGTGGGTGGGGCTAAAATCCCACAAAGAGATTACAACAGGGGCCAGATCACTTGCACGCTCGACCCTAACGACGTACGCAGCTCCTGCTCATCCCCTCTCCCAAACAACGTCCCTCGGCAAGCCTTCTGTCCCCACTGTTTCTGTGGAGCACAGTGCAGCTCAAAGTTATAAACTGTTTCTTTAGAGAATGTGTTGCGAATGAAGCTTTCCATAGTATTCCTCATGTAACTTTTCTTGAAGGACATTTCCTGTGGAATGAAACCGGCTTGCTAGCACATTAATATATTGGTATTTGCTAAAGACCTTTCCATATTGTGTTTTGCATCTCTGGATTTCTGTTGCTGTGGAAGTAATGGAAGATTCTTGATTATTCTCAGACGTGGGCTGGTGTTAGAGAATTTATTGTGATAATAAATTTTCTGATTTGTGTAAAATGTATGGGTGATAATCATGCTATGCTGAATCTCCAGTTTTTTCTCATTATTTATGCATAACAAATGTATAAAAGCTCCTTGTTTATATGGTTGTTTATGTGGTTGAGAGGGTGACTCTTTGAACTTTGACTCCTTGAACTCTGGCCATCTGAGGTGACTTTGTTATTCCCCACAAAACTCTGTCTGTGTAGGCAAGACTTTGATTTTTCTCACAACTCCATCGGTTATTCGAGTGACTTTCCCTTTTTTCCCCTAAAGTGTTCTTTATTTAAACCTGACAATTATAGATATTACAAATGGTTTCTGAAATTCTGACTTTGTTCTTCTGACTCTGCCTTCATGGTATAAATTGATTTACTTTGTATTGCCTAATCTAAATTTTTGTAATAAAAGTGTTTAATGTCCCATTGATCAAGAAATCCGTTTTTGAGTGGTCCCAGTCACTATTTTGATTTTACTCTGCTAATTTTTGGGCCCAACGTCTGGTTCTCCTTTGGTCAGTTTGCTGTCTGAACCCCACATTCTTCTCATCCCATTTCCAACTTCATTTTTAGAAGTGGTGCCCAAGGATCTATGCAAATTATCCCATAGCTGACAGGTGGCACTATGTCATGTGTCAGACGTTCTGCCAGTACCACCTCTTTAGCCAAGAGTACAATGCATTCTGGGGCTATTAGTTTAACTTTTAACATTCCAAGTCTGACTGCACCACAAGATGGCCACATAATCTCTGCAGCAGCGGTGTCCCTCATTGAAGTTTGATAATCCTGTGCCCCTGGTGGGCCTAAAGGAGGCACCTGGGCAGGGATCCCGAGTGGGGTCCCAGAGAGGAGGTCGTTGCAAACAGCTGGGGGCCTGGAGTGGGGTACAGGTGTCGACAGACTTGGGCACTGGGTCAAGGCAAGAAGATGCCCATGGCCTGAAGCAGGGCTGCAGTGGACCTGCAGCTGAGGGAGAAAAGTTCCTGGCTGAGGCCTGGAATGTCCCCACTGGTGATGGTGCTACGGAGAAGATCGGCAGAGACCACTACCTGGGGGGGTCGCACTGAGGGACCCGCGTAGTGACTGGATGCACTGGGCGATGCAGGAGGTGATGACAGCCACAAGAAAGGCTAGAGTCTGCAGTGACAGTGGAAAGAGGGCTATGACGAGGCCCATTATACATGAGATGGAGAGCGAGGCACTGTATAAGAGTGAAGTGAATACAACGCTGAGTGTTGGAGAGCACACCCTTGTAAAGGGGGGAATAGACAAGTCAGAGACCTTGCGGGATGCTGAGCACCCCATGCCATGACACAATGTCCCCTGGCACAGGCAGAAGGCTTCTGTTGAGCACAATGCATCAGAGGGCACTTTCACCCAGCTGGCTGAGGAGTGGAGGAAGTCTGCAATGCCCTTTGACAAGATAGCCCGCCAGTGCAGGCTCCAGGAATAGCCTATGAGACCTAAATAAGACTGCCCCTTTGAGAAGACACCAACAACAAACAGAGGGCCTGTGGTAGATCTGACTAAGCCACCAATATTAAAAACTCTTCCTCTACCCTTCAGCACTGCCTGCGTGACAAGATGGGTAGGCGCTGCTCTACCAAAGACACACAGGATACTCGATGGTGGGGGAGCATCCCCATCAGAGGACAAACAGTGCAAGCAACCATCTTTGGTCATCATACAGAACCCAGGCATGCCTAACAAACTGGACTAAATCCTGACTGCCTGGGAGGTATTGGACGTTAAAATTGACAAGATGACCATAAACCTCAATTTATTCAAGAATGAACACCGGAAGCTGTTGGATAAAGTCAAACGTAATGCTGATGCCTTTGGGGAAATCTGCCCCCAGTGGTGGGACATTCAGAACCAGGTCCTATGCCTCACTGGACAGGGGGAGCAACTGGACAGGAGAGCTGAAGTTGCAGAAGGGAACAGCCGTTGCAACAATATCTGCACTGTCGGTCTTCCGAACCTCCGAAGGAGACAGAGAGACAGCACATAGTCACCTACATGAAGCAGTGATTGGCAAAGGAGGTAGTGCTGCAAGGGCTATCACAATTCTTTGCACTGGCAAGGGGCCCCGGCACGTCATCCCCTCTTGGGGGCACTGCCGACGCCAGTGGTGGTGTGCCTTCTACACTACAGGGATGAAGACATGGTGCTACAAAGGATGTGAGCCCTTCGCCTGCTCCACGTGACTGATGCACAGTTGCCATATTTCCAGACTACACCATGTTAGTACAGAAAAAACGGGCTTCACTCATAACTATCAAAAAAGAGCTCCGGGAGGCTGGGCTCTGCTATATGCTCCTATTTCCAGCCCACCTTGACTGATGCTTGGGGGAAAATGTATGTTTTTGAGGACTCCAAGAGCACCTGGGATTAGCTTGAGAAACATAAAGCTGTGGAGAAGGCCAGACCGTCAGGGCCAAATGCAAGTGATGGAACAGGAACAGACTGCGATGGCCAATCAACCCACAGGCTCGCAGAGTACTCTTGAGAGAGCCACAGCTTTGGATGCAGCATCAGCCATTCATGCCTACCGAAGTGGGGTGGAGGGGAAAGATGGGACAAACTCAACACTTGGATAGGTGGACCTCAAAAGTACAGCTGGATCCTTGGGGTGTGGGTCTGTGGTCACCCTGTACACAGCCACTGGTAATTACTCAGGTGGTCATTACGAGTCTGATGGTTCATGGTGTTCGCACCGCTGCGGCCCTGGCAGAGCAGACTGCCATATTATGAGAACGGGGATGGAACTAACAGAACACAGCCAAGTCGCAGCCCAAACCACCACTGCAGACAGACCGCAAGTGCTTCTGGTAGGCATATCCAGGCCGGCAGTGAGGCTGTTTCCCACGCCCCTATTACAAGGCTGCACACCGCCAGGATTTCCAGGGCAATTGCACTGCCACGAAAAGCCTTGTGGGAACGAATTACTGAAAAGGAAACACTCATCTTCAGGAACAAAGGCAAGTCCACAGGCGCCATGGTACGTGAATTGCAAGTCTTCCCAATGCTCCTGCTGGACATTGAACTCCAGGACCAGCGACGAAGACACCAAATGTAAGTACACCAGCAGAGCACACTGGAGGGAAGGACATTATTACACACACACAACACACACACGCAGCACGGCAAGCCACACACACGAGCAAACAAACACCCTTACCAACACACACACACACACACTCACACACGCCAAATCGCATATTTACGACACATACATGTAGAAGGAAAGCCAGGACAAGGTTGTTACCATTGACACCAATGGTGCAGTGGTGCAGATATATTTAAAAAGTGAAAATGATACGAAGAACTATGTACAAAGAGGCCCAAGGGCCAGTCCAAAATGTATATAGTGCCCCTAGCACACTGGGCACAGAGTAAGGCCCCAACGTGACTCCTGACTTCAAACTGCTGGCATCCACTGGGCAGGGGCATTAATGGGGCATGCAGGCACCTCAGGGATGAGGGGGCTGGGGGTGGGGGTTTGGGTTTGGAGTTGGGTCATTAGGTTTGGGTTTGGTGGCGGGGTCCTTCGGCGTGGATTTGGATTTGGGGTCTTTAGGCTTGGATGGGGGGTTTGGGCTTTGACTTGGATTTTGAGGGAATGGTCTTGGTTTATGTGAGGGGTGACTGTGGACTTGGTGGGGGTGGTGGAGGGGCATGACGATGACCAGAGGAGGACTGGGAAGTGGAAGGCAGGGGTGTGGGGAGGGTAACAGGGCACTTAGTGGGGCAGGGGCTAATTCACTGGTAGGGAACAGGAAAAATTCACAGAGGAAACATTACTTGGGGCACGGGACAGTCATGGCAGAAAGGTATGTGAGTGAAGGGAGAGGGAGTGGTTGAGAGGTGTGTACATGGAGGTGATTTGGGTGCAGGTGCGTGCTTGGATGCCATGTGTGTGCTGTGTGACTGTGGGCGTTTAGATGTAGTGGGAGGAGGGGGCAGGAAATGCAGGGAGATGGCAGGGGGATGTGTGAGTGAATGTTGTGGTGGTGTCTGCAGGTAGGGTGGGTGTGCTGCATGTGGTGGTGTTGACAGTTGTGCTGAGTGCGCATTTGGTGTATGGGGTGCATGTATGCATGTCAGATATTGTGGTGATGGTGGCAGTGAGGGCACTTGTGGAAGGCTCTGGGACTGATGAGATGGTGACTGCAGGTGTGAGTGGTGTAGTGCCTGTGAGGGGGGAGGTGGTGGGGAGTCGGTGTAGTGAGTGGATGTTGTCATGTCTGCATCTGAATGTTGTGTGTGTGCATGGCAGTGGTGGTGTTTGTGGGTCAGAAAACGTGCCTTGGATTGTTATGGGGAGAGAGATGTTGGATTGGGAACAGGTAGCTGGAGGGGGGACGGAAGAAGAAGGGACACTGGCTACCATCAATGAGGATGCCAGAGCCTGAAACAATCTCTGCAGGCCAGCCAGTCCACCATTACTGCCTTCCAGAAATGCTTTGGTCCGCAGCATCTGCGATGTCAGTCCCTGGATGGCATTCACGATGGTTGACTGTCCCACAGAGATGGACCTCAGGAGGTCAATAGCCTCCTCATTGAGGGTAGCAGGGCTGACTGGGGCAGGGGTAGATTCCCACCCTCCTGAGTGAGCGGGCAGGGGCAACTGGGTGAGGAGCTACAGTGAGGATGCAGCTGGAAAAGGGGGTGGCGGATAAGGATGTTACTGGGGTGGTCACAGATGGGTCCGCCTCCGCCAGGGAGCCACCATTGGAGGAGGAATCTGAAGATGGTGTGGTCGATCCTGTCTCCCCCGTGGCACTCCCCTCGCCCTCCGTCCCACTGGTCCCCTCGGCTCCGCTGGAATCAACCTCCTGAGTCCCATGGGCTGCAGGTTCCCCACTCACCAGTGCCCCTTCTCCTTCGCCTGAAGATGCTCATAGACACAAAGACAGAGGAGGTGAGGGAGGGCCGGAGAGTGGGAGAGAGAGACAGGGTGCAATGGGACAATGTAAGCACAGCAGTCACACAGAGTAACAACATCGTTATCTGCTGCCATGCTATGGCACGCCATGTCCTCACCTATACATGCTACAACAGTGGGATACCATAGGGGAAACTGCAGCTATGTTGATGTGAATTGGTGATGGCAGTACAATTGCACTCATGTACTTGATATGAGTCATACTAGTCACACTTGCCCAGTACTTGGCCACTTCACAAGGCCATTTAGGGAAACAATTCCTGTACTCCTGAATCAACTGACTCCTGCATGGGTAGGTAGCATGCCTAATAAGCCATTAACAATTAGCACAGTGACATCTTGGCCCACTCTGCCTCACTACACATACAGTACATGGCAGCAGATGAGGACTCACTTATCTTCTCTGGCACAGAGGTGGGCAAATACAGATGACAATGCCCTGACCTTAGACAGTACACCTTAGGTGTACTGATGATGTTGGCAGGAGCTGGGTTCCCAAACTTGGTTGAGGGTGACCACATAAATTACACACTGGAAGTAATTGCCCTCATAAGTCACTGTCTGCACGGTATGGGCACACATCTATGATACTATTCCTGCCAGGGTGGCTGATACTCTTAGTGGACAGGCATCTTCCTCGTACCTACCCTACAGCTTCCTAGTATTACTCAAACCCAAACCCACCTTAGCAACACATTAACAAGGTACGAGTGTGTATTTACCCCCTTTTGGCTGCTATGCTGCCCTCAAGCGCCTATCCACCTCAGGGTAGGCCACTTCTAAAATGCAGGCCATTAGAGGGGTCAGGGTCCAATGAACACCCCTCCCTCGTTGGGAGGATGTTCTCAGCTGGGTCTCCACGGCCTTCCGGTCCCAGTGTCTCAGGTCCTCCCACCTCTTTCTGCAGTGGGTGCTCCACCGGACATGGACCCCAGGGTCCACACTTGCTTGGCGATGGCACGCCAAATCCCCTTCTTCTGATGGATGCTGACCTGCCTCTGTCACACAGACAGAAGGACAAAGTCATGTAGAGTGGCATCACAGGGACAGCAGTGGACAGCACACATCTCATACATCTCATTCCCACACTCACATGTCTTCATGCCAGTTACGTTCAGACTCCTCACCCATCTCCATGCATCCGCTCTCTCTGCCTTGTCCCTAATCCTTTCATCGCCATACACATCACTATCAGACAGGACAGAGACATTAGGCTCACCTGGTGCTCTGGTGCCCCATACAACTGTCCATACAGGGGTAGGACCTTGTCCACAGGCTTCTCAAGATCTTCCTGGGAGAAGGCTGGGGCCCTATCTCCTGCAGGACGTAGCATCTTGGCCAACAGAGTCAGAACACAGCAGCACACGCAGTGGAGATCTTGTGTGCAGGAGTGTCAGGAGTCAAGTGAGCATTGTGGCGGTCATGGCTGCCGAGGACATCACCATCACTGTCAGCGGCGATCACCATTGGCTCCAGTCTCCCATAGACAACCATTTATCCAATGAGGAGTTGCACGGCGGTTGGTATGAGGTCACTTCCATCTGTCCTGTGCATGCAGGACAGGCGGCTGTCATTTTACATGCATTTAGTGAATAGTGGCTGAATGTTAGGTGCGTCATAGGTGACATTTGGTGACTATTGCACAGCTTTACTGTTTCCACTCAGTCAATGCAGCTTCTTGTGAATTCTCCCTCTCCTATTCCCATATACAGCGCAATGTTGAGGATGAGACATGCTCCTGTGTACTGGCCCCTAGTCGACCTTGCCACCCCGGAAGAGCTACACGTCATTCAGACATATCGTCTGAACCGTCAGACCATCATGGAGCTGGTTTACAGTAAGAGCCTGATCTGTTGCCTGCCATACGTCATCCCAATGCCATTTCTCCCACAGAACAGGTGCTGTCAGTCCTCCACTTTCTTGCCACAGGGTCATTCCAGACGACAGTAGGCTTGGCAGCAGGGATGTCACAGCTGATGTTCAGTAACATTTTGAGGGATGTACTATGTGCCCTGCTAAGACATCTGCCCTGCTGCATCAGGTTCCTCCAACGTGCAGATTTAGCCACTGTCAAAGCTGCCTTCTACGATTTGGCACATATCCCTCATGTGATAGCGGCCATAGATGGCACACATTGCCTTGGTGCCACCCAGGAGAAATGAACAAATGTTCAGGAACCAAAAAAACTTTTATTCTCTCAATGTGCAGGTTGTGTGTCTCGCTGACCAATGTATCTCCCAAGTGATGGCCAAGTTCACTGGTTCTGTGCAAGACTCCTTCATTCTGTGGAACAGCAACTTCCCACACATAATGGCACCACTAGGGCGGGACGGGGCCTTGCTCATCTGTCTGTATCCATTCGTATGTGTGCCCCTGTACACTCAACTCTCTTCACACCCTGCCCTATCTCCCTCCCGGTCTTGACATGGGTCCTACCTCTGTGCACACAGGTGACTCTGGCTCTCCCAACCTTCCCTGGCTACTGACATCTGTGAGACATCTGACTACAGATGCTGAAAATCATTTCAATGAGGCCCACGGTAGGTCAAGGCATGTGATGGAGAGACCCTTTGGGCTACCTAAGACCAGATTCCGGTGTCTACGCATCTCTGGGGATGCCCTACACTACAAACCATTGAAAGTGTGCCAGATCGTTGTTGCCTGCTGCAGGCTATACAATCTGGCCCTGATATGTCACATCCCATTGCTGGGTGCAGAGGTAGTGGCAGCTGGACCAGTGGCTGATGAAAGGGACACAGGGAGTGATGAGGAGGAATATGATGAGGATGCAGCTGACTCCAGAGCAGAGTTGGCATGACAATACTTCCACTGAGATACAGGTATGGATCAGATGTATGGTATGTGACCTGTACTCCTGGTTGCCTTGTGACATAGATCCTCCTGGTGTCTCTTAGCACTGGTGGTATTGGGTGCAGCTCTGCCTCTGGGTGGGTTTGGCGAGGGGCACATTTGCCCATCAGTGGAGTTGTTACTGTGCACATTTCAGTGCAATTCTCACCCTGCTGTTGTGTTGCTTCACTTTTGACATGTTTATGCATTTCCATTGTTCCCTGAACTGCCACATCAACTTCAATATGTGCGCTAAAAATTGTAGTGTCAACGGTATTGCTACCTATCCTAAGAGCCCACACTGGGAAGCAGTGCAACATTATTGTTTCTGACTGTGGAACATGCCTTAAGTTTAGCTTTGTCTGCTGTGATGGAAGGACCATTGAGGATGGTTGCCTTGGGAATGTGTGTCTGACATGGACACATGGTTAGAGTTGATACTTGCCATCTCACCCTAGGAACTTTGTAATTGTAATGCATGTGTGTTTTTGTTTGAGCATATTTAACTCTTGTAGTGATTGTTGTCCCTGTCTTGTTTTTCTTTCAGGACTTTGTGTGGTGCACTCTGGTTCGTGCATCGCCTGTTGCCTCCCTTGACACATGTCTCCAGCCTCCGCCTGTACCACTATAATTCCTGCTGCATATTGCTCCCCCTTCTGTCACTCTCACAACCTTTTGCAGGACAATGTTATGACAGTTAAACAAGTTATGCCACTGTAAATAGTACTTCCTACAATAAAACAGGTAGATGGTAGCTGTGCTCAATAGTATTTATTTGTGACTGACACGTGCAAGGGGTGATGAGTGGGGTCATGGTGGGAGAAATCATCAGTGTAGTTATCCCAGCTTTGAGTAGTCCGGGTCTAGTATAGGTTGCTATGGGAGAACAGAGAGATGACAGTGGACAGTCAACAGGGTGTCTCAGTGGCACACAAGGAAGAATGTTCAGGAGAGGGTCACTTTCTGGGGGTGGTGTTGGTCTTGGCATCAGTTTCTGCAGGATGCCTGGTTGGATGTCCATGCTTGTGTGGGGGTCCCTCAGCTACAGGGGGAGGGGTGATGGTGGTCTACAGGTCCTCTGGCAGGGCCTCTATTCCATTTTTTCTCCCAGCAAACACGTCTCCTTCAGCCACACCACCGAACTCAACTGGACCGACCACCGCTGCATCCACTTCTCCTTCAAGAAACCCACAACACATCATCACCCCCAACGGATTCCCCACCACAGATGGAACAAGGTCACTGAAGAACAACTGAGCACCACCCTCTCCCGGAACCCACCCATCGCCACCACCGACACTGACACAGCAGCCCGCAACCTCAGGCAATGGATCGACGACTGTGCCAACACTCTCGCCCCAAAAAGTCCTTCCAACGGACACACCGACAGAAAGGCCTTCTGGTTCACCTCCGACCTCCAAGAATCTAAGCAAACATGCCGAATACTCAAAAAGAAGTGGTGCCAAGATCAGACACTGGACAACAACACAGCCTTCAATCTGCCAGTTGCAAACACCACCAACTAATCCGAACCGCCAAGAGAACTGCCTCCAAAGAACGTATCAACAACGCACACAGCCAAAAGGAGCTCTCCAACGTCAATGATATCCGGCCATCACAAGACCTCTGCGACTCCCTAGCCACCTTCTTCCACCGCAAGATCGCAGACAACCATGACAGTTTCAGCACTCAGACCCCCCGTCAACCACTGACACTACAGACTCACCACCCATCAACCTCCTGCTCTCCTGGACCCACGTCAACGACAATGACACCATCTAAATCATGAATACCATCCACTCTGGCTCACCATCTGAAACCTGCCCTCACCACATCTTCAACAAAGCAAGCTCCGTCATCGCACACCAACTCCGGAAGATCATCAACAGTTCCTTTGAGTCTGCCACCTTACCGGAGTCCTGGAAACACGTTGAGATCAATGCCCTCCTCAAGAAACCTATGGTGGACCCAAAGGACCTCAAGAACTTACTGCCCATCACCCTGCCCCCCTTCCAGGCAAAAGTCATAGAGAAAATTGTCAACAAACAACTGACCCGTTTCCACGAGGAGAACAGCACTCTGGACCCATCTCAATCCAGATTCCGCAGCAACCACAGCAATGAAACTGCCCTCATCGTCACCACCAACAACATCGGAACCATACTGAACAACAACGAAACCGCGGCCCTCATCCCCCTGGACCTCTCAGCCGCGTTCAACACCGTCTGCCACCACACCCTACGCACATGCCTCAGCGACGCAGAAATCCACGACAGAGCCCTGGACTGGATCACCTCCTTTCTCACCAGCAGAACTCAGAGAGTGCACCTCCCTCCATTACGCTATGAAGCCACCAAAATCATCTGTAGCGGACCCCAGGGCTCGTCCCTCAGCCAGACCCTCTTCAACATCTACCTGGCTCCACTCGCTAACATCACCCGATTTCACAACCTCAACATCATCTCATACGCTGATGACACCCAGCTGATCCTCTCACTCGCCAAGGACACCGCCAAGATCAACCTCCACGAAGGAATAAAGGTCATCGCCGAATGGATGAAGAACAGCTGCCTTAAACTGAATTCAGACAAGACTGAGGTCCTCATCTTCAGCTTCACCCCCTCCGCATGGGACAACTCCTGGAGGCCTGCCACACTGGGATCCTCACTGACACCCACCGACCACGCACGCAACCTGGGATTCCTGCTAGATGCTTCACTATCTATGACCCAGCAAATCAACGCCATCTCCTCCTCATGCTTCAACACCCTCTGCATGCTTTGGAATATCTACAAATGGAACCCCACTGAAACCAGAAGACCAGTCACCCAAGCCCTCGTAAGCAGCAAAGTGGACTACGGCAATGCCCTCTATGCAGGAACCACTGGCAAACTTCAGAAAAGACTGCAACCCATCCAGAATACCTCTGCACGCCTCATCCTGGACATCCCCCGCCACTGCCACATCACAGCCCACCTGAGAGACCTGCATTGGCTCCCTTTCAACAAGAGAATCACCTTCAAACTCCTCACCCACGCTCACAAGGCACTGCACAACACCGGACCAGAATACCTCAACAGACGGCTCTCCTTCTACACCCAGATCTGACAGCTTCACTCTGCTGACCTTGACCCCGCCACTGTGCCATGCATCTGCAGAACAACCAGCGGTGGCAGATCATTCTTTCACCTCACCGCCAAGAGGTCAAACACCCTTCCCACCCACCTGCATCAGACCAAGGACCTCCTTACTTTCAGGAGACATCTCAAGACTTAGCTGTTCGAGCAGTAGCAGCCCCCCTCTCAGCTGCTTGAGACCTTCACGGGTGAGTAGTGTGCTTTGCAAATTCCAGGATTGATTGATTAATTGACTAGCTTCCGCTGAGGGCTCTGTTGGTATGTTGCTACTGTAAGGGGCCTGCTGGTGAGTGGTCAGTTCCTTCAGCACCACTGCAATGGAGGCCATGGTGGCAGTGAGTGCCTGCCCCATCCCTTGGACCACAGATCCCCTCCCACTACCCCTGGCCCCCTGTGCCTGTGCCCCTGGCACACTGTGACCCCTCCAAGTAGCACCAGGACCTTCATTGTCTTGGGTGTGTGCCCTTGACTCAGGGCCCTGTACTGTGAGTCACACTTCTGATTGACCCGTCCCTGGGGCACTGGTTTGGAGACAAAAGGCTGGCTGCGATGTAGTTGCCACATCAGAGGTGGAGTCAGGTGTGTCCAGGGTGGGGCTGCTGTGTGTGGGCTGACCAGTCATCCCAGATGGGCCAGACAAGTCGTCAATGTCCAGACATCCAATGGAGCCTTCATCCTGGGGAGGGCTGAATGACCCTGGCATCCACTGGCGGTTGGCAGTGGCAGCGGGACCTGTGGATGGAAAGAGAGAGAGTTACATTTTGGAGATGTACTTGTTGGTCACATGGTCTGATGCATGGTGTAGCCTGACTTTCTTCCCAGTGATGGCAATGACAGTTGCAGTACTGCATACATTGTTTGGGGGATGCGGATTGTGCCATTGTTTCCATGTGCCATTGAGGGTCGAGGATAGTGGATAGCATTGCTGTCATTGCCATGTGTTGGAACGCAGTCGAGGCAACCAGTTGGTGTGGCATGTGATATGGTTTTCCAAGCAGGTGTTCCACAGTGAAGTGGGACTGTGATCCTCTGATGTGTAGGGAGTGATGCATTGTGGGAGTTGTGATGCTTGGCATTGTTCTTGGTGTGTGTGCATTGTGGGGTTGACTGTGTGGGGATGGTGGCAGTGGGGTGGTGTAGCATGCAGGGGAGGGGTGTGGGGTGCCTGGGGGGTGGAGAAGTGTGGGATGGGGTGGATTAGGGAGTGAAGGGTGATGGGAACGCATGCTGGGCAGGAGTGGTTGTTGCCTGGGGGGTGTTGTTGACTTACCGGAGTTGAGCCCTCCGATGATTCCAGTTAGGCTCTCAGGATGCACTATGTCCAAGACCTTCTCCTCCTAGGATGTTAACTCAAGGGGTGGAGGTAGGGGTCCACCGCCAGGCTTGTTCAGGGCTTTCGGGTGCCTGGACACCATGGACTGCACTTCCCGCGTAGGTCATTCCACCTCTTCCTGATGTCCTCCTTTGTGCGTGGATGTGTTTCCCCACTGGGTTGACCCTGTAAACAATCCTCTGCCATACCTCAGTTATCCTTGCCAACTATGTTTGCTGGACCTGGGCTCTAAACAGGTGTGGTTCTACCATGACGATTTCATCTAACATGACCCTCAACTCTTTGTCAGTGAAACGTGGGTGCTTTTGGCGTGCCATGTTGTGTGGGGGGATGTAGTGTATGTAGGGTGCAGTGTGGGGTGTTTGGTGCAGTGGAGGTGTTTGGATGTGGGTGCAGGTGGGTTGTGGTGTTGGTGTGTTAGTGTGATGTGTGCCTAGTGCAATACGGGCAGTTGTGTGGTGTGTGCTGAGTGTGCAGTGTAAAGGTGCCTGTGGTGTATAGGATCTGGGTGAATGCGCTATGTGTGTCGTAGGAATCGCAAGGGATTGTGGGTGTGTGTGGGGGGAGGTTTGGTACCGTGTGCAGGTGTGTGTGTGGTTTGTGTATGTGTCTCAGGTGTGGGGTATTGAAACAATGTGGTGTTGCCTACTATTAGCGGTAATTTTTTGAACTGCGGCACTGCACACCTGTTAAGTGTGCTATGCTGTGCATGGATCACTGGGTAGAAAACTGACACGTAATAGGGTGTATGGAATTGTGTCGACGTGGCGGGGCTGGTGGTTGGACAGTCATTCTTTCGTCGCCGGTTGGCCTGGCAGTGTTGAATTTGCGGCTGTATTTGGGCGGTTTTCACTTTATGACTTGTAATACGGGAGTCACTGCACCACCAGCACTGACGGTATGATGCCGGTATTCTGTGCGGAGGTCTTGCCCGGAAACCGCCAAACTCTTAATGAGGGCCTCAGTGCCACATCCCAATCAGCCCTTATTTTGCACACAATGTTACCTCAGTTTGGACCCAACTATATACAAATCAGTCTTGACCCTGCTCAAGTTGGAACAGTTCAGCCCCGAACTGCCAAGTAAGGTCCTCCCTGCACCTAAACACAAGCAACCCAGAACTGGTGTTGCCCTAGTAATGGGCTCATCAGCTGGGTACATCTTGGCTCTAGTGGCACAGTATGCATGGGATCCACACCTGGGCATACCCTTTCAACTTAGGGTAACCCACTAAAGTATACCTGGCTGATGAATGCTTATCAGTGCGAAACTGGTCCTAGGTTGCATATATTCCAGTTCAGGGAGGACTTGACTTGGCAGATCGGGCTGGACTTTTCCAATGTGAAGCATGACCAAGGATGATTTGAATGTGGCTGGATCCAAACTGAGGTGGCTTGGTAGGTAAAAATCAGTGGATTAGCATGCAGCCCTAACGATTGCAAGTGGCTGAAATTCATTTAAGCATTCCATCCATCAACTCACTGTTTTTGCAGCTAATGGCCTAAGTGTGATAGGTGTGGCCAGACATGGGTCCTGTGCTCAGTTTTCCAGTGGAATCAAGCTATATCTGGCTGATGAGTGCTTATCAGGGTGAAACTGGTCCTAGGCTGCTCGTATTCTTGCTCAGGGAGTACGTGACTTGGAAGTTTGGGCTGGACTGGTCCCAAAAAGAGCAGGATCAAGGCTGATTTGCATATGACTAGGTCCCAACTGAGGTGACATGGTGAGTAAAAAACAATGGATTGGCATGCAGCCTGATTAATTTAAGCATTCCATCCATTACTGTTGGACCTGGCCTTTTCTACAGGGTCATCCCCAAACCTTTTGCCTTCCTCCACCTACTTTTTGCTAAATTAAATTTTGTTAGCTTTAGGACTCTGTGCACTTTACCACTGCTGAAGTGCTTGAGCCCTCTTCTCTTAGAAACATTGGTTTATCCTCCATTGACATATTTAATGTACTTATAGGTCCCTAGTAAAGTGCACTACATGTGCCCATTGCCTGTAAATTAAATCATGCTAGTGGGCCTGGAGCAATGATTGTGCCATCCATTTAAGTTGCCCTTTAACATGTTTAAGGCCTGCCATTGCAGAGCATGTATGTATTTCTTACTCCAGCCTTTTGGTGCCCGAAACCTGTCTCAGGTCACATGACTGTGTGTAGTTGACATTTGGACTTTGCGTATTCCTCCTGGACAGCCACACGCAATAGGAGCTTAGGTGTGACTTGATGGGCCATCCTGGGCAGGACGGGAGAGAGGACCTGGATATAGCTTCAAGTACACCTAAATAGGCTGTGTACTGTCACACAAATAGGGCCTAATGATTCCGTATTGTCACTCCAACCAGTTTGGAGCTAGAGCAGGTAAGGCAGAGAATTCCTTGCACTTCAAAGTCACTGCTTAAAAGTCTCCCTCACTTCACTGCTGAGTATAAATACTGGACCTCAGACACCAGTACTTCAGTACACTTCTGAATCTGTGGCTACTCTGTCAGGATGAAGGATTACTGTGCTGCTGATGGACTGCCAGTCTGCTGGACTGCACTTTGCTGGATTCCTGCTTTGCTGATCTGCTGCCTTCTGCCCTAGCCCTGGGTTAGAAGGACTGGACCTGCATCTCTTTGAAGCCCAGACCCCCAGAGGGAGTCCAAGGGTTAGTTGGCTGACCTCCTGATTTGAAGTCTCAGAGACATAACAGACTTCTAACCACCCTGCTCCTGCCCCCGTCATCCGTGAGTCTACCCTGCTAAGTGGTGCCACCCCAGTCCTGGACCCTTAGAACTAAGCCTAAGGTGCATTACCTTCTGTGGACTTTTCTGAATTAATGCACCTTCTGTTGCATGGTGCAATCCAGAGAAGAACCGATGCATCGACATCGCTGCATTGATTGAACCTGTCGCAAAGAGTCAGATCGCCGATCCTAGATTGCTTGAATTCCAGTTCAGGGAGGATCTGACTTGGCAGTTCGAGTGGGACTGTTCCCGTGAGGAGCAAAATCAAGGCTGATTTGCATGTGGCTGGGTCCAAACTGAGATGGCATGGTAGGTGCAAAACAATGTATTAGTTTATGGCCCAAGCGATTGCCTAGTGACTAAGATTAATTCAAGCATTCCATCCATCACCTTGTTGCATCAGTTATATCTGTGGGAGGCTTGCACTGGGATTTAGTTACTGATGGATGTGTTGGCGGACCTGGATGAGGTGTCACGGCTGTGTACAAACTGGAGCAAGACGTGTGCCTTCCTACTGGTAGCGACGTATCAGGAACTGCTAGAAGTGGTGATTGACAGGGGACTCCACTGGGAACCACGGGTGTTCTGATACCTGGGAGTCAAGATTTATCACACTAATGCTAATCTCAGAGGAGATAACCTTGGGTCAGTCCTAATGCCCTGGGGGTAAGCATGACATTTTGGCACACTCTGAGGCTCCAAATCATGGCAGGGTGATTCAAACAAATATGATTATCTTGCCTCAAATGCCTCATCACTGACCTGGTTTGGGTCTCACAGAAATGGTTCCACTCCCTTCATGTATTACAGTGCAAATTGATTTGAGATGGGTAGCAAAACAGAGTTTTACTGAACATGCTTCAGAGGCTGCTACTGGAGAGTGGACTTTTAAATAATTTTTTTTTATGGTGCAACTTCAGTGGTTGGCCTGTTGGCTCACTGGACTGGATTTAGGGGATGTGGGGCAACTTGGGTTTGTGCTCAAGGAAGGTGACTTTGCTGTGCTGCTCCTGGTAGCAAAGGTCCACCCAAGAGAAGACTGTGGTAGTTAACTGTGGCCCTCTGCTGTTGGAAGGTGGTGACTAAGCTACAGCCCCCGCCAGCAGCAGGTGCTGCAAAACATGAAAAATAAAATGATAATAAACCATGTTTATTATTGTTTTCTTTTTCTGGGGCGTGGGGCCATGGGGATGACAAGCACCGGGGGAGTGGTAGATGCACTGCTATCAGTGCGCATGTGGGTTTGGCAGGCCATCTCAGGACGGCCAAACTGACAGGCACACTGAGGGGTCTCCAACCCAAGCTGCAATGCTGGTTTGGAGACGGCAGGCACCGGATCCCAGTCATTCTGGGAGCACAAATCAAGGGCGACTGGGCAGCCTGTGGAAGGTACGTTTTTTTCTTTTTTTGTGTTTGTGTTTTTGTTTTGTGCCCTCCTGCACCCCGCCACTTTCACCTGACACAAGCTGCGACTAGGACCCAGCCATTGTATGCTTCAGTGGTGCCACTGATGGGACTACCTATGGCCAGAGGTGGCTTTTTCATGTCATGCTGTATAGCCGAGTAGGCAGAATTTGACCTGCTGATGTTGAGGAGCTGTAAGAAGAGGGCGCCTTACAATGACTGGAGGCTCTACTAAGGGATTCTCATTTCCCGGGAATGCAGTTATTGGTGTCTGGGGTTCTTACCCAAGTGTCGCTCAGGTTACATGCGAATCCAGGCCAAGAACCACCCACACACAACTTACTCCAAACTGTGTTGTCTTTCAGTAGCGGGCAACACTTGGCTGTACCAAATGATGAAGGCTATGACCGGGGAAGGCTTTCCGGGCATGCAGGCTCGATGGAGGCTATACTGGGATGACAGTTTGTAGGCAAGGAGTTGGAACACACCTTGGAACACACCAAGAGGGTGTCCCAGAACAGGCACTTTGAATACATGCAGTTCAATTATATCCAAAACACTTACCTTATGCCTCACTGAGTAAATGTTATGTATAATGTGCAAGATATGAGCTGTCCCTGATGCTCCCACCTAAATGCAGATTTCAGACACATGGTTTAGAATTTCTCTGTGATTATTCTCTTTTGGGAGACAGTGGCAGCAGAATTAGACTACCCTCTGGATCCACAGGGCCTCAGAACTGCTGAGGTTTGCCTCAAGAGCCTTTATGGATGAAACCCGGCTGCAAAAGCTGGGAATATTTTCCTGGAGCTGCTGCTTGGTATAGCCTGCAGGGATATTTCCAGGCACTGGAAGTCCTGAAATGTCCTACCGCAAAGCTAGTTGAATGTAAAGGTGCTATCCTATGAGTGAGCAGAGAAAAGAGCACTGTGCTTGGAGGACTACAGTAGGCTCCATAGACTGCTGTCATACCTGCCGCAGAAGATGGTAATTAGCTTGTAAATCCAAAAGGAGAGACACCATGAGTGTGTGGGGCCTTGGGAGGGGGACCAGGATGTAAAGGAGTAGAGGGAGGGAATCACTGCAGGACATGGAGCGGTGGTGCAGGCGGGGCCAACTCCACTATGTCTGGTGTGGGCACTCACACGTTCCCTTTTGAAGAAATGCAGGCACTGCCGACTGGTCTCGGGTGGGATCGGTTCTGAAACAAGCTTGGGATAGTTAAAGGTTATGTTTCATCTGTTGTTGATGTACGGGGGAAGTGCTGCAAAATATTATGTGATGCACATGGAATGTAAAGAGATGTGCAGCAGAACACGCCACGCATGTACAAGTGGCATTTTGTAATGTGAAAATGCAATAAAAATATTTGTTTTTGAACTGTAAACATTCCAAATATTGATTAAAAAATCAAATCATGCAGAGTGGTATTGGTTATAAAGCTACGACTGGCTCACAGGATTACACAACAGGCCCATTTTGCAGCTATGTTGGCCCCATACAAGAAGATTGGAACCTAGATGAAATATTATCAGCACAACATGTGCATAATTTAGAAGTGTACATGTGTGAGATGGAAATGCAGTTAGAAGTGTCAGCCCACTGCAGGGACATATATGGCTGGAGATGTGACATTAAAATAATTGATTTCAGTGCAGAAAGACAGTGTGATACCTGGCAAATCCTCTGGGCATTTGCCCAGTACCAGATGCATCTATTTGCAAGTAAGAAAGCCAGCATCATCACATGACATGTCTCTTTACATGTGTACAGACATCAGATCTGATATTCTGAGGGTTCTCATACTAGTCCCTCAGACAAATAATTGGCCCACTGTGCACTGAGTTTCTGCTCACAAGGCAAGACTTACATAATATGACAACTCGAGAGACTGGAGGAGGGATGTGCATTGGAAGTAGAAAACACCAACGCCACCTTGAAGACCTAGATCATTGAGATCACACAGAAACCACATAACCAAATATCAAGTGTAGAAGACCCAAGGCTATTTATTTATTTATTCATTTAAGGTACTTATATAGCACATCACTCGTTCCCAAAGGGATAAAATAACTCTAGACTGCTGCAGACCCTAAGAGCCTGATTTAGAGTTTGGTGGAGGGGTCCTTTCGTCACAAACGTGACAAGTATCCCATTCACCATATTACAATTTCCATAGGGTATAATGGAATTGTAATACGGTCAACGGAATGTCTGTCGCATTTGTGACGGAGTAACCCCCTCCACCAAATTCTAAATCAGGCCCTTACTCTGGGAAGAGACAGGTTTTTAGGTTCTTTCTAAACCTGACGTGCTCGGAGGTGAGACAGAGGTCCCTGGGCAGTAGGAGCCAGTGGGAAGCTGCCCAATGGGTGAATGAGCGTTCACCATTCTGGCTCATTAATACATTTGGATTTGGCTAGAGCTAAGTTTGACTACTTCAAATTTCATGCCGGCATATACAATTCAACCTTTGAGTGTAGACTTGCAGGACCAATGTTGTAGAGTGCTTTATTGGCATTTAAATTTGGCTCTTTTAAACATTGACAGTCAGAGGAGAGTTTTTAGACTTGCTGATGGTGAGCTATTTTTGTTGCAGATATGTTTGACAGCTGCATTTTGTATCACTGGAAGTTGTGTAAAAAGAAAGTCTGCCATGCCCATATATAGGGCATGTCCATAGTCCAATCTACTCATAATTAATGCTTATACTACGTTTCTGCACCAGTCAACAGGAATCCAATGGAAGAGTTTCCACAGGAGCTTGAGTAAGCCAAAACACTTTCCACAAGTGGCGTTGACCTGCTCCTGTACAGAGAGGGAGTCATCAATTAAGATGGCAAGAGTTTTTGCCTCTTTCCTAGGTTCTGGAGCGAACCTAATGAAGATGGCCACCAGGTAGATTCTCAGATCGCTAAGTAGTAGAATCTCTGTTTTAGCAGAATTCAGCTTTAAGCAATGTGCCAATTCACTACCTCAGAAAGACAGATAATGAGTTTTTTTCTGGTTTTGTGATGTCTCTTGCCAATGAAGATAACAGCCTGAGTGTCATCCATATATGTATAAATCTTGAAACCCAATTTTTGACAATATTTGCCAAGGAAGAGATGTATACATTAAAAAGTGTTAGGCTGAGAGAGGAGTCTTGAGGGACTCCACATTTGGATACATGGAGCTGATCCGTAGGTATTTAGCAGAACAGACTGGGTTATTTTGCTTAGGAAGGAGCTGAACCATTGTAGGGCTTTAGAGTGTAATCCAGCCTTGTGAAGGTTTTTTTAATCAATAAGCTGGGAGAGACTGTATCAAATGCAGCATACAGGCCAAGTAAAATCAGGACTGCAGCCTCGCCCTGATCTATTTCTAATCTGATGTTATCCAGAACAGTGAGAAGATTGAATTCATTGCTGTTTTGGCCTTTAATTTTTTTTATTCATCTAGCAGGTTGTTGTCCTTCAGGAAAGAAATTAACTGGCTAGCAACTAGTGTTTCCAGAACCTTGGACATGTAAGGGAGCAAGGAGATAAGTTGATAGGATGGATGCCTCTATCCCTGGTTTCGTGACCAAAGGAAGTATTAAGGCTTGCTTCCCATATTGGGTTACTCTGCATTAGCTAGGAAGAGATTACAAATTTGGGTCGGAGTAGGGCTTAGTATATGGGCTAAGCGGGAGAAGATGAAATCAAGGCAGGGATCATGTGGAGAGCCAGACTTCTGTCATCATTTTCTGTACCTGGTCCACTGATAGACTACTCAGGAATGAATAATGTGAGGATAATTGGACAGTGAGGGAACCAGAAAAGTCAACCCTGAGAACCTTTTTCAAGTATGACTTCAAGAGATAACTAGAATCTAAACCTATTGTACTTATTTATCTCTGAAATAGTGCACAGGGCTCTAGCTAAGAACTACCCACAGGAGAGTCCCAAGAAGTACTGGTTTCTAGCATCTTCAACAACACAATATGCAATTTTCACAGTAAAGAAAACTGAGTTGCAGCCATTCTGGAAGCTGCAAAATGTGAACTTATCTTCATTACTCATCCCAAAATCTACAAAGGATTGAAAACCTGTGAAGAGGTAAATAGCACGCAACAAGAGAACACTGGACATTGTCATGCAAATTTAAAAGTATTGGACAAAGACAATATGCAGTTTGTCAAAAATTCAATCAAAATTACAAGATTTAGTGGCAAAAGAATAGACGGCGGAGGGCACAGTGATTAAGCCTACCCCAAAAAATTAAGCGTAAGTGCTGAAAGAAGATGCAGGCATGATGAAGAGGACCGTGAAAGTGAATGGAACTCAGCACAACATAATGAGAACACAGAGAATTCATCCACTTGAAGGCAAACTTGGCAGATTTAGCTGATCTTTGTGCATGCTACATTGGCAGTTGGTTGAGAAAATTGCTACAAGCTTTAGTTGATAATAATCAGGACCTGTGCAGTAAATATGGACCAGTGAATATGGACCTTCTCGGTTTATTTCAGATAATTTGGACTACAGCTCTTCATGCAAATACAAGAGTTTTGATTTATGAATATGGATATTTTGTGTTGAGTTAATTTACAGTGCTGTAAATGGGGGACTGGATTTGAAAAAATGAATTGATTGTCACTCATGGATTTACCAGGTGCAAAATCTGAGAGGGGATCAAGGTGGAACTGAAAGTCAAGTGGGAGGAGCTGTTTCTGAAGATTGGCGTACAGCATTTTGTTGCAACAGGTGAGGTTTTAGGGAGTCATGAGTAAGGTCAGCACTTTAGGACAATCAGACACAGTCCAGAGTGCACTTGAAAAGTTTAGAATTCAGAGACATATGTCCTGTTACTGAAGGCAACCAGGACAGTGAGCAAGAGTATTTTATTCATGTGGTATCAACTAGGGTATATTCCTAGGAAACATATTTGGTTTTTTTCAGAACATAGTCAATTAACATCGGGGACAGAATGGAGCTATAACTGTGCATACCTAGAACATAAATGGTCTGAGTAAGGCATAGCGAAGACACCTATCTTAAAACCAACCTATGCATTCATACAGCAGACTCACCTCATTGAGGGGCTTAGAAAATTGAAGAAGAGGTAGAGGTGACAAATACCTTCATCTGTAGACTCTACTTCCATAAGAGGCTGTCAGTCTGGATTTCTTTAGCCTCATCTTTCAGCCTAGAAAAGTATGTATTGATACAAAAGCAGGTATTTCGTAGTTTGTGGGAAAATCATTCAACACTTTAAGCCTGATTACAACTTTGGCGGAGGGGGTTGATCCATCCCAAATGTGACGGATATCCCGCCCGCCGTATTACGAGTCCATTATATTCTATGGAACTCGTAATACAGCGGGCGGGATATCCGTCACATTTGGGATGGAATAACCCCCTCCACCAAAGTTGTAATCAGGCCCTTTATATTGTTAATACCCATTTGCAAAGTATGATAAAATTATTTTTTTCCAAACTTTACAGCTACACAAACCCTTAACAAGTGCTCTTTCTTAAACTTTCATACACTGAATGTAGCCTTCCCCACCTTGCAACAAACTTTCAGACCAGTGTTCTGGGGATCACAGCATGGCTTGGCTATCTTTCTTTCATACTTTAACTTGTATCTTAAACCATTTACTATTGCACTTCATTGATGTGGCATGTTTTACATGTACACTTATAATACACAACTAGTCTTAGGAGCCAACAGGAATCTAACTTGGGATAAAAAGGTTTGGATGATGTGTAGACTCTGGATGGTGATGATTCATCTTAAGCTCAAGCCCATAAAAACTGAAAGCTTATTCCTGCTTACACATCTACTTGGAAATCAGCTCTTTGATATGCATTCATTAAATCTTGTCCTAAACCCCTCAGTGGGTAGAAATATGCCTATGCTGGTAGATTCAGACTTTTCCTTTGATCCTCAGATTTCTATAGTAGACCAGGTAAAGTACCTTTAGCTGAGGTTCTTGCAACATATTCTGAATATCTTTCTCTCATAAAGTCTCAACATTTAATGCATTCATCTCTTCTTACCCTGTCTTTGGCAATGCCTTACATCTTCGCCTGCCTAATGATTCATTGTTTGCCTACAGAGGTGGTCATTCTGACCTCGGCGGTAAAAGGCGCCTACCTCCGGTCAGAAATCCTCCATAATTCCGCCGCGGTCGCGGTAACCCGCCACGGTCATTCTGACCCGCAGCAGCCAAACCTCCGAAAATCCGACAGCCACAACAGACCGCCAGACCAGCGGTCGGCGGAAAAGTGGAGGTGACCAAACCTCCACCGTCACGCCAACAGAAATACGCCCATGCCATTACGACCCACGAATCCACGCGGCGGTCATTCAAACGCGGTTTTCCATTGGCGGTACACACCGCCGCGGTCAGAATACACACAAACGAACAAAACTCAGCCACATTGGCCGATTTGAATTCCACACACCTGATACACATACACACACCACTCCCACACACACAATACAATATAAAACACACACCCACATCACCCACAAACCCCTACGACAAAAAATTCAGAAAGAAGCACTGAGAGACACATCAGCGATCACAGAATAACATCACACAGAGGCACACTACACCATCACCCACACAATATCCACACACAAAACAACACACACCACCACACTCAACACACTTAACTACACATACTCCACCCCACACATCATACACACCACTCCATGGCACCCCAAAGACAGCCCGCTTCTCAGACGAAGAACTCAGGGTCATGGTGGAGGAAATCGTTCGGGTAGAGCCCCAGCTCTTCGGCACACAGGTCCAATACACCAGCATTGCCCGGAGGACGGAGCTATGGCAGAGGATTGTCGACAGGGTCAACGCTGTGGGACAGCACCCCAGAAATCGGGAAGACATCAGGAAGCGATGGAACGACCTACGGGGGAAGGTGCGTTCCATGGTATCCAGGCACAACATCGCCGTGCAGAAGACTGGCGGAGGACCCCCACCTCAACCCCCACAATTTACAACATAGGAGGAGGAAGTCTTGAACATCCTGCATCCTGACGGCCTCGCAGGAGTCGGCGGAGGAATGGACACTGGTAAGGTGAAGCTTCACTACTGCTTCCCCCCCACCTGCATGCCAAATCATACCCCAACCCTCACCCCCATCCTCGAACCCCACCCTCACCCCCACCCCCATCCTCACCCCCACCCTCACCCTCACCCCCACCACCATCCTCACCCCCACCACCATCCTCACCCCCACCACCATCCTCACCCCTACCCCCAGCACACCTATTCCCTGCCAATGTCTCACCATCACAACCCACACATCCCAAAACCTAGGCCTGCATGCGTCCACTAAGCATGGACACCCATCACCAAAGCATGCCCAATGCATATACACATCCCCCCCACAAGCCACCCTCACCAAAGCCCCCACACACGAATGCCAGCACTTGGGGACACGGGAACCCACAGATACACCCATATGCCACACATTGAAACTATAACCATACCTCTATACCCCTGCAGGACCCGACCGCCAACACACCGCCACGGAGGGCCCAGAATTCTCCACACCCCCCACCCAAGAGGCCGTCAACGATGACAGCAGCTCTGTCGACCTGGACACCGATGACCAGCCCGGACCATCGGGGACCTCTGGACAGTCGGTTCCCCTCAGACAGCCACAGGCCACTACAGACCCAAACCCCTCTGGGAACACCAGCACAGCTCCCACCCAGCGGGCCCATGCCTCTGTCTCCAGGGCGCGTCAATCTGCGGTGTGTCTACCACTACAGGGCACCCAGGATAACCCACCACCCCAACAACAACAGGGACCTGGGGGCAGTGGTAGTGGGCACACCGGCCAGGGGGCAGAGGCCCAGGGAAACAGGGCAACTCGGAGGGCAGCTGTGCGACAGGGGGGGGACGGGCCCAGGGAACCCACTCTCCACGAGGCCCTCACCACCATCATGGGAGCATACAACTGCTCCCAGGAGACGATGGCGACGGTACTGGCCCGGTTCCAGGAGATCCAGGTACTGCAGGAGGAACACTATCGGGGGTACAGGGAGGACATCAGAGCCCTCACCTCCACCCTGGTTACCATGGTCGGGCTGCTGCAGGACCTCATCAACACCAGGACGGACACTCAACAACAACAAAGGGCCCCTGCCACTAGCCTGGACCAAGAACAGCCAACCACCTCCGCCGGCGCTAGTGGTCAGGAGGCCCCCGCACAACAGCAGCCCACCAGACCCCCACCTCCTGCAGGAGAAGAACCACCCCGCAAGAGGGCCCTGAGATCTCGCAAGAAGACAGAGTAGGATGTCAAGACCCCCGCCAGCAAAGGATACCACCTGATGTCATCCCACTGTCCCACATTGTCACCCTGTCCATCCTTGAACTGCCCATGCTCCATCTCTCCACAGGCCTCTGGACAATGCACCTGTGTGACTGTTACTCTGGACTCTGCCATGGACATTCCTTCACCATAGCCCCCACCCACTTGAAACCACCCATCCCATTTTGAGCACTGAAATAAACACCCATTTAGCACAAAACTATCTGGAGTCTGGCTGTGATTTCAAAATATTGTAATTGACATGACAGTGCAAATATGTCCTTGTACATAGTGAAGTCAACAAACAGCTGCCACAAAGCTGTAGTCCATGGGGAAACGAAGCACAGGACTCGTAGTGGGGACCCCAGATCTGAAATAGGGATGGAAAAGCCACAACTCAGTCATCATACACTGGGGCAAATAGACAGGCAGCAGAGATGCAGGAGAGTAGTTCACATTCACTAAATTATGTTTGAATTGTTACCTGTGTCCTATTGGAAGTACTGTTCAATGATTCTGTCCCTGTTGTCTGTTTCAGCCCCGTCGTCTTCCTCCTCGTCACTCTCCACAGGTTCCACAGCTGCCACTACAACACCGTCTCGACCATCCTCCTGCAGGAAAGGCACCTGGCGGCGCAAAGCCAGGTTGTGAAGCATGCAGCAGGCCACGATGATTTGACACACCTTCTTAGGTGAGTACATTAGGGATCCACCTGTCATATGCAGGCACCTAAACCTGGCCTTTAGGAGGCCAAAGGTGCGTTCGATCACCCTCCTAGTACGCCCATGGGCCTCATTGTACCGTTCCTCTGCCCTGGTCTGGGGATTCCTTACTGGGGTCAGTAGCCACGACAGGTTGGGGTACCCAGAGTCCCCCAATAGCCATACACGGTGTCTCTCTAGCTGTTCCATCACGTAAGGGATGCTGCTATTCCTCAGGATGTAGGCGTCATGCACTGACCCAGGGAACTTGGCATTTACATGCGAGATGTACTGGTCAGCCAAACACACCACCTGGATGTTCATGGAATGGTAACTTTTTCTGTTCCTGTACACCTGCTCCCTGTCTCTTGGGGGAACCAAAGCCACATGGGTCCCATCAATGGCACCAATGACGTTGGGAATATGTCCAAGGGCGTAGAAATCACCCTTCACTGTAGCCAATTCGCCCACCTCAGGGAAAATGATGTAGCTCCTCACGTATTTCATCAGGGCAGACAACACTCTGGATAACACCTTCGAAAACATGGGCTGAGACATCCCAGAAGCAATTCCCACTGTTGTCTGAAATGACCCACTTACCAGGAAATGGAGTACTGACAGGACCTGCACCAGAGGGGGAATCCCTGTGGGTTGGCGGATGGGGGACATCAGGTCGGGCTCCAGCTGGGCACACAGTTCATGTATAGTGGCACGGTCAAGCCGGTAGGTCAGGATAATGTGGCGTTCTTCCATTGTCGACAGGTCCACCAGCGGTCGGTACACGCGAGGATTCATCCGTCTCCTCGCCAAACCCAGCGGACGGTGCCTAGGAAGGACAACATGGAGCACAGAGTCAAGCAACCCACAGGTACGTACTCACAGCTTGCACAGTAAACGATTCTCTATGCAGTGAATGGCGTGTCTGAGTGGCTATGCAAGGCCTAGGCCTGTGTGACGCAGTTGAAATTGAGCCATGTGGACCCTCGAAATGGCGGCTGCCTGACCTGTGAAGTGTGACAATGGGATGTGAGGTCAATGCGCTGGCGTGGCACACCGCGGCGGTCGGCGGGCGAAGACCGCGGCGGTCGGCGGGCGAAGACCGCGGCGCGAAGCCGCATATGTTAACATTTAAGCCTATGGGTTTCAGGAGCCAATGGCGAAGGGCGCCGGCCGTGGCGGTACGCCCCGCCGCGGTACGCACCGCCGCGGACGTGACCGCCATTTCCTATCTACTTATCCACTTGCGACTTGAACTTTCACAGGAGAGGACCTATACTGCAAGTGTTGCTGTGACCTCGGTCTGGAAGGGACAATGGCTGCTGCGACTGGGGAAAGGGCCCCTGCCTTCACTGGAGAGGAGTTGGAGAAACTTGTGGATGGGGTCCTCCCCCAGTATGCGCTACTCTACGGTCCTCCAGACCAACAAGTGAGTTTAATTCAATATGGATTTGGGGCCACTGGCTGGCTTGGGGGCCTGGCGGGGGGCCTGGCGGGGATGGGGGGCATGTTGGGGCTGGCGGGGGGCCTGGCGGGGGGCCTGGCGGGGATGGGGGGCATGTTGGGGCTGGCGGGGGGGCCTGGCGGGGATGGGGGGCATGTTGGGCCTGGCGGGGGGCATGGCGGGGGGCCTGGCGGGGATGGGGGGCATGTTGGGGCTGGCGGGGGGCCTGGCGGGGGGCCTGGCGGGGATGGGGGGCATGTTGGGGCTGGCGGGGGGGCCTGGCGGGGATGGGGGGCATGTTGGGCCTGGCGGGGGGGCCTGGCGGGGATGGGGGGCATGTTGGGCCTGGCGGGGGGCATGGCGGGGGGCCTGGCGGGGATGGGGGGCGTTGGGCCACTGGCAAAGAAAATGCAGACAAACTTGAACGTGGTATTTCTCCCTCCCTGTACGTGTCACATAGGTCCGCGCCCATGAGAAGATCGGGATTTGGCGTGCCATCGCCAAGGAAGTCCGGACCCTGGGGGTCCACCATCGACGGGGCACCCACTGCCGCAAGAGGTGGGAGGACATCCGCCGCGGGACCAAGAAGACCGCCGAGTCTCTGCTGGGGATGGCCTCCCAACGTAGGCGGGGTGCCTGCCGTCAACTGACCCCCCTGATGTTCCGGATCCTGGCGGTGGCCTACCCTGATTTGGATGGGCGCGTGAGGGCAGCACAGCAGACACAAGGGGGTGAGTACAAGCATCATCTACTCTGTTGTCGCGCAATGGAGGTGTCTGGGTGGGGGAGGAGGGCTGTGGGTCCCCCTAGGCCAGGGCGATATCTGTAGGCTCGGCACCCCCGTAAGCCCCTGTGTCCCCAGCCACCACCCTCAGTAGTGTGTCAGTACAGCCATCCCTGGGCCGTGTCATCCATGGGTGCAGTTGTCAACTCTAGGCGTGTAGGGCATGTTCCACGGAATGCGTAGCGGACCCCAAGTGCGCAACTTAGTGCAGGGGGCATCTGTGTCTGTCATGTCCGCTAACTGTACCGGTGATCCATGTACTCAAAATCTCTTTATTTCTCTCTCCCCCCCCCCTTTTTGTTTGTCTTTCTGTGCTTGTGTGCATCAGCATCATCAGGCGGAGGAGAAGTGGCATCGGGGCAGGAGGGAGCTGCATCTCACATGGCCCAGGAGGGCCATGCCACAGAGTCTGACTGGACCAGTGAGACGGAGGGCGAGGGGAGCTCCACAACGGGGACGACTGGACCCTGCAGCGACACGGACACGTCCTCGGAAGGGAGCTCCCTTGCGGGGTGGCACCATCCGTGCCCCCCGCCATTACAGGTACAGCCGCCACCCAGCGCACCATCTCCGCCCTCCCAGCAGCCCCTCAGCGTTCGCCCCGTGCCCGCTCTGCCAGGAAGCCGGGCATCTCCTTCGCCCCAGGCACCTCAGGCCCTGCCCCTGTTACCCCCGCTGCCCTCAGTGAGGAGGTCATTGACCTCCTCCGAACGCTCATTGTTGGGCAGACTACCCTTTTGAATGCCATCCAGGGGGTGGAGAGGGAGGTTCATCGCAGCAATGCGTACCTGGAGGGCATTCATTCGGGTCAGGCTGCCCATCAGCGATCGTTCCAGGCTCTGGCCTCAGCACTGACGGCAGCCATTGTCCCTGTCTCCTGCCTCCCTCTACTAACTCCCTCCTCCCAGTCTCCTGTTCCTCTGCCTGTCCCACCCACACCATCAGACCAGCCTGCACACACCTCAACACCCAAGAGCAGCTCATCCAAACATAAGCACCACAGATCACGCAGACATTCACACAAGCAACATTCCGATGCAGACATGCCAACAGTCACTACCACCTCTGTGACCCCCACCTCCTCATCTCCCTCCTCCCTCCCTGTGACGTCTACACTCACACCTTCATTCACCTCACCATCAGCCAGTGTTTCCATCACCAGCATACCCTCCACTCCAGTCCGCACACGTGCAGTCACCACCCCCACTGCCATTTACACGTCCCCTGTGTCCTCTCCCACTGTGTCTGTCACCCCCTCTTCCACACCACACAAACGCAGCCACCCACCCACCCAACAGCCATCCACCTCACGACACCCTCCCGCTCCTGCACCTGCACCCAAAGACAGCAAACTTGTCTCGCCTACAACCACATCCTCTCCCTCCACTCCCATACCCACTGTACCTACCACTCTCCATTGTCCCAAGAAAATCTATCTCTCTACTGCTACCTTCTTTCCTGACCCTGAGCCCCCCCCCTCCTTCTCGTCGGGGTAAAAAGAGCACCTCAGCCACCACCAGCCCTGCAGCCCCCTTGACAAGGGTGCAGGGGTATTGGAGCCCACCAGCCCGCAGGTCTGGATCTTCGCCCAGCAGCAAGGGGACAGCCAGCCCACCCCCTGGGAAGAGGAGCAGAAGGCGGAAGGGCCGCCGCCGGAGCCCGGATTCGATATCCCCCCAGGACACTAGCCAGCCACCGTCAACAGCCACAACTCCAAAGGGAGGAAAGGGCCACAGACTCCCGACTAAGGAGGGCAAGGGCAGCAAGGCGGAGAAGTCAGGCAGCAGGCCTGCTGCCCATGGAGGACCCGTCACAGCTGCCCAGGAGGAGCCCGCAACCCCCATAGCCGCTGCCCCGGGAGGAACCGGCACAGCTGCCCCGGGAGAGCCCACCACCCCCATAGCCGCTGCCCAGGGAGGACCCAGCCCAGCTGGCCAGGAGGGCCCCACCACCCACAGCCCAGGTGGGCATTGAAGGAGCACCATCCCCGCTGCCCAGGAGGGCACCACCAGGCAATGAGCAGTTGGCCATAGAATGGCCGCCGTCTCCAGCACCGCTCCGCTGGGGACCGCCGTCTCAAGAACCGCTGAACTGGGCCCTTCAAGGCAAGAACCGCTGAACTGGGCCTCGCCGTCTCCAGCACCGCTCCGCTGGGGACCGCCGTCTCAAGAACCGCTTAACTGGGCCCTTCAAGGCAAGAACCGCTGAACTGGGCCCTTCAAGGCAAGAACCACTGAACTGGGCCCTTCAAGGCAAGAACCGCTGAACTGGGCCCTTCAAGGCAAGAACCGCTGAACTGGGCCCCGCCGTCTCCAGCACCGCTCCGCTGGGGCCCGCCGTCTCAAGAACCGCTGAACTGGGCCCTTCAAGGCAAGAACCGCTGAACTGGGCCCTTCAAGGCAAGAACCGCTGAACTGGGCACTTCAAGGCAAGAACCGCTGAACTGGGCCCCGCCGTCTCCAGCATCGCTCTGCTGGGGCCCGCCGTCTCAAGAACCGCTGAACTGGGCCCTTCAAGGCAAGAACCGCTGAACTGGGCCCTTCAAGGCAAGAACCACTGAACTGGGCCCTTCAAGGCAAGAACCGCTTAACTGGGCCCTTCAAGGCAAGAACCGCTGAACTGGGCCCTTCAAGGCAAGAACCACTGAACTGGGCCCTTCAAGGCAAGAACCGCTGAACTGGGCCCTTCAAGGCAAGAACCGCTGAACTGGGCCCCGCCGTCTCCAGCACCGCTCCGCTGGGGCCCGCCGTCTCAAGAACCGCTGAACTGGGCCCTTCAAGGCAAGAACCGCTGAACTGGGCCCTTCAAGGCAAGAACCACTGAACTGGGCCCTTCAAGGCAAGAACCGCTGAACTGGGCCCTTCAAGGCAAGAACCGCTGAACTGGGCCCTTCAAGGCAAGAACCGCTGAACTGGGCCCTTCCAGGCAGGAACTGCTGGCCCTTTGGCAGACGTGGCAGGGCAGGATCTGTCTCGGGCAGGGCTGCAGGATGTCCTCTGGGCAACATGCCTCCTCTAGTGGCAGTGGAGTCTGTTATGGACTGTTTGGACTGTGGCTTTGCTCTCCCCAGGATGGCCCAGTGGGCAGGCCACCCACTGTATGGACTGTATGGACTGTGGCTTTGCTCTCCCCAGGATGGCCCAGTGGGCAGGCCACCCACTGTATGGACTGTATGGACTGTGGCTTTGCTCTCCCCAGGATGGCCCAGTGGGCAGGCCACCCACTGTATGGACTGTTTGGACTGTGGCTTGGCTCTCCCCAGGATGGCCCAGTGGGCAGGCCACCCACTGTATGGACTGTTTGGACTGTGGCTTTGCTCTCCCCAGGATGGGCCAGTGGTCATGGAGTCCCCTCGTGGATCTGGCGTCGTGTACTCAAGTGGCTGAGGTGCCCCCCCTTCCCTTCCCCCTGAGGTGCCTGTCCTTTTTTCTTTCTGATGCCCCTGCGGTGTTCTCTCCGTGGAGTTCTTGTCGTGGGACTGGGCCTTGCCCCTTTGCTCAGGACCCCTGTGGTCCACGGACAGTGGTTGGACTACATTTAGTAGCTGTATATATTTTGTACATAGTTTATTTATTTATTTGGATTACTGCTGTCCATTTTTCAATATATCTGCCCGTTTGAGATCTCTTCTTTTGGTCTTTGCATTATTTCGGAAGGGGGGGGTTTGTGGGTTGTGTCAGTGATCTGTGGGAATGCATTGATGTGTGTGTTGTAGTGGGTGTGGGTGGGTGGGTGTGTGCCGGTAATCTTTTGCCTCCCCTGTGTCGTAGGTGCAGTACTCACCGATGTCTTCCGTGCCGCCGGGCGTGCTCCTGGTACAGGAGCAGGTATAGGAGTGCGGGGATGACCTGCAACTCGGGTTCCATACTGCCGGAATCTCGCGTGGTGTATGTGGAGGTGAGCGTTTTCCCGTTCGTAGTCTGTTTCCGCCGTGTTTTTATCGGCGGTGCTCCCGCCCCGGAAAAGGTGGCGGATTGGTGGGTCGTGATAGGGTGGGCGGTACATTGTCTGCCGCCTGGCTGTTGGCGGGGACCGCCGCGCTGTTTGTTTGTTCCGCCGTGGCGGGCGGAGTGTTAATGCGGCGGGCTGTGTTGGCGGTTCCCGCCAGGGTCAGAATTGCATATTTTGGACCGCCGGCCTGTTGGCGGGTTGGCCGCCGCTTTATCACCGACCGCCAGGGTCAGAATGAGGGCCAGAGTGTTCAGAATGCCTCCAACAGACTCATCCTAGGTCTAAGGATATTGGACCATTTATTACCTGGACTTTGTTTACTTTGTTTGGTGAGGGAGTGTATTATACTCAGGGTACTGTGTATGATGCCCCAAGTCATTAATGGCACAGGCTTCTGTTTATACAGAACACATTCTCTTAGTACTGCTCAGGAAAAACATGACATCAAAATCTGGTAATTCATGTCTAGCCCTTCTATCCATCAAGCTAAATTTAGTAGATATTCTATACAATTTCAAGTTGAGCTCTCACCCTCATTCCAGAACTCTAATGTCAATAGAAACATTAATTTCCAGTAAGAGCCTAAAATAAGGCATTTTATTATCTCCATTTAGTACAGGAGTTGGCTGCTGGCCAACACCCACACTTCTCCCCTGTCTGAACATGGCCTACCCTGGGAAGGGTTTAAAAGGACCTGCCGGTGCTTGCACTAGAGTCTTCCTTTTTTTCAAAGCGGGGGCTGAAGCGATTTGCTTCCACTTCTGCTCCCAACCCTCCTCCCTCCCATCTGTGTTGTCGTTGTGCTGGGAGGAGTAATGACCGTACAAACCCCACTGGAGCCATGAGTAAGAGCAAGTGAGTTGCTCCTGTGTGCATCTTATGGGTACCCTTCCCCAAGGCCTCGCCCCCACCTTTCCCCATGTTTGAGGGAGGCACTAATAGAAAAGAAGAGTCTCCCCTTTCCTGCAATGCCTGCTCAAACAAATTACTTCTCTTGGATCATGGATGTGCCACGATTCCCAAGAAGGAAGCTATTAAACCCCCATGGAAATTTGTTTGTTGGGGTAAGGAGTGCGGTCCTTTAGGTAGATGGACTGACAATTCCAGGGAGCCATATTTTTTTATTGAAGTGTTTGTTTTCCTCAGTGGGGACAATTGGGCCCCCATGGAGAGTGTGATCACCTCCCCCAGAAAAAAAAAAGAAAAAACTGCCAAAATGTCTGTGAGGATCAGACTTGAATACAGGATCTGGCAGTGCCAGAAGGGCTGGTTTAACTGGTCAGTGTGTGGGACATTTGATAGTCTGACGTACTAGGTTTTACTGTTGATTTCTCTGATATTACCACAACATTGCCTGCAACAACCACAAACATATGAAGTATTCCATACCCTGTAAAACACCTGTGCAGTGTGTATTTACAAGTTCAAAGCTGCTCTTTTGTGCAAATGTGGGACAATTTTTATCAGCTTTCTGATTCACTTATTTAGGGCCATTTATATTTTGGTTCCCACACCTAGTTGTGTGTAAAGAGACCTTTCAGGACTGCTGCTCTTTCAGCAACTATTGTGTGTGAGGGAAGCCTGCACTGCTACTATCCATGTTGAACCCATTCTTTGTGTAAAGGAAGCTTACATTGCTGATTTCCAGATTGAGGCTCAGCTGTTTATGAAGGAAGATAGCACTGGTGTTACAATGGATGTCTATGCTGCACAGATTAGGTAAAAAGATCACACTGGTGTTTCAATTCTAGATAATATTACTTCATTATTTTTAAGCTTCTACACATGGGCAAAGATTTCACCTTATTATTACAGGTTTCACAACCAAAAACATAAATGACCAACTGAAAGATGAGCAGTTAACCTTTGCAAAGGGTCTTCCAACATGCCTCAACACATTTAGTCATATTTTTAGTAACTTTTGATTCATTTGAGTTATAATCAATCTTTTTTATTACGCTCTCAGATGATGTAGAAGATGATGTATTATGTGGCAAATGTGGCAAATCCTTAATTTTGAAAAAATGCTGCAGAATTCCATAATTTTGTTTGCCCCACTTATAAGCATACTTCTATCATCTATATAGGATGTAGTATTTCAAGTGGACATACTTAGACTGTCAGTCGAAATGGCATCTCAGTGGATGACTGCTGCTCAGGCTCTAACTCAAATAATAGAAAACAACTCTGAGGCAAGATCTAATATTAGAAAGCACCTGAGGGAGAGGGTCATAAAGCAGGATCTATCAGTGATATTTCAGTCCACAGAGTTCCATCCGATAATGACTCTTCTACCAGTGATAGTTAGGAACATGGTCATTGGGGTTGCAAAGTTCCTTTATAAGCATAATCTGTGCAGTAGAAAGACAGTAGCAAGATAGCCCAATACAGGAAGCATGTTGGTACAGCACTCAGCACAAACAGAGTGCTGTCCTGGTAACATTCCAATTTATCTCAGCCCCAAGTTCCCCTATTGACTGCAGATGCTGGATGTAAAGCCAACACTTCAAATTTTCTGACTATTGACTAAGGCCACCTGTTTCTGAATGTGACTTCTTTGAGGAATTTGTTTCCTAAACAAATTTGCATGCCAAACTGTTTCTGAGGGAGAATTTTGTTACTCTCAGGTCTCATACTAGGGGACACCAGTAGACCCTCTTCTTTTAGTGAATTGAAAATAATTCTGGGCCTTATGGTCAACATAGGAATACTGCACAAACCACGCACGGCTCAGGCAACCCCTATCTTTGCATCTATCATGAGTAAAGCCAGGATTTTGATTTCGCAGTGTATGTTGCATTTCACTGACATTTCTGCATCATCATCCCCAGAGCATCCAGACCATGACAAGCTGTTCAAAACTTTTCATGTCATGAAGCATCTGTCTGCCAGGGTTGCAGAGATTTATACTGCTGGAAAAAATATAGTGGTTGATGAGTTCTTGATCCTATATAAAGAACAACTGATGTTCAGACAATAAATATCAAGCAAAAATGCTTGTTATGGCATCAAGTTGTACATGTTGTGGTAGAGCTCTACTGGTTAAGTATACAGCCTGAGAGAATATAGAGAAGGACTCTGCTATAAACTATTTGGGTTGCTCTCCCACGCTAGGAATCAGTGTAAATATTGTATGGGAGCTTGTCCAATTATTACTTAATAAAAGTTATAAACTTTGTGTGGATAACTCCTATCAAGGAAGTGGGCTGTTTAGTGAGATGAACAAAACTCGCTCTGTGGCATGCAGTACAACTCAATGTCTCTGCATATTATTCCCTCAGAACTTGTTTGACACAGAAATTACCAAAGTCCAGAGCACTGTGTTGTATTCCAACAAACTGCTTACAGTCAAATACTCAGATAGGCAGTATGTAAGCAATCTCACTGCAATCCACGATGAGAGTAGCTCCCCAGTCATGGTTTGGGGTAAATTGCCAGAAATTCACAGGCCTAACTGCATATTTGATTACATCAACTACATGTGGGGAGTGGATAAGAATGGCCAGGTAACTCAGCCATATAATGTGAGTTGTAAAACTTGTACATAGAATAAGATGTTTTTTTACCCACCTGATCCAGTAGGCAACAAATAATGGTATACTATTTACTGTTAGACCACTACAGGAATACCCGTGTCTATCCTTGACTTTGATGTGGCCATAATGGAAAGCCTCACTGCTGGAGAAGCAGTGGCCTCTAGGTCATCTGCTGTCCAGGTCATTGCAAGGCTACATAATCACCACATTGTCAGTGCATTCCTGCACAAGAGAACAAGAATAAACGATGTCATTGATACAGGGTTTGCCCTAAAGAAAAGAGGCAGGAGAGTCAGTATTACTGTTGCCAGTACCCATCTCAGCCAGGCATATGGTTTCCAACTTGCTTTACGTGGTACCACATTAAAGTGAAGTTGTTGGAAGTTGACTGAAGTGGAGCTGCCATACTGATAGGACATACCTTTCAGTGGCTGTGCATGGACACAGACTGTCAAACTGTTCCCTTAGTTTGGAAAATTGTTACAACTTGGTCTTGCTTACAACCTGCTTGCCAACTTCATTCTCTGTCAGAACATGGCAGACGTTCTGTACACTATATGACAAGTGCATTACAGTCACAGAACAGCGGTGGATGGAACTTATTCCAAATTATCACAGAGTACGCTGCATTCCAAACCCTAGAGACCTCCGAAATTTTAGAAGTGTTCTTTAAGAAAATTAACATTGTCTGCACCAGAATGTTTACCTAAGTTTCAAAGGTAGATGTTCTTTTACAGTCCAAGGCATGTAGGCCATGTCCAGAAGGCATCCTCCGAAACCCCCAAATAACATTGACAAACTGGTAAAAGTTGGTTTCAGCCCAGAGAGGAAACTAAAGGTGCATGAAAGATTTGTTTTCCAGAGCCTCAGGTGGCTGTCACAGGTGCTAGTAAAGGTTCACTTGACATGCCAGGGACCATGCAAAGCGTGAATGATCCTCACTTGCTTCCTGAGTTGATATGGCCCTATCGCTAGCCCAGCCACACAAGCAGGGTACCACTTTCATTGGGAGAAGTGTGGGAATGTCGGTTGGTAGGAATTTTGTGGATCCACAAAGCTTCCAGAGATTTCTCTCTGAGAAATTTGAGATAAATATGTGTTTTTAGCCAAGGTTTGAGGATTGCAAGGCCTTATAAGTAACATAGGGGGTCATTCCGACCCTGGCGGTTGACTACCGCCAGGGTCGGGGACAGCGGATGCACCGCCAACAGGCTGGCGGTGCATCCATGGGCATTCTGACCATGGCGGTACAGCCGCGGTCAGAAACGGGAAACCGGCGGTGTCCCGCCGGTTTCCCGCTGCCCTAGGGAATCCTCCATGGCGGCGCTGCAGGCAGCGCCGCCATGGGGATTCCGACCCCCTTACCGCCAGCCTGGTTCTGGCGGTTTTGACCGCCAGAACCTGGCTGGCGGTAACGGGTGTTGTGGGGCCCCTGGGGGCCCCACCAAGATTTTCAGTGTCTGCCAAGCAGACATTGAAAATCGCGACGGGTGCAACTGCACCCGTCGCACCCCTTCCACTCCGCTGGCTCCATTCGGAGCCGGCATCCTCATGGAAGAGGGTTTCCCGCTGGGCTGGCGGGCGGCCTTCTGGCGGTCGCCCGCCAGCCCAGCGGGAAACTCAGAATTACCGCGGCGGTCTTTTGACCGCGCAGCGGTATTCTGAAGGCGGGACTTTGGCGGGCGGCGGAGGCCTGTTGGAGGGACTGCCTTGTTGTCTAAAGAAGGAAGATTGGACCTGCTTGCCTTAATCCCAGGTTACCCAGAAGGACTTTTAGTGTCAGTTGGCTCCCCTCATGTGGGAGCTACAGCAACATAGTGAGCTTTGAGAGGCCTCGCTTCAAATGTCCAGCTGACCAGCACCAACTAGACCTGCCTGGACCTGCCTGAGCTCTGCTGCTGGCCTCTGCTGGATTGAGTCATGATTCCCAAGAGGTGCCCCCTAGGTCCTGGAACCCTGGTTGCCATCATTTGGAACTCTTCTTCAAGAAAACATGAGAATCCTAAAGTTTGGGCTCCTCTGTGACTGCAAAGTGAAATTTTCGCACCGAGAATCTGACGCCTGCAATGATCACCACTATGAAGCTATGGCAGGACTTGGTCGTCTCTCTGACAGTAACCATCTGAGAGACTAGCAACTCAAGATCTGCACTTAGCCATCAGCTTACCTACACGCATGTTGTACAAATCCTCATGAGCAGACAGTCTGTGTATTGGAGAAAACAGCAGATATCCTTGATATTAATGTCATTATGCATATTAACACCATCCACAGACATAAGCAGGAGATCAGGGTAACCACCAGGTTTCCTCTTCCTCATGCCAACATGTTCATAAGATTTATATAAGAGTTAGCATGCCTCTTTTGAAGTAAACATATTAAACACAACTTAAAAAACAAGAATTGTGTGTTTCAGAGCTTCAATTTTCAATGTTTAAGTTGTTATTAATAACACAATACATAATTGACAAAGGTGCACTTAGTCTTTGGTCGAAACTTAGACCAAAATTCCAAGTTTATGACTTTGGAAAGTCACACAGGGCATTTATGAGCGGTATCTTTAAGTCTGCACTCGGAGCATACTTAGTTAATTTGTGTTAATAAAAAAAAACTACAACACAAAGTCGAAAACTGCTGTTGTATTTATTGTGGTATTTCCTTTTTTTATGTCTTCCTTCCACCATCATTTTAAAACCTATTAATCAATAAGATCCTAACAAAAATGAAATATAACAATTAGGTTATGCTTTTCCCATTTTAAAGAAGTTGAAAAAAACCCAGAAATCTCAATGTAGTGGTGTCATGCATCTATAAGTAACAAATCTTTGTAAAAAATGAATGTAGATAATGTTTGCAAACCATACATAGCCCAATTAGTCTGTGGTTTTTAGAATTTGATGCTCCAAGACCATGACATCAAGGAAGAAGGAGAAATAATCCAAATAAACAAATTTAATAGGAAAACTATTGTTGATCTATGCCATCAGTTGGAGCCCGACAACCTGACCACAATAGGAAATCAACATCAATTACACCAGTAGTCAAAAGCATAGCAATACTACCTTGTGTGGCCATAGGATCATTTCAATACATTGTGGCAGTATCTGGAGGCCTGTCACAAACAGCTTCCAGTGGTGTGAGACAAAAAAGTTATTTGTACAGTGATGAAACAGATCAATGGCTTCATACACTTATCAAAAAATGAAGATTTAACTAATGTGATGGGAGATCAGTATGTGAAGCAGGTCTGATACATTTAGAACACTAGAATGTTGGGAGCTCCATTGAAAACAATGGAGTGCTCCAGGCTTCTAATGGCCGGTAGAAGCTACAACATTCCAATGTTTTGGTTCTCAGCTGTTGCTGTGAACAAAGGCCTCACGGAGCTCGGGGGGATTTTAATCCCTTCGGGCTCTATAAGGCATTTGTCCTATTTATTAGAACATTCTGTCCTCTAGTGACGGAATGTTCTAACAGCCTTATAGCCCTCCATAGCTGGGCTACACTGGCATTAAAGTCCTGCTCCCTTGTTGAAGGTTCATGCCTTCGGCTCAGGCTTTTAATGCTGGAGCGGGCCTTTATTGACCGGTATGGTCATCTGTGGGGTGGTATAAGGTTATAATCAAGTACTTGCATGATGTATTTGTACAAGATCTGTATAATCCAAAGTGTGTGTTTTTCCCAGGATCAACCCATGATCCCATTGTACTTTTGTCACCGCAAACGTCACAACTTTGAAATATCCAAATGAAGACGACATGGTGAAGGATCATAAAACAGAATAACAATGAAAAATGAATGATTTCACCTAAGATAATTGACTCAAGTTATATGTTAAGAGGACACATATACTTAGCATAAACAAAGATAATCAATGTCAATAAACACAATAGTCAATGTATGGAAACTTTGATCAACAAACATCTTTGCCCTGGACTTTCCTGAACTAACCATTACTACTAAATTGCCATCACAGATTCATATGTTCACTATGTTACAAGTTGTTCTGACATTGGATATCACTATATGTAAACTCAGGTGTCAATAACATGTAGAAGTATGTCAATACCTTCCTCTTCACCACTATCATCTCCATTTGGCATGTCAACATCCTCACCCGATGGCGTTTTTATTTATTTTTAACCAACTTTTATTAAGTATTTAAGGCATATACAGTGGTCAGTGTTACATTTAGATCTAGGTGATACATAAACAGTTTTTACTGACACAGTAGGAAAACTTGAAGTTAAAACAGGTACAGCTATTTGGATCATTATAATGAACATCATGTGCAGTAGCTATGGCTTAATATACCCGTACTCTTTTGTTGCTTATCTCCTGTTATCCTTATCAAGTAAGAACTGTGCAGAGCGGCTTTGAAGCAGCCCAGGTCATTAGCCTGCCACGCCAAGGGAGTCGGTGAGCTAGGGGGAGCCCAGGATTCCCGGCTAAAGAGGGCATGCATAGTAGGAATAGCCTGTGGGTCAATCAGAGCCTAAGCTGGGAGCTTTTCATTGTATGTCTTTAGATCCTGCATGTACATCTCCCATCCAGCAGCAATGGGTACTGGGAGGGTATGTGATTTCCAATGCATAGCACTGGTTTGCCGGCCAATTAGCAAAGCAAGGTCAATAAAACAATTAGATATTTTCATTTTTGGTTGTTCAAAGAGAACAAGTAAGGTGCCCTCAGCGGTCCACATATATGTCCGTTTTGTTAGCTCTGTGAGGTTTCCATCAATGTCATTCCAGAAGTGCTCCACCACTGGGCAGGACCAGAACATGCAAGCCATATTAGCAGTGCAGCCCTGGCATTGCATACATTCTGAAGAGGAACCAAACATTTTGTTTTTGAATTCTAGCATGAGGTAGGCCTTGTGCAATATGTTGTGCTGTATGTACTGAAATTTCACATTTCGGGATACCTTCCTGGGATATATTGATGCTCTGTCCCACTCCTTGTTTGTGAATTCCCTGCCAATGTCTCTCTCTCAACTCCTAGTTAATAGTAGGGGATCACGGACTGTGTGCTCCACTGCTTGGGTGAACCAAGTTATCAGGTGACAACCATTGCCTATGATGTGGAACGTAAGTACCAAAGGGTGATGTTCAGGTTCCATGCCCATGATTTTCCATAACTCAGTTAAGGCTGCAAGGAGTCTATCATGTGCTAGAAACTGTCCAGCAGGGATGCCTCAATCTGTTCATAGTTGTTCAAAGGATATAGGCACTCTGTCATGAAATAGGGCTCCCAGATTGCCAATCTCCACTGCTTCCCAGTGTTGAAGGCCCATACGTCCCAGCATTGCACAAAACAGATTGATGGCAGCTAGTCTAATTTCAGGGGAATATTGTGGGGTGGGGGCATAAGTCTGAGACTGCACCTATAACTGTTGAGCGCAGCCGTCAACAAAGTATTGGAATGGTGGGGTGGTGCAGCTAGGGGGAAAAATGTTTCCTGTACCACTCATTGCGCTCGGCTAATTGTGAGCTGTCCTAATTTTTCCAAGAAGCGACCCAACAGTCAGCAGGCGGGCCACTGGAGCTGGGCAACCAGGTAGCAGTGGTAGAAATTTGGGGCCCCCAAACCCTCCTTTTCAATCAGTAGTTGCAGCTTGCATAGTGATACTGAGCATCTGTCCTTATTCCAGATAAAGCTTCCCAGTGCAGCATGAAGCTTGTGGAAGACACACCTGGAGATGTGCACCGGAAGATTATGGAAGTAGTACAATAAGCGTGGGAGCATAACCATTTTGGAATATACAATCCTGCCCTGGACCATGAGCAGAAGCGGGCCCCAAAACGTCATCTGAGGGAGGAGGGAAGTGATGGCTCTGGTAAGATTACCATCTATAAGGTCTTGAGTGTCATGATAGATATATATTCCTAAATACCAAAAGGTGTGAGGTTCCCAACTCAGTGTGTGAGTGTCTACTAGGAAGTGCTGTTGCGGGCAATCGGGTGTAATGGGAACAGGCATGATTTGGTCCAGTTCACTCCCAGGAATTCTGAGAGGATAGCTGCTACACCATTGATGCCTTGTCTAATGTCACCAATATAGATTAGAACACCTTCAGAGTACATGGAGGCTGCATGCCTTACTCTGTCTAATGGAATGCCCCACTCCCAAGCCTTATGACAAAGCCTGGGAGCCAGTGGCTCCATAGCTAGGGCAAAGAGGAGAGGGTTAAGGGACAACCCTGATGAGTTCCCCTACTCACCAGAAATCGAGGAGAAATGCATTGCCCAGTCTTCACCCGGGTAGTTGGGTCTAAATAGAGAAGATGTATGAGGCTTTTCAGACGGCCCGTAATTCCCAGCGTAGCAATGGTAGAAAACATGTATCCCCAGTCTAGTGTATTGAACACCTTTTCAAAATCTAGTAGCATGCATGTGGCATATGACCACTGTGTGGGGGAACATTCTGTGACCCTGTGCACTCATCTGATCTTGAGCATTGTGGACCTGACTGGGATAAAGCCATTTTGGTATAAGTGGACCAGTGTGGGCATTTCATCTAGGAGTCTAGAGTCAATGATTCTGCTTAGTATTTTGTAGCCAGACCCAACCATGGAAAGTGGATGGTATGAGGTCTGTTCCAGTGGGTCCTTCCTGGGTTTGGAGAGGGATATCAATAGCGTACCCGTTAGCTCTACCTGGTCTCCAACCTCTGTGATGATTTGGATGTTCCGTCACAGGGCTTTGTTGTGTAACATGCAACAACTATGATTTGTTATACCTTATTTGGTGATTAGAAGAGGGCTCTACCGGTATTGTCCTGACATCTAAATCTGGCCTTCAGGGGCACAAAAACCCACTCCACTGGGCTCCGTCTTCTTCCATGGGCCTCATTCAAGCGTTGTTGAATCCCTAAGCTGTGCTAACAACCATGGTTGGTTATGATAAACTCAGCCTCCTATATGAAAGTAAAAAATATATTGAGCAAAAATATCTCATCCCATTCCTAAACTATGAATAAAGCAAATGATTCTCTTGTCATATTGTACTCACCAATAAGTCAGGCCCCCACAGTTCCAAGTTGTGACATTTTCAGGGGTCATTTTGCTGTTCTGTAATACAAAGGAATCATGTATTGCCCCTGGGAAATGGAAAAACATATTTGAAATGTACAAATCAGGTAAGCAGACAACTTGCACATTGATCGAATGGAAGTTCTTCTGATTATGGTACAACTGTTCCCTGGTGTGCAGTGGAACCAAGGCAATATGTGTCTCATCAATTACTCCAACCACATGTGGTATGCCACCCAAAGCATAAAAATCTCCTTTCACATTGGCAAAATCCTCTTGTTGTGGAAACTGGATGAAGCTGTTGATGTGGCTCATCATTGAAGGAAGGCCTTCTTGTAGCACACCACTGAAAGTTGGTTGTGACATCCCTCCAGATATTGCCACAGTGTATTAGAAAAATCCAGTGGGCACAAAATGAAGTACTGCCATGATTTCACTGTTGGTGTTATTGCTGTGGTATTCCTGTTGTGAAGCAGAAGATCAGGCTCCAGCTGGTGACATAAATCCAGAATAGTTTGCCTATCCAATTTGATTTGTTTATGCTGTCTCTTTCCTCCATGGAGGCAAGGTCTGGAAAAGGTCTGAAGACTTGAGAATGTTGTCTTCTACCCCTCACTGGGTTCATATGCCTGAATTTAAGACAAGCAAAATATCACTTAAAATGGTCTAGAATACTTAGAAAATCAATACACATCTCATGTCTTAGTAATAATACATATCTTTTTTGTGACATATATGTACACATCACTTTTGAGTTATGTTGCAACTTCAAATAGCATTTTTTTACATGTCTGATTTTTTATATTAATGTATAAATAATACATTTGAAATGTGTTATTTACTTATTCTTTTTTTTTAATCCATCAACGGAAGTATAAAATACACTGGGTCACTATCAATGTTAAATACACTAACAGTTTACACTTTAGTGTGTAAAACTTGAAAAATAACAGTGTTGTATATATCTCACCTCCTCCACTGTTGCTGCTTTTACTGACTTTTGTGAGCCAGGATGCCAAGCAAAGCAGGTAAAAGGACCTCTAACTTCTCCCCAGAGGAGTTGGAACTCCTCACAAAGGAGGTCCTGTCCCTGTACAGCCAGCTATTTGGGAATCCAGAGGAATATATGCATGTTTGAGTGGGAAATGTTTTTCTAAATAACTTGTTTTGTTCCTTAATACACAGGCTACTTTGACCCTTTTTGTTCATGAGTGAAGTGATGTGATTGGTGTGTAGTAAACTGAATGATTTAGCAGGAAACGTATTGAGGTATGACAATGTTAAATGTCTATCATTTGAAATCAAAAGTCATCTCAATGAATAAGATGACTTTTCAGTTCATTTTACTCACCAATCCAGATTTAATTTGACAGACTGCATGTCCTTTACTTACAGTGGCCAGTAGACACTATACCAGCAGTACAGTATATGTGAAACATACAGCTACATGTTGCATGAGGGAAATGTTATATGGAGGAAAAAAGTTTCAAGTTATGGAATTGTCAATGCTTTTGTTCCAATTTAAAATTCATCACTTTTTCTGAAAGATGAGTGCCTGTATGTTTTAGCCATGTAACAGTGCCACATATGGGGAAAGGTATATCCTGTGCTGCAAGTAGAAATGACACAGGCTCTCAATCACCCATACAAGTATGTCCCATTACTACACACACTTGTTCATACATCACCAAATACCATGCTCTCACTTACACACATTGTAGCCCTTCCATACCATCCTTAGTCATTGTATGTGTTTCATACCATTGTATCTGTCTCTAAAAGATACAATGGGTGTGTGCATATATTGTACAAGTTGTTTTGCCTTTAGTAGCTCACAATCATTTGTATGGCTCAGGAGTGGCTCTCACTACAGGAAAGGTTTCAGACCCCTGGCCTAGATGATGTTTGTGGCCTGGATTAGTAACATGAGGACTTTGAAAATGCAGACTCTAATAATTATTATTTCCTAGGAAAAATAAAATGTGTAAATAATCATCATCATCATCATCATTAGCTTTATTTCGGTAAATATAAATACCATAAAAGCACATCACATAAAAAAGGAACGGCAAGCTACATGATAAACAATTTAAGTCATAAAAGATTAAAAAGGAGAGAAAAAAGAAGAGAGAAATATTTACACATAAACAGTTCCCTACTGGAAAATCGCACCTTATAGTTATACGTAAAAACACATTGTGGGTAAAAGAATAAAATACAAGCCTGACAAACCATATCAGATAAAAAGGATGTTTCTATTTAAAAAGTATCTAAGAACAAAACGAGATAAAAACAACAGGTAGGGAATACGTCTGAACCAATAAAAGTAATATGTGCATACAATGATAAGTCCATCAATTGTTGCTTGCCACATTCATTGTTAAATTTCCCTCTGCTTTTTTAAGCGTGTTCAGTCTGATACGCCAGATTGAATCTAAATATTTTGACAAACAACAAACCACTAAAACCGATGAATCAGATTTAAAAATTCTCAAAGCTAGCGAGCAGTTTTTAAAACCCTTACTTCTGCACAGAGGAATAATCCAACGGGCTCTTTGTTTGGAGTATGCGGGGCATTGGAAGAGAATATGAGTTACTGATTCTTCTCTGGCACAGCCCATCGGACACATCTTAGAAGAACAACTAAAATTAGACCATTTATATGTGAGGGAACGCAAAGGAAGGGAGCCCACCCTGAATCTGATGTATAATGAACGAGCAAACGGAGAAGATACTATATCCATATATTGGGCAAATTCATAATGGCATTTAAAATATAGAAAGTTTCCCGTCATGGATGATGGCGAGACAGCAGACAATTGGGAAAGTTGAGCGTGGAGCCAGAAAGCATCCTTTAGTGTCTGGGTTGCGTTCTTAGGGATAGATAATGGTTCCTTCCAATAGGACCCCAAACCAAGAAGCGAGAGGGTCCTTTCTACATATGCACACCACTTGATTTTGGAGCTAGTGTTATTGGCCATCAAGTTAACTAGCGCACATCTATAATGGGCGAGAGAATCTGTTGACCATAAGAGAATCCAGTACAACAGGGGCTTGAGTGCAACAATCTGGCTGATAGAAGGGAGATTTAGGTCCATGCGTATTGGGAGCAGTGGGGTACTGGAAGGAACTCTTAGCAATGACCTTAAAAAAGAGTTCTCCACTTTTATCAAATCATCTAGGCAACAGTGGCCCCACAGTTCAGCTCCATAAATTGCTCCCCCTCTTGCTTGTAGTTTATAAATTTCTACTGCGGGCGTCATGGCAAAGCTAGGAGATCTAGCTGCAAATCTTGCAATGCCACTCGCTCGCTGTTGCAATCGTAAAGTTGCCTTCTGGATGTGGCGCTGCCACTTGTGCGAGTCTTCTAATTTCAGGCCTAAATAATCAAAGTCGCTGACTCTTTCCAGCGCGGCACCCTCTAAATAAATAGGTCGTCTCATTCTGCCTTTCCTATCGCCAAACACCATGCACTTGGTTTTTAATCGGTTAATTTCAAGCCCATAATCATTGCAATAGTCAATGAATCTTGAAAGCAGGGTTGAAAGGCCTGTGGCTGTTTGAGATACCAGCAGGGTGTCATCGGCAAAAAGAAGGCAGGGGATCTTCTGCCCTCCTATTTTAGGCGAGTCGTTAGAGCACTCCATAAGATAAGGGATGCATGCGTTTATGAAGAGAAGGAATAAGGTAGGGGCAAGAACGCAACCTTGTCTTACACCTCGGGCACTAAGGAATTTTTCTGTTAATTCACCTTGTGGGCCCCATCTAATTCTACCATAGTTGCCAGTGTAAAGATCCCTGATAATATTTAAAATAGAGCACGGGACTCCTATTTTAGACAGAACTTCCCACAGTTTGTGGCGGGGTACTAGATCAAAGGCCGATTTTAGGTCTACAAATGCTACATATAGGTGGCCTAAGTCAACATCGACAACTTTCCATTTAATAGAAGTAAAACGAAATATCTGATCTAATGTGCTAATTTTTTCTCTGAAGCCCGCTTGTAGATGATTTAAGATTTGATTTTCAACTAGCCACTTGTTCAGCCTGCTCAACAACTGATAACAGAAATTTTTTGAAGGTTATCGAGGAGGCTGATAGGTCTATAATTACCCCGGTTGTTCCTCTCTCCTTTCTTATGGATGGGCACTATGAGCACCTCTTTCCATGAGTCAGGATAAATTCTGCTAATCAAGATGGCATTAGAAAGTCTGTTAATATATGGGCCCCATGTATTCTGGTCCACTTTAAACATATCAGAGGGGATCCCGTCCATCCCAGGGGCTTTTGCTGCTTTCTGGGCTGCAATGGCCGACACAGTTTCGTTCAGTGTAAAAGGGGGCAAGAAAGACATGGGCTCGTCAAAAGTTGTTAGCTCCTCCGAAATTATGTCAGGAATATGACTTGCCAGCAATGGTCCATACAATTCCTTAAAGTAGGAGAGCCAGATGTCAGGAGGGATATAAGACTCCAGGTGAGATGCGCGGTTCTGATCACCACAGGAAACTAGGAGCCAGAACCGTTTGGAATCATGGACGGTAGCTGCCTCAAGTAAATTGCTCCATAGCCCCTCTTCGTACTCGAGTTTACTTTTATTGCAAGTAGAAGCATAATGGCGTCTAGCATTGATGATGCCTGATCTGTCCTTAGTCCTTAGCGCGATGGCCAAAGTATTTTTGGCCTCCCTACACCTCTTGTTGAACCATTTAGTATGTGGTCGAATACAGGAGATAGTCAGTGGCCTAGGACGTTTAGTAAACAGCTCTTTCAAAGTGGCAAAAAGGTCCAGATGGAGAGGCAATATTTCTAATGGAGCCAGAATAAGGTTGGTATCAAATAACTGATGAGAAGAATAATCTGTACTGACTTTTTAAAAATGCTTGTGAGAGATGTTAGAAAATTGTGTCACAGCAATACAGACAAACAAAACATAGCAAAACTTAGAAGACGGCAATGTGGAAGGCCATCGCCAAGAAGATGTGGACCATGGGGGAGTATCAGCGGTGCCATGTCCATTTCCCAAAGAGGTGCTAGATCAGAAAGGCAGCTGAAGTCCAGCTTGACCAGTCCTCCCAGTGTGGGAAGTGCATGTGCTGCACCCAGACCCCCAAATGGCCAGCACACTTGTGGTGGCCTATCCAGGACTTTGATGGGCACTCGAGAACCCAAAAGCAGCATCAAGAGGGTACTTTCTAGCATAAGTTCAACATGTTAAATAACAAATTTTTGTTACAGTAACTCATTTTGCCACCAACATTAAGGTAGACTTATTTCCAATGCAGAACACAAGTTATTGAAGGTGTAAGGTTTGCCCAAGGTGCATGATGATGTGTTTTGTAGATTAAATTGTGGGAAAATACACCACCTGATTTGTGTCCACTACCAAAGGACTGATTTGAGTAGACACATGCCTGCATAAACAACACATATACATCAGGTAGTTTGATGTTGTAAGTACAGCAGTATCAAACAGCCCACTGGTCGTTATTGTGTCAGTTATGATGCTCCCTCACTATTGTGAATGATGTTAGATTAGCCTTATTGCAGGTGACATAGCATAAAATGCAATTATGATACAGTGGAGGTTCCAAGCATCACATTAGTAAGTTGGTTTTATATTTATACACAAACAAGCCAGTATGAGTAGTAACATCAGGTTATTTTTGTTTCAAAACATATCCCAGATATGTTTCAAATCAAAAATACTGTTTCATTCATGTTAAGAGTGACAGACTGGCATGATATCTTACTCCTTCACAAATGTGCATGTAGGCTAGTCTGTTTTGTGAAAAATAATTGTGATAAGCATACCATTTTTGGTACACCACAGACAGAATGTGTACACATTGGTGACAGAGTGTCACATACCAAAAAACATTTGACAATGTCCTTTGTTATGCCCAGATGATACAGCAATTATGGAGACAAATGGGATATTTAAAGGGACATTTGCAGATGGACGATTCCATCACATATATGTTGGAATATCCCACCTGGAAAACTCAATATCAGGACCAAATCATGACTAATTGTTTGTAAAGGTATAAATGCATCAAGGTTTGAACTGTAGCATATTGTGAATTGCATGTGAATCTTTGATGAAAAACTATATATAAATCAGGGTATGTGATATTTACTGTGATGTTGTAGCAATGTTTAGCTATTTAGGAGTCAAATGTGAAAAAGTTTTAGCTCTGTACTGAAGTTGTTTAGAAATGTATCAATGCCTATGTATTTACTTATGCTGTATGAGTCATTTGTCAATCCACCACAAAACGTAGCTATCTATGTAGTGCGTGATACATTGATGAGCTGCTTGAGTACAGAATCTATATAATCCTTTTTATATTTGAAATATACATTATTTGCTTGAAGTGTTACCTTTGTGAAATGCCCAAACAAAAGTAACAGCCTTTCAGTTTTTACAAATATTGTTACAACATTGCAAGATTTGTTGACACACATTGATTCATGTTTTACGTTTTGGTAATTGCAAATAATGCAGATTTTAAGGTCTTGTAAACACACTGTACAAACATATTTTAGTTTTTTAACCTTTTTGGTGACATAGATCCACTATTCTAAACAACAAAGCCCACCCATTTAGAGGTGTTAAACAGTTACTGCAGAGAAATTAAAATGGATGTGAGAGTCAAGTTTATAGATGATATGGGAGCTCTCATAGGGAATTACAACACTGTGAACAAATGGTTTCTGAAAATGTTCCCTACATGCATGAGATGATGATAATAAAGAACCTAAGTTTGAGAGCTTTGAAGCAGGTGAAATATGAAAACTTTGAAAATGTTTTTTGATCAAAGGTCATGATCAGATCTATTTAAACAGATACAATAAAACTGTTGAATCTGTTATTTCAACATCATCAGGAGTAGGCGGAGAAGACATCGAGGGACCCAGTTCCGCGGATGGTGAGGGTACTGGCATGGAGGCCACAAGCTCTACATCTCAATCTTCAGAGGGTGCCATAGAAGACAGTCCCTGCTGGTGGACCCTATTGCAACTGTTTCACCTGCATCTTTGTTTGCCACCCAGATTCCCATCTCCACATTCCCTCTTGCTCCTCCCCCAGTTGTCCGAATCTGCCCTTTGCTGCATGCACCTCCTTCCAGCCCCCTCCTGTTCCGCAGGCTGCGCTGAGTGAGGAGGCTATCGATCTTCTACAGAACATTTCTGTAGGCCAGACTGCACTCCAGAATGTCATCCAGGGGCTTAGTTGCCATACACAACAAATGGAAGCAAACATAGAAGGCATTTATAGTGCTATGTTTGGCCTACAGAGGTCATTTCAAAGCCTAGCCCTCTCACTGACTGCAGCTTCCCAACCGTCTCAACCTTGTGACCCAACCTTCACCCCTTCCCATCCCAATTCCTTATTCCCAGCCCTGTCTGAGCACACTCACTTCCTTGTACGCACCCACTAACATTAGGAACAAGCAGCACACACACATAAACACAAACACACAAAGAAATACAAGCATGCACCCAGCTAATATACACATACTGCTGCCACACCACGCACCACCACACCCTCCACCACAACACCCACAATCACAACACCCACAACCACAACACCCACATAACACACACCATTACAGACACAATCACCATACCCACAGCCACAACATCCACCCACAGACACATCAACCACACCCACACCCACAACACCCACTACCACACCCACTACCACAGACACATGCACCAACACCACCCCATCCACCAGCACACCCACCGGAACCACAACCACAACATCCACCTCTACATCACACTCATCCAAACATACACAGTCCCAAACACATATATACAGCCAAAACAGAAAGCAACACCCACCAGATGCACAAGCTCACAATCACCAGATCACACTACATCAATAAAACAACACACATCTAAACATGCACACCTACAGACACCCCAACACCCACCAAACACAAATGTACACACTCATCTAAACATCACTCACCTTCCAAAATATACCCACCCAAATATGCACCACATACACCAGACCCACATGCACATGGACAACTGACAGAAACACATTCAACAACTTTTCCGCTCCCTCTACCTCCCAAACCCCATCCTCTCCCACCCCTTCTACTCATTCTCCTCCAGATGCTTTTGCTCTTGCCCTGTCAAACTCAAACCTGCCTCAAGGAAGAAACATCATTGAGGTACCTGCTATGCTCACTAGATGCCCTTTACTGAGGAGGTTGTATGTGGCAGTGCAATTAGGAGGCAAGTTCCGGTGCTATAGCCCAATCTTCCCAGGGTGGACTCTTCCAAATCTGTATATATTTTTCATTTTTCGATGTATTTGAGAGAATATTTTAATTTATTTTCAATACTTTTATCATTGCATTTGTGTCAATGTTATTATGCAAATGTGTGTGACATGCACATATTCTCATTTCTGACAGTGACAAGCACAGGTAATATTTTTTACTTATTTATATAGTGCATACATTAGTGTTGGACATTTGTGATGGACATGTTTTGGAGAAATCATTCATCATGATTCTGGACACTTACACCAAAATTATACAAGTTTATATTTTTGAAACTTGAGAATGCAGGTATGTTTATTTTACCAGTATGGCCCTCATTACAACCCTGGCGGTCGGTGATAAAGCAAACATCATGGCGGTAACCGCCAACAGCCAGATAGAAGACAATGTACCACCCACAGCATAACAACACGCCTATAGGCCAGTTTTTCCGGGGTGGTACCAACACCATCAAAAGCACGGCAGAAACAGAACACTGAAGGGAAACTACTCACCTCTCGACACTCAAGGAAGAACCACAACACCATGGAGCCCGAGCGGCACTTTTTCCCAGTGCTTGGGTACCTTCTCATACTCCAGGAACACGAACGCCGGGGAAGACGACCACAGTGAGTACTGCACCTAGCACACAAGGGAGAGGGGGAGGAAAAAGAGAGTGACACACACACAACACCCCCACCCCCACCTCCATCACCATATACACAAACAGATGCAACAACATTACATATACACCCCATAACCCTCAGGAATAATGCAAGGACAAAAGGAAAGGATTCAAATGAGTGTTATAGTACAATTTTAGATAAATACGTCTTTAAACAATAAACAGTATGTACAATATATACAATATATACAAAAGGAGGGACAATGCCAACTCCAAAATGTCTGTGGCCCACTGGGCCATAACACATAGGCCAAGGCCACACGTGACTCCTGCCTCAATACGGAGAGAACACTGCAAGGGCATCATGTCGAAAACACACAGGCACCTCAGGGAGACAGGGAATGGGAGGGCACCTCGGCCAGCAGATGGTACAACGCCACTGGCCTGGAGGGGGCTCCATGCCCACTGCTTGGTCCTGGGGAGTGCAAAGCCACAGTCTCTCAAGTGGGTGGTTTGCCCACTGCTTGGTCCTGGGAAGTGCAAAGCCACAATCTTTCAAGTGGGTGGTTTGCCCACTGCTTGGTCCTGGGGAGTGCAAAGCCACAGTTTCTCTAGTGGATGCCTTCTTCCACTGGTTCTGGAGGGGGCCTTGTGCCCAGTGTGCTTCATCCTGTCAAGGATGCAGTGAGTGGATGGCTTCTTCCACTGGTTCTGGAGGGGGCCTTGTGCCCAGTGTGCTTCATCCTGGCAAGGAGGGGCTGGGTGGATGCCTTCTTCCACTGGTTCTGGAGGAGGCCTTGTGCCCAGTGTGCTTCATCCCGGATGGGGCAAGGTCACAGTCCCTCACCTGTGTGCCACACCGACAGGTGTTGCAGGGGCCAGGACGCACTGCCACCCATGTAGTCACCACTACACACTGTTCGCCGCAGTGACGGCTGCTCAGTGGATGCCAGTTGCGATGCAGGTGGCGGTGATGGCAGTGGTGGTGGTCGCCTCCAGGCCTTCACCTGCAGCCTCGGACGGCTGCCCACTGGGGCTGCTGCTGCTGGCAGTGGTGCTGCTGACAGCGGTGCATGTGGCAGTGCTGGCCGCGGTGCAGGTGGTGGTGCTGGCAGTGGTGGTGGTAGCCTCCAGGCCTTCACCTGCAGCCTCGGACGGCTGAAGTGCCATGGCTGGTGTTGTGTGTCCCTTCCTGCCCTTGGCAGATGGTGGTGCCTCCTTGCTTCTGCCAGCTGGTGTCTTTTTTGTGCCCTTGCTGGCTGGTGGTGCCTCCTTCCCCTTGCTGGCTGGTGTCCCCTTCTTGCCCTTGCTAGGTGGCGGACCCTTCTTGGCCTTGGCAGGTGGTGCTGGGACACTGGCTGGGCTGACGGGTGCCTCCTTGGAGCCTCTCACACCTAAGTTGCTGCAGAAACCACAGTGGCTGTGTACTGGGTGGCTGAGGTGCTGGGCTGGGTTCTGGCCACCCTGGCCCAAGGTGAAGGACGGGGGGATGGGAGGGAATAGGTCAACGGTGAGGAGGAAAAGTTTCTTAGGGACACTGGGACAGGAAGAGGGTGGAAGTTTGGGAGTGGAGGAAGAGGGAGTGGTTGTAGGAGGTGTCAGACTGCTGTGTTTGGGTGCAGGAGCATGGGCTGGATGCTGTTGTGAGGTGGATGGCTGTAGGGTATCTGAGTGCTTGTGTACTTTGGGAGGAGGGGTCACAGACACAGTGGGAGAGGACACAGGGGACGTGTGCATGGATGTGGGGGTGGTGACTGCCAGTGAGGGGCGTGTAGTGATAGACGTGCTGGTGATGGAGGTAGTGGATGAGGATGTAGTGCATGCAGGAGTGAGTGGCGACGCTACTGGGAGGGCGGTGGACGAGGAGGAGGAGGGGGACACAGTGGAGGCAGTGGATGTTGGTGTGTCTGCATATGTTGATTTGGCTGATTGCTGGTCTGAAGGTGTGCTTGGGATAGGCTGGGGTTGAGGGGATTGGGACTGGGTAGAGGAAGTTGGAGGGGGTGGCTGGAGACAGGGACAATGGCTGCCATCAGTGAGTTGGCCAGAGCCTGGAATGCTCTCTGATGGGCCGCCACGCCAGAGTGAATGCCCTCCAGGTATGCATTTGTTTGTTGCAAATGCCCTGCTACAACCTCGATGGCATTCAGTATGGTTGACTGCCCAACAGAGAGAGATCTCAGGAGGTCAATATCCTCCTCACTGAGGGCAGTGGGCTGACTGGGGCAGGGCCTGAGGTGCCTGGGACGAAGGAGATGCCCACCCTCTTGGGTGAGCGGGCATGGAAAACATGCTGAGGGGCTGCTGGGAGGGCGGTGCTGGTATGGGGGTGGTGGCTGTACCTGTAGTTGGGGCGGGCACAGAGGTGTCTGCCACTGCCAGGCAGCTTCCATCGGAGGAGGTGTCACTGTCGGTACTGTCTCCTCATGCCTCCGTCGTGGTGCTCCCCTCGACCTCCGTCCCACTGGTGCCCTCACCGTCGGTGGATTCGCCCTCCAGGCCAATGTGGAATGCAGCTCCCTCAATCACCAGTGCCTCTGCTCCTCCGTCAGATGACGCTAATGCACACAAGGTAAGGGTGACAAAACAAAAAGGGGGGAGAGACAGAGGATATACTTGGTCAATTCCTGCAACAACACTACCGTTAGCATACACAACTCACAGGGAACAGCCCTATGCACTAGGCTATGCACTACCAGTTACAATGCTAGTAACCAGGGCATAGGGTACAATGCCTAACGCCATTGGCTGCACACCTAAAACCCACAGGACCCTGCCCAGTAGTAGATGCCCAATAACATTATTGAGGTTGGAGTGCATCTGAGCTTGCCCATCATTGAACTTGCCCTGCCATGTTCACCCTGGCCTAGGGGCACCCACAGCCCACATCCCCCACCCAGGTAATACCTTAACACACGCACACTTATGATTCAGAATCTGTACTCTCCCCCTTATGGCTGCTGTGATGTCTTCAAGCGCCCATCCAACTCCGGATAGGCCACCGCCAGGATGCGGAACATCAGGGGGGTCAGGGTATGACGGGCACCCCTTCCTCGTTGGGAGGCCTGCCACAGCTGGGCCTCCGCCGTCTTCCTTGCCCAGCGGCGCAGGTCCTCCCACCATTTGCGGCAGTGGGTGCTGTGCCTGTCAAAGATCCCCAGGGTCGGCACCTCCTTGGTGATGGCACGCCAAATACACTTTTTCTGATGGGCGCAGATCTGCAGAATAAAAACAGCAGAAAAGGTTTTAGTCATACCATCCAGACTGTTATACTCATGGGTCACCATATCTCCCCGTCCCCTTACACACATACATTGACCACCATACATTCAGCACTCTGCCCAGGACCCCTCAGACCCCCCCTACACAAGGCTTACACACACAGCAATCCATACATTCATGGCCCACGCTTCATGCTCACAGTGTACTCACCTGTTTGTGTGGAGGACCATAGAGTAAAGGGTACTGGGTAGGACCCCATCCACCAGCCTCTCCAACTCCTCCGAAGTGAAGGCAGAGGCCCTTTCCTCAGACACTCGAGCCATTGTCGCTTCCATACACAGGTCACAGAAGCATTTGCAATGTAGGTCCTCTCCTGTTGAAGGTCAGGTAGCAAGTGAGTGCACAGATAGAAAATGGCGGTCACGTCCACGGCGGTGCATACCGTCACCGCCGGTGTACATCGCCATTGGCTCCTGGATCCTATAGGGCCCAATGATAACCAATGCAGTGTTGTGCGGCGGTCGTCCACCACTGACGGCAACGACGCACAACGCCAGCGGAAATACCTAATTTCCACTTGTCCCTCCTCACAGGTCAGGCTGCTGCCATTTCATGGGGGCACAGGCCATGGCACCTAACTGCATCACAGCAGACATTGGCACATCAACTGACTTACGAGTTCACATACTATTTCTGTAAAGCAAAAAGTGCATAATAATGTTGAAATATGTGTGAATATGACCTTCTGCTCAACGTTTTTCACCCTAGAGTTCGACCACTGAGGATGAATAGGAGATGGAGACATGTACAGACCCCTGGTGGACCTGGCGACAATGGAGGACAGGCACATTATCCTGACCCACAGACTTGATAGGGCCACAATCAAAGAACTGTGTCCCCAATTGGAGCCATACCTGATTTCAGCTATCCGCCACCTCACAGGTATCTCCCCTCTAGTGCAGGTCCTGTCAGTGCTCCATTTCCTGGCAATTGTTTCCTTCCAAGCGACAGAGGCCATGGCCTCAGGGATGTCACAGCCTATGTACTCAAACGTGCTGACAAGAGTGTTGTCTGCCCTGCTGAAACACATGCGCAGCTACATCGTATTCCCCCAGGTGGAGGATTTGGCCACAGTGAAGGCTGACTTCGATGCACTGGGACATATCCCCAACATCATTCGTGCCACTGTTGGTACACATATTCCATTTGTCCCCCCTCCGGAGAAATGAACAGATGTTCAGAAATAGAAAAAGCTTTCACTCTCTGAATGTGCAGATGGTGTGTTTGGCGGACCAGTACATCTCCCATGTCAATGCCAAGTATCCTGGCTCTGTGCATGATGCCTTTATCTTGAGGAATAGCAGCATCCCATATGTGATGTCTCAACTCCGGAGGCACCGGGTGTGGCTAATAGGTGAGCCCATGCTCCCCACTCAGTTGATGTAGGTATATGGGCGTGGATTTGGCCCTAAGGGTGAGTGTGTGGCTAACAGGTATCCCTCGATATTTGCAGGTGACTCTGGTTACCCCAACCTCTCATAGCTAATGACCCCAGTGAGGAATATCAGGGCAAGGGCATAGGAATGTTACAATGAGGCACATGGGCGAACAAGGAGGATCATTGAGCGAACCTTTAGCCTCCTGAAGGCCAGATTCCGGTGCCTCAATCTGACAGGTGGATCCTTGTACTACTCACCCAAGAAGGTGTGCCAGATCATCGTTGCATGTTGCATGTAGCACAACCTGGCCTTGAGACGCTAGGTGCCTTTTTTGCAGGAGGATGAGCCTGGGGATGGTCGTGTGGCAGTGGTGGAGCCTGTGGACAGTGACGAAGAGGAGGCAGAGGAAGAAGATGTGGATAACAGAACTACACTAATTCAACAGTACTTCCAGTGATACACAGGAAAGACACTGTAACTTCACCTTCCATTGCAGTTTTGTGTTGGACATTGAACGTGGCAGCCTGATTTCCCCATTTCTATGGCCACTTACTGTACTGTTAGGCATCTCTATTTTCAGATCTCTGCGCCCCACTCTGGCTCCTGGTGTGTTTACTGCTGCCCACTTCAGGTCATACCTATGTAAATATTACAGTACATTTGAATTGCAATGTTTACAGTTTGTGAAACTAATACATTTGTCAAACAATTGACAGACTCCATATTTGATTTTGTTCCAAGGGTGTTTATTTAGGTGCTAATATGTGGAAGGGGTATTGCAATGGGCTGTGCTGCTGATGGAGGAAAGTCCAGGGTAGAGTCCAGTCTATTTGTATCACAGGTGCATTGCCCAAGGGGGCATAGGAAGGGGCGCAATGGCAGTTCAAGGTCGACAGGGTGACAGAGTGGGACACAAGGGTGACAACCAGAAGAGTCTTATTTCCTGGTGGAGGTCTTGGCAATGTTCTCTGGCTTCTGTCTGGATCGCAGGGACCATTTGCGTAGTGGTTCTTCTTCTGCAGGGGGTGGGGTGCTGGTGGCCTGTTGTTCCTGTGCGGGGCCTCATGTCCACTAGGGTCGGTGGAGGTGGAGGGCTGTTCTTCGGTGTGGCTAGTGTCAGAGGACCGAGGCTGTGCCACTGCCTCCCTCATGGTGTTGCCCATGTCTGCCAGCACCCCTGCAATGGTGACCAGGGTGGTGTGGATGTCCCTCAGGTCCTCCCTGATCCCCAGGCACTGTCCCTCCTGCAGCCGCTGGGTCTCTTGCAACTTGGCCAGTATCTGGCCCATGGTATCCTGGGAATGGTGGTTGGTTACCAGGATGTTGGTGATTTCCTCGTGGAGAGTCGGTTCCCTGGGCCTGTCCTCCCCCTGTCGCACAGCAGTCCTCCCAGCTTCCCTGTTGTACTGTGCCTCTGTCCCCTGAACCGTGTGCCCACTGCCACTGACCCCAGGTCCCTGATCGTCCTGTGTTTGTGGAGTTGCCTGTGGACCCTGTAGTGGTGGACACACTGCTGATTGACATGTCCTGGGGACAGAAGGATGGGCCTGCTGGGTGGGTGCTGTGGTGGTGTTCCCTGAGGTGGAAGGCTCTGTGGTGTGTTGGGACTTTGCCTGGGTAACCGACTGTCCAGAGGTCCCTGATGGGCCAGGTTGGTCATCGTGATCCAGGCGTGCAGAGCTGCTGTCATCACTGTTGACCTCTTCTGGGGGGGACTGGATGTGGCTGGCACCTCCTCTCCGGTGACATTGAGTGGGGGTCCTGTGGGCATGTAAATGCAGTATTATTGTTTCGGTGTGTGCCATCTTGTGCATGGGTATGTTTCCCTCTATGGTTATTATTACCAAGGCAGCTTTGGCTTGTGTGAGTTGTGATTGGTTTGGCTAAGTGATTGTCACTAGTGTGGATGTTGTGGTGATGGGTGTCCATGCAGGTTTGTGAGTGGTGTCCATGCATTGTTGTTGCATGCAGGGCTTGGTATTGGGATGGGTGGGTTGTGATGGTGGGGTATATGTGAGGTGGTGGGGTGATGGGGGTGTGCGTAGGGGTTGTTGTTTGTGATGGCATGCAGGTAAGGTGGGGGATAAAGTAGTAAAGATTTGACTTACCAGAGTTCAGTCCTCCTGCTGCTCCTGTCAGGCCCTCAGGATGCATGATCGCCAAGACTTGCTCCTTCCCATGTTGTTAGTTGTGGGGGAGGAGGTGGGGGTCCACCGCCAGTCCTCTGTATAGCTATCTGGTGTCTTGCAACAACGGAACTCACCTTTCCCCGTACGTCATTCCATCTCTTCCTGATTCTTGGGTGCTGTCCCACGGCTTTGACCCTGCCCACGACTCTCTGCCATAGCTCCATCTTCCTTGCAATAGATGTCTGCTGCACCTGTGATCTGAATAGCTGTGGCTCTACCTGGATGATTTCCTCCACCATGACCCTTAACTCCTCCTCTGAAAACCTGGGGTGTCTTTGTGGTGCCATGGGTGTAGTGTGAGTGGTATGTGTGAGGGTGTGTGGGGTGATGTGTTGGGGTGTGTGCTGGGAGGTGCGTGGATGGTGTATGGGTGATGGTGTTTTATGGCTCAGATTCAGTGGGTGCTCCTGGCTTGTCTCTCTCTCACTTGCCAACTCTTTGGGTCGTAAAGGGTTGTGGGTAGTGTGTGTGTGTGTTTTATATTGGTGTGGGTGTGTGGGTGTGGTGTATGTATGTGTGTCAGGTGTGTGTAGTTTGAATTGTCCAATGTGTTGTTGTTTTGTTAGTGTGTGTGTATTTGAGCGCAGCGGTGTGTACCGCCAATGGTTTACCGCGGTTGAATGACCACTGCAGTGATTTGTGGGTCATAATCCTGTCTGCACATTTCTGTAGGCGTAATGGTGTGGGTTTTGTTACCACCAGTTTATCACTGACCTTTGGTCTGGCAGACTTGTGTGTGTGTCTGTATAGTGGCGGATTTCTATGTGTGGGTCATAATACGGGTAGCAGTATACCACCAATGTTGTAATGAGGACCTATATGTGATAATAATATGCACACATGCATTACTCAGGGAAAATGACACTTTAGAGTTAGATTACATCTAATGTTTGACAGAAATTGCACAAGACACAAGGACATTTGACCTTAATATATCTTTGACATGTTTGAAGTTTATAGTTAACATTGGTTGTACATTCTGTGCAAACCCACTTGCTGCATTGTGTAGTGCAATTACTAGGTTATATTGGATTTCTATAGTTATAAGATTGTGTACTGTTTATGTATACAATATAATAGTTTATGGAAAATGATTACACACACCTGTGTGGACTAATTTTGATTTAGGGATTGATGTGACGTTTATGTAGGTGTCCATCGGCATGAAGGCAGTTAGCACCAGGCTGGTGAGTGTTGATATATTGAGGTGTGTTTCTTTAAGTTTTTCTACCTACCACATTTCATACATATGTATTGCACCTCATTGTCCTATTGCTTGCGTGTTTTTTTAAACATGCACAAGTCCAGAGCAACCAGCAATGACAGAGTTGGTTATTGTCATGGACTAGTTGTAGCAGCAAAGGTAGGAATTGTATGATGGGGTTAATGGTGGCATGAAATGATGAAAATTGAAAAAAGGTAAGTTTTGTGCCTAAATACCTCCCAGTTCACCAACTCAGGTTTGGTGGTTTAGCCGCCACATTTATGTCGGCAGGAAGGCACCTTATGATTGGTCTGGGGGAAAACTGGCTGGAGTCCTGCCGCCAGCCACTTTTCGCAAATGCACAGTCGATGCAGGTGTACAATCCTGGCAGTGACCACGGTTCATTAACAGACTTTCATCAATTGGACCAGCAACATCTAAATAGATTGGGTGGACCGCCAAGGCAGCGGGTAGGAAATGAAGCAGAACATTTATGGTGAGACTGATTCCGCCAAGATCTAAATGAGGCCCTACGTTTTTTCACTGTTGTTAATAATTCACAATAAACAGATTTGTGATGATTGCAACCTAATAGGTCTGTGGATTTTCTCTACACATTCATTATAACAGTAACTGTGCTGAATCATTATTAAATATCGTGAAATGTGTTCAATATGAATAATAGTGAATGTTTCACTTAGATACCAATGTTAACAAGGACATTTGGGTAGTTCTTGTTTTGCTTTAAAACTAGTGGGCCTGCAGCTCTGATTGTGCCACCCAATTAAGTAGCACTTTAAACATGTCTTAGGCCTGCCACTGCAGCTTATGTGTGAGCAGTTTTCAATTGTCTTTTTCACTTGGCAAAGTAAATCTTTTGCTTGGCCCAAACTTTTATTTTTAATACATATAAATGGTGGGTCCCGGACAGCCCAGATGGCAGGGTGTAATGTATTCAAAAAGTAGGGCATGTACTTTTAAGTTTTCCATATGAATGTGATTTTACTGCAAGGCCTACCTCTATCCAAAGGATAATAATTGATATACCCTATTAGTGCAATTTCCAATGGGAACAGGAGATCAGTTTGTGTTTGATGTCTTTGGAATTGTAATGAAAAATCCTAACAGATTGTGAAGTCAAATTTTTTAATTATAATTTTGAAAATGCTACTTTTAGAAAGTTGGCATTTTCTTACCATAGACATTTGTTGACAGTTGGGCTTTGTGTATTCCTTCTAGACTTCTAAACACAGTAGGGAGCTTAGGTGTAACTGGATGGGCCATCACTGCAGGATGTGAGGGAGGAGATGGGCCCAGAACCCCTTTACACTTGAATAGCCTGTGTTCTGTCTCCACACAAAGGGCTCTTTAACCCCTATAGATAGGCAGCCAGGAAGACAGACTGTAGGAAGCTGGCCTTATACCTTATACCAAGTCCAGGTATCCCCTGTTAGTGAAATGTAGGCAGTTTCTAGAAGCCAGGCTCTCTAGAGACAGCTGTGGATGAGCAGCCAAGGCTTATCTAGGAGGCATGAAAAGCTCATGCAATACCACTGTAGTCACACAGCACTTTCACACATGAAAGAATCCACCACATGTTGCAAAAATAAAGTTACTTTATTATGATAATACAACACCAAAATTACTGTAGAGGCAATACTCCCTTAGGAGGTAAGTAATACACAAGTTATATTCACTAGTTGTCAGAAATAGGCATAAGAATAGTTAGAAAACAGTGCAAATAGTAAAAATCACAATAGAGAATAGTGGACCTAGGGGGAGCACAGACCATATGCAAAAAAAATGGAATGCAAGAGTGTCACCCCCACCCAGGTAAGGGGAGTGTGTAGATGGTCCCAGGGGCTACCAGAAAGGCACAAAGGTAAGTACCACAACACCCTCCAGCAACCAGGAAAGCAGGAGTAAATTGTTAGAATTTCCCCAGAACACCCACTTATAAGAAAAGAAGAGAATTGCAAAACCCAGAGATGACTGCAAGAAACCAATGGTGGATTCCTGAAAAGGAAGACCTGTGGATAGAGGGGACCAAGTCCAGAAGACACAGCAGAGTCCAGTAGTGGGCAGGAGCCCCTACCCACCAATATGAGGATAGCTGGAGTTGGTCGACAGTGAGGAAGAAGAGTCAGCACTGCAGCCCTGGAGTCGGAGTCGAGTTCCTGGAGGATGAAGGTGATGAACCACACTGGAAGGAAGATTGCAGTTAGGTTTGCGTGTCAGGGTTCCACCAACAAGCCTTGGCACAGACAAAACTCATGGTTGGCGGAAAGTGGTGCTCCTGGGGAACAACAAGGCCCAGGAGGACTCAACCAGCCCACAGAGACCCACAGGATGGGGACACAGAAGGTGCAAATGGAGCCCATGCAGCACTACAAAAAAGGATCCCACGCTGCAGGAGAGTCACTTAGGGAGCTGTGCATCACAGGAAGGAGTGCTGGGGGCTGGAGTTACACAAAGACTGAAGACCCCTTGGAAGAAGTGCCAACAAGCCTTGGCAGCTGCAGAGGACGTGGTGCGTGTGGGTACTGTACTGCACTGCGTGGTAAGGCAAGGGCTTACTTCCACCCAAGTTGGACAGCTGGTAGAGAGGACTGTCTGGACCACTTTCTACCACACCCGTGTTGCAGGATCTACACAGCTGAGCAGGAGAGGGGATCCACGCAGCCGGTTGTTGTTGCTGTTGGTGCCTTCAGATGCAGGGGAGTGACTCCTTCACTCCAAAGGAGATTCCTTCTTCTTTTCTGTGCAGAATGAAGACGGGCTGTCCTCAAAGGATGCACAACCATGGAAATGTTGCAGAAGCTGGAAGGAGCCAGAGAAACAATGTTGCAGGTGAAGTATTCATCTTTGTTGCAGATTGTCGGGTCCTGGAGAGTCCAGATGCAGTTTATGTGATCAGATGTCAAGGTAAGGGATGCAGAGGAATCCTGCTATAATCTTGCAAGCTGAATCTGAGGAAGCACCCTAAGGAGAGACCCTAAATAGCCCCGATAGGGGGATTGGTCACCTAGCTGGGTGACCACCTGTCAAGATGGGGCTCTGAAATTACCTGCCTGGCATGGCAACTCAGATGCTTCCAGAGTTCCCTGCCAACATTGGATTCAAGATGGCAGAACCCAGGGACCCTCTGGAGGAGCTCTGAGTACCACCTCTCGGGTGGTGATGGACAGGGGAGTGGTCACTCCCCTTTCTATTGTCCAGTTTCACACAAGAGCAGGGACTATGGGTCCCTGAACCAGTGTAGACTGGTTTATGCACAGAGAGCACCAAATCTGCCCTTCAAAGCATACCAGTGGCCTGGGGAGGCTACCCCTCCCAATCATGTAACACCGATTTCCAAAGAGAGAGGGTGTAACACCCCTCTCCCACAGGAAATCCTTTGTTTTGACTTCCTGGGCTTGGGCTGCTCGAGCAACAGAAGGGCAGAAACCTGTCTGTGAGGTGGCAGCAGCTTGGGCTGCCTGAAAAACCTCAGAAGGCTGTAGGAGCAATACTGGGGGTCCTATAAGGATCCCCCAGAGTGAATGGGATCATACAAGCAATGCTTGCAAAAGTCTTGAGGTATGATTCCAACATGTTTGACACCAAACATGCCTAGGTTCAGAGTTACCATTATGTAGCTGGTCATAGGTAGTAACCTATGTCCAGTTACAGGCGTAAAATGGCGTTCCCGCACTCACAAAGTCCAGTAAAGTGGGTCTGGAGTTTGTGGGGTACCTCTACTAGTGCAGGGGTGCCCTCACACACAGGTACCTGTACCTTGCCTTCTGGGCTGAGAAAGCCTACCATAGGGGTGACTTATAGTGCTCTGGTACAGTGACCCATATTGAAAACGGGTGCATGGACCCGGTTCACACATTCTGCAATGGAAGTCCTGCAGAACCCTTTGCTTGGGCCCTCTATGGCCCCTGGAACACAGTCAAACAGACTGAGATCAGGCAGAAAAGGGGGTAACCATGCCAAGGAAGAGGGTACTTTCCTACACGGAGCACTTGTGTACTTCAAAGGCATGCCTCTAGAAGCTTCTCCCCACTTCAAGTGCACAACTGGGCGTATAAATATACTGGACCTCAAACACCAACTTTTCAGTACAGTTCTGGACTTGTGGACAGTCTGCAAGGAAGAAGGACTGCTGTGCTGCTGAAGGGACTGTTAAACTGATGGGGTGCTGCTCTTAAAGACTGTTGCCCTGCTGCGCTGACCTGTTGCATGCTGCCCCCTTGCCTCAGTGAGAAGGACTGGCCCTGCATCTCCTGAACCAAGAACCCAGAGTGACTCCAAGGGCTAGTTGACTGGTCTCCTGATCATAAGCTTCAGGACACAACCAGCTTCCAACAACCTTGATCCTGCACCTAGACCGTGATATCTGTGAGGCTACCTTGCCAAGTGGTGCTACCCTATTCCTGGATCCTTGGAAGCAGGCTAAGGTGCTCTGCCAGCCACTGTGGATCCAACAGAACCGACACATCTCCTTTGCTGCTCAGTGCAAAACTGAGCAGAACCAACACATTGGATTGGATCTGTTGCAAAGACCCACATCGCCTCCCCAGCCTTATCGGAAATGCCACTGCATTACACATTCTTGGCACAGGCCCTTGCATTCCTCATTGACAGCGGTCTCGATGATGACTCCGGACTCTGCATTGCAGCCTCACAACTCCTCAGTACCGACGCATTGCCCCAACTGTGTGACATATCCCCAATATCAAACTTTGCATCACAAGCTCTGTCAACTGGATTGTTGGCGATTAAGCAGGCCCTCATGTTGCAGCCTTGACACATCTAGGAACTGGTGTATCGCTTCACTGCTCAATGCATCTTCAAAGCAGATCCTCGCAACGCGTCACACATTCACCTGGTTCCAACCACAGAGACAATGCTGGACCCTCAATCACACCCAAGACAGGGACTGAACAATGAGAAGGTCAACCCTTATTCGCCCACTTCCTCCAAAGGAAAGGTGGGAAGGGATAAACAAGATAAGATGAACTTGCATCACTGAAGGGGACTGCTCTGCTGCCTATTATGATCAGGACTCCCTGGACCTTGCAATCCTTATGCAGGTGTGGAACACTAAAAATAACAAAAGGCAAAGTTACCCATATGTTCTCATGATCTATCAATTGTTTACACTATATGTACACTTACGGACTTCATCATATACATTAGAGTGAGAGCAGAAAGCATTTCAAGAATGAGCTGGACATTTTCTGCCACTCCGGAACATATAAGGTTCAGATTCAAACTCAAATACAACTTTAAGCTCTAAAAGTTTCTCCAACAATACTAGATACAACTTGTTAAGAAACACAGTGGCAAACTTTCAGTTTGAGTACAATAAAGTACAGAGTGCTACAATGCAAGAGTCCAGAGTCCTGGGCAAAATGGGAATTAATACTCAAACAATGTGCAATGTCCAAAACGTTGTTCACACCTTCATAGAAATCAGTCTGAATAATTTGCTCTCCTAAGGGTTAGTGTTCACTAACCTGAGAGGAAAGTACTTAGCCTAGTTTAGTACTTTAACTGGAATCCAAAGATGACAGAAGGCTTGGTTCAAGAAGCTCAAAGTGAGGAGGAATCATAGATTGTGAAAGAGGACGCTGGAAGTGTTGCAGAAGCCAGGATCTGGATCAACATGGAGGTTTGGAATATTCAAGTGCTAGAAGTTCAAGGCGACTCAGAAAGTGAGCCCAGGGATGATGCTTGTGCAAGAGTGGAACAAGGCTAAGCACAGATGCAGGTTCAGAGGGAAGGCCCATGTCCCACACAGAAGCATGGAATATTCAAATGAACCTGGGGAAAATCACATGTTACATACATCAGATATGAGGCTTTGCAGTTGGCGGGGCAAATGGTAACTAGAAACAATTAAAAAGTATAATGGAACCCTGAGTGCATGATGCTACAGTACAATAGGTCACAGTAGATAGAGTCAGTGGATACAGTAACTTGTTCTAAAGGACATGTGATAAACTGCAGGTGCAAACAGACTAAACTTGAATAGCAACAGAACAGGAGGGTCAATAGTTCAAGCTTCTTGGGAGGGGGACCATAGAGTGCTCGAGACTGGGAGGCACCACAGGGATACGATGACTTGGAGTGCTCGAGACAGGGAGGCTCCACAAGGGAAGGGTGACATGAGCCTGACAGGTAAAACCCACAACAAATAGGGCACAAGATGGAGTTGTGGCACAACACTCATCAAATCTTGATTTAAGGTACTTTGTTCAGCTGATCTAACTGGGTCTCGTAGCTGGCAAGCATTCTGTTGCAGTTGGACTGAACTTGTGACTTTGTCCCAGTCCGGCACAACCAGATGTCCATAGTTGACGCTTTGTGCTTTTGGCAGTATTTTCACTAAAATCTTTAAAATTGCAAATGTCCGGTACTACTGATTGGATATTTGTTGTTTTGATCTTCTTTTATCTATTAAAGGAAGTTCTGTTTTTCTAACTTGATGTGGGACCCTTTTTGTGTGGTGTTTTTCACATTCTCTAGTTCTTTTTTGGCATTTCAGCAAGCAGTACTACATATAAAGCATCTCTGAACAACAGCATGTCTACCTGTTCTGGATTCCTGACCATATTCGGTACTACAGCCATAACATGCCAAGTGTGGTTGGAAATTATTGATCAACAGCCGCCAATAATTTACCAGGTAATGTACAGCCTGAGTAACATGTCCCCGGCCCACCCCTTCCTCCCAAACTGCCACCCATGAGCTGGTTCGCACCTGTAGGAAAAATTTTAAGTGCAGCTGTAGGTCACTGGTCTGTTAACTGAATGCTGGATGGCCACTATTGCAGCCACAACTGCAATTCCTTTCTTTCTTTGCTCAAGTACACTTCGCAGCTTGTTCTACACCTCACCAGGCACTGAGGGGTCATCCAGGCATAGTAGTCCCTGGGAGCTCAGCCAGAGCCTGCATCATGACTCCCCAGGAAAGCATGCTATCTGCAACTTTCTCATCCCTGGGTTTCTTTCGCATTTGCGCCTTCTCCACCCCATCCACTCTAGCAGATCCATCCTCCAACCCCGCAGCAGGGGAGGCCTAGTGCTCATCAAGCATAAAGAAATATTCCTCTTCCCCCACTATGAGACCTAGCACTGCAAATCGTCTGATGAAGTTCTTTTTGGCGCTATAAGGGAGTAAGCGCAGCAAGCATTGTTGAACCGTGGACAGAATATCCCACTATAAAACTGGTCGGATTTGGGCCAGAACCTCCACCAAGCAGAGCTCAATTACTGAGCAACTCCACATCACGTGCAAGAAATCCACCATGGCAGCACGGCACCTAGCACACCTTTGATCTCTGGTGAGATAAATGATATGAAGTCTCTTGGGGGAGAGGTAGACAAAGTTGTATTGCACTAATTTAAACTGTGTGTCAATCAACACCTTAGGCATGTCATTATGAAATTTAAGCCAGTCTTTGGAGCTAATAGGATCATCACTGATGCAGTGCCAGGTCTTCTTAACCCACAGCGATGGTCAAGGTCTATCCACATGCAGAGCACGATACATGTGTGTAATCAATCCGTGCCCTCCTGCCACGGATAGCAGGGCAACCATTGTAGGAAGTTGGCTCTGTATGTGCTATTTCAAAGTAAGGAATAGCATGCACAGAGTCCAAGGGTTCCCCTTAGAGGTAAAATAGTGGTAAAAAGAGATAATACTAATGCTCTATTTTGTGGTAGTGTGGTCGAGCAGTAGGCTTATCCAAGGAGTAGTGTTAAGCATTTATTGTACATACACATAGACAATAAATGAGGTACACACACTCAGAGACAAATCCAGCCAATAGGTTTTGTTATAGAAAAATATCTTTTCTTAGTTTATTTTAAGAACCACAGGTTCAAATTTCACATGTAATAGCTTGTTTGGAAGGTATTGCAGGTAAGTACTCTAGGAACTTTGAATCATTACTTTAGCATGAATACTTTTGTCATAAAACACAATAAGCTGTTTTAAAAGTGGACACTGCAATTTTCACAGTTCCTGGGGGAGGTAAGTTATTGTTAGTTTTCACAGGTAAGTAAGTCACTTACAGTTCTCAGTTTTTGGTCCAAGGTAGCCCACCGTTGGGGGTTCAGAGCAACCCCAAAGTTATCACACCAGCAGCTCAGGGCCGGTCAGGTGCAAAGGTCAAAGAGGTGCCCAAAACACATAGGCTATAATGGAGAGAAGGGGGTGCCCCGGTTCCAGTCTGCCAGCAGGTAAGTACCCGCGTCTTCGGAGGGCAGACCAGGGGGGTTTTGTAGGGCACCGGGGGGACACAAAGTAGCACAGAAAGTACACCCTCAGCAGCGCGGGGGCGGCCGGGTGCAGTGTGCAAACACGCGTCGGGTTTCCTTCAGGTTTCAATGGGAGACCAAGGGGTCTCTTCAGCGATGCAGGCAGGCAAGGGGGGAACTCCTCGGGGTAGCCACCACCTGGGCAAGGGAGAGGGCCTCCTGGGGGTCACTCCTGCACAGAAGTTCCGTTTCTTTAGGGGCTGGGGACTGCGGGTGCAGGGCCTTTTCCAGCCGTCGGGAAATGGAGTTCAGACAGTCGCGGTCAGGGGGAGCCTGGGGATTCCCTCTGCAGGCGTCGCTGTGGGGGCTCAGGGGGGACAACTTTGGTTACTCACAGTCGTAGAGTCGCCGGAGGGTCCTCCCTGAGTTGGTTGTTCTCCACCAGTCGAGTCGGGGTCGCCGGGTGCAGTGTTGCAAGTCTCACGCTTCTTGCGGGGAATTGCAGGAGTCTTTAAATCTGCTCCTTGTAACAAAGTTGCAGTTCTTTTGGAGCAGTGCCGCTGTCCTCAGGAGTTTCTTGTCTTTTTCGAAGCAGGGCAGTCCTCAGAGGATTCAGAGGTCGCTGGTCCCTTGGAAAGCGTCGCTGGAGCAGGTTCTTTGGAAGGCAGGAGACAGGCCGGTAAGTCTGGGGCCAAGGCAGTTGGTGTCTTCTGGTCTTCCTCTGCAGGGGTCTTTCAGCCCGGCAGTCCTTCTTCTTGTAGTTGCAGGAATCTAAATCTTTAGGTTCAGGGAAGCCCTTAAATACTAAATTTAAGGGCGTGTTTAGGTCTGGGGGGTTAGTAGCCAATGGCTACTAGCCCTGAGGGTGGGTACACCCTCTTTGTGCCTCCTCGCAAGGGGAGGGGGTCACATCCCTAATCCTATTGGGGGAATCCTCCATCTGCAAGATGGAGGATTTCTAAAAGTTAGAGTCACCTCAGCTCAGGACACCTTAGGGGCTGTCCTGACTGGCCAGTGACTCCTCCTTGTTATTCTCATTATTTTCTCCGGCCTTGCCGCCAAAAGTGGGGGCCGGGGCCGGAGGGGGCGGGCAACTCCTCTAGCTGGAGTGTCCTGCGGGGCTGTGACAAAGGGGTGAGCCTTTGAGGCTCATCGCCAGGTGTTACAGCTCCTGCCTGGGGGAGGTGTTAGCATCTCCACCCAGTGCAGGCTTTGTTACTGGCCTCAGAGTGACAAAGGCACTCTCCCCATGGGGCCAGCAACATGTCTCTAGTGTGGCAGGCTGCTGGAACCAGTCAGCCTACACAGATAGTCGGTTAAGTTTCAGGGGGCACCTCTAAGGTGCACTCTGTGGTGTATTTTACAATAAAATGTACACTGGCATCAGTATGCATTTATTGTGCTCAGAAGTTTGATACCAAACTTCCCAGTTTTCAGTGTAGCCATTATGGTGCTGTGGAGTTCGTGTAAAACAGACTCCCAGACCATATACTCTTATGGCTACCCTGCACTTACAATGTCTAAGGTTTTGCTTAGACACTGTAGGGGCACAGTGCTCATGCACTGGTACCCTCACCTATGGTATAGTGCACCCTGCCTTAGGGCTGTAAGGCCTGCTAGAGGGGTGTCTTACCTATACTGCATAGGCAGTGAGAGGCTGGCATGGCACCATGAGGGGAGTGCCATGTCAACTTACTCATTTTGTTCTCACTAGCACACACAAGCTGGTAAGCAGTGTGTCTGTGCTGAGTGAGGGGTCTCTTAGGGTGGCATAATACATTCTGCAGCCCTTAGAGACCTTCCCTGGCATCAGGGCCCTTGGTACCAGAGGTACCAGTTACAAGGGACTTATCTGGATGCCAGGGTGTGCCAATTGTGGAATCAAAAGTACAGGTTAGGGAAAGAACACTGGTGCTGGGGCCTGGTTAGCAGGCCTCAGCACACTTTCAATTCAAAACATAGCATCAGCAAAGGCAAAAAGTCAGGGGGTAACCATGCCAAGGAGGCATTTCCTTACACAACCCCCCCCCAAACGAAAGAGGATGAGACTAACCTTTCCCAAGAGAGTCTTCATTTTCTAAGTGGAAGAACCTGGAAAGGCCATCTGCATTGGCATGGGCAGTCCCAGGTCTGTGTTCCACTATAAAGTCCATTCCCTGTAGGGAGATGGACCACCTCAACAGTTTTGGATTTTCACCTTTCATTTGCATCAGCCATCTGAGAGGTCTGTGGTCAGTCTGAACTAGGAAGTGAGTACCAAAGAGGTATGGTCTCAGCTTCTTCAGGGACCAAACCACAGCAAAGGCCTCCCTCTCAATGGCACTCCAACGCTGCTCCCTGGGGAGTAACCTCCTGCTAATGAAAGCAACAGGCTGGTCAAGGCCATCATCATTTGTTTGGGACAAAACTGCCCCTATCCCATGTTCAGAGGCATCGGTTTGCACAATGAATTGCTTGGAGTAATCTGGAGCTTTTAGAACTGGTGCTGTGCACATAGCTTGCTTCAGGGTGTCAAAGGCCTGTTGGCATTCTACAGTCCAGTTTACTTTCTTGGGCATTTTCTTGGAGGTGAGTTCTGTGAGGGCTGTCACAATGGATCCATATCCCTTCACAAACCTCCTATAGTACCCAGTCAAGCCAAGGAATGCCCTGACTTGAGTCTGGGTTTTTGGAGCTGCCCAGTCCAGAATAGTCTGGATCTTAGGCTGGAGTGGCTGAACTTGGCCTCCACCTACAAGGTGTCCCAAGTAAACCACAGTTCCCTGCCCTATCTGGCATTTGGATGCCTTGATAGAGAGGCCTGCAGATTGCAGGGCCTTCAAAACCTTCTTCAGGTGGACCAGGTGATCCTGCCAGGTGGAGCTGAAGACAGCAATATCATCCAGATAAGCTGCACTAAAGGATTCCAACCCAGCAAGGACTTGATTCACCAACCTTTGGAAGGTGGCAGGGGCATTCTTTAAACCAAAGGGCATTACAGTGAATTGATAATGCCCATCCGGTGTGGAGAATGCTGTCTTTTCTTTTGCTCCAGGGGCCATTTTGATTTGCCAGTACCCTGCTGTTAAGTCAAAGGTACTTAAGAATTTGGCGGCCCCTAATTTGTCTATTAGCTCATCAGCTCTAGGAATGGGATGAGCATCTGTCTTGGTGACAGAGTTGAGACCTCTGTAGTCCACACAAAACCTCATCTCTCTCTTTCCTTCTTTGGTGTGAGGTTTGGGGACTAAGACCACTGGGCTAGCCCAGGGGCTGTCAGAGTACTCAATTACTCCCAATTCCAGCATCTTGTGGACTTCCACCTTGATGCTTTCCTTAACTTGGTCAGACTGTCTAAATATTTTGTTTTTGACAGGCATGCTGTCTCCTGTGTCCACATCATGGGTACACAGGTGTGTCTGACCAGGGGTTAGGGAAAAGAGTTCAGCAAACTGCTGCAGGACCTTCCTGCAGTCAGACTGTTGTTGGCTAGAGAGGGTGTCTGAGTAGATCACTCCATCTACTGAGCCATCTTTAGGGTCTGATGAGAGGAGATCAGGGAGAGGTTCACTCTCAGCTTCCTGGTCCTCATCTGTTACCATCAACAGATTTACATCAGCCCTGTCATGGGAGAGCTTAAGGCGGTTCACATGGATCACCCTCTTGGGGCTCCTGCTTGTGCCCAGGTCCACCAGGTAGGTGACCTGACTCTTCCTCTCTAGTACTGGGTAAGGGCCACTCCATTTGTCCTGAAGTGCCCTGGGAGCCACAGGCTCCAGAACCCAGACTTTCTGCCCTGGTTGAAATTCAACCAGTGCAGCCTTTTGGTCATACCACAACTTCTGGAGTTGTTGGCTGGCCTCAAGGTTTTTACTTGCCTTTTCCATGTACTCTGCCATCCTTGAGCGAAGGCCAAGTACATAGTCCACTATGTCTTGTTTAGGCTCATGAAGAGGTCTCTCCCAGCCTTCTTTAACAAGAGCAAGTGGTCCCCTTACAGGGTGGCCAAACAGAAGTTCAAAGGGTGAGAATCCTACTCCCTTCTGAGGCACCTCTCTGTAAGCGAAAAGCAGACATGGCAGGAGGACATCCCATCTCCTTTTGAGTTTTTCTGGGAGCCCCATGATCATGCCCTTTAATGTCTTGTTGAATCTCTCAACAAGGCCATTAGTTTGTGGATGATATGGTGTAGTGAATTTGTAAGTCACTCCACACTCATTCCACATGTGTTTTAGGTATGCTGACATGAAGTTGGTACCTCTGTCAGACACCACCTCCTTAGGGAAACCCACTCTGGTAAAGATACCAATGAGGGCCTTGGCTACTGCAGGGGCAGTAGTCGACCTAAGGGGAATAGCTTCAGGATACCTAGTAGCATGATCCACTACTACTAGGATGTACATATTTCCTGAGGCTGTGGGAGGTTCTAGTGGACCAACTATGTCCACACCCACTCTTTCAAAGGGGACCCCCACCACTGGAAGTGGAATGAGGGGGGCCTTTGGATGCCCACCTGTCTTACCACTGGATTGACAGGTGGGGCAGGAGAGGCAAAACTCCTTAACCTTCTGGGACATATTGGGCCAGTAGAAGTGGTTGACTAACCTCTCCCACGTCTTGGTTTGTCCCAAATGCCCAGCAAGGGGAATATCATGGGTTAAGGTCAGAATAAACTCTCTGAAACCCTGAGGCACTACCACTCTCCTAGTGGCACCAGGTTTGGGATCTCTTGCCTCAGTGTACAGGAGTCCATCTTCCCAATAGACCCTATGTGTTCCATTTTTCTTGCCTTTGGACTCTTCAGCAGCTTGCTGCCTAAGGCCTTCAAGAGAGGGACAGGTTTCTTGTCCCTTACACAACTCTTCCCTTGAGGGTCCCCCTGGGCCCAAGAGCTCAACCTGATAAGGTTCCAGCTCCATAGGCTCAGTTCCCTCAGAGGGCAGAACTTCTTCCTGAGAAGAGAGGTTCTCTTTTTGGTGTTGTGTTGTAGCTGGTTTCCCAGCTGACTTTCCTTTTCTCTTGGTAGGCTGGGCCATTTTTCCAGACTCCAGCTCTACTTTTTCACCCTGTGCCTTGCACTGTGCCCTAGTCTTGACACACACCAGTTCAGGGATACCCAGCATGGCTGCATGGGTTTTCAGTTCTACCTCAGCCCATGCTGAGGACTCCAGGTCATTTCCAAGCAAACAGTCTACTGGGATATTTGAGGAGACCACCACCTGTTTCAGGCCTTTGACCCCTCCCCACTCTAAAGTTACCATAGCCATGGGATGTACTTTAGTCTGATTGTCAGCGTTGGTGACTGGGTAAGTTTGTCCAGCCAGGTATTGGCCAGGGGAAACCAGTTTCTCTGTCACCATGGTGACACTGGCACCTGTATCCCTCAGGCCCTCTACACTTGTCCCATTAATTAAGAGCTGCTGCCTGTATTTTTGCATGTTAGGGGGCCAGGCAGCCAGTGTGGCTAAATCCACCCCACCCTCAGAGACTAATGTAGCTTCAGTGTGACACCTGATTTGCTCCGGGCACACTGTTGATCCCACTTGGAGACTGGCCATTCCAGTTTTAGCTGGATGGGAGTTAGAAGTGGTATCTTTCTTGGGACAGGCCTTGTCTCCAGTTTGGTGTCCAGACTGACTACAGTTACGACACCAGGCCTTTTTGGGATCAAAGTTTTTACCCCTGTACCCAGAATTGTTTTGTGAAGAGGCTCTGGGCCCACCCTCCTGTGCAGGTTTTTGGGGGCCTGTAGAAGTCTCTTTACTATCTTTGTTTTTGGCTGTCTCACCACCTTTCCCCTGGGGAGGTTTTGTGACCCCTTTCTTTTGGTCACCCCCTGTGGAAGTTTTGGACACCCTAGTCTTGACCCAATGGTCCGCCTTCTTTCCCAATTCTTGGGGAGAAATTGGTCCTAGGTCCACCAGATGCTGATGCAGTTTATCATTGAAACAATTACTTAATAGGTGTTCTTTCACAAATAAATTGTACAGCCCATCATAATCATTTACACCATTGCCTTGAATCCAACCATCTAGTGTTTTTACTGAGTAGTCTACAAAGTCAACCCAGGTCTGGCTCGAGGATTTTTGAGCCCCCCTGAATCTAATCCTATACTCCTCAGTGGAGAATCCAAAGCCCTCAATCAGGGTACCCTTCATGAGGTCATAAGATTCTGCATCTTTTTTAGAGAGTGTGAGGAGTCTATCCCTACACTTTCCTGTGAACATTTCCCAAAGGAGAGCACCCCAGTGAGATTTGTTCACTTTTCTGGTTTCCCAAGCCCTCTCAAAAGCTGTGAACCATTTGGTGATGTCATCACCATCTTCATATTTAGTTACAATCCCTTTGGGGATTTTCAACATGTCAGGAGAATCTCTGACCCTAGTTATGTTGCTGCCACCATTGATGGGTCCTAGGCCCATCTCTTGTCTTTCCCTTTCTATGGCTAGGATCTGTTTTTCCAAAGCCAATCTTTTGGCCATCCTGGCTAACTGGATGTCCTCTTCACTGGGGTTATCCTCAGTGATTTCAGAGAGGCTGGACCCTCCTGTGAGGGAGCCAGCATCTCTGACTATTATTTTTGGAGTCAGGGCTTGAGAAGCCCTGTTCTCCCTAGATAGGACTGGTGGAGGGGATTCTTCCTCCAGTTCACTATCATCCTCCTCTGTGTTATCCACAGAGGGGTTGGCTCTATCATACTCTGCCAACAGCTCCTGGAGCTGTACTTTGGTAGGTCTGGAGCCCATTGTTATTTTTCTTATGTTACAGAGTGACCTTAGCTCTTTCATCTGGAGATGGAGGTAAGGTGTGGTGTCGAGTTCCACCACATTCATCTCTGTACTAGACATTATTCTTCTAAAAGTTGGAATGCTTTTAAGAATCTAAAACTAGTTCTAGAACCTAATTCAAACTTTTACAAACTTTTAAACTCTAAAAGAAATGCTAACAGGGACTAACACAAGGCCCTAGCAGGACTTTTAAGAATTTAGAAAACTTTTCAAATTGCAAAAATCAATTTCTAATGACAATTTTGGAATTTGTCGTGTGATCAGGTATTGGCTAAGTAGTCCAGCAAATGCAAAGTCTTGTACCCCACCGCTGATCCACCAATGTAGGAAGTTGGCTCTGTATGTGCTATTTCAAAGTAAGGAATAGCATGCACAGAGTCCAAGGGTTCCCCTTAGAGGTAAAATAGTGGTAAAAAGAGATAATACTAATGCTCTATTTTGTGGTAGTGTGGTCGAGCAGTAGGCTTATCCAAGGAGTAGTGTTAAGCATTTGTTGTACATACACATAGACAATAAATGAGGTACACACACTCAGAGACAAATCCAGCCAATAGGTTTTGTTATAGAAAAATATCTTTTCTTAGTTTATTTTAAGAACCACAGGTTCAAATTTCACATGTAATAGCTTGTTTGGAAGGTATTGCAGGTAAGTACTCTAGGAACTTTGAATCATTACATTAGCATGAATACTTTTGTCATAAAACACAATAAGCTGTTATAAAAGTGGACACAGTGCAATTTTCACAGTTCCTGGGGGAGGTAAGTTATTGTTAGTTTTCACAGGTAAGTAAGTCACTTACAGTTCTCAGTTTTTGGTCCAAGGTAGCCCACCGTTGGGGGTTCAGAGCAACCCCAAAGTTATCACACCAGCAGCTCAGGGCCGGTCAGGTGCAAAGGTCAAAGAGGTGCCCAAAACACATAGGCTATAATGGAGAGAAGGGGGTGCCCCGGTTCCAGTCTGCCAGCAGGTAAGTACCCGCGTCTTTGGAGGGCAGACCAGGGGGGTTTTGTAGGGCACCGGGGGGGACACAAAGTAGCACAGAAAGTACACCCTCAGCAGCGCGGGGGCGGCCGGGTGCAGTGTGCAAACACGCGTCGGGTTTCCTTCAGGTTTCAATGGGAGACCAAGGGGTCTCTTCAGCGATGCAGGCAGGCAAGGGGGGGGCTCCTCGGGGTAGCCACCACCTGGGCAAGGGAGAGGGCCTCCTGGGGGTCACTCCTGCACAGAAGTTCCGTTTCTTTAGGGGCTGGGGGCTGCGGGTGCAGGGCCTTTTCCAGCCGTCGGGAAATGGAGTTCAGACAGTCGCGGTCAGGGGGAGCCTGGGGATTCCCTCTGCAGGCGTCGCTGTGGGGGCTCAGGGGGGACAACTTTGGTTACTCACAGTCGTAGAGTCGCCGGAGGGTCCTCCCTGAGTTGGTTGTTCTCCACCAGTCGAGTCGGGGTCGCCGGGTGCAGTGTTGCAAGTCTCACGCTTCTTGCGGGGAATTGCAGGGGTCTTTAAATCTGCTCCTTGTAACAAAGTTGCAGTTCTTTTGGAGCAGTGCCGCTGTCCTCGGGAGTTTCTTGTCTTTTTCGAAGCAGGGCAGTCCTCAGAGGATTCAGAGGTCGCTGGTCCCTTGGAAAGCGTCGCTGGAGCAGGTTCTTTGGAAGGCAGGAGACAGGCCGGTAAGTCTGGGGCCAAGGCAGTTGGTGTCTTCTGGTCTTCCTCTGCAGGGGTCTTTCAGCTCGGCAGTCCTTCTTCTTGTAGTTGCAGGAATCTAAATCTTTAGGTTCAGGGAAGCCCTTAAATACTAAATTTAAGGGTGTGTTTAGGTCTGGGGGGTTAGTAGCCAATGGCTACTAGCCCTGAGGGTGGGTACACCCTCTTTGTGCCTCCTCCCAAGGGGAGGGGGTCACATCCCTAATCCTATTGGGGGAATCCTCCATCTGCAAGATGGAGGATTTCTAAAAGTTAGAGTCACCTCAGCTCAGGACACCTTAGGGGCTGTCCTGACTGGCCAGTGACTCCTCCTTGTTATTCTCATTATTTTCTCCGGCCTTGCCGCCAAAAGTGGGGGCCGGGGCCGGAGGGGGCGGGCAACTCCACTAGCTGGAGTGTCCTGCGGGGCTGTGACAAAGGGGTGAGCCTTTGAGGCTCACCGCCAGGTGTTACAGCTCCTGCCTGGGGGAGGTGTTAGCATCTCCACCCAGTGCAGGCTTTGTTACTGGCCTCAGAGTGACAAAGGCACTCTCCCCATGGGGCCAGCAACATGTCTCTAGTGTGGCAGGCTGCTGGAACCAGTCAGCCTACACAGATAGTCGGTTAAGTTTCAGGGGGCACCTCTAAGGTGCCCTCTGTGGTGTATTTTACAATAAAATGTACACTGGCATCAGTGTGCATTTATTGTGCTGAGAAGTTTGATACCAAACTTCCCAGTTTTCAGTGTAGCCATTATGGTGCTGTGGAGTTCGTGTAAAACAGACTCCCAGACCATATACTCTTATGGCTACCCTGCACTTACAATGTCTAAGGTTTTGCTTAGACACTGTAGGGGCACAGTGCTCATGCACTGGTACCCTCACCTATGGTATAGTGCACCCTGCCTTAGGGCTGTAAGGCCTGCTAGAGGGGTGTCTTACCTATACTGCATAGGCAGTGAGAGGCTGGCATGGCACCCTGAGGGGAGTGCCATGTCGACTTACTCATTTTGTTCTCACTAGCACACACAAGCTGGTAAGCAGTGTGTCTGTGCTGAGTGAGGGGTCTCTTAGGGTGGCATAATACATGCTGCAGCCCTTAGAGACCTTCCCTGGCATCAGGGCCCTTGGTACCAGAGGTACCAGTTACAAGGGACTTATCTGGATGCCAGGGTGTGCCAATTGTGGAATCAAAAGTACAGGTTAAGCAAAGAACACTGGTGCTGGGGCCTGGTTAGCAGGCCTCAGCACACTTTTAATTCAAAACATAGCATCAGCAAAGGCAAAAAGTCAGGGGGTAACCATGCCAAGGAGGCATTTCCTTACAACCATCATCTGCAGGCTCAGGGGCATTGGGAGCTATGGCCAGAGTTGACAAGCTATAGCAGCTATCTGGGCATATTATAGGAAATGAGCCCTGCCCAGCCCAAACATATCAAACGTGTCTTGCATAGTAACAAAATGGTCCTCTGGATAAAAGTCCAGCAGCATATTAACCCCCCATCTCTACATTTGTTAACTGCCCTAGACTGTGCTATTTGTGCAAATGGTTGCACAATCCACATATCCAGATCTGAGGCGAACAGTGTTCTCTGCAGCACCTGTTGCACCGCCCTCTCCTAGATTGGACATAGCAATTGGATCATGGAGGTAGGGTGTCTGGCTACCCCTCATCAACAGAGTCCCCAGCTTGAGGCCCTTCTGGATATGGGCCAGAAGTGACCTTTCCCAGTTGTCCTCGCCATCTAACCAGTAGGCAGCATGTTAAAGGTGCACTGCTGGATAGTAATTTTCTAGGTCTGGGACCTCCATCTTACCTCTGTCCCATTCCCTCTTGAGTATGTTTTGTCTGACATGGTGCCCCTCTGTAACAATATGTGGGTCAAGACATACTGCCCAGTGTGGATCTTCGCTATAAGCTTTCATAAAGTAGTTTGATCCATGTTATGTAAATGTGGCCCAGCCCCTCCCTGAACAATATTTGCCAAACGTAATCCCAGCAAACACAGTTGAAGGCCCGTTCTGAATCCAAGAAGGCAAGTGCATAAGGGTCATTTTCCAGGCCAGGATCATGTAGCACATGCGTCAGGTGGTGAAGGTTGCACAGCATATTCCGAAGCTGGATGAATCCTGACTGATCTGTGTGAATCAGGCGCAGGAGATGAGGCAGTAGTCTCACCACTAGTGTGTGGCTGAGGATCTTCTGGTCCATGTTCAAGATGGAGAGTGCCCAATAGGAGCTTGCCTCTGCTTTCCTTTTCAACACTATACAGACTTCACACATAGTTGTGTTGGAGCATACCTCTCTCGAGTGCTTCGTTGTAGACAGATAACAATTTGTCAACTATGGGCTCCGAGAGGGTTTTATAAAATTCTGCTGACAGCCCATCTCCTCCTGGGGACTTAGCGGTTTTCATTGTGTCAACCACCCTGAGCAATTCATGTTTGGTTAAAGGTGCCCAAGTTCTTCGCTTTCCCCTGGAGTGAGCCACGGCAGGGGCAGCCCTGCCAGATAATGAAGGAGTAGGTATATGTCCAAGCGCTCTGGCACACTGTAAACTTGTCAGATGTGGTCTGCAAAAACATTGTTGATTGCCTGCTGGGTGGAAACAATGGTCCCCATTTAGTCCCTCAAGAGCAATACAGATTGCACCAAGGTTTCAGATGTATTAGTCACTTTAAGAGTCACCTTGCTCTGTCCTCTTTTGTGTTGAATCTCCTGTGACTGTTTTGCAGACTGTTTTTTTCTAGTTGGTCCCAGAGCATACACACTTTGTGCCAAGCTTGGTCCCAGTCTCCTAGGGTCTCTGGGTTAGTTGCCATTGCTCTTTCAAGGGCTACTAGTGTCTCCTCACTACTTGTCCATGTCTCTCTCCAGCATCTGGTGTATACACATGGACATTGCCATTCATACAGTCTGGGTGACCACTTACATGGCATCCCATTCCACAGCCCAGCTGTTGTGCGGCCCCAGTCACATTCAAACCATTTGTTGATTGATTCTGTCAGCATCCTGCAAAGAACTGGGTCCAACTACGGACGCTGCATGTGCCACATGCCCACCAGTTCCACACTCGCTCTGGCCTCATCAAGCAATGAGGTCAAATTGGCCTTAGTACCACAGCACGTTAGGGATCTGTCTAACATACCATCCGCCACATAATTAGGAGTCCCCCGCCATGATATCCTCTGCCCCAAGGAAGCCCTAGGCTGATGCCAGAACCACACTAAAGTACACACCATCATCAGTGTTAGGTGCGTGAACATTAATGAGACATAACTAGTACATATCTAATGTGCCAGCCCGATCAATGTATCTCCCATATACATCTATCAGTGTGTGTGGCTTTTTGAAGATAACTCTGGGAGTGAACCAGATCAGGGCTCCTTGAGTGTATCCCAAGCAGGATGTGGGGTAGATATGTCCCCACAATCTTTTCTCAAGACATTTAATACAATTCCCCCACAGATGTGTCTTCTGGAGAAATGCTGTGGCAACTCCATATCACTGGAGGAAGGCATGCACTCTCCATCACTTCTCAGGTTTGTTTAATCCATGCACATTCCAAGTGAAGAATTTGTTTTTGGTCCCTACATCAGCCATGGATGTCACACATGCAGGGTGCACCCCACCCAAGTGTGGCAGTGGCCAACATGTTAACAAACAGAGCTAGCAGTATGTGGAAGCATCCCGAACAAATTAAAACAACAAAATGTAACATCCCCTCAGACGTCCCTCACCAAACCCTCCCACAGGCAGATCGTTTCGTACCCCTACTTATTCAACCGCTGGTCAAAGGAGCACCGAACCCCACCTCAATCTTCCACCCCTCTCTCACCCAGCTATCTAGATCAGTGGTTCCCAACCTTTTGATTTCTGTGGACCCCTACTTTAACATTAATGGAACCCAGGGACCCCCACTGAATCATCATTGGAATCCGGGGACCCCTGCCTGAGTCATTATTGGAAGCTGGGGACCTAATTTGTCAATATTTGTTACTATTTTTTAATTTTCTAAGCTTTGCGGACCCCCTGAGAAGGCTTTGCGGACCCACAGGGGTCCCCGGACCACAGGTTGGGAACCACTGATCTAGATAACTGTAACAACTCTAGGTGTGGAAACTGTCCGAGTTGCCAAGCTATCCATGAAGAACTAGGCCAGTATAGGTACTCAGCAATCCAGAGGAGGGAGGGTCCTTGGTCATTCCCAGTCATGAAGCGACAGACGGCAAAATATAACAAAATATAATAACAAGAAGCCCCATCATACAACAAGTGAGACTATATCCCCTCTCCACAGATACAGAGTTCACCACTGCATACTATACATGTTGTTAAGCACAAACCCCATAGTAATATCCTTATCCTCAGCCACCTATTCTGCATCATTTCTTTCACTCAGGGTGTCTGGGACCATACGTATCTGAGAGAACAAGTTTTGGGGCACCATGTCTGTCCATTCAGTCTGCATGGTCCTATCCTGGCAAACCATCATGGCCATTCCAGAGTTCGTTGTTCGTGGCATAGTCCCAGTGTCTCTAGCCATTCAAATGCTGCTTGCAGTGATTCATAAAAATGGATCTTGTCTGCGTATTGGTCCGGGAGTTCTGCTGGGAATATAAAGCTGTATTTAATATTATGTTCTTTGCCACTTTTTTGTTTGGAATGAAATTCTTTCGAAGCTCCTGGACTTTTCGTGTATAGTCAGGGAAGATAAGTATCTGTTTATCCTCGTAGCGTAGAGGGCTGTGTGAACGTATATGCTATAGAGTAGCGTATCGGTCCCTGTAATTTAATAAGTGGGTAATTAGGACCCTCAGAGGCATCCATCGGTGAGGGTCTGACATTAGCATCCTGGTCAATTGTGAAGAAGCTGGAGAGGTGCTTAAGTTTATGTGTGTCAAATCCTGTGAAAATAGCTCAGCGGAGGCACCCTCTGGCAATTCTGAGAATTCAATAAGGCATATACTGTTCCTCCTGGAGTGCCTCCAGCATCTTCAATATGCTCCTCCATTTGTGTTACACTGCATTCAAAGCCTGAAGCAACTTGATTTCCTTTTTGAGGGTGGTGACATATTCCTCTGCACAGATAACTCTGTCAGCAAATTTACAGGGGTCTAAATGGAGGAGGTTGACTTTGAAGGCCATCAAGTACATTTTATAATCCAGTGCAGCTCTAGTCCACTGTATTATAGTCAGGATCTCAGCTGTGGCTAGCGATGGTTTCTAGGCTCTGAATTTGATCTGTCATGGTCTCCTGTGGGGCACGGCCGGGTACAGTATATTGGTCTATTTTGTTTGACTGTGTAGTCTTAGCTCCGTACTCTTTGCCCATCATGTAGGCAGCGCCAAGGAACACCCTGCCAGGACCCAACCTGGTGACACGGGTTCTACGTGGCTTGGATCCCAGGGCAGGCACTATTCTGCTCCCCGAAAACGATTGGTTCATTGTACACCAAGGGCCTCTCTGGCACCACAATCCTGCAATAGCTGCTTCTACAATGTGCAAGTTCCACAACTTCTGGTAATGTAGTGTTGTTGCCTGATGCCATTGCGTAGTGTGTTTTCCACAAACACAAAGCTTTTTGTTAAGCAGCACTGACCTTCAGTAACCATGGTCTGACTTTCCTTCCTTGAAATGAAGTCAGCACCAGTTGTTTTTTAGTATTACTACTGTTAGTGTTTTTTTTATATGTAAAATTTACAAATATTGTGGGAATATTAATTTTGAAATGTTTTAGTTCTAATGGTGGATGGAGTTATAACCGAGGAACTGATGAAGTTGCCCCTGAAAGGAGTTACCTAGGTCACTTATATGTATAAATAGTGTAATGAATACTTATGCCTCATTTTCATGTACTACGCCAATAATTATAACTTGGATGCAGTTATCTTTTATTCTACTCAACTTCTCCTGCTCATTCCCTCTCCCAATCAGTGTACTGCTGCAAAGGCATCTCTCCCTCTGTTTTGCTGAGCATCCTGAGAATGATGTCAATATAATAGCATTGCACAACATTTTGTAGAAAACGTCTACTGTGAATGATGATTCCATGATATACTCAAAGTGTCATTTTCAAGGACCTCCTCTGGAAGATCCACTGAAGATGTGTTAGTTCTATAAGCCATTGTTCAAGAAATGTTTCAGTTGTATTATACATCTCTGGAGTGCAGTTGCTGACGAAGCAAGCAGAGGATTTCTCTTTCCTTAGGAAATAGGTTAGTGCCAAATAATTGCACAGTTTTTATTATTACATTGTTGTTCCTGATTTGCCCAAATGCAACCCTAGCTGTAATCTTTCCATGCTGATTTTGTAGAATCTATAAATATCTTGTTTGATTTGTCTATACATCTCTGGGATTTTGTGTTTTGTGTGATTACTTTTTTGTTTTCCTCGTAGGTGACTTGTTATGCTTCTGGTGCTCTTCATCAGCCTAGCACGTTTTTTGCCCAGAGTATGCCTATCTAGGGTTTTAGGATTTTGCATTTATTCTTTACTATAGTATTGGACCTTCGTAGCAGTTTATCAATTTCTCCTTTGTGCCATCTTTTTTTATTATTCTGCTCCATTTTTGATTTAGAACTCAGTCCTTTATGTGTCTAATGTTTTTATTCAATTCAGTTCTGCGAAATGGTGTTTTCCTGATGAGGAGACTAGTCTCTAACCACTGGATCAGTTGGAGATTCTGGAGCTGGATTATCTTGTTAAATATTGGTGTGATCAAATATTGAGGTTCAGATAATTATTGTGGTTTGGCTCCCACACAGCTCCATGCTCACTGAGCTCTGAATGCCCACCACTGTTGTTTCTTTTAATTAGTAAGGGCCTGATTTAGATCTTAGAGGTCCCGCCATTGGGTTTCCATTTGAAAACCCATCTCTCACCATGATGATCCACCTGCTCTATTTAGATGCTAGCGGGAACATAGGCAAAAGACCGCTGACAGCCTGCAATCACTGCCATGAATCTCCACCTGCGTCAACAACGCCATGGGAAAAAGCAGTTGGTGACGTGACTCAAGCCCCTTTTGTCGCCAAGCCAATCATCATGTGCATTCCCGCCAACGCAACTGTGACAACTAAACCTCCGCACCTGAGTTGGAGGATTTGGAGGGATAAAAAGATAAAACTCACCTTTTTTCCACTTTTTCCATTTGCTGCCACCATAAACCCAGTAAAACAAGTCCTGCCGTTGCTGCTCCTGGACCAAGACAAACATCAACCCTGTCATCACTGGAACAGAAGTAAGTCACTGTTATACCAGTCATCCTCTGAATTGCTGTACAGTAGCACTGGATTTGTGCATGTTTAAAAAATGTCTGCAAACAACACCATAATGATGCGCAGTGCATATGTATGCAATGTATCATAACACATCTCATTATATTAGTAGCACCCATCAATCTGGCACTAATTGCTCTAAGGCAACAGAGACCTACCCAAAAAGTCACAGCAATCACAAACGTAAATGTGTCCATACAGGTGTGTGCAACAATCTCCCTATTAATTCCAAACCATAAACATAAACAGTATACCCAATAGGAACTACTCAATCCCATGATAATGTAGCAATTTCACTACAACATGCTATAATTGAGTGTACAAAGAATGTACTACTAAACTGCAAAATTGGCAGGCAAATATGTATGAAGGTCGAACGTCCCATTGGTGTGTGCAATATGTGACAAACATTAGATGTAATTTAATTGTAAAGTGTCAGGTTCCATGTGTAATGCATATGTGTAAACACACACATGCATTCTCCAGTTACAATAACAGAAACACATATCATTTTGTTGTAAATGTCCAGTAACATGATGAATGTTTGCACCAAAATTACCATGCCCATCACAAATATACAACCTCTGCTGGTCACTGTCACAAATGAGAGTAAGTGCATTGCAAACACATTAGCACAAAGTACGTTATCAGCAAATAATCAGTAATAATCCAAAAATAAGACCAGTACAAAGGTGTTCTCAAAACACATTTCTTTTATACATAACTGAGAACTCTCATAAATTTAGAGATTTTCAATCAAACCAAAAAACAGAAAAGGCTCCAGGCCATCATGTCCAGTCTTGGTTGCATGCCCATCACTTGCCTCCTAATTTCACTTCCAGAATAATGTAATGTAATGTATGTAATGCAACAGGTATTTATATAGTGCTCTATTACTCCAAGAAGTATCCTGGTTTCCTGCACCACAGGTGTAGCCTGTCTAAGGGTCCTCACTATTAATCTTGATTGCAAAGCCCAGTTAAAAAAAAATTCCAGAACTAGGAGGTGGCTCAAATGTTCTGTAACTCCAAAGGGAGTTTGTTCCATGATGAAGGTCCTAAAAAAGAGAAGGACCTGCTGCCAGTCCTGGTCTGTCGGATGTAGGAAGCTGGCCTGGTGTGTGGTGAGTACCTACGGTATTATTACTGTATACGAGGTCCAGGTTTCCCCTATTAGTGAGGTGTAAACAGTGTCTAGGAAACCAGGGCTCTCTAGAGGGAGCTGTGGATGAGCAGCGAAGACTTATCTAGGAGACATGCAAAACGTATCCAATACCACTATAATCATACAGCACTTACACACATGAAAGAACCACATAGTGTTACACAAATAAAGGTACTTGATTATGGTAACACAAATACTAAAATTCTGTATAGGCAATACTCTACTAGCAGGTGTGAGTAAACCCACTATTATTTACACATTAGAAGTCAGGAGTTGGCATAGAAAGTAATAGAAAACAGTGAAATATCCTAAAATAATGGAGACCCTAGGGTGAGACCAAACCATATACTAAGTAAGTGGAATACAAAAGTGTGAAAGTCAGTCCCCCACCCAAGGAAGTGGAATCTGTAGAGGGGAGCTGGAGGAACTAGGAACTCCAAAAGGTAAGTACCAGTGTTCCCCCCAGCGACCAGGAGAGCGGAGGTAAGTACCTGTTTTTTCCCAAACCCGCAGGTATACTTTGTAAAAGGACTGTGCAAGACCCAAGCAAGAATGGAAGAAACAGAAGATGAATCTTGACAGAAGAGGATTTGCAAATGAAGGAGACCAAGTCCAGTTCCAGTTGGAGTGTCCGGTTGGAGCAGGAGCCACTACCCACCCTTCTGGAGATGCAGAACTAGGTTGAAGGTGAAGTCTATGAGTTGGCTATGAAACACAGGAGCAGGAGAAGGGTTCCAGAAGTGATGCAGTCGATGTCCCACGTCAGAAGAAGAGTTGCAATCAGTCAGTGGTGTGGACAAAACACCAACAAGCCCTGTCAAAGGCAAGTGCTGCAGAAGAAGAGTTGCAGAGCTGCTGGGGACCAGGAAGGGGGGACTTGACCCAAGGAGGGGAGTCCCAGGTAATCCTCAGCAGTGAGGAGAGTCAGAAGTCAAGGATGCAGCCCCCACAGGCAAATCGCAACCTGCAGGCATAGGAGCAGCAGTAAGGCCCACTCAGCATACTTAAAGAGAAGTCCCACGTCGCTTTGCAGGGAAGATTGCTGAAGGCCGGGGCTAGAAGGAGGCTGAAGATTCCTTGGAAAAAGGCCCAACAAGCCTTGGTAGCTGCAAGAGTTGTGGTGCAAAAGAGTACTGTCCTGCAAAAAGAGACAAGGGCTTACCGTCTCCCAAGTTGGACAGCTGGTAGAGAGGACCAAGAGGACCCCGCCAGATCACCACCTGTGAGGCGGAATCCATGCAGTTCTGGAGGAGAGAGGATCCACATAGTTGGTTGTCATTGCAGTTGGTGCCTGTGGATGCAGGGGAGTGACTCCTTCACTCCAAGGAAGATTCCTTCTTCCTTCTTGTGCAGGCTGAAGACTTGTCACCCTCAGAGAATGCACAGCCAGGGAAATGTTGCAGTTGCTTGAAGGACCTGGAGAAACACTGGAAGAGGCATTGGTCACCGAGCAGGGTGACTACCTATCGTGAGGGGGCTGTGACATCACCTGCCTGACCGGGCCACTCAGATGCTCCCAGGGGTCTCTACCCACCTTCGATTCAAGATAGCAGAATCAAGTGGCCACCTGGAGGAGCTCTGGGTACCACCCCTGGGGTGGTGATGGAGAGCAGAGTGGTCATTTCCCTTTCCATGGTCCAGTTTCATGCCAAAGCAGGGACCGGGGGCCCCGGAAAGGTGCAAACTGGTTTATGCAAGGAGGGCACCAAATGTGCCCTTCAAAGAATACCGGTGGCTTGGGGAGGCTACCCCTCCCAAGCCATGTAACACCTCGTGAGAGGGTGTTGCCTCCCACTGCCAAAGGACATCCTTTGTTCTGCCTTCCTGGGCTTGAGCTGGTCAAGCAGCAGGAGGGCAGAAACCTGCCTGTAGGACGGCAGCAGTGTGGGCTGCCCAGAAATACCCTGCAAACTGGTAGGAGCAAGGTTAGGCATCCTCTAAGGAGCTCCCAGAATGCATGGAATCATACAAACAATACTGGCAACTGTATTGGGGTATGATTCGGACATGTTCAGGTTCGGAGTTACCATTATGTATCTGGACACAAATGGAGCTGTAGTTCGTAGGGGCACCTCTGCTCATGCTGGGGTGCCCTCACACACAGGTACTTGCACCCTGTCCTCTGGGCTAGGAGGGCGTGCCTTAGGGGTGACTTACAGTGACCTGATGCAGTGACTTGTTGTAAAAGAGTGCATGAACCTTTTCATGCAGGCTGCAATGCAAGCCTGCAGACACATTTTGCATGGGCTCCCATAAGTGACATAATACATGCTGCAGCCCATGGGGAACCCCTGTGTACCTAGGTACCATATACTAGGGATTTACATGGGGCACCAGTATGCCAATTGTGTGATGTACAAAGTCAGGATCAACCAAATTTAGAGGGAGGGAGCACAGTCACTTGGGTCCTGGTGAGCAGGATCCCAGTGAACACAGTCAAAACACAATGACAGACGGCAAAAAGTGGGGGTAACCATGCCAAAAAGAGGGTACTTTCCTACACCAGATCCTAGCAATTTTGACCAAAAAAGGTTGGCTGAACACAGTTGTCTGGATGGGACATGAAAACAGATCCTTACTATAAGGTATCCACAGCCTGACTAATGGTGAGCCCTATGTACTAGCAGCAAGGTCTTAAAAAGAAGCCTCTTCTTTATGGGAAGACAATATAGTGCCCTTCGATATCGAGAAACATGTGTTCTCAAAGGTAGGCCGAGAAGAGTCTGAGCTGCTATGTTTGGGACCACCTGTAACTTAGTAAACAGGTAGTCAGGCAGGTCCAGAGAGAGTGCATTACTGTAGTCAAGCCTAGATAGTTTAAGGCCTGTACTACTTGTTTCCTTGTTAAAAAATTCTTAACACATGCAGCAGACCAAAACAAGTCCCTACCACTACATTAACCTGAGGCAGAAAAGACAGCTTGCCATCAAACCTAATGCTCAAATTATTAACTGAGCGGGCCTGGTGTAGTGTAGGAGAAGCATCCACCGACCAAAATGACTGCCAGAGCTCTTTTACCCTTACACCAAAGAATATCATCTCTGTCTTTTCAGCATTACATTTAAGCTAGTGGTGTGTCAGTGATTGAAAGACAGCTGTTAAACAGGCTCTAATTTTTTTACCCGGAAACACCTCATCTCTGCCCCACAAGAATAATAGCTGTGTGTCATCTGCATAAGAAATTATTTTTGCTCCCAGGGTCTCTGCCAAGAGAGCAACGGAGGTGAGATAGATAATAAAAAGAGTCATCCTCGGGGCAGAGCTCTATGGCACTCCTACTTGCTACTCACAAGACCGATACAAACAAGGGGGGCACCAGACCTCCTGACCTCTTCCCTCTAAGAATGAAGCTGACCAGTGCCATGCAAGCCACCTAATTCCAACGGCTTGAGGATCGGCCAGAAAGATGGAGTGGGTGCCATGTTGAAGGCAGCTGACAGATCAAGCATAATCAGAACAGACCTGTCCCCAACATCCAGGGCACCTCTGATGTAATCTGCCACTTCCACTAGTGCAGTCTCCATACTGAAACTAGGGTGGAAGCCAGACTGCCTTGAATGCAGTAGGTTATTACTTTCCAAATACTAGGAAAGCTGGGAGTTAACATGCTTCTCCAAAACTTTCAAGAGGGCTGGAAGCAGAGAAATGGGTCTGTAATTAGATGGTTCACCAGGGTCCATCTGGGGTTTCTTCAGAAGAGGTAGAATTTGTGCTTGCTTCCAGGCACCCGGCACTATGGCTGATGACAGAGAAGCATTTAAACGTTTGTTGGCCAGAGGATTGATTAAACGTGCCCCTACGAACAGCTGGCGCCTGAAGCTGGGGTCAGATGGAGAGCCACACTTAAGTCTACAGATTGCTGAAAGAGAATCTTCCATGGAGTTAGCGTTAACCATATTGAGGGTCCTAGAGGGATTATGCAATGGGCTAGTCTACTCCAACTGCCTGGAAGGAAAAAGATTGGCTTGAATATTTGTGATCTTGGTCTGAAAATAGTGAGCCAATTGTTCACACCATTCCACTGTGGGCACCTTGCCTTCGGCGACATAAGTCATTTCACTATTTTGAAGATTTCCCTAGACTTGTTACCAGCATTTGCAATTCTATCCTCAAAATATGTTTTTGTTTTTGCCATTTTGATTTCTTTATAATATTTTTTTACGGCTGCTTTATACCTAGCATCTGCAGTCGGATTATAAGATTGTCTCCACTGTCTTTCAAGATGCTTATGCTCACTTTTAACCTCCTTGAGGGAGTTTGTGTACAAGGACAGGAAGGCTTAGCCCTGTGCGAGAGGCACCATAGCTCAGGAGCCAGATCAAGGGTAGTAGAGCTAATTCAGGAGGTTAACATTAGTAACCACTTCACCTGAAAGAGAAGGCCTTCTCTCCTCCAGTGCATGACTAATCGCATCTGATTGAATATTATGCAAGGCTCCCTATAACCAAGACTCAGACCCACACTGAAGATGATTCCTCCTTACAGATGCCCACCTAAATTTAATCAGGCGGTGGTCACATCAGACAAGCAGAATGGGGCTATCATCTTCAAGTGCTACATTTAAGAAAACCTGGTCTAACACATGACCCGCTTGATGCCTGGAATTACAGATTAAAATCTCCCAGGAGAATAAAGTTGGCATACCTAAGGACCAAATGTGTCATTGCGCTGCAGAAGGAATTGAGAAAAGGACATGCTGGGCCCAGGGGTCGATAGACTAAGGCCACGGATTGCTGAGGTAAGAGGGTGAGGCAAAAACCAAGTGCCTCTGCACCTTCCAAGCCCACTATTGGAATTGATGTACAGTCAAACTTCTCTCTAGAGATCATGGTGACCTGCCCCCTCCGCTGTCACTCAGATGATCCTCTTCACATATTTTATAGCCTTTAGGGATTGCTGAGAAAATTGCAGTATTGGATGATTCAGATATCAACATTTCAGTCACGAACAATGCATCCGGAGTTTCTTCACAAAAGAACTCATAGATGTTATCCAAATGTTTTGCATTAGAGTAGAGAATCTTAAATGTCTCTTGCAATCCACCCTCGGTGACAAGGTGTAGTTTTTGCACCAATGTGTGAAATTAATATTAAAACCACACTGTGCGCAAAGATAGCCAGTTCAACTAATGGATTCTAAAACCATAGACAAACAGTTCTGTGTCGGGGGCTAAGCTAACCAAATGTTCAGGACTGTAGGTGAGCCAAGGTTTACTTTCTCTAGTATCTTAAGCATAATGGCTGGTGCTGGTTGCTTGGGAGCCTACAGGGGGTAGACGGTATTGCCTTTGGAGTGTTGGCGGTGCTCCGGCAGTGTGTCCACTGCACATCTGCACAGCATGCTGTTTTAAATACATATGCCCCTGGGAAGCTAGAGCGAGCACCAACCAAAATGACGGCTCTAGCTGTCCCCTAAGAGAAAAAATGGCCAGATATTACCAAATGTATTTTAGCTGCTTCCTCCTCCCAAATGAAAGGATTTTGTGCAAATCACACAGGTATTAAAATCGATTTTTAAGTTTCACAAGTAAAAACAGTTAAAATGACAGAATACTGTGCTGCATGCTATTTTAAATACATATGATCCCCGAGAAGCTTTAGTGTGCACTAACCAAAATGGCAGCTCTTGCTGTCCTGTAGGGTACAAAATGGCCAGATACTATCAAAAGTATTTTAGCTGCTCCCTCCTCCCAAATGAAAGGACGTGGTGCAAATCATGCCTCTGGATGAGGCTTCTATGGGGCAGAGAGCAGACAACTCAGTTATGTAATTGAGGAGGGGTCTTTGGGTTTGAGAGGTATGGGTTTGGGAGGGGTGTCTTTGGATATGGGAGGTGTGGGCTTGACTTTGGAAGGGGTGCGTTGGGATGTAGAAGGGTTGAATTGGGCTCTGGAAGAGGTGGGTTAAGGTGCAGAAAGGATTCCAAGATGTTTGGGTGGAGTGGACTTACGTTTGGGAAGGGTGGCCCGGGATGAGGAAGGGGTCAGGGCCGGGGTAACATTATGTCCTTCTCAGGGAGACAGGTATGGTGCTTGGGAGGGATTTGAGCTTGGGAGGTAGAGGGAGTGGTAGTGTCTGTTGTACATGTGCCTGTTGATGGTGGGGATGCCGGCGGGCCTGGTATATTGAGTGAATGTTTTGATTTGTGTTTTTTACTTGGTGTCTGTTCTGTGGGTGTTTGTGTACAGTATGTGTGTGTGTGTGTGGCTGTGACTGCTGTGGAGTGTCAGGAATCCCCAAGGTGCCTCCTGCATTATCTGTCAGCATCCCCAGGGATTAGGGTTAAATCATATCTCTGTTCTTGGTTAAACCTTCATGTTTCTAAGTAAACATAATGTGCTGTGTTACACAATTGGTTTTATCAATGCTTGTTTTACCAATGCTTGTTTGCTAATGTGACCAGGTGTAGACATGTGCTTCTAATTGGGTGTGGTGTAGACATGTGCTTCTAATTGGGTGTGGTGACTCATCCACATGTGGAAACTCAACTGCTTTCCTGATTGGCTATAAATAGCAGAGTGAAGCATGCCTCTCGGCTCGCCTTTGTTTTGCTTCCTGATCTCAGCATCTGATTTGGCAGTCCAGCCCCTGCTGTCATCCTCCTATTCAGGACTTTTTAGGTAATTCCTTTCTTCGTTCCTGTACCAGCTGACACCAGGCATTCCTCCAGCACACAGGAAAAGACTGCAGCTAAGTGACTAGTATTTTCCAGGGAGTTTGTTCTTTGAGCGCCGGGCTTTCCTAGAACAGCTGGTGTATTTCAGACCTCGTATTTTGTCAGAGTGCTTATCCTGAAGAGACAAATGCATTTCTGAAAATTCTACATTATTATTGTAGTTTCTTGCCTAAATGTGCTTCAGGAAATCTGCTTGAGCTCAAGTACGACAAAAAGTGAAAGTGCAATTTTAAAAGAGCATTTACTTGTCTTTTCTTTCTCTAATAGCATAACTCTTGGATTTAAATCGTGTCATTCATGCTTGTGTTATAGGTTTGAGGAATTTGCTTTTGAAGGGTTTTCACACACACAGTGAAACCAAACCAAACTGTGCCACTCTAACTGTTTAAACCCAGAGTGGACATTTGTATTTCTTGGATTGTTTTTTTTCCTTTTAGTTTAAACCTATGCATGCAGGAAAGTTATAAGTGATATAATTAATGGCCTTGTTTGTCTTTCTTGTACATGATAAGTGCAACCACAGTTCTAATTGTAGTGTGCAACAGTGAAACTCTGTGAAGCCAGCCCTAGTGTTGCAGTACTTTTTGTTATGGTACTCAGTTTGGATTTTTGGTAATGCAGTGTTAGTAATTGTGCCAACAGTTATTATTATCGAAGAAAAGTGCTGGATCCCAGTGTTCTTCTACCACTCCCATGCCCATATCAGAAAGAGAGATTCAGTTTCAAGGAAGTTGAGTGCAGTAACTCTACTATCACTCTGTCAACAACGACCTGCCCCCGAAGATACAGGGTGCCTGGCTGGACCTGCAAGACGTGGCAGTGTTTTGTCTCTTTCTCTTTCACTCCCCTTTTCCTTTTGGGACACCTGCCGGGGTTTCTGTGTCCATAAGGAAGTGCCGAGAGGTATTCCAGGAGATAGGGGGTATACCATCACCCCTGCAGACATCCTGCTTTTCATATGAGTGGCCCCGTCTTGACATTGAGGTGCTGTGTGTGGTTGAGGTGCCTGTGGATCTGCAGGTGCATGTCCGTGTTGTGGTGAGTGTGGTGTCTACGGGTGTGCTAGTGTTGAGTGTGGGTGCTTGTGTTGTGGTGGGTGTGCTGCCTCCATGTGTGCTGGTGATGAGTGCTCATGTTGTGGTGGGTATGGTGTCTGGGGGTGTGCTGGTGGTGAGTGTGGGTGTTTATGTCAAGGTAGGTGTGGTGACTGTGGTTATACTTGTGGTTGCGGTGGTGGGGTGTGTGGTGCCTGCATGTGTGTGTGTATCTGTGTTTCTTGTTGTGTCTGTGTGAGGATGTGCTGCTTGTGTGTGTTGGAGTGGGTGCATGTAAAGGTGTGCATGCGCTCTATATAGGGCAGGTAAGAGTAATTTGGGATGGGGAAAGGGTGCATGAGGTTGGGGTGGGTAGGAGGCTGCGGTCAATCAAGAGGCCAGACCCTGGAATGACCGCTGTAGGGCAGACAGGGCACCTTGAATGCCATCCAGGAAAGACAGCATGTGGGTATTCTGACCAGCAAGCCCCTGGATGGCCTAAAGAAATAGTCTGCAAAAGATCAACAGCCTCCTGATTGAATGCAGCCTGGAAGACTGGGGGCAGGGGAAGGTGCCTGCAGCAAAGGTGATGCCATCTCTTCCAGAGGAATGGCAATGGGCAACTGGGAGGGAAGTAGAGGGGAGGTAAATATTGGAACATGGGTGACAGATGACAATGCAGGTGGAATAGTCACATTAGGGTCCACCACCATGGACTGGTCTGTGGAGGCCTCCGAAGATGATGACGAGTCACTTGTGGCCTCCATGCCAGTCCCCTCATCCTCTTTGGCACTGGGTCCCTCGGTGGCGGTGGTGTCTACACCAGGACCACAGTGCCCAGCTTATTCCTTGGCAACGTGGACGCTCTCACCTTCACCTTACCTAGATGTTTCTCACAAAACATTTGCCAAATCTACATGTTAAACTAGCTTCAGGTACTCACACTTGGATTCTTACTCATCAGTAGTTCATGCCTGCATGGAATAATTCCACATTTTCTCACAGTCTGGAAATTCCCCATTCTAGCTTCTTTACAATGTATGCCTTTTGTCTCTTATCCACTTTTATTTATCTGCATGACAAATAGCTTTGACAGCATTAGTAAATGCAGAAACATTCCTAAACCACTTCAATACAGAGAAAAAACTTATCCAAAAAAGACATGTTTTATGCCGTATATTGACTCATCAAGATGGGATTCTCCAACATCTATGTGATGGAGCCTTCCATCTGCAATTGTCATTTCAGGTTCACTTTGCTCACTATCATTGCTGTCCCATCTGGACTTAACTAAGGACACTTACATGTCATTTGGAACACATGTTACTTTGTCAACAATGTGTACACATTCCTCTCTGTTTCAATCAATACATTCTGTCATGAATAAGCATGTTGGATGACACAGACTGGTTTACAAGCACATTTGGGAAAGACTGAGGCTTCATGAAGCCTGCTACTGCATATTAAATTAACTGATTTTTGCTACTGAAACAATTCTCAAACAGATTTCAGATAAGGAATGATGCCATTGTACACATGTTTCCAGTCCTTTTTGGTGCAAATTCTTATGATAAGTTTTCATTATACCAGCTTAATAATGCACAGTCTGAAACAGCAGCAATCTCACAAGTTGTTATTATGCTATGTCACCAGTAATACGGCCTACATTACCTACTACCATTTGTGATGGAGCATCACACCTAACCCAATCCTCATATTGGGAATGTTTGGCACAAATGTCCCTCAAACATGGAAAATGCAGGTACCACTTTATTTGCATGCTGCCTTGTGTCTACTCTAAACAGTACTTGGCTTGTGATGAGGAATCTAGTGACAAACATTTGCACAAAAAAATGCATCCCAAACAAAGCATCTGACACCGTTTTAAAACTCTACACTTCCAAAAATCCTCTTCTGTGTTGGGTGTGCGTCAACCACCATGTTAATGCCACACAACATTGCTGTAAATTTACAAGGTTGAATAACAAGATTAGCTACATACAGTTACTCTCCACTTTGATGCTGCTATTGCGCCCCCAACTGGCCATCAAGCTCCGGGTACGCCACTGCAAGGATGCGGGCCATTGAGGGGAGTCAGGCTGCGGCGAACACGCTTGCCTTGTTATGAGGCCTGGCCAAGCTGCCCTTCCTCTCCCTTCCTGGTCCAGCGTCAGAGGTCCTCCCATCTCTTCCTGCAAGGCAGGCTGCTCTGCTTAAAGACCCCCAAGGATCACGTCTTCTTTGCGATGGGCTTCCACAGTTACCGCTTCTGATGGGCATTAAGGTGTATGGATGAGAACAAATAACAACAAAAGAGGTTTTGAGTGATTTTGGTTGTCTGTAGTGCAGTAACACAATTTAGTAGCAGCTCTCAATTACATTCCCAATCAGTACAGGTTATCTACAAACATTTCAAAGTTCCTATGAAACACTAATTTGTTGTGATCTGTAGAGTAACCTCAACATTTTATTTTCCTCATGTTACCAATACAGGACTCAAACACCATCTAAGCCAGGAATAAGAATTTGCCTTGTAGTAAGACCCGTTCCGATTAGTCCAACTCATTGTGAGCTACTAAAGGCTAAACAACCTGCACATTATTTGCACATAACCACATGCACAGCTACATTTCCTTCATGCCTAACCTAAGAGTCAGATAGTATGGTTTGCACCACATACAGTGACTAAGGGCAGTGTGGGAGGGATGCCATATGTCAGTGAAAGCATGGTTGGATGATGTATGAACAAGTGTGAGTAGCAATTGGACAGCTTGTATGGATGATTGAGAGCCTGTGCCATTTAGACTGGCAGCTCAGGAAACAACTTTCCCATATGTGGCACCATGACATGTTTGATACAAAAAGATACTCCAATTCCCAACTATGGCCTGTTCACTCACTTAACAGAACAGCATCAGACAACTCCATAATTTCTACTTGGAAGTTAAATTTCTACCATTTCGACCTGGGCACTTAAACTAGTGGTACAGTGCCTACTAGTCACTGGAAGTGAGGGACTTGCATTTTGTCTCCTTAAACCTGAAATTGTGAGAAACGTGCAGTGAAAACACAGCTAATTCTTACAGGTGACTTTTCATTTCAATGCACAGACATTTCTAACATCCTCAAACAACACCCTGTACCCAGCTAAATCATTCAGTTTACTACCCTCCAATCATAACACTTGACCACAAAAGGACCAAATAGCCTGTGGACAAAGAGGGAACAAGATACTTTGTCAAACATTTCCCACTCAAACATGTACCTGTTCCTCTGGGGTCCCATACAGTAGTCTTTACATGGACAGGACCTCCCTGGTGAGAAGCTCCAGCTCCTCAGGGGAAAAGGCAGTGGTCCTGTCTCCTGCTTTTCTCAGTATCCTGGTTCCCAGAGTACTGAGTGGACGTGATTTGTGATGGAGAAAAACACAGCCATTGCCTTTTGTTCATAGCCACCACATACGTTAGAATATGGCAGGGTGTATCATGGACTTTACCCACCTACTGCACTGTCAACTTCCACCGACAGCTGTCAGGTAGCCAATGTCCTGACAGCAAGGTCAGGCAGCTGTTATTCTTGGGTGTGAAGCTGTGTGTTTTTAAATTGTTAGTGAGTCACCAGCACTCGAAATGGTGGTGTGTGTCTATACAAGTGTCAGACATGAACAACACTGTTTTTTGGCAAGATAGGACACATTATAAAGTGAACCGTGACTGTGTTTGACATCGATAGCACGAGGGGTTTGTAACAACTCAGTTGATGGTAATTTGAAAAGAAAAAAAATGTGCAAATAATACATTCTGAATGTATTATTTGCACATAATAGAAAAGTAAACATGTAAAAAGTGATATTTTGAAGTAAATAAAAATGAATGACAATGTGAGTACATGTATTACACAATGAGATTCCTAATATTACCAAGACTTATGATGTGCATTGATTGATTGATGTACATTGATTATCCTAGTATGGTGTGACCATTTAAGCCTATATTTTCTTTAAAATACATGCAGACTTTGAACCCAGGTATGGGTAGGAGACAACAGCCTCAGGTCTTCAGGCCATTTCCAGACCTTGCCACTATGGAGGAAAGCGATGTAATTTAGAGGTTTCTGTTAAACAGGCTGGATTTGTGTCACCAGCTGGAGCCTGATCTCCTGTCTCACAACAGGAATACAACAGCAATAACACCAATAGTAAAAGTCATGGCAGTATCTCATTTTTTTGGCCACTGGCTCTTTTCATTAATCCATGGCAATATCTGAGGGCATTGTCATGTTGGCTCTCATTATAACACTGAGACTGCTGGATTTGGGTGGCAGCACCACCAGGTCGTGGGTAACTAAGTACAATTTCACACTGTGTGACAACTGTCGGCCTAACCGTTCCAGCCAGCTAGCAGTACCTCACCAGTGCCCAAGAGTGATTTGTGGCAGTTGTGTGCATGACATTCTGATTTCTCAGGGAAATCTTGGTGGAACAGATCTTACCCTTTTTTCTCAGTTACATTTGTCTCACACATGCAAGGACAAACAGAAGCAGAACTTGGTTCAATGAATTTTATTGAATCAACTTCACCCTAGATAAAAAGGCATGTACTGCAGTAATAAGGATAATGAAACATGATAATAGCAGAGTGGTGACGAAAAAAGTGAAATATAAGAAAAGTTCCACCATAATGTCACAATGCTACATTTTGGAATTCCTACCTATACCACTAAGGTTTTATACTAGAGCTCAGCAGTGTTAGACTTAATCCGCCCTTCAGGAACCCTTGGGAAGACACCATCCCCCATACCTGAATATGGTAGTAGCGAAGAGGGTTGTTGGTCTACCAACAGTCTTCTCCAATGTGAGCGGAAAAGGTGTTCAACTTCAGCAAACATGTGGAATGAAGTGAACAGCATGCAATGGCAACTTCGAGTTTTTATAATATACCTTTTGTTGTTCTAAGAATATGTATATTTCCATGAAACAACAGGGAAGGTGATGTTCTGCTTTGTACCAACAACATTATCTGTACAGCCTTGAACAAACACAGAGTGACGTGTTGTGCTAAGAAATTAAAACAATTTCTAAGCAGAGCGAATAGAGAAAAGAATGAAAACATTGCCACACAATGAGGTTCCTGCTAAAATAATGAAATGAATTGTTTTCTAGGCTAAAGAGCACAAGCTGCAGGCCTATGGCTAAAATAAGATGCCCATAAAATGATGCTAAAATAACCTCACTGCAGCGTGTTCCAACCAACTTTCAGTAGTGTGCTACAAGAAGTCCTTTCGTCAATGCTGAGACACATTAACAGCTACATCCAGATCCCACAACAACAGGATATGGCCACTTTGTTCTTTGGGATAATTTGAACCTCTGAGAAAGAAGCCATTTACTCTAAGTTAGACTGATGGATTATGGTACAGTACGAATACCATACATTCAAAGATTAGCCCTAGGTTAAATTTGTGGATTACTGATCTTAGGAAAGGCCAAGATACTTTGTTAAAAGCCTTTTCAGTGATCAGGACAATAGCCATTGCTGGGGAGTGGAGGAGAGGGGCTTTTTCTAGGACGTGCGCAAAGAGTCTAATATTATCAGAGGCAAGTCTTCCCTTTATGAATCCAGTTTGAGAGGGATGCATTAATCAGGTGAGTAATTTTTGCAATCTTGTAGCTAGAATGTTTGCGTAGATTTTACATTCTACATTTTTTTCTATCTAGTGGTTCTTTGTTGTCCTTGAAAATTATAACTTTTATTATGGCCTCTGAGAAATTTGGGCCTGTTTTGCCTTTTTAGGAATACAAATCAAAGTTGGATTTTAGGTGTGGTGTGAGTTGTGACTGGAAGGTTTTATAGAAGCTACTTAGGAAGCCGTCAGGCCCGGGCACTTTACTTAATTTATGTGATTTGATTATTTGATCTATTTCTTGCATTTCAAATGGTTTGTTTAGGGTGATTATATCTTCTTTAAGTGATGGGAGATTGTTGTTTTGGAGGTATTTTTTCACAATCTGTGATATTCGGTTGCCAACCTGGATTACATAAATCTTTGTAATAATGTGCAAAGCAGCTGGGCATGCTTTTAGTCACCATTTCTGTTTTCCCTGCTTTGCTCTTGATTGCAATAATCAATGAATACTGGCTTTGGGCCTTTTGATAGTTTGAGAGGAATTTCCCAGCTTTATTAAACTTGCATAGTTTTTTTTACCTCATTGGTGTTCAGCCACATGAGAGCTCTTTTGCTTATTTGTTTATTGTAATGATATTGTAGAGTTTTCAGTTTGTTGATCTTCTTACCAAAGTGTGTGGAGATTTGAAGGCGCTTAAGCTGTTTTAATTTAGATTCTACTTCTTTGAGTTTTTTGTTGGGTAACAATTTTATTCGCATAATGGTAATCATTCTGTCTATGAGTGTTGCTGTCATGACTTCCCAGAGTGTTTATGGAGAGGTCTTGGGGGGAGGGGGTATTATCCTTGAAGCTCATATTTCTTCTCTGCTAGTAATGTCTCATTCAGATACCATATTCTATCTGCATTTTGAACAATGATTATTGTAAAATCTAACAGGCATGGTACAAGGTAATGATGGGTGCAAACCTGGGATTGGAGCGGGCAAGGATGAGCTTCTGGTTAGTCAGGATATACTTGATCCTTAAGTGGGAACTATTGGGGTGGGAGTAGAAGGTAAACTCACTGCCTGTGGGATTGACTAGCCTCCAAATGTCAGTTAGGTTGTGTGCTGAGTTTTTTAATTGTTTGAGAGACTTTCCTGGTCTAAGCTTGCAAGGGGATAGTCTGTCTAAAAGTAGGTCCATGGGATGGTTAAAATCCCATACTATTAGTAAATTTGTGCCATCACAAATTTCATTTAGTCTTTTATTTAGGTGGACCCAGAACGAGAGGCAGTCGGATATGGGCACATAAATATTTGATAAAAAATCCTGAAAGTGTTTATATATTTGTGAGATGACCCATCTGCTTTCAATATTGTGTATATTCTTAATGATTTTAATGTCTGCTGATCTGGCAGAGATGGGACAACTAATTTTTTTTTGTCTGAGTCAGGGGAGCAAGCAAATTCCGAGTACCAGTTTGCAGGCAATATCACTATCTATTTTGGTCTCTTGGAGTAAGAGAAAATTACCTTTCAATTTATGGCAGTATTTGATGATCTTCCTCCTTCTGACAGGATGGTTTAGCCCCTTTTTGTTTAGAGAGAGAATCTTGAGAGTGTTGCTAGGCATGACATATGCTATGGGGGTCTCAACATTGTTTTAGAGTGTTTGAAATGAGACTGTTGTAGTATTGTTTGCCCGTAGGTCGTGAGGGGTGTAGTGCAGAATAGGCTTGGTCGATTAGACTTGGGATATCCCCAGGAGGGCAAGAGGAGGAAAAGGGGGCAGGGGTGAGATAGAACCAGGATCAGAAAAGCAAGAAATGTAAGGAAAGAAGATAATAAAAAGAAAACCAAGTTTCCCATTCCTAAGATGGAAAGTGAGACAGTGGTATCCATGGATCCACCTTGTGGGAGCAACAATGAATGGGCAGTGCTTAGGTGTGTACTGTAGCCAGGGCGAGGGGAAGGTTTGATGACTGGCTGAGTGCTAGGCAGGGTGCACTAGGTAGTCAAGATTTGGGAGGTTAATTCCCAGTGCTAATTAACTCACTTCGGGAGACACATATTTGGAGCACTTTTGGGCACACCTTGAGCTATTAATTTGAGAGGGCTTTTGTGAGTAGACATGCATTATGTACTGAAGTTAAACAAACATTGCAGACATCAAGGGTGTATAACTGGGATGACAGCATCAAAGCTCATTAAAAAGGTACATTAATGCAGAGTGTACCAGAACAGAGAGTTCAGTAGAGGTCTGATTGACTGAAGAGCCACCCTTGTACAGCATTAATGAGATCGAACAGGTATAACTAATATTCAGAGCATGGTGTTTCAGGCTGTTACAGAGTCACATCGCAACTTTGCCAGCATTACAATTGCTAAGTCTGCTGTTAAGACCAGAAACAGTAACATCAACAGGTTAGCATTGTTGAAATGAGGTTGTACATATGATGAGCACCTTTGAACATAATCTACGTAAGAAATATACGTAAAATGCAATCTATGTGTGATGAGATTAAGACTGAGTCAGAGATACTGTTAAGTTGACATTTAATCTTGCTCTACTCTTTATCTAGAAGCATAGAATGTATCACTCATTGTGTGACTAGGGAGCATGTGTGGGCATGGTCATGTATACATATGAGTATACATGTATGACTATATGTGTAGGCAAATGTGTAGGTGTAAGGTATGATGTTGGTAAATTTGAGCATGACTTTCTGAGTAGGTGTAGGATATGACATTGGTGTGGGTGTCTGTATAGGTGAGTGTGTAAAGTTGTACAGTTGTGAGGTTGTGGGTGGGGGTATGTCACACACTCACCTGGTTCTGACCACACAGGCAATGCTGGACCACTCATCCCCTCGGAAGGCAGCCCATGATCAAGGAACCGAAACCATTAAATCATACACTGCTCTCATAGGGAAGGGGGGATGTGACTATATAAGAGAAGATAGACTTGCAGCACTGGCCCTGTTCTGCTGCCTTGCAACACTGCATAAGAGGTTCTGCACTCCCTGGACCTTTTGTGTTGGTGTCAATGTAGTGCACTGGAAATAATAATAATAAGAATAGTTTATCAACAGTTCTCAGCATACAAAGATTACATAGTTATTCACAATATTGTACACTTCCAGGCTTCACCACATGTACTGCATGAGAGCAGGTACAGATCAAAATTTAATGCGGGAGTTCCTGGCACTCCCAAGAATCATTTAACATTCAATTCTCTGTATAAGTTTGTATACATATAAAGTGCACTCTAATGAGTCCACTCTCATCCTTATTACAACAATTTGTCAAGAGTTACTGGTGGGCCAGTTTCAGTTCTGATGTAATTGAAGTACGGAGTGCCCACTCTGTACAGGAGTTCAGAGAACTAAAGCTATTGAAACAAGGTAGTGTACGATTTCCCGAAAGCAAGCTTTCTCTATTCAGTCTTAGGCTTAATCTAAGGATTAGTGTGCACTAATCTGTGATCAAGTACTTAGCCTTGTCTCTCCAACTTAAAACAGGAATCAGAAGAAAGTCTTTGTAGCTGTAGTGCAGGGAGCCAAAGAGGAATTGCCACACTGGAAGCAAAGACAACAGAAGTGTCAATGGCGTCAGGATCACAGGAGCTACAGGAAGGTTTGGGCTGAAGTAGACTAGAGCACTGGAGGAATCAAGAGGTGAGTTCAGGAATAATGACTACTCAGGACAGGAATGAGGCCAAGCACCAACTCGAGTTTCTGGTGTGGTTTCAATACTCTATAGGTGTTGCTGACTGCTGAAAGGCACATGGCCCACATGAGAGACGGGAGAGAACACCTGTCAGCCTAATGGGTTTGACCTTTAATGCAAGCATTTGCAATCCATTAACATTAGCAGGTGGTGACAATAGGTGATGGAAGTTGGATCCAATAACCAGAACCGGGTGGAATCAATGAACATTAGCAGGCTGAGTCAACAGGTCATGGCAGTTGAAAACAATAAACAGAAGCAGATGGAATCAATTAATATTAGCAGGTGGAGTCAATAGGTCATGGCAGTTAGAACCAGTAAACAGGAAACACATGTCTATTCCTCACAAACTGAAAAACTAATTAAACAATGGTACCAGAATGTTCTAATGGGTTCATGTGCTCTGGGAAGGGGCCTGCCAAGGGGTTAAGTGTAGTAGGACGAGGGGGCTTGAGGGGTGTTTATCCTGGTATCGCAGGGAGCCTTGAAGTACCACAGGGGAAATACAACCCCTGTGCACCAGACTCACTGTACAGAGGGCGCAAGAGGGAGTCGTGACAGGGTAAATATGGGCTGGAAGTGGGAATGTAAGTGTGTAAGTGTGTATGTGTGGTGTGATAGATGAAACACCTGTGATTGGGTGAGCACCTATGATGGTGCATTTGAGCTAATATAGAGGAGTAAAATAATATAGTTCAAGTATGTAAACATGCAGGTGAGCTGTTATCAGGGTGCAAAGAGTTGTTTGCAGCAGCCTAGGGGTGTGGGAGTGAGGTTGGTAAGACATATTTATTTGTGTACACATATTTAGCATCATATACATTTTTTAAACATTCTAAACAATGTTCATCATATACACAAAACACCAAATAAATATCATTATATGTAGGACAGGCTGAACTTCAGAAAAGAAAGTCTTATCCGACTGAATGGTGAGTAAGTGTTCCTTAGAGCTTGTAAGCATTTCCTGCAAAACACCACCACGTTTGCATAGTCTTGGAATTTCTGATCCTGCTGTCTTTCCAAGTCAACGTTCTTGATTTCCCATGTGTGTCAAAATAGCCTTAGATTCTTGGAATCTAAGAAGTCTGAAGATGAGAGGGTTTTGAGCCCAGGATTGGTTTGGTTGGGACGCTAGGTGCCCTTTTGATGTTGAATGATCTCACAAATTTGGTTCCCATGGTTTGTGCTATCTATTGTTTGAGGAAGGGCAAACACAAGGAGGGTGGTTCTCACAACCTCCAGGCAGTCCAAATATTCAGCTGTTTCCTCTTCGATTTCTGTTCTCTAAGTCACATATGGTTCTGGGGAGTATGCTTACCTGCTTGGTGGGGGCCTGGGAGATCTTTTTGTCCTTGAGGTTCTCATCTGATCTGATTCTTGATTCCACCTCCCCTATACGTGTTGATAAGGGTTTAAAGTCATTCCCCATGCCAAAGATCTCAATTTGGAGGATGTTGGTTATAACTTTGATGACTTGTGCTAATTTTTGCAGAGAAAATAGGTTGTGTAGGATTAGGTCTATTTTGTTGTTAGCATCTAGGTCTTGTTTTGACTCAATGGGTAATACTCTTGCAGGTGTGTCTTGTTTGGCTCTTTTGAGGGGAGCCTTTTGTTCTTTGCCATCCTTATGGTCCTTCGCGTCTCTGTCCTTGGAGACTTTTTTTATCAACCATTGTGGAAATGGAAACTAGAAATGGGCTTGACCTAGTTTGGAAGGTCGTGGGTTATTTGTGTTGGCAAGCTCTAACACTGGTGTGCAAAGCTCTATTGGTTGGGATCCCTGTACTCACCATTCAATTGTAGTGTTTTGGTGCTCAAAGTGTGGGAATTTGGAACTCGAACTGGTGGTGGAGAAGCAGTTGTAGTCTTTAAGGCAATTAACTCTGTTTTACAGTGTTTCCTTTGATTAATATTTAGATCTAAGTTCTATGGAGAATGGCAACTTTTGAATTTTGAATTAAAGCTGTAATACAGAAATCACAGAATATGCAATTTCCAATTAAAATATTTAGTAATAACTTGAAGTAATGGTAAATATATTGAATACCACAACTTTTGATCTTCACGTTGGGTCTCCAGATTAAGTGTGGGTGTGGTAGGAACGCAAAGTAACATGCAGCACCACTTAAGTTACAGTACTGTATCTATGCCTGGATAAAGGATTCCTTAAGAAATCATCCTTAGTGCATTTTGAAAGGGTAGTATTCCAGTGGGTGTAATAATGTTGCACCTTATATTCTTTGAACCACAAGTTATTTATGACTTAATAGAAATACAATGCATTATAGAGCCTCCAATGTGAGTCCATGCAAAGCATTCTGTTGTAATTGAGCAGTAATTCCTGTATATTATATTCAAAGTCTTAGAATGCATTTTTTTTAAAAAGAGGTCTGGCGGCAGAAATAGTTGGGCTGCCAAAGGTGAGGATAAAGTGATGGATCATTCAGTTAGCCTCAAAGCTGCCGTTTCCCACAGGAATACTTTAATTTGAAAACATTCCTGAGGAGCATGCACAACACTTCCAACAGCAGATGAAACCCATTACAGGTTGCATCATAGGGCACATGTGAGCCAAATCCGAATCAATGACTGCGATCATTAAGGCTTGACTATGCACGGTATCTCTGATAATAACACCTTAAAGATCATGTGCAATTTGTTACCTCTTTTAACTTGTTTTTCTGTTCCCAAATGTTTTATCTCGCTGTTTCTTGCCAAACTTTTACTGCTTCCTGATGGGCTTTTTTGGACTTTTAAAAAGACGCCTTTTAGCTTGTTAGATAATGTAATATCTTCATTCTTTCAACCTGTAATAATGGTGTGAAAAGAGTAATGTTATTGTTTTGTAATAGCACTCATTTAGAACTTACTACATCTGATGAGGCATCTGATGAGGCACTGAAGCACACTACTTCATAGCCCAAAGATACTAGTTAAACCAGTGGTTATTATTATTGCCATATATTTGTTGATTAGTGAGTCACCCTGTGCTCTAAGGAAAATGAAGAAGTTCCTCCATTTTCAGGCAGTGATGTTGTCAGAAATGGGGTTTCTGGTTGGCTATGGTATGTACCTAAACCAGGCAGAACACACCACTCTAGTCAGACAAGTAAGTTACACACCAAAGATAACCTGTGCTCACTCTCTGGTGGCTTGGTGCAGAGCTGGCAGGCTTATAACCAGAAGCGATGTGTAAAGCGTTTGCACAACATACTCACACCAGTAGCACAATGAATGCACCAAAAAACAGACTTCACACAGAAGTATGTAAAAAACAATATTGTACATATAACAAGACCAAAACAACAGGTATCATAAATACTTTGTACCCTATGCATGAACCATAAATCCTTTTCACATTATCAATAAATCATGGTTACTTCGTGCGCAAGGTATGGGTCATAAGTACTATACACAAATCATGGATATTTCTCATACTAGGCATGAATCATAACTCTCCTGCACATGATGCCAGTTAGAGTAGGAACACAAAACACATCACCACAATATAACCAAATGGCATGAACGCACTGGGGCCCCTAATATCCTGGTTATGGTAATTGCTGTGGGCTCCTTTAGAAACAGTCCCAAGGCATAAAGTGCAAAAGCACAGGCACTCTTAGTACGGCCTTTATGGTTACGCTGAAACAGTCTATGGTGGTGGGAACTCTGTTGTTGTGTAAAACAAGGGCAGGCATTTCCTCTAAGCGCTGCATAAGTGGTACTGGTGTGGAGCAATTGATTTCTCCACGGAGGTGATCTCACGCCTCTCTGTGCTTTCCTCCAAGTAAGTGATGTCCGTGTGTTTCCTTCTCAGGAGAAGGGGGGAGCAGAACTGCAGCACCAAGTAGGGAGACTCTCTTAGTCCCCTCCGCGTTCAGTATGAACAAGTGCAGCCTTCTTTTCCCTCAAGCCAGACCGGTCTGTGCGGCATGAACTGGCATCCTCTGCGCCATGGGGGAATCACTCTCAGTATGTCCAAGGTAGGGGCTTTCCGTGGTGCTGCAGTGGCTCTCTAGCTTCAGAGAGTGCAGCATTAGGGGGAGCCGTAGAACACAGAGGCATGCCCTGTCCAGCACCACATCAGGGAGCGGCCTGCACACGTACTTCTTTGAAGAGCACTCAACCTGCCCTGAGTTCTACGGTGAGACGTTCCTCACATATTTCTCTCTCTATCAGCACTCAACACGTGCTACTGAACAGGGCTTTTACTTTCTGAACTCACGAGTCTCAAGACTGATGTAGAGGTGCTTCAGGGGAATCCCTCTGAGACCCTGAAACCCCCAAGAACAGCAGGGAGGGGAGCAATCCAGTGGAGAGCACCGGAGGGCATGAGAACAGAGACTAGGCGGCAGGCCAGCACAAAAACTTAATTTGCAAAGTGGCAGTTTCTCCAGCAGCCTAACAGATAGGAAGGCCAGCACAACAAAGCAAGTAGTCTCAATGGCAGTTCCACCTGACAGCACTGCAATATGCAGTTTGTAGAGCCAGGAGCGCCTGTTTACAAGTCCACGCAGTATAAAAAAACATGGGGTCAGAGCCCCTGTACTTATACTCAAAATGCCTGTGATCTAGGAGTGACTTCAAAGGAACCATTTCAAGTGTGCATCAAATCCCTTTGAATCCAGCCCTGGCTTCAGACATCAGTAGGGGGTAAATCAGCCCCTTGTGTGTGGGCAGGACACAATCTATACAAATGTAGAGTGTGAACACACTCTCCCTCCCCGGACCAGTAAGACTATCACTATGCAGATGAATGCAGATGTATCCCCTGTCACACCAAGCCAATCCTGTGTTGTGGCTGGCTGGAAAGCATGCACCAAATGTGGATGCCACCCAGCTCCAGATGTGCATTGGAGTCAGGCTGCAAATTACATACATTTATAAACACAGAAAAATGGCATTTGTAAAATAGTAATGTAAAATCCAACTACACCAGTAAGTAGGATTTCTCCTTACCATTCCAAATATACCAAACAATGAATGCTACTCCTTTCTGATAAGGAATTACCACTTAAGACTATAGAAGGAAATTCCCAATGATAACCTATGAGATGAGCAGCCCTTACAGTAGTGAAAAATAACATAGGCTGTTTGTCGCTACTAAGACAAATAAAACATAAGAGTACATGCCCTACCTTTTACACAGCTCCCTGCCCAGAGTGCTCCCTAGGGTCTACCTTAGGGGTCACCTATGTGTAATAAAAGGGGATTTTAGGGCTTGGCAAGTAGTTTTAAATGCCAAGTCAAGGTGGCAGTAAACTGCGTATGCAGGCCCTGGAATGGCAGACAGGCTTGAGTCGGGTTTAAAAAGCTACTTCTGTGGGAGGCACGATCAGTGCTGCAGACTCACTAGTAGCATTTAATTTACAGGCCCTGGGTATATAGTACACCAGATAAATCAAACATGACAAACAGGTGCAAACCAATTACACCATCTTTTAGGGGAGAGAGCACATGTACTTTAGCGCTGATTAACAGTGGTAAAGGTAAAGTGCCCGGAGTCTTAAAGCCAACAAAAAGAATGTCTGACAAAATAGCAGGAGGAAGGCAAAACGTTTGGGGTAACCCTGAAAAAAGGTACAGGTTCAACAGATTTATTAAGTTAATTGGAGTTATATGTAAGTATCAGAATGAGTTTATACAAGTGGAAAAAGAGACATGAGTACGTAGAGTGAAGACGATTAGAGATGTAGGATAGCAAGGAGAGGCTAAACAAAATGAGAAAATGTAATTTATGCAACCTGTTTGACTAGAAAAATTAGAAAGGTTTTACTAATGCTGAAATGGGTAACCAGGAGAGTTAATGATTTTTAATTAGGGTAGGGTAAACTCAGATTCACTTAGGCTTGCAGAGAATGGAGTGTAGGAGGTTTTGGAATATTGAAGTACAATGCAATTTGAGGAAATATAACGAGAAGAAGGAAAGGGCAGGGCCTGAGTCACAAAGGTAACATTAACTTTTTGAGTAATTTACACTTTAGGTAAGTTTACTACTTTTGGCTAATCACAAAATCTGAGTGTGTGTTACTGCTAAAAAAACAGAATTAAGTCCAGCACCACAAATGTACAACTTCTGATACTGCAACAACGTCCCATAAAAATAATGGAAGTAGGGAATTAAAATAAAATTGCATGGGAATAGTATTAAATAATATTTAAAAATTTAAAACAGTTCAACATATAAATAGATATAATTTAATGTTAACAAATGTAAAAATAATACATATTTATTATTTATTTATATCATATTATAATACTCTATTTTGAATTTAAAATTAATGTACCAGTATGTTTTATTCAAATATACCTACTTTAATTTTAATTCATCTATACACCAATTTTAATAATAAATAATGCATATATTTTTTTATTTTGTTGGGAATTTATTTCATTTCAGCAACATTATTTTAAAGTCACTAACTCAACCTTTACTTAATCCTCAGGGAACTTGGCACAAAGCTGTTAGGCTTAACAATATGTGAAGTATTTATGTAGTACTCAATATAAAACACAACACAAGAAAAATCCCAAACCAGTTTAGAAAAATAGGGAATAATTTGATAAATAAATTTCCACAAAAACAACAAACATACAATAAGTAGAATTTTCAAGGTTTGATTTAAAAAAAAGAGTGCCAAAAAAGACAAAGCACCAACTGTGGTTATCTGTGTGCTACATAAGGTCAAAGTCAAAACTTAAAGCCAACTGCGGTGGAGTATAAATCAGAAACAGGGATTAGGTTTGCCCCAGTACAAATTTAACATACTGACTTAGACACATTTTATGGGGAAAAATGGTTTTCAATGAGTCAACAGGGCAAGCTGCAAGCTGGATCCAAAGTGGAGCTCAGTGACAGCAGGCTGCTAAGAGCGGTGTGGTTGTCGACAACAGGGGGAATGGTCTAAGCAGGTGAAGTACGAAGGCCTCAACTTCAGCTGGTTGCTGCTAGGAGTCTGACCTGATGAAGCCCTCTATGTTCATATTTAGAAACCTTTCTGGAAGTCAGATCTCCTTCAACATGGCAAGCCAGCAAGCTACGCTATGAATTAGTTTGTTTTTGGGAACATCGGATGCCGTAGCGTTTCCAAGTATCAGCGAGGGTAGCTTTTTCTGGCACCATTTCTAGCTATTGGCCCATGTGGTTACATTTTGGTTTGTTAAATCTGAAAGATGGATTATAATCCGCACTTTGATGGTTGTCATTCAGAAAAAGAGATTATTCCAGCCTATTGATGCAACTTTGAGTGCAGCCCTGAGGAAGGTGGTTGAAATTATCTACATTTTGGCGGAATCCACCGAAACGCGGGTCAGCAAGTAAAATTAAGGCTGGGCGAATAATATCAAAGCAAATTTAATAAATTATATTTTGAGTACGTGGATATCATGGTCACAGTTGGCACTGTATACTACATCCAAATCCAACTGGAACGTATGGAAATGTGTTGAGATAATGGACGGTGGGGAACATCAAAGCTGGTACAGCAAATTAGTTTAGAATTATGAGGCCATCACTATAGAAGAGGATATAGGAGTTTATATTTTATTTCATTGAGACTTACGTTGGAGAACAATGCTGAAAGACTTCAATGAGCATACGATAATTTAAAGACTCCAATAAGTAAAACAGGTGGAGAACATTGAACTAGGAAGTCTCACTATTTGAATTTAAATTGGTTTGCAAGTATTGTATATTCATGCAGTATGTAAATGTTACGTTAGGTTGTGAAGTTGTTGTATCTGTTGACATGTGAATTGTGTGTCTTTTTCACGTCTTATGTTGAGGTTTTAATAGTTTTTTTGTAGCATTTTCAATAAAAATAACAACAAGAAAAAGGTATTTTTCTTTGGAAATATTTGTGTGTTTTCAGTTATGTAAAGTTGGTTCTATATATGACAAAAAAAAGAAGAAAGAGAGGCATTTTGCAGTAAGATTATATTTCACTCACTGGCACTCTCTTTTTATTGGCCTAGGGACCCCTTTATTTCGGAAGACAGCAAGCTGATGCCAACTGGTAATTTAACGTTCATGACTTTGGCTTTGAAGCAGTCCGTTATCTGATGGTTTCTCAGTTAGAAAGTTGGTAAAAAGTGTATATGCCCCCTCTTGCAGTTTGGAAGCAGGAGTACTATCTAAGACCAATGAAGGGCCGAAGACCTGGGGTACACCCATTGGGGGTTAGTGCCCACTCCAACATAGACCAGCAGCAGGATCCATGGTAAGTCCCGTTGGTACTGCTCAGAAGGGCAGTTGCATGAAAAAGGCATCTGGAAGCTTGTTGTGTCTGTCTAGCTCAAACAGGAGGTCAGCCAACTGAGCCTTCGAGTCACTTCTAGGGTTTGGGTTGAAGGCATACACGTCCAGTCATTCTTCAAGTTTCAGACAGTAGGGCATCCTTCTTCTGATCTTCACAGATCTTGGGGTGTTCTTGAGGAGGGTAATGGGGATGCTACATTTATGTCCAGTACTAGCCTATAAAAGGGGGAAGCTCTTAGCCACTCCCTAGCCAACTGAGTAACTGTTCCCATGGCTGACCCTACCTACTTTTGCAGCATGCCCTGTGTGCTTTATTGTAAGTTATTTCACAGTGCCCTCCTATATCTAAATCCAACATGGAAAATCTTTTCTTCTTCTGGTCAGAGCTCTCTTTGCCCACCCGGAGGTGTGGATATGATAGTGGGCAAGACCTCTCTTGTGGTCACTCCGGACCAACTCTGGGGCAGTTTTCCCTCCCAATGGGGTGGGAGCCAAGCTGACTAGCTAGAGAAAAGGGAGGCTGGCTTAGGTATAGCTACACATGCTATGGCAGGGTAGGCATTCTTTAAAACTAAGAAAGGGGTTGGGCATAGACTCCCAGGCAATTCTGTTCAAGAAAGGAAAACACCCTCCATACTCAAGCCCTTTTTCAATGCCTGGGAATAATCCATATCTAACCACAGGGGAGCCATCAGAAGTCATGTGTCATTGGACATTGGCAGAAAGTACCCCCCACCCCTTTTATTTAGGCAGGTAAATGACAACTTTCTAAAAGTGTCTTTTTCAAAATAGTAATATAAAATCTGAATGGACCATTATGCTAGATTTTAAATTCCTATTCAAATGTCATTGAACTATTTCCTTAGCTGCTCTCAAACTGAAATTAAGCACTGTATGATGTTATAGTTTAACCCCAGTGTTTTCATATGAGAGAGTCAACCTTGTCTCTGTAAAAAATGACTTAGGAGGTTTTTTGAAATCAGGACATGTACCTACTTTCTAAAGGCCACACACCCTGACCTATTGGCTTTTAGGTGCTGCCTTGGGGGTGACTCATGAGCATTAAAGCATTGCAAAGGAAATTTTAAGCCTGGCAAAAAAGTGTTTTTGTCAGGTTGTAATGTCAGTTTCAAACTGCCCACTCAGGTTGCAGTGGCAAGACTGGAGACAGGTTTTACAGTGCTACTTTAGTGAGCGGCACAATGAGTGCTGACCCCACTGACAGCATTTAATTTATAGGCCCGGTGTCACATGCTAGGTATTTATAAGTAAACTAAGGTGCCAGTTAGGTGTGTGCCAATATTACAATGTTTAAAAGGGAGAGCACAAGCACTTTACTGCTGGTTATCAGTAGTAAAGTGTGCAGAATCCTATTGCCAATAAAAACAGGTTTAGCAAAAGAAGACAAATATCTGGGGGATGGCGGTCACAGTCGTCTTGGACATCAAAAAGGCTTTCAACTCAGGGGAGTGAGGCTTCATGCAGGCAGTGCTGCAACGTGTTGGAGTGGGAGACATGTTTCTGCAATTGGTCAAGGTTCTCAAAACTCGGCTGGTGGCCAGGCTATGGCTGAATCGCCTAGTGACTCACCCAATCGTCATAGAGAGAAGAACGAGGCAGGGGTGCCCCCTGTCTCCTCTATTGTATGCACTGGTTGCTAAGTAGTTGGCTTGTGCACTGAGAGAATACCACTCACATAGAAGGCTCCGATTCTCATATTACACGCTCATAGTGTGTGCATGTGTGGATGACACCTTGCTACATGTTAGCAACCCAGAGCATAACTTGACACTTTTACTGAGGGAATTATTCAGGAACCATGCGGGACTCCGTGTAAACTGGGATAAGTAGGTGGTGTTCCCTCTTACCACCAGTACTGGGCCGATCACCGGAATACCCATTGCAGTGGACAGAGGACTCTGTTCATTAGCTGGGGATCAAGGTCCACACAGATCTGACAATAGTGCTGCAGGATAATTATGGTGCAATGCCTGGCTGAAGCAGTTGAGCACTGGATCAAACTAACCCTCTTCCTTGCTGGGAGAGTGGCAGTTATGAAGATAGTAGTGCTACCATAGTTCTTGTTCTTGTTTTTGAATATCCTGATTACCCTTACCCGTGTTATCTTTGATAGATTAAAAGCTCTCTTGTGTAGGCTGGCTTGGGTGGGAAAACAACCCAGAGTAGGCTGGTGGACTTTGACCCTCCAATGCGATATGGGGGGCCTTGGTACGCTGGACCTGGAAGCATATTACTAGGTTGCGCAAGCACAGTTTGCGCATTACTGGGTACATGGCCCCCTGGATCTGCCACATGTCCGGCTGGAACAAGGGATGGCCGTCCCTATCAAATTGCCTCGGTTCATGTTTCGACGTCCGAAGAGGGGGTATGGGATATTGGACTCGGTGAACACGACAGCATCAGCCTGGCAGAGGTTATTGGAGAAACAGGCGGGCTTCTTACTGTATCCGCCGGCTGTGCCTCTGGCTTGGTGTACTTGGTTCCCAATGATGCGGGAGCAGGGTGCTATCAAAGCGTTAAAAGATCCGGGCATTGTTACCATGGGAGACATGTTCGAGGATGGCCATCTTCGGGGCTGGGAGGAGTTGCAGCAAGGCAAGATGAACATTACACTTCTGATTAGGTTCTATTATTACAGGGCTTGCGGACTTGCTAGGGGATGATCTGCTAGATCCCCCTCCTGTCCGTGCCCTGACATCACTACTCCAGCATTCCACACCTGGGCATATCACATCGAGGCTGTATTCCTTCATGCAGGAAGCGCGCAGGTCGGAGGTGAACAGAGTTTGTTTGGCCTGGCAAAGGGAACTGGGAATCACAATAGACGATGCTCAAAGTGCATATTGTTGTCCGATAACTGAAACCATTTCCCTCAATGGCAGGCATAAACTCATACATTTCAAATATCTCAACCAGGTATACTACACCCTGTCTAGGTTGCATAGGTATGACCTCTGAGATAATGCACTGTGTTCAGAGGATGTAGCCGGATTTATACATAAGTCACAGAGTTGCCCTGGCATAAACATTTTTTGGCAAACTATTCTCAGTAAACTGAAGTTCAATTGTAGACAAATTGTTGAAGCCCAACCCTATGCTGCCATTGCTCGGATATGACAAGCAGGAACACCTGCGATTAGGCAGTTGATGGTCATATGGCTCCTACTTGCAAAAAGGAGGGTGGGTATGCACTCGGACAGGGGACCTTTGCCTACATTGGGGGAATGGATAAGGGATATGACATATTTGAATCTGCAGTTGGATACATGTGGCAAACTCCTCCCTACCTGCAGCACCCTCTGGATATTTGGCGTACATTCCAGACCTACTTGGCTGGGCTGAGGTTGGGGGAGCAGGGAGGGAGGGATTCTTCTTAATCAGGTGTGGGAAGTTTTGAAGTGTTTGGATTCCTGGTTCGAATTGGGGGATTTGCTACTCTCAAACTGCCCACTGAGGTGCTGCTAACAGGGTGGAGAGTACCTGTGTTCACCACGATATAGTCTGTTACCAACCACCTGTTCTCGTGTTGCAGTTGAGGAAGGGCTGCTTTACAAGGCCTGTTAGGAGCTTAAGATACGAATCACAACTGAGATGTTGGCCATTATTTTTATTTGTTGTCATTATAGGGGTGGTCCTCCACCCGGGATGTGGGTCGAAGGTGGTGTGGAGTGGGGAACGAGGTTGCTGCCAAGGTATACTGTTCATTGATGTATGAATGTTAGCAGTGTATGCATTACTATTACTATGTACTAAAAACCTAATTTAAAAAAAATCTGGGGGATCATGCAAAAGATAGTCATTTTCAACAGATATGTTTCAGCAGATCTTCTGCCATGGGAGTGCAGTAGGCATTCTAAAGATTAAATATCACAACCACAACTCGTTCCAGAGAGAACAAGAACTTAAAAGATGAATTTGTGGCCATCCACACCACTTCTTCATCTGGTATGCCCACACCATCCTTCTTGGTGACTTCACTTCCCCAGATGAGTCAAGCATGAAAGTGAAAGAAACAAAGAGATACCCTTCTTCCTCAAACTCATTGCAACAGTCAAGGTGTTACAGCATGTTAGTTACCCTACATACCCAGAGCCAAACTTAAGGCCTGATTTAGGTCTGGGCGGAGGGGAACACTCTGTCACAAATATGCCAGATATCCCGTCCAGCATATTATGATCCTATTACATCCTAGAAATCAAAGTATGATGGACGGGATATCTGTGACGCTTGCGATGGAGTATTCCACCCACCAAGTTCTAAATCAGTCTTTTCAGCCATAGTCTTTTCAACATCACCAACTATCCAATGCATTACTCCAATAAAAATGGATTGTACAGACAACCTTGTCATCCCCATCTCCCTGCTCATAATCCAATCCACACATGCATAGCGACCCAAAAAAAGAACAAGAAATCTTCAGATCATTCAAAGACATCTTAATCTACTACCTGAAGCTCACATGCCACTCGCATCCTGCCTCCTCTACAGCTGACACCAATACATTTCTAAATTGTTTTAATGCATTTTGGGAAAACCCACACTCCAACTAATATATGCAGATGCGGACTGAACCCTTAAGCATCTTGGTACTCTAAAGACCTCACAGAAAACAAATGCTCCATCCCCTGGCTCAAAGAAAAGTAGAACAGCAACCAAACTGGGAACAATCCCCCTCTACTAAAGTCCCTCATTATAACGTTGAGACTACTCATCAAAACAATAAAAGCCCACACTAAGCCAACATCATTATAAAGCTGCTAATAAAAGTGGAAAGCTCTTCAAGACCATGAAACAATGCATATACCCTCACCTGCCCCTCAAATCCCACACCCCATAAAGAAATACAATGAGCTCAACCTCTTCTTAGCAGAAACAAAATCACAAGAACCAACAGCACATCAACCACACCATACTGGCTTCTACTCTGGCATCAACACATTATGGGGGTCATTACGACCCCAGCGGTCGGTGGTATAGTGGAGGTATTACCGCCAACAGACTGGCAGTATCTACCTCCACAATTTTTTACATTGGCGGTTTGGCCAAAGCCAAACCACCAACGTACCGCACCGACTGCCACGGCGGTAATGACCGCCGGGCTGGAAACTTCAGGCTCCAGCCTGGCGGCCGTCACTAGGCTGCCCATGGCATTATGACCCTGCCCACCGCCATGGTTTCAGTGGTTTTGGTACTGCCACTGAAACGATGGCGGTAGGCACTATCAGTGCCAGGGAATTCCTTCCCTGGCACCGATAGGGGTCTCCCTGCCCCCCACCCTCTCCCCAGAATCCTCCCCCACCCTTCCACTCCCTTTCCCGACCCCCTGCACATTTACACACATACACACACATACATACACACACGCATACACACATTCACCCATGTATTCATACATTCATACACACTCACAGCAACACTCACGAACATACATCCAGGCACACATGCAATCTCATGACACAACATGCACGTACACTCACACCCACTCATGCACACATGCATTACACAGGCATGCACGCATTCTCACACAGTCACACCCCCCCCACTCACGCACACAACACTCCCAACCCCCCTCCCCTGTCAGAGAACCCGACTTACCTGCTGCAGGGGGTCCTCCGGCAGAAGACGGGACGTGGCGCTGCTGCCAGCAGCAGCATCCGCCAGCAAAACACTGCCAGGCTGTATCATGGAACATGATACGGTAGGCTGTGTTTTGCTGGCGTGGCATTGCTCTGCTGCAGGCAGCTGCGCCACTTTACCGCCGTCTGCCGCCATGACCATAGACAGAATTCCGCCAGCCTTCTGGCGGTATTCCGTCTACGGTCATAATGCCATGGATGGTCGGTAGCCACGGCGAAGGTATGTTGGTGGTCGTCGCCGTGGCGGTAGGCGGAATTGGCCGCCAAGGTCCTAATGAGGGCTTTGTGTCATCTCACAATTGTCATCCTTCAAAATACCTTTCCAACATACTCAACATCCTGTCAAAGTCACCTCCTATCGAGATTATACTAACCTTGTTCTTCAAGAATGCCCTCCCCATGCAACCCTCACTCAAGGCATCATCCCACAGGCTCAGGAGACAGGTTAGATCATCCTGTAAAAAAACTCACACTAGACCATGATCGCTCACCTACTTTTCATTGGCAACATCATCGAAAAAGCCTGCACAAAACTTCAATATCACATCAGCAACAACCACACATTGACTTCAGACCATGCTGCAGTGTTGAGACAGCTACACTACAAATTATAGACCATGCCACTCTGACCGCAGATAAAGGTGATCCCTCCTGCCTTCTTGCATTACTGATGTGTTCAGTCTGCCTTCAAGACTGTTGATTATTCTAACTTCATCTACATCCTGTAGTCTTGAATGTGACTCACAGGTCCCTCTCCTACTAATTCAACCAACATCAGTTTGTTCAAATGGACACCTTCAAGTCCCAGGTGGTCCCTCTAATCTGTGGGGTCTATCGTGCTTGTGTCTTACCTCTCATCATCTTCAACCTCTCACTCATAAAAACATCAACATCTACATTCAACAATAGATCAACAATACACATTTCTACTTGAAAGTATTCTCTGATCCAAACATCCATCTTCACCTGCACCTCATCCAGACCTGAATTTCAAGTACCTATCTCAAGCTGAATCCCACCATGACAAACTTCCCTTTGTTCACCAATAACTTCCTGAAATACTGATCTACAGATGAAAGACATGCATTATTATCACAAATCAAACTTGCAAGAAAATGTTCACAGTTAGCCCTGTGTATAAACATTTTACTAATGGTATCCCTCTCAGAATATCTCGAGCTCGGTTGCTCTCTTGATGTCTTTCTTTGCTTGACTTTTAAAAAAACTCACTAGCCTCTCAGTCAATGCAAAGAAATCAGTTGTGTTAATGTATCCTATTATTTTTACCTTAACACAACAGCTTAGCTTTTAGGACTAGGAAAAGGGATTCCCTGTTACAGATATGGGTCCTGGGCCTGGGATAACCAACAAACGCATATACAAAAACCCTCAGGCACCCTAAAAAATATCACAGACATCCTAAATAATGCTCCAAATAAAAGAAAAATATATGGTTACCGTGGGAGTTGACAATACATATGGATCTTATTTACAATTCAATAACAACATTAGAAATGTAATCAATCCAATTAAATTGAATACCAATAAATTTGATTAAAACCATATACAACTTGCAAGCTCATCACACCATGCACACCTCATCTTCTCTAGCCATACCTCTCCATTCTTAAAACCAAACATCGTATATATTATAAAAAAAACAAAAAATAAAAAACTTAATAATACTTTTGTGCCCAAAGTGCACTTCAATGTGTCACATTTACAGTATTGATATCTAATCCAATTATTCAATATAATTTATATTTTGGCTGAAAATCTTTCCATGTTAGCAAAGACTGAATATAATACAATACATATTGCAATACAAAGTGCAAACTTGTTTCCTTCCTTTATGATATTGATATTGCACTCTGAACAACAAATTCCAGAGTCGTGCCGCTGCTGCTCCTGAGACCCCACCCGCCTCCCCTCTGTGAAGTGCTTTTTCCACTGTCCCGCCTCCCAGCTGACTGGAACTCCCGCCTTCCTCCCCTTTTTAATGGCAGCACGCCAAAGGCAAACCCGTGCCCGTCCATGCCTCGATGGCGCCCAGCACCACGGACCCTGGTTCTCACCCTATCTGCCAGTTCGATGCCAGCACTCTACGTGCCCTCAACTCAGGAAGATCATCAGCCTGCCAACAAGCTGACCCCAGGAACACCCATGGACCTTTTTCTTGCTGTGCCTGCTCCAGCACCCTCTAGTACCCTCCAAGGACCACCCCATTATCCCGCACCAAGCTCGAACAGCCACCTCAAGGGCATACTCCTCAACACGCTCCCTCATCAAGCATGCGGTTGAAGTCTGGGGCCTCTTCAACTCAACTGCCCCAGACGTCACCTTCCTCATGGAGACTTGGATCACCCCCACTGCTACCCCAGACATCGTCATGGCCATCCCGGACAACTAAAGAATCATCCAAAGGACAGAGCCAACCGGCCTGGCAGAGGCATTGCCATAATCTACAAGAACAACCTCCGCCTGACTACCACCATCGAGTTGCAGCCTCAGTCAACTCATGAGCACCTACATTTCCAGATCCAGATGAACCCAAACACCTCCCTACGTGGCATCCTCATCTACAGGCCACCTGGACCACTACCCCAGTTCTGTGAAGACATCGCTGACCTCGTCGCCCCCCATCTCAACTTCCACCTTGATAAACACGATGACCCCAACACCTCAAACCTCCTGGACAACCTCACAACTCTCAGCCTCAAACAACTCACCAATGCTTCCACCCACAGAGCTGGACAGATTCACGACCTCGTTTTCTCAGCAGGGGACAATATCACCATCTCCCACACCTCTGAACACCATTGGACCGACCACAAGTGCATCCAATTAACCTTCATAAAGAACACTGCATGCCTCTACACCCCCTGTCCTGCCAGCAGATGCTGGGGCAAACTTAAGGAAGCACAGCTCACCAACGCTCTCCACTACTCCCTCCCATCAAACGCAGCAGACGCAAATTAACCCGCAAGCAACCCACACCGCTGGCTCTCAAACTGCGGCAACAATGTAGCTCCCCTAAGGAAAACAGCAGGGAATCGACAGAGCAAAACACCCAAGTGGTTTATGACAGACCTAGGAATCCAAGTGCTCCAGCAGACGAATGGAACATAAATGGTGGATCAGCAAATCAACCGAAGATCCCACATCCTACAAAAATGCAGTCACTACGCAGCACCAGAACATCAGAGCCACCAAAAAAGGCCGCCTTTCAAGCACGCCTCAACATCAGTGCTCACAACAGCAAAGAGTTCTTCACCATCGTCAAAGGGTTCACAAACCCCGGGACAGACACCTCATCCATCCTTCCCTCCCAAGACTTCTGCAACAACCTCGCCACCTTCTTCCACCAAAAGATCCAGGACATCTACGTAGGCTTCAGGAACCAAATCCCGCCAGCACCGCTGACCACCACGGACCTAGCACCTCACCAGATACTCAACTCCTGGACCCCCATCACCATAGAGGACACCCAAAGGCTGATGAGCTCCATCCAGTCAGGAGCACCCTCAGATCTAAGCCCTCATCATATCCTCAACATGGCCAGAGCCACTACAGCACCGGAGCTCTGCCGAACCATCAACCAATCCTTCAAGACAGCCACATTCTCCTCAGACTGGAAAGATGCCGAAATCAGCCTGCTACACAAGAAACCCACCACCAACCCTAGGGAGCTGAAGAACTACAGACCCATCACTCTTTTCCCTTTCCCAGCCAAGGTAACAGAGAAATCCGTCAACTAGAAACCCACTGAATTCCTAAAGACACACCGTATTCTAAACCCATCCCAGTCCAGATTCAGATGCAACCACAGCATCGAAACCGCACTCTTAGCAGCCACCGACAACATACACATCATACTGGAACATAGAGGCACGGCCGCACTCATCCTCCTCGACCTCTCCACCTCATTTGACATCTTCTCTCACTCCACCCTCTGCGACAGATTGCACGACACCGGCAGCCGAGAGAAAGCCCTGGACTGGATCAGATCCTTCCTCACCGGAAGAACACAGAGGGTCAGACTACCACCGTTTATCTCAGAACCTAAAGACACTTGCTGCAGAGTGCCCCAAGGATCTTCACTCATCCTGAAGCTTTTCAACATCTACATGGCCCCGCTTGCCAAGATCAGCAAACAACACGAGCTAAACGTAGTCTCCTGTGACGACAACACCCAACTGATCCTCTCCCTGCCGAGGACTCTGCTCAAGTCAAGAGGAATTTCCACAACGGGATGAGAACAGTCACAGCCTGGATGGAGGCCAGCTGCCTCAAGCTGAACTCAGACAAGAAAGAGATCCTCGTGGTTGGCTTCACCCCTTCTGCCTCGAACAACTCCTGGTAGCCCACCGCTCTGGGTAATGCCCTTGCCCCCACTGACCATGCGTGCAACCTGGGCCTCAGCCTAGACTCCTCTCTATCGATCACCAGCCAAGTCAATGCTGTCTCTTAGTCATGCTTCCAAATCCTCTGACTCCTGCGGAAGATTTTCAAATAGATTCCCCCCAATATTTCAACCTTAGACCAGATGAGCCTCTGCCAGGTCGCAATCAGCCACTGAAAAAAACAACAATCCATATATTGAAAGGCCAACCCTACCTTCAACAATAGTGTATCTAACTTCCAGATAGCATATTCTCTAGCCTTCTAACTAGCTTCACCCCCTTTAATTAGCTTGACTTGAAATGTCCACTGCTGGCAACAAATGTCTATAGAAAACCACTCTACACAGCTCACAAGAGGCAACCATAACTGTGAATGTGAAAAAACAAAACAAAACCTCAAATCTCAATACATTAACTATTGATAGTGAGTGTTCGTGCACACTCCCTTGCCTTCTAGTTAGTATACAGTCTCATGGTCTGCTTAATACACTTTTTCTTCCTTCAAAGGACAGAATACAGACCCTACACTTCACCTATAGGCTAAATCTGTACGCATTCACATATGTACTGCATAGTTAAAACTCCTCACGGTGTTCTTCTGCATGTCCAAACTGCTTATGTTATCTAAACCTTAATTCTTATTGCCCCACATTAATAAACCCCTTAATCCAAATGCGTGAAATTAGACACCATGGGCGGGGCGTACAAAGGGTTCAAAACCTCTCATTCCCTCTTAGGTTATCTTGAATTTGTTAGCAACGAACTCACCAACATGATATAATATCAGATCAGATGTAAACTCACAACTTCACTCAAACTGCACAATTATATACGGGCAAGGCCAATCTATCATGATTTGCCTGTGTACAATACAATCGTAACACAACTCACTATTCAAAATAATAATAATATATTTGGTACCCCTACTACACCATACATTTGCTTGTGTGCCATCATGACCTAGTCAGCCACAAACTAGTTTTTAGTGAAATATCATATAAATGCTGATGCAAACACAGTGGGTGCCTGACTCAAACTACAAAATTGCCTACAAGGTAGAACTTCAACTCTCCACCCCACATCCTTGCACTAAATCCCTCAGCGTAAGAGTATGTACAGTACAATCATATTCAGACTCACCCATCAGGTTGATGTTTTGCATGTCATGGGCGCGGTAAGGAAAACCATCAAGTGTCTCCTCCCGGTGTAGGCTATCTTAGCCTAGTGAATACAGACGGCTAACTTGTGTAATATACAATAAAGCAAAACTGCTCCATATTTAACCTCAAGGCCTGTGTGAAATCTCTATCCCTCACTAGTTACCTGTCCACGGTATTATAATAATGTATACATTACAGTGAAGACAGTTAATAATGTAATAATCTTTTACCTCTGTGAATAGAAGGGCGGTTGTTGAGGACCCGGAAACTGTAATAGCCACCCCCGAAAACGCATACGCCAAAAGTTTCTATACACATTATTATTTATATATTATATATATATCGACTAAATATGAGGGTGACAATAGAGAAAACCACATACCTCTAAAAATAGATGGTATGTGTGAAATAACTCATCATTGTCAGCAGGTAAACTAGCAAGTATGCTCTCCAGGATTGTTCCAATCATGAACCTAGATATTGCCAATCGAGTGAGGATATGGTAATACAGGGAATAGGTGCTTCCCTCTTCTTGAAAGCCCTTGATAACATGCCCAAAGGGAAATTCATTATTTAACCTCTTTTAAGTATATCTGATCATGACCCCAGATACCAAGCCATGGTAATCCAGGGGATAAAACATTCCCACTTCATTAATAGAACATGATAGCATTCTCCCAGGGAAGTTCGTTATTTAAACCTCTTGTGTGTGTATCTAAGGTATGTATTCACCAAACCTCCTTCTTTTTCCTTACATGAGTCATGCCCATGCCTCCTTTACATACTATTTTTTTTCCAATACCAGCCATCTAAGCTCATCCATCTTGTGGCCTCTCTCCAACCAGTGGTTCAATAAAGGGGCATTTATTTTACCTGTTTAATAGCTGATCGATGCTCTGTGATTCTAGTGGCGATACTCTGACTTGTCTCTCCAACATAGCCTAGCCCACATGGACAAACCACTAAGTAAATGACATTATTGGTTTTGCAATTAGTTAACGACTTCAAATATACAGTATATCCATTAATAGTAAAGGACCTTCCTTCAATCACCCCATCACAAGCCTTGCATTGTGAACATGTGTAGTTTCCTCGAACTGGAGCTTTCACATCAATAGTTTTTTTTAAATAAATGTACCCCACATAGGTAAACATGATCTAACTAAAGTATCCCTCAAAATCCTATTTTGCCTCTGTGCGAATAACGGTTTGGGGATAGTACCAACTTGGTCTGACATACTGTTCAAAATATGCCAAGTAGCATTAACTATTTGGTTGAATTTTCATTGAACAAGGAATGTCTAGTGATGCACACTAGTTTAAATTCCTTTTGTCATGGATGGCTATTTAAGAGATGATCACTAGTCTATGTGGATACCCTTGAATGAGAAATTGTTCCATCATAGCTGTGGCCTTTTCATCATAATCTGAAAGGTTAGTGCAGTTCCGCCTTAATCTCAAAAATTGACTATAGGTAATGAATGCTCTGTTTCTGATTTCTAACTTGATAACTACTAAAATGCAGACGAGTATTCCACGCTATGGGTTTTACAAATAGATCTACTTCCAGTTTGCCCTTGCTATAGTGTATCAAGATGTCTAAAATCTCAAATGCATTAGAACTGCTAATGGCCGTGAACCTCAAATTGGGGTCACATAGATTCAGCTATGTAGTAAACTCCTTCAGTGCTTCTGGTTCTCCAACCCAGATGAAAAAAATATTGTCGATATAACGTGACCAATGGGTCACTGGTTAAAACAATGGGGCAATTTCATTATGAATATATTTATTTTCAAAAGCACTCATATAAGTATTCGCTACACTGGGCGCAGAAGATGCGCCTGTTCTGACTCCCTTGGTTTGCTGATACAGCTGACCCCCCAATTCAAAGGTATTCTCTCTTAACACTATCTTAAGACATTACAAAATGAATATTTGGGGAGCCTGCTCCTCTAGATGTTGTCCCATAAAATGGTGTACTGCCCCAATTGCGGATTCTTGGAGAATATTACTATAGAGGGCCTCAATGTCTAATGTAACCAAAAACTCTCTTTGTGAGTTAAATAAGCCCCTCCACTGTTATCCTTTCTTCTAAGTGGTTAATCTTTCTTATTTATCCCACCTTCTCCTTTGTCTACTCCTATGGAGCACGCACCCAAAACTTTTATACTTCCACTTCTCCCATATAACATCTGTGTTAGGATCTATTTTTCTTTTTTGTTCCAAGTGCTTTTTGAGCTGGAGGCTGCATTATCTCTTTCAAGCTTGTTGTCCATCCCCTGCCTGCCTGCAGGGTAACTTAATTTTAATTATATTCATAAATCACTTCATCTGCCCGTGCCGTTCCCCCATCCCGAACACCTCCCACAGGTTGCTGCTGGCATTTTATTACATCTTAAATCTCCCCATACCCTCCCCTCTCCCCCAACCAACTCCTGCCTCTCCCTGTTTTAAGTAGGCTGAACCTGAGTTCCTAGCCACTTTCGAGGATGCACAGAGAACAAGGCACAGAGCAGAACTTTATATTTTCTAATCCTTGTTATTATTATTTTTTGGGGTCACTAGATAAAGAGCGGCAGGGAAGCAGCATCTTTGGTGTTTTAGAGTGCCGAGCGCCATCAGGCATGTACACAATAGGGAGGTTTATAACATTTAGGGCCTTATTTATACTTTCTTAGTACCGTATTTGCGTATTTTTTTTTCCCAAAATGGCGCAAACGTACAAAATTCCATTGTATTTTGTAAGTTTGAACCGCTTTCAAAAAATGACGCAAATGCGGTGCTAAAAATGCATAAATCAGGCCCTAAATTAGATCTGTCGGCGAGCGCTCAGTTGCACTGTGGGCACTAGAAGGGCTTCTCTCCTCCAGGAAGGAAGATATTGAGGTTAGATAAATAAACAATGCTTCTAAATAAGATGGTTTTCAATTCAATTTCAATGTTATTTGTTGTGTTTTTCTTTTTGTTCTTTGCTCTGACGTTATTGCTTGCTTTATTCTCGATGCTTGCTCCTCCTTTTGTGGCTGTTCAGCCATCCCTAACTACCTCCCTCTATGTGATTCTTGCCCTATCTACAATGCTCGATCCGGCACAGGAATCAACATTAGAAATCCACCCAGCGTACACACAGCAGAAGAACAGTCTTAGAAGGGAGTGCGGGTACATTAATTGTTGGAGTATTGCCGGTGAACATTTTAAGAGGCTTATTTTGGGGGAGAAAATGTGGAGGCACTTTATAGTACAGACTCGAGGTGTCTTCTTCCCATGCTGCAGTCATGTAGGATGCCATTTTCAGCACCAGTCAGACTCGTGGCTTGCAGAGAAGCTGCCTGTAGATAGAGTGTGCAGTCCAAAAGTTAAAGGAGTCTGACTGGAAATGGTGTCCTGCATGACTGCAGTGTGGGAAGCAGACACCTCAAGTTTGTTCAAGGTCTTCCATTTAAAAAGCCAAATGGCTTGGAGCTTCAATAATCTGTAAAATCCGACTTCTGCAGATAAATTGCAGCCACTTCAGCAGAACGCAGATTTCCGTCATTCCTGAAGCATTTTGAAATCTGATAGCTATAATTTATCCTGGGATAAGCATCGCTAAGCTGGTGGGCAAGATATGTTTTCTAGCGCTTTGATGATATAGCTGTTGAGCACACACACTCTCGTTAAAGCACGCTGCACTCATGCAGGGTGCCATTTCAACAGATGGAATAAATGTCCACTCTGAGAGATTTTGTATTTACGTTTGTATGTGTTCACTAATAATATAAAGAGTTGCCCCTGCACATGCTCATTGCTATTATTATACCCGGAGTTAAAAAGTAAGCTGCATGTCTAGGCCGTGCACAGGGCTGTCAGTAAGCTGTGCTTGACGCTCTCTATAAAGCTGCCTGAGAGCTGCATACTTCGCGAGTACAGGCTGTAGAAGAGGCTGTCACTAAGCTTTCTCTTAGTTTGATATTAAAGCTGTGGTTGTGATCTGAATTGTTTTCTTTTTGCTGCACTGTGACTTTCAAAGTTACATATTTCATGTGTTTGCCATCCCCATAAAAGGCCATGTACTGTAGGACGCCCCCATTGACGGCAAACACATACTGTTAGAAATGGGGCATTTGGTTGGCAGTCAGGTTACCCCCGTCCAAGCAAGGACCCTCACTCTAGTCAGGGTAAGTCACACACGATCCAAATTATCCTTTGCCCACCCTCTGGTAGCTTGGCACTGAGCAGTCAGGCTTAACTTAGAAAGCAATGTGTAAAGTATTTGTGCAATAAATCATGAAATAACACAGTAGAACACCACAAAAATACACCACACAGTGTTTAGAAAAATATATAATATTTGTCTGATAAGATGCAGGTCAAAACAATCAAGATTCATTAAGTATATGTTAAGATATCACTGTAAAAATGATATAAAGTGTCTTTAGTCCTTTAAAAATCACTATGTGTCTCTTGCAAGCACAAAGTACCTGGTTTGTGTTCAAATTCTCTGCAAGGGACCAAATAGGAGATGTGTGGAAAACGGGGAGGTGTGCGTTGATTTTTCCGGCGCACACAGACGATGCGTCGTTGAGTTTTCACGCAGTGCCGGCTTTGCATCGATTTCGGTGTGTAGACTGGGATCTTCTTCGGGTTGCGGGGTTTTCGGATGCCCCGGGGATGATGCGTTGAAATCCTGGGTGGGCAGGACGAAGTCACAGGGGCTGCGTCGATCCGGTGGGTACTGCGTGGAAATTTCTGCAGCACGGCAGGCACTGCATGGATTCCTCTCAGAAAGTGAGTCTGCATCTTTCCGGCTCAGATTTGCGTCGATCCAGTGGGCCGTGCATCGAATTTCCGGTCGCAACGATGGCGCTGCGTCAATCTTCTCCTTGCGAATTAGGGCTGCGTCATTCCGGTTCGGCATACAGTGATTTTCTCACCTCGATGCAGGCTGTGTGTCGTTTCTTGCAGGCTGTGCATTGATTTTCGCTGCACAAGGAGTTATTTTGCAGGAATTAAGTCTTTTTGGTCCTGAGACTTCAGGGAACAGGAGACAAGCTCTATCCAAGCCCTTAGAGAGCACTTCTCAGCACAGCCAGAGAGCACCAAGGCAGGAGGGCAACAGCAAGGCAGCATTCCTTCTTAGAAAAGCTGTTCAGGTGAGTCCTTTGGGCAGCCAGGCAGTTCTTCTTGGCAGGTTGCAGGTTCTGGTTCAGGGTTACTTCTCCAGGAAGTGTTTGAGTTGGTAAGGCCAGAGACCCTGTTTAAATACCTAAATGTGCCTTTGAAGTAGGGGAGACTTCAAAGAGTGGATTAGAAGTGCACAAGGTCCCCTTTCAGTCCCATCCTGTCTGCCAGGGTCCCAGTAGGCGGTGTAGCAGTCCTTGGTGTGAGGGTGGGCTACTGTCCTTTGACATGTAAGTGTCAGGCTCTCCACCCTCCCAGCCCAGGAAGACCCATTCAATATGCAGATGTGTCCAAGTGTGACTGAGCATCATGTGTTTGGGGTTGTCTGAGTGAATGCACATGGGAGCTGTCAACTAAACCTAGCCAGACGTGGACTGTAAGGCACAGAAGGATTTAAGTTCAGAGAAATGCCCACTTTCTAAAAGTAGCATTTCTAAAATAGTAATATAAAATCGAACTCCACCAGTAAGCAGGATTTTCCATTACCATTCTGGCCATACTAAATATGACTTGCTTACCCCTTTCTGATCAGAAGCTACTACTCAAACAGTGTATGAGGGTAGCCCTAATGTTAGCTTATGAAAGGGGCAGGCCTGACAGCAGTGTAAAAACGAATTCAGGAGTTTTACACTCTCAGGACACGTAAACCACACATGTACATGCCCTTCCCTTTACCTACATTGCACTCTGCCCTATGGGCTACCTAGGGCCTACCTTAGGGGTGCCTTATATGTGGAAAAAGGGGAGTATAAGGCTTGGCAAGTACTTTTAAATGCCAAGTCAAAGTGACAGTGAAACTACATACACAGGCCCAGCAATGGCAGGCCTGAGACATGGTTAGGGGGCTACCTATGTGGGTGGCACAACCAGTGCTGCAGCCCTCTAGTAGCATTTAATTTACAGGCCCTGGGCACATGTAGTGCACTTGACTAGGGACTTACAAGTAAATAAAAAAAGCCATTTGGGTATGAGACAATGTCACCATGTTTTAAGGAGAGAGCATATGCACTTTAGCACTGATTAGCAGTAGTAAAGTGTGCAGAGTCCTAAAGCCAGCACAAATGAGGTCAGAAAAATAGGAGGAGGAAGGCAAAATGTTTGGGGGTGACCTTGCAGAAAGGCCATTTCCAACACATACCAAAAGTGTTTTTGAGATGTACATTGAATTGCAGAAGGTTAACGTAATTGGTGCTTTACTGCTTTGGCAATTGTCCTTATTGGCTGACTTTGCATTTTTATAGGACACGGTTTTCTTTTCAAACATTTGAACTTTAAACTTCTGAGCATGACAGACACAAGTTCATGAGTTCACTGCATCTTGTATCTCTGCATACAAATTGCATTTTATTTGGAAGTGTCTCGTTTATGGAAACCCAGATTATTAGTAAAGCTGTGTCTCTCAACCGTCACTGTGTTTTAGTGTCACTGCTATATTTCAATTAAAGGGTAATTACAAATTGGCAGTCACACACTGCCTCCTAGAACTAAACGGTATTAATGAAAAGCGTGTTGCTCTGGATCAGTTCTTATAAAGCATATAAAGTGTACAGAAAGTGGTAATCAAAGTTTGAACTTTTGTTGGCATCTTTTAATTGTGTTATTTAATCCTCGTTGGTTGTTGTTGTCAGGGCACTGCAGAGCCAGCCAATCAGCATAATTTCAGTCAACGCCACACAGTTTCATTCCACAATTCAACTCCATACATTTACATTCAACAACAATAATTCCAGACCAAACCACAAAATTCAACTCAACATCACACATACATCCAATCCACACCACAGAATTCCACATCATGCCACAAGAATTAAACTCCACTACATACCACATCACAACACAAACTACCATTCCACGTAATTACACTCTGCGACACATAATCCCATGACACATAATTCCAGGACACTCAATGCCACATTATTACTGACCACATAATTCTACTGCACACAATGCCACTACACAGATCCACTCCACATCACACAATTCCATAACTAACAATTCCAATCTAGCCCACACAATTTGACTCCACATCCACTCTACTCCATAACACATGGGTAAATACCATTGCCATTTACAACACCAATAGGTCTAACTCTCGCAAAGGTGAGACCTATTGGCTTTGCCAATGCTTGTTTGTATCATTGAGGCTAGTTAAAAGGCTAGAGAATAAACTATTGTGAAAGTTAGCTACAGTATTGTTTGAGGGTAGGGCTGGCATTTTAATATATGGATTGGTATTTTTCTCAGTGGCTGATTGCAACCTGGCTGAGGCTCACTTGGTCTAAAGTTGGAATTGACCAGGCCTGGTTGAGGGGGAAAGAAGTTGTATCAATTGCAATAATATGGAAACTGCCTACCAGGTGAGTACTGAATCTGTTATAAGTAGGCCTGAATGCAGTGCTTAATTTGTGATTGTTGTTCCCGGTGCTGAGCACCGGCACTTATTTTTAAGGGCCGGGGCTTATTCTTCTGTCTCAAGCATTTGCTGTGAGCAAACAACACATATGGGAAAGACGGAGGAAGGGGAAAACGAAAAAGCGTCACAAAGGGAGAAAGTACAAAGCTGCAAGAGTGAGCTGAAGGGGCAGGCAGTGGCTTTACATGGATTGAAGAGGCCCGAGATGGCTTCAGGACTACGCCACCTCAGGATTCTGTGTCCACACATTTATTTGCGGCGGCCGCGTGTTTAAGAGGAGGGCTTTGAGTACCAGCACCTTTTTCTGTACAAATTAAGCACTACCTGAATGAGCACCCATTTTTGAATGTGCTAAGTAGGGTTTATTTCAGGGATTTCATGAATATATTTTTCTTTTAGAACAAGGAATGTTTAAGGCAGAAACCTCAGAAGGATCATAGGTGGATTAATTTACAGCAGGCATCTTTGTGGGGGCTCTCCTTAATATAAGGGCACAAACGTATGACTGATGTACACTGATTGAGGTGTCCATAGAGCATGATTGATGACATGAGTGTTGTACGATTAGCATGCATATACATGATTTGCAAGGACTTGTGATGTAACCCATTGGGGAGATTAAATTAAGAGATGGATTGTTTGTTGACTCTAGGACCAGCCTTTGAAGGTTACATGTGCATGTCGATGTTTAACTTCACTCGTACAGTGGTGCTATGATATGTAGAGTGGTACACTACCTTCTGGTTTTTACAAGATTTACAATTTGTTCATCTGTATGGCATGTGAGGTAGTTGTGTTTCAATTTTAGATGTGATACATACAAAAGATATACAGTGGAATTTATTATGATAAGAAGTGGTAATCCCTGAGGAAGGCATCTTTGCCGAAACGCGCATTGAAGAATGAAGCCACTATTTTACCCTGGATTTTGTTGTGCAGACTGTGCAATATAAATATTGTAAAGGATGGAATCGAGTTTGCACTCTGTATTGCAATATGTATTGTATTATATTCAGTCTTTGTTAATATGGAAATATTTTTAGCTAAAATATAAATAATATTGAATAATTGGATGACACATCAATATTGTAAGTGTGACACATTGAAGTGCACTTTGGGCGTAAAAGTATTGCTAAGTACTTTGGCCGTGATTTAAGAAAAGTGGCGCAGTACCCAGTGGAGCGCCACTTTTCTTGCACCCCTTAGCACCCCCCCTAATGCCACCATGTGTACGCTGTATCTAAGATACGTTGCACCATGGCAGTAATTAGGGGAACTAGCATCAACATTTTTGATGCTAGTTCGGAACTTTGCAGGATTAGCGTTAAAAATGTTGACGCTGAGCCTGCAAAGCCCATTGAGGCATGCCTCCGTTTAATGCCAGCTCTGAGCAGGCGTTAAAAGGGCTAAAATAAATGACTCTAAGAAATCTCTTAGATTTCTTTGCACCATTTTTCGTCCCACCCTAACGAGGGAACGCCAACTTTGCAAACATTATGCCTGGCAAAGGCATAATGTAGCGCAAAGGGTTACAAAGTAGCGGAATGATGCATTGCGCCACTTCGTAAGTTTGTCACAGCAATTTTGGTCTCATTGGACCACATTAGCATAAAAAAATGATGTTATTGTGGCAGAAGGAGGTGTTAGACGCTCTTAAATCAGCGCCTTTATTTTTTGTTTTTTCATAGTATATACAATGTTGGTTTTTAAGAATTGAGAGGTATGTCTGAAGAGAATGAGATGTGCATGGTGTGATGAGCTAGTAAGTTGTGTGTGTTTTCAATTAAATTTACTGGTATTCAAGTTAATTAGCTTGATCATATTTATAATACTGTTATTGAATTATAAATAAAATTGAGATGTAATGCCAACTCCCACAGTAGCCATGCAATCTTTTTCCAATTTAGAGCATCATTTTGGATGCCTGAGATATTTTTTAGGGTGCCTAGGGATTTTTGTGTATGTATTTGCTCTTAGGATGCCCATCAATATTCATATATTTTTCTTTTCCAGGATGCTCTCATCACATAATTTACAAATACAGTAGTATCACTTTAGTTCTTTCAGAGAAGTGACTTCTAATAAGCATTACAAATGTTACACCACTGGCCACCTTTTTGCCATCCTCGGCGACTCATCCACGTCTTTGCTTGCATTACATAATTACCCCAGCATTTCTCAACCTCGTTCCTCGGCCGCATACTTGTTTCATGGACTGAAAAAGAAAAGCAGAATCAAAGACATATAAACACCTCAAAGGTGGTAAGCACGCTAGCGCTCGCCAGCTTGACATCTGTATTCAAAAGCCTTCTCAGTTTTGTAATTCTGGCAAGCTTTCAATTCTCAACTGGCACCTATTTTAGTGATACGCTCTGCAGCTAAATAGAGACATAAATTGTGACATTCTGAGTTGTGGCCCTAATACAATGATTTACTGACATTGTATAGATATACATAATTGCTCATCTATTGCATGCAATATATTCTAAAAGGGTTTTGGCAAGGCTTTAATTGCCATGAATGAATGTCTACATGTTTGCTTATAAGTGTAGCATAACATGTGACTGGTGAGCGAATCCAGCTTACCTGGTTACTTTATCCTGGTTCCCCAGACGCTGAAAGTTTCATCTTGCTTTACCCTAAGGAGAAATAGAGCACATGTATACGTTTTATTTATGTTTGTGGTAATCTATTTTTATTTCGTAGATGATATTGATACATAGGAACATGGCCCTGTCTGTATATCTTGAGGTATGTACCTTGTTTCGTGTTAGCATAATACATGTATGATAATCATATTTGTTATAGATACACTAACACTATGTTACCTGTAGGTTGTCCAGCTCCAGGGTTTCTTGTTCCTTCTTATCCTTGCCTTAGGCGTTTCCTGCCAATCTTCAGATAGACGGGGAAAGGGGAGGAACCAGGTATAGCCATTACTACACAGGGTCCTACTTGGGCGATAAATGCATTTTGCTACACTAACCTTACATCTCGTCCTCTAGGAAGTGACATCCAGTGTGTTCCAGGCAGCAGTCATCCCAGGAAGGTCCCAGGATCTGAAGACATGTCTTGTCTCTCGCACTGCCCTTGTGACCATTGGACTTCAGTTACCTTAATTATTCATAATGTAGATGGGCAACTTTATCCTACTGGGGGAGTTGGGAATTAGCATCTTGTGTCTGGCTCACTCCTGTAGGAACATTCGGTGAGTGCATGATAAAATGTATTTTCTGCTTTTGTTACCAGCCGGCTACAGCACAGACCTTTGGATACTGTAGTGGTATCAAATTTCATAGAACTGTAACTCTGTCTGTAACAATCATTGTTCGCATCTGTTAATAAGTCACTGAACTGTTTTGTCTGTTCTTTTGTAGGTCCATTGGTGTTGAAGACATCACAACTCTTCGCCTTCTGAGCTTGAGGACTTCAGATAGGATGCTGTGTCCAAGCCCCTGCATTAAAGTGCACCATCCTCCAATGGCATGAACACCCTGTGGCTCTACATCCCTGTGGATTTTGTTTGCCACTGCACTATTGCCTGCCATGAATGTGCCACAGCAATGTTGCCTGCACCAGAATGTTTCAGGCAGGGTACAAAATCACTATAGCCATGAGAATCTCCCCAACTCTGCTCTAATTTAGGAAGTAGTTGAAGACACACCTAAAAAAATCTGCATCACAACAAACTCATTATCTCGGTTCTCAGAACCTAGTTTCCCTTCCAATCACAAGTTATCAGTAGTGTTGCCAATGGGCTTCCATTCACCAAAATTCCATGGGTGGAGGGAGTGACATCAAATACCCTTTGACCCCAATGAAATCACACGCAGTAACTTCATATGAACCTGACCATGATTTTTTCAGGAAGGCATGCCAATTGATGTGACATCACAGAAATTGAGGATTTGTGTTGGATGGTATCGCAAAGTTGAGCTATCCGCTGCCTTGAATTATTTTGGCACAAGGGGGTGTCCCATCGATGGTTCATGGGGTTCCCATGCAATCACCCTTTAGTTTGACATAAATTCCTTCCTACAAACCTCGGTAGACAGTAATTTGTGCCGAAATCGTATGCCACCTAGAGGCAGGCATAACATTTCTTTTCACTTTTCCACCTTTGCGCCTGCGCTGCAATGTACAGCTCACATGCAAAGTAGCAAGCACCTTAAAGCATTGTTTGGGTCCTGGAGGAAACCCCTTCCAGTACTAAACCTACTCTAGCACTAGGGTATGTACATTGGCGGATGGCTGCTCGAAGTGCGTCAGCATATGGGGAAATAAATAAATATGCCATACCTTATTATTTCCCACCACATAACGTCTGCACCCCAACCACACGAGGACTTTTACTCACACAGAAACGAGTATAAAGCTCTATGTGAAAGAATCCTTTTACCAGTGCAAATCCGATTTTTTCAAAATTGCAATATTGTTTTCCACTCATCAAAAAGTTAACTACAAGGTTGCTGAGTGCAAATAACTGTGATGGGACTTTATAATGTAGGGCCTTATTAAGAGACGACGGATGCAGATGTGTGCCAAGTGTCGCACATCTCGTCCTCTCTGTTACAAGTGCATTAATGTCACTGTGCCTCTAAATACTGCCGACAAGATAGGTGCTAATTTTTTGCATATGTCCTACTCCGTCAAATTCTAAATAAGGTATTTCGTACTCTCATAACTTTAACGTTATGAAGGGAAATACTGGATTACTGCTTTGTTAGTGTCCTTTACACCATCGGGGCATTCTTTCGATCAATTGGATACTTCTAGGAATATTTAACAAGCATTTTCAATGCAACGGGTCTCGCATTTGCTCGAGTTAGAGCTATTAGCGTTGTAAACTCCTAACCAGACTTTTCTTGCCACACAAATTAAAAGAAAAAAAAATGCAGCTCGAGCACACTATGTAAAATGCAGCGCAATTGTGCTGAAATTGAAAACGGAAAAACAGAGTGCACTGCATGGAAAATAAACAGATAAAGTAGTCCGGAAACCATGCTGAAAACTTTGAGCCTCATATGTTTTTAGTAGTTTACCCGTGCTGTGTAGGAGGTCTAAACACCGGCAAAAGCAAGCAGATTTTAAAAGGCAAGCCCACGAACCAATGAAAGTGACTGACCTGACATGGGCGTGGTTGGAAGCCCAAAGAGAGATTACTACAGGGGACAGCGCGCTTTGCTCTCACCCCTAAAAAGGGGAGTTTAAGGCTTGGCAATTACTTTTAAATGCCAAGTCGAAATAGTAGTGAAACTTCACACACAGGCCTTGCAGTGGCAGGCCTCAGACATGGTTAAGGGCTAATTATGTAGGTGGCACAGCCAGGGCTGCAGGCCCACTAGTAGTATTTAATTTCCAGGCCATGGGCACATGTAGTGCGCTTTGCTAGGGACTTACAAGTAAAATAAATATGCTAATTGGGTATGAGCCAATGTCACCAGGTTTTAAGGGAGAGAGCATATGCACTTTAGCACTGATTAGCAGCGGTAAAGTGCACAGAGTCTAAAAACCAGCAAAAATTAGGTCAGGAAAAGAGAAGGAGGAAGGCAAAATGTTTGGGGGCGACCCTGCAGCAAGGCCATTTCAAACAATAAGGAACACTCATTTTTTGACAGTTACATCGCATATGCAATAAGACACGGATCTAACTAATGTTTCTTTTGTTTCCAAACAGTTTCATTTTCAAAATTTTGAATGTATTTGTTCAACTGCTAACCACATCTCAAATAAAATGTCCCCGTCAATTATTGCTTTGTGCTGGAATATGCAATGATCTGAAAGTCACACCCCTGCAGGACCAATTTAGACCTCCTTCCTTCTAAGGTCAGTAACCCAAGTACCATTAAATGGATTAATAATGACATCTATTCCTTATAGCACTGAAGTGCTGTATGCAAAACACAGCTTTATTTATTATGTACGTACATAGGCATGACAGCGTTGCCCAGGTTTAATAGATCTGTTCCAATTTTTCAAAGGTGTATTTTATATCATTTGATACTATGGGTTGAGCGAGACACATTTTACAGACCAGCTAAGAAGTTCGCAGAGCCCAAGAAAGTTATAGCGAACGTGGGACAAAGCGCCAGTCCACTGCCACTTACAATACCGCAATGTTGGCCACTTGTAAAGGCACAAAGGAAACTGAAAGCAAGTATGCGCTCGTCTGCTTTCAAACTGGAAGTATCCACGACAACCAAACTATCTATTATAAAGTATAAACAGATTGTTAACTACATAATTTAAATTGCTGTGTGATTAATGTGCGTGATAAGACCTTTTCCAACCCTTAGATGCCTGTGTGATGCCTCTAAACATTCAGAAAGAAAAACTTTCCAAAGGCACTACAACCCAGATGGACGAAAACAACCCCAAACAAGCGGGATCGTGCTGCAAACATAAGATAAAAAGTAGTCCACAAACCTGATGGGAAACAGCGAGCCTCGTATGTTTTCAGTACTTGGTGGCTGCGCTCGAGGAGGGCTAACCACCGGAAAAGGCATGACTAATGTGTGCCTTCCACTAATGAAAGCAAGGAGATTTTAACATGCAAGCCCACAAACCAATGAAAGACAACTGACGTGACGTCAACGGGGCTCCGAGCCCTTTTCTAACTCCTAATGCATCTAGCAAGCGAAATGCATGTGCAAGCGCATGCGACGCAGGCTCAATCCTAACAAGCATTTACAATGCAACTGGTCTCGCGTTTGCTCATGTTAGAGCTGATCGCGTTGTAAACTCCTAACCCGACTTTTCATCTATCGGGCAAAAGTGCATTTATGTACACAACCAGAAAAAGTGAAATTAACTATGTAAAGCACTCGACTTCTGCCAAGAGAGATCGCGCTCATAAATTAGAGAAAAAGAAGTCCACGAGCCGGATGGAAAACAGCGAGCCTCGCATGTTTTCTGTACTTGGTCGCTGCGCTCGAGGAGGGCGAGCCACCGGAAAAGGCATGACGTATGCTTGCCTTCGACTGATGAAAGCAAGCAGATTTTATTAGACAAGCCCACAAACCAATAAAAAACACTGACGTGAAGTTGACAGGGCTCCGAGCCCTTTTCTAAATACAAAAGCGTCTCGCTGCGATACGCTTGCGCGAGCGCATGCAACACAGACTCGACCCTAAAAATGGAGGCAGCTGTATCTGATTCAAGAGATTACTCGAGTTTCCAAAGAAGGTTGACTTTTTACATCTCCACTACCCATGACAGTTATTTTTCAACATAATATTTCAAGACCTATAAGGCACAAAAGACCATTGACCATAATAATTCACTGCAAAAGTCCACTTTAATACAACAGGCTGCAAGTCTTAGTGTGATATATTACAATAACAATTTAACCCTAAGCTCACCACCCTTAAACTCTTGGATCCCTACATGGTCGCAATAAAGCAACTAAAATCTTCAAGAAGCCATCCTCAGCTGAGTGCCCATCTTCTCAAACTTGTAATTCTTTCCCGCATCTTTAACTTCTTGTTCCCCTTTTCTTTCATGAAATCCCCTGACATACCTGGCCAAGACCATCAAGGTTAATCCTCCAATACAGGCTCATCAGCTCCGCTCCTGCCTCTCGGGAAAACCCTAACCAGCCTTTGATCATAAAGGGAGTGCCGTGCTTCCGTAACAGCCTCTCCTTTCTCCTTAATATACCACCCTACAGTTCCTAATGTTGAACCAGATCAAAAAGAACTTCTCTAACTGGCATAAATATTTTCTCTAGCCTGCCTGCCCACAGAAGCAAAAAATCCTTCAAAAAAGGCCAGTTCAATGACCTGTCAAGATTTAAGAACCCATCAACCAGGCCCTTCCCTTTGCACACCTAACAGCTTCTCCCCTAGTCCCACTTTAGTGGTCAGTTTCATTCACTACATTGGCACTGTTACCTCTGGGTGCCGCTAATCTGTTTTTTAAGATCTTTGGTAAACTTTGCAGAAATGGGTATGTGACTGCTGCAAGTGGTTGTCTTTTTGTTTGCAACAATAGAAAGTCTACCTCCCCTAGTTTTATGAATGGATTGAGCCTGTGCCTTGAATGTCTGTTTTCATTGCCTTCTCTTTTCCTTTCTCATCCTAGTCTTTACTCTCAGGGGCGCAGCTTAGTAAGTGAGATTCCGAGGGGTGAGTAAATTTCAAATTACCCTACTAAAACCAATGGGCCACAGGATTAATGTAAAGGGACCAAGGTTCTGGATGGACTGTTCTCATTGCTTTAGGCTAGCCTAAGGGGCTGATTTGGAGTTCAGCATACATATACTCTATGAAAACTGTGACTGAGTACCCTTATCTACCAAACGCAAGGTCCGTCCGCCCAATTTTCAGTCTGGCTGATCACAAGTTTTACGCTGGTAGAGTGAAATTTACTCTGTCAGTGTAAAACATTCTTTGACGCCCCAACAGAGTAGGTGAAATTGGAAGTAAGGGCCACATGAAAGAACGTTTTGCGAGTCGCAAACTGGTCGCAGCGCTATTTGCGACCGTGCAAAAAGCAAAATGGTATGTTCCAATGCCATTTCAGAATCCCAAATAGCAATGAAACCAATTACTGACTCGCAAAATTTGCGACTTGAGACTGCAACTCGCAAATACAAAATCGCAATTTGCGAGTCACAAACCGCATGTACGAGGTTGTCGCAAATTGCAAATAGTCGCAAAAAGCCTGTTTTGCACACCCAGATCAGCACTGATTACTAACAGGTGGTAACCAGAAAAAAAAGTATAAAAGCAGACCCAGAAGGCATCTGGGTTTCTCAAAATGGCTGCACTCTACGTGATTGCATGGAGGAGGAGAGTCCAGGCTGCCAAACAGAGGAGGAGGAGGCGGAGACAGGAGAGGATATACATAACCAGGCAGATCATATTTCAACAGACTGAGGAAGAAATATATGACAAATACAGACAGAGCAGGGCAGTTATCTTAGAGATTATTGAACTGCTGAAACCGCTACTAGAACTCCAGACTGCTCTATTCCCACACATGTGCAAGTGCTCACTGCACCTCTTGGCCTCGGATAGCTACCAGAGGATGATTGCTGTTGCTGGTGGGGTATTCAAAATGTGCCCTGTCACGATTCTTTAGACGGTTCTTAGGTGCCATACTCGCACACATGTCCAGATACATATACCTTCCCAGGAATGAGGAGGAAATTCGCAACACCAAGTTGGTCTTCTACAGAATTGCCAACTTTCCCCATGTAATAGGGTGTGTGTACAGGACACATATACCCATTTGCCCATCTGCAAATCTGGAATATGTGTTCCGCAATAGGAAATGTACTCACTCACTCAACATCCAGGTGGTATGCGATGCCCATAATGTAATAACTGACATAGTGGCAAAATTTCCAGGGAGTACACATGATGCATACATATTCAGGCACAGTGGGATACACCAACACCTAGCACGTGGGGAGTTTGGCGAAGGATATTTATTAGGTACTGTGTAGAACACACAGGGGGTTATTACAACTTTGGAGGAGGTGTTAATCCGTCCCAAAAGTGACGGTAAAGTGACGGATATACCGCCGGCCGTATTACGAGTTCCATAGGATATAATGGACTCGTAATACGGCTGGTGGTATATCCGTCACTTTACCGTCAATTTTGGGACAGATTAACACCTCCTCCAAAGTTGTAATAACCCCCACAATGTCTTACATCCATGTCACTGCAGAACCATGTGAAGCCATGCTCATATGTGCTGTTTTGTTACACAGGTGACAGTGCATATGCTCTGAGGCCATGGATACTCACCCCATACCTAACACATGCCAATCAGAATGAGAGGCGCTACAACACTGGACATCGGCGAACCAGAACCGTCATTGAGAGGACATTTGGCATGTTGAAGTTACGTTTTAGATGCCTGCACAAAAGTGCAGGGGCACTCCAGTATGCCCCAGAGACTGCATGCAAGATTGTTGCAACACGTGCCATCCTAAACAACATAGCAACCAGACGTGGGCTACATCTCATCCTAGATGACAAAGATACAGAGGATGAGGAGCAAGAGCCACCACAACGACAGCCTGGAGATGGTAGCATCGCAATGGAGGGCAGACAGAGACAGGACCACATTGCAACTCACTTCTTTGGCAGGTACGTGGCAACCGTTATGGTACTCACAAAGGTAAGACACACATAGCCAGGTTGTGCAAGCACAAAAATTCCCTTTAATGTCAGGAGTGTAAGAATGGACTGTTGACGGCTATACAGCAATAAAAACGTAGAATGTTACAATTTCTGACACATTTACATCATGTGTCTCAGGCAATTCCCAGATTAGCAAATTCACACCCTCCCGCAACTACGGCCACCATAGCCCGATCCTGGTTGGTTCCCTGATGTTTGGCGGGCACTGCTACTCTGCAGGATGCGTGCATCTGAGGCAGAAACACTGCTAATGCTGGAGATGTCCTCACTACCCTGAGGGGTATCGCCAATGCCCCTTGCTGCTTGGGTAGTCGGTATTAGGTCCACTGCATGGCTGATGTTCCCTAGTCCCCTAGCTACATCACTGGCAAAATGCCCAAGTTCCACCTGTAGCTTTACAGTGCGCCTGGACAGGCAGGTAGTAGTGGTTGCGAGGCGGCCAATCGATTGACTCAGCCGGTCCAAACGGGCAGCAGTGTTGCACTCTCTGCGCCTTGCATGGGCCCTATCCCCCACCATTTCTCTGCACAGGTCATTGATGGCGGTGGTGAGGTTTGCCATGTTGTTGTTCATGGTGGTGAAATGTGAGTCAACATTGGCAAAACCCTGTGAGGGGGTCTGTTGCAATCTGTGCAGGTTCCTGTTCATTAACCGCATATGTTTTATTTTGCAGGCTGCAACTGCTCAGTAAGGATGCCTCCAGTCCTACGAACTGTTCCCCTGTGACATCCTCCTCACCTGCTGACTGTGCTTGACATCGCCGTCTCCGCCCAGACCCAGCTGACCCATGTGGCTGTCTCACACTCATTTGTGGCCCCGGTGTCAGGTTGCCTGCCTCAGTGTCCACATCTGTCTCCTCGGTGGTATCACGTGCATGGTGGACAAGTGGTGTGATCATGCACTCCCCTGCTGCCTCATCTGCGGTGAAGGTGGCAGATTCATCTCCCTGCACAGTAGGGTCATCAGTGGGTACTTGTGGGAGACCTGCGGGACACAGGGGATACACTGGAGATACACTGTCAGCGACTCTCATATGTGTGGTGTATCAAAATAAATATTCCTCAAAAGTTGGACTACTGTGCTACATTGCCCATAATGCATTGTTCTGTAGGTTGCAATATAGGCATGGAACAAATGTGGATGATGCATGCTTTTGTGTACTGTGGTTGTGTGCATGGTGCATTGAATGGTGTAAATAAGTAAGATTTGCTACTTACTTTTGGATGTTCCCGGTGCAGAAGTGTCCAGGTCCCCAATTTCAACGACAGCCTCCAGCTCCAGAGTGGTCTCCACCATGCTCTCAATGGCTGTAGGAGGTGGTACTGTGGATGGTCCTCCACCAGTTCGGTTTGCCTCCCTCATCCACTCTGTCACCCGTTCTTTGGTCCTGGACCTGAGGTCGTACCACCTTTTGCGGACCTCATAGATTGTGTGATGGCTGACTCTAATCACATTTGTCTTGTTCTGAATGTCCAGCCAGATCTTATTTTCTGTGTGTCAGGGACACTCATCGCTGCCTTGCCAAACAGGACCTCATGGTGCAGGGAGCACTCCTCAGTCAGGACCTCCAACTCCTTATCAGAAAACTTCAGTTTTCTCTTCCTCCCTGCAGTGGGTGTCTCCTTGGTCTGGGCTGCCATGGCTGCAGTTGCTCCTCTCAGCTGGGTGTGCCTTTGCTGTCTGTGCTGGGTAGACTCCTCCCAGTTCCATGGGGGGTACTTCCTGATTCTGATGTCATCAGTCAGAACCAGAAAGTGTGTTTTCTTCTGGTTTTTTTTGGCACCCTCTCGCAAATTGCGACACAGTCACAATTTGCTACTCCGGGCCACACCCTTGTGCAATTTGCAAAATCGCAATTTGCGATTTTGCAAATTGCGATGCAACTCCACAGCGAATCGCAAACTGGAATTGCAATACTTACTTACATCCCGTTTTGCGACTTGCAAATTGCAAGTTGCTCTGAGTCACAATTTGCGAGTCACAAATCCAGAGTTTGATACATGTAGCCCTAAGTACTTCTATGGGTACACAGTTTCTACTTGTTTGGTAAACCGGTCACTAGGGGGCATATTTACTAAGAAGCCATGTAACGCAGTGCAGTAAACAAAGTTGTTGTGCTGGATTGCATCACTTGAAGAGAACAGAACTGTACAATTTCTTTTAAAAAATGGCTGAGTTCTGCTCTCTCCATGCGCTGGCGCACTTAGGGCTGCCTTGCTCCAATGCAGGCATACTTGAACAAGGGTATTCTGTGTTATGATCTAGGTAGTTTTTGTGATCAAAAACTATCTTTGGAGGCCGTTTCTTCTACGTATGTGTTGGTAAAGGTATTTCTCCTGGTAAAGTCAGCTTCAGGCAGGCACAACATTTTTGTTCGAACCCATATCACTGTAAATATGAGTCTTGCAAGACTATATAGTATAGTAAATCTTGCAAGACTATATAGACATTTGACTCATCTTGTTATGTGAACAATAACAGCTGTCTCTACAAGGGCTGTTCAAACTGTCTAGCCACAGTTAGATGTGCCTGCAATTAGTCCTGCCACTATTAATAGCCGCTCGTCTCTGGAATGATCTTCCCTCTGAACTCCGTCATGAACATTCAGAACTGCTTTTTAGAAAAAAACTTAAGACTATTCTTTTCTGTAGGTAGCTCTCTCAATTCTCCTATTGCCAGCACTGGTCAGGTTAGGTTTAGCGCTGGGATGCCTTCGGGTCACTACGCGCTTTATAAATCATTAAAACTAAACTAAACTAAATATGGGCTTGCACATTTTTCACTTAGTAGTTTTTTTTATCAGTAACCTTTTAAATGGATTTTCATTTATGTGATAATTTACTGAAAAATCATTGTACATGTTGCCTGTTTCTAGTAAGTATTGGTGACATCTAGAGTCTGTGCATGGCTGAGCACACCGAACATAATGCAAAACATTCTGATTGTCCATGGAGACAGCTCTGCATTTGTAGACATATCACAGCGCTGAGCTTGCACCTTTGACACAGTGTGACACTGATGGTGCTTAGTATTATAACAAATGCCTCTGCGCCATAGGCGTTAGAGGATTATTTCCCCTGGGCTTACCCTGGAACATGGCATGGCATGCCTGTGATGCAGCTTGGCTGACGCTGATCCTAAATCTGACGTCTACCATCACAGATTATAATAGCCTGCATTACACCAGACCATCTACCTAGCTTCCTGGTACATTTTACCCAGATATTGGGAGTTGGCCTTTCCCAACAGATCTGGCAGAGGGTGCTCTCACTAAGCTCTCACTAGTATAGGTAGTTACAGATAGAAGAGTGCCAGCAAAATCACAAAACTATTGTTGAACTGTTTACCTTTTTCACCATCTTTGTAATGCTGGTTACCATGCTTTGTCTTATTGGTCTAATAATCTCAGATCCTATTTTTATGTAAGATTAAGCCTGTTGCAATAAACGCTCTGAAAGACATTTTCACATCTTTCTTGTGTCTAATCTTGGGTACTCTAAGACCCAATCCTATGATTTTCTTGGAAATCTGGGTAGTGATATTCTAGGTTGCAAAACCCATCTGGTACCCTGGTTGGGTTTAGAGGTTCAGATGGGCCACTATGAGCTAGCGAGGAACAGTGCAGCATTTCCAGATGGTACATGCAGACTGAGACCCTATACCATGACATTTATGTTGACCAGATACACAGTCCTGCTTAATTTCTAGCAGCCATATAACATGATGCCACCACAGGGTCTCCTGAGTAGTTGTTAGCTACCCAGTGTTCCCTTCTCACCTTATAATGAGGCGTTTGTGGTGTTCTAGATTAATCCTCCTCAGCTTAGTAAGAAACCCCTATTTTTAGTCTGGAAGTTGTTCTTGCTTGGACCTTTAAAAGGATTACCCCACTACAGTGTTCCCTCTCTGAATCCCATTCTTAATATGGTAAATCCAGGTAACATGCCGGTTAACTGTAGACAGGCAGTCACAACATATTTAGCACAACAGGGGCTCCCTAGCATGACAGGGGAAGTTATCTTTGTGGTAGAAGCCCACACAGCATATAAGTGCAAAGTTTTCTATTCACATGTCAATTTTACCACATTAGACGCAAACACAAAAACATTCCATACATACACTGAGGTGGCAGAACCAAACAGTGAAGACCATATCACCATTTAGAAATACCATTGATGTTTCAGGAACAACAAAATTAGTTCCAAGGTGCTCTTCTACAGGCATTACAACACTTTCGTCTGGGTCCCCTCAGTTATGATGGAGCGACCTAGCCAGTCCTAGCTGGTTACACACCATTTCCCAATATAGCAGCATTGAATGCTAATAAACTGCGTCCTTTATACAACAATCTTGCAAGACTATATAGACATTTGACTCATCTTGTTATGTGAACAATAACAGCTGTCTCTACAAGGGCTGTTCAAACTGTCTAGCCACAGTTAGATGTGCCTGCAATTAGTCCTGCCACTATTAATGCAATTATGGGTATGGTCCCACCAAACGGGAAGTGATTCCATTTTGAATTGCTCAAAAACAAATCAGCTTATAACAGTGTTTCCCCATACGAGACCCCAAGATAATCACAGGATTCATACCATGTGCCTACCACTTGGTATGGTTCCCACTGTTGAACACTGTGCCACCTTGGGCACAGTCTTTGCAGCTGTATATACCACATCTCATAGTAAACCATCAATAACTGTTTAGCTGGAGAACAGATTCAAAATTAATACGGGGCTGCTCCTGTCCTAGACTTGGGGATTATATTGATTTGCAGTTTTGCCACGGTTTCCTCAACTACAGCAAGTAATATCAGAGGGGGAGCAGCAGGGCTGGCAGTATGCCAATCACTTTCACCAGTTCCTGTACAGGATCAGGAATGTGAGATGCCAAAAACTATTAGTGACACATATACATTTATAGGCCAACATAATTTGGGAGCAAGGCCTCATAAGCAACAGCTTAAAATCAAATCTAACAAAGAAGGTTCCAAACAGGCAAATGAGTCCTCTAAACAATGCTGGAACAAGAAAACAAACATAAAATAAAGGTAGAACAAAAACATGGGGAGGATCTCTGCAACAGGATCCCATTGAAAAAAGTTACAACTTGCGTAACCGTGATACACTAAAACAGCTGAAAAGTATCACTCTACTGATATATGTCCTGCTTGTTCCTTTCAGCACTCACCAGACAAACGCTCTGAGAGAAGAGGACAGTCCGAGCACAGACATGAAAAGTATGCAAAACCGAAAATGGACTCAGAACGCTCATCTGACATCATCATAAAAAAGAAAGAGAAACTTCCACAAAAAGAAAAACATTTCAACAAGAAGAAGGTCGGCTGGTATTTGTCTTAAATATGGCAAACATACTGTGAACACTCTTTCTAAACAAGATGTAGCCATTGACACTGCTGGACAGTGCAACAGAGGTCATGATAGTTCTCTAGAATCTTCAAAAGTTTCTGGTTCCAAGAACAACTAGCAAATTTGTACATATTAAAACACCAGATCAGCAAATGAGCCGCTCCAGCAGATTATGAAGTGAACATTCAAATTTCGGGTGGTATAACGGGCCCTATTAAGTGATTTTCTGGAGTAAATTAACATACAATTATGGTATTCTCTTGGCTGAGGTAGATTGGCCGCCAAAGTTTGTTAGGAAAGTCGCAGGAGAAGATGTAATACTACCCTCCATCTCATCTCTTTAAGCAGTTAAACAGGTGTATGCTGAAGACTGGGCTCCTGCACAAGCATGAGCATTACACACAATCATGTAAGTTGGGATAAGGGTTCCCCCTACCATATCATACCCTTACGCTCTAGTCCACAAGTGCAACCACATTACCCTATTAAACGCAAAGCAGTGAGATAAATTCTCTCACAACTTGAATACCAGGGAGTAATTGAACCCTGTGTTTCTCCAGTTAAAAATTCTCTTATTCCCATCATGAAGCTGATCATTTCTATTAAATAGTGCTAGACTATAGACAAATAAGCAGTCACATGCACCTTTCTGATCCAAAACTCACACAGCACGGCTCGTATAAACAGCATAGTCTGCAAAACAAAATACAAAACAACCTTAGACATTGCCAATGTTTTTTATGTCATAATGTAGCACCTGAAAGCAGAGATTTAACTGTGTTAAAGCTAACAGTGTTGCTTTTGTGAGCTCCCTTCGGAGTATAAGAACAGTCCTGGATTGTTTGCTGCCCGAGTAGCGGCACTTGTACATGAAACTGACTCAGAGCATTGTCCTATGTTGATGACATCCATGAGGATTTGGGTCTATTATATGATATGGCGGCGATGGCTTATTGTGTAGTAAACTCACAAATACCATCTTGGGTCCAGTCAGGTATGTTTACTTAACCTTCAGTTCAACCCTGGGCAGTGTGGCTATGAGCAGTAAGGCTTAGTAAAGGAACAATGTGTAAAGCATTCAACAGCACCAAACAACAGAATAAGGAAGTCACACAACATGATAGAAACAAGACAGCAATTTATAAAAATAGATTATATTTTTATTATTTTAGGGACCTTAAGCATCTAAATCCACCAAAGGGTTCCAAAGTTACAGATTTTAGAAGCAAGAAATAACTTTTATATCAACTGCAAATAAGCACTGGCCAACAAAAAGATTGGAAACTTTTGAAAAGTTTGTAAAAGTTAGTTGAGCAACTCCGGTCTGAGTTGCACAACTAAGTCCAGCAGGAAAGAGTTCTAGGGTGCCAGAATGAATACTTTGGACAGTTACCTGGCCACCACAGTATTTTTAAGGCAAGAACTAAACTTTACAGGATGACTGCCATGGACATCAATGGAGTGGTCCTGATGCAGAGTGATGCAGGCTAAAAGATGCTCAAAGAATGCTCCAGTGTGTTGGGGTCGACTGGGGTGCCTTCATTATGATTCCTTAGTCCACAAGTGAAGTGGGGCAAACTTGGCCACAGAGGTCAAGGTCAAAGTCCTCTACATTGTAGTAGCCAGCCAGCCAGCTGATATTGGGCTACTGGTCAGTTTGTGCCTCAGCTGAAGCAAAATCTATCAGTGGCAGCTAGTGTCCCTTATGTACGACAAATCTGACCATGGATAGCACTTCTGGGATCATCAGACACAGCAATACCTCTTCAGTGGCTACCAATGTTGTGCCTACAGCTCTTGTGCCCATGGAGCGGGTTCTAGGAGATCACCTGACTAATCCTCGGAGTTACTGCTGTTGTTGGAGGTCAAGAATCAGTCTTTCCCCAAACTAGGAGACTTAGACATAGTCCAGTCTTTACTAGCCCAAAGTGCAGCAGGTGCAGTCCTTCTGAGCCTTGAGCCTCTCTTTGCATGAGCCCCAGGGCAGTTTGTTCAGTCCTCTCTTCAATTTCAAAGTATTCCGAGGGTCAAGGTGCCAGGGGTGCAATATTTATCCCAGAAATATAGCATGAGGGGACCACACTTCACTAGTCACTGGGTCTTCTCCTACTTGGTGACAAAGTCCCTACAAGGTTTGGCATTTGATTATCCCAGAATCTCAAGATGGCATGACCCTTCCTCAGTCTCCAGGAGCTTGGTAGTCCACCTTAGAAGTCTGGCCACCTGAGGGCTACATGCCCATAGTAAAACTGGTTTGGATACGAGTTTCACTTCTCTCCGCCTGTCTCCTTGTTGTCTACAGGAACAAAAGGCATCCTGCTCAGGAGTTTGGGCCGGGTGGCCCATCAATGACGGCTTCCCCTTTGAAGCTTGCCTCTGGGCTAACCCTGAGTGGCCATCCCAGCAGATGGGGTGACTCCTCGTTGCTGCAGCACTGCCTTTGTTCCTGTGCCTGGGAGTTGTTCACATATCTCCCCAGGAAATCAGAAAGTTGTCTGTATGTGGGTGCCTTTTTTAGGCTACTCCACAAGCAGAGCACAGGTTGGCAACTTTCTAAAGGTTGCTTACCTTTAAATGTGACATCAGGTCACATTTAATGCCATGAATATTTTGATACCTTACATGACACAATTTAGTAGTCCCAGTCAAAGGTTAGCTGGGTTTGGATGCCACCCAGTAACTCTATGTTAGTCAATGGGGTTACCATCTTTACCCACAGAAAAATAATAGTTTGGAAGTGTTGCTGTTAAGACATATTGGAAAACATATGTCTTACTTAACAACATACAGCTCCCAGCCATGGTACTCCTTAGACTTTCCTTATATATGCACTGCTTTAAATGGCAAAGTCAAACTGGCAGTCAAAACACTGTCCTTCCAGTTTGCAGTGGTAGACAGGGAACCATTTTGTAACTTGTCACATGTAGGGTGGAACATACAGTCTTGCAGCCCTCAGTGGACACTCTGTCTTACATGCCCTGGGTATCATATACTAACGACTTCTAAGTAAGTCAGGGCTGGCCGATTGGGTGCCTCCAATTTAACATGTAATTTGTATAGGGTTAAAACACTGGCACTAATGTCTGGTTAGGAGGCCTTAGTGCACTCTCAGAGTTTAGAAACCAGCAGCATCAGTCCAACAATGTGGGGGTGAATATGCAAAAAGAGACATCTCCTTACAACATCTATCTGATGGATGATGACTAAAACAGACACTTAGCACAAGTAGATCATATACTGTTGGGATTTGCCAAATACAGCTACAAAGTACATTCTCAAAAATCAAAAATAGCTTTTCTTAGCGTCCTTCTTTTTGGGGTACGAATAGTCCAATGAAGGCAAAAGCCTTGCCCCACACTTCGTAGAAAAGTATGCTCTTTTACAACCACCAAACATCATAAAGAAACTACAGTCACTATTAGGCTTCCCAAATTTTGGAAGAACATACATATCAGACTACACACAACAGATTAAACCATTGTATGATTTAATTCTTCCTGATTTTTGAGGTATACATTGGATATCGGAACTCACACAAATATTCAGATAATTGCAGACTGATATGTTAGCATCAACACACTTACACACTATTGTGAACACAACAAATCTAGTGATACGCATCACTGCAGGTACCACTGGGTACACCAATGTCAGCTTAATTGAAGGCGGTGCAGTGCCTATTGCATATAAATTGCATCTATATTCAAATGCTGAAATGCGTTTTGCATCCACTAAAAACACATTGCCTGCAGTTCTGATGGCTGTACTAATATTGTTGTAACTTCATCCCAGCCTAGAGGCTGTTACTAAGTCAAACATTCCTAAAGAAAAGCTTTAAATCCAAGATGATTACAGTTGGCCACTTCCTTGAAAGCTATGGATGTAGATTATGGGCAGAATAAAGAGGGCCTAGCACCTCCTTGCACCACATTAGAATTTTTTTTTTTACGCTAATGTGGCCAAAAAGGCCAAAATCACTTTGCCAGATTTACAAAGTGACACAATGCATGCATTGCACCACTTTGTAACACCATGCGCCACATTATATCTGCGCCAAGCATAATGTATGCAAAGGGGGCATTTGCCTGTTAGGGGGGCCGAAAAATGGTGCAAAGAAATCAAAAAGATCTATTTGCACCATTTTTTGCGGCACTTGTAATGCCTGCTCAGAGCAGGTGTTCAAAGGGGGCACGCCATTATTTCTAAAGGGCCCCTATGTACTGTTCAGGGTTAGAGCCAAAACTGTGGCACTAACCCTGAACAGTACATCAATAGCATCAAAAGTTTTGATGCTATGGTCCCCTACCCTGCGCCAAGGTGTGTGTATTTTCAACAGGGCGCACTCATGGTGGTGGTAGGGGGGGCACTAAGGGGCAAAAGAAAAGTGACACCGCACTGTGTGCAGCTCCACTTTTCATGAATCTGCCCCTATATCTTTGAGCCCAACTTTGCAGACTCAAGAATATCTTCAATACAAACGAGATAGACACCAAACGGTAATACTTCCCTGCTTGCACGGCAGTATGCTGGGTCATAAAATATGGCAAATTCCATCCAATAAAAACATTCCTGCAGTCCCTAGGATATTGCACGCCTACCTAGCTGAATTAAAAGCATTGAGTATGACCCTAGGGAATACAGGTCCTGAATTCTCCACACTGATAGTGTGCAATTCGGATTACTGTGTCCAGTCTTATAATGAACACTTGCATTATTGGTGCCTAAACAGATTCAGAGAATCCAAACTGAATACTATGAAGTATAAATTTCTTTGGGGAAAAGTACTTTATCTTAAAGGCTGTCTGCCACAGTCTCTTGTAATTCATACATTGAGTCATCAACATGTTGGAACACCTGTTGTGAGGAATTTACTGGCTGAAGAAGCCACAAAAGCAGAGGTTCAGACTGCTGTAGTAGCTGCTATTACTCGTTCTAATATGAGGGCGTATGATGACATTATGGCTGCAGTCCCTGCTTCATGCAGTGGTGCGCCTTTACCTAAAAAATATCCAGCAAAATACTCCTATCTGTTCAGTGCCCGAATATTCCTTTTGTCAGCTTTTGTGGGGTGGGTAATCGAGTGATACCCAACCAGGACCGCAGACTAAAGTTAATCATAGCTGCCCATGAAGAGTAGGTATCTGCACATGTTGGTGTGGTGGCAGCAGTTTTTTTTACTTCAGAAACACTACTGGTTGTATGGTCTATACAAACAGATGAAACAATATGCCCATAGCTGTGACACATGCCAAAAAATTAAAAGTTCCACCACTGCACGTCCACCACAGACACTCCTCTTAGTTTCAAATAAACCCTTCCATTGTGTATATTTTGATCATTGTAATGCATAAATTCTAATGTGTCCTCTCCTTATCATCCTGAGGGAAATTGGACAATGGAGTGGAAGAACTGTGACTTAAAGCCACTCTTAACAGGTAGAGTATTAGGTTCAAGCCGGAGATGGATCTACCACTTGTATGGAGTCCAAAGAGCTTAAAATAATCTGCCCAGAAGATCTTTGGAAGACTCCCTGGAGGTCCTTTGTAGTATTCAAATGTATGTTCCAGATCTCTATAATCCTGGTACAGGGGCAGCAGGTATGCCTTTTGAAATAAATGAAAATGTTACTGTCTCAAAGGAATTACAAGGCTTCTGTGACAAGCGCCCAAATGTATTTACCAAAGGTTCTGCCACTGATGAAGAAATGGATTAACCAGCACCTGCTGGCTGGATTCCAAAGGCTAGGGATCTAGTCCAGGAGAAGATTGTCAACAATACAGAGTTTAGACCATCAAACCGAGCACCAGTACCAGTCCTGGGCATTCAAGGTACAAGAACGGTGATTATGCCCCCACTTACTGGTTTTAGAAGTAATCACTTTGTCCCAATAGATTGGATAAAGTGACACAATTTGGCCAGTCCTACACAGAAGGCATTAGGGGCCATATTTATACTTTTTGACGCAAAACTGCGCTAACGCAGTTTTGCGTCAAAAAAATTAGCGCCGGCTAACGCCATTCTGAAGCACCATGCGGGCGCCATATTTATTCAATGATGTTAGCCGGCGTTAGCCGCCGGCGCTGCCTGGTGTGCGTGAAAAAAAACGACTTACACCAGGCAGCGCCGGCGTAGGGGGATATGGAGCTTGGGCGCCAAAAAATAGGCCAAGTCAGGCTGAGGCTAACTTTTCACCTCAACCCGATTTGCGCCATTTTTTCCAACTCCCAAACCCCATTGAAATGACTCCTGTCTTAGCAAAGACAGGAGTCATGCCCCCTTGCCCAATGGCCAAGCCCAGGGGACTTATGTCCCCTGGGCATGGTCATTGGGCATAGTGGCATGTAGGGGGGCACAAATCAGGCCCCCCTATGCCACAAAAAAATAAAAATAAAAAACTTACCTGAACTTACCTTAATGTTCCTGGGATGGGTCCCTCCAGCCTTGGGTGTCCTCCTGGGGTGGGCAAGGGTGGCAGGGGGTGTCCCTGGGGGCTTGGGAGGGCACCTCTGGGCTCCTTCCGAGCCCACAGGTCCCTTAACGCCTGCCCTGACCAGGCGCTAAAAAACGGAGCAAAAGCGGCCGGACGTCATTTTTTTGGACCCGCCCACTCCCAGGCGTGAATTTTGCCCAGGAGTGTAAATACGGCGCACATGCCTCGGAGTCAATTTTTTAGACGAAAACGCCTACCTTGCATTTCATTAACGCAAAGTAGGTGTCCACGCTAAAAAATGACGCAAACTCCATGGACTTTGGCGCTAGACGCATCTAACGCCAAAGTATAAATATGGAGTTAGTTTTGCGTCGGAATTGCGTAAAAAAAAATGGCGCAATTCCGGCGCAAACAGAGTATAAATATGCCCCTAGGGGTCCTGAGTAGTTACCTGCCTCCTCTCACAACTCTGTATAAGATCCCTCTAGAGGAATTAAGAAACACAAGAAATGCTACTCCCCGGCTGGGAAATACAGATGCTGGGTTTCTACTGGTTCCTGTTACTACTGCTACTGCAGGACAAGCACCACATGTACGTTCATAGTCTTCTACTACTGTTGCCAACAATTAAATTGTGTATTAGAAACCACCTTTGGAACATACTACTAGTTCGCCAGTGCAGACTGCCTCATTTTACTTTATCATTAGTGATGATTTTTCTTCAAATTATTCACACATTTCTGTGCATGGAGTGTGTGCCTTTCTTGTTTGGCTAAAAAAGACCTATCTGATTCCCCCTCGTTATTGATACTGATGGTTCAGTGCAACCTGCAATAGACACCAAGCAGCAATACTTGCCTGCTTGCAGGCATTTGGAGTGCCATTTCACAGATTTTCCTCTTTATTTTGATTGGGTTTGTCCCAGTGTCCTTTTTGATTTTGACAAATGCGACTACAGCACTCAAAGCATAAGAAGTACAGAGTACGAGTATATGCTTGTGTATGGCAAATCCATTAAATGACGAGTACAGCACTCCTCTTAGTGTTCCAGTGAGTTGTTTATTGGGACCAAAGGTCGTGTGTCCAGAAATACAGTCATTCAAGCACAGCCAAGACATGTTTCGTCACAACAGTGATTTCCTCAAGGCTCGACTGGTAACATGGAATAATCAATTTAGGTGAGGTAGGATGATGCCATGGGGACTGTGTCCTTATTAAATGGATAAGGAGGTCCGTCCTTAATTAACAACCACGAGTATGGAGACTCTAAGTAAGAGTGTTGGTGATAAAGTACGATTCGTAGTGCCGTCCTAGGTAAGCGACGGTTCGGAGGACCTTGGTAAGTCCTAAAAGTGGTGTCCGGGAGATAGCCGTCGGTCTGGAGTAAACACCTTCTTGATTTTAAATGGACATTATCTTCCAGAAAGCATTGATCCTGAACTGGTTGCTGATGTGTTGAAGCCTCATTCTTCCTCGCATAGGGTGCAGAGAGACATGTCCCTTCTGAACATTTCTGCATTTCCCATTTCTGGTGGAATTGTGTGAGATAAGGTCCTGTTTGACGTTTTATGGTCCTACTGAAACTCTGCAATTCCATACATTTTAAAAATATAAATGGATGTTGTTATTGTCCTTGGTGCTAATGCTGATGAAAGGGATGTTGAGAAGTTTGCTGTCTGAATCAGAAAGCTATTCTGTATTTGAAACTAAAGATTTGTACTTGAATTCTTCTATTTATGGTGAAATGTTTTGTTAACAGCATCATTCTCATCATTCTTACACGGAGCTCCTTCTCCCTATGCAGTTTTTAACTACACACAATTGGATCATTTCCTGATGTCAACAGTAGACAGGACACAATCTCTTGGACCTGATTTCTTATCATTGTGAACTTACCCCTTCAGCAGCAAAGAAAAACAAAACATGCTTAGACAAACTAAATTGACTTATTCCGATTCATTTATGTCTGAATTAACCCTACAGGGATGTGCTTATTGGAAAAATAATATTAAGTTGAAGGTAATTTGGGGAACATGTAATTGGCAAGTACAGGGTACAGATGCTTTATTTAAAGCCTGCCTAGTACCACACCAGATGATTTTCTTGAACAAAACAGTGCAACAAACAATTTGTATAAATCTGGCAAAAATTTAAGACATGACTATTCCTAGCATTCCCTCTACTGGTCTTTTGGAAATTGGTAACATTTTGCAAACGATAGAGAAGATCAATTAAATGATGTGACACAGAATGGTACGTATAATTCTTCACTTTCAGGTCCAGACAGGTGGTTAGTGTGGCCAGTCCACACTGATGGTTGTCCTGCACAATTTTTAAACTCCACTCTGGGTTTTAAAGCAAGCAGACCAGACCCCTGATACTTGCAGTCACAACATTCAGGGGTAGTGACCATTTACAGTGTGTGAAATTGAATCAGCAATGGTTACAATATTCCACATTAGCCGCACTGAAAGCACACCTATCTCTCCTATCTGATTACATGGATTTTCAAGATTCTTGTTAGATCCTAGAACACCACGTCATAAATGCTTCTTATTTGCCATATATAATGAGAATTGGGTAACTTCCCAGCAAGATACTGTGAAACGATTGAGGCAGATTGATATTGAAAATTCAGAAACGCTTTAGCTGTTGTGGACACGGAATGTCAACTCAAATTTATTCTTTGAATAATATTATACATTTGATATTATACAACATGATATGTCTTTATGACAGCACAGTCAGAATCAGCTGAGATCAATTAAGTAATAGAGTTGGACATTTCAGGTTTAAAAATCAAACCGTGTACCATGGAAATATCTGAACACAAAAGAGTTGGTTTTGCCCCTTAGTTTAACACATATACAGAGGGCTATGGCAAGAAAAGATGCAACTTGCACAAAGCTGCAAATTTAGCTTTTAGAGAAGTTACCCTTTTCAGTAGATGAAACACCATCAGCTGTATGGCTGATCAATGGTTGTATCATTACCAATCTCTACATTTCTCTTCACGTGCTGTTTAAACCACTCTAGAGTAGGTAGATATGAAGCTACAGGGGATAGTTTCATTCACAAGTCCTGGGTTTTGCCTTTCGATTACAAGTGTGTGCTCAGGAATACTGAAGTCTTTCGTAGTGGAAATCAATGTGAAACTTTGTTTGGCCACTCTTTACTTTATAAAAAAGACACGCTGCATGGCATGTGTAATGCATCTATGGCAAAGTTAACTTGCTAACTGAAATACGCACCAGTCTACCTTGATTTGCCCAGTGTTCTGGTTCTTCTCAAATGGGAGTTATTTTGTTCTGAATGATCAAGGTTATTGTGGGATAAAAGTGGGGAGTCCTATATGTGGTGACAGTCCTCTGGGCCGTAACCTGTGGTAGCAATGTATTATTTTTACCCATGCATATAGTAAGAGAGAATACTGCATAGCCTTCCATCCCCATTTTTTGTGTTAATTTTGAGAAGCTGAGCCAACTGAAAACCTTTTTGTTTTAGAAGGACGTTGCTTCACCGTCTGCTAGGGCGGTCTCTGATCTTCAAGTTGCAAGGTCTTCTGCTGAAGTTCAACCACTATTATGTACTAACTTGCCCAATCATTTTACTGAACTTATTCCCCTGCTATTTAAGATATCAAATACAGCGTGAGTAGTACACTTTTGTAAAGTGATTGGGTCTGAGTTTGTGAGCATATTCCTGACTGTATTTGATGTGATCCCGTCCTTTCTACACTCCAGTGTTTTTGGAGGGATACCGATTGTACTTTTCCTAGTCATCACGATTTTGGTTTTGGTTTTTCTGCTCTGCAATGGACATTCCACCACTGCAAGACCAAATAGAGATGAATCTTCCACAATCCTGCTGTGTCGTGAATGTATGATGCAGTATTTCAGAGTGCCTCTGCACTAGGAATTTTAAATGAATTTGTCTCTGTCACTTTGAACAGTGTTGTCGCAATATTTACAGCCTGTGTTCCACTGTCTGTTGTGCCCTTTTGAGAGTGCACTTGACCTGTGTTTGACTACGCAATTGGTTCAATTTGTGGATGATAATCTGCACATGAGTTTGTTGAGGGCGACCTTCAGTGTTGTCCTATGAGGCTGTCTTTGCTACTAGATGGTATCATGAGCCTTGTTTTCCAGTTAATATGGATGCTTCAACTACGGGATTCCTGGATTCTGGATCCATGTGGATAAACAGTTGGCTGCCTTACCTTCTGCATGGGCTGAATTGGTTGGATCTGATCATTTCTGTTTCTTGGAACTTGCTCCTCAGGCCCCAGTGGATCTTTCATCGGCAGTTGCAGGTTCCTTGCTGGATCCCTGACTTTGGACATTGAAATGTGTCCGGAACCTCCTAGATTATGAATCTGTCCCTTTTTGTTTTTAATTAAATCGTTTTTATTAGTTTTTTTAATTGACATTTATTTTGAAACATATGGCTTTCATTTGTTTTTATTTTTTAAATACATTTTTTATTCTACATGTTTTTATATAGATTTTAGGCTACTTTTTATATTATCATGTTAGCTCATGCTAATCTCTCACGGCCAAGAGGAGAGTGTAGTAAAGAATGCTAGGGCCTGCTTAGAGCCTCCATTTTTAAATGCACATTTTTCAGTTAGCATTTCTTTTTTGTCGGTATCCTTTTACATGGCTTTTCGTTTATGTAGTAATGTACTGAGAAATCATTGTACATGTTGCTTTTCTCTAGTAAGCATTGTTGCCATCTAGTCTGTATACTTTGTCCAAGATTGAGCACACAGAACACAATGCCTAAAAATTCTGATTGTGGAGACAGTTCCGTATTTGTGGACATATCACAGCACCAAGATTACATCTCTGACACAGTGTGACACAAATGGTGCTTGTATTATAAAAATTGCCTCAGTGTCATGGGCGGTAGAGGAGCACTTCCACTTGGCTTACCTAGGAATGTGGCACACCATGCCCGAGATGCAGCTTGGTTGACTCTGATGCTGATCCTGAATTTGATAGCCTGCATTACACCAGAGAGGCTTCCTGGCTTCCCATTACATCTTACCCATATATGGGGGAGGGTTTTCCCAAGAGATTTGGCCAAGGGTGCTCCCACTATGCTCTCAGTAATGTAGGTACTTACAGATAGGAAGGTGCCAGCACAATCGCAAAGCCACAATTGAATCTATTTCAACATCCTTGTGATGTCGGTTATCATGATTTGTCTTGTTGACCTAATAATCACAGCTCATGTGTTTAATGCACAAATAAGACTGTTGCAATAAATGTTCTGAAAGACATTTTTACATCTTTCTTGTGTCCAACCTTGGATACTCTAGCGACAATGAAAGGGAACACCTGTTTCCACAATTTCCATGAGTCCATATACCCTGGCAGTCCTACCTGATTAGTAGGAACCATATAAGACCTGACCCAAAAACTGAACAAGTTAAAACTCTCAGAGAAATCAGGATGACAAGAAAAACACAGAAATAGCAGTCGCAACTCTGGGCCCCCAGACCCACCTAATAAGCCAAGAATGTATTTCTTTGGGGAGGTGTTGCACCAAAACACCCTCTGAAACTATACCCCTGCTTAGAGTAAATTTTCCTCAGAAGGCCTCGACGTTGAGTGGCACCAGCTAAGCTTTGGGGGGTCATTACGACCTCGGCGGTCTTTTTGCAAGACCGCCGAGGGACCGCCGTGTGGAAGACCGCCTGTGCAGGCAGTTTTCCGCTTGGCGTATTATGACTGTTGGCTGCTCTCCGTCGTTATTCTGCCGGAGAGCCGCCAACAGCCATACTTGCGGGCGGCGGGGAAGTGGAGGTTGCTCCACCGCCACGCCAACAGAACACCGCCCAGCGAATCACGTCCTGTGATTCGCTGTGGTGGTGTTCTGTTGGCGGTGTGGTGTCGGCGGAGCTGCCCCCATGGCTCCCGTCCCCTCCCGGAGGATCGACGGACCAGGTAAGTTGATCGTCCGTTAGGGGAGGGGGTGGGGGGGTGTTGTGTGTTGTGTGCGTGCATGGGGGTGTGCGTGTGTGTATGTAGAGGGGGTGTGTGAGTGCGTGTATGCTTGTGGGGGTGTTGTGTGTATGGGAATGAGTGCATGTATGGCTGTGGGTATGTCTGTATGGATGAGTGTGTATGTTTGAATGTGGGTGTGCGTGTCTGACTGTGTGTGTGGAGGTTGGCATGTATGTCGGGGTGTGTGCGTGCGTGTGTTGGTGATGCCTGCATGTGTGTCGGGTGTATGTGAGTAATGTTATGTTGGGGTGGGGGTGGCAGGGGTGGTGGGGGATGTAGGGGAGGGAGTCGGGGTGGGGATGGGGGTGGGCGAGACCCCTATCAGTGCCAGGGAAGGAATTCCCTGGCACTGATAGTGCTTACCGCCATGGATTTCATGGTGGTTGAAACAGCTGGAAATCCATGGCGATAAGCCGGGTCCAAATACCGCCGGCGGTATAATGACAGCAGCCGGGCTGGAGACCCAGGTCTCCAGCCCGGCGGTCGTCTTCGCCCTGGCGGGCGGGACAAAGAACCGGCGGATGACCATGGCGGTAACCGCCATGGTCATAATTCACCAAGGTAAGACCGCCAGCCTGTTGGCGGTCTTACCGCCGGTTCTTCACCATCCGCCAGGGTTGTAATGACCCCTATGGTCTCAGGAAAACCTTTTAATTCAGACATGGAAACTTTTCAGGAAGTCAGATATCCTTCAACGGGTCAATCTAGTAAGGTATGTCTGACCTGCGATTCAACATAGGCAACGGCTTCTTTGATGGTGACACTGGTCCCCATTAGTTCTCCAGCCACAAAGCTGGCAAAAAGTCCTACTTCTTGCAGTTTGGGGACAGGAGGGGTATACTCTAACACCAGCCAAGGCTCCAAGGCCTGGGACATGAGGACTCTGTCCAACAAAGGCCAGCAACAGGGTGCAGGACAGGTCCAATAGTACTGGTTAGCTGGGCAGTTGCAGGATAAAGGCCTCTGGAATGTTATTGTGTCCCAGTAGCTGAAACAGATTAGCCAACTGATGCTTGAAGTTACTTCTGGGGTACTGGGTTCAAGACAAGCACGTGTAGTCTTCCTTCTGGTTCTTCAGACAGCAGAGCAGTCTTTCTTCTGATTCTTCACAGGTCCGGGAGTGGTCAGAGGGGAGGTCTGTGGAGTACACATTTATGCTCAGTGCCAGCCTGTGTGTGGAGGACAAGCCTTTGTCCATCCCCTGAACCAGTTCTGGTCAGTTCCTCTACTCCCACTGGGTTTGGTACCAGCCTGACAATTGAGACAAAGGGGTGGCAGGCAGAGGTGTGAACTTCATCTGAAGGTCACGAAGGGGCTTGGAACTGCCCCAAGCCTTCATGTCAAGGGAGGAGTCCCCCACCCCACACACAGATCCCTTTATCCTCTGTCTGGGAGAAGTGCACATCTCACCACAGGGGAGCCATCAGGGGTCGGGTGACAGCTGGACACAGGCATGAAAGCCTTTTAATTTTAGGCAGGAAAATAACAACTTTCTAAAAGTGTGATTTCCAAAATAGTAATATAAAATCTGACTTGACCTTTAAATTGGATTTTAGATTACTATTCAAATGAGTCCTTGAACCATTTTTCCAGCTACTCCCAAACTGGAATTAGCATGTATTATAGTTCATAGCATAAACCAGTGTTAACATATCAGAGTGTTTGCTTTGCCACAGTAAAAACAGCTTTAGAGGGTTTTCACTTCCAGGACATGTAAAACATTAAATATGCATTCTGTTTTTTTAGATACTATGCACACTGTCCCATGAGCACTTATGGCCTATCTTTGGGACTTGGTAAAAGGTTTGTTTTTCCAGGTCCAAATGACAGCTTAAAACTGCACACTAAGGCAGCAATGGAGGTTTTATAGTGCTACTTTAGTGGCTGACATAATGAGTGCTAAAGTCCACTAGTAGCATTCAATGTACAGGCCCTGGGTACATGTGGTACCAAATACCAGGGATTTACAAGTAAATTAAATCTATAAATTAGGGATATGCCAATTCCAGCAGGTTTAGGGAGGAAAGCACAAACATTTTACCACTAAGTAGCATGGTTAAAGAGCGCAGAGCCCTATGGGAGGCAAAACCAGGCTCAGCAAATGCAGAAAAAAATCTAGGGCAAGACCACACAAAGGATGCCCATTTCCCTCAATAGGTAAATACACAATATGCTCCAGGTTGCCCCTGGGAAGGATATCAACCATCAGAAACTGGCAATCTCAGGATGTGACTTGTCACTTCTGTTCTTCTACTTTTAAATACCCCAACTCCTAGCATTACTGATCGTGTCTTCTCCTTTTTCCTGAGCTGACCTCTGTTCAACTGCTGCCTGGGTAGATAAATAAGCAACCAAAACATCCATCACCCCAATATGTCAAAGATGCCTCTGTGAGCCCTTGCAACTGCAGCACTGCTACTCTCCTTGACCTAACTTTCTGCTCTAGACCTCTGTTCCTCCCACAAAGTGCTCACTTTTCTTCTGTTGGATAAGAATTGTATAACTGGTATTGAAGGGAAAAACCCAGCTCCTGACCTCCCATAGATACTGCGTATCATGTATCCCTCCCCTTCCACCACAGTATGTCCTGCTGGAAGCACACTGTGGCTCTATGGTCCATCCCCTTGATCAGTGATCATGTACCTGACCATCTTAACTGTTTTCTCCTTCTGCCTCACCTGCTATGAGGTCTGTACAAATCAATGACTGACTTTTTGCTTTTCACTTGTAGCCTTGATGAACAGTTACCATTGTAGGGTTGCTGTGAAGAGTAGCTCAGATCAGATTTAGGACATGGGCATATGTTGCTGGACTAGCCTGAAGGCTCAGGGGTTTTACACCACTCTTGTAAAAAGATGGTAATTCTCCTAGAATGATTACAGTAGACACTTGAACAACACCTGCACACAGTGTCACTTGCACCAACTTACATCTAGGGGGTCATTCCAACCCTGGCGGTCGGTGTTAAAGCGGCAGCCAAACCGCCAACAGGCTGGCGGTAAAAAAAATGCAATTCCGACCCTGGCGGAAACCGCCAACAGAGACCGCCACTTTAACACACCGCCCGCCACGGCGGGACAAACAAACAGCGCGGCGGTCACCGCCAACAGACAGGCGGGAGACAATGTACCGCCCACCCTATCACAACCCACCAATCCGCCACCTTTTCCGGGGCGGTAGCCCCGCCGATAAAAACATGGTGGAAACAGCCATTTCAAACGGAAAACGCTCACCTCCATACACCCCACGAGGAATCTGGACAGCATGGAACCCGAACTACACATCCTACCAGCCATCGTCTTCCTGCTCCTCTACCAGGAGCACGAACGCCGGCGCAGAAGACAACGGTGAGTACTGCACCTACGACACAGGGGAGGGGGAGGAAAAAAATTACGGGGACACACATATGCGACACACCCACCCTCACCCTCAACCACTACAACACACACATCAATGCATAGCAACACATCACAGTTACACCCCCAAACCCCCCGGAAGAATGCAAAGGCAAAAGGAAATGATAATAAATATAGAATTATATTGTAAGACTGAGTATAAAATATATCACACATCTATAACTTTATATACATAAATTGTTCAGTCCGATATGTCCAGCAGCCATTGTTCGTGGGCCACTGGGCCAACACACATGGGCAAAGCCCACACAGGATACCTGCCTCCAACGGAGACAACACTGCAGGGGCATCAGATAGGAAAACTACAGGCACCTCAGGGGGAAAGGAAGGGGGGGCACCTCAGCCAGATGAGTCCACGACGCCAGATCCACAAGGGCCTCCATGGCCACTGTGCCATCCTGGGGAGTGCAAAGCCACAGTCTCACAAGTCTCTACTGTGGGTGGGTTGCCCACTGTGCCATCCTGGGGAGTGCAAAGCCACAGTCTCTCAACTCGATAACAGTGGGTGGGTTGCCCACTGTGCCATCCTGGGGAGTGCAAAGCCACAGTCTCTCAAGTCTCTACAGTGGGTGGCTTGCCCACTGTTCAATCCTGGGGAGTGCAAAGCCACAGTCTCTCAAGTCTATACAGTGGGTGGGTTGCCCACTGTGCCCTCCTGGGGAGTGCAAAGCCACAGTCTCTCAAGTGGATAACAGTCTCCACTGGTACTAGAGGGGGACTAGTGCCCAGAGTGCTTCGTGCAGCCCTGCCCGACACAGATGCGGGCCTGCCCCTTCCGCCAATGGGCCAGCGGTGCTTGAGATGAAGGGCCCAGTTCAGCGGTGCTTGAGATGAAGGGCCCAGTTCAGCGGGGCTTGAGACGGCGGTGCCCAGCGGAGCAGTGCTTGAGATGAAGGGCCCAGCGGAGCGGTGCTTGAGATGAAGGGCCCTGTTCAGTGGTGCTTGAGACAGCGGTGCCCTGTTCAGCGGTGCTTGAGATGAAGGGCCCAGTTCAGCGGTTCCTGAGACGGCGGTGCCCTGTTCAGCGGTGCTTGAGATGAAGGGCCCAGTTCAGCGGTGCTTGAGACGGCGGTGCCCAGTTCAGCGGTGCTTGAGACGGGGGTGCCCTGTTCAGCGGTGCTTGAGACGGCGGTGCCCAGCGGAGCAGTGCTTGAGATGAAGGGCCCAGTTCAGCGGTGCTTGAGATGGCGGTGCCCTGTTCAGCGGTGCTTGAGACGGCGGTGCCCTGTTCAGCGGTGCTTGAGACGGCAGTGCCCAGCGGAGCAGTGCTTGAGATGAAGGGCCCAGTTCAGCGGTGCTTGAGATGAAGGGCCCAGTTCAGCGGTGCTTGAGATGAAGGGCCCAGTTCAGTAGTGCTTGAGATGAAGGGCCCAGTTCAGCAGTGCTTGAGATGAAGGGCCCAGTTCAGCAGTGCTTGAGATGAAGGGCCCAGTTCAGCGGTGCTTGAGACGGCGGTACCCTGTTCAGCGGTGCATGAGACGGCGGTGCCCTGTTCAGCGGTGCTTGAGACGGCGGTGCCCAGTTCAGCGGTGCTTGAGATGAAGGGCCCAGTTCAGCGGTTCCTGAGACGGCACTGCCCAGCGGAGCGGTGCTTGAGATGAAGGGCCCAGCGGAGCGGTGCTTGAGATGAAGGGCCCAGTTCAGCGGTTCCTGAGATGGCGGTGCCCTGTTCAGCGGTGCTTGAGATGAAGGGCCCAGTTCAGCGGTTCTTGAGACGGCGGTGCCCAGCGGAGCGGTGCTTGAGATGAAGGGCCCAGCGGAGCGGTGCTTGAGATGAAGGGCCCAGTTCAGCGGTTCCTGAGACGGCGGTGCCCTGTTCAGCGGTGCTTGAGATGTAGGGTCCAGTTCAGCGGTGCTTGAGACGGCGGTGCCCTGTTCAGCGGTGCTTGAGACGGCGGTGCCCAGCGGAGCAGTGCTTGAGATGAAGGGCCCAGTTCAGCGGTGCTTGAGAAGAAGGGCCCAGTTCAGCGGTTCTTGAGACGGCGGTGCCCAGCGGAGCGGTGCTTGAGATGAAGGGCCCTGTTCAGTGGTACTTGAGACGGCGGTGCCCAGCGGAGCGGTGCTTGAGATGAGTGTCCTGGTCAGCGGATCCGGCCCAGGCATGGATGTCACTCACCACCTGACATGTGGCTGGCGGGGCCTTCCTGCCCATCTGTCTGGTGGCTTGCGGGGCCCTCCTGGGCTGCAGTTCTCGGCCTGTGGGTGTCCTCCTGCCCACCTGGGACGTGGCTTGCGGGGCCCTCCTGGGCTGCAGTACCGGGCCTGTGTGTGTCATCCTGCACACCTGGGATGGGGCTGGTGGGGCCCTCCTGGCCAGCTGGCCTGCTGCCGGACTTGTCGGGCGTGCTGCCCTTCCCACCCTTCCCTGCACGCTTGTGGCCCTTTCCCACCTTTGGTGGTGTGCCAGGTAGCACCTGACTTCCTGCCGGAGCCAATGTAGGGATTTTAGTCCCTGGGGTCTTTGGTCTCTCGCGCCGGGCACTGGCAATCTTAGGATGCTTTTCCGGTGGTGGGCTGGCCGTGCCTTGGCTCCTAGCTGAACTGGATGCCCTTGAGGGTGGGGGACTCCACAGTCCATGGACAACAGTCTTCACAGGTCCTGGTTTTGTGGTGGCTGAGGTGCTGATTGGAGTCTTATGAGATGGACGGGGTGAGGGAGTTGTAGGAAAGAGGTCAAGTTTGGAAAAGAAAAGCAATTTGGAAAGAGAGGGACGGGTAGGTGTAGTGGGTATGGGAGTGGAGGAAGAGGATGTGGTTGTAGGAGTGTGAAGTCTGGTGTCTTTGGGTGCAGGTGCTTGGGCTGAAGGCTGTCGTGAGGTGGATGGCTGTTGGGTGGGTGGCTGCCTGCGCTTGTGTAGTTTGGAGGAGGGGGTGACAGACACACTTGGAGAGGACACAGGGGACGTGTAAATGGTAGTGGGGGTGGTGACTGCACGTGTGCGGAGTGTTCTGGTGGGTGTGCTGGTGATGGACGTAGTGGCTGAAGATGTTGTGCATGCAAGTGTGAGTGGAGACGTCACAGGGAGGGAGGAGGGAGACGAGGAGGAGGGGGACACAGTGGAGGCAGTGGCTGTTGGTATGTCTGCATGTGGATGTTGCTTGTGTGAATGCTTGTGTGATGTGTGGTGCTTATGTCTGGATGAGCTTCCCTTGGGTGTTGAGGTGTGTGCAGGCTGGTCTGTAGGTGTGTCTGGGATAGGCAGAGGTACAGGGGATTGGGTCTGGGTGGAGGAAGTTGGAGGGGGGAGGCTAGAGACAGGGACAATTGCTGCCGTCAGTGCTGAGGCCAGAGCGTTGAACGATCGCTGATGGGCAGCCTGACCCGAATGACTGCCCTCCAGGTATGCATTACTCTGGTGCACCTCTCTTTGTACACCCTGGATGGCATTCAAAAGGGTACACTGCCCAACAATGATGGTCCTTAGGAGGTCAATGACCTCCTCATTGAGGGCAGCAGGGGTGACAGGAGCAGGGCCTGAGGTGCCTGGGGCGAAGGAGATGCCCACCTTCCTGGGTGAGCGGGCACGGGGCAAACGCTGAGGGGCTGCTGGGAGGGCGGTGCTGGTGCGCTGGGTGGCGGCTGTACCTGTTGTTGCGGGGGGCACGGATGTTGCCGCCACCACAAGGGAGCTCCCTTCAGAGGACGAGTCGCTGTCACTGACATCAGCACGAGTCCCCGCTGTGGAGCTCCCCTCGCCCTCCGTCTCACTGGTGAAATCCGAGTCAGTTGCATGGTCCGCCATGGCCATGTGAGATGCAGCTCCCTCGTGCTCCGATGCCACTTCTCCTCCGCCTGATGATGCTAATGCACACATGAACAGGAAGACCACAAAAAAGGGGGGGAGGAGAAATAAAGACATGTTGAGTGCATGGATTACCGCTACCGTTGGCGGACAAGACAGACACAGAAGCCCCCTGCACTACGCCGCGCACTTGGGGTCCACTACGCAATCCGTGGGACATGGCCTACAAGCCTATGGACGACAACTGCACACATAGATGACACAGGGCCATGGATACCTGTACTTGGCACCCTACAGAGGTGGGGGGCGGGGGCACAGGGCTATGCCTTACGGAGGGGCCTAGCCTACAGAAATCGCCCTGGCCTAGGGATACCCACAGCCCTCCTCCCCCACCCAGACACCACCACTGCGCGCAAAGTCACCAGAGTGAGAGTGTACTCCCCCCCTTGTGTCTGCTGTGATGTCCTCATGCGCCACTCCAAATCGGGGTAGGCCACCGCCAGGATCCGGGACATCAGGGGGGTCAAATGACGACTGGCACCCCTCCTACGTTGGGAGCCCATCCCCAGTTGAGCCTCCGCCGTCTTCCTGCTCCAGCGTCGGATGTCTTCCCACCTCTTCCGGCAGTGGGTGCCCCGTCTGTTGTGGACCCCCAGGGTCCGGACGTCCTTGGCGATGGCACGCCAAATCGTGACTTTCTGGTGGGCGCTGACCTATGTGACATGTACACGGAGAGAAAAATTGTCATCACCTTCTGCATGCTCGATGTGAGTGGCCCCCCATCCCCACCCTTGCCATGTGCCACATGCTCTCATCTGTCGTTTGATGCATGCCTCAATCGCTCCCCTCCCCACCATCTTTCATCCACCCCACTCAACCCAGGCATTGCCACTAAGCATGGTCCCAGTGTACTTACCTGTTGGTCTGGAGGACCGTAGAGTAGCGCATACTGGGGGAGGACCCCATCCACAAGTTTCTCCAACTCCTCCGCAGTGAAGGCAGGGGCCCTTTCCCCAGTCGCATGAGCCATTGTCTCTTCCAGACCGAGGTCACAGCAGCACTTGCAGTGTAGGTCCTCTCCTGTCGAAGATCAGGTATCGAGTGATTAAGCAGATAGAAAATGGCGGTCACGCCCGCGGCGGTGCGTACCGCGGCGGAGCGTACCGCGACCGCCGGCGCACATCGTCATTGGCTCCTGAAACCCATAGGGTTCAATGTTAACCAATGCGGCTTAGCGCCGCGGTCTTCGATCGCCTACCGCCGCGGTGTGCCACGCCAGCGCATTGACCTCACATCCCACTGTCGCACCTCACAGGTCAGGCAGCCGCCATTTCAAGGGCCCACATGGCCTAATTACCAACTGCATCACACATACCTAGGCCATGCACCAACACTCATACAAGCCATTCAATGCATTGGGAATCGTGTTATGTGCAAGCTGTGGTTACGTACCTGTGGGTTGCTTGACTCTGTGCTCGCTGTTGTCCTTCATAGGCACCGTCCGCTGGAACATGCGAGGAGATGGAGGAATCTTCCCGTGTACAGACCGCTGGTGGACCTGTCGACAATGGAGGAACGACATGTCATACTGACATACAGGCTTGACCGAGCCACTATACAGGAATTGTGTGCCCAGCTGGAGCCAGACCGGATGTCACCCATCCGCCAACCCACAGGGATGCCCCCTCTAGTGCAGGTGCTGTCAGTACTCCATTTCTTAGCAAGTGGGTCATTTCAAACAACAATGGCCATATCATCAGGGATGTCACAGCCTATGTTTTCCAAGGTGTTGTCCAGAGTGTTGTCTGCCCTGCTGAAACACATGCGGAGCTACATCGTTTTCCCTGAGGTGGGGGATTTGCCTACAGTGAAGGGTGATTTCTATGCCCTTGGACATATCCACAACATCATAGGTGCCATTGATGGGACATATGTTGCTTTGGTCCCCCCCAGCAGGAGTGAACAGGTGTACAGGAACCGGAAGAGTTATCATTCCATGAATGTACAGATGGTGTGTTTGGCTGACCAGTACATCTCCCATCTTAATGCCAAGTTCCCTGGGTCAGTGCATGACGCCAACATCCTGCGGAATAGCAGCATCCCGTATGTGATGGGTCAACTCCAGAGGCACCGGGTGTGGCTATTAGGGGACTCTGGTTACCCCAACCTGTCCTGGCTACTGACCCCAGTGAGGAATCCCAGGACAAGGGCAGAGGAACGGTACAATGAGGCCCATGGACGGACTAGGAGGGTGATCGAGCGAACCTTTGGCCTCCTGAAGGCCAGGTTCAGGGGCCTCCATATGACAGGTGGATCCCTAATGTACTCACCAAAGAAGGTGTGCCAGATCATCGTGGCCTGCTATATGCTTCACAACCTGGCTTTGCGCCGCCAGGTGCCTTTTCTGCAGGAAGATGGTCCAGATGGTGGTGTTGTAGCAGCTGTGGAGCCTGTGGAGAGTGAAGAGGAGGAAGCCGAAGAGATCGACATAGAGAACAGGAACACAGTAATACAGCAGTATTTTCAGTGACACACAGGTAAGAGTAGACACCGGCATATTACATTTAATTAATGACTCCTACCTCTCTACTGTCTGACTTTTTCCCTCAATGTATGGTAACTGTGTTGTGACTTTCCCTTCTGTTTTCAGAGATGTGGGCCCCACTGCGTGACATCTGCTTTGTTTCCCCATGGACTACAGCTGTGTGACAGCGGTTTGTTAGCATCACAATGTGAATGAACATTTTGGCACGGTCATGTCTAATACATTTGTTCTAAATCACAGCCAGACTCCAGATTGTTTTGTGCAATAAGTGTTTTTATTCAAGTGCTCTAAATTGGATGGGTGGTTGCAAATCGGTGAGGGGTGATGGTGGAGGATTGTCCATGGCAGAGTCCAGACTATCAGTTTCACAGGTGCATTGTCCAAATGCCTGTGGGAATTGGAGCAGGGGCAGTTTAAGGTTGGACAAGGTGACAATGTGAGACAGTGGGATGACAATCAGGGCGGTATCCTTTGCTGGCGGGGGTCTTGACATCTTACTCTGTCTTCTTCCTGGATCTCAGGGCCCGCTTGCGGGGTGGTTCTCCTTCTGCAGGGGGTGGGGTTCTGGTGGCCTGTTGGTCTTGTGTCGGGGCCTCCTGTCCACTAGCGCCGGGCGGAGGTGGTAGGCAGTTCTTGGTGCATGCTAGTGTCAGGGGCCCTTTAAGGTGCCACAGTGTCCCACAATGTCGTGACTACCTCATTCAGGGCCACTACGATGGTACCCATGGCGGAACTGATGTTTCTTAGTTCCTCCCTGAACCCCATATACTGTTGCTCCGGCAGAAGCTGGATCTCCTGAAACCTGGCCAGGACCGTTGCCATCGTCTCCTGGGAGCGGTGGTATGCTACCATGATGGAGGAGAGGGCCTCATGGAGAGTGGGTTCCCTGGGCCTGTCCCCCCCCTGTCGCACAGCAGCCCTCCCAGTTCCCCTGTTTCCCTGGGCCTCTGTCCCCTGGACCGTGTGCCCACTACCACTGCCCCCAGGTCCCTGTTGTTGTTGGGGTGGTGGGTTAGCCTGGGTTCCTGTAGTGGTGGACACACCGCTGATTGACGTGTCCTGGGGACAGAGGTATGGGCCCGCTGGGTGGGTGCTGTGCTGGTGTTCCCAGAGGGGGGAAGGTCTACTGTTGCCTGTGGCTGTGTGAGGGGAACCGACTGTCCCGAGGTCCCCGATGGACCGGGCTGGTCATCTAGATCCAGGGAGACAGAGCTGCTGTCCTCACTGTGGGCCTCTTCTGGGGGTGGAGTGGACATTTGTGGACCCTCCTGCGCGGTGACGTGGCGTTCGGGTCCTGCAGGGGTATAAAAGTATGGTTATTGCTTCTGTGTGTGTCATAGCGTGCAATGGGTGGGTGCCCGTGTACCCCAGAGCTGGCATTCCTTTGTGGGGGCTGTTGTGACGGTGGTTGGGTGGGGGGTTGTATGTGTATGTGCAGTGGGCATGCTTAGGTGATGGGTGTCCATGCTATGTGGACGCATGCAGGGCTAGGTGTTGGGATGGGTGGGTTGTGATGGTGAGACAGTTGCAAGGAGTTGGATGTGATGGGGGTGAGGGTGGGGGTATGAGTTGGCATGCAGGTGGGGTGGGGGGAAGAAGTAGTTAAGATTTGCCTTACCAGAGTCCATTCCTCCGCCTACTCCAGCGAGGCCCTCAGGATGCAGGATGTTCAAGACTTGCTCCTCCCATGTTGTAAATTCTGGGGGAGGAGGTGGGGGTCCGCCGCCAGTCCGCTGCACCGCGATGTTGTGCCTGGATACCATGGAACGCACCTTCCCCCGTAGGTCGTTCCACCTCTTCCTGATGTCGTCCCGATTTCTTGGGTGCTGTCCCACAGCGTTGACCCTGTCCACTATTCTGCTCCATAGCTCCATCTTCCTGGCAATGGTGGTGTGCTGCACCTGTGCCCCGAACAGCTGTGGCTCTACTCGTACAATTTCCTCCACCATGACCCTGAGTTCATCATCAGAGAACCTGGGATGTCTTTGCGGTGCCATGGGGTGGTGTGGGTGATGTGTAGGGTGGATTGTGTGGTGCTAAGTGTGGTGATGTGTATTGTTGTGTTGTGTGAAGTGCGTGCAAATATTGCTGGGTGACAGTGAATTGGGCGTCTGGGTGCTCGGATGTCTTTTCTCGGTGCGTGTTCACGAATCTCTAGGAGTGGAGGTTTGTGGGTGATGTGGGTGTGTATTTTATATTTAATTGGGTGTGTGGGAGTGGTGTGTGTATGTGTCTCAGGTGTGTGTATTTTGAATTGTCCAATGTGGTTGTATTTTGTAAGTGTGTGTGTATTTTGAGCGCAGCGGTGTGTACCGCCAATGGAATACCGCGGTTGAAAGACCGCCCCGTGGATTCGTGTGTCGTGATAGTGTGGGCGTATTTCTGTTGGCGTGACGGTGGAGGTTTGGTCATCGCCAGTTTCTCGCTGCCCTTTGGTGTGGCGGACTTTTGTGGATGTCTGTATTTTGGCGGTTTGCCTGTTGTGGGTCAGAATGACCGTGGCGGTTTACCGCGGCCGTGGCGGTGTTATGGCGGTCTTCTGAACGGCGGTAAGCACCTTTTACCGCCGAGGTTGGAATGACCACCCTAGTCTGCAGATGCACCTGGTGGCATCTGCACTAGCAACCTTCTACACACAACTGCACACATGGAACTAGCACTTCTGTACTTGAACTACACCTGCACCCACTGAGATCTACATCTCTTGCACATTTAACATAGGCCACTGATAGCCTTTTACTTTTGCCTACAGCATACTGGAACCGAGTGGCACCGGCACCCAACAGAAATTATTGCAAATAAATATACATGACATCCATCGAAATAATTTGGTTTGGGCGTTGTGAATCTCAAAATATGTCTATAGGTTATATGTTGATTCTTTATAACTTTGGTAAAATATATTAAGTCAAATATATGCATAAATTAATTTAAAAGAGATATATAAAGAGAAACATTTTCATATAAAAATAATTTCAAACACATAAAAACATTGAAAGAACTACCCAAGCAGACCCAGCATTCACCCTTAGACATAAAAAACTTGGAAGAGGTAGTCAACTCCAACATGAAGGGTATCTTTTTGACACTACTCCTGATTACATAGAAGAATATATCTTTCAGACCCTTCTCTTATAACCTTTCACTTTCAAATTATATATGGACTTGGAGTCCATAGTTTAGGTTTCATCACTTTTAGGCCCTCATCAGAGTTTTGAGGCTATGCAAATGTCCTAACATCTTGTGTTGATGTATCTTATTATCACTTCAGTTCCAAGAGGAGTACAAAAACCTTTTCCTCTGCTACAAGGGGAAGGTAACATTCTTTTATCTATCTGCCAGGTGTGGTTGTATTTTTCCTTCCTGAACTCTAATTTCTATAACTGTCCAGAGATCTCCAAGACCCACTCTAACTGAGAAAAAAAAATTGCATCTCAAAGGGTATGTTGTTTCCAGTGAGGCCAGTCCCACTCTTCTTTAGCTTCAAAGTTGTCAGGGAACGGAACGCTCCAGGAGGATCTTTTGCAATCTAAGAGACAATATTGCCCTTACAAAAGTAGAATGAGGTCAACCTCACGTGGACCAATCTTCCATTCGAGATGTAATATTTCCACCAGAGGGGCAAAACTGGAAGCTGTGGTGGGCAGGTCTCCAGCAGGCAGGATACCTGTTAGAAATGGGGTCTCAAGTTGGCAATGGTTTCCACCCTTTCCAAGTAGGGACCCTAACTCTAGTCAGGGTAAAGGAGTCACACAAGTAAGATGACCCCTGCTCACCCACTTGGTAGCTTCACATGGCCAGTCTGGCTTATCTCAGAGAATATGTATAAAGTATTTGTGCACACATATTTAGTAACATAGTGAAAGTGAAAGCACCACAAAAGTACTCCACAGCAGTTTAGATAAATAGCCAATCTTTATCTGATTAAAATGAGATGAAAACAACAAAAATCCAACATACACAAGTAAAGATATCAATTTTTAAAGGTGTAAATGAGTTCTAGTTCATAGGAATCAATGGTGTCCCTGAGACTTCGTACCAGGAGGCAAGCTCAGTTCAAGCCCTTTGAAAACATTGGAAAGCAGGATGTAGATGTAGAAAAAAAAGTCCAGTCCTTTCACTCCCAGCACAGAAGCAGCAAGCAGCAGGCCAGCACAACAAAACAACAGGCAGAGTGGCAGTCCCTCCTACAGCATCCAGCTATTCTTCCTGACAGAATGTTCTCAGTCCAGAAGTGCTTTAACTCTGTGGTGCCAGAGATCCAATAGTTATACCCATTGCTGTTTTTGAAATAGGCAAACTTCAAAGGAAAATCTTTGTAGTGCACAAAACCCTGCCTTTCCCTGCCCTCGCCCCAGACACACTCCATGAGTTTGGAGCCTGCTTTGTGTGAGGACAGGCACAGCCCAATTCAGGTGCAAGTGTCAGCTCCTCCCACCACTCTAGCTCAGAAAGAATCATCTGGAAATGCAGGGCAAACCTCAGCTCCATTTGTGTGAGTGTCTGGAGGAGTGAATTCACAAACAGTCCAACTGTTATCCTGACCCAGAAATGTACTCTGCAGACAGGCAAAGGCACAGAATGGTTAAGCAAGAAAATGCCCACTTTCTAAAAGTGGCATTTTCAAACTTACAATTCAAAAACCAACTTCACCAGAAAGATACATTTTTAAATTGTGAGTTCAGGGACCCCAAATGCCACATCTCTATCTGCGCCCAAAAGGAAGTTATATTTCAAGGCAATCCCGATGTTACCCAATGGGAGAGATAGGCCTTGCAATAATGAAAAGTGAATATAGCAGTATTTCACTATTAGGACATGTAAAGCACACTAGTGCTTGCCCCACCTTTTAAATATATTGCACCCTACCTATGGGGCTGCCTTGGGCCTACTTTAGGAGTGACTTACATGTAGTAAAAGAGAAGGTTTGGGCAAGTGGGTGTACTTGCCAGGTCTAAATGGCAGTTTAAAAGTGCACACGCAGAAACTGCAATGGCAGGCCTGAGACATGTTTGCAGGTGGGTGGCACATTCAGTGGTGCAGGCCCACTAGTAGCATTTAATTTACAGGCCCTGAGCACACATGGTGCACTATACTAGGGACTTACTAGTAAATCAAATAAGCCAATCATGGATAATTAAATCACCAATACAAATTAGACAGAAAGCACTTGCACTTTAGCACTGGTCAGCAGTGGTAAGGTACCAGAGTCCTAAAGCCAGAAAAAACAAAATTCAGTACAGCATAAAAAACAGGAGGTCAGAAGCAAAATGTTCGGGGATAACCCTGTAAAAATGTCCATTTCTAACAATACCTTTAATGCCAGGTCCCGTTGAACTGGTTTTTAGTACAGCAAAAACCCACTGGGATAAACCTATTTGTCTTACTCTTTAAGAGTGCACCTGGTCTTCCACAGGTGAAAACATATTCCTCCTGATCACTCCAGCAGCTTTAGGATCATCACTCCAGGCTTCTAGCATTGAGGTCTCTTTCCAATTAAAGCCCTTGCAGAGTCAAGTCATCTGTTATCAGCTTGCTCTTTATGGACACAGAAGTCCTTTAGCAATATCAAGAGGCTAACCACTTGAGCCTTAAAGTGCAATTCCACTCCCTATGTTACAGTAGGAGTGACACATCCTTCAGTATTATTATGTCACTTTTCAGAAAGAATCTTCTTTCTTACAGATGTTTTCTTCCCACATCCAGAAAATTTCTGAGGAAGTAATGCTAGGGTGCCAGTATGTTTCAGCTCTTCTTCTCTCAGATTTCTCCAAACGTTAACAGAGTCCCTAAACCAATATGTTCTCAGCCATCCTCCATTGCCAGAACCCTGACCTTTTCCCTAGCTTCTCCCCTATGGACTGTAGTACCCCCTCAACCAATTTTCCCACCCCTCAGGGATGGATACAGGAAGTATAGGGTGGATCTATGATTCAATGGCCACAGTTTCTAAGAGCCATATTTGGCTTTCAAAGTGAAAGTCAGACCTTTCTCCCCTTTCTCCCCCTGACAGATAGCCAATACTTTCTAAGTGACAACTTGTTGACATCACTGTCACTTTTCTGCTATCAGAGGCCAAACTATTGTTTTCCAGGAAGAAGGCATTTAAAAAGTCAGTCAATGTTCGAGAGTCAGTCTCTGGAGGCGGAGTCTAGAGACACATCAGCTTTGAACATTTTACTCTCAAGGATCACAAGCACACTTTTCTAAAGTGTGATGTTCTTTCGGGGTATCAACAAATCTACTCTACCAATTAACTAGAGTATTAAAAGGAAGCTAAGTCATATTGGCTGCTGTAGTAGTTTCCTACGCTATTACATGAAGAAAAAGATTAGCCATGTTCCTGGTTTTCAGTGAACGGTCATGCTATTGCCAGTATGCTACATTTTTATGTATGAAGCACCATCCACCATGGTGCATTTACAAAGCATAATTTAGGGGTGACTTGGCTAACATATAAAAATAGGGTTTTTTACATGCAAAAATGATTTTCCCTGGCATGGGTTACTGGCATGTTTTTGAACTGCAGGCCACCCACAATACAATGATGCTCCCTGAAACCAAATGTTCATGGCCTGTTTGTGGATAATGTAAGTAAATCCTGCAGACTATTTATGGAATTTAACTTCCATGCCATTGGTGCATCTTACAGGAAACTTAAATGGTCACACATATAGGCCCTCATTATGACATTGGCGGTAAATCCCACTTACCGCCATGTCGACTGCCGCCAACATAACGCCGCCGCCGCCGTGGATACCTGCCAACCATATATTGACACACACATACCAATCCATCACTATACAGCCACACACACAAGTCTGCCAGCCCAAAGGTGAGTGATAAACTGGTGGTAGCAAAACCCACACTGTTATGCCAACAGAACAACGCCCATCACATTATCACCCATGAAACACTGCAGCGGACACTCAATGGTGGTAAACCATTGGCGGTACATATCGCCGTGCTCAAAATAAACACTACCTAACAAAACAACAAAACATTGGTCAATTCAAACTACACACACCTGACACCCATACACACACCATGCCCACAGACCCACACCACTATAAAACACACCCACACTACCCACAAGCCTTTACGACTACAAAGCATTGCCACCAGAGAGAGATACAGCAAGAGCACCCACCCAACCAGAGCCACATAACACCATCACCTATACTCCAGCCAAGTACCTTAAATCGCACACCCCAACACATCACCCCACACACCCTCACCCACACCACTTACACTACACCCATGGCACCACAATGACACCCCAGGTTCTCTGAGGAGGAGCTAAGGGTCATGGTGGAGGAAATCATCTGGGTAGAGCCACAGCTATTTGGATCACAGGTACAGCAGACATCCATTGCTAGGAAGATGGAGCTATGGGGGAGAATCGTGGACAGGGTCAATGCCATGGGACAGCAGCCAGAAGAAGGGATGACATCAGGAAGAGTTGGAACGATCTACAGGGGACGGTGCATTCTGTGGCAGTAAGACACCAGCTCGCAGTACAGAGGATTGGCGGTGGACCCCCACCTCCTCCCCCACAACTTACAACATGGGAGCAGCATGTCTTGGCAATAATGCATCCTAAGGGCCTGGCAGGAGTAGGAGGAGGACTGGACTCTAGTAAGTCAAATCTCCATTACTATCACCCCCCCTACCTGCATGCCATCACAAACCCCCACCTTTACCCTCACTCCCATCACTCCACCACCTCCCACATACCCCACCATTGCAACCTACTCATCCCAATACCAATTCCACGCCCTGCATGCAACACCAATGCATGGACACCCCTCACAGACCTGCAAGGACACCTATCACCACTGCATGCACACTGGAGAGAATCACCTAGCCCTCCAAATAACAACTCACACAAGGCAAAGCTGCCAGGGCGATAACAACCATAGAGGGAAACACACCCATGCACAATATGTCACACGCAGAAACAATAACACTGCAATTTCATCCCCACAGGTATCCCAGCCAATGTCACCGGAGAAGAGGTGCCAGCAACATCCAGTCCCTCCACAGAAGAGCCCCACAGTGATGACAGCAGCTCTGGTCACCTGGATCTGGATGACCAACCTGGCCCATCAGGGATCTCCGGACAGTCGGTTACCAGGCACAGTCACACACTACCACAGAGCCTCCCCCCACAGGAAACACCACCACAGCACCCACCCACCGGGCCCATACGCCTGTCGACCGGACATGTCAATCAGCAGTGTGTCCACCACTATAGGAACCCCAGGCCACCCCACAAACACAGGACAATCAGGGACCTGGGATCAGTGGCAGTGGGCACATGGTTCAGGGGACAGAGGCACAGGACAACAGGGAAGCTGGGAGGACTGCTGTGTGACAGGGGGAGGACAGGCCCATGGAACCGACTCTCCAGGAGGCACTCACCGTGATCCTGGGAGCATACCAACATTCCCAGGATATGCTGGACCAGATACTGGACAAGTTGCAGGAGAACAGGTGGCTCTAGGAGGGACAGTACCTCGGGATCAGGGAGGACTTGAAGGACATCAACACCACTCTGGTCTCCATTGCAGGGGTACTGGCAGACATGGCCAACACTATGAGGGAGGCTGTGGCACACCACCGGGCCCCTGACACTAGCCAAACCAATAAACAGCCCTCTACCTCCGCTGCCGCTAGTGGAGAGGAGGCCCCCGCCATTGGACCACCAGGCCACCAGCACCCCTCCCCCTGCAGAAGGAGAACCACCCTGCAAACATTCCCTGTGATCCAGGCAGAAGCCAGAGACTATTGCTAAGACCCCCGCCAGGAAATACGACTCTCCTGATTGTCACACTTGTGTCCCACTCTGTCACCCTGTCCACCTGGAACTGCCATTGCTCCCCTTCCTATGCCCCCTTTGACAATGCACCTGTGAAACAAATATAATGGACTCTATCCTGGACTTTCCTCCATCATCATCCCATCCCATTGCACTTCCCCCTCTACTTCTTAGCACTTTGAAAAAAGTATGGAGTATGTCAAATAATTTAAGTATGTATTCGTTTATCAAGGTTTAAACATTGCAATTAAACTGTACAGTAATTTATACATAGGAAATATATGTAGTTACAGGCTACAGTGAACACACCAGGACCAATAGTGGGGCACCAATATCTGCAAATGGAGAAGGCAAAGGGTACAGTGAGTGGCCATAGACGTGGGAAAAACAGCCTGCCAGTGACAATGTCAAACATGAAACTGTCAATTAAATGTGAAGTTACACTGTCTTACCTGTGTGTCATTGGAAGTATTGACCAATAATTGCACTTCTGTTGTCCTCATCTTCATCCTCTGCCTCCTCATCTTCACTGTCCACAAGGTCCACTGCTGCCATGCTGCCATCTCCAGCCTCCTCCTCCTGCAGAAAAGGCACCTGGTGACAGAAGGCAAGGTTGTGCAACATACAGCATGCCACGATGATCTGGCACACCTTCTTAGGTGAGTATCACAGGGATCCACCTGTTAGATGGAGGCATCAAAACCTGGCCTTCAGGGGGCCAAGGGTCCTCTCTATAATTCTTCTTGCTCACCCATGTGCTTCATTGTAACGTTCCTTAGCCCTTGACATGGGATTCCTCACAGGGGTCAGAAGCCATGAGAGGTTGGGGTAACCAGAGTCATCTGCAAATATCGAGTGACAACTGTTCGCCACACACTAACCCTTAGGGCCCACACCATACACCAACATATACTGGGTGGGAACCAGGGCTCACCTATTAGCCACACCCTGTGCCTCTGTTGAGCCATCACATTTGGGATGCTGCTATTCCTCAGGATAAAGTCATCATGCACAGACCCAGGATACTTTGTGTTGACGTGAGAGATGTACTAGTCCTCCAAACACACAATTTGCACATTCATGGAGTGAAAGCTCTTTCGATTTCTGAACACCTGTTCATTTCCATGGGCAGGGGACAAATGCAATATGTGTTCCATCAATAGCCCCAATAGCCCCAATAATGTTGGGGATATGTCCCATTGAATAGAAATCAGCTTTCACTGTGGCCAAATCTTCCACCTGCAGGAAAACGATGTAGACGCACATGTGTTTAATCAGGGCAGACAACACTCTTGTCAGCACTATTGAGAACATTGGCTGAGACATTCCTGCTGCCAAGCCCACTGTCACTTGGAAGGAGCCAGTTGCCAGGAAATGGAGCACTGATAGCACTTCCACAAGACGGGGGATCCTGGTGGGGTGAGGGATAGCAGGGATTAGGTCAGGATCCAATTGTGCACACAGCTCCGTGATTGTGGCCCTGTCAAGTCTATAGGTGAGGATAATGTGCCTGTCCTCAATTGTTGCCAAGTCCACCAGGAGTCTGTACACGGGGGGGATGCCTCCATCTCTTATTCATCCACAGCGGTTGCAAACAATGGGATGAAATAGTGTACAGCTGGTCATTATCTCTTAATTATCTCTTAAATCCAACCACTACAGTTCAATGCATGTTGTGATTGTAACCGTACTTTGTTGGAGATGTTCAAATGGTGCATTTGTGTACTGTGACGCAGTTAGGATCCATGGCCTGCCCCCCTCCCCAAAATGGCGTCCGCCTGTCCTGTATAGAGGGAAAGGTGAAAATAAGGTAATTCCACTGAAGTTGTGCGCTGTTGCGGGAGCCACCTGAGAACCGCCGTGCAACTCCTCATTGGTTAACATTGGGCCCTATGGGAACCCTGACCCCCCTGATGACCTGAATACTGGCGGTGGCCTCTCCGGAGCTAGATGGGCAATTGGGGGCATCACAGCAGCCACAAAGGGGTGAGTATAGTGCCCCAATATACAACTTGGCCTGGTGGGGTGGGATCCAGTTGGGGGTGTGGGCCCTGTGGGTGCCCCTAGTCCAGGCCTGGCATTGCAGGGTAGGTCCCATGTTGGGCAGGGTTTTAATGTGAAAATCCTCCAACCAAGCTTATAGGCATCCACTACTGGGCAGGGGTCTGTGGGTTTCAGGTATGCTGCAATTGGCGTTAGATGTCCCTATCCATGGCCTGGTGACTAGCATTGTGACTGGTAGTACATTGCCTAGTGCGTAGGGTTGTTCCCTGTGTGTGACTGTGTTGTTGACGCCAATGGTGGTGTTGTTGGCACCATTGACCAAGTGCATCCTTTGTGTCTCCCCCCCTTTTTGGTTTGTCTCCCTGTCCTTATGTGCATTAGCTTCATCTGGCAGAGGAGCAGAGGCACCGGCGACGGAGACAGCAGCACCTCACAGGACCCAGGAGGCCGAATCCACTAACGGTGAGGGCAGCAGTGGGACGGAGGGCGAGGGGAGCACCACAGCGGAGACAGGAGGGGACAGTTTGGACACGGATACCTCCTTTGATGGGAGCTCCCTGGTGGTGGCGGACACTTCTATGCCCACCCCAGCTACAGGTATAGCTGCCACCCCCATACCAGCACCACCCTCCTAGCAGCCCCTGAGAGAGTTTCCTGTGCCCGCTCACCCAGGACAGTGGGCATATCCTTCGCCGCAGGCACCTCAGGCCCTGCCCGAGTTAGCCCTGCTGCCCTGAGTGAGGAGGCTATTGACCTCCTGCGATCCATCTCTGTTGGGCAGTCAACCATTGTGAATGCCATCCAGGGGCTTTCAGCCCAAATGCAACAGACAAATGCATTCCTGGAGGGCATTCACACTGGCTTGGCGGCCCAACGGAGATCAATCCAGGCTCTGGCCTCCTCTCTGATGGTAGCCATTGTCCCTGTTTCCAGCCTCCCTCCTCCAACTTCCTCCTCCCAATCCCATTCCCCTCATTCCCAACCTATCCCAAGCACACAATCAGATGAGCATGCACCCAGGACAACACACAAGAGTGGACATGGCAATCACAAGCACCACACTTCATCCCACAGGCACTCACACAAACACCATCCAGAAGCAGACATACCAACATCCACTGCCTCCACTGTGGCCCCCTCCTCGTCCTCCTCGTCTACCTCCCCCCCAGTTTCATCTCCACTCACACCTGAATGCACTACATCCTCATCCACTACCCATCACCAGCAGACCTAACAGTACGTGCCCCTCACTGGCAGTCACCACCCCCACATCCATGCACACGTCCCCTGTGTCCTCTTCCACTGTGTCTGTGCCCCCTCCTCCCAAAGCACACAACCACAAGCACTCAGACAGCCAACAGCCATCCACCTCACAACAGCATCCAGCCCATGCACCTGCATCCAAACACAGGAGACAGACATCTCCTACCACCACTCCCTCTTCCTCCATTCCCAAACCATCTCCCTCTTCCCGCCCCAATGTCCCTACGAAGCTTTTCCTCTCCACCATTGACCTCTTCCCTACTCCTCCCCCCCATCCCTCACGTCAGGCCAGTGCGGTCAAAACCCAGGCAAGCACCTCAGTCACCCAGTCCACGGGCACAGTAGTGTCCCCAACTACTCCAGGTGAGAGAGGATCCCGGCCAACAGCCAGGCATACGGACAGGTTGCCAGTGCCAGCTGCAGGATGGAAGGGCAAGGAGGCTGCCCCAGCTGCAGGACGGAAGGGCAAGGAGACAGCACCAGCTGCAGGACGGAAGGACAAGGAGGCAGCACCAGCTGCAAGAAGAAGGGGCCTGATGCAGGGACTCAGTTGGAGCCCCCACCATCAACCATGGTGGTGCAGCCATCCAGGGTTGCAGGGGAAGGGCTGGATCTTCCCCCCCACCACTGCTAGCACTGCCATCAGCACCACTGCCAGCAGCAGCAGCCGTAGTGGGCAGCTGTCTGAGGCTGCAGGGGAAGGGCTGGATCCCCCCACTGCCAGCACTGCCACCTGCACCGCCACCAGCACCACTGCCAGCAGCAGTATCCCCAGTGGGCCTCGGTCTGAGGCTGCAGGGGAAGGGCTGGAGCCTCTCCCCACTCCTGCCAGCACCACCACCTGCACCGCCACCTGCACTGCCACCAGCACCACCACCAGCACCACTGCCAGCAGCAGCAGCCCCAGTGGGCAGCCATCCGCAGCTACAGGGGAGGGGCTGGAGCTTCCCCCCACCACTGCCAGCTCCACCAGCAGCACCAGCACTGCCACCACTAAGCAGCCGTCACCGCCGGCACACAGTGTGTAGTCCTGCCTCCATAAGCTGTTGTGCGGCCTGGCCCTAGCAAATCCTGTGGGTCTGACACCCAGCTGAGAGACTGTGACCTTACAGGATCTGCATCACAGGGCTCAATGCCCCCTCCAGAACCAGTGGAAGAAGCCATCCACACACCCCATCCTCCACAGGATGAAGATCACTGGGCACAATGCCCCCTCCAGAACCAGTGGAAAAGAATCCACTCACCGCATCCTCCACAGGATGAAGCTCACTGGGCACAATGCCCCCTCCAGAACCAGTGGAAGAAGCCATCCACTTGAGAGACTATGGCCTTGCACTCCCCAGGATCAAGCACAGGGCATGTTGCCCCCCCCTCGAGAGCCAGTGGGCAAGTCACCCACTTGAGACACTGTGGCCTTGCACTCCCCAGGACAGAGTAATGGGCATGTTGCCCCTCCAAGACAAGTGGTGTTGTACCATCTTCTGGCTGAGGTGCCCCCCCCTATTCCCCGTCCCCCTGAGGTGCCTGGCTATTTTTGACCTGATGCCCCTGCAGTGTCCTCTCCGTGTTGTTGCAGGAGTGAGGTGTGGCCTTGGACTATGTGATATGGCTCTGTGGCCCATGGACATTGAGGACTGGGCAGTGTCCCTACATTTGTAAATATGTATATACTTGTTGATTTGGATGCACGTATTTATAGTATTTTATCTTATTACACTCACTTTAATCAATACATTTTGTCCTTGCATTATTCTTGAGGGGTACAGGGTGAATATGTAATGTTAGTGCATCTGCTTGTGTGTATGGTGTTGGGGTGGGGTGGGGGCGTTGCGTGTGTGTGTCACTCTTTTTTTCCTCCTCCTCCCCTGTTTGCTAGGCGGCAGTACTCACTGTGTTTGTCTTCGCCGGCGTTGGTGTTCATATTGGAGCAGAACGTACAAGAGCCTGGAGAACACATGAAACTTGGGCTCCATGGTGGCGTGGTTCTTCCTTGAGTCTCCAGTGGTGAGTCGTTTCCCTCTGTGCAGTGTTTCTACCAGATTTTTGATGTTGTTGGTACCACCCCAGAAAAGGTGGCAGATTGGTGTGTCATAATACAGTGGGTGGAATATTGTCTTCCTCCTGGCTGCAGGTGGTTACCACCATGGTACCTGTTGATTTCGCCGTGGAGGTCGGTGTGTTAAAGTGGCTGTCTGTCTGAGCAGTTTCCACGGTGGTCATAATTTCATATTTATTACCGCTGGCCTGTTGGCGGTATTACTGCCACTTTATCACCAACCCCCAGGGTTGTAATGCAGGTCATAGTGTGCCACTATTTAGCAATAGCAAATCACCCATACACCTAAAGCCAGCAAAACAAGACAAAACTGATGCTCTTCTTACATAGGTGTCCTAGCCACAAACTTAAATCTGCAGGCCACTCACAAACTATTCATTATCCTCCACTTTCTTTCTCAACTGTCTCATTTACACACCTAATCTTGAAAACCACTAAAAACATTTTTTTTATGAATACATTGGGTGAGATTTTCATGTAAGTACCACATCATCCACATTTAGACCAAAGGGCTGATTTAGAGTTTGGCAGACGGGGTTTCTTCATCACAAATGTGAAGGATATCCCATCGGCTGTATAACAATTCCATTGGCAAGATGGTGTAATTTCAATGAAAACAAAAGTGATGATCGGCTCCTTACACTTTCTCTGCTTTGGTGCTTTTGGGGCTATCTCAGCCCCCCACGCACTGATCCAGATGGAAGTGGTATTGTTAAAAAGGGGAGAATCTCCCCTTTCCAGTGGTACCCTTCCCTAGTGGATCCCTGCTTGAGGATCTCTGCAGGAGAGGAACCCCTAAACAGGGATCCACTGCGCTAGACACCAGGGAGGGGTGCGGTCCCTTGGGCACAGGCTTTTGTTCCCCCTATACTTTTGGGCTACTATGCAGTCTTTCTCCCCCCCCCCGGGGCAGAAATTCCACCAGCACACAAGAAAATATTTTTTATAAGTACTGTATGGGTGGGGGCTGACCATGATGGCCCCACCCAAAACAAATGGGCACAGTAGTATGCCCCCACCAGAGGGCAGATCGGGCAATAGCCCCTGATCTGCCAACCGGGGGCAAGAAGACTACTGGCACCAGGGATTATTTATTTTCTTAGTGTAGGGGTGGGGGCTGCCCAGTATGGGCATTGCAATGACCAAACCCTAAAACAAAATTGGCACAGTCTTTCTGGCCCCTTGAGGCAGAAGGTCTACTAGGCACCAGGGATAATTAGGGCTGGGGGCTGCCCAGAATGGGCATGGCAATGCTCCCACCCCCCAAAATGGGCACAGTCTTCCTGCTCTGCCTGCTGACTAAAGCATCTTATCCCAATGGCAAGGAAAAGGAGATTTTACTCTTTTGGGTGTTGAATTCACATATGGGCCAGTAGAACTGAACAATCTCCCAATAATATCCTAATTGCAATGGTAAGTGGCTGCACCTTTTGGCTTGGGTAGGCTGCTACCTGGTAAAACCTACCAGACCCAGTCTAGGTGTAGATGTATAGGAAAGTCCACAGTGGTGTGCTTCAAATTCAACCCACCCCATTTTCTTACCCACAATGCTCTACAAACCTCCAACTGTGCCTGAAGTCACACATTTCCCTACATTTCTATGATAGACTTTTTCAGAATCTGCAGGAAGTCATACCACCCAGAACTGCCCCACCTCTGTACATAAAGACTGCCCCACTTGTGTGGGTTTGCAGGGCATTGTGGGTAAGAAAATCTAATGGGATCCAGTTTTTGATGAAAACATGTGCTGCTTACATGGTCTGTTTTGGACCAGTTCCTGTCACAGGCACCAGGTCTACCCACACAAATGAGTTACCATTTTAATTGGGAGACTTTTGAGATGGCTGGAAGGAGGTTTGTGATTCCCCAAAGGTTCAAGAACTTGCCATCACAGAAAGGTGAGGAAAATGTATATTTTTTCTCACAGTTTCAGGGTTGCAAGGGATTCTGGGTAACAGAACCTGATGAGAGCCACACAAGTTGCCCCATTGTGGATTCCCCTAAGTGTTTAGTTAATTTTTTTTTACAGGTTTGCTAGATTTTCCTAGGTTCCCGATGAGCTAGAGCCCAAAATCCACAGCTACGCACATTGCAAAAAAGTTTTTAGTGCTGTCCTGTGTCCACGTTGTGTTTTGGACAGTTTCCTGTTCGGGCACTAGGCCTCCTACCCACACAATTAAGGTACGATTTTCATCAGGAGACTTAGGGGAATACAGATTAGTAGAACAAGTATTACCAATCGACTTTCTCTGCATTTGGGCATTCCAAATGTACAACAGTGTGTAAGAAAGAAGTCATTTTGAGAAATGTTGTCTAATTCACATGCTAGTATGGGTATCCGCTAATTCAGAGATGTGCAAATAACCATTGATTCTAAAATCCACATCTGTGTCAATTTCAGAAATACATAGGTTTTCTTGATACCTATATTTCACTGTTTATATTTTACCAAATGAATTACTGTATACCTGGTACACAACGAAAAACCATTGCAAGGTGCAGCTATGTTATTGGCTCTTTGAACCTAGGGTTCCTGTTGAACCTACAAGCCCAATGCATCCCCACAACCAGAAGGGTCCAGCACAAGTAACAATACAGTGCTTTTGAAAATCTGCAATAGTTAGTAGAGGTTACAGATGGAAACGCAGACACAAATGGCTGTCTTTTCAACTCAATTTTAGTATTTTTTTATTTCAACAGTTACTTTGTATAGGACATTCCTGAAAAATCTACACAAATGACCACTTGCCGAATTCAGAATAATGTCTAATTTTCAGAAATCAATAGATTTCCAGGATCCGCCTTTTGTTTTTTTCAGACCTATTTCTACCACTAACTGAAAGGAGTTTGAAAACTCAAAAATAGGAATGTGGGCTATGTTCTAGTAAAATACCAAAACTGTGTTGACAAATATTTTCAGATTCAAGTCTGCCTGTTCCAGAAAGCTGTGAATATGGTAATTCTAGCACTGCAAACCTTTTGTTGATTGTATTTGCAAGGAAAAAAACAGACACTTCCTTCTTCAGCACTTTTGTCCCATTTTGTACCCCAAACAAACAAACTTTAGCTGTATTTTGACTAATTTCTCAGTCCCCTCCAGAGGAATTCACACACCCTTCGTACCTTTGGAACCCCAGGATGTTAGTAAAAAAAAGGCACACAAATTTGGCATGGATAGCTTATGTGGACAAAACGTTATGGGGGGGGTCTAAGCATGAACTACCCCAAATAGCCAGAAAAGAGCCCAGCACTGGGGGGGAAGCCTAGAAGTGAAAGGTTTAAATGAATCATAAGGACTACTCAACATCTCACAAAATTGTAGTAAGAGCCAAAAATAGTATATAAGAAAATGAAAAAGTGAATAGAGACATAACATAATGTAAGGGGGAGAACAGAGAAAAGGGAAAAATGGTAAGGAAACTAAAGGAAAAGAAGAAAAGATGTAAAAAAGAGACAGTACATGTCAAAAAACGATGACTGAAAAGGCATACCTGAATAATTGTGATAACCCTTTGGTAGCTTGGCCCCGAACAAGCAGGCTTAACTTAGGAGGCAATCTGTAAAGTATTTGTGAAACACTTAAAACAATATTAGTGAAAACAACACAAAAATACTCCAGACCATAATATCTGCAAATGTAGTGCTTAAAGCACCAACTGGTTGCGCTAGACCGGGGTAAGTCCAAAGTTCAGGCTGACTGCATGGAGTGCTGGCCAGCTACAGGGACAAACCTTGTCCCACTGAAACAGTGGCATTTGTCGAGGGTTGCGTTGATGTCAGGGATCCAATGCAAGGGGTAGAGGGGACAATGCAAAGGTGATGTGTTGGTTCTTACCCACACAGTCAGAGATGTTATAGTTACATTAGGGGGCGAGTTGGAGTTTCTTGAAATAACTTTATCTATAACAGGTGAATTTCTATGGTTTTGTATGTTTAAAATGTAACTACAACATCCCTGCAACCTTTGTTTTTTAATTGAATTTCTATATTTTTTTTTTAATTCTCTTGCCTAACTATATTGTCCCTGTAACCTTGGTATTTTTTCTATGGTTCTATGGGTTTTTAATGTAAAGTAATTTTCATTACTATATTTTAATCCAACCAATCCAAGCCAGGACCTGTGGTGAATCCCTATCCCCACCCAACCATGCGCTGAGCACAGCCTTCGGCCTTGTGCCTCAGGGGTTGGCCGCAGAGCCTGGCCTGCAGCCACCCTCACCAGGCTGATCTTGGTCCCAGGGACCCTATCCCCCGGGGTCTGTCCTCAATATTTACTTTGTTTGGGGAGGGGGCTGGGTGGCCTCCCCCTCCCCAGGGCAGATCTCGGGCCCGGCCATGTGACCTGGGCGTCCCCTAGGGCACCCAGTCACAATGTTGGGCACTACAGGGGGAGCCTCAAGGCCCCATGATCCCAGCTGGCTCCTTACCTCCTGTGGGAGCTGGCATTGCTGTCACATAGAGGGAGCTGCTAAAGCACTTTAACCAGGAAGTATTGCCAGCCATTTGGGGACTTGGCTTCAGCTGAGTCCCAAAAACACTGAAAAGTGGGCGGAGTATGAATACCTTAACCCACCGGGCTTGGTCCTGGTGCCCCCGTGGGGCACTGCCATGACAACAAAGTATATTTTTTTTAACTTTTTGCATCCGCTGATTTTTTTTTCTTTTTTTTTAGGTTGTTTCATTATCCCCCAGGTGTGCCTGGACCCGGGGTATTATGGCTATAAAAAAAAATGGAGAAGTGCACATGGGGCCCCCCTCTCAATGGGCTTATTTAAGTCCAAGAGACCACTACCTCCCCAGGGTTGAACATAACACTGCATGGGGGGGCCACATGGCCCCCCGAGGACCAGCACCTCCATGGGGCTATACACATAAAAAATAGGGGGCCACGTGGACCCCCCGGTTCCCAGGGACCACCACCTCCCAAGGCAAATAGAACAGCAGTGTAGGGGGCTGCACGGGTCACCCACACCTCAGGGACCACCACCTCCCCAGAGCCTTTCAAATTTTTAGGGAAGGGAGGGAGACTGCACGGCCCCCCCCTCTGGGCCATATACAGCCTCAAGGACCACCAGCTCCCAAAGGCTGCCCCTTGCAGACTCCCCTCCCTGAGGTCTCTATTGCCATGGGGGACAGACCCCCCCAGGACCGGCTCTTGCTATCTCCTGAGGTGCCCACTCTCAGGAGATAGCTGTTTACTTCTGCTTGGTGGGAACTATGACAGGTGTTTGCGTCCTTGCTTTTTTCAAGCGCAATATCTCCTGTAGTGACTGTCATGAGTGGTTTCTTTCTTATCATCTGTTGCTGAGACCACAGATTCTGTAATGCCTCTGAAAAACTGCAAGTATGCAAAATGGCATAGAAGCCCTGTCGTAGTGGCCCCTCCCCATACACATTAGTGATATGCAACATTTTACCCCACATTTTCCCCAGAAGATGGACAGCTTCCTAAAAGCCTACCCAAGCCAAGCACTGTGGCTGAACAAAGCCACCCAACGCCAAAGGCCATGCTTGGCACAGTGTTGGGTCATTATAGCGCACCTATAATGGGAGTTTCAGAGTAGCCAGGGTTCCTGAAATTCGCCATTCGCCCCGAAGTAGAGTTTTTTTTTAATTTGCTTGCATGAAATTTGTTTGTGGTAATCGCTCAGGCCACAATATTCTCAGGTTATTAGCGAGTGCATGCGAAACTTCACCCTTGCTTGCATGGCTTCTGGCTGCAACCGAGCCAATACAGTGTGCATGCAAATGCACCTTGAGTAGATGTTCTACTTGAGAAACAGCTAAATCTACTCAAAAAGAGGCCTTTTTTATGTGTGTCCATTGGCTTGCATGTGTGCTTTGTTCTCCATGCCTCCTTGCCCTCTCCTGTTATTTGACCATGTGGCTGAGGCAATTTTTGGCATGGCATCCAGCCAGTGTGTTTTTGTCATAAGCTTCCATGTGCTCTTTGTTCCCCATTCCTCCTTGCTCGCTGTTGTTGTTTGACCATGTGGCTGGTGGCCATTTTGTGCATCCAGCCAGGGTGCCTTTGCCATAGACTTGCATGTGTTCTTTGTTCTCCATGCCTTCTTGCTCTCTATTGTTGTTTGACCCTGTGGGTGGTGGCCATTTTGTGTACCCAGCCAGTCTGCCTTTACCATATGCTTGCATGTGTTCTTTATTCTCCATGCCTCATCTCCTTGCTCGCTGTTGTTGTTTGACCATGTGCCTTGTAGCCATTTGTGCATCCAGCAAGTATGTCTTTGCCATATGCTTGCATCTGTTCTTTGTTCCCTATGGCTCCTTGCTCTCTGTTGTTGTTTGACCATGTGGCTGGTGGCCATGTTGTGCATCCAGCCAGTGTGCCTTTGCCATAGGCTTGCATGTGTTCTTTGTTCTCCATGCCTCCTTGCTCGCTGTTGCTCTTTGACCATGTGGCTGGTGGCCTTTTTTTGCATCCAGCCAGTGTATGTTTGCTACAGGTTTGCATGGATAGATGTCATATCAGTTTAATAGTATGCTTGAGGATCATTGGAGTATATGTATACTATGAAAATGTTTTTAATGAACAACGCTTATATATGTATTCTCATTTTAATTGTTTTATTTTTATTTTACTTTTTCAAATGTTTATTTTAGATTTAAAATTTCTTTTAATTTACATTTCTTCATTTCTTTATTTTTTAAAATGTATTTATTTTTCGTATTTTGCATTGGGTATAATTCCATTTCCTCCTGGACACCCTGCCTGCTGTGCACTGCAGACACATTCAGCATAATTAATTTTTTAATGATTATTCCATTCCACTTTGACCACATTGCCTGCACACTAACCTTCATTTTTTTAAATATTATTTTATTTACAATGCACTTTACTGCATGGCACAGGTGTTTCCTTTGCAATAGAAGGACATAAAGCAAAGAGCTATAACTGTATGTTGTGTGCTATGTTATCCTGATTGGGAATTACATTTTCGAGGTAGGTGGGGGAGTTCCCGCCTTTTACCAGGATGATGGATGGACGACTAAGTATTTTTTACCCATGATTCTAATTATGTATTGTATGTCCAGATGTGTGTGTATAGTCATGTGTGTGTGTGTATAAATATATATATATATGTGTATGTATGTGTATATGTTGTTTCTGTGCCTGGCATGTTTCTATGAATTTCTGCTCTCTTTTTATCACACTTATCTACTCATCACTCTTATGTCATGTCTCTATCAAACTATCCTCCATTCTCACTCGGACTCATCCCAAATCCCTTCGACCACTTTCATCTCCTAAATATCTCTGCCTAAGCTCATCCCTCCACCCCCACATCTAACTCACCAAACCTCACTCTACCTCTGTGACCTCCCACACAACCCTACTAAATTCTCCTGCATTCATCTCACCCTGCTACTATGCTCTCCCTAACCCTTCCACATCCTCTTTCCCGTCCGCCCCCCTTTTATTCATCTCAAGCCTTTGGATTGAGTAAATGAAGGATAAACTCCCAATTAACACTTCTGGATTTCTTTCCTCCTCCACCCCTCCATTACTCCAGTCAATCTAACTAACAAACTCTCATATCCGCAACTCAAATTAACTCATAATAATACTAAAACTGTACTCCTTATTAAATTATACTAATCCATCACTAATTCTTGTTGGGTACCGGAGTAGCGTGCTACTCATCGAAAAGCGCTTCGACGCCTCGTCAGGGGTAGTAAGCGCTATATAAATACGATTACAATTACAATTACAATTACAATTACATTTTATGATATGGTGGTGTGGTTTGACTTTAAAGTGGTTGATTTATTATTACCTAAGTAACCAACCACACTAATTTTGCCTTTCTCTGTACTAATTCAAACTGCAACAATGTCACGTTCACAAAAAAAGTTCTTGCTTGTTTGCTTTTAAGTGCACAACAGAAGAGTAGACATCACCTTCAGTACTTGCATACAGAGGGCATGTACGGTGACGTCAGTTCTCCCAGCTTGTGCAGCTTATTGCCATTGCCAACTGGGAGCTTTAAGATGGCCCCAAAGAGAGTTGCTCGCACAAAAGTGGTCAGTGAGAAGAAGAAGCTTTCCATTAGTGGCATGTCGACCCCAACCTTTTTTGGCAGATGTGTGTCTGTCACACCAGTTTCTGGGGAGGACCCTGAGAGCAGCACTCTCACATGAACAGCACCACCCTAACCTAAGCCCAAGACCACTTTATCAGTAAGGCAGCGATTGCAATCATGGCGATGCCAACAAAAAGTGACCCTTAATTTGATTTGTCCCTTTCGCAAAATAGCACCCAATCGCTTCACGAAACAGAGCAGAGTGGACAGGAGTCACAGACAGCAACAGTAGATCTTCCTGAATTTGGAGAAGAACAGGAGTTCAAGCTTCCTGCCAAGCAAAAACCACCTCTTTTAGAACCATTGTCTCCCAGATCTCCATCAACGACAAGGAAGGGTATTACTCTGCCATCTTCTCCAAAGCACCATTTCTGATGATGATGATAGGGACATGGAGTGGACCCCAGAAGAGTGCAGGAGATGCCAGGAGAGGCAAGGGAAAAGAAATGTTCCAGAAAGTGGAAAGGGATTAAGAGGAGGATAACAGAGATGAGCCAGTCATTGTGGAATCTGGCACAGAGGGGTCTGACATTCTGTCCCACTCAACAGTTCTAGGGTGTCACCTTCACCTTCCAGACAGGGTAGTTTTGACTCATCACAGCAGCCAACACCAGCAACAAGAACACTGGCAACAACAGCAATAGAAGAATTGGATCCAGCCTCTGCATTGGCTTGGTTTCAAGTGGCAGGTCTTAAATCCAGTGCAGAGGCAAAGGCAAAAGAGTTTGAGCAAGTGGCAGCACAAATTACCATTCAGAGGATTTTCTAAGAGTATCTAGATGACTCCAAAGAAGTGCATGTGGATCAAAATCCACTGGTGTATTGGTATGTGGGTATCCGCAAATGGCCAGAGCTCAGCAGGCTGACAATAAATAATCTGGCTTGTCCTGTAGCCAGTGTGTCTGCTGAGCATGTGTTCAGTGCAACTGGGGCAGTTGTTACTTTTAGAAGGACCAGTCTCTTGCCTCAAAACATGGAGAGATTGACCATGATCAAAACAAATGGACATTTCATGATAGTTACCGAAACAGCACATGGGGAGGATGACTGGTCAGAATCAAGTGTGTTAGATGACCAACGTCTGGGTGAACCAACTGAGTTTGAAGACAAACGCTACTTCCTGGACTGAGTATGCCAGTGCCACCATAGACCTTTTTAATTATTTCTCATTGAGCTTCTTTTTTTGTCAAAAAAAAGTAGCTAGTGGAACATTATATTTGAGTCAGTTTTATGCTGCCCCACCATTTTTTTGTCACACGTATGGCTGGATTGGAGTTGGACCAGTGTGCAGTGAAGAAGCCTCCACATTCCCTTCAGGACACTGGAGACAATGCCTGCCTTCTTGCATGCCATTGCCTATCCTTTTTTTGCAACATCTAGCAGGGCCACCCCAGAAGGTCATTGATTTAAAAGACTGTCAGTGCCAATGCCAAATTTCAATGTGTTGGTATCAGCAAAGAGGAAACACAATTTTGTATTTACCACTGTGCTTGGATTAGAAAAGGTAACTACTAACTATTGCACCAGTGAGTGATGATATATTATTGAGTGCTTGTGAGTGATGATTGATGATGAATGTGGTACAGATAGTGAGGTAGGGTGTTTAACAAATTTGTAAACTTGATTTCGATGATTTGCAATGTTTGGGGGCTGATGGATGACAATTTGTCCTGAAAGTGATAGGTCTTTCTAGCTCAGCAACGTTTACCTGCAGGGTCCACTCCTTTTTTTGGTTCTTCAGAGACCAGACCAGTCAGTTTAGTTAACAGACATAAATCTACACAAAGTACTCCAATTCTGTTGCATTGGGAGTGGGATGCAGTTACTCAGAATCAGGAGGAGGAGGATAGAAGGACTCAGTTTGGGACTACCTCAACAGCTAGAAGAAGAACGTTATTGACTTAAAAGAGAAACCATGATTTAGATGAAGACTCTGAAACCTAGTATTCGCTCAGCTCTGTGGATTGTGGATTGGGGAGAGGTGTGTTTATCTGGGAAATGCTGCTGAGTGTGTGTTTGCAGGCAGGCCGCTCCCCGCTCCGCAGCCCACCGCCACCACCTCACTGTTCCGCTCCCTTTGTCTCTCCTTGCTCTGTTCCGCTCCCTTTGTCTCTCCTTGCTCCGTTTCCAGCTTCACCTGCCGCTGCGTCCCCTGCAGACCTTCCTGCCTCCACCTCACCGTTCCACTCCCTTTGTCTCTCCTTGCTCTGTTTCCAGCTTCACCCAGCTGCTGCATCTCCTGTGGCCCCTCCACCTCACCGTTCTGCTCCCTTTGTCTCTCCATGCTCCGTTCCGCTCCCTTTGTCTCTCCTTGCTCTGTTTCCAGCTTCACCCAGCCACTGCGTCCCCTGCAGCCCCTCCACCCTCCACCTCACCGTTCTGCTCCCTTTGTCTCTCCTTGCTCTGTTCCGCTCCCTTTGTCTCTTCTTGTTCCATTTCTAGCTTCACCCAGCCGCTGCGTCCCCTGTGGCTCCTCCCGCCTCCCCCCTCCACCTCACCGTTCCGCTCCCTTTGTCTCTCCTGCTCCGTTCGCTCCCTTTGTCTCTCCTTGCTCCGTTTCCAGCTGCACCCAGACCCTGCGTCCCCTGCGGCCCCTCCCACCTCCCCCTCCTCCTCTCCTCCATTTCTTTCTTTTTCCTGCCGCTGCCATCCACTACGGCCCACCCCCAAGCCTTCCCATTCATCCAGCCCTCCCTCCTCCCAGCTACCACTCCCTCCCTACCCCCATTTATGGAAGCCGCGCAGCAGACGCGCCGCTGGGCTGCCGAAGGTGCGCCAAAGGCAAGCCCGTCTGCGCCCGTCCGCGCCAAGACCGTGCCCAGCGCCAGTCCCCCTGGCCCTCGCAGACAAGCCTACTCCCCCCTCATCCTCCACTCACTCAACCCAGGCCCTCACCCCACCTGCACCCTTTCCAGCCCCACACACACTCATGGCCTCTTCACTTGCCACACCTGTCATTTTTCCTGCTCCTCCTCCCTCACACCACACACCAACCACAGCGACCCCCCAACTACACACACAACACCCCCAACGCATCACACACCTGCTCTACCCCCACCCTCACCAACCAGCCCTGCAGCATACTACCCCACAACCAGAATACACCCCCAACAATACCCTCATGCACCACACCAACGCCACCCACCACAACCACCTCAACTGCCTGCTCCTCATCACCCGCTCCCTTCACAAACATGCCATAGAACTCTTGGACCTCATCACATCAGACTCACCCGACATCGCCTTCCTCACGGAAACCTGGACCAATCCCTCCTCGGAACCCGACATAGCCATCACCACCCCCAAGGGATACAAACTCCAACACAAAGACCGCCTCAACAGGCCAGGGGGGACATCGCCATCCTACACATGGATACTATCAAAGTCACCACCAGCTCCCAAGACACTACTGACAACACAGAACACATGCACTTCCTAATCCACATTAACAACAACTCCAGCCTCAGAGGTACACTAATCTACAGACCACCAGGACCACGCCCCGCCTTCTGCGACACCATCGCCGACACCATCAGCTCGCACGCCCTCACCTCCACAGACTACATCCTCCTCTGTGATTTCAACTTTCACTTGGAGAACCTACAAGACCACAACTCATCATCCCTCATAGACAACCTCACCAACCTCGGACTCAAACAGCTAGTCACTGCACCCACCCACTCAGCAGGACATACGCTTGACGCAATTTTCACCTCAAGCCAACACATAGTCTACACCCACACCACCGAACTCCTCTGGACTGACCACCACTGTGTCCACTTCTCCTTCGCCAAAACCCCCACACACCACCATCAACACACCACACCCTACCGCATGTGGGGCAAGATCCCCACAGAATGCCTGAACTCCCAACTGGCTCACAACCTCCCCCCACACATCAACAACCCCAACACAGGAGCAAACAACCTCTCTAAATGGATCACTACCTGCGCAGACACACTAGCCCCTCTCAGAAAACACATCACCACCCGCAACATCAAGAACGCCCCATGGTTCACCGCCGAACTCCAAGCGCAAATGCCACCAAGCGGAGAAAATATGGCGACAAGAACCCTCCACAACCAACTTCTCCACCCTCAAAGCCACCATTCGCACCCATCACCAACTCATAAGCACCGCCAAAAGAGATCACTATAAGACAATCCTAGACAACAACTCTCAAAACAGCAAAGAACTCTTCACCATCATTAATGAATTAGCCAAACCCAAAGCCAGCAACATAGACCCTTCACACACACAGCCCCTATGTGACACCCTCTCCAACCACTTCCACCACAAAATCCTGGACATCCACAACAGCTTCATACCACACACACCCCTCACTCACCCAACTCAACCCCCACTCATGATCCCCCCACCACACTCTCCACCTGGGCCCCCACCACACACGAAGAAACCGAAAAAACCATGAACTCCATCCGCTCCGGATCCCCCTCCGACCCCTGCCCACATTGCATCTACAACAAAGCCAGCCCAACCATCGCCCCCATACTCCGCGACATAATCAACTCCTCCTTCAACGCTGCCACCTACCCAGACCCCTGGAAGCACGTGGAAATCACCGCTCTCCAAAATAAAACAAAGCTGATCCAGAGATCCTCTCCAACTATCGCCCTAACTCCCTCCTCCCCTTCCCTGCCAAGGTCGCCGAGAAACTAGCCAACACCCGCCTATCCCACTACCTCGAAGAAATCAACACTCTTGACCCCTCACAATCCGGGTTCTGCAAGAACCACAGCACGGAAACCGCCCTCATCGCATGCACTGACGACATTAGGACCAAAGTCGACAAAGGAGAGACCGTCGCACCCATCCACATAGGAATTCACCACAAAGCCTTAGACTGGCTCACCTCCTACCTCACTGACGGGACCCAGAGAGTCCGCCTCCCACCTTTCCACTCCACCACCACCAAGATCATCTGCGGAGTCCCCCAAGGGTCCTCTCTCAGCCCCACACTCTTCAACATTTAAATGATTCCCCTAGCCAACATCCTCCGATCACACAGAATCACTATCCTCTCCTACGCAGATGACACCCAACTCATCCTCTCCCTCACCCTCAACCCCACCACCGCCAAAACCAACCTACACGCAGCTCTCCTCAACACCGCCAACTCGATGACAACTAACCACCTCAAGTTTAACTCCAACAAAACCGAGATCATCATCTTCGGCCCCAACAAAACCATATGGGACGACTCCTGGTGGCCCACCGCCATAGGACCAGCACCCACCCCCGCAAACCACGCACAGCAACCTCGGCATCATCCTGGACCCCTCCCTCTCCATGACACAGCAGATTAATGCTCTTACCTCCTCCTGCTTCCTCACTCTCCGCACTCTAAAAAAAATCCTTCAAATGGATTCCCCCAGAAACCAGGAAGACAGTCACCCATGCACTCATCAGTAGCAGACTAGACTACGGTAACGCCCTCTACGCCGGCACCACACTCAAAGTCACACGCAAACTCCAGAGAATCCAGAACACAGCCGTGCGCCTCATCCTTGGCCTCCCCCACCATGAAAGAATATCACCACACCTCAAAACCCTTCACTGGCACCCCATAAACAAGAGAATCACATTCAAGATCCTCATCCACGCACACAAATCCCTCCACAACACCGGCCCGACATACCTCAACGAAAGAGTGAATTTTCACACTCCCACCCGCAACCTCCGATCAGCCAACCTCGCTCTAGCCACAGTCCCCTTCATCCAACGCACCACCACAGGAGGTAGGTCCTTCTCCTACCTCGCCCCCAAAACCTGGAACTCCCTCCCCACCCACCTCCGCAAAACCAAAGACCTCCTGCTCTTCAGAAAAAACCTCAAAACATGGCTGTTCGAACAGTGACCCTCCTGCCCCCCCCCCCACCAAGCGCCTTGAGACCCTCACGGGTGAGTAGCGCGCTATATACATTTTTTTGATTGATTTGCTGCATTGGTGGATTAAATGTCAAACTCCTCTTATGTTCTTGCTCTGCCTCTGAGTCTTCTTGGTACATGAAGCCTACCTCCTTGACTTTACAATACAGTTTCTGTTTTTCAATGTACCGGCCTTCTCCTCTCCTGCACAAACAAAACATGGTGAAATCTCAACATTCATGCTTATCTGCCGGAAAGGTTCAGCCAGGCACCCGAGAGTGACGGACTTTCTGAGAAGCATGCAGATGCACCGCCCACTTTGGCAATACGGTACAATTGGTCTTTTAACAATCATAATTTGTAGAACTGGTTAACTTCACTCCTCCATAATTTGTATTTTTCAAATCCAGAATACAGAATATTTAGAGATATACTTTCTTAGATATCTCTGGGGCTGAACGACATTTTGTAATGCATTTAACTGAACTGTGTCATACTTATTCCTTGATTTCCTTCCACAACAGATTGATGATGGTGCTGCTAAGCGCCCCAATTAATACTGTTGTTGTTTTGGTGTAGTGTTGTCTTTGTCACACCTTTCCCAAAATCCCTTTTCCCATTCACTAATCAAACCCCTAACCATCTTCCATCAGGATTGTATGATTTTATTGAGGTGTGACCTAATTTACCCTCCTACCCCTCATTTGTCCACATCATCATTCAGACCTTGTGTTGTGTTGCGTAAACGATTAACCTTCTCCACTTCACTCCTGACTCTGAGCCCACTTCTCCTGACTTAAGGATTTTATTTCCTAAGTTTAGTTTACATCTAATATGAGCTCCACATTGCTTGGAAGAAGTTGATATTGCTATTTTTATTATCATATCACATGTTCTTTGTTGTGGTCTGGTCTCAGTCTTTCTAAAGCTATGATATAATGTAACCCACTAACTCTGTTTTGTTTCAAACTAGTTGAAAGTGATGGATCACCCTTTGATTAATCCTACAGTAATAGGCTCATATTTATACTTTTTTAGCACCGCATTTGCATAATTTTTTGATGCAAAAGTGGTGCAAACTTAAAAATACAATTATATTTTGTGAGTTTGCACTGCTTTTGCGTCAAAAAATTATGCAATTGCGGCACTACAAAAGTATAAATATGGGCCATAGTTTGCATAGTTGGGAGTGGAACCTTTCTTGTATTGTCTTCCCGGTTAGCGAGCTAGCCTGCTACTACTACCACCACCACCATAACATGGCACCTTGGGAAAACCCTGCAGTAAGAAGACTATCTACTCAGGTAAGAGAACGATAGAGTGAAGTAAACTTATTTAGTTAGTAACTAACTTCTGCTGAAGAAGTTGTTTGTGTGTATCTATGTCTTTGTAGGCAAAACAGGCAATGACAATCTTCCCATTGTGGTCAATACAGTTACAGAGGGTAGTGGAGCAAGGGTATAACAAAATGACATACACTTTGTTAAGCAGATTTAAAATTCTGGCTACGCTAAAAGACAGAAGTGCAGATTAAAACACCAAAATAAATATTTGGACATTAAATAAAGTAAAATTTCACCCACAACAGCACCACCCCCTCTCCAAACAAATTGCCCCATCCCCAACCAAAGTCCAATGAAAAAGTCCGAAGTGAAAGAACCCCAGTCCCAACTCCCTTTCTCAAACTCTTTACCCACAACAAGTGCCCCTCCCACCAAAAAAAAAAATTGAAAAAAGGGTCATTCTCCATGTGGGTCTGGAGATCATTGACGGTTGCCTCAAGTTGTGCCACCCTGCAGTCCACTACCTCGAGGTGTTGTAGGACATAGCACTGGACCATGCGGTCTAAGCATGAGGGGGCCAGCAGTAGGGTGATGTAAATGGGCTGATGCCAGTTGGCGACAGTGCTGATGTGTTGTTGACGCTGGGAGGCTGGAGGCACTAGCTGGAAGAGCTCAGAGCTGCAAGCATGTTGGCAGCTGCCTCATAATCCTCCTCTTCCTGCAGAGCCACCAGCTGTTGGTCCTCCATGCAGATGGCCTCCAGCCTCTGCCACCGCAGCTGGTCTGCCAGCTACTGAGGTGTAGGAGGAAGTCCACCAGGAGTAGCTATAGTAAGAAAGACAAAGACAAATTATAAATTGTAAAGTGTGCTCTGTGCAAACAATTTTTTAAAAAGTAGAGTGGCATAGTAACAGTCCATTGCTGGACCCCTAGGGCAATTTTTCTACCCTCACATGCCTCACTATATTTGACGAATGTCAAAAAGGTAAATCCATTATGGAAGCCATGAAATATAAGGTATGGGTTGCCCCATAGGGGAGCAGTACAGGGAGCCCACCCCTGGCCATGCCTGCTGGCTCCCTGCACGGCCAGCACCTCCAGGTGCTGCCACCGTAGCTGGCCCTGCACTTGGTTTCTGCCCGCTCCTGTGGGCAGATGCATGCCGCTGCGGCAAGGGGGCCACCTGGAGAGAGTGTGACGGCACTCCTCCCATCTCTCCTGTCAAATCGGGGCCCCTGGATATGGTCTGGGGCCACTCCTCACACCACACTTAGAAATCCTCCACAATACAGACACCCACACAAGTCCGCCACACCAAAGGTCAGTGATAAACTGACAATAGCAAAACCCACACAGTTACGCCAACAGGAATACGCCCACACTATCACGACCCACGAATCAACGCAGCGGTCATTCAACCGCGGTAATCCATTGGTGGTACACACAGCTGCGCTCAAAATACACACACACTCACAAAACACAACCATATTGGGCAAATCAAAATACACACAACTGTTACACATACACACATGACACCCACACACTCACACCATTATAAAACACACACCCACATTACCCACACTCCCTTACAACGACAAATTTTGAAGAAGCAGAGAGACAGAAAAGCAAAGACAACATCAGCTTCCAGAGGCACAGAACACCATCACTCATACACCATCCACGCACATCAAAGACCACACCCCAACACATCATACCACACATCACATCAACCATCACCTCACACATCACCCACACCACATCATGGCACCTCAAAGACACCTCAGGTTTTCTGAGGAGGAGCTCAGGGTCATGGTAGAGGAAATCATCCGATTAGAGCCACAGCTATTCGGATCACAGGTGCAGCAGACTTCCATTGCTAGGAAGATGGATCTATGGCGGAGAATTGTCGACAGGGTCAACACAGTGGGACAGCATCCAAGAACACAGGATGACATCAGGAAGAGGTGGAATGACCTACGGGGAAGGTACGTTCTGTGGTATCCAGACACCAGGTAGCCGTACAGAGGACTAGCGGTGGACCCCTACCTCCTCCCCCACAACTAACAACATGGGAGGAGCAAGTCTTGGAGATCATGCATCCTGAGGGCCTCACAAGAGTGGCAAGAGGACGGGACTCTGGTAAGTCAAATCTTTACTATTGTATCCCCCCCACCCTACCTGCATGCCATCACAAACTTCCATATCCAGTCCCCCCACAGAAGAGGCCGACAGTGACAACAGCAGCTCTGCATGCCTGGATCAAGATGACCAGCCCGGCCCATCAGGGACCTCTGGATAGGTTGTTCCCTACCACTGTTCCAAACCACCACTGAACCTCCTCCCTCAGGAAACACCACCACAGCACCCACCCATCGGGCCAATGCCACTGTCCCCAGGACACGTCATTCAGCAGTGTGTCCACCACTACAGGGACCCTAGGCAAACCCACTAACACAGGACGATCAGGGACCTGGGGTCAGTGGCAGTGGGCACACGGTTCAGAGGACAGAGGCACAGGACAACAGGGAAGCTGGGAGGACTGCTGTGCGACAGGGGAGGACAGGCCCAGGGAACCCACTCTCCACAAGGCACTCTCCAACATCATGGAAGCATACCACCATTCCCAGGAGACCATGGGCACGGTACTGGCCAAGTTTCAGGAGACCCAGCGGCTGCAGGACGAACAGTACCTGGGGATCAGGGAGGACTTGAAGTCCATTAACACCATCCTGGTCCCCATTGCAGGGGTGCTGGCGGACATGGCCAACACCATGAGGGAGACAGTGGCATACCACTGGGCCACTGACACCAGCCCGAACTATGAACAGCCCTCCACGTCCTCCAACACTAGTGGACAGAAGGACCCGCCACAGGACCAACAGGCCACCAGCACCCCACCCCCTGCAGAAGGAGAACCACCCCGCAAATGGTTCCTGCGATCCAGGGACAAGACAGAGAACATTGCCAAAACCCCCGCCAGGAAATAAGACTCTCCTGATTGTCACCCTTCTGTCTCACTATCTCACCCTGACCACCTTGAACTGCCATTGCTCCACTTTGTATGCCCCATTGGACAATGCACCTGTGATCCAAAGAGACTGGACTTTACCATGGATATTCCTCCACCATCACCCCAGCCCATTGCACATACCCCTCCACTTATTAGCACTTAAAAAAACACCCTTGAATCACAAAACAATCTGGAGTCAGTCTGTACTTTCACAAATGGCTTATTACAACCTCTTTGACAACATAGTAAATGTTCATTTGCACATACCAAAGTATGACAGTTGTTGGGCAGCAGTGAACATAGCAGAAGGCAGAATGTGGTACCAAGATATGTGAAAGGGAAAGCCAAAGTGAACTGTCAGGGTCCATGGACAGAGGTACTAAGGCAGACTTATACAATGTCCCACAGTAGTCTGATATGAGATGAGCAGTGCCAGTCTCTTACCTGTGTGCATGAAGTACTGCTTGATGATGTTGTTTCGGTTGTCAATATCTTCTTCTTCTGCCTCATCCTCACTGTCCACAGGCTCCACAGCTGCCACAAGACCAACATCAGGCCCATCCTCCTGCAAAAAAGGCACCTGGCGTCGCAAAGCCAGGTTGTGCAACATACAGCATGCCACGATGATCTGGCAGACCTTCTTCGGTGAGTAGTATAGGGAGCCACCTGTTAGATGGAGGCACCGGAATCTGGCCTTCAGGAGGCTGAAAGTCCGCTCTATAATCCTCCTAGTTCACCGATGTGCCTCATTGTAGCGTTCCTCTGCCCTTGTCCTGGCATTCCTCACTGGGGTCAGTAGCCATGAGAGGTTGGGGTAACCAGAGTCACCTGCAAATGTCGAGGAATATCTGTTAGACATACTCCAACCCTTAAGGACTATCCCATACCCAGACACCTATTCATACTGTGTGGGGTCCTTGGGCTCACCTATTAGCCACACACAGTGCCGCTGGAGTTGCCCATCACATAAGGGATGCGGCTATTCTTCAAAATGTAAGCGTCATGCACAGAGCCAGGATACTTGGCATTCACATGGGAGATGTACTGGTCTGGCAAACACACCATCTGACCATTCATTGAATGGTAGCTTTTGCGATTTCTGTACACCTGTTCATTCCTGCGGGAGGGGTCAAATGCCACATGTGTACCATCAATGGCACCAATGATGTTGGGGATATGTTGCAGGGCAAATAAGTCAGCTTTCACTGTGGCCAAATCCTCCACCTGGGGGAAAACTATGTAGCTGCGTATGTGTTTCAGCAGGGCAGATAACACTCTGGACAACATATTAGAGAACATTGGCTGTGACATTCCTGATGCCATGGCCACTGTTGCTTGAAAGGAATAACTGGCCAGGAAATGGAGCACTGACAGGACCTGCACTAGATGGGGGATACCTGTGGGATGGCAGATAGCTGAAATCATGTCTGGCTCCAATTGGGCACACAGTTCTTAGATTGTGGCACGGTCAAGTCTGTGGGTGATAATGATGTGTCTGTCTTCCATTATCGACAGGCCCACCAGGGGTCTGGACACCAGAGGATGACGCCATCTCATCATCTGCCCCAGGGGATGTTCCCCATGGAGGAGAATGGTGAGCAGAGGGTCATGTACCACAAAGGTTTGACAAGGGTGTTTTACACTAATGTGATTTAATCAGTATGTGGCGCTGTCTGTCCGTATTCCTGCCCAAATGTGCAGTAACCCAGTTAGGTGCCCTGCCATGTGCCCACCTGAAATGGTGGCTGCCTGACCTGTAAGGAGGTTCAAGGGAAAATGAGGTAACTGCGCTGGCGTTGTGCAGCGTCGCAGTAGGCGGTCGATTCAGCATTGGTTATCATTGGGCCCTATGGGTTATAGGAGCCAATGATGATGTACGCCGGCGGTGATGGTATGCACCGCCGCAGACGTGACCGCCATTTTCTATCTGTTCACTCACTTGATACCTGACCTTCAACAGGAGAGGACCTACACTGGAAGTGCTGCTGTGACCTCAGTCTGGAAGCGACAATGGCTCGAATGTCTGGGGAAAGGGCCCCTGCCTTCACTTCGGAGGAGTTGGAGAGACTAGTGGATGGGGTCCTCCCACAGTACACGCTACCCCATGGTCCTCCAGGCAAACAGGTGAGTAAACTGTGACCTTGATGCATGGGACATGAATGTATGGAGTGGTCTGGATAGAAGACACATGTTGTGGTGGGGGGCTGAGGCCTGCATGTGAAGACGGTCAGTGTATGTGTTTCAGGACATGGGTGGGAACTGGTGGCCAATGAGTATGAAGAACCGGATGGGAGAGTAAGTTCCATTCTTACTTTACCTTTCCTCTAGGTCAGCGCCCACCAGAAGAAGGGTATTTGGCGTGCCATCGCCAAGGAAGTGTGGGACCCTGGGGGTCTATCATAGACAGAGCACCCACTGCCGCAAGAGATGGGAGGACCTGCGCTGCTGGAGCAAGAAGACTGCAGAGGCCCAGCTGGGGATGGCCGCCCAACATGGAAGGGGTGCCCGTTGCTCCATGACCCCCCTGATGTTCCAGATCCTGGTGGTGGTATATCCGTAATTGGATGGACTCTTGAGGGCATCACAGCAGCCACAAGGGGGTGAGTACAGTCTCATTCAGCTGACTGCACGCTTTACGAGGTGTCTGGGTGGGGATGTAGGCTGTGGGTTCCCCTAGGCCAGGGCGAACTTGGTAGGGCAGGTCCCTTGTTAGGCAGGCTCTGTGGCACTCCAACCCTAATAGTGGTAGTGGCCATCTACAACTAGTCAGCCTCCTGTGGGTTCCAGGTGTGCAGCAAATGGGGTTAGGCATAGTCCCCCATGGGCAGGTGATTTTCATAAGAACTGTTAGTGCATGGGCTAGTGCATAGGGCTGCTCCCTGTGTGTTTTGTCCGCCAACGGTAGCGGTGTTGCTGGCATTGACCATGTGTCTCCTCTGTCTTTCCCCCCTTTTTGTTTTGTCACCCTGTCCTTGTGTGCATTAGCATCATCTGGCGGAGGAGCAGTGGCACCGGTGCAGGAGGGAGCTGCAACCCACATGGCCCAGGAGGGAGAATGTACGGAGTATAAAGGCACCAGTGGGATGGAGGGCGAGGGGAGCTCCATGACGGGGACAAGAGGGGACACCAGTGACAGTGACTCCTCCTCCGATGGGAGCTCCCTTGTGGTTGCGGGCAACCCTGTGCCCACCCAACAACAGGTAGAGCTGCCACCCCCCTACCAGCACTGCCTTCCCAGCAGCACCTCAGTGTGTTTCCTGTGCCCGCTCACCCAGGAGGGTGGGCATCTCCTTCGCCCCAGGCACCTCAGGCACACCCCCAGCCAGCCCTGCTGCCCTCAGTGAGGAGGCTATTGACCTCCTGAGATCCCTCACTGTTAGGCAGTAAACCATTTTGAATGCCATCCAGGGTGTCGAGAGGCTTTTGCAGCAAATAAATGCATACCTGGAGGGCATTCATTCTGGCGTGGTGGCCCAACAGAGAGCATTTCAAGCTTTGGCCTCAGCACTGATGACAGCCATTGTCCCTGTGTCCGGCCTCCCCTCGAACCTCCACTTCCCCTACCCAATCCCCTCAACCTCAGCCTACCCCAAGCACACCATCAGACCAGCATGCACACACATCAACACACAAAAGTGGCTCAGGCAAACATAAGCACCACACATCCCACAGGCGCTCACACAAGCACCATACCCATGCAGACACACCAACATCCACTGCCTCCACTGTGTCCCCCTCCTCCACGTCCTCCTCTTCCCTCCCAGTCTCGTCTCCACTCACACCTGCATGCACTACATTTCAGCCACTACCTCCATCACCAGCATGCCCATCACCACACACCACTGATGTGCAATCACCTCCCCCACTACCATTCACACATCCCCTGTGTCCTCTCCCAGTGTGTCTGTAAGCCCTCTTGCCAAAGTACACAAACACCGGCACACACCCACTCAACAGCCATCCACCTCACAAAAGCCTCCAACCCATGCACCTTCACCCAAAACCAGCAGACGTACACCTCCTACAACCACTACCTCTTCCTCCACTACCAAAATCCCTCAATCTTCCCTTCCCAGTGTGTCTAAGAAACTTTTCCTGGCTACCAATGACCTCTTCCCTACACCTCCTCCCCCGTCCTTCCCGTAGGGCCAGGTTCTCTAGAGCACTGACCAGCACCTCAGCCACCAAATCTTCATCCAGTGTGGTCCCTGCAAGTCTGGGAACATTGAATGGGGCACCCATCAGGGCTGCCAGTGTGCCACCTAGTGAAGCCAAGGACCACCCTATTCCACCACCTGCCAAGGTAAAGAAGGGGCCAGCATGCAGAAGAGAAAAGCCGCACCACCCACCCATCAAGGCCTCATCCAGAACCAAAGAGGACAGTGCCAAGGTCCCAGCAGCGACTTCCAAGGTGGGGAAGGGACATAAGAGCAAAGGGAAGTCACCTCAGGACACGGAGCCTCCAGGTGAGGGACTGGTGTCCCCCCTTTCGCAAGACAGCCCAGCAACCTGTACCGCAGTGAGCACCGCCGCAACAACCGCCACCTGCACCGTCATCTGCACCGCCACCTGCACGGCAGCTGCCTCAACTACAGTCACCAGCATCATCCCCAGTGAGCAGCCTTCCGAGGCTGCAGGAGACGGCCTGGTGTCTCCCTCCACAAGTGCAGACACCTGCACCACCGGCGGCATCTCCGCCGCAGACACTGCTGCAGCCACCTCCACCTGCCCCGCAATGTGCCCAGCCAGTGCCACTACAGGGGACATCAGCAGCATTCCCAGTGGGCAGCCTTCCGAGGCTGCAGGAGACGGCCTGGTGTCTCCCTCCACAAGTGCAGAAACCTGCACCACCGGCAGCGTCTCCTCCGCAGACACCGCCGCAGCCACTGCTGCAGCCCCCTGCCCCGTGACGTGCCCAGCCAGTGCCACTACAGTGGACATCAGCAGCATCCCCAGTGGGCAGCCGTCCGAGGCTGTAGGAGACGTCCTGGACCCTGCACACACTACAGGAGGCACCAGCACTGGCACTACAAGCAGTTTGCAGCCTCAGTCGTCGCAAGGAGGAGTGTGGCTCTGCCTCCATGGAGTATCATGCTACCTGTTACCGGTAAATCTCGTGGCTCAGACACCCATGTGAGGGAATGGGAACTGCCACTGGACACCTAGCCCCCTCCAGAACCAGTGGAGAACAGCAACCACTCACCCAGTCCTTGGCAGGATGAAGCACTTTGGGCACCAAGCCCCCTCCAGAACCAGTGGAGAACAGCATCCACTCACCCAGTCCTTGGCAGGATGAAGCACTCTGGGCACCAAGCCCCCTCCAGAACCAGTGGAGGACAGCATCCACTCATGAGACTGTGGCTTTGCACTACCCAGGACCAAGCAGTGGGCAACCCACCCACTTGAGAGACTGTGGCTTTGCACTCCTCAGGACCAAGCAGTGGGCAGTGAACCCACTTGAGTGACTTGAGAGACTGTGGCTTTGCACTCCCCAGGACCAAGCAGTGGGCAGTGAACCCACTTGAGTGACTTGAGAGACTGTGGCTTTGCACTCCCCAGGAACAGGCAGTGGGCATGGAGCCCCCTCGAGGAGCAGTTGTGTCATCCCATCATCCGGCTGAGGTGCCCCCTCCCCTTCCCCCTGAGGTGCCTGTTTTTTTCCGACTTGATGCCTCTGCAGTGTTCTCCCCGTTTTGTGGCAGGTGCCATGTGTGGGCTTCGCCCATGCATTTTGGGACCGTTTTAAACATTTGGGACATGTTTTAATGGGACAGTGTACGGACTTGTGTACTTGCTGTAAATATTTGTAAATACTGATGATTTAAAGTTATCTTGGGCTATCTAATTGTTCAATTATTACACTCATTAAACTCATTTCATTTGGTCCTTGCATTCTTCCTGGGGGTAACGGGGGGTATCTGTGATGTTACTGGATGTGTGTGTGTGTATGTTGTTGTGTGTGGGGGTGTTGCGTGTTGCATGTGTGTGTCACTCTCTTTTTCCTCCCCATCCCCTGTGTACTAGGTGCAGTACTCACCGTCATCATTGTCGACGTCTTTGATGTTCCTGGTAGACGAGGAGATAAACCAACATAGGCAGGACCTGTAACTCGGGCTCCATGGCATCCTGGTTCCTCGTTAGGTGTCGAGAGGTGAGTGGTTTCCCTTCTGTGTACTGTTTCTGCCATGCTTTTGATGGCGTTGGTACCGCACCGGAAAAGCTGGCAGATTGGTTCCTTGTAATAGTGTGGGTGGTACATTGTCTTCCGCCTGTTTGTTGGCAGTTACCGCTGCGGTGTTTGTTTCTACCGCTGTGGCGGTTAGAGTGTTAAAGTGGCTGTCTGTGTTGGTGGTTTCCACCATGGTCGTGATTCCATTTATTTTACCACCGGCCTGTTGGCGGTATTACCGCCGCTTTAACAACGACTGCCAGGGTTGTGATGAGGGCCTCAGTATCTTCCGAAATTAGAAAAAGGTCACCTATAAACCTAGACCAAAACACCACAATTATTCTTGCCCTGCTTATGCTCCGACTAGGCCACCTCCCTCTTCAATCAACCCATTAAAAGATTTGCATAGGTTAAGGTGAATGAAGTGTCAATGTCTTTTCCTTGCCTCTTGATATAGAGCGTTGTCAAAGATGAAGACATTATGCTCCAGGCAATAACCTAACATCTCCAAAAGCATATTTGTGTGTTTGAAGAGGCTGATGGATCTTTGTTACTAAAAAATGCCTGCAAGCTTTAATTCCCCATTTGTGTTGTATTGACATGTAATGATACAATGTCAAGGGTGACCAACAGATAACTTCTCTCCAAAGATATATACTTGATTTTCATCAGAAAGTTAGTGAATTCTAATAAGGGATAGCAATGTTGGCACAAATTTAAAGAGAAATTTGTTTAAAAATTTCAAAATATTCTCTAAAATTAATCCACTGAGCTCACAATAGGTCTCGCTGGTGGATGATCCTAATCCTTATGAATTTTCAGGAGAAAGTAAATTGTGGGGATGACAGAATTAGCAGTTTTTTGTACCAGAACTCTTCTTCATCTAGTTGTTGTTTCCATGTTACTAGCATGCCATGAAATTGGTTTTTGAAATTTTCAAGGGGAACAATTTTTCATTCCTCATGATGATTACCATTTTTAGTTGTCGATCAACATCTTGTGTATATATTTTCTTGTCCATTATTGCTTAATTGCCACCTTTGTCCGAGGCCTTAGTTATAAGCCTTTTGCAATTTTTAAGTTTTATCAATTAATTTCTTTTTGAGGCATTCAAATTTTGTTTTTTGATGGTAGTTCCATTCTTTGATCTTATTGATCCTCATTTGATTTATGTCATCTATAACTAGCCCATGAAGCATATTGATTTTGCTGCACATTGGCAATTAAGGATAGAATTTACTCTTGGGTTTACATCTGCTCACTACTGTTATGTCAGTAACAAAGCCCATTTTGTTACACTTTGTTATGTTATGCTGCATGGACTTGTCTAGGTTTAGTTCCATCTCAAAAAGTCGAATTTCTGTCATCAATTCTTCTCCCTCATCCACTGTTGCTCCATTTTTTCTGCAAAGGGTTACAAAGTGGCACAAAGCATGCATTGCACTACTTTGTAAATATGGCGCAGAGATTTTGGCCTTCTAATGCCAGATTAACATAAACAAATTACGCAAATGTGGCGTTAGAATAGCGCTAGGGGCTCTTAAAAATGCCTCACTGCCTGAATCAGTGGGTAATAGTTCTATGAATTCATTTGTTTGTTTTCGTCTTTTAGAAGCTAAAATGGATTTACATAATTGAATAGCTGTCATTCTAATCCAAATATTTAATTATTGGGAAATATTGTCCTGGTACAGTTCTAAAGGGCTATGGGTTCCTTCAAATGCATTCTGCTTAGGTTTCATTCCCATTAGGAGGCCAGGTGTGTGTGTGTCAGAGTGAGTTTTCCTTTTAATGAATATCTGCCCTTTTCATGGTCAACTTAGCAGCAGCTTCATGGTTGATCACATAACAGTCCTGTGACATATGATTGGCTTTTTGCAAATGGGCTATGTTCACCTGAGTGGAACCGCGACCATTTTATTTCTAGCATCTTCCTAGATGTCGCCTTCTAGGCCTATCCTAAATGGAATACCTTGCGGTCTACGGCACTGTACTAGTTAAGTAATATGCATGTAGCAGGTCTGCACAAATCTATGACCCAAATTTATGAGATTTTGGTGGCAGGCAGCACAGCAAGCCACCTTGCTGTGCTATCCTGTGTCAAAGGAAAAGGGCAGGAATGTGGCGCATCTATGGCTTATGGCGCATTCATGTCCTTTCCTGCTGTGCTGGCACAGTTTCAGCAGCCTAGCACCAACTTAGGCGCAATGGTGCAAGTGTGCCTGTGTTGCATGCAGGAATGTTTTTGTGCAGGAAGAGACACCTTCCTGAATAAAAACAGTCCTGGGATGCTTTTTCCTCTTTCTATGTGTGCTGCAGAATGAAGCACACATAGAAAGAGGAAAAGACGGGGAGAAATAAAGATATTTCTTCTCTGTGTGCCTCCCCTGGAGAGGAGTAGGGTCTTGGCTCACCCTCAGGCTTACAAGGTTTTGTAAATCTGGGAATGCATCGAAATCCATGGTGTTGCATCGGAACACCCACCGCCACGTCCAGGGAACACCTTTCTAATGCAGAGTAAGGCAACACTGCTTTTTGGGCTGCCTTGCGCTATATTTATAAGGCCATTCAAAGCCACGCAATGTGGATCTTGGTGGCCTCATAAATATCATTTAGTGGTTTGTACCATTGTTGCATCACAATTTGTGATGCAAGGGCAGCGCAAGACCCTCATAAATATAGGCCTATACCTCTAAATCTGTACTATGTTAATCATACTTTTTAGTTCTGATAGATGGTTCACATCTGGCTGGCGCTTAATCCGTGAAATGAATTAAGTAATTCTTACTGATTAGGAGATGCAGTTTAAACTGTGATCCGGGACAGTCATAGTTAATTTTTTTAAAAGTAATAACACTACCTAGGCTTTATGGTTTCAGACATTCATGGCCGGCTACATTAACACATATCTCCATTGGGAGTTTGCAAAAGCCACCAACTAGAAGCAAGCCTATCCCTTGAGTGATATCCATCCAGCAAAGTCACTCCCCAGCTGTTATTGTGGGATCGGAGCCCGCCACTTTTGTCTGATCCTTAGGCGAATCACAGAAACTGCTGCAATCGCTTTTCAGTAATGTTATTAATCCACCTGATATGAAAATTCCATGTATATTTGAATAGATGTATTACGCTGTTTTATTTGATGTTTCTGCATATCAATATGGAAAATAGTTTTGCTAGCGTTATAGCTTCTCACTCTTTAATTTTGGAGACGAGTATATATGCGTCCAAATGCACGCAGTATTGTATATTTAATTAGGAGCTTTGTCAACTGACGGTTAACCTAAATTCAATAGTTAGGAGAGGAATGCATATTTTTTGTCACATAGTACTTCCATTGGCAAGATCAACCCATTTCCCATTTCTTAGGCTTCAGATTTGGAATTCGAGACCCCTGTTATGTGCTGTTAAGTCCGAGGACTCTTCAAGCCTACAGTGTGCTCCTCCAAGCAGTATTATCTAAACTGTTGTTTTAGATACAATTCCCGAACCAGCACTTAAGGTCCTGCACAATCGCTGGCATACCTCACCAGCAGGATCATTCAGCTGCTTTTGGTGCTGAGTTTAGGATGTTGCGCTGCTTAAAAATGTGGACCCACATTTAAGGAAACTTAGCAACACCTTTGTGCCATTAATTTTTATGCAAAAACGGCGCTAAGCACCATATTTATATTTTGTCACTAGACCTGTCTAGCGAAAAACATCTGAGTTTGCATCATATTTTGGGAGTACTACCCCACCTTGCGTTGTTTAGCAACAATGAGATGCAAGGTAGGCATTCCCTCTCAAAAAATAAGGCTAGCTCTTCAGCGCCATACTTACTGTCCGACGCGAAAACAAGGCTCATTAAGGAACGGTCCCAAATAATGATGCCAAGTCCGATTACCATGAAATTTTAATGCCCAGTCAGACCAGGTGTTAAAATGAGGCCCACAAACTATTACTTAAGTAAATCACACAGAAGCAGTATTGGCAACCTCCTGGACAGCATGGAACTGTAAATGCTCTAGCTTGGCACATGCCACAGACGACAGCGATTAGAACAGGTCCTACCAGCACCACCCCAGCAACCCCCAAGCACCACCACAGCAGCTACAAATGCAGCGCAGGAGGTGGGAGGGGATATTTTGACTGTGCACAACCATCCTTGTGCCCAGGGAACAAGATGTCATCAGGACCTACCGTCTGAAGCGGGAGACCATTGTACGCCGGCTGCACCACATTGCGCCAGACATCACTGCAAGGGTGAAAACTCCAACAACTATTCCACCCATTACCAAACTCCCGGCTGTCCTCTATATGCTGCCATCAGGATCGTTCCAGACAACTGGTGCACAAGTGGGTGGCATCTCCCATCCATCCTTCTTGGCCATCTTCCAAAGGTTCTGGACACAATCATACACCTCACACCCCACCACAGTTGCTTCCCCAACACACAGCAACTGCAGTAGGAGATCAAGCAATGTGTCTACCAAAGTGCTGGGTTCACGCATGTGCTGGGTGCAATGGACTGCACCCAGGTCCAACTTGTGCCACCTGCTGCAAATGAACACCTCTACAGGGACCGCAATCACACCCATCCCATAACTGTGCAGGTCACTGTGGACCACCGTGGACCACCGTGGACCATGGTGGGCTCCTCACAAACATCCTATCCAAATATCCAGCAGCATCCATGATGCACTCCACCATCAATGAGTGGTTCCAGGATGGACAATATGGCAACTTGTAGGTAAGTCGTCACACCATTCATTATGCAGACAACACACCAAACTAGTAGGACGAACAATACATACACCACACTAAACACACATGGACAGGGGAACACAGATGTGCAGACAACAACACATATGCCACATTCCACACTACGCCGCATTCAGTGCACATAACACACACATGCACCCATATGTACATAATACAGCCACAACTTGACTGGCACACCACATGAAGGACAGGTGAAGCTGTGTCCCCTTTGCATACAGAAGCTGGGTCCAACCTACTACAGGTATCCACTGGCTGACAACAGTATACAGATCCCACACATTACACCGCACAAGGAATAGCTCAGCTATGTGAATGTAATTGGCCATGTCAACGTAAAGAATGTCACATATAGGCACAGCCCCACATTAGTCTTGGTGTAGAAGCCTCCAGCTGCACCAACATCAAATGTCATCCAAGTGTTGCCATCACCAACTACATATCACCTGAACATACCAGACGTACCCATTGTGTCCACCTTCACCTGTCTAGTGCATTATGTTGCACACATAGGAATACAACATCACCAGCCATGAATGACCATGTGTAGGGATGGACACCTCACAGCACTTCTACAATCATACCTGGTAATTCCACAACTCCCTAACATGACACCAAGGTATCGACAAGGCACTGTGGGAGCTGGACTACTGAGAATGTACTGGTAGAAGCCAAAGATGCATGTGAATGAGGAGACATGGGACTCAGCAGGACTGGTCATGCGATGCAGGTCATTGCAGAAAAACACATCATTCCCTCTCCTGTCACATAGGTGTCTGAAAACGCATGCATACATCATTAAACAAGCCATACAATGGTGCCACACTGTGCCCATGATCCACATGCACATACCAATGGCAGTCAGTTGCCAACACTAAACTGTGTGCAAGGGAGCTATTCCCTGGGAAAATGGATGGGAATCACATGCTACACACAGGGCACAACCCTTGTGTCAGGGCATACAACACACAAAATAGGTTCAAAGTCCCAGAACATCACTCGTCTGCAGGTATAAAGTGAAAGGACTGAGGGCCACATGTCAGGAAAGTGGCGCAACATCAACTGCAGCGCCACTGTGGTTCTGACCCCTTGCAGTACCCTACTGTCACCATGTGGGCTCTGTATACAATAAATGGTGCACCATGGTGCAGAGTAGCTGTAATAGTGTCAAGAAAAGGAATACCATAGTTGGACTCTGTAGGAGTATTGGGGACATACCTGACTAAGTCATGCACAGTACATAGGGACCCATTCTCAACTATCGTGTGTACCCCCCCTAATGTCTGGTCTGTGCAGGTGTTAAAAGTGTTGGTGATAAATCATGTCTAGGAACCTTGGAGAATCCTCCTCACCAATTTTGCTAGTACTCCTATTGTGTGAATCTCACACTTGTACACATGCTAGCTGGCACAGGCATAACCTGCCACAAAGGGTCACCACGTGTCACAGTGCATGTGTAGTGCCACATGGTGGCCTGAGTTTGGCCTTGTATGGTTACCATTGTGTCAATACAAATTACATCACTGTTGTGTAAGTAGGTGGTATGTTCCACTAACATTAGGACACAGCCTCAAATATGGACAACACAACACATATTTTTTATATGGTCCAATTGTCAGCCCATATTTAATATGACAATCACCAGGTTCCTGACCCAATACCATTGATAGTAATGTCCACCACAACACACCAATGCAACCATTCTACAAAACAGGAACACACACAATACCAGATGCAAGTCTGAGTCACTACTCTGCCTAAAAACTAGCATCTGCCATGGCACATATGACACCACAAATATGCATAACAGACACATGTTCTCACATTCCTTGGCAGCCGACTAAGGTCCAGCCATGGGTGATGACTCCCTTTGGCAACCCTACAATGGAGAAAGAGTGGGCATACAATGAAGGTGAGGAAGGACACGAAATGTGGTAGTGAGGACATCTGGGCTCCTGAAGTCAAGGTTCAGGTGCCTGGCCCTGACAGGAGGAAGCCTGTTGTATACACCACCCTTAGTATGCAAGATGATCCTTTTATGTTCAATCTTGCATAACATATGTATTCAGACTAATGTCCCTGGGGATGACCTGGTAGATGTCCCCAATGAGGACACTGCTGCAGGAGTCCGCAGGAGACAAAAAATTGTACTGAACTTCTTTAGCTAGGCATTGTACAACAAAAATCACTCCGTAAATATCACCATTAAATCACTTTGCCCCAGATTGTCCTCTGTGTACTCACTCTCTGCTCAATAAACGATTGGAAAGTTGTTCATACCTCAGAGAGCAGGTAAAAACCACAACAGTTGCAAAGCATGTAGGAACATAGGTTGTGATGTAAGAGGGTCTAGCACCACCATGCCACACATCAGCGTCACATAACGCACGCTCATGTGGCTGTTGATGGCCTAGATCCATGCACCAGAAAAACGAAGTGGTGTAATATAGGCATTGTGCCAATTTCGACCTCTTGTACCACATCATGGCAATGCCAGGCAAGATGTATGCAACGGGACGTACAGTAGGGGCTGTAACAAAATGGTGTATTTCAAAATAAGGAACTAAACTGCGTCACATCTCAGGCAGGTAGCTGTAATGCCTGCACTGAGCAGGTGTGACAAGGGGGGGAACACCATAAGTATCAATGGACCATCATGGACTGGTTAGGGTAAGGAACAATAGTTTTAGCCTAAGCCTTCACCGTATATCAATGGTGTTACGTACTGTGAACGCTATCGGCCCCAACTCTGCCACATGGTGTGCTATCGCACACATATAGCACACACATGTTGGCTGTGGAGTGCGCTAAGGGTCGCAAGACAAGTGGAGTAGCAATGGGTGCTGATCCACTCTCCACACATATGCCCCATAGCCTGGAATGATCAACAAAAAGGGAGAATGCACCACCACATAAAAGGCAGACTCTTTAGCACTTCCAATGTGCATTCTTACACACATGTCACACAATTGTGTTGTCTTGACATATGCCTGCAGCTAATCTGGAAATACATGTGAAGACTGATGTAACGTTATATGGCCTAGGTAGGAAAGCGTTAGCAATTACCTACAATGGTTGATATGTGTCTGCAAGGGAACCCAGTATAGTCTACATGATACCATCACACACCACATATGAAAACACACATCTCATTGACACTCACATGCCTGACAAAGAGAAAGTGACCTACTGGGACAAATACCATAAAATGTCTAGGTCTCCCACATGGTAGTCTGGTTTGGGATGTGCATGTAAGTCTAGCAATGTCCAAACATGTCACAGACCCATCCTAAATCATATGGGTGAAGAAGGAGACAGACATGTTGCATGTCCCAAATCAAATATTCATAGCTGAGATGAAAGTGACAGGTTATGGAATGCAACTTTGAGTGCATGCCCATGTACACCAAAGGATGTAGAAGAACAGCTGAGAGACTCCCTAATACACTTGTAGATACAATATGGGGAGGTCACTTGGACACTACACAAGTGCAGTGGCTGGTGTACTGTCATGTGTGTGTGTGGAAGTCATGTATTCTAGAAAAGCCTGGAAATAGGGAGTAAACTATCACATAACCAGTAGAAGAAGATGTTTACATCTTCAAATTACACAAGTCACATAGCATCCTGTCCATGTATGACCGGACAATGTTGCAGTAGAAGATGTGTACTAAAGATAAGCAGCCTTAAGAATGCCAGCAATGTAGGATCAAATCTGTTCCAAACAAGATATGCCAGTAATTTTGGAAAGTGTACACTCATAGACCAAGACTGACTGTGCAACACAACAATGTCACCATGTGATCACTCGACATTGATTCACAGGGGATGTCTAGGTCAGTCCATAAGCTTTCATGTTCGCAACAACAATGCAGTAGTCCATTGCATACTATTCTGACAGAAGGCAGTGACAGATGACATCATCAGTCCCCTGGGTCAGAAAACATAAATAAGTTACACCAGAGATACATCCCCTAACCAAGCTCATATGGAAAATACAATGTATAACCATTTGTGTCAGACCATGCCAAATGATGACACATCCTACACAAACAAGCTTCCAGTCCCTGTACGTGATAGGGCAAGATTGACATCAAGTACCCCAAAGAAAAAAAAATAATGCCAGGCCACGGGAGCACATTTGTGAAGTGGTCTCTCTGCAGGGGACTGCGCATTGTGCTGCTGAAGAGCTATCATGATGAGGGGAGAACCCCATGCAACACCCCCTTTAAGCCATGCTGAGACGACATTGACTCATGACACAGTCACGGGGATGAATGCATGTGCACAGTGGACTGAGCTGAGTGGCGCACCGTCAACCTGCATCAAAATATGCAACCATGGCTCTTTGTAGGCATACAAAGTCCCACAGGAGCAATTATGACTAGGGTGCCATCATTGCTTGACTGCACCCCACAGTTGTATGCCATTGTATGTAGCAGTCATAACAAACATGTTGTGGCCGATTGTATGTACCAAGTTGGTGGCTTGCATGCAAATGTGGGAATTTTCAGCAAACATGTACCACTTCAACGGTACAGGCCTGGTATTGTGAATTGGAGTATGCACAAATGTCTACTTTCGACTAATGAACATGTATTTATATCACATGATCATACATAGACTTAAGTTACCTTCGGATGTGTTCCCATATAGGGAAACATAGGTGGCAGTGTTATGACTATACAGCCTTGAAACTTTGGCCAACATATGTCCATGCTAGAAGATAGATGTGTGTGGTTTCAAATCACATTAACACACTGCTTTGGCATTCATTAACATTATATACTACACATGTCATTCTACACACACATCACACAACAACCTTCATTGACACATGTGAGTACACCATCTCCTGCATCATAGTTGCATGGGGAACCATTTGTTACACATGTAGCATAGCATCAAGAACCCTGAACCATACAGCACACCACAGTGTGGACACACATGCACTCACATTGCAAGGGTTACTTGAAGTCAACCAAGCCGCAGTCCACTGAATTCCCTGAGTACGATTTGTCAAGGGTATCACATGGAAGAACCTCTATTGGACATAGCCCATCATATCTAGAGTGGTGTCGTCAAACAAGCATTTGGAAATCAGACATGGCAATGTGGTAGACCCACAATTATGTGTTACATCACATATGTACACTTGCTTGCATGCTTCACACACACAAACATATGCTAACACATTCTCATGTTACCGTAACAATATGAATGCACAAGCACACATACAGAGCCATACCATACTGACTACATACATGCATAGCCCTGTAACAAGATATGTGAATCTGGGTGCACTGTCAGCCTTTCCAACATAATCCATGCATTCCTGTCATGTGTCAATTTTTTTGACGTAAACATCAATACTATACACTGCGCTATTCAAAAAAATGACACCTGGCCCCTGCATGTCAACCGCAAGTCGACAGCCCTTGTCAGCCTTCATGGGGAGGAATACCATGCATGACTGTCATGCATCAAAATATTTTAGCGCAAACACCAATATTCCAAACTTAGTTATTCAACAAATTGACGCCAGGCCTCTGGCCATTAATCGCAAGTCGACATGCCTTGTCAGCCTTAATGGGGTAAAAACCATCATGGTCGAGGAGTGGTGGATTTTTGAGAGTTTTGTGCTGTGTCATGTTGCTGTCCTATGCATTTTGTTATTTTGCTGTGCCTTGTGTAGTGTTTCTGTCCTGTCATTGTTACTGTATTGTTGAATATTTGACTTGGGGTAGCATAGTCTGTTGGGGTGTTTGGGGTTAGGTGAGGTAGTGTGTTATTGAGAGTTTCCACACTCAGGGCAGAGTCTCCGCACTGGTGGCAGAATCTCCGCACTGAGCACAGCAGTGCAGAGATTCCACCCATAATAAGGAGCATCCACCGTGAGTGTGGGGACTCTGCACTCTTAAGTTTACTAGTAACTTTATGAGTCGGATGTCCCTTTGTAAATCAGGCCTTCAACTTTTGCTCTGCCTTGTCTTCCAGTTCCTATGAAATGCTTGCTTGTCACTTGATTCTTTTTACTTCTGAGCACCCAGCAGCCCCTGGAATGTGCCTGCCTTTGCTTTGAAGATCCTTACTACTACCACTACTACCATTAGCACCACCAACATTTCCATACCACCAATGCCATGACCACCAGCACACCCCCATTTAACATTAGCACCGCCATTACTGTTGACACCACATCATCATTACAACCACACTTACTACCATCATCATTACCATCCCCATCATCATCACTACCATTACCATAACGAACATAGGGCCTGATTCTGACTATGGCGGACGGCGGACGGTGGACGCCGTCCGCCATAGTCCCGCCGTCAAATGACCGCACCGCGGTCAAAAGACCGCGGCGGCCATTAACACATTTCCTCTGGGCCGGTGGGCGCTCTCCAAAAGAGCGCCCGCCGGCCCAGAGGAAATGCCCCTGCAACGAGGACGCCGGCTCAGAATTGAGCCGGCGTAGTTGCAGGGGTGCGACGGGTGCAGTTGCACCCGTCGCGTATTTCAGGGTGTGCAAAGCAGACACTGAAATACTTTTTGGGGCCCTCTTACGGGGGCCCCGCGGCACCCCCTACCGCCATCCTGTTCATGGCCGGTTTCCCGCCATGAACAGGATGGCGGTAGGGGGTGTCTGAATCCTAATGGCGGCGGAGCGCGCTCCGCCGCCATGGAGGATTCCCCCGAGCAGCGGAAAGTCGGCGGGAGACCGCCGACTTTCCGCTTCTGACCGCGGCTGAACCGCCGCGGTCAGAATGCTCGTGGGAGCACCGCCAGCCTGTTGGCGGTGCTCCCGTGGTCGGTGGCCCTGGCGGCCACCGGCCGCCAGGGTCAGAATGACCCCCATAATGTATTAATTCCTGTGTGTGTGTGTGAGTAAGAGGATTGCATGATCAACTGTGTGAGTGGAAGACAGAGGATGGTATGGGCTTGTGTGGGAGGAATTGTTTATGAGCTATAAGTAATAAAACAGATGCTGGTGACAGCATTTGGTCTGGAACTACTGTGGTCAACTGATGCCTACAGCATTAATGCACTTTGCCAATCTGTGTTGTCATTGTATCACCAGTTACATTATAGTCATTGCAGTTATCAAAAGTTCTAATATGCAAATGTACTTCAAAATGTCAGTCTCCATCCAGTAGAGATATGGTAGTTACACTGCATCTGTTTCAAAATAAAGCAGACACGAACAACCAAGTTCAAATGTTATGCACATTCACCTGAATAAACTTAAACATGCCATTCGGTCGATGAAACACATAGGCTTTTGCAGCTCAAGATTGGAAGTCACCCAAAAGCCAGATACACCTTCTTGCATATAAACAATCTACCCCCTAAGCGCAAGCACCCTTGCACTATGGTTCAAAGATGCCTGCATTGGTGCAGGGAGATCAAATCCTCGCAGGTGCTGGGGGAAACGCAGGAGTGTGTCATATTCCAGAAAACATAGCGCATTCCTGCATTACAAAAGTGGCGCAGTGTGGTACAACTGTTATTGCTGCAGCACAAAGCTGCGCCACTTAAAGAAAAATCAGAGCCTCGGTTTGCAACATGTGGAACACAACCTGCACAGGGTGGCCGAACAACAACTCTCACACACCTCCATATGCCATTTGGGTACGGGCACAAAGGTGAATTCATACAACACATTGACCTTGTCTGTGATCATCATTTGTGCTGCTGCACAAGTAGCTTCACTTTCACCATATAACAAGGCTGTCTGTGTTGTGTGAATGGGGTGGTGTTGTGCATGAAGGGAGACCTTCATGGGTAAGAACTGGCAAAAGTGGCATCAATTTTGCACTACGGGCACAATGTCACTAGTCCGAAATGCAACTGTACCATCATACAAATAGTTGCTCATGTGGATCCAAGCTGCCAATTCCCCTTGTGCCACATCAACAGGGCTGTGTTACAAATTGAGCGCAGTGCTGCTGATGTTGGCACAGCACTGTACTGCACCTGTTCCACACATATGTGGCACGTAGTAATCACACAAGAACAAGAACAATACATAGACACACATGTAGAATCATGAGGCATTCATTCCTGCTTACATATATGTAAATGTCATTCTCACTCTGTACATACATGATTCTCGGCACACACACCCATGACTGACAATATTCCTGAGTCACTTCAACTTTACTTACACCATTTACACAGTTGTAATGACCATTCTGGATGTGTAATTTTGTGCATGGGAGACATGTGCCCTTGCACCATCGCACATATGTGTCTAATATTTGACACTTTATGGGGTTTATGTGATACACAATGTACAAAAAGAGGAATGTGCAAGTAGTCTGTACCTGGTGTGTAGATAAGCTCTCTTGAATGCCGTTGGCTTAAGACACAAAACTACCAGTCCTAACCCTTGATAAAACATGCTGCAGTCAACCTTATGTCCCCCTACAATGCACATGCAAATTAGGATGTTGCAATGCAAAAGGGGTACTTACTGACTGGTCCTCCAATACGAATCACCAGGTGATCTCGCTCTCGTGCTAACAGGTCTGCCAAATGGTGCTTTAATTGGTGGTCGATGTGCACAACTCCAAATATCCAGCATAGGTAGTGGAGAACCTCGCCCCATCGCAGCTTCAGTACCTGACCCCGCCACCCAATCTCAACATCATGGTGAGGTAGTATTTTACCAGCCAGATGAACCCTCCTAGTTCATCTCCACTTATCCTTGGTGCGCTCCCCTTCCCTGACATATTGCAGTTTCCCCCCACTGCAATTACAATAACAACACACTTTACGAGCCATAAGTCCTCTTGTGAATCGGGCCCTGAGCATTCTGTGAGTCATGAATACAATACAGGATGGTTAAAAAGCCACTGGGCATGCTAAGCTGCAAAGCATTGATGAAAAGTATGGCCAAAAGCAACATTAACAAGGGGGGTAGAGTAGAGTAGAGGCTTGGATCTTGTAAGCTATCAGGATAGGCATTTTAAGCCTATGACTTCTTGATGTGTAAGCACCAAAAAATAGGTCACACATAAGTCTTGATAAAAATTAACAGAAACTGCTTTAAATATACAGGGTATGTATGACATAAATAATTAAATGTGTGATGATTGAATGTACATTTCAGGTGTAAAACAATCCCTTTTATATTGTAATGGAGCTTCTTCCTAGGTGCCAGAATGGTACACCCAAAAGGCAACAGCATAACAATGAGAGAGAAATACTAATTTGAGCTGTTCCAAGATGTGATTGACAATATCTCAAAATAATAAATGGAGGGGTATTAGACTTGGCATCATTGGCATGGTCTGCCCTTACGTTTTGCCTCTACTTCCAGGTTGCTTCTGTGTGCTGGACTCTGTTTTTGCTGTTTTGTTTGCTGTGGACACTTCACCACTGCTGACCAGCCTAAAGTGTAAGTGTTTCCTATATAATTTATATGTGTACATTGGCTTATCCATGATTAACATATTTGATTTACTAAGTAAGTCCCTAGTAAAGTGCACTAGAGGCACCCAGGGTCTGTAAATCAAATACTACTACTGCACCTGCAGCACTGGTTGTGCAACCAACATTAGTAGCCGTGTAAACATGGCTCAGACCTGCCAGTGCACCCACTTTCCAAGCCTAAACCTTCCCTTTTTATACGTGTAAGGCACCCCTACGGTAGGCCCTAGGTATCCCCATGGGCAGGATGCAGTGTATGTTAAAGGTGGGACATGTACTTATGTGTTTTACATGACCTGACAGTGAAATACTGTCAAATTTGTTTTTCACTGTTGCAAGGCCTATCTCTCTCTTAACATTGGGGCTGCCTTTAAATGTGATTAAAACACAGTTTCCCTTTGGGAGCAGATGGAAATGTGGAGTTTAGGGTCTCTGAACTCACAATTTAAAAAAACATATTTTTGTGAAGTTGGTTTTTAGATTGTGCGTTTGAAAATGCCACTTTTAGAAAGTAGGCATTTTCTTGCTTAAACCATTCTGTGACTCTGCCTGTTTGTAGATCCCCTGTCTGGGTCAGTTTGACTGTTGGATTGCTTGTACCTCTCCTCTAGACAGTGACCCAAAGGGGGCTGGGGTGTAGCCTGCATATCCTGATAGGCCATGTGGGCTGAGGGGAGGGGAGAAGTGGTCACTTACACCTGAAAGGGCTGTGCCTGCCCTCACAGAATGCACTCTCCAACCCCCTGGTGTGTGTATGGGGCCTGGCCTGGGCGAGGCAGGATATTGAAAACAACAGAGACTTCTCTTTGAAGTAGGCCTACTTCAAAGGTAGAAAGGAGTATAAGAGGAGCACCCAAAACCCCTGAAAATCAGATCAGTTCTGGAACCAAGAGGAACCTCTGCCAAGGAGAAGAGCTGAGAAGCTGGAGGAGGAGTACAGCCCCTTTTCCTGTGACTGTGGTTTGCTGGGTTGGCCTGCAGTAGCTGCTTCCACCTGAGAGAGGACAAAGACTGACTTTTGTGACTTCTCACTGGTGAAGAATTTCCAAGGGCTTGAACTGAGCTTGCCTCCTGTTGTTGAAGTCTCAGGGACAACAAAGACTTCTCTCTGCCAGCGCTTGGGCATATTGCTGAGAGTATTGACTGCCTATTGGTGCCCTAACCTGTCTCTGGGCTCTTGAAAGGTGCAGCTGGTGGAAAAGGACAGAAATCCACGCAAAGACTGCCATGTGGGGAAAGTTTTGATGCACCACCCGCCTTGTGGCTGCAATACGACACTGCCGGCCTCGCGGCTCAAATCGACTCTACACCTGCATCGCGGCTGGGAGATCGACGCAGCATGGCTGGAGAAATGACACACAACACACGCAGCGGCTGCTGTTAACGACGCAAGCCCCCTCGCAGCGTGGTTTCTTGACATTGTTGGACCAGATTTCAACGCAACATTGCTGGGCATGGAGAATCAACCCAAAGCCTGCCCAGCCCTGAGGTGCCTGTCCGGATCGATGCATCGCTATCTTGAGGGAGAGAAGAAATGACTCACGGCGATCTGAGCGGAGGAGGAACAACGCACGTTCATGCTTGCGAGTGAGAAATCGGTGCATCACTGGCCTTTCCGAAGCACACTCGGCCATGCAGCTTTATTTTGATGCTACCCATGTACTTTTGTGCAATAACATAGTTTTCACTGTTTTCTAAGGATTAAGGCCCTCATTATGACATTGGTGGTAAATCCCACTTACCGCCATGCTGACTGCCCCCAACATACCGCTGCGGAAATCCGTTCACCATATTATGACACACACACCCATCCGTCACCATTCAGCCACATACACAATTCCGCCACACCAAAGGTCAGTGATAAACTGGCAGTCCCAAAACCCACACCGTTACACCAACAGAACAATGTCCATCACATTATGACCCACGAATCACCACAGCGGACATTCAACGGCGGTAAACCATTGGCAGTACATACCGCCGTGCTCAAAATACACACACATATTCAAAACAACAACACACTGGACAATCCAAACTACAAACACCTGACATCCAAACACACACACACCCCACACACCCACTCACACCACTATAAAACATATACCCACATTACCCACAACCCTTTAGCATTACAAACAATTGCCACCAGTGAGAGACGGCAAGACCACTGACACAACCACAGCTACACATCACTCACACCTAAACACCACTCACGCACACCACATCACACACCCCAACACATTACCCTATACACCCTCACCTACACACCTCACACAACGCCCATGGCACCACAAAGACACCCCCGATTCTCAGAGGAGGAGCTAAGGGTCATGGTGGAGGAAATCATCAGGGTAGAGCCACATCTATTTGGTGCACAGGTGCAGCAGATATAGATAGCTAGGAGGATCGAGGTATAACAGAGTATTGTGGACAGGGTCAACGCTGTAGGACAGCATCCAAGAACAAGGGATGATATCAGGAAGAGGTGGAACGACCTACGGGGGAAGGTGCATTCCATTGCAGCAAGACACCAACTCGCTGAACAGAGGGCTGGCAGTGGACCCCCACCTCCTCCCCCACAACTAACAACATGGGAGGAGCAAGTTTTGGCAATCATGCATCCTGAGGGCCTGGCTGGAGTAGGATGAGGACTGGACTCTGGTAAGTCAACTCTGTACTACTATCACCCCCTACCTGCCCACTCTCACCCACACTCCCATCACTCCGCTACCTCCCACACACCCCACCATCACATCCCACTCATTACAATGCCAAGCCCTGCATGCACTGCAAATGCATGAACATCACTCACAGCCCTGCATGGACACCTATCACCAAAGCATGCACACTAGAGAGAATCAGCTAGCCCCCCACATACCAACTTACACAAGTGAAAGCTGCCAGGGCAAATGCAACCAAATAGGGCAACCCACGGATGCACAATATGTCACACACAGAAACAATAGCACATCATTTATATCCCCACAGGTATCCCAGCCAATGTCACCGGAGAGGAGGTGCCAGCAATATCCAGTGCCCCAACTGAAGAGGCCCACAGTGATAACAGCAACTCTGGTCGCCTGGATCTGGATGACCAACCTGGCCCATCAGGGACCTCTGGACAGTCGGTTACCCAAGCCCAGTAACAAACCACCACAGAGCATCCTCCATCTGGAAACTCTACCACAGCACCCACCCAGCGTACCCCTACCACTGTCCGCAGAACACATCAGTCAGCATTATATCCACCTCTACAGGGACCCCAGGGCACACCTCATACCCAAGACAATCAGGGACCTGGGGTCAGTGGCAGTGGGCTGCTCTGCGCCAGAGGGTAGACAGGCCCGGGGAACCAACTCTCCAGGAGGCACTCACCAAGATCCTGGAGCTTACCAACATTCCCAGGAGATGATGGGCCAGGTCCTGGACAATAAGCAGGAGAACAGGCGGCGGCAGGAGGGACAGTAGGATCAACAAAAGGATCATCTTCAAAATCCTAATCCACACTCACTAAGCCCTCCACAACACCGAACCAGCCTACCTCAACGAATGAATCAACTTCCACATCCCGACCCGCCAACTCCGCTTCCCTGACCTTGCCCTCGCAACAGTCCCCCGCATCCAACGCACCACCTCTGACGGGCAGATCCTGCTCCCACCTCGCCATCAAAACCTGGAACTCCCTCCCCACCAACCTACGCAAGACACAGGACCTCCTAACTTTCAGAAAGCACCTCAAGACCTGGTCTTCGAGCAGTAACACCCCCCACACCTCCAGCGACTTGAGACCCTAACGGGTGAGTAGCACACTTAAGAAATTTGATTGATTGATAGTACCAGGGGATCAGGGAGGATTTGCAGGTCATCAACACCACCCTGGTCTCCAAAGCAGGGGTGCTAGCAGACATGGTCAACATTATGAGGGAGGCAGTCTCACAACAGCGGGCCCCTGCCACTAGCCAGACATCTGAACTGCCTTCTTCCTCCGCTGCCACTAGTGGACAGGAAGCCCGCTACAAGACTCAAAGGCCACCAGCACCCCTCCCCCTGCAGAAGGAGAACCACCCCGCAAACGTTTCCTGCGATCCAGGCAGAAGCCAGAGACTAAGTCCCCCGCCAAGAAATGAGACTCTCCTGATTGTCATCCTTGTGTCCCACTCTGTCACCCTGTCCACCTTGAACTGCCATCGCTCCACTTCCTATGTCCCCTTGGACAATGCATCTGTGCTACAAATAGACTGGAACAATACCCTGAACTTTCCTCCATCATCACCCCATCCCATTGCACTTGCCCCTCTTTTTCTTAGCACTTCAATAAACACACTTGGAAAAAATAGGAGTATGTCACATTTTTCAAGTATGTGTACGTTTTACCAGGTACAAACATTGCAATTCAACTGAACAGTAAATGAGCCCATAGGAATGACCTGTAATTGGCTGCAGTGATCACACCAGGAGCTATAGTGGGGCACCAACATCTGTAAAATGCATTGCCAAAGGCTACAGTAAGTGGGCATAGAAGTGGGAAATAACAGCATGCCAGTGCCAAAGAATTTCAAAATAATGACAATGAAATGTAAAGTAACACTGTCGTCCCTGTGTGTCATTGGAAGTATTGTTGTATCACTGCTGTTCTGTTACCCTCATTCGCATCCGCTGCCTCCTCCTCCTCACTGTCCACAGGGTTCACTGCTGCCACACGGGCATCTCCAGACTCCTTCTCCTGCAGAAAAGGCACATGGCATCTCAGGGCAAGGTTGTGCAACATGCAGCATACCACTATTATCTGGCAGACTTTCTTGGGTGAGTAGCACAGGAATCCACCTGTTAGATGGAGACACTGAAATCTGGTCTTCAGGAGGCCAAAGGTTCTTTCTATTATCCTTTTGGTTCGCCCATGTGCCTCATTGTAACGTTCTTCTGCCCTTGTCCTGGCATACCTCACAGGGGTCAGTAGCCATGATAGGTTGGGGTAACCACAGTCACCTGCAAATATTGAGGGACAACATTCAGCCACACACTTTCCCTTATGGCCCACACCATACCCATACACCAACATATACTGGGTGGAGACCAAGGCTCACCTATTAGCCAAACCCTGTGCCTCTTTAGTTGGGCCATCACATTTGAGATGCTGCCATTCATCAGGGTAAAGGCATTATGCACCGACCCAGGATACTTAGCATTGACATGGGAGATGTACTGGTCCACCAAGCACACCATCTGTACATTCATGGAGTGGAAACACATATGATTTCTGAACACCTGTTCAATTTGCCAGGGGGAACAAATGCAATATGCGTTCCATCATTCGCTCCAATTATGTTGGGTATATGTCCCATTGCATGGAAGTGAGCCTTCACTGTGGCCAAATTCTCCACCTGGGGGAAAGCAATGTAGCTGCACATGTGTTTAATCAGGGCAGACAACACTCTGGTCAGCACTATTGAGAACATTGGCTGTGACATTCCTGCTGCAAAGCCCACTGTCACTTGGAAATAACCAGTTGCTAGGAAATGGAGCACTGATAGAACTTGCACCAGAGGGGGGATCCCAGTCAGCTGACAGATAGCAGATATCAGGTCAGGCTCCAATTGGGCAGACAGCTCTGTGATTGTGGCCCTGTCAAGTCTATAGGTGAGGAGGATGTTCCTGTCCTCCAGTGTTGCAAGGTCCACCAGGGGTCAGTACACAGGGGTATGTCTCCATCTCTTATTCATCTGCAGCTGTAGCAATCTAAGGGACAAAAGAGTGAGGAGCCGGTCACACACTGAACAATGGGTCTACATCAGTACAATGCATGCTGTCAATTTGTAATGGGTCAGTGAGAATTGTCCTGTATGTCCAAATTTTAACAGTGACGCAGTTATTATCCAGGGCCTGCCCCCCCCCCGAAATGGCGTCCGCCTGTCCTGTGTGGGGGGACAAGTGGAAGTGAGGTAATTCTGTTGACGTTGTGTGCCATTGCAGGAGGCGGTTGGGAACCGACATGCAACTCCTCATTGGTTAACATTAGGCCCTATGGGGTACAGTGGCCAATGATGATGTATGCTAGCGGTGACGGTATGCACCGCTGCGGACCTGACCACCATTTTATATCTGATCACTCACTTGCTACCTGACCTTCAACAGGAGAGGAACTACACTGCATGTGCTGCTGTGACCTGTGTCTGGAACCTACCATGGCCCGTGTGACTGGGGAAAGGGCCCCTGGCTTCACCTCGGAGGAGTTGGAGCGACTAGTGGATGGGGTCCTAACCCAGTATGGATTGTTGTATGGGCCTCCAGACCAACAGGTGAGTACACTGTGGGCAGGATGCATGTGGCATGAATGCATGGAGTGGTGTGTGTGTGAGGGCCTCATGTAGGAGGGTGGGTGGATGTCCCATGGGTGGCGTATTGGTTGTGTGCTGGACCATGTGTGTGTAAATGGTGATGTGGAGGGGTATGGTGGGCCAAAGGTGTAACGGGCAGGACTTTCTGACTGATACTTTTTTACTGTGTGTATTTCCTCAGCATGTCAGCGCCCCTCAAAAGAAGGGAATATGGCTTGCCATCGCCAAGAAGGTGCGGACCCTGGGGGTCTATGGCAGGCAAAGCACCCACTGTCGGAAACGGTTGGAGGACCTGAGATGCTGGGCACGTAAGATGGCAGAGGCCCAGCTGGGGATGGCCTCCCAACGAGGAAGGGATGCCCGTCGAACCCTGACACCCCTGATGGCCCGCATACTGGCGGTGGCCTATCCTGAGCTGGATGGGCACATGAGGGCATCACAGCGGCCACAAGTGGGTGAGTACAGTTCCCGTCATTAAAACTTATGCATAGTAGGGTGGTATCTGGGTAGGGGATGTGTGTCAGTGGGTGCCCCTAGGCCAGGCCTGACATTGCAGAGTAGTTCCCCAGGTGGGAAGGGTCCTGAAGGGATAATCCTGCTACTTAGCTCATAGGCATCCACAACTGGTCAGGGCTGCGTGTGACCCAGGTGCGCTGCATTTGGCGGTGTGTGCCCCTCGCCATGCCTTGGTGGCTAGCAAAATAACTGGTAGTGCAATGCATAGTGCATAGGGCTGTTCCCTGTGTGTGAGGGTGGTGTGTACGCCAACAGTGGTGTTGGTGCAGCTATTGACCAAGTGTATCCTTTGTCTCTCCCCCCCTTTTGTTTTGTCACCCTGTCCTTATGTGCATTAGCATTATCTGGCTGAGGAGCAAAGGCACCGGTGACAGAGGGAGCTGCATCCCACAGGGGAGGGCACCAGTGGGACGGAGGGTTAGGGGAGCACCACGGCAGAGACTTGAGGGGACAGTTCAGACACAGATACCTCTTCCGATGGAAGCTCTGTGGTGGCGGACACCTCTGTGACCACCCCAGCTACAGCCGCCACCCCCGAACCAGCACCGCCCTCCCAGCAGCCCCTCAGCGAGTTGCCCATGCCTGCTCACCCAGGAGAGTGGGCATCTCCTTCGACCCAGGCACCTCAGTCCCTGCACCTGTGAGCCCTGCTGCCCTGAGTGAGGAGGCTATTGACATCCCAAGATCCATTTCTGTAGGGCAGTCAACCATTGTGAATGCCATCCAGGGGCTGGCAGCCCAGATGCAACAGACAAATGCATTTCTGGAGGGCATTGACACTGGCTTGGTGGCCCAACAGAGATCGATCCAGGCTCTTGCCTCCTCTCTGATGGCAGCCATTGTGCCTGTTTCCACCCTCCCCTCTCCAACTTCCTCTTCCCAGTCCCATTCTCCTCAACCCCAACCTATCCCATGCACACCGGCAGATGAGCATCCACACAAGACAAAACACAAGAGTGGCACAGGCAAACACAAGCACCACACATCATCCCACAGGCACTCACACAAACACCATCCAGATGCAGGCATACCAACATCCACAGTTTCCACTGTCTCCCCCTCCTCCTCCTCCTCCACCTCCCTCCTGGTTTCATCTACACTCACATCTGCAAGCACTACATCCTCATCCACTACCAGCATCATTACCACACCTAGCAGAACACACACCTCACTTGCAGACACCTCTACAACAGCCATGCACACATCCTCTGTGTCCTCTCCAACTGTGTCTGTCCCCCCTCCTAAAGTACACAAACGCAGGCACTCAGACACACAACAGCTATCCACCTCACAATAGCATCCAGCCCATGCACCTGTACCCCAAATCAGCAGACAGACTCCTCCTACAACTACTCCCTCTTCCTCCACTCCAAACCCTTCTCCCTCTTCCCACCCCAATGTCCCTAAAAACTTTTCCTCTGCACCATTGACCTCTTCCCTACCCCTCCCACCCCCTGTCCTTCACGTCTGGCCAGGGTGGCAAAAACCCAGAGAAGCACCTCAGCCATCCAGTCTATGGGCCCAGTAGTCACCACACCCACTTGTGGTGGGAAAGGATCCAGGGCACATGTCCTGAGGGTGAAGGAGCCTGCCCCAGCTGCTGCCCAGAAGACCAAGGAGCTTGCCCCAGCTGATGCCAGGAAGGGCAAGGAGCCTGCCCCAGCTGCTGGCAGGAAGAGCAAGGATCCAGCACCAACTGCTGGCAGGTAGAGCTAGGAACCAGTACCAACTGCTGCCAGGAAGGGCAAGGAGCCCTCGCCAACAACCATGGTTGTGCAGCCGTCCGAGGCTGCAGGAGATGGACTGGAGCTTCCCCTCAGCAGCAGCAGCAGCACAACCACCACCAGTGGGCAGCCGTCCAAGGCTGCAGGGGATGGTCTGGAGCCCCCTCGAGCAGCAGCACCACCACCACTACCGAGCAGCCATCACCGCAGGTAGACAGTATGTAGTCCTGCCTCCATAGGCTGCTGTGCAGCTTACCCCCTGCAAATCCAGTGGGTATGACACCCACCTGAGAGACTGTGACCTTGCACTCCCCAGGATCAGGAGCACAGGCCCAATGCCCCCTCCAGAACCAGTGGGTAAGACACCCACCAACCCCAGCCTCCCCAGGACCAAGCACAGGGCATGTTGCCCCATCCAGAGCATGTGGGCAAGTCATACACTTGAAAGACTGTGGCCATGCACTCCCCAGGACCAAGCACAGGGCTTGTTGACCCCTCCAGAACCAGTGGCCTTTTTCCATCTCCTGGCTGAGGTGCCCCCGTCCCCTGTCCCCTTGAGGTTCCTGCCTATTTTCCAACTGATGCCCCTGCAGCATTCTCTCCGCAGTGATGCAGGTGACAAGTGGGGCCTTGGACTTTGCCTGTGGCAGTGTCCCTTGAACTGTATAATTGAATATATCTGTTACATTGCATATTTATTATTTATACTGTGTTGATCTTATTACACTCACTTTAGTAAATTCCTGTTGTCCTTGCATTATTCATCCAAGGTACGGGGTAAATATGTTTTAGTACTGTATCTGATTTTGTGTATGGTGTTGAGGGTGGGGGGGTGTTGTGTGTGTGTGTGTCACTCTCTTTTTCCTCCTCCCCTGTGTGCTAGGTGGCTGTACTCACCATCGCCATCTTCGCCGTCGCTGGTGTTTGTGGTGGAGCAGGACGTTGAAGAGCATGGGGAAGACATGCAGCTCGGGCTTCATGGTGGCGTGGCTGTTCCCTGTGTCTCCAATGGCGTGTCCTTTCCCTTCTGTGCAGTGTTTCTGCCAGACTTTTGATGTGGTTGGTACCGCCTCAGAAAAGGTGGCGGTTCCCTGGGTCATAATATGGTGGGCAGAACATTGACTTGCACCTGGCTGTAGGAGGCTACTGTCATAGTGGCTGTTGTTTTCACCCTGACGGTCGGTGTGGTAAAGTGGCTGTCTGAGTTCTCAATGCCATGGTCATAATTTGGCGGTAATTCCCGCTGACCTGTTGGCGATATTACCGCCACTTTTAAACCAACTGCCAGGGTTGTGATGAGGGCCTAAGACTCTTACTCTTTTTAAAATTCATAACTTGACTTGTGTATGTGAGATGTTTATCGTTTTGGTCTTGTTTTGTTTAGATAAATATTACCTCTTTTTCTCAACCTTACTGGTTACTGGGTGTGTTGATACAAATACTTTACACCTTGCTTCTGAAGTTAAGCCTGCCTGCTCAGGCCAAAGCTACCAAGGGGGTGAGCGGGGGTTAACTGAGGGTGATTCTCCTTTACCCTGACAAGAGTGAGGGTCCTTCCTTGGACGGGGTAATCTGACTGCCAACCAAAGACCCATCTCTAACAAAGGTAATCATACAAAGAAGTCAATGGCTGAAGTAGCAGGCCCAAATTCCAGTCTCTATGCAGTGAAAACATTAGGTCTTGCAAACTGCAGCCTTGGCCTTAAAAGCATATCGAAGCATTGACACACTGGAGTCTCACACTTGAATGGCATGTGTATTGCTCTCTCTTAAACTAAGAGGACATGATACCAAAAGAATTCAGCACTCTCACTCTAAATAGTGAATTAATTAAGGCACTTACCAAATATCAAATGGAAGTCATACAAATATATGGGAATAAGCATATAACTCAAATGCAGCAGTACATGTGCAGATACAAAGATAAATGCATATATGAAGTGGCCGAGACTGAAGAAAGAAAGGTGCAATGTGTTAGCAGAGCATGTATACATATGCTAAATAATCAAGATTTAAAATACATCACAATGGGGGTTGACATCATTCTTGTCCTTGATCAGCTAAGGCGTGGTACCCTGATTGGAATAACAAAGATACTGGGCAGCGCGTTCGCTTCACAGGTGAGTTCCTGTCTTAGTGCCAAGTCTCCTTGTCTTTTATATCTTAGTCCACCTCAAGAAGAACGTTCTAGGAACCCCTCCCCTCTGTTATGAAACTAAACACTGGTTGTACTTTGTCTGCATCAAACAAGTGACAAGGTGACAAGACTTTGGTGGTCAATACAACCTCGGCGGTCTTTTTACAAGACCGCCGATGGACCGCAGTGCGGAAGACCGCCACTAGTGGTGGTTTGCCGCTCGGCGTATTATGACTGTTGGCTGCTCTCCGTCCTTTTTCAGACGGAGAGCCGCCAATAGCCATACTGGCGGGCGGCGGGGAAGTGGAGGTTGCTCCACCTTCACCGCCACGCCAACAGAACACCGCCCACCAAATCACGTCCTGTGATTCGGCGTGGCGGTGTTCTGTTGGCGGTGTGGTGTCGGCGGAGCAGCCCCCATGGCTCCTGTCACCTTCCGAAGGATCGACGGAACAGGGAAGTCGATCGTCCATTAGGGGAGGGGGGTAGGGGGTGTTGTGTGTTGTGTGGGTGCATGGGGGTGTGCGTCTGTGTATGTAGAGGGGGTGTGTGAGTGCGTGTATGCTTGCAGGGGTGTTGCGTGTTTTGGGAATGAGTGAGTGTATGTCTGTGGGTATGTCTGTATGGATGTGTGCGTGTATGTTTGTATGTGGGTGTGCGTGTCTGACTGTGTGTGTTGATGTAGGCATGTATGTCGGTGTGTGTGTTGGTGGTGACTGCGTACGTGTTGTGTGTGTGTGTTCTGTGATGTTGGGGGTCGGGGTGGGGAGAGGGGCCCTGCCACCTTTGTGGGGTGGCAGGGGTGGTGGGGGGTGTAGGGGAGGGAGTCGGGGTGGGGGTGGGGAGCGGGGGTGGGGGAGACCCCTATCAGTGCCAGGGAAGGAATTCCCTGGGACTGATAGTGCTTACCACCATGGATTTCATGGTGGTTCCAACTGCAGGAAATACACGGCGGTAAGCCGGGTCAAAATATCGCCAGCGGTATAGTGATGGCCGCCGCGCTGGAGACCCAGGTCTCCAGCCCAGTGGTCGTCTCCGCCTTGGCGGGCAGAACAGAGAACCGGCGGATGACCATGGCGTCAACCGCCATGGTCATAATACAAAAAAAAAAGACCGCCAGCCTGTTGGCGGTCTTATCGCCGCTTCTCCGCCGTCCGCCAGGGTCATAATTACCCCCTATGTCTGTATTAAAAGCACCCATAGGAGCTGGCCAGGCTCCCAATGTTTGTTCTGAGATAGACTTGTACATTCCTCTGAGAAAAACATTCTCAGCCTTGTGAACTCGTTTCTAGTCTGCATCCCATATAATATGTTCCAGCGCTGTCTGCCTCTTCGCTTGTTAAAGAGAAAAACATGTTTTGTAAGGAAAAATACCTGGGCTGCCCTATAACTGTAGCAGGGCACAAAATGGAATCACTTGCACAAAATGGAGTCGATGGTCAATTCATGGTTAAATCTAAATAGCATGTCTGATTGCTAATTTATTAGGTAACATCTTAACTTCTCAATTTATAGTCAGCCCAGCAGTTTCCTGGGTCTCAGCAACAACCCATCAAGAGAGACTTGCAGAGCTGAGCATCAAACAGATAATAGTTGAATTATAAACCTTTCAGTGCAGAACCACATTCAAAGAGTTAAACGTGAAGTGTTCCTTTTATAAAACTGTGAGTTCAGAAATTGCAAGGTAATAATGATGAAATTCAACCTTACTGTAAAGACTCTAATGAAAGTTGAAATGCAATTAAATAAGGTAGCTGAATCCTTATCCCACTGGAGGCTCAACAGCTGCCAAATATTTGTGATTGCCAACTTGTATGAGTTTGGATACACTCTCACTTAACGATAGCCATATATATTGAGTGAAAAGTCATACGTATTGCAGACATTTCTATACAGTTAATTTTGCAGTAGCCAAGTGCTTCCATGCCTGAAACAATGCAATATAGCAGCAAATCATGAATACACGCATAATGAAATATGCTTATAAAACACTAAAAACACTAGGTAATGATAGAAAGCAAAAAATGTTAAGAAAAATGTGTCACTAAAACATAATATGTAATAACATATTAAAAGGTATAACTGAAAAACGTGTGTTAGAAAAATAAATGTACAACTTTAAAAGTGATTGACATATGGTGTCCACCACAACGAAGCTCCATGTGAAATAATAAATGTCTATGAAAATGTATTTTCTTTAATCTTAATTAAATGTACAGGCAAAAGATGATTATTAATATGTAGTACAAAACTAATAGTTTAAAATTATTATGAAATGTTTTATTCTTCATGTATTAGCATTAGTGAAAAGGCTTTGTTTTAGTATTGTTCCATAAGCACAATGTTAAAATGATGCTGATTTCACTGAAACACTTTGCAAATATTGTTTTATTAGACATCATGTGTGACTTCCACAGTGGAAATTTCTATCCTGTTCTTGCTGCTCGAACTGTATTTCCTAGAGATAAATGTTGCAACTTTTAACAGTAAGCTTTAGTTTTCGAAAGTGACGTTAGCTTAATGTCATGTTTGGCTGCTGTCTTTTAAAATTGTCGTTATTGTACAGAAGTTGCTGACCGCAGTGACAATGTGAACCAATCCTGGGTAAAGGATTGGAGAAGACTTACATCTGAGGTGCAGACAAAGCCTGATTGGATGTGCACTAACCCACCTCATGGTCTTGTCCAATAGAAGCTTAGCTAGTAACCTTTTTGGGACTTTAATTTAGCAAAGCTTTAAGTGATGTAAGTCAGTCTTTTATTCAGATCTGTGCAGTTCAGATCCATTGAGAATTACGTATGATTCTAACAGTTTAGTTACTTTAGGCCCAACATTACTAAACTGTTTTCCCTTTCATGTCCCTGATGCTAACTGAAGACTTGCAGTTCTTGTGCTCCACTGATGAAGAATCTGTAAGCTGCTGTCTCATTTAGGAGAGGTATTCCCAATGTGCATTTATTTTTCCTTTGCAGGTTTTTCCCTTTAGAAAACCCAACCACATTTTTGTTAGCATCATAGTTAGATGTTTTACAAATTAAGTAATGGAATTTTTGCATGTGACAAGGCTCAACCCACACATGCTGTTCAAATTAGATTTCAGTAGCTAGGATGTCTGACCCAATATTTGGTTTGAATGAATATTAATTGATTGCGTTTGATTAGACTGCATATTTATGTATTCTATATCTATTCTTCAAATAATTCTGTTGTTATTCTGTATAATTCTTTTGGAGTATTTAATGGTAATTGCATTTATTAGGTTGAGATTCTTCAGACGCTTTGGACAGCTTGTGTTGTTTCTGTACTGCTATCATTTGGTTTTAAGCATCATTTACGTGACCTTAGCATTGACAATTTAAGGGCAGTAAATGTTTAAACTGCTAAATCGGTGTGGTGATTCATGGCCACTTAGGTCATAGTGTGTTTAAATTGCTGACTTATTATTGAATATTCTGTTATTGTTTGATGGCTATTGATTCACATTGTTTAATTGGATGAGCTCATACTCCTGTGTGGGTAAAAAGATTCAAGTTGACCTCTGAGGGAAGTAGATATCACTGCCCTCTTGCATGTCACCTTATCAAAATAATATAAAATAATATAAGGTCACACACCCACAGATTTTGGTAGAAAAGGAGGATGGTTTTGTCTCAATGGGAGAGAATCATCCTGAATTTGAGAAATTTAGTTTTGCCAATGCTTGTTTAAAATTCGGATTTTTGGATATTTGGTTTTGCTAATGCTTTTTTATCTGTGACTTGGTATGTTACCAGTGTTTTCAGTGATTGTTGGAGTTCTGAGTAGGGTTTGCGCTTGCAATGCTTTGGCAAATCGCAGGTGATTTCTGATGGATGAGAGAAGACGGGAGTTTGCATACTCCAGCGTAGCTGAGTAGGGAGTTTGCATACTCAAAGGATGAGTGTAGGGAGGTTGTTGTACTTCAAGTGAATGAGGCACTTTGTACTCTAAAATAGCCCACATGGTCTTTTATAACGGACCCTGCGTGGTATAGGATTCTGGATTATTGTAGAAGTGTAAAAGACACTTTGTTGTTGTTGTAACTTGTTTGCTGTGTTTGTTCAATCGGGAGTGGTTGACAAATAGTATCCCAGTGTGTGTGTTAGTGTTAAGTGAGTGCTAGTTTGACAGGTAGTAGGTGATTTCTGAGTGCACAAGGAGGATTGTGTACTGTTCAGGAGTGAGGTTTGTGTGTCAAATCTTGCTTCCCTTTCTGCGAAAGTCATAAGTTGAAGGAGTAGCTATCAGTGCTAAAAGGTGCAATAAAAAATTCAATAAGGCTTCCAAAGTGATTGAGCCCTACCTCTAGTAAGCAGACAAGTTGTTTTTTGTTGATTTAGTTGGTGCTCACAATATTTGCTGTTCGTTTTCTGTGTGAATTGAGTATGAAGGATGAGCTGTGAGGCTTTGTCAGCCACTATGTGAGCAAGTGCGATGTCACTGGGTCCGCGCTGAGATTGGTTGGTTGGTGAAAATAGCCACAAAGGGATTGGTGGACAATTGTGAACCGATATTGGTTGAGAGTACCAAGCGAAAAGGATTTTAGGATTGAAATACTTCCTGTTTTAAATTTAATTTGTAGTGTAAGCCCTATTAATTGTAGAAATTAATTTTTTCAAAGCGTTAAAAAGTGCGATAAAAGGAGTTGCTTTTATTCCAGTTAATATAGGAGAAATTGCCCCACCAAAAGGTGCCCCTGCATACATAGAAATTGAAGAGAAAGTTCCATCAGCATGTATTTGGTTAAAATTGTGGTGCAAAATAACAGAGAAGGAAGGGAGCCTAGCTTTCCCTGCTCATGGGAGGTTTCATTTGAGAATTGCAGAACATTTTAGAAGAGTACTTTATGAGTTAAAGCCCCCTCTGAGACCAGCACAATAATTTGAAGCCTTAGCTATTTGTGAGTTAGTAGCCAGACAACAAGAGAAATCAAAATTTGAGAGACAAATGTGAAAAGATGAGAAAACCTTGTTAGAAGCCAAATGGGATAATGAGCAGAGATTTTGGAGTACAGAAACCTTACAAAGTATTGGAATGTTTCCTGCAATCTCACAAGAGAAAAGGAACAGTGTCAGGCCAAAGAAAAAGAATAAGAACTTACAAGGAAACTGAGTCAAAGTCAGATGGAGCTAGATGATCACTCACTCATGATAGTGACTCAGACGATGATGAATTCATAACACAATTATTTAGAAATCGTCCTCCACCATATGCAGCAGAAGAGGCAAATCAAGGTATTAGCGCAAGTCCAAGTGCACCTCTAGTTGTGGTAACACAGAGTCAAGTACAGGTTGCAACTAATATTCCTACTATTACAGTAACTCAGACTCCTGTGATTCAAACTGTAGCTCAGCCTGTAGTGTATTCTACAACAGGAATTGTTGTTAGTTCTGCACTGAGTATTACAGTACCAGTGGCACCACAGATTATTCAGAAACCAATGATGGTTCAGGTGGAGTCTACACCTAATTCAATGACCTCTTTGCAAGTCGTTAGTGAAGCTCTGACAATGCCAGTAACAATATCGCAATCGAGTTCCTCATTATTTACAAGTCAGAGTTCTGGAAGGATTTACTCGAGGAATCAGAATACTGCATCATGTCCTTAAGCATTAAAAGTTCCTGACACAATTGGTCCAGTTGTTCCATTGTGTGCTCAGGGAAATACTGAGAACAATATGTAGAATATTTTTTATTAAAATGAAGAAATGGAGAAACTCCACTGCAGGAGTTATGTCTCCAATAAATCAGACTTTTGACAAAACAGGTCCACTTATAGATGTAACTTATCCTGTGATCTCGCAAACTTTGGGGTCACCAAATCCAAATTCAGTTCTAGTGTCACCTGAGAGACTAATGAGTCCATCATGTAGTACTTCACAATGTGTGACTAATGTGAGTAATAATGTTTCTTTATAAGGCTTGGCAATTCAGCAATTAACATAATGATTGGAGAAAGTGAGTGGAGCATCAGCAATGAAAACAGTTGCTGAAGGGGAAAGAACACTGTATCTGGCAAGATTAAAATTAGAATTAAATGAAATGATTGATGGTACACTAGAATTAAATAGAATTGACTCATATAATGAAGATGAGTTACATTTCATGTGTAAAGATGTCACAAACAGAGCAGGACTGGCACATCAGAAATTATCAGAACTTGCAGAAAAATATGAAGTGGATATTGAAAAAATTCAAGTCATTAAAGAGGAGTTACAGATTAGAATTCAATCCAAAAGACATTGCAAACATGAGATCACCTGGAAGGAAAATTCACATTAGAGAGTTAATCCAAAGTATTCAAACATGGGGAGCATTAGATAAATGGGAAGGCACGTGGGTAAAGAAAAGAGAACAAAAAAAAAGAGAGTCTGCGACTTTGAACTCTACTGACACTCAGCAGACTGATGGTCCAGTAAAGATATTACCAATGAGAGAAATTCCTGGACGGAATTATGTTCATTTCCCTTGGAGCAGGAGTGATATTTTATCATTCACAAATGATTACCTGAGACTGAGCGAGAAGCCAGTGGAATGATATCAGCAGACAGACAGGTTTGTGAAACTTGCAAAATGCCTGTGGGAGGATTTAAATACTCTTTTAGAAATAGTGGTTCCAGCTGATTTATGGACTGAGTGCAAAAGGAATGTTGACTGGCCGGCAAGAGAGACTCCACGAGATCCGGTTACAGGTGCACCGTATCCTGAAGTAATAAAAAGCTATTACAAAGTGATTGATTTTTTTAAAACAAAAATTTCCCCTAAAGAAATTGATTGGCAGAGAATTGATAGGACAGCTGAAGAAACAAAGAAGTCAATACATTCATATTCTGAAAGGTTGTTGCAAGCATTCAAGCATTACAGTGGTACAGAGGCAATTGAACCCAAATACATGATTTATTTTGTGTGCTGGCAAGCAAAACCAGATGATGAAGTATTAAAGTTTGCTAAATATTGCAGTGACAACAATGAAATGAAGCCAAAAAGATTGAAAGAAAAAGCAATGGTGATGCATATTAGAGCAGCACAATCAGGGATGATGGGATTTCCACAGCACCAGGGAAACATGTAAATGTTGATTAGAATACTGATGTTAATCCAGATGACATGCAGACAATGAACAAAATGTTACCTTGTCACACTTGCGGAGGTCTTGGACACTGAAAGCGGGAGTGTCCATTGATGGTGCTGGAAGATGTTGTGCAGATGAATGACCATCATCTTTTTCCAAATGTCAGAGGACAGAGAAATCTGGATCCTAATGTAAATGTTCAGACCATGAATAATACAATGAGGATTCCGCAAATGCAGGTTCTCCAACAGCAGGTGCCACGTTTTCAGGTATCACAACAGCAAATGCAACAGCAGATTCAAATGATACAACAACAGCAACAAATGCAAATACCTCAAGCTCCAATGCCACAGCAGCAGATAGTAGTTCCTCAGTGGAACATGGAACAAAGGTTAATTCAAAATAATACAGAGTTGATAACATAGTATTTGTTACACAGTGAGGATGAACTGAGTGATGCAATTGTGAGTGAGAGTTAGGATTAAGAGGAATGTGTGCCAGCAGCTTCATTATAGGTGGATCAGGGTGTTCCTTATGTAAATGGAACTGCAATGCTTCATGATGTCGCATTTTTGGTTGACGTGGAAGTTATGCGCTCTACTGTCAGAACTGCAGAAGTTGCGAAAACCTAGGGGGAAATTCCGTATAGTTCAGGCCTTGAGAAAGATTAATGATATATTATTCAAATTTTGTCCAGTGGTAGCTAATCCAGCAGTGATTCTGTTCAAAATTCCATGTGACACATAATGGTTCACAGTATTGGACTTGTCACAAGCATTTTTCTCAGTGCCTCTACATGAGTATAGCCAGTTTCTCTTCTGTTTCAAATTCTGCAATAGTGTGTATTGCTGGTATAGTATTCAACAAGGCCTTTCAGAATCCCCATCAATATTTTATCAAGTGTTGAAAAATAATTTAGAGTCATTGGAAATGCCTTTCCAATAAACATTGGTTCAGTACATTGATGACTTTCTGGTTGCTTCAAAGACTCAAGAAGCATGTATGCAAGATAGTATGCCTTATTGAATCATCTGGCTGAAAATGGACATAAAGGGGGTTATTACAACTTTGGAGGAGGTGTTAATCCGTCCCAAATGTGACGGATATACCACCAGCCGTATTACGAATTCCATAGGATATAAAGGACTCGAAATACGGCTGGTGGTATATCCGTCACTTTTGGGACGGATTAACACCTCCTCCAAAGTTGTAATAACCCCCAAAGTGTCTTCAGCTAAATTACAATACCATCAGAAAGAAGTGACATACTTGGGTCATTACACAGAGAAAGGTCCAAGGAAAGTGTCCAGAGAAAGGGTTACAGCTATATTGCAAATTAACCCTCCTGGTACTCAAAGAGATGTTAGTAAGTTTTTGGAAACTGTGAGTTACTACTGCGGAAGGATTCCCATGTTTTCTGTTATTTCAAAGCCATTGCAGAGATTGACCCACAAAGACATTATTGATCCAGTCCTATTTGATGAAGCTTGTCTGAGAGCTTCTACTGAGCGGAGAGAGGTTCTGTGCAGAGCACCAGCTCTGGGAATGCCTGATTACATGAAACCATTCTCACTGTTTTATCATGAGTGTGATTGTTGTGCTCTTTCTGTCCTAACACAGGTATGGCGTAAATAGCCCTGTAGCATATTTTTCTGCTACTTTGGATCCAGTTACTGCAGCTTTGGCAGGCTGTTTTAAAAATGTGGCTGCGGTTGGAACAAGCCTTGCCCAAAGTGAGAGCATTGTGATGGGACATCCTTTAACTGTACTGGTCACTCACTCAGTTGAGGTCTTGCTTACCAGGACCAAGACTCAGTATTTGACAAATGCCTGTTTGGCAAAGTATGAGCTTCTTATTTGGGCTCTCCCCATTTTACCCTGAAAAGGTGTACTGTACTTAAACTTGCTACATTACTGCCTGTAGACACTGAGGGGCTGCTTTAGGAGCCCTTAGCGCCTCCTTGCGCCACATTAACATAATTGTTTTATGCTAATGTCACCCAATGACCCCAAAATCACAGCATTAGATTTACAAAGTGGTGCAATGCATGCATTGCGCCACTTTGAAACCCTTTGCGCTACATTATGTATGCAAAGGGGGCATTCCCGCAATGGGGGGTGGGGCATAGATTTCTTTGTGCCATTTTTTTTCGGCATTTGTAATGCCTGCTCAGAGCAGGCTTTAAAAGGGGTCACACCATTGGTCACAATGGGCCCCTATATACAGTACATCAATAGCATAAAAAATTATTACACTCTTGCCTCCTACCCTGCGCCATGGTGAGCCGTATTTTAAATACGACACACACATGTAGGCTGTGGGGGGGCTAAGGGGCACGGCGCCACTTTTCTTAAGTCTGCTCCTTTGTTATTGTGATATCATCACACAAGTAAGTTTAAAAACTATTAAGAGATAGTTTAAGTAGAGGCCTGGATATTTTTTGCATTTTATTTTTTACCTTTTTGTAACGGGAAAATGTGCAGTCCTCTATGTTTGTTATATTTGCAATATTCATTTATTTTACTATGTGGCCTAGTCTTCCAAAGGCCATCCGGCCAGTACGCCCAGCACTAATCATCTGTGCATGAAAGGCATTTTTCTGTGGTATATGTTTTTAAAAACATCACTTAGGACAGAGATGGCATTGTAATAAATTGTAAATGTTGGCTATTGTTTGTATTTCATGTTTTTTTCTGCAAAAAGTGTATATGTGGGGTGATAGTTGATGCCTTTGGAGGATGTGTGTTGTTCCCCTGTTAGAGGGGCCAAATAAATTGCGCAAAGAAATCTAAGAGATTTCTTTGCATAATTCTTTTGGTGCTTTTAACACCTGCTTAGAGCAGGCATTAAAAGGAGGCACACTGTTGTTTAAAATGGGCCTCAATGGTCTTTGCAGGATTAGCCTAAAATGTTTTGAGACTAGTCGTGCAAAGCTCCGAACTAGCATCAAAAATGTTGATGCTAGTTTCCCTAACTACCTCCATGGTGCACTGTATCTTAGATATGTGTACACAGGATGGAGTTAGGGGGGCGCTAAGGGGCGCAAGGAAAGTGGCGCTGCACTGGGTGCAGCTCACTTTCCTTAAATTAGGGCTTGAATCTGAAAATGTAAATGAAGTTGAACATGACTGCCTAGAGGTTACTGAACTGTGCACCAAACCCAGACCTGATATTCAGGATTCTCCATTAGAGGAAAATGATCAAATCATTTTTGGTTCCTGCCTAAGAGACAGTGCAGGAACATTGAGATCTGGTTATGCTGTATTCACCATCTATGGCATGCTCGAAGTTTCATGACTTCCAGGAGTATTTTCTGCACAAGCGGCTGAATTGGTTGCTCTTACTACAGCATGCTGTATCTCATCACAGCTTAAAATGAAAATTTTTACAGACAGCCGATTTGGTATTGTGCATGACTTCGGGAAGTTGTGGCCCCAGAAAGGTTTCATGACGTCTTCTGGTTCGCCGATTAGGAATGGTGACAATATTCATGTGTTATTGAGAGCTTTACAATTTCCTGAAAAAGTTGCAGTTGTGACATGTACTGTGCATCGCAAAACAAATGATTTTGCCACCATGGGCAATACATATGCAGACCAAGTAGCTAGTTATTGTGGATTTAATTGTGCCACTCTCAATTAAGAATGTAAAATTTTAACAAATACTGATGAGACAAGTCAGAGTTTTCTGTTGACAGTGACTGATACTTGGGAGGAAGAGTGCAAGATGAGGTTCTAGAAGATAAAAAAAGAAGCGAGATCAAATTGGGGTGTAATCAAAGAGAAATTGATTAAATTTGGGTTTCAAATGAAGGCCAGGTTGGTTGGTTGGTTGCCCCACATAACTTGTTGACAATGCACCCATGATGAGTGCAACATCCCCCTATAACCTTTTATTGTTTGAAGCTGACCGAGTACTGGTCCTCCATACAGCCTTCACTTAATGAGACCATGTAAATGCCTACTTCACTGATGAGCAAGTTAGTCCTACTACATGATAAAACTGACCTTCCGTCCTTAATGAACAATATGAAACCCTTGCTGCCCATAGGCCTCACCATGGCAAACATTTGCATTCTCTGGCACTGGAAGGTGTTGTTCAGACTGGCCCATGATGAATGTTCTTCCCAGATTTACAAAACGGCCACACATGAACAACTTACTTACTTACACAGTGCAAGACAATATGGGAACCTTCATTGCACATATGAGAACCCTTTCTTGCTTTCTCTGCTCCCCTCAACTAGATGCGTTGGAGACCCCATTGGGACACCTTCCCTCCTCTCCTCCTCCCCCACTTTCCAGTGACTACCTGTAAGAGTGACGATGATACATGTGTCCCTGATAGTCCTCCTCGACTCCATTGCCCAGTAGGGCAGACACATTGGTTTTTCAGACTGTAGACAGCATAATTTTCCTTACCCCTCTCACTGTCCATTTCCCTAATTCCTTAATCCACCACTTTTCCTGCTCCGTTGAGTTTCATCTCTCTCTGTCCCTCTAGGAAGTTGAACCCCCTCCCCCGAGCAGCACATCTTAGGGCTACCCTCAATGAAGGAGCCCATCCTCATGTGTCACCTGGTTCTCTCCCAGCTCCAACTGGAGAGTGGAATAGATAAGATTTATCGGCATCTGACTTAGCTCATAATCAAGGCATTGACTATGTTTCTGCATTGAGTTGGAAATACAACCGTCCCCCGTCCCGCCCCTCCTCCACAACACCCGGAACCTATTCACAATGATTCAAAATTAGTACTGCTGTCCATGGCTTTCTCTGTGGCTCACTATACTGTTGTTCTAATGATGGAGGTCCTTCTTCTTTCCTTTGTCCTCCTCTGTCATCATCAAAAAATGCACCTTTAATCCCTGCCATGGTATTGATGTTGCCTACCTTGTTCTTCTCTGACTCGGTCCATCTGATGAAGACATTCGTACAGATACGGTGTATCTCAGTAAATAGTTAAAACAAAGTGGAAGTTGCGCATTAGCAACACTTTTCTTTCTGAAGATCACTCTGCAGCCGATAGGAGCTGCCTAGGAGCTAGAGAGGAACAAGAGGCGGGACCTGCTTTAGGGAATTATCATTTTCCTTTTAAAAAGTCAGGTTCTGTACTACGTCTGCTGTGTGGGTGAAAGGCCAGTCTCTGTGGCAAAGCTCTGCACAGACAAGTAAAGAGATTGCACATCGAAGAATAAAAATCGAACATTGCCATCCCAAAATAATCAAACTAACAAAATGATAGCTGGAAAGAATAGTCTGAAAATACATGCACGAATGAAATCTGAGTGTGCATAAATACTGTAAGATTGAAGCCATAAATGATAGTCATTTGGGAGTCTATTTTATATGCTTCTAACCTTTGAATAGAAAAGGAAACATGCATGACAAAAACCACAACAGGTTATAAGAATGGTATATTTGTGGTTTGGAAGCTCAGCTTTCAATGATCCAGAGATAATTCAATCCAGTTTCCAGTGTAACATTTTCTAGTAATCTAGTAATGATGGGTCAATGTACATTGTGATTTGCTTCAATGGTAAGGCAGCTTGAAATGTGAGGTAGACTAGAGAGCCGCCTACAGCACCATGGACAGGCAGTGCTTAATTTGTAAAAAAAAAAAAGAGTACGTGCCAGGGCCCTCCTCATTATGCCATTGCTGCTTGCACCACCAATGGCCCCTGCCACCGGTGTCAATGACAATACCAGCATAGCTACTGCCCTTTGCATTCCTGCAAGTATTCCCACCTAGAACTATAATTGTGTCATAGCAAACAGGTATTCATTTTTGTATGCATACTGAAGTATTAAACACTGTTATTGTGCTCATCTCACCATTAGACAGACAACACCACTATGTGGTGGACTTCTCAGTGGTGCCTGTGTAGAGAATTAAATGCTTACCCGGTCAAAGAGCACTGTAGACAGAACTAAAGAGTTCATAAAACAGTAAAATATGCCACTGTCCCAGAGAAACAAAATGAAACCGCTGGAACAAGAAAAATGCTTGCAACTCCCATGCTGTCCTGCTAGTTCCCAATGATGAGCCAGAGGCTTTTATCTTTTGCCCATGAATTCGCCATGATAGTGGCAGTTTTATTATTGCATATACGTTTCTATGTAGGCATTAACAAATGCATTTTCAGTTGCAATCCACTCTGAAGTGCGGACTGCACTTGCTAGACTGCTGTAAATCGCTGCTGTTTTAGTACATGTTTCACAATGACGATAATTGTAAAGTACATGAAAATCCTGCTGAACGAGGCATGAAAAGTTCAAAATAATATTTCCTTTGACTGGTAACTACATTTGCACATTTGCGGTGACAGTTTCCAAGTTTCTAGTATTCCTTGAAGCTGATCTAATCTCCAGTGAGATAGTTCAGCCAGTTGACAGACTTGTTGATATAACTGGGTGGAAAATGAAATGATAGATTGAAGATACTTCCTCAAATGTCCTGAAAATGATTATCTTCCCAATTACAACTCTATGTAAAAAACACAAAAGAACATATTTATATTAAGCACTGAGGCTTGGGAAAAGGCTTTAAACGACAAGTTGAATATTGTAGTTTGAAACTGATGTCCTAACTCAGCAGACAGTGTCTAAGTGCACAGGGCTGAATCTTTGCATATCAGTGAAATCCCAATATATGTTTCTTGCCATCATGAGCCAAACTAATCTTTTCTGACATGGTCCTTATTTGGCTCACCAGGCTATCTTTTTTCCTTATTCTCTGTCCTGCCTCAGTTGCTCCACTGATGAGATGATACCACCAATACAGGTCACACCAGGCCTTCCTCAAGTGCTGCTGACTATTAGTCATGGATACAGAAATACTTAGAGCTGCACTAAAAGGAGAACTCGAATGTTTTCTCATTAAACACCTTTCGATTTATTTTTCCCTACATCTTAAACATCATTCCACGATCTCTACAGAATTTCGGCTTCCAGCGCAGACTGCGCTCTGCCGCCGTCAATAGCTCACAGGGCCTTTAACCCAGCTCTCATAATGTATGAGGTTCTTTTTAAGTACGTCATCTTTTCACCTAACTATTTAATAACAAATTCTAAGGTTTCTCGTGATCGACTTTAGACTCTCTTGTAACCATTAGCTCTAGTTATGTATGGCTGAGCTCTTTCCACCTTACAAGGTAATAGAATGTTAGTAGGCTTCCCTTTGAACGTCATCCAGCTTGACAGTTGAAGGTGAGGCAGCAAGGAAGCACTTCATGGCACTAAATGCCCCCCACCTTCAGTTCACCACAGGTAGGAGGACAGAAGGTGAAAGCAAGCAGACAATGAAGCCTGCCAAACAGATGCCGTAGGACGAGGGCATGAAGGAGCAAGCAAATAGGAGCCATTGGAACTTTCAAACAAAACATTAGGACTCATGACCTGACGAATGTAAGGGGGATTCTGAAACAGGTCTACATTACATGGAAAAAGAATAGGGGTATACACAGGAGTAAATTGGAGTGTTGTAAAGTAGAGTTGCATAGAGTACAGTAGTGTGTGAAACAGTGGAGCTGCGTAGAGTGTATTATTGTATAGTAGCTTAAAGTGAGGTAAAGTCTCATTCAGTGAAGTAGAGTTGAGTGGTGTAACATAGTGTGGTGTAAAGTACAATAGAGTGTGCTGGTGTGTCGTAGAGTAGAGTAGAACGGGTTGAGTGCAGTAGCATAGCATAGGTAGAAAACTGTTAAAAATTGGAGTGGGGTCTCATACTGTAGAATGGAGTATTGTGTCATATAGAAAAGTGTTGTATAGTGGAATAGTGTACTGCACATTGGAGTGTACGGCATAGAGTGGAGTATAGAGTTGGACAGTGGAGTGTACAGCGATAGAGTGGAGTAGAATGTCATAGAGTGCCATGAAGTGTGGTAGACTTTTAGAGAGTGGAATTATATAGAGTGGGGTAGAGTGTCATACAATGGAGCAGCATAGAGTGGAGTGGCATACACTGTAGCCGCATAAAGTGGAGTAGCATTAGGTGGAATGGTGTACCGTGGTGTGTGGTAGAGTGAAGTAGCATACAGTGCAGGGGCAATGATTGAAGTTGCATACAGTGTTATAGCGTAGAATGGAGTAGCGTACAGTGAAATAGTGTAGAGTGGAGTGGCATGGAGTAGAATAGCAAAGTGGAAAAGTGGAAAGTAGAATAGCATAGAGTGGAGTGACATACATTGGAGTGGTGTAGACTAGAGTAGTGTACAGTGGAGTGGGGTAGATTGAAATATCATGTAGTAGAGTGGCATAGAGTGGAGTGGCACCCAATGGACTAACATGGAATGGATTAGAGTGGAGTGGTGTAAACTAGAGTGGTGTAGAGTGGAGTCATTTATAGCAGGGTGGCATATAGTGGAATATCGTAGAGTGGAGTGGAGTGGTGTACAGTTGAGTGGCGTGGGCTGTAATAGCGTAAAGTGGAGTAGTGTACTGTGTAGTGAAGTGATGTAGACCAGAGTGTCATACATTAAAATAGGATGGAGTGTAATAGCATACACTGGAGTCGAATTAAATAGTGTAGAATGGAGTGGGGAAAAGTGGAGTGGCATCCACTGGAGTGGCGTAGAGTGGAGTAGTATACAGTGGAGTGGCATACAGTGTAATAGCATAGATTGTAATGGCATACAGTGGAGTGGCATAGAGTGGAAAAGCATATACTGGAGTAGCGTATGGCGGAGTGGCATACAGTGCAATAGTGTAGAGGGGGCTGGCATGGAACGGAGTTGTGTACAGTGTATTAGCATAGTGTGGAGTGGCATAGAGTGGAGTGTTGTACATTGGAGTGGTGTAGATAGTGTACAGTGGAGTAGAGTATGGTGGAGTGGTATATAATAGAGGGGTGCAGACTGTGCAGTGGTACGGGGTACAGTGTAATAACATACATTAGAGTGCCATTCATTGGAGTGGGGTCCAATCAAATAGCGTAGAATCAAGTGTCATAGCATGGAGTGCCACACACTGGAGTGGCGTAGAATGGAGTAGCGTGCAGTGGAGTGGCACACAGTCGAAAAGCATAGATTGGAGGGACATACAGTGGAATGGCATAAATTGGAATAGCATATACGGGAGTAGGATATAGCATAGTGGCATACAGTGGAGTGGTGTACACTGAAGAGGCATAGTGTGTAGTTGCATACAGTGTAATAGCGTAGAGTGAAATGGCAAATAGTGGAGGTGTGTAAAGGGTAATAGCATAGAGTGGAGTGACGTAGAATGGAGTGTTGTTGTACAGTGAAGTCGTGTAGAGTGTAATAGTGTATAGTGGAATGGCATACAGTGGAGTGACTTAAACTGGAGTGGTGTATAGTGGTGTTGTGTACAGTGAAATAGCTAAGAGTAGAGTGGCACAGAGTGGAGTCTCATACAGTGAAGGGACGTAGAGTGGAGTAGCCTAGAGTGGAATAGCATATAGTGGAGCGGTTACCGTGGCATGGCATTAGGATATATGTGAAATTTAGCAACAATATAGATTATTGTGTGCAGAGTAATGACAAATAGCAAATTATGCTGCCTTGCGTTTCCCCACATTGACCAATCAATGCAAGGCCTTGCATAGTGGTCTTGCATTCCTTTATAAATCTGACTTAAGTATTGCATTGCCCATGTGACACCAAGTGATGCAAGAGTACCAGAATCCAACATTATAACTAAGCCTTAGTTATATTTTAGGCCATGCAGTGATAGCTTTATTGTATAGCATGGTACATTATAATGACAAGCCAGTATATAATTGATTAATGGCTGTTTTTAGAGACTAAAAGGGCATCCATATTGGTTTTACTACACTTTGGCTATGTTCAGTGTTAGGGCATTAGATACAGATAGTCATAGTTAATAGATAGGGTAATGTATTTAAATGTTTTAATATATTTTTTAATATGTTTAAGTCCATGTACCATGGCAGTTTTACAAAATGTAGTGAAATTCTGTGAAAGTACTGCAGTGACAGATGTCACTAAGTTTAAATGCCTTATAACTTAAAAAATACTTATTCTACTAAGTGCAATACCTAAAAGCATCATCCCTACACCATAATGTGCAATGCTGCCTAATTTCATGTAAATCAATTCAGCCGTTTTCACACTAAGACAAATACAATAGTCAATGGAAAAAGCATTGGTTAAAAAATGTGTGTTGGGACTCCCTTTAATCTCTGCACCCCCTTAATGATTCGCCACAAAATTTTACATCATCTCAAAATGAAGAAAAAGCTATACTGTAGGTCTGAAAAGTTTTAGTGATTCGTCAAATGGGTAGAAAGTTATTAGGAAAGTAATATCTGAGGAATTCCTTTCTTTGGGATTACAATCACTGCAGAGTGGCAATCAGATTTAATGTGATTTTTTTCTTTTAATCTATTGTATTTGCTATTTGTTTGTTTATTTGTTTATTGTTTTACATAATTATGTGACCATAAATGTGTTTTAGTTGTTCGTGTAGTAACTCTGAAACCTTACATATGCAGACTAGTTTATTTTTTGGGCTTCCTTGCTACTTTTAGTAGGATTCTGCTACATATGAAGCCCAAAGTGAATGAACAGCAGTCATTCTTGTAATAAAAATGTAGATTATTTTTTTCCCAATGGCCAATTATTATGTCCTTCATGTAGTAGTTTGTGTAGTTCACTGCTGGGTCACTTTTTCATTTTGTTGCACAGGAGTACACAAGTAAGATGTTTTTTGTTTGGCTTGTTGGGCATAGTTGTATTTTGTGAGTCAGACAGCCTGAACAATGTATGTAGATTAAGATGTATTCTATTCATTATCTATTTGTTGATAGATTTTCATTAACATGAGATCAGCTGTTCACATAGTAAATCTGAAACTTTACATATGCAGTCTAGTTTTTCTTGGTCTTCCCTGCGACTTTTAGTAGTATTGTGCTACAAGATATCACTAAATTGAAAAACCTTATAGCTTAACATTTATTTACTCTACTTACCTACAGTACCCCACATAATAATCTGTGTCCCCTGCTATGTAATTATGCCAAATTTCATAAATTCTACCTACTGGTTTAAGTGCTTTCCAAAATACAAAAGTGTATGTGAAATACATTGGACTTGAAGCTCATTTTGGAACCCCCCCTTTATTTCTTTGTAGCCCCTTGACCAAACATCTTGAAACTTTCAGTCTTCCCAAAATGAAATAGGGGCAACAGGTTTGTAAAGTTTCATGCACATTCATCAGACAGGTGCAAAGCAATAAAGGGAGAAACATCAAAAAAATCCATATCCCTGGCCACCCTAATTAGAAATACAGGTTGGCTACTGCTACTAAACCTTTAAAATTATTGTAATCCAAGGAAAATAATTAGCTGCACTCCCGAAAGGCAATTTAATTACAGTATTTATTGACATTCACACAGCATCACCTATGCTTTCAACCCCTAATGGTCTTGTTCACAGTGGTGAGTCCTTTTTTTGAGTTGTTTAAATATTGATTACCTGATGGTTCCAATATTGTGGCATTATGAATGGTATAGTGTTTAGAAAATTAAATTATTATTGTAAAATAAGGAAAAAGAACATTTTCAGTTAGCTTAAATACAATATTTTAGTACAATAACATCCTTTTACCCTTCCCGAGTTTTCCATAGAAAAACTGTCCACATTTTTGTACATGGTATAGGGTCCTGAAGGAACATATTAGCATGTTGGAGACTTTGAGAATGCATATCATTGAGATCTGACTTGTAGTCTGGTATATGCTGCACAGAGTTCCACAATACAGAGGCCGCTGCTCTGAATCGGTGGGCTCCAGCTCTGCCTGCGCAATGGGATAAGCTGTGCTCTGCCCATTTGAAACAGTATCTGTTTGCCAGCATGGAAGAAGCACAGCTCTGGTGAGTCGAGCATGCAGTGTGGTTGTTGCTTACAAAATACCATACATTAAAACACATCTTCCTCAATAAGGAAATTAATTTATTTTTATAACTGGCAAGTTCCAAATCACAAATTAAAATCCATACATTTATTTTCAATAATCTTTGTGTCACATTAGTGTAACCTGCCCTCTCTCTGCAATCAGTTCTCCACTTCTGACTGTAGTTTGTCATACACCATATACATTTCTGTGTTCTGACACAAAATAATTCAGCTATTAACAAGCAGTCCATGTTTCATGTTTAAGCAGTCTCCATTCTCACCACATTAGGTCCATTGCAAACCACTACAAAGCTCTCCAAAAATTTTAAGATTTTCCCTCCATGTATATTAGGTTTCCTAACATGAAGTAAATCCATTTGCCCCCACACACCATACCATGTTCTTCACCGCACTCTCTTGATCACACATTTCCTTGTGTCTCACCAGATTTCTCAACATTCTTCCCAAAATCGGTCATCATGCAATTATTCATAGGATTATGGTCAGTCATTTAAATCAAAGCAGTTTTAGCACCATTGATATACCTCTTACAGTGAAAAGGGAACCCTAGCCATGTGTTAGCTGTCTTAAGATATATCTAGATCATATATTTTCCTACGTACACCTTTCACTTTCAAGTAGCCATGCTCTTGTCATCTTCTTTATTCTCTCTACTAATCCATTTGCACTAGCACTTTAAGAGTCTATCCTAAAATTATTAACTGACATCTCAATTTCCAGCTGTAAATTCACCATATTTCTGACTTCAGCTGCATACCATTCGATGTAACCAAAAATTAAAGAAATCCTTTAATCCATCCTTAATTGTTAACATTGTTTAAAAAATGACTAAAAAACGTCCTTCCCAACACGGCTTACAAGGCACCTCCACATGCTGTTTCATGATGCTAACATGTTTGACAGCTCCCACATGCTGAAAGTGGATTTATGTTTGCTTTTGCTGACAGCTCCCGCCAAGCAAAATCAAGCAGTTACCTTCTGAGGGTGGGCACCTCAGGAGGAAGTAGGAGCCGGCCCTGAGAGGTGGTGGTCCCTGGGCCATCAATGGCTCTATGATGGGGGGGCACACAGCCCCCCCCCCCCATTGCTTTATTTACATCGGGGAGGTGTTGGTCCCTGGGTCTGGAGGTTCACGATGGACCCCCTACATTATGTTTTGGATCCCCAGGGAGGGTGTGGTCCCTATATTGATTGCCCTGGGGAGGTGGTGGTCCATGGGGCTATAGGGGTTGTGCAGGTCCCCCTGTATTCATTTAACTACATTTGCCCTGGGGAGGTGGTGGTCCCAAGGGCAGCGGGGGGAACCTTGTGGGCTCACATACATATTGTGCAGTGCCTCTGGGAAGTGGCGGTCCCTGGGGCTTTGATAAGCCCTAGAATGGGGACCACTATGCCCACTCCTATATTTTGGCAATGGGACCCGGCTCATCCAGGGACACAATTAAAAGCAAGTGTGGGAGACCACACTTGCTTTTTTTTAAATCACAGTGTAATTCATGGATCTGCCGCAATTTCCACTGTGATTAAAAAAAAAAGCTTTTAAGCCTTGAGAGGGGTATCCCAGGAGGACCCCTGCACCAAGTATAAGGGGTTTGAATAAATGAACCCTGTCCCCTTTTCTATTTTTGTAATGTTTCTTATTGAGACTCAATTGAAGCACTTGCTAAGCCTATGCTTAAAGATTTTGCTCATAAATGGCAAAAGACTTCCCGCCGCCCGCCAAGCGGGAACCGCCAGAATACCGCTGCGCGGTCAAAAGACCGCCGCGGTTATTCTGAGTTTCCCGCTGGGCTGGCGGGCGACCGCCAGAAGGCCGCCTGCCAGCCTAGCGGGAAACCCCCTTCCATGAGGATGCCGGCTCCGAATGGAGCCGGCGGAGTGGAAGGGGTGCGACGGGTGCAGTTGCACCCGTCGCGATTTTCAGTGTCTGCTTGGCAGACACTGAAAATCTTGGTGGGGCCCTGTTAGGGGGCCCCTGCAGTGCCCATGCCAGTGGCATGGGCACTGCAGGGGCCCCCAGGGGCCCCGCGACACCCGTTACCGCCAGCCAGATTCTGGCGGTCAGAACCGCCAGAGCCAGGCTGGCGGTAAGGGGGTCGAAATCCCCATGGCGGCGCTGCTTGCAGCGCCGCCATGGAGGATTCCCTTGGGCAGCGGGAAACCGGCGGGACACCGCCGGTTTCCCATATCTGACCGCGGCTGTATCGCCGCGGTCAGAATGCCCATGCGAGCACCGCCAGCCTGTTGGCGGTGCTCCTGCGGTCGTTGGCCCTGGCGGTCCATGACTGCCAGGGTCAGAATGACCCCCTTTGTCCTGTTCTAGCTCGGCGTGAATGGCACTGTGCTAATCCTATGCTTAAAAACCTTGCTAGGAAAACAGACATTTGAGATGAGCAAATCTAGAGTGTCGCTGGTGTTGCAGGGTGCTCCTTATTGTACCTGCACTCCACCTAAACTTGGGAACTACCCAGTGTCTCTCTTCTTTTTTGCATAATTTATGCATCATTCTAACCCTGAAAGGTTTTTTTTTACTTACACTGGGTGCTCTCTTGTGTCTGGACAAAGCTAAACTTCTCTGATGAGCTATTATGATAGAGAAACACACATTAGGGGTTGCCTTTGCTCATTCCAGGTTGGCTTGGATGGTATTATACCTATCCAAAGCTGTAAAACTGTGCCTGGAGTAGTGAAAGACTTTTCTCATTTTACAGCTTGGCAAGGATAACATTTGCTAATCCAATGCTCAAACATTTTGCTGTACAAATGGCAAAAGACTTTGTCCCATTCTAGCTCGGCATGAAGGGCACTGTGCTAATCCTATGCTTAAAAACCTTGCTAGAAAAACAGACATTTAAAGTGAGCAAATCTTGAGTGTCGCTGGTGTTGCAGGGTGCTTCTTACTGGAGCTGCTCTCGACCTAAACTTGGGAACTACCCAGAGTTCTTTCTATTTTTGCATAATTTATGCATCACTATATATATATCACACATTTATCACAGGTGTTTTCAAACAAAATTGCTTATTTCCTGTATAATCATTTTCCTAATGTTTTAACTGCATTGCCCTGCTTCTGTGAAGCATGCAGGTCATTTCAGGAAAACACAGCGGAGCTACACCTCTTTTGTAATCATAGCTGTGAAATTCAAGGACACTGTATTTTAGAAAAACATGAACTAAGTGATGACTCCAGTAGCTCAGCAGCTAGCAATCTGGGTTTGGTATACTTGGCATACTTCAGGATCTTGCTGAAACTCATACAAATGTGCTCTGGAAGGATAATTGTGTTAACAGAGTTGATATTTTGGGTCAGAGCCCATGGCCACAGAGGTTAGTTTTCTTCTACACCGCATGTGTGCACGGCCGCTTGCCAGCACTGGCATCGAGCAGTCTTGTTTGGAGGGAATTCGGAGCATTGCACGACCTTACAAGTACATTTGTATACATTTTTCATGTGTTACATTTATTTTATGTTTAATACAGTTTGCGAGACTAACCAATCCAGAGTATTTGTTTGTCTTCTAGAGGTCAATGAATGTAATACTTTTTGCATTTATTTACGATTTTATTACAGCATGGTAAGCATCTCCATTCAGGGTTTAACATTCTATGGTGGATACTGATTGTATTGTTAAATCATTTCTTTAGCAGCCTGAATAAACAATAGTAGTCCATAGAGCAATGGGGTAAGGTAGTCAGCATTACACCAACATGTACTTAACATCTTCTTCTAAAACTTACATCCATCAGCTGTAACCAGACAATGGTACCAGCTGCTAGTCCTAGCTCGCCCAATGGCAGCTGTGGCAGTGCGTCTGCTGCCAGGAGTTTGTGTAGCCCTTCAGTCAAAAATCGGGTACACGAGTGCCCAAAAGGTGAAACGTGATATCATCGGGTGTCAAAGAGAAATAGGTGCCACTACAACTCCTGGCACATTGTTGAATTGACATCCATAGAAATCTTCTGACACTTATAATGTAGTTACTATCATCGGCACAGCCAGTTGGTCTCGCTTTGAAGCATGGCCATTTGCATTTTCATACAGCTGAAAATCTGCACTTTCTTCATGTAAGCTCCAGGACCATAGGCTATTATTAGAGGTCCCTGGAGTCAGACGCTTTTGCAGTTGCAGCCTTAGTACCATAGGCTTTGAATGGCAGTCTATGAGGCAGACAGAAATGCTCGTGGTATTAGATTGCAGTAAGTAAACCTTGATAGAGTTGTCATAGTCTTTCACCACTTGGCCCTCTATTACATAAAATGAAATGATATGAAAAACAATTTGTAAAGTGCATAAATTCCCCAGGGCGTCAATGTGCTAGACAAAGAAACATAGCCCAAAAATAATGGAACAGAAAAAATAGAGTGAACCAGAACCAGATGAGAAGGTAAAACACCATGTTTTCGGATTTCTCTTAAAAAAAGATGGTTATCAATTTCTGTGATGTGACGTGGGAGAGTATTCTACAGTTTAGCTACAGCACAAGCAATACAGTTGCTCGCTATTTAACACAGCACATTTTTGGCACCACCACACAATGTTTTCAAAGCAGAGCGCAGCATCCTACTGGGTTAGTACCATCGAAATCTGTCCTTGAAGAATTGGGCCCCAGGTTATATAGGGCACTATGTGCAACGCAAAGAACCTTAAACAAACTCCCCTGTCGCAATGGGAGCCATTGCATTTTTTGAGCTCCTGGGAAACCAAATGATGTTTGGCAATGTCCAGAATGACCTGAGCGTCTGCGTTTTGTTAGAACTTTAGTTGATATTAAGGTATAGGGCATTACAAAAATCTAGTTGCGAAGTGATCAGGGCAAACATAACCATTTTAGGAGCAGCAACTGGTATTTAGGGAAAACTTCTTTTCAGAGGTCTGATAATAATGAATCATGAAGACACTGCTTGGAACTGTACTTTCAAAAACAAGATTTGCATTGATGATGACTCAAAGATTTTAGCCATCTTGACTGGAAAAGGGGCATGCCCCAGAACCAACGCCTACCAATTATTAGACCAAATAGAGTGCTGACATCCAAAAATAAGAGCCTCTGTTTTATCAGCATTTAAACAACTTTTCCTCATCTAAATACTAATTTCAAACAATCAATTCCAAGAATTCTGAGGAACCAGCTGGACATAATCCATAATGGTTACAATAATTTGAGTTTCCACTGCAAAAGGACAAACTCGATAGCCAAAAAGGAAGAGCCTGATTTAGATCTCGGTGGAGGGGCTACTTTATCGCAACGGATATCCCATCCACCAAAATCTAAATACCATAGAAAACAATGGTATTTTATTTATATTTCGGCTGATTTTATATCTATCAAATCAGGCCCCAAAGCATTTTGGCCAGAAATGAAACAAACAGATTAGACAGAGTAGGACTAAAGGACATACCCTGAGGAGCTCTGCAGGATAAAGAAAAAGTGTTAGAAGTGAATCGTCTACACATTACTGAGTCCTCACCAAAAGAAAAGGAACTATGAGACTAAGGGCCTCATTACAAGTTTGGCGACCACCAAACTCGCGATGGCAGCCGAACACCCGCACTCCTTGTGGTCCGACCACAAGATTGCAATGCTGGCGGTCAGACTGCTGCCACTGGCGGGATCATGGATCCCGATGGGGTGATGGTGGTTGTAGTTGTGGTCAGCCACGGAGGTGCCCATGGCAACACTGCCATGCTGATCATGAGTCCAGATTCCACCAGCCTTTCCATGGCAGTTTAACCATCAAGGAAAGGCTGGCGGAAAGCCAGTGCTGAAGGTCCACCTGCCAGCACCCTTGGAAGCACAGACAGTGCGCATTCTAAGGGTGCTGTTGTGCGACTGCAATGGCCTTGGCCCCCTTTAACTGCAGCCAGTACAGTGGGACTGTTTGTCGTAAACATCATAATATGACTGAGGGGGAGGTCCCGGGAATTACTGCAGCCTCCTCCCCATGACTTTGGCAGTTGGTTGGCGGTCAGTTGGTCCGACCGCCAAAGTCGTAATGCGGTCCTTAGCATTGGAAATGGCCCACTCTGCAGGGTCATCCCCAAACATTTTGCCATTTTCCCTCCACTTTTTGCTGAATTTGTTTTTGCTGTCCTTAGGGCTCTGTGCACTTTACCACTGCTAACCAGTGCTAAAGTGATTCTGCTCTTTCCCTAAAACATGGTTTGATTGGGATTCACCCTATTGGCAGATTTAAGATTCTTATAAGTCCTTGTGAAGTGCACTATGTGTGTGTGCCCAGGGCCTGTAAATTAAATGCTGCTAGTGGGCCTGCGGCAATGCTTGTGACACCCACTTAAGTATCACTTTACAACTTGCCACAGGCCTGACATTGCAGCCTGAATGCAGTGTTATACTGACATGTTGGCTTAGCATTTAAAAACCCTGCCATGGTTTAAACTCCTATTTCATTGCATTAGGTAACCCATAGCGCAGAGTGCTACGTTTTTATAAGGAAGGATATATACTTTTACTTTTACTTGTCCTGTAATGAAAAGCTCCCAAATTCATTTTTCACTACTGTGAGGCCTACCCTTATCATAGGATAACATTGGGGATTCAATATTACATTTAATAAGCAGTAATTCCTGATTGGGAAGGGGTAGATGTATCATATGTAGTACCTATGGAATTGTAATGATAAATCCTCTTTGATGAAAAAGTCAGATTTATTGGTGCCATTTTGAAAATGCCACTTTTAGAAAGTTGGAATGTTCCTGCTCTTTGCCCTGTGTGCCTGCAGCCTGTCTCCAATGCACATTTAGGGTGACAGCTGGACTTGTGCATTCCCTCTAGAAAGCCACACACAATGGGAGCTCAAGTGTGACTTGAAGGTCCCTGATGGGTCATTATCTGGCTTTGTAGGGGCAGAGCTAAGCACAGTCCCACCTAGACCTGAAAACGCTGTTCCATGTCTCCTCACAATAAGGCTTATCGGCCTTGTATTGTCTCTCGAGCCAGCTTGGTGCCAGGGTATTAGAGGAAGGTTATTCCTGCACTACAAAGCCACTTTCTAGACACTTCTCCCACCTTCCAGAACCAAAGTATAAATACTGGCACTCATACGCAACCACTTCAGGACACTGCTGGACCAGGAGAAAGGACAGAGGTGTTGTTATAAGGATTTTTGTCATTTCGGTCTTGTTTTTCATAAAAATATAATCTATTTTTTCAAACTGTTGTGGAGTCTTTTTTTGGTGTATTCACTATATTAGTGTTTGACGTGTTACACAAATACTCTACACATTGGGGGTCATTCTGACCCTTGCGGTCCACAAATGACGGAAGCACCGCCAACAGGCTGGCGGTGCTTCCTAGCCCATTCTGACCGCGGCGGTAAAGCCGCGGTCAGAAAACCGGGGCCGGCGGTTTCCCGCCGATTTTGCCCCGGCTGGGCTAATCCGCCATGGCAGCGCTGCAAGCAAGCAGCGCTGCCATGGGGATTCTTACCCCCTTCCCGCCAGCCTGTTTCTGGCGGTTGTCACCGCCAGGAAGAGGCTGGCGGGAATGGGTGTCTTGGGGCCCGACCGGCTTTTCACTGTCTGCATACAGTGAAAAGCGCGACGGGTGCAACTGCACCCGTCGCACGGCCGCAACACCGCGGGCTCCATTCGGAGCCGGCTTCTGTGTTGCAGCCCTCCTTCCCGCTGGCCCAGCGGGAAGGTCAGAATGCCAGAGTCGGAATGACCACCATTGTCTCTTAAGTTAAGCCTGCCTGCTCTGTGGCAGGCTACCAGAGGGTCAGCACCGGTTAATTTATGGTGTGTATTTGATCTACCTGGCTAGGATTGTGGTTCCTGCCTAGACAGGGTGCATACCTCTACCAACCAGAAACCCAATTTCTAATGCTAAGGCCTTACCTTTGATCCCAAAGTGAGAGAGGCAGGATATCAGGAGTGGAGAAAAAAGCAGAAGATGTACCATGATGAGAGCCACAGCCTTCCCAGTATCCACCACAAATCTTATATCATCCACTGCTGATACCAATGCTGACTCCATGATGAACTCACTTCAGAACTCGTTCTAAAGTGGGCCCAGAAGCTCATGACTATCAATCTAGTTCATTGGTTCCTGATTTAAATATTTTCTCAGTATCATAACAGGGGTAGGCAGCAGGGATATTGGGTGATAGGTTTTAACAATTTTAGGGTTCAAGTTGGCTTTTTTATTTAAAGGAATAACTATTGCTTATTTCCATACCTTAGGGAGGCAAACAGATTCTATGTCCACATAAAGAGTATCAGTCTAATAACCTGGCTACAGCATCGGAAAAAAATGCAAACTTCTGGGCAGGCAAGGGTCACAGGTAGAGCCAGAATTAATATTGATGATAAGGGCCTGATTTATACTTTTTTAGCACCGCATTTGCGTCATTTTTTGATGCAAAAGCGGTGCAAACTTACCAAATTCAATTATATTTTGTAAGTTTCCACCACTTTTGTCTCAAAACATTACGTAAATGGGGCACTAAAAAAGTATAAATCAGGACCTAAGTGCCTTAACTACCGAAATGGCAAGCTGGGAAAAGGAAGACAAAATGGTAGTATTTGATATTTTGATAAAGCAGGAAACATTACCTGAGTGTGTGTGATCCTGTGTATTAGCAAATTCAGAGATGTCATTAATCTTCATTTGAGAGAAGACTGTCAGATTGTCGTAGAAAGATTGTGATATATCAATGTTGGAAGGATTATTAGGAGAAGATAGGGTATTTGCTATTTTGAAAAGCTCCTTCGAGGGAGTATGGAGATTGTTGAAAACAGAAATACAATATTGATATCGATTTTTCCTCAATATTTTCATGCCTATACTTATGTATAAAGAACAAATACTTCAATCTATTCTGCCAACATTTGCACTCTTGCCTATAACTCTTTTGTTTAAGGATCTTGAGATTATCAGAGAACCACACAATTGTCACTCAGGGCAGCAGGGCTAACTGGGGCAGGGCCTGTGGTGCTTGGGGCGAAGGAGATGCCCACCCTCCTGGGTGAGCAGGCACGGGCAACTCGCTGAAGGGCTACTGGGAGGGTGGTGCTGGTAAGGGGTGGCGGCTGTCGCTGCAGCTGGGGTGGTCACAGAGGTCTACGCCACCACCAGGGAGCTCCCATCGGAGGAGGTATCAGAGTCTGTGTTGTCCCCTCCAGTCTCTGCCATGGTGCTCCCCTCTCCCTCCGTCCCATTGGTGCCCTCAGCATTGGTGGACTCCAGGGTCCTGTGGGATGCAGCTCCCTCTGTCGTCGGTGCCTCTGCTCCTCTGCCAGATGATGCTAATGCACGTAAGGACAGGATGACAAAACAAGAAAGGGGGGAGAGAGACAAAGGATACACTGGGTCAATGACTGCACCAACACCTCAGTTGACATACACAACACCCTCACACACAGGGAACAGGCCTATGCACTCTGCAAGGCACTACCAGTGACATGGCTGACACCAAGGAATGAGGAGGGGAACACACCGTCAACTGCAGCACACCTAGGACCCACGAAGACCTGCCCAGAAGTGAATACTAACAAGCTAGGTAAGCAGTAATTTACATTCAAACACTTAGCCACCAGAGGACCTACGCTGCTATGTCTGGCCTGGCCTAGGGGCACCCAAGGACACACACCTACCACCCGGACACCAACCCACTAGCCGTAAGTTGTAATGATAGCCACTGTACTCACCCCCTTGTGGCTGCTGTGATGCCCTCATGCCCAGCTCAGGGCAGGCTACCGCCAGTATGCGGGCCATCAGGGGGTTCAGAGTCAGACGGGCACCCCTTCTCGTTGGGAGGCCATCCCCAGCTGGGCCTCTGCCGTCTTTCGTGCCCAGTGTCTCAGGTCCTCCCACCGTTTCCGAAAGTGGGTGCTCCGTCTGCCATAGACCCCCAGGGTTTGCACCTCCTTGGCAATGGCACACCATATTCCCTTCTTTTGATGGGCGCTGACCTGCAGAGGCAACACACACAGGGGAACACCATTAGACAATCAGTCCAGCCTGTCACACAAATGGCCCACTATACCCGTTTGCATCACATTGGCACACACATAGCCCAGCCCTCACATCTACACCGCCAAGAAGACATCCACCCATCCCCCTTACATGAGGCCTTCACACACCACTCCATGCATTTAAGCCACCTGCATCGTGCCCACAGAGTACTAACCTGTTGGTCTGGAGATTCATACAGCAGTCGGTACTGGGGTAGGACCCCATCCACCAGTCGCTCCAGCTCCTCAGAAGTGAAGGCTGGGGCCCTTTCCCCGGTCACACGAGCCATGGTAGGTTCCAGACACAGGTCACAGCAGCACATGCATTGTAGGTCCTCTCCTATGGAAGGTCAAGAAACAAGTGACGAATCAGATAGAAAGTGGCAGTCACGTTCGCAGCAGTGCATACTGTCACCGCCAATGTAGATCCCCATTGGCCACTGTACCACACTGGGCCCAATATTAACCAATGAGGAATTGCACAGTGGTTCATGACCACCTACCGCCACGGCGCACAACGTCGGCGGCATTACCTCACTTCCACCTGTCCCTCCACACAGGACAAGCGGTTGCCATTTCAGAGGGGGTGAACAGGCCTATCGATAATTGCTGCATCACAGGATCAATAGGCACATACTTTATAAATTACACTGTCTATAACATCTTCGCATAATGTGGACTGCTGTTGTGGTTACATTGTTCAGTTTGTGTCAGCCTACTCAATCTTGTGTCCCTTAGATACCTACCACTGTGGATGAATAGGAGATTTAGACATACCTCCCTGTACAGACCCCTGGTGGACTTGGCTACACTGGAAGACAGGCACATAATACTCACCTATAGACTGGACAGGGACACAATTATAGAGCTGTGTGCCCAATTGGAACCTGACCTGATATCAGCTATCCATCATCCCACTGGGATCCCCCCTCTTGTGCAGGTTCTATCAGTGCTCCATTTCCTGGCAACTGGTTCTTTCCAAGTGACAGTGGGCTTGGCATCAGGAATATCACAGCCAATGTTCTCAATCATGCTAGCAAGAGTCTTCTCTGCCCTGATTAAACACATGTGCAGCTACATTGCTTTACCCCAGGTTTAGGATTTGCCCACTGTGAAGGCCGGGTATTATGCAATGGTACATATCCCCAATATAATTGGGGCGATTGACGGAACACATATTGCATTTGTACCCCCCTGCCAGAATGAACAGGTGTTCAAGAACCGTAAGAGTTTCCACTCCATGAAGGTGCAGATGGTGTGCTTGGTGGACCAGTACATCTCCCACATCAAAGCTAAGTATCTAGGGTCGGTGCATGATGCCTTTGTCCTGAGGGATAGCAGCATCCCAAATGTGATGTCCCATCTACAGAGGCACAGGGTGTGGCTAATAGGTGAGCCCTGGTTCCCACCCAGTATATGTTGGTGTATGCCTATGGTGTTGGCCATATAGGATAGTGTGTGGCTAAATGTTGTCCATCAATATTTGCAGGTGCCTCTGGTTACCCAAACCCATCATGGCTGCTGACCCCTGTGAGGAATGCCAGGACAGGGGCTGAGGAACGTTATAATGAGGCACATGGGCAAACCAGAGGGATCATCGAAAGGACCTTCAGCCTCCTGAAGGCCAGGTTCAGGTCCTCCATCTGACAGGTGGATCCCTGTGCTACTCACCAAAGAAGGTCTGCCAGATAGTAGTGGCATGCTGCATGTTGCACAACCTGGCCCTCAGACGGCATGTACCTTTTCTGCAGGAGGAGGAGACTGGAGAAACCCCTGTGGCAGCAGTGGACCCTGAGGACAGTGAGGATGAGGATGTGGACAACAGAACATCAGTGATACGTCAGTACTTCCAATGACACACAGGTGACATGGTGCAACTTCACATTTCTATGAGTATTGGTGTATTCTGTGTGGCACTAGCATGCTGGCATTACCCACTTCTTTGCCCTACTTACTGTTACCTATGGATATTCATTTTGCAGATGTTGGTGATATGACAACATTCTCCTGGAGTGATCACAACAGCCAGCTACAGGTCATTAATCCTATGCTCATACTACTTACAGTTCACTTGCAATGGTTGTAGCCGTTTCAATCAATAAAAATTTGCAATACATCTAATACTAGTAGTCAAGTTTTATCCAAGGGTGTTTATTGTTGTGCTATTATATAGAGGAAAGTGCAATGGAATGGGGTGATGATAAAGGAAAGTCCAGGGTATTGTCCCAGTCTGTTTGTAGCACAGGTGCATTGTCCATGGGGACATAGGAAGGGGAGCAATGGCAGTTCAAGGTGGACAAGGTGACTGAGTGGGGCAGAAGGGGGACAATCAGGAGAGTCTAATTTCCTTGCGGTGGTATTGGCAAGTGTCTCTGGCTTCTGTCTGGTTCACAGGGAACGTTTGCGGGGTGGTTCACCTTCTGCAGGTGGAGGGGTGATGGTCGCCTGTTGGTCCTGTGGTGGGGCCTCCTGGCCACTAGTGGCAGCTGAAGTGAAGGGCTGTTCAGACGACTGGCTAGTGGCAGGGGCCCGCTGGTGTGCTGTTGCCTTCCTTATGATGTTGGCCATGTCTGCCAGCACCCCTGCTAAGGAGATCATGATATTGTTAATGGCCTGCAAGTCTTCCCTGATCCCCTGATACTGTCCCGCCTGTTGTCTAGGATCTGGCCCATCATGTCCTGCGAATGTTGGTAGGCTCCCAGGATCTTGGAGAGTGCCTCCCGGAGAGTCGGTTCCCTGGGCCTGTCCTCCCCCTGGTGCACAGCAGTCCTCCCACTGTCCCTGTTGGCCTGTGCCTCTGTCCACTGAACGGTGTGCCCACTGGCCCAAGGTCCCTGATTGTCTTGTGTGCGAGGTGTGGCCTGGGGTCCCTGTACAGGTGGGCACACTGCTGATTGACGTGTCGTGGGGACAGAGATGTGGGTACGGTGGGTGGGTGCTGTGGTGTTAGATCCTGATGGGGGAGGTTCTGTGGTGTTCTGTGAGTGGGCTTGGGTGACTGGCTGTCCAGTGGTCCCTGATGGGGGCAGGTAGATCACCCAGATCCTGAAGTCCAGAGTTACTGTCATCACTGTGGGCCTCTTCTGTTGGGGGACTGGATAGTGGTGGCACCTCCTCTCCAGTGACATTGTCTGAGGTACCTATGGGGATGTAAATGATGGATTATGCTTCAGGTGTCTGACATTTATACTTCTGTAGCTTCCCCTCTATGGTTGTTGTTCCCCTGCCAGCTTTTGTTTGTGTATGTTGACGTATTGTGGTTATGTTAGTTTCCCTATGCTGTGCATGCTTTGGTGATGAGTATCCATGTGGGGCTAGGAGTGGTGTCCATGCATTGGTACAGCATGCAGAGCTTGGCATTGGGATTAGTGAGATGTGATGGTGGAGTGTGTGGGATGTGGTGGAGTGATGGCAGTGAGGGTGAGGGTGTGTGATAGCATGCAGGTATGGGGGTGATAATTGTTAAAAGTAAACTTACCAGTGTCCAGTCTTCCTCCAACTCCGTTGAGTCCCTCAGGATGCAGTAATGCCAAGACATGCTCCTCCCATGCGGTGAGTTTTGAGGGAGGAGGTGGGGGTCCACCGCCAGTCCTCTGTATGGCGAGCTGGTGTCTTGCTGCAATGGAACGTACCTTCCCCCGTAGGTCATTCCACCTCTTCCTGACGTCATCTCTTGTTCTTGGATGCATGTCCCACGGCGTTGACCTTGTCCACGATTCTCCACCATAGCTCCATCTTCCATGCTATTGATATCTGCTGCACCTGTGCTCCAAATAGCTGTGGCACTATCCTGACAATTTCCTCCACCATGACCCTTAACTCCTCCTCAGTGAAACGGGGTGTGCATTTGTGTTCCCATGGGGGTTGTGTGATGTGTATTGGGTAATGAGGTGGGGTGTGTGATGTGGAGTACGTGAGGGGTGTATGGGTGTGAGTGGTGTGTGTGTCTAGTTGTCCCTGTGCTCTTCTTCTCAGTCTTTTGGTAGCAATAGTTGGTGGTAAAGGGTTGTGGGTAATGTGGGTGTGTGTTTTATAGTGGTGTGTGTATCGGTGTCAGGTGTGTGTTGTTTGAATTGGCCAATTTAGTGTTGTATTGTATGTGGGTGTCCATTGTGAGCACAGTGGTATGTACCGCCAATGGTTTACCACCGGTTGAATGTCCGCCGTGGTGATTCGTGGGTCATGATGTGATGGGCATTGTTCTGTTGGGGTAACGGTGTGGGTTTTCGGACCACCAGTTTATCACTGACCTTTGGTCTGGCGGATTTGTGTATGTGGCTGTATTCTGTTGTATTAGGGTGTATGTGTCATAATATGGTGTACGGATATTCACCAGCACGGCGGTAAGTTGGTGGCCGTCAGCACGGTTGTAAGCAGCATTTACCGCCAATGTCAAAATGAAGGCCATAGTCACAGATCTGTGCCTATCAGGCCTGAATTTAAAATCAAACCAAGTAAAAAATACTAAACCACTTACAGGTGCCAGACTCATATGGCAGCCAAAGTATTCTCGTAACTGGTAAGTCACTATTCTGAAATATCAAAAAACAATAGAGGACATTTACCACATACAGAATGCCTAATAAAAATATTTGACTATCAATGGTCATCGTCTGTGGACTAACGCACTTATTTGTGGGTCTTCACTTCAACTTAGTGAGACTGGAGTGCGGTAAACTCCCAATCACTACTACTCATGCCGGGAGATGCCCTTTATGTATTCTCCTACTAGACTGCTAATTGATTACCACTATGTAAGGAGAAGATGCAATGAGAGGTTGTATGATTGTACCACGTATGCCGGAACAACGCATGCCTTAACAACAAAGTCGGAACTGCGTTGTTTCCAGGCATGCCTTTACCATACATGCCTTTACAATGAATTTCAGTTTAAAGGCAAGCCCAGTAAAGGCATGTGTCGAAACGGCATGCAAAATGGCATGTGTGGGTCTTTCATGGAAAACCCCCACCCACCCTGAGACCAAAAACTACCCCCACCCCTAATACCTAAACTACCCCAACAACCCACCCTCACTGAGCCCTAAAAAAAGCTAAATACTCCAAAAAACGAAATTACTCCAACCCCCCACCCTGAACCCTAAAAAAAACTATCTCCACCACCCACTCCTGCCCCACAAAACTAAACTACCCGACACCCCACCCGCCCTGAGCCCTAAAAAAACATACTTGATGCCCCACCCCTGTATCTAAAAACTAAACTACTCTGATACCCCCCACCCACCCTGGGTCCTGGAGCCTTCCCCAATAAGTAAACTATCCCAACCCACACTATGCCCTAAAAAAAACTATCCCGGCCTGCCTCCCTGCCCCTAAAGACTAAATTAACTCAACCCCCTCAACCGACCCTTAAAAAAACTACCCTTATCCCCCACACCTGCCCCTAAAGAATAAAGTATCCCGACCCCCCACCCACCCTATGCCCTAAATCCACCCCACTGTTAAAAACTACCCAACAACCCTGCCCAACCCCACTTACCTTATTGCGTACTCTCCCGATTCTTCCACCTCTTCTCTCATCCCTCTCCCGCCCTTCCTTAAACTTTCGCTCACCCCTTTAAAAATAAACTATAAAGCCATAAATTAAAAAAAACGAAACCCCCTCCCCCTCCCATAACCTAAAATAAAACAATAGCCCGACACTCCCACCCTACGCCCTAAAAATACCCAAACCCCCATCTCCGCCCCTTAAAAAAATAGCCCACCCTGAGACCCACCCACCCCAATCCCTTAATCCACCCCCCACCCCTGCCCCAGCCCCACTTGTGTCCTTTGTGTTCTCTCCTGAACAGCGCATGGCTTTTTCTGTGGCTTAACCACGCATATGCGTAGTTTAGCACATGCGTGGGTAAGGCACAGAAAAAGCCATGCGTTGTTCCAGGAAGCGTGTTTACATTTGCATGGGAAACATCCACATTGTTAAGGACGCATATTTAAGGACCCATGGTTAAGGACATTTCCTGCAATGGGAGGATGGGCCATCTATAACTTTATGAGGAGAGCAGAGCTGTCACCTACCATATTTGCACATCACAGTGACTCCGCTTCAGCACACTCACAAAGGGTTTCACACTAGTCTACTGAGCCTCCAAACAAGCTGGGGCAAGAGCAAGGACCAAGGAAATTCCAAGCACCTCTGGGGTCGAATCATCTAGAAGCTTCTCCTATTTCAAAACTGGCACCAGATATAAATATTGGACCCTCAAACCAAACTCTTCAGTACACATCGGAACCCATGAAAGACTCATAAGAAGGACTGCTGTGCTGCTCTGCTGCAAGAAAGACTGTTACTCTGCACCCCTGATGCCTGAGTGGGACGGACTGGACCAGAATCTTGAACCCAGAACCACCAGAGTGACTCCAGGGGCTAGTTGGCTGGCCTCCTGAACAAAGCCTTAGAGATAGGAGACTCCAACCACCTTGAACACAGCACCTGCACTCGGTGTGCTGTGAGTCCTAACCTCCGACGTGGTGCCACCCCTGTCCTGGACCCTTGGAAGTGGGCCTGAGGGTGCTCTGCTAGCCCAGCTATGATCCCGCCACACAACGCATCCTTGACACAGGCCTTGGCATCTCAATCATTGATGGCACCCTCGATGGCGATGCAGAATTTCCCATTCAAGCCCTGCAGCTAAGGACCAAGCGGCGTGTGAAGCATCTCTGACACAGGAATTTGTATCACAAGCCCCTCCTCAGAAGCATTCTTGGCGATGATGCAGGACCTTGCATCGAGCCTCACAGCTTCCTTGGCTTGCCACTACTTCTGCATGACGCATCTCCACAGCAGGACCTTGCATCGCCTCAGCTACGCAATGCATCCTCAACAGGGGATCTTTGAACTCTCTATAACCAGGATTTAAGGTACTCTTGTTCTGCGGGCCTAACTGTGTACTGTATCCAGCCCATGCTCTATCACAGTGGGTCTGAACCTGTGACTCTGTCCCGGTTTGGCATGATCAGATATCCACTGTGAGCAATTTCTTCTTGTTGGTACAATTTTCACATAAATCTTTAAAAATGTGTATCTGTGGTTCTATTAATTTGATTTTTGTCATTTTTGAAGTCAAATCATTCATTAAATTCTACTCTATTTTTTACATTGATGTGGGATTCTTCTTGTGTTGTGTTTTCAAGTTATTGGTTTTTGAAGTGCTGCATGAATACTTTACACATTGCCTCTAGGTTAAGCCTGATTGCCCTGTGCCAAGTTGTCAGAGAGATGAGTGCAGGTTAAATTGAGGTTAACTTGTGACTTCACCTGAAGTGGTTGCTCCTTGAGTATGGTTTCCCCCCAGCAACCAGTAACCCAGTTTCTTGCAACATCCTAAACTATTAACAACATGTGTTTTTGACACACAGGATAGTCAGTGAGAGCGTGGCATATGACCCTTCCACCGTTACATGCATTGCTGTGACAGAAATTCACTTGTCATATGGAAAACTGAACATCTATTAAGTTCTGATGACAGATGAACATTGCAAGCAGGATATGTATGTCACCCATATGTGTGGGGTTGAGTGCAGAGTTCTCTGTATTTGTATTGTGTGTTTCCTAAAGTGCAATATCACACGGAAGGGTATCCTGTTACCCACACAAAAGCAGTCATGGCTGACCCATTGAGTCATCTAATAAAGAGCCAACTGTTCAGCTTTGTGTGGAATGCAATAATTTTAGACATGTTGCAAATGTATATGGGCAGGTCACTTCTGTCTTTCCGAGCAAATTTAGATAAGTCAGTTCACCCTGATCTGGTGCTGCATATGCAAGGAATGTGTGCAAGTACGAATCTGATTGGTCAAGGGTGTTAGGAAGGTTTCTGAAATCTGAGACAGTTTTGAGTTCTACTGGACCAGTGCTGTGTGAGGCTTTCAATGTGTGTGTTAGGAGTTTGAAAGGAATCGTTGCACAAATACGGTGATGTGAGGTCAAGGGTCAGAGATGTGTCATGTAGCATTGATTCCAGGGACTGTGAGGCCACTGACGAGGTGAGCTTGTGAAGTCCTCCATAGAGGAAACATCGCTCACTGGCTTCCAAAAAGACTGCAGGGTTGCAATGCAAAGTTCTGTGTCGTTGATGAGGGGCTTGTGATGCAATGTCCTGAGTCAGAAATGCATCGCACAGCACTGGATCTGATGAGGATGCAGGGTGCATTCTTGACTCAGAGTCTTTGTGCTAGTAGAATCCTCGAAGCAGAAATGTGTTGGTTCAGCTCAGGGTTGCGCCACGCAGCACAGGAGATGTGTTGGCTCTGCTGGGTCCACGGATTGGCTGTCTGAGCACCTTCAGGCCAACTTCCAAAGACCTAGGACTAGGGTGGCACCACCTGGCAGGGAAGAACTCACAGTTCCAGAGTCCTGGTGCTGGTTTACCAGAGACTAGCCCTTGGAGTCACTATGGGGTTCATGGGTACAGGTCACAGGCCTAGTCCTTCTTGCCCATAGAAGAGGTCAGCAGACAGCAGGTCAGCACAGCAGGCATCAATCCTTCAGAACAGCAGTCCGACAGAGTGCCAGTCCTTTCAGCAGCACATCAGCCCTTCTTCCTGGCAGAGCCTTGCACTGGCCCAGAAGTGTACTGAATAGTTTGTGTCAAAGTCCCAATGTTTATACCTGGTACCTCCATTGAAGTGAGAGAAGCTTCTTGAGATCCCTGTTTGAGGAGCACAGGTTTCCTGCCTCCCTAGCCCTGTCTCAAGACTAACTACAGGAGGTATGCAATCCTTTGTCTGAAGGCAGCACACAGCCTATTAATGGATAAGTGGGTCTGTGCCTAACTCTGCCCTCACGTCCTGCCAGTGATAGCCCATCCGGGCATACCTAGGCTTTCTATTGTGTGTGGCAGTCTAGGAGAAATAGACAAAGACCAACTGCCAACTATACCTAGTCATGTGACCCTGAGACAGGCTACAGGCACTAGATTGCTAATACTAGAAAATGTCAACTTTCGAAATTGTATCCAAAAAATCTAATTTCACGATAAAAGAGGAATTTTTATTACAATTCCAAAGACACCAAATATGACCTGGTTACCAGTTTCCATTTGGAAGTTACAGATTATTAAAAGTAACAGAGTTAACCTGTGGGAGAAGAAGGCCTTGCAATAATGAAAAACAAATTTAAGATTTTTTCACCACCAAGATATGTAAGACTTACAATTGCATGTCCTACTTTTTAAATACGTTGCACCCTACCCTGTGGCTGTTTAGGGCCTGCCTTAGGGGTGACATACGTACTAAAAATGCAGGGTTGAGCCTGGCAAAAGGTTTAATTCGCCAGGTCGAAATGGCAGTATAAAACGTAAACTTCACACAAAGGCTGCAATGACAGGACTGAGACAGGTTTGAAAGGCTACTTAAGTGGGTGACACAAGGGCTGCAGGCTCACTAGTAGCATTTAATTTACAGGTCCTGGGGACGTGATGCCACTTTACTAGGGACTTATAAGTAAATTCATTATGTTAATTGGGGACAAGCAAATGTTACAATGTTTTATAGAGTGAGCACATGCACTTTAGCACTGTTTATCAGTGGCAAATTGTGCCCAGTCCTAAGGCCAACAAAAACTAGATCACTAAAATATGGAGGGGTAAGGCAAAAAGTTTGGGAGAAGATCACCCTAGATCTGACAAGTCTAATAGACATGCTCTTTAGGGAACTTAGTCAGTCTTCCCTAGAATGTTTGCATTAGTTTCAAAGGTAAATATGCTCTCTAAGTTTGAGGAATGTGGGCCTGAAAAAGGCAGTTTCGGACACCCCCAACTTGCATCCACACTCTGGAAGGAGTTGGATTTAGCACAGTGAGTTCATTAAAGGTGCATGAAAGACACGCCTTCCTAAGCCTCATGTGGTGTCATGGGAGCTGCTAGTAAAGGTTTACTAGGCACAAGTTTGGTAATGCTCAGAATGTTGATGGAACTGGATACTTGGCAGGTAGTAAAAGCACAGTCAAACTTTCTTTTCATGTGCAAAGGAAGATGATGCACCAAACATTAACATGTCTGGCCAAATATGTGTAGAGGTTTGCTTGTATTGTGCATGTATGCTAGTTGAATGATGACTGGGTGAGAGTTGGTTTGATTGAGGATTCCCTCCTGTAGTGTATGAATGTGATAGGCCATTTAAAAGTGGCAGTATGTTGAAACAAGTGCACTGCCATGCTGGATTGGGCCTGTAACAGGCTAAGTAAAAGTATTGTGTGTGGTGTGTGAATGGTGCCTTGTCGACGCTTTATGGATCACCTTCAGAAGGGGTTTCAAAATTTTAGTACTGTGACTAGAATTTGTTCTTTGAAGCTAGCACTTCTGGGGGTGCCAAAACCAACAAATATGAGTGGTGGTGTAATCTTGAAAGTACAGTAACAACCCCTCATTTTCACCTGCAGGTATCCAGGGTGGAATAACGTGTCTTGATTGCTTTCACTTTCCCACAGTGCTCTGCAAATATTGAAAGTATGTGTAAATGCCAAGAACATCCTTTATTTACATTTTGTGATGGCTATTTCTGAAATCTCTTGCGATCCACAAGTTGCACAACGACCCGGCATTTCTACATGTCTTCAAATGAAAAGGGAACCCAATGTTTGTGTATGGCCCTGGCATCCACAATAGGAAATTGCTAAGAACGTGTCATGGACACATTACATTTTTCCATTGAAAATCACCCTGTTTGTGCAATAATGGTAGCTGTGAATTTTGAGGGTGCCTCTTCGCATATAAACCCACCAAAACCACACATGTTTGAAAACTGGACAACCAGTGATGTGTGACTTGTGTGTCTCTTGCTAGGTAAGTTCATCTAAAGGCCATTGTGTTAGAAATCGTGTTGCTGGTTGGCTAGGGTATGCACCTAAGCCAGGCTGGACTCACCCACTCTAGTCAGGGCAAGGGAGTTACACATCCAAGATAACCCCTGCTCACCCCCTTGGTAGCTTGGCACAAGCAGTCAGGCCTAACCCGGAGGCAATGTGTAAAACATTTCCACAACACACGGGATGCAATATGTACACCACAAAGTAAACACAACACTGAGCTATGTAAAAATAAACTGTGTTGCACAAAACATAATTAGACCAAACATTACATGTCAGTAATATCCTGCTACCTTAGCAGTTGTCAGAACGTTACACAGGTTACTAATACTCTGCGAGAATAAGCAGTAGTCACATTAGAACATGTAAGTACTCAGGATTCTGCAACAAAATCAGTAGTCAGCAATCACAGTAAAGATATAAATACACTTGTCATGGAATATAATAAATACCTATACTAAGAGAATTATAAAAACCTATGGCAAGTCATGAAACACATATCAGCATGTCATGTCCATAAAAGGTACACCAGCATATATATGTGACATCATAATAAAAATAGGTAGGTAACATATAACCCCCAAATGTCCATACTAAGCCCATAGATTGAATATGTCCAAAAAGTACCTGGTTTTATGAAGAAGGGCACTTCCAGTGCCACACGTTATCCATAAGGGGCCCCCAGCGCTCCACTGTGTGAAAAACAGGGGCCTCATGATGCTGTGGGGGGAGGGGTGGTCTGCACCCTCTCTGGTGTTTATAACAGACCCCTCCTGGGGCCCACGATCTCTGCCCCCCCCCCGGCCTTCACTTGCCCTTCAACAAAGGGGGGGCGAACTAATGCCCAAGAAAGCACCAACGGCCTCCGATGAGGCTTCCTTTCCCCCCCCCTGCCCGTTCAGAGAACAAAAAGGGCTCCGGTGGGGCGGGTAGGCTCGGACGGGGATTCCTTCCCCGCCTGATGTTTCCTTCCTTTCTTTTGACCCACTTGGGCCCCGGCGGTGTGCAGGCACCAAAGCAGATGCCTGCTTCTGCCCCGGGGGTGCTTCTTAGAGTGCACTTCACCCCGGGGGCACGTTAAAAGTGCGCTCGCTCCTTTCTTTACTTGTTGGTGCCCTGGGGGCACTTGAGGAAGCACAAGGGCGACACTCTCGTTAAAAGCAACATCTGGGCTGCGGTGGTGATTTCAGCTTTACAGCAACAATGCGCTTTTCAAAGCGCAGGGGGGCATTCCTTCAGCCGGGGACTTGGCGGTGATTCCAAGCTTGGCAATGTACTTAGAAGGGACACCAAGAAGCACTCACCAAACGCTATACATATATGAACCAGCACTCCTCGTACTGTGGATAGTTGCAGGGGTCAGGGGCCACAGCACCCTGCCCCTGGGTAACAAAAGTTGATGAAAGATGAGCACAGGTGGTAGGGCACAGCAGCAGGCCAGCACAGGGTGGATGCAGGCAAGTGGAAGTTCCTCCAGCTGTCCAAGCAGGTCACAGGTCAGCACAGCAGCAGAATTCCATGGCGGTTCCTGGTGAGTCCCTCAAGCAGTATTGTGTCCAGTTCCAAAATGTCACCCAATTGTGGGGAAAAACTCCCATGTACTTATACTCAGTTTTACAGTGTATCTGCAAAAAAGGGGGAGGAGGTTCCAGCCAGTTACAACTGGTTCTGGGAGTGCCTCCTCTCTCATCCAGCACAGGCTCCAAACATCAGTTGGGGTAAACGACCCTATTGTGTGAGGGCAGGGCACAGCCTTTACAAATGTAGGTGTGCCCCGCCTCTCTCTTCTCTCAGTCCAGGAAGACTATTCAGCATGCAGATGCACCTCTGTGACACCTCCACCCTCCCTGTATACATGCTGTCTGAAAAGTATGCGCAAAGCCCAACTGTCACTCTGCCCAGACATGGATTGGAGTCAAGCTGCAAAACACCAGAGCCATAAGCACAGAGAAATGCTCACTTTCTAGAAGTTGCATTTTTTTTTAATGAAAATACACCAGTAAGCAGCATTTCTCACTACCATTACAACCATACCAAACATGCCTACGCTACCCCTCATAACTCAGACAATACCCCTTACACTTAAGGCAGGGCATTTCCAATGCAATCCTATGTGAAGGCAGCCCTCACAGCAGTGAGAAACCAAATAGGCTGTTTGTCACTACCAGGACAGGCCACATTACTAGGCACATGTCCTGCCCTCTACATACATGGCACCCTGCCCTTAGGGCTAGCTAGGGCGTACCTTAGGGGTGACTTACATGTAGGAAAACGGGAGTTCTGGGCCTGGCAAGTATATTTAGATGCCAGGTCCCTGTGGAAGAAAACTGTGCACATAGGCCCTGCGCTAGCAGGCCTGAGACATGTTTGAAAGGCTATTTCAGTGGGGGCGCAAGCAGTGCTGCAGGCCCACTAGTAGCATTTAATTTACAGGCCCTGAGTATAGCGATACCACTTTACAAGGGACTTATAGGTAAATTAAATATGGCAATTAGGTATAAGCCAATCATACCAAGTTTACTAGGGAGAGCACCTGCACTTTAGCACTGATAAGCAGTGAAAAAGTGCTCAGTCATAACGTCAGCCAACAAGGATCAGAAAAATAAGGAGGAAAAAGGCAAAATGTTTGGGGAATGACCCTGTAAAAGGGCCAGGTCCAACACATTGCAAATGTCAAACTAAGATAAAAACTAAACATTTTTCTCATATTTCTGTGACAGAAAGTTCTGGAATCTACAGGTAGTCACACATTTTGTATCACCCTGAGTTCCCACAAGTCTCCCAATAGAAACAGTACCCACATGTGTGGGTCGGCCAAAATAACATTACACAAAGGGCCCTAAGGTTGAGAGATGAGCATTAGTGGTAGGTGCAGCATTTAGGGCTGTGATGTGGTGCCACCCATGCAAACCTACAAATCACAGAAATGTTTGAAAACTGGACAACCAGGAGATTCCAGATTGACTTTCATGTCTCTCACCAGGTACTTTTACCCAGAAGGAGCAAATGTTTTATCAGCACAAGCTAGGTGATGCTGGGTGATAGGAAGTTTGTGGATTCCTGCGGATTCTGGAAGTTTCCATCACAGAAATGTAAGGAAAATGTGTGATTTCAGGTAAAGTTTGAGGTTTGCAGGGCATTGTGGGTTAGAAAATCTCATGGGATCCAAGCAAGGCACACCACCCTGGAATCTCCTAGTTTTTAGTTTTAAAACATGTCTGTGGTCCATAGCTTTCCTAGGTTTCCTGAGGCGCCAGCTGAGGTACAGCTTACAATCCACAGCTACCCAAATTTAAAAAAAGGGTCTGTTTCAGTACAAAAATATGGTGTGTCTATGTTGCGCTTGGGGTCCTTTCCTGTCATAGGAACTAGGCCTACCCACATAAGTGAGGTAGCATTTTGATCAGAAGACTTGGAGGAATGCTGAGTGGTAGGAACTTGATGGCTACACACAAATTGTAGACACTTTCCTCACAGACATGTGTGGAAAATGTGTGTTTTTAGTTGAAGTTTGAGGTTTGCAAAGGCTTCTGGATAAAATTACCTGGTGAGAGCCATGTTCATCACCCCCTTTGGACTCCCCTGGTTGTGACATTTTCATAAATGTACAGCTTTGCCAGGTTTCCCTAATGCCCTAAATTACAAGCTACCTACTTTGCAAAAAAGGCTCAGTTTTCTTGTGGAAAAATGTGATGTGTCTATGTTGTGTTTTGGTCCATTTCCACTCACAGGCACTAAGCCTACCCACACAAGTGAGGTACTATTTTTATTGGGAGAATTTGGAGAATGCTAGGTGATAGGAAGTGTGTGTATTACTGCAGTTTCCAGAGCTTTACATTACAGAAATTTATAAAAAATATATTTTAATCAAAGTGTGAGGTTTTCAAGAGCTTCTGGATAAAATGTCCTAGTGGGAGCCCTGCAAGGTACCCCACTCTGGATTCCCCAAAGTGTCTAGTTTAAAAATAAATCTACATGTTTGCTAGGTTTCCCTTGGTTTCATCTGAACTAAGGCCCAAAATCCACAGTGGGACAAAGATTCTGTTTTTAAGTTGTGTTTTGGCCTATTTCCTGTCACATGCCTACACAAACAAATAAACCACTATCTTTATCTGAAGACAAGTGGGAACATAGAATGGCAGAACATTTGTTATTACCAATTGGATTTTGCTGCATTTGTGTCTTCCAAATGTAAGGCATCGTGTAAGAAAGAAGGCATTTTGAAAAATACCCTCTGAATCACATGCTAGTACTGGTACCCACAAATACAGAGATATGCAAATAACCACTGATCCTAAATGCTAATGTGCAAATAACCACTGCTTCTAAGCTGCTTCTAAACACCATATCCTTTGTTCATTGTGCTTATTGTGCAGCCTAGGTTTCCTTTTTACGCATTTTTCAATCTATATATTTAACCATATGAATTTGTCTACACCCGGTACACAATGACAAAACATTGTACTTTGAAGCTCACTTCTTAGCTCTGTATACCTCGGGTTCTTGGAGAACCTACAAACCACAGCCATGAGGGTCTAGCGGATGTAGTGGTGTATTGCTTTTGTATATTGGCTAGTATGACAAAACGTTGCAGATTAAAAAAATTCCACAAATGGCTGTTTTTTCCTACTCAATTTTCAATATTTCTTTATTTCAACAGTTAGTTTCTTTTGGAAACCCTTGAGGGATCTTCATATATGACCCCTTGGTGAATTTAGAATATTGTCTACCTTTGATTGGTGAAGGATTCTTTATATATCTACTTGGGTAGAATTGTTACTAAGTGTAGTGCTTTGCATTAATTATGTTATTGATTTACACACTCATAGTCCATATGGTAGTTTCAGACATAAAGCCACATATTGGCAGAGTATCTTTTACATGCCACCAATATTTTTTTTGAGATATAATGCAGTTTTGCATATGCTGTTCACCCTTTCATTACAATAACCTACACATTATCATTAGACAATATATAGAACCCCAATTGATTAGGTGACTTGTCGTTAATGTGAATTGCATTTCTCTAATAACCCTAAATATCGCTTGATGTCCTTACCTGTGTGTTCCAAACATGAATCTCGTTTACACAGCAATTGTATATAAATCAATACAGCACTGTTTCATCTTCCTCTTCATCTGGTATGTAGGTTTCCCAACACACTCAAGGGGTTATGGAACATGTAGTTCTAACTACTATTTATAGAACTGCACAGTGCAAAGGTTTAGTGACTGACCTCGCTTATACACAATAGTAGGGTATAGCTTTCCAAAGTCATGTTAGGACTGCTTTCCTTTTGCACATGGTTGCCGTTATCTATGCATATACTTGGGTTCCATTATGAATTTATGATGTGAATCTTTTTACCAAGTTCATGATCTAAGGTTTGTATTCCATAATTCCAACACAATAAATAAAAAATGAACTTAATGACAGTTGTATATTCATACAAAAGTACATTATGGAAATATAGGAACAGATTTATCAAAACGTCATACATGAAAGAGATAGAGTAGAAACATACATTATCTATTGAGATGTGCCAACACCTTCCTGCACAAAAACAATACTTTAGCTTCTTCAACAAATTCTTTGTCCTTTTAGCAGTACCTCCATGCCTGAAGCAGTTCTCCATATGGATTGCTCCACTTTCAGGCTTGTGGATATCCACTGATGGCTTGGAGAATGTTATTACAACTTGTGGGTTTCCTATGTATACACGTGCAAACCCTTTACTTCTCAATGTAGACTGTAATGTCCAGATATGTAATTCTGGTGGCACTGATTTCATAAATGAACTTTCATTTTTGGTGATTTTTTTCTCATTATTTAATTAAACTTATCAGATCTTGCATACTTCAGTCCCAAATAAGAAATAGCTCATATATGAATCTTACCCACAGTGTGAACTGTTCTAGGACTTCTTTATTTTTATCAGTCCATATTGTATCAGCCTCCCGATGGCCCATTGTAAGGTTGGCATAGATGGGTGTGAATGATGTAACCATTGCTGTCCCACATGTCTGTAAATAGCGATCATTGTCAAAGATTAAATTATTGTGTGTTAGGCAAAAATACAGCATTTCTAGGAGCATCTCTGTATGTTCGAGGAGACTAGCAGAGCGTGATCTCAAGTTATATTTACAAGCATTCATTCAGTGTGTGTGTGTGTGTTTTATCGATGCATATAGTGAGATAACATCAACTGTTGCCATAAGATATTCTTTTTTCCAAGGAATCCCATTGATGCGGTTGAGGAAGTCCCTCAAATCCCGAACATAGGAGGGTAACGTGGGCACATACAGGATGATATATATAATCCTCGAAGTGTTTTCTAGAACTGATCCTGTCACACTCACTATTGGCCTGCCAGAGGATTGTTGATGTTCTTATGCGCTTCAGGTAGAAAATATATGGAGGGCCCCACTTGCTGTTCATTTCTCAAATTTTCATATTCCTGATTGTCCAGTAAGACTTAGTATGTGTTGGTTAATGGGTGCATGTATGGTCACCAGGGCACCGACCTATAATTTAGAGATGGAGTCCCCTGGGCCACATTAGGCTTAGGGAAGGAGTCCACACACCCCCTCCCCTTTGTATTTGAATTGGGGACTCATATCCCAGGGCCAATTAAGGCTGCATTTCTGCCTCTCATTAATACACACGTGTTGGCCCCAGGGGACTGTAAAGCTGTTGGCATTCTAGCCAAAGGCTTTCGCAGCATCTTTGTGCAGCATGAGGTTGGCTGCTTGCCCCAGGGTTGGCTATCTTCAGGAGGGTTGGCAACTGCATATGTCCAAAGGTCATGCACAGGGTGAGGTTTTTCCGACTCCAGACAGATGCAGTCAGGCCTTGTGGCTAACCCTGTGGTTGGCTTCATGTGGGGGATAGGACACAGGGCCTGGCCTGAGGCCAGGCCATATGACCAACCACTTGCCACACACTGCCAAAGGCGGTGCACAGCATAGGGTTGGCTATCTGTGGGGGATTGGAAGCAGGGTGGAGGGTTGGTTTTACATATGGCAATAAAATGTTACTTTATGTTATTTAAAAACATTTAGAAATTCAAAGGTTAAAGTAATGTTGTAGTTAGATTAAATGTTCAGTAACAGTGTAATGTTTTAAACTAAAAAACACAGAAATACTGTGCTAATTTCACATTGTACTTCATTATTGTTGAGTTGTGGAATTGGGTGGGTGGGAAGAGGATATTCAACCAGTTGGGTGGGTTGAAGTGGGTGGTGGGTGGGCTCCTTTTTCATGTCCTCTCCTTTTCTAGGAAATCCTTTTCCCACTTACAGACACATGCTTGCATAGCACAAACCTATTCTTAGCAGCATTATTTATGGCTATCCTTTTGACTGAGGATGATGTCCATTAAGTGTCTGACCTAGAATATCTATGGACTCAGAGGCAGGCGCAATGTGAAATTAGTGCATGCATACCTTAGCAGACATCACATAGATATCTGCTTCCTTGCCGAGCACCACCTGACCCTGGCTGTGCCCCTCACCTTCAGTCGCTATGGATCACCGTGATGCACACATCCCTGTACTCCAACTATGCTCGGGGTTCTGCCATACTTCTCTGTAAGGGGCTACACTGGCACACATGCCACACACTTTGCATCACAGAGAGTAGATTTGTCATAATACTAGGCATGCTGCCTAATACCCCCGTATTTCTTGCCTCAGTTCATGGCTCCAATGGACTGCCCAGAACTCTTTGTGGAGGCATGGCTCTTGATCACCACAATGGGTCTTGCCGCTGTTTTATGAGGTGGCAACTTCAGCATGGTTCTGGACCATGCTGCAGACAGACCTAACACCTACAGAGGACCCCACCCAAGCAGAGCTGCCCCACTTCACACTATAAGCCATAATAACCATCTACAAGACATTTGCAACACGCTAATAGCATGCATCACCTCTACGCATAACACCTGGTCCAAAATCCATCAATGGTTGCTAACATGTGATGCCCTTACTTAGGCCCCACATGTCACTTACGTCCTCAGGACTCTCTCTGATCATGCACCAGTTTTTTTGGAAATCACACCCCCTCTTGTCGCTCCCTGGTCCTTCTCCTTTAGATTATCTTCACATTCACTTTGCAATATTGTACTCCAGGTCGATATCTGGATGGCCTTCTAGATTACATTGCCCGTAACAAGGGTTCAATTGCTTCTCCGTGTACACTGTGGAAGGCGTTTAAAGTCGTTAACTGTGGCACCACCATGGCAAAGCAGTTTGGTATCCTTAGGTCTATCCACACGCAACTTGTCAATGTAGAAACTGGAATACATGCTCTTCAGCTCAAATTTGTGACATCGGAAACATGCATACTCTCACTGTCCTTAGACAGAAACTTTATGACTACAAGTAGGAAGCGACTAGGGAGACTAACTACCTTTATAAGGAGGTGGTGGCGAGGTGCTATGGTAAAGGGGACTGATCTAGGAAAGTCCTGACCGGGCTCCTCCCCAGGCCTTGAGCAAGTTCATTCATTTTGAATCTTATTGATGACCAGCAACTCACCCATTCACAACCTGAAGAGATAGTCCAGGTTATGATGTTTTTTTCTCCAATCTCTACCACGCTACCATGGTTCCCTTGATGCCTTTTTTGACATGCTTCAACACCTCTGCTTAGACCTTGCACACCGTATGTACCTGGAGGCCTCCTTCATGGTGGAAGAGACTGTACAGGTGATCCAGAGTATGCCTGGCGATAAGACATGTAGCTCGGATGGACTCACCATGTCACTTAACAAGAAATACTCTTCAATCACTGCCCCCATATCTCCTTGCCATGTACAAGGACTCCTTGTCTTTAGGCTTAGTGGCACTTTTCCTGCAGGAAGTGGGTATTATAACCATTCTGAAGCCTGGGAAGCCAGCCAACAGATGTGATTCTTATAGGCCACTCTCAGTGATTAATGTTTATTACAAGTTACACACTAAATTCATTAATCACTAAATTAATCACCAACCACCTCCTACCTCTCCTTCCAAAATTGTCCTGCCAAATCAGTCTGGCTCTGTTTTGGGGTGGTGAACAGCCCACAGCCTCCTCACAATGGTAGCTTTCATTCACACATTAGATCCTCAGCTGGAGGCATCCAGGATGCTTCTGCATGCCACAAAGGTACTTGACTTGTTACAGTGTCCATATCATTTTTGCCTCCTTCTGCCCTTTGGCCTTAGTCCCCAGTTTCTACGTTTAATTAGTCACCTATACACCTCCCCAATGGTGGGCCTATGCCTCAATGGCTCCATCTCTGCCCTGTTTTCTATAACCAGGGGCACCAGACAAGGCTGTCCCCTATCACCAATTCTTTTCCCGATAGCCATGGAGCCTCTGGTTACCCATATGCACCAAAATCATGCACACCCGGGCTTTCATTTACCACCAGTGGAATACTCGTGTCATGATCTTACACTGTATGTCTATAGCCCCCGCAGTAACCTTTCCCCTTATTCAGGATGTGATCCAATTTAGAGGGTACCTTGGAATTTGTATTAATTGGTTGAAATCTGCCTTATTTCTCCTCACTTGTACCACAAGCCGGTTTGAGCCAGACTACCTGCTATAGAGGGCATCAGAGCCAATGTGGTAAATGGGAGTGTGGCTTTGTAGGGATAACAGATAAGTTGTGGAGGGCAAAATATGACTGCACCATCACCTGGCTTGAGGAACACATACTGGCCTGGTCCAGTCTGACCCTGTCCCTGGTGGGTATGTTCACCATTGCAAAATTGCCTGAGTTCCTCTACCTATTAATACACATCATGATCCCACTCACAGCATACTTCCTAAAACAACTTCACTCCAACTTTCTGTTTCTGGCTTAGGCTGGCTAACCGCTGAGGGTGGCATGGAAAACTCTTACATTGTCCTTTCAGCAGGGCATGCTCAACCCTCCTGATATGCACCTCTATGGTTACTGCACAAAGAACCAGCTCAAACTATTATGGCAGCCCGTGCTTCCTGGCCACCGTGCGCTACAAGACGGATAAGTCCCCGCATGCATTGATACATATGGTGGCCTTGCACTAGATGGGCCTGCGACAGTCTGCAAAGGCAAGCCAGACTGCAATACCTTTACACACTCAACATGCCATTGGCTAGGAATCACCTGCTCCCATGATGGCTGAAAATGGAGCCTGATGACAAGCTTGCCAACTAGGGCTTCTCACGTTTCTGGATCTTGACCCAGAAGGGCAGTTCCCTCCTCCTCGAGATGCCATGGATCACCCCATGCCTACTGCACTGGAGACTCTTCTATACCACCAACTCTGTGCTATCTGCCACACACTGCATCCCACATTTCTGGCACCCTTCCATGCTCCAAGCCCTGGACCATCTGCTCACTAATCCCTCCTCTCAAAAGTGCATTACCTATCTTCACACTATGATTCAGGAGAGGGACCCTGTGTGGGTCCCTGAGGCTTGGACTACCAGGGAGTTTAATACAACCCCCTCTATTTCTGAGGCGCAATGGACCTACTGCTGCGGGCGATCTGCGGCCCTCTCTCTGAACTACAGAGTCAGACTAATTCACTTTAAATTCCTGCACAGATTATAGCGCACACCGATATATATATATATATATACCCACTCAGCCATCCATGCAGTCACTCACACAGCCACTCACTGACCAACACATGTTCCCACACGTCCACTCACTATCCTATATAAACACTGACACACCCACTCAGTTTAGGATACAGCCACTCATACACCCACTGACTTTCCTATACACTCACTGACACAGCCACTCAGTAATACTTACAGCCATTCAGACACTCACTGACTCACCCATACAGTAACGAACTCACCAATAAACTCACCAATACAGTGACAAAAATGTACTTACTCAGACACCCACTCTCGCACACATATAACCACCTACAGACCCACTCACTAAATGAAATGCAGCTGCTCACACAGTCACTTTCTCAACCTTACAGCAACTTACACATCTATTCCGTCTCCCATACAGCAAATGATTCAACCACTCTTTGACCCACTCACACACCCATTCACACATTGATACAACCACTTACACTCACGGGATGATGTCATCAGTGATGTCATATGAGATGTCATCAGTGATGTCACTGACCATGTCATAAGTGATTTAATATGTGCGGTCATAAGCAGTTCATTAAGGAAGCACAATTTATAATCAGCTCAGGTAACTATAACTGCTGAATTTCTACGGTTTTGTACAAATAACTTCAGAACCTAAATATAAGCTCCTGTAACCTTTGGTTATTTCAGTGAATTTCTAAGGTTTTTTCAATTCTATTTCCTAACTATAACGTCTCTGTAACCTTTATTTTTTTCAGGGAATTTCTAAGGCTTTTTTAATTCCATTAACTAAATATAAAGCCCTTGTAACCTCTGTTTTTTTGATTGAATATTATTTTATACGTATGGACTTATTATTTTTTTTAAATCTTGCTCAGATCAACAAATTGCTCCATGGATCTCGTAAAAGGAAAAATCAATTTTTTTAATGCAAGGGTGGATGTGAGAATGTCTCTCTGAGTTTGCGAGTAAATGTGAGACTGCCTGTGTAGGCCTCAGAGTGCTTATAAGGTGTCTGCCTGGGTGTCAGACTGAATGTGGGAGTAGCTGTCTGGGTGTGAGGTTGAGTGTCAGAGTGTGTCCCTGCATTTGAAACTACATGTGAGAGTCTCTGTATGTTAGTGTGAGACTGAGCATAAGAGTCTCTGTCTGATTGTGACAGTGTCTGCATGGATGCGAGGGTGGGTGTGAGAGTGTCTCTCTGAGTGTGAGAGTAAGTGTGAGAGTGTCTGTGTACATGTAACAGCATTTCTGTAGCTGTGAGAGTGGCTGTCACAGTGTCTGACTGGATATCGGATTGGGTGTGATAGTACCTGTCTGGGAGTGAGGATGTGTCAGGGTGCATCTCTGGGTTTCACATTACATGTGAGAGACCCTATCTTAGTCTGACACTGAGTGTGAAAGTCTGTGTCTGGGTGTGAGAGGGAGTGTGACAGTGTCTGCCTAGATACGAGGGTGGGTGTGAAAGTGTCTCTCTGAGTGTGAGAGTGAGTGTGAGACTGTCTGTGTAAGTGTGAGAGTGCTTGTAACAGTGTCTGTCTGGATGTCAGACTGAGTGTGAGAGTAGCTGTCTGGATGTGAGGGTGTGTCTCTAGGTTTGACACAACATTTGAGAGTCCCTCAGTTAGTGTGAGACTAAGGCCCTCATTACAACCCTGGCGGTCGGTGATGAAGTGGTGGTAATACCGCCAACAGACCGGTAGTAAAAAAAATGGAATTATGACAACGGTGGAAACTGCCAACACAGACAGCCACTTTAACACTCCAACCGCTACGGTGGTAGCAACAAGCACCGCGGCGGTAACCCCCAACAGCCAAACGGAAGACAATGTACCGCCCACACTATTACAACAGGCCTATCTGCCAGCTTTTCCGGGGCGGTACCAACGCCATCAAAAGCACGGCAGAAACAGTACACTGAAGGGAAATAACTCACCTCTCGACACTCAAGGAAGAACCACAACACAATGGAGCCCTAACTGCACATTTTTCCAATGCTGGTGTACATCCTCATACACCAGGAACACGAACGCCGATGAAGACGACCACGGTGAGTACTGCACCTAGCACACAATGGAGGGGGGAGGAAAAAGAGAGTGACACACAGACGCAACATGCAACACCCTCACCCTCACCCCCAACACGATACACACAAACAGATGCAACAACACAATATATGCACCCCGTAACCCTCAGGAATAACGCAAGGACAAAAGGAATTGAGTAAAGTGAGTGTAAAAGTACAATTTAAGATAAATACGTCCTTAAATCAATAAACAGTATGTACAATATATGCAAAAGGAGGGACAATGCCCACTCCAAAATGTCCGTGGTCCACGGGGCCATAACACATAGGCGAAGACCCCACTTGAGTCCTGCCTCAATACGGAGAGAACACTGCACGGGGAAAAGGTTGAAAACACACAGGCACCTCAGGGGGACAGGGAAGTGGGGGGGGGGCACCTCAGCCGGAAGATGGTACAATGCCACTGTCCTGGAGGGGGCTACATGTCCACTGCTTGGTCCTGGGGAGTGCAAAGCCACAGTGTCTCAAGTGGGTGGTTTGCCCACTGCTTGGTCCTGGGGAGTGCAAAGCAACAGTCTCTCAAGTGGGTGGTTTGCGCACTGCTTGGTCCTGGGGAGTGCAAAGCCAGAGTCTCTCTAGTGGGTGGTTTGCCCACTGCTTGGTCCTGGGGAGTGCAAAGCCCCAGTCTCTGGAGTGGATGGCTTCTCCACTGGTTCTGGAGGGGACATTGTGCCCAATGTGCTTCATACTGGATGGTGCAAGGTCACAGTCTCTCACCTGGGTGTCACACCGACAGGTGTTGCAGGGGCCAGGATGCACTGCAGCCCATGTAGTCACGACTACACACTGCTTACCGGCGGTGATGGCTGCTCAGTGGATGGCAGTTGCGCTGCAGGTGGTGGTGCTGTCAGTGGTGGAGGGAGGCTCCAGCCCTTCCCCTGCAGCCTAGGATGGCTGACCACTGGGGCTTCTGCTGTTGCCAGTGGTGCTGCTGGCGGTGCAGGTCATGGTGCTGGCGGCGGGGCAGGTGGCGGTGCTGGCCGTGGTGCAGGTGGCGGTGCTGGCAGTGGTGGGGGTAGGCTCCAGCCCTTCAACTGCAGCCTCAGACGGCTGCCCAATTGGGCTGCTGCTGCTGGCAATGGTGCTGCTGGCGGTGCAGGTGGTAGTGCAGGTGGGGGTGCTGGCGGAGGGGCAGGTGGCGGTGCTGCCCGCAGTGCAGGTGGCAGTGCTGGCAGTGGTGGGGGAGGCTCCAGCCCTTCCCCTGCAGCCTCGGACGGCTTCAGTGTCATGGCTGGTGTTGTGTGCCCCTTCTTGCCCTTGGCAGATGGTGGTGCCTCCTTGCTTCTGCCAGCTGGTGTTCCTTTCCTGTTCTTGCTGGCTTGCTGGCTGGTGGTGCCTCCTTCTCCTTGCTGGCTTGTGGTGACTCCTTCCCCTTGCTGGCTGGTGTTCCCTACTTGCCTTTGCGAGGTGGCAGCCCCTTCTTGCCCTTGGCAGGTGGTGCTTGCACACTGGCTGTGCTGATGGGTGACTCCTTGGAGCCTCTCACACCTGCAGTAGCTGTAGAAACCACAGTGGCCATGGACTGGGTGGCTGAGGTGCAGGGCAGGGTTCTGACCACCCTGGCCCAAAGTGAAGGACAGGGGGCTGGGAATAGGTCAAGGGTGGCGCAAAAAAGGCTTTTAGGGACACTGGGGTGGGAAGAGGGTAAAGGTTTGGGAGTGGAAGAAGAGGGAGTGGTTGTAGGAGTATCAGTCTGCTGTGTTTGGGTGAAGGTGCATGGGCTGGATGCTGTTGGGAGGTGGATGACTGTTGGGTGTCTGAGTGCTTGCGTTTGTGTACTTTGGGAGGAGGGGGCGCAGACACAGTGGGAGAGGCCACAGGGGACGTGTGCATGGATGTGGGGGTGGTGACTGCCAGTGAGGGGCATGTAGTGATAGGTGTGCTGATGATGGAGGTAGTGGATGAGAATGTAGTGCATGCAGGTGTGAGTGGAGACACTACTGGGAAGAAGGTGGACGAGGAGGAGGAGGGGGAAACACAGTGGAGGCAGTGGATGCTGGTGTGTTTGCATCTGGATGGTGCTTGTGGGAGTGCCTGTGGGATGAAGTGTGGTGCTTGTGTTTGCCTGAGCCACTTCTGCGTGTTGACTTGGGAAAATGCAGGTCTGAAGGTGTGCTTGGGATAGGCTGGGGTTAAGGGGACTGGGACTGGGCAGAGGAAGTTGGAGGGGGAGGCTGGAGACAGGGACAATGGCTGCCATCAGTGAGTTGGCCAGAGCCTGGAATGCTCTAAGTTGGGCCACCAAGCCAGAGTGAATGCCCTCCAGGTATGCATCTGTTTGTTGCAAATGCCCTGCTAGACCCTGGATGGCATTCAGTTTGGTTGACTGCCCAACAGAGAGGGATCTAAGGAGGTCAATAGCCTCCTCACTGAGGGCAGCAGGGCTGACTGGGGCAGGGCCTGAGGTGCCTGGGATGAAGGAGGTGCCCACCCTCCTGGGTGAGCGGGCACGGGAAACACAATGAGGGGCTGCTGGGAAGACAGTGCTGGTACGGGGGGGTGGCAGCTGTACCTGTAGTTGGGGTGGGCACAAAGGTGTCCGCCACCGCCAGGGAGCTACCATTGGAGGAGGAGTCGCTGTCGCTACTGTCCCCTCCTGTCTTCGTCGTGGTGCTCCCCTCGCCCTCTGTCCCATTGGTGCCCTCACCACCGATGGATTCGGTCACCGGTTGACAGGGTGACAAAACAAAAAGGAAGGAGGAAAAGACAGAGGATACACTTGGTCAATGCCAGCAACAACGCTACCGTTGGCGTACACAACTCACAGGGATTAGCCCTATGCACTAGGCCATGCACTACCAGTTACAATGCTAGTCACCAGGCCATGGGGTATAATGCCTAATGCCATTAGCTGCACACCTGAAACCCACAGGACCCTGCCCAGTAGTAGATGCCCACTAACTTAATTGGGGTTGGAGTGCATCTGAGCTTGCCCATCATGGAACCTACCCTGCCATGTTTGCCCTGGCCGAGGGGCACCCACAGCACACATCCCCCACCCAGGTAACACCTTAACGCGTGCAAAGTCATGAATCTGAATCTGTACTCACCACCTTGTGGCTTCTATGATGCTTTCAAGCGCCCATCCAACTCCAGATAGGTCACGCCAGGATGTGGAATATCAGGGGGGGGTCAGGGTACGATGGGCACCCCTTCCTCGATGGGAGGCCAGACCCAGCTGGGCCTCCGCCATCTTCCTTGCCCAGCTGCGTAGGTCCTCCCACCGTTTGCAGCAGTGTGTGCTCCACCTGTCAAAAATCCCCAGGGTCCGCACCTCCTTGGCGATGGCATGCCCAATACCCTTTTTCTGATGGGTGCTGACCTGCAGAAAAAATACAGCAGAAAAAGGTATTATTCATACCATCTGGACTGTCATACTCATGGCCCAACATATCCCTCCCATCCCCTTACTAACATACATTGACCACTATACATGCAGCATTCTGCCCAGGACAACTTACCCCCCCACACGAGGCTTACACACAAAGCACTCCATACATTCATGCCCCACGCATCATGCTCACAGTGTACTCACCTGCTTGTCTGGAGGACCATAAAGTAAAGGGTACTGGGGTAGGACCCCATCCACTAGTCTCTCCAACTCCTCGGAAGTGAAGGCAGGGGCCCTTTCCCCAGACACCCGAGCCGTAGTCGCTTCCAGACACAGGTCACAGCAGCACTTGCAGTGTAGGTCCTCTCCTGTTGAAGGTCAGGTAGCAAGTGAGTGAACAGATAGAAAATGGCAGTCACATCCGCGGTGGTACGTACCGTCACCACCGGCATATATCACCATTGGCTCCTGGAACCAGTAGGCCCCAATGATAACCAATGGGGTGTTGCACGGCGGTCGACCGCCGCCCGCTACGGTGCACAACGTCAGCGGAATTACCTCATTTCCACTTGTCCCTCCACATAGGTCAGGCAGCCACCATTTCAGGGGGGCACAGGCCATGGCACCTAACTGCATCACAGCAGACATAGGCACATCGACTGACTTACAAGTTTACATACTGTTTCTGTAAAACAAAAATAGTATATTAATCTGCGTATATGTTTGAATACGACCTTCTGTTCACTGTTTTCACCCTAGAGTTCATCCGCTGAGGATGAATAGGAGATGGAGACATCTCCCCGTGTACAGACCCCTGGTGGACCAGGCGACAATGGAGGATAGGCACATTATCCTAACCTACAGACTTGACAGGGCCACAATCACAGAGCTGTGTGCCCAATTGGAGTCAGACCTGATTTCAGCTATCCGCCACCCCACAGGTATCCCCCCTCCCTCTAGTGCAGGTCCTGTCAGTGCTCCATTTCTTGGCAAGTGGTTCCTTCCAAGCGACAGTAGCCATGGGATCAGGGATGTCACAGCTTATTTTCTCAAACATGCTGCAGAGTGTTGTCTGCCCTGATGAAACACATGCATTGTATGTTTCCCCAGGTGGATGATTTGGCCACAGTGAAGACTGACTTCTATGCAATGGGACATATCCCCAACATCATTGGTGCCACTGATGGTACACATATTGCCTTTGTGTACCCCCCCGGAGAAATGAACAGGTGTTCAGAAATCGAAAGAGCTTTCACTCTCTGAATGTGCAGATGGTGTGTTTGGCGGACCAGTACATCTCCCATGTCAATGCAAAGTATCCTGGCTCTGTGCATGATGCCTTTACCTTGAGGAATAGCAGCATCCCATATGTGATGTCTCAACTCCAGAGGCACTGGGGGTGGCTAATAGGTGAGCCCATGGTCCCCACCCTGGTGATGTAGGTACATGGGTGTGGGGCTGGCCCTAAGGTGAGTGTGTGGCTAACAGGTATCGCTCGATATTTGCAGGTGACTCTGGTTACCCAAACCTCTCATGGCTACTGACCCCAGTGAGGAATGCTAGGACAAGGGCAGAGGAACGTTACAATGAGGCACATGGGCGAACAAGGAGGATAATTGAGCACACCTTTGGCTCCTGAAGGCCAGATTCCGGTGGCTCCATCTGACAGGTGGATCCCTGTACTACTCACCCAAGAAGGTGTGCCAGATCATCGTTTCATGTTGCATGTTGCACAACCTGGCCTTGATACGCCAGGTGCCTTTTCTGCAGGAGGATGAGCCTGGGGATGGTCATGTGGCAGAGGTGGAGCCTGTGGACAGTGATGAAGAGGAGGCAGAGGAAGAGGATGTGGACAACAGAACTACTATAATTCAACAGTACTTTCAGTGACTCACAGGTAAAACACTGTAACTTCACCTTCCATTTCAGTTTTGTGTTGGACATTGTATATGGCAGCCTGATTTCCCTATTTCTATAGCCACTTACTGTACCCTTTGGCATCTCTATTTTCAGATATCTGTGCCCCACTCTGGCTCCTGGTGTGTTTACTGCTGCCCACTACAGATCATACCCATGTAAGTATAACTGTACATTTGAATTGCAATGTTTACAGCTTGTTAAACGAATACATATTTCATTCAATTGACAGACTCCATACTTGTATTAGTTCCAAGGGTGTTTATTTAGGTGCTAATAAGTAGAGGGGGTATTGCAATGGGCTGGGTTGCTGATGGAGTAAAGTCCAGGGTAGAGTCCCGTCTATTTGTATCACAGGTGCATTGTCTAAGGGGGCATAGGAAGGGGAGCAATGGCAGTTCAAGGTGGACAGGGTGACAGAGTGGGACACAAGGGTGACAATCAGGAGAGTCTTATTTCCTGGAGGGGTCTTGGCAATGTTCTCTGGCTTCTGCCTGGATTGCAGGGACAGTTTGAGTGCTGGATCTACTTCTGCAGGGGGTGGGGTGCTGGTGGCCTGTTGTTCCTGTGGCGGGGCCTCCTGTTCACTAGCGTGGGCAGATGTGGAGGGCTGTCCTTCTGTGTGGCTAGTGTCAGGGGACCGTTGGTGTGCCACTGCCTCCCTCATGGTGTTGGCCATGTCTGCCAGCACCCCTGCAATAGTGACCAGGGTGGTGTGGATGTCCCTTAGGTCCTCCCTGATCCCCAGGTACTGTCCCTCCTGCAGCCGCTGGGTCTCCTGCAACTTGGCCAGTATCTGGCCCATGGTCTCCTGGGAATGGTGGTATGTTCCCAGGATGTTGGTGAGTGCCTCGTGGAGCGTCGGATCCCTGGGCCTGTCCTCCCCCTGTCGCACAGCAGTCCTCCCCGCTTCCCTGTTGTCCTGTGGCTCTGTCCCCTGAACCGCGTGCCCACTGCCACTGACCCCAGGCCCCTGATCGTCCTATGTTTGTGGAGTTGCCTGGGGTCCCTGTAGTGGTGGACACACTGCTGATTGACGTGTCCTGGGGCCAGAAGGATGGGCCCACTGGGTGGGTGCTGTGGTGTTATTTCCTGAGGGGGGAGGCTCTGTGGCGTGTTGAGACTGTGCCTGGGTACCCGACTGTCCAGAGATCCCTCAGCTATGTTGGTCATCGTGATCCAGGCGTGCAGAGCTGCTGTCATCACTGTTGGCCTCTTCTGGTGGGACTGTTTGTGGCTGGCACCTCCTCTCCGGTGACGTTGAATGGGGGTCCTGTGGGGATGTAAATACAGTGTTATTGTTTCTGCATGTGCCATCTTGTGCCTGGGTATGTTTCCTTCTATGGTTATTATTCGCAAGCAGCTTTAGCTTGTGTGAGTTGTGATTGGTTTGGCTAAGTGATTGTCACTAGTGTGCATGTTGTGGTGATGGGTGTCCATGCAGGTCTGTGAGTGGTGTCCATGCATTGTTGTTGCATGCAGGGCTTGGTATTGGGATGGGTGGGTTGTGATGGTGGGGTATATGTGAGGTGGTGGGGTGATGGGGGTGTGGGTAGGGGTTGTTGTTTGTGATGGCATACAGGTAGGGTGGGGATAAAGTAGTAAAGTTTTGATTTACCAGAGTCAAGCCCTCCTGCTACTCCTGCCAGGTCTTCAGGATGCATGCTCGCCAAGACTTGCTCCTCCCATGTTGTTAGTTGTGGGGGAGTGGGCGGGGGTCCACTGCCAGTCCTCTGTACAGCTATCTGGTGTCTTGCAACTTGCAACCACGGAATGCACCTTCCCCCGTAGGTCGTTCCACCTCTTCCTGATGTTCCCTTGTTCTTGGGTGCTGTCCCATGGCATTGACCCTGTCCACGACTCTCCGCCATAGCTCCATCTTCCTAGCAATGGACATCTGCTGCACCTGTGATCCGAATAGCTATGGCTCTACCCGGATGATTTCCTCCACCATGACCCTTAGCTCCTCCTCAGAGAACCTGGGGTGTCTTTGTGGTGCCATGGGTGTAGTGTGAGTGGTGTGTGTGAGGGTGTGTGGTGTGATGTGTTGGGGTGTGTGCTTTGAGGTGTGTGGATGGGGTATGGGTGATGGTGTTTTGTGGCACTGATTCAGTGGGTCCTCCTGACTTGTCTCTCTCTCAGTTGTCAAAATTTTTGGGTCGTAAAGGGTTGTGGGTAGTGTGTGTGTGTGTTTTATATTGGTGTGGGTGTGTGTATGTATGTCAGGTGTGTGTAGTTTGAATTGTCCAATGTAGTGTTGTTTTGTTAGGTTGTGTGTATTTTGAGCGTGGCGGTCTGTACCGCTAATGGTTTACCGCGGTTGAATGTCCGCCGCAGTGGTTCGTGGGTCATGATGCTGTGGGCGTATTTGTGTTGGCATAATGGTGTGGGTTTTGGTACTGCCATTTTATCAATGACCTTTGGGCTGGCGGACTTGTGTGTGTGTCTGTATAGTGGCGGATTTCTATGTGTGTGTCATAATACTCGTAGTGGTATTCCGCCGCAGTTGCGGTATGTTGGCGGCAGTCAGCATGGCGGTAAGCAGCACTTACTGCAAATGTCATAATGAGGGCCTAAGTGTGAGACTCTGTCTGAATGTGAGAGGGAGAATGACAGTATCTGCCTGGATGCTAGGGTAAGTGTGTCTCTCTGAGGGTGAGTGTGAGAGTGTCTGTGTACATGTGACAGTGGATGTAACAGCATCACTGTATGTGTCCGAGTGGCTGTCACAGTGTCTGCCTGGATATCAGACTGGGTGTGAGAGTACCTATCTGGGTGTGTGGATGAGTGTCAGAGTGCATGTCTTGGTTTGACATTACATGTGAGTGTCTCTATGCTAGCGTGACACTGAGCATGAGAGTCTGTGTCTGGGTGCGAGAGGGAGTGTGACAGTGTCTGCCTGGATGCGAGGGTGGGTGTGAGAGTGTCTCTCTGAGGGTGACAGTAAGTGTAAGAGTGTTTGGGGGTTATTCTAACTTTGGAGGAGTGTTAATCCGTCCCAAAAGTGACGGTAAAGTGACGGATATACCACCAGCCGTATTACGAGTTCCATAGGATATAATGGACTCGTAATACGGCTGGTGGTAAATCCGTCACTTTTCCGTCACTTTTGGGACGGATTAACACCTCCTCCAAAGTTAGAATAACCCCCTTTGTGTAGATGTGACAGTGGATGTAACAGCATCTCTGTAGGTGTGAGAGTGGGTGTGACAGTGCCTGTCTGCATGTCAGACTGCGTGTGAGAGTGTCTCCCTGTGTGTAATACTGAATGTGAGAGTGTCTCTATTAGAATTTACTCAATTTTTTTTTATTTATTTTTTTACGTTTACTGAGTTTTGCGGATCCAACAGCAGATTCACACTGGGACATCGCTGGCCTCATGGGTGAGTTCGCGGATCTCGCAAAGCATTAAAAAAATTAAAATCCCCCATTTTAGAGGCATTATTTGTCCCATCACCACAACTATATCACCCTCATGGGGTCAGGGAACCTGTACCTTGACCCCATCAACTCAACTGCCCCCACATTTCAGACCCGGGGACTGTTTACCAAGAACAGAAATTTGCGACCGAAACATTTCTCTCAGGTTGCGGGCAGCCAATCAGATTTTTCCTATGGTGTGTGGATCCGTGGATCAACCCCCGGTATATATATCTATATTTTTTGCCTCAAATTTCTCCAAAACTACTGAAGGGATTTGCACCAAATCACAAAAAAAGCATGATCTGTGGAATCTGTGGAATCTAGCTTTGCGTCAAATTTGGTGTAATTCAGTTCAGTGGTTCGGGGTGTAGGCGTGTGTAAAGGTCCTATGGAAAAATGAATGGGGAAAATACATTTTGGGATCCCCTCTTTTTCTCAGCCCCTGCCTGACAGATCACCCGAAACTTTCAAGACAGAAGCTGAGCTTAGCAAAGTATAAGTTTGGGAATTTTATGGAATATTGGAATTTTATGATGATTCGTCAAGCGGCATCAAAGTTATAGCCAAAAGAAAAAATATACTCCCTATAGAAACTAAGGCCCATATTTATACTTTATTAGCGCCACATTTGCGCTGCTTTTTGACGCAAAATCAGCGCAAACTTACAAAATACAAAATGTCAAAAAGTGGCGCAAATGCAGCGCCAATAAAGTATAAATATGGGCCTCGGTCCTAACTATAACTAATAGGTAATAAATATATATATTTGCACACTTACAAAAAGACGTTATAAATGATGTAATGATGTACACATCATGGACCACACCATACAATATGGTATGTTTTGGTCCAAGTCAATCATTTTGCCTTAGCTGAAAAAAAACATCTGTTCAATTCTGCAGCTCTGTATGGAAAGGCATTTGGAACTGCAGCTCGCCTGCCGGTTAACAGAAGAATGCACAGGAAATGCTGTGCAAATTGACATGACTGCACATAATTATACTTGTTTATCAGGTTAATTATTGTGTCCGGCATAATTTATCTTTAGACTGAGCTCATAAAGCTTTAATGATGTCACGTCATGGTGCCATATATCTCATTGTTAACAATACTTTTATATTTAATGACTAGGAAATTTGTCATTTGCTTTTGGCTCCCAGACAATCATAGTCAGATCCTGTGTAACTGTGCGAGTTCGTAGGCACATTTTTGTCTCATTAGATGCATTGTCAGCCAAAGCAGTTTCGATTGATTTTAGTATATTTGTAGAAAATGAATTCTTTTTTGCACATCTGGAATGCCACACATGGATAAATCATATGAGTGTGGCGAGACAAGCATACTTACACTTGTGAATACCATATTGCGTCGCGGATATCCTTTTGCTCACAGGCTTTAATTAATGTATCCATCGATGAATACTGCGATTTTTCAGAAAGAACATGAAACTGTTACTACCTGTTTCCTGTAAATACCTCCGGAGTATTTAACCAGCAACAATCACAGAAGAGTTCACTGGGGATACCTGAGGAACTGCAGTACACCAATTAGATCAAACGAAACAGACTTTTACTGTAAACACTCATACTAACAGAGACAATACAGTGTGCACTCTGCGTATTATTACGAATAATAGCAAAAATCATGGGGCTAAATTCGATAATTTTTGCCGAGTGACCCTTTTTTATGTGTGCTAAACTGTGCGTGGGTATTTGCCCCCTTTTTATTGTATAAGGAAGGACACAAAATGTGCCTGAGATAATTTTTGCTGTTATGTTTTGGCCACCAGAAACATTTTAAAAATGAATTTATTTGCTCTGACGTCGATAATAAATGAAGTCACAGTTCGACATACATTCTGTTAAGCTCTCAAACTGGTTCCATAGAAAGAAACAATTAAATGTGAAATAAGAAAGAAAAGAAAAGAAACATTATTTTAGAAATTATCAGAGTTTATAAATATGTTGAAAGTAATTTAGTACTGCAGTAATAACTGAAGATACAAATAAAGAATAGAAACATAATGTACATACCTATAGGAAAAATGCAAATCACTAACCGTAGAAGATAAACTGGTAAATGAGCTTATCTCAAGAAAAGGCAGTGCTAGTAATAGTGAAATTGAAGACTCTGATATGTGCAGTACACAGAAGTCAGTTTCGTGAAGATGATGAACGAGCATTTAAATTAGAGACTTGAGAAACCAAGATCCAGATTTACTAAGGGCTTGAACCGAGGCTACTGTGACGGAGAGCGATGCAAAGCAGTGCTTGTTTTTTACTATTCTGCACTAAAGATGCGTTTCTCTGAAAAGGTGAAATATTAACAGTGCAAAAACTGCTTTGTGCCAATTTGAGTCTAGGAGGCGTACCTGGGGTGGATCAAACAGAAGATGCAAATACAAATCTACTAAGATAGCCAGGACTGACTTTGCAATAAAAACTAGCTTCCATCTGAACTAAGTGCCAATAAGGAAATATATTCATTAAAAAAACAAAAAAACTGAAGCATTCCATGTGTGCTTTTGTGCACAGCACACACCCAATGCGAGGGAACGTTCTGCATTTATCTAATCATAGGAACACTGGAGCAACGAACATTGAGGGGGGCCCTGCAAAGCACATGGAGGGCCCACCTGCGGATTCACTCAGAAGCTCTCATGCAAGGTTAATTTGCTAAGAGGGCCCCCTGATGCTCACTCCCACCACACCACGGGGGCTGCAGGGGCCTTTGTTACACCCCTGCATAAGAATTTGTACTGGAAGGTCACATCTCAAGTACAATTAGACAGTGTACTCTTACCTTTGCACCATGATGCAAGGCTGTGCATTGCACAAGGCAGTCTGTTGTGTGACCATAACAGGTAACAGCGACAGCTGCAAGCCAGAATTTGTAGATATGGCACAATAAAAATCAGAATCAGTGAACATTTTCGTGCCCTAAAACAAGAGGATGTTCGTCATCCTATAGTAGCCCATATGACTCAGTGTCCTGAGCAAGGTGGAGTTAAAAACTTTGAATTGTATGGTTTTGATCAAGTACACCGAGACTCTCGGGGGGAAGCGAGAATTGTCTCTTAGGAGGAAAGAATGTGTATGGATTTTAAAACTAAGAGCAGTAGAGGAAGGGTTAAATACGAATTATGAAATTGAATATTTTCAGGGAGAATAATAAACATGGTACTATTTTAGTGACAATGACTCACTGTTATTTTCTTAAAACGTTTGACATTGTGATGTCACTAGTTATGTTTGTTGCACATGTAACATAGGTTGGAGATAGTGTTGTTGATGCAATTATGTAACGGTACACTATATTGTTTTGCATTACAATACGACATCGCATACAATAGTTTGACTTACATTGCCAAATGTACAGTCCCCTCACAAATTTGGGAAGTTCAATGCTATATGAATGAGTTCAAAAGGAATGAGAGAGAGGATATCCTTGAGCAACATCCATTGCACCCCCTTAATGTGCCTCTAAAGATGTTATGGTTGTGACTATAGGTCAGGTAGCCTACATATATAGTCAAGGGGTATCGATATTCATTGTGTATCTGGGCATACCTTGTGATTACCAGTCCCTTTAATTGATTTATTAAGACACAAAATTCATAGCTCTTTATTATCAATTGCAGCTGATTTGCATTTATTATGGTGGAATAGGTTGCCTTATAGGAATTGGGGTCTGTAGTCATCAGTGGATAGTAGGCTACTACCAAGATGGTGCCCATTTTTACCTGCAATTCTTGTTTTTCTCTTTAGAATGTTGATGGTTGATTAATACTTTTTTTCTTCTAAGATTTGAGATTTCCGTTGGAAGGTCTTTAAATAATCTTTAGGACAACAATAGAAGTTGATTGGTTATTATACATTGGCACACAATCATTGTAGGAGCATTCAATTTGGTATTTTGGCACATAGAAAGCGGTCGTGTTTATGGTGGGTATTTCGGTACTTTCAATATGGCGCTTATTGTTAAGGACTTTAGTCTGTTTTCTATTTTCAATTTTTTTTGGGCACTTAAATGGGATTACTGACAAGAGATCGCGTTTGCGATTTCACGCGTACACGCAGCACGAAGTGGAGAGTATAATACCCGTTCCCTAGTGTTCCTATTGGGATCTATGATCTTGGGTAGGTTTACTGCTCATATTTTGATGAATATATGTTGCAGATTACCGCTGAACAGCGGTTGGGTAATCACGTTGTTTGATTTTCTTAGGGAAGTTAGACGATTCTGCTGTTGGTTTAAGGAGGCTCGTAGCAGCTTTTGAGGTATTCGCTTTGATATTTTTATTCTGAATTATTTAACAAGGTATGTTACCAGATACAATATTTATTCCCATGGTGTTTTACCACACAAGTTGTCTTTGGGAAACCTTTCTTTGGGACATGTGCACTTCGGACCCTTTTGGAATATCACTTTGGTGTTGGAAGGTTTCTAATACTCAATTGTATGTTACGGGAGTCGCTTTGGGATTTTCTCTCTCTCCACCTTAATCATTATGTAATTTTAGGATGTTTCTAATAGTATTGACTTGAGTTTTTCTATGGTTACCTTATAATGTCTAAAGAAATATTTAAGAATTATAATTTTCACGTTTGACTTTTGGGCATGTGAATTGGTATACACTGTCAATCAGAACTCACTCTCACCATATGTGGGCACTGTTGGTGATAGTTCTAGTGTAGTTTGTTCATGGTATTTGCTTCATAAGTTGTATTTTCTATTTGTTAGTAAGAGAGACTTGCAAATAATTAAGTTTGAAGCCCTGAGGAAGTCGTTGCGAATATTCTTTGCTTGACGAAACATGTGTTGGCATTGTTTTGAAGACGGTTACTACTCCGGCCAAGGGGAAACTACTGGCTGTGTTTTGAAAGCTGTTACTTTGGACATCGTGAATTAAAACGATTGTACTCAAACTGTTAATTTTTGCTTAATCAGCCCTTTTATTTCAACAAGGAGAAGACGTACGGACACTTACAATATGGACACTAAGGGGGTCATTTTGACCTAGGCGGTCTTTTGAGAAGACCGCTGAGGGACCGTCGTGCTGAAGACCGCCAGTGGTGGTGGTTTTCCGCTCAGCGTATTATGACTTGCTGGCAGTCCTCCGTCCTTTTTCGGATGGAGAGCTGCCAGCAGCCATACTGGCGGGCGGCGGGGAAGTGGAGGTTGCTCCACCTCCACCGCCACGTCAACAGAACACCGCCCACTGAATCACGTCCTGTGATTGGGCGTGGCGGTGTTCTGTTGACGGTGTAGTGGTGGCGGAGCAGCCCCCATAGATCCCGTCCCCTCCCAGAGGATCAACGGACCAGGTAAGTTGATCGTCCGTTAGGGAGGGGGGTGGGTGGTGTTGGGTGTTGTGTGGGTGCATGGGGGTGTGCATGTGTGTATGTAGAGGGGGTGTGTGAGTGCGTGTATGCTTGCGGGGGTGTTGTGTGTTTGGAAATGAGTGCGTGTATGCCTGTAAGTATGTCTGTATGGATGTGTGCATGTATGTCTGAATGTGGGTGTGCTTGTATGACTGTGTGTGTGGCTGTTGGCATGTATGTTGATGTGTGTGCGGGTATGTGTGTTGGTGATGCCTGCGTGCGTGTCGGGTGTGTATGAGTGATGTTATGTTGGGGGTAGGGGTGGGGAGGGGGGTCCTGCCACCTTTGTGGGGTGGCAGGGGTGGTGGAGGGTGTAGGGGAAGGACTCGGGTGGGGGTGGGGGGTGGCGGAGACCCCTATCAGTGCCAGGGAAGGAATTCCCTGGCACTGATAGTGCTTACCGCCATGGATTTCATGGCGGTTCCAAACCCCATGAAATCCATGGCGGTCAGCCGGGTCATAATACCGCCGGTGGTATTGTGACGACCGCCGGGCTGGAGACCCAGGTCTCCAGCCCAGCGGTCGTCTCCGCCCTGGCGGGCGGAATGGAGAAATGGCGGATGACCATGGCGGTAACCGCCATGGTCATAATTTCAAAATTGTTACCGCCAGCCTGTAAGACCGCCGCTTCTCTGCCGACCGCCAGGGTCGTAATGACCCCCAAAGTCTTTCATTTACACGTACTGCCTTGGAATTTGTAAAATGGCACTGTGCTGTGTTTTTCTTTTGCACAATGCACCACAGCAAATTTGGATGGTGCTCTGGATTGGGTGAAAAGTTGGAAAATCTAATCTCAAATGTCTAGTTATTATCCTGGCTAATACTACAGGTAATTGGATTTCATTAGGGCCTTACTTAGAGTTAGGCAGACAGAATACTACATCACAAATGTGACAGATGACCGGTATGCCAAATTACAAAGCAATTATGTACACGGTTTGAAGAAGCATGTCTTCCACAAAACTCCAAATAAGGTCTTAAATCTATTTAGGTTAAAAGCTTGGAAGTAGACATCATTAGGTGGAACCCATTTTAGTTTCAACCCCAAGACAAGCATTATAAAAACAGAATCTCATATGTTTAAGGTTCTAATTGCTTACCACATAACAACTTGAAACATTACCAGTGGAAACAGTTTATTCTCTGTGTTGCTAATAGTTTAAAAACGTGTTTATATTTCAACACTGAAACGAGGCTCCCTACCTTCTTAAGTGGTTTTGGATTCCCAGAATTTAAACTCTACCATAGCTTAGGTCTTCCATATTGTTTGTACTGGTTATGCTACCCAATATCAGAGTGCCCAATTGGATCTACATTGTTTGAGGTACCACATATGGGCTACCATTGCAGTCCTTACCTCCTGCTGATAGACCGAAGTACGCATCATGTTTGCTGAAAATGGCGATAGTAATTGGTGTTGTATTGTCACAGTCATGCTCTAGATTGGGGTTAAATCCTGAACTGAAGCAGCAATGAAAGTGTCTTCAATGGTTATCTTGGAAAAAAAATAGAATGCATCTATAAGCCGGCACCTGCAGAACTACTCATTCATAGCCTTTGAAAAGCTCAAAAATGAATTATTAATTGCCCAAATAAAAACTACGAAACTAACTGAAATTGTACTTAACGGTACAACCACTTCTGAATTTGATAAAATACTACAGTACTACATAAAACCACTTACTGGCACTTCTAACTTACTCCTCTTCTGAAATGTGTCACTTGTAACATTTATAAATGCATTAGAGACAAAGCAAACCCTCAAAAGTGAAGCAAAGAGGTTGGTAAACGGCTAGACATAACTATTCTAGATGAAGCTTGACCAAGAAGTCTTGAAAAGATTCCTAACACAAGTCCTTCCCTCAAGACCACTTACGTTCAACAGTAAATAAACACAAATGAAACCAAAGAAAATGTTCAAACTTTAACAAGGTTCGCCTAATGAAGATGGGAATCTGAAAATGCAAATCACTCACGCATTTTTGTTACCTGTTCTGTCGATAAAACAATTTGAAAGTAGTCTTTTGGAGACTTTCAATGATTCTGAAAGAGACTATTCTATTGGGAGTCAATGGTGAGTAAAAGGCTTTAATGATTCCTCAAGCCATACTTCCAAAGAATTGGAAAACCACATCAAAAGTATACATAGACAACAGATTACTGGAGCTGTCTTTCAAAGCAGTATTGAAAAGAACATTCTTAAACATCATTGGCATACAGGCCTTGTTCCTGAAGATCTGGAGTCTACATCCTATTATTTTTTATGTTAATGTGTCCCCAATTCCCTTCTGTATTTTCTAAAGATGTCATTCTCGTATTTACTTTTATTTAGCAATGATATTTGGCGCTACCATGATATTCTCTTTTACTTTACAAGAACGATATGTAGAGCACAAATATACAATGATAACAGTGGTAACAAACGATGCACCTATTGCATGCAACTTCTCATTTGAGATATGAATAATTATAAACCCAACCCAAGAAAGAGTTAAAAACGTATGATTCCATAATTATAAGTGATGAAATGGAATGTGATATAGGCCTAGACAATCCTTTCCTGTACTAGATCAGTCCACCATATTTGGGACCAGAAGCACATACAATATTTTAACAGTCCCTAATCAATAGGCCCAAGCAGTGGTTTGTCAGAGTATCTTGATGTTGTTTATTCTCTATATTCCTAATCGCTGGATAACTGTACAGTATTACTCATCTCAGTATGCACTCAACAAGTATTTTGCCCTTCAAGCAGTAGGCCTTTTCCAAGGTTTCACTGGGGCGAACCAAAAAGGGCAAAAAAGTCTGAAAGCATACACTCCTTGATGTGTATGCAGCACTCACAAAATAGGGCACATAAATGCATATCAGTCTAATTGTTATTGAGGCATCACGAGTAGCTTCAAAAAGAGTTGTGGTTAAAAATAAATCATGCTGTGATAAATACTTAAAAGTAAAAGGTGACATAATGGCATATTCACGTATAAATAAAAAGTATCATTTCACCATGATACATACAACTGGATGTAAAATTACAAATGACAAGAACGATTACAAAGAAAGTTTTCTTACTTGCTGTTGGCTAACACCTGTAAATAGTAGGCCTAGCCAGAGTTTGCATAGTCGCGCTACGCAGAGCTTCGTTAAAGTGGCAAAAAAACTATGTTTCGCTACATAAAGTTACGTGAGCAGGCAGAGTTTCTTGCTGCACCCGTTCACATGGCGTTTAATGCCACTGGCAACACGAAGTGCTTTCTCGCACTGTAATTTCTCGCACGAACGGCACCAGGCGGTTGGCATGGGTGTGGCTGTCAGGATACTTCATTTCGATTTCCTCGGAAGCAGAAGATAACTCCTCAGTCCCGACCTGAACTACTCACAACTAATTTTAATCCTTCGTGCTGAGTACCCCGGAGGGGGAAAGGGGAATGGGATTGTAGAGAGACTGCCACAGAGATGATGAACGTCAGTACTCAGTCTGCCTCTTCACGTCTAAGATTGGATGCAGCACCTGCAAGAGTCACAGTCGCAATTACTAGGGACATACAACATCAGTTTTACACTTTCTACTCTTAACACTTAATTCTCTTTAATTCTATTATTTCTTCACTCACCCTGAGTTCTCTGTAGCCTTGCTTATCTCTATGAATGATAAGCTCTTCTTAAAAATGCTTATTACTGATTCTGGAAGAACTTCTCAACCTTTGTTAGAGATTGGTTTTATGTTACTATATATATATATATATATATATATATATATATATATATATATATATATATATATATATATATATTTGGTGATAATGCGTTCTCCAAATCAGCTGATGTTAGTTGGTTTCTACTTAACATTAGAGAGTTCAATTACGTTTATTGCATGGGTAATTCTTGCTTGTGAAAGTTTGTTTCTCCTGTCTTATTTTGACTTCTGTCAATACTTGTATTTGTAAATGCTTGTTTATTAAAGTTTGTTTCTTCTTTCTTACTTCAACATCTGTTGATAACTTGTATTTGTAAATGCTTGTTTATTAAAGTTAGTTTCTCCTTTCTTACTTCGACATCTGTCGATAACTTGGATTTGTAAATGCTTGTTTATTAAAGTTCGTTTCTCTTTTAAACTCTACTTTGGTTTATTACCATTGCATTTGTAAATGCTCACTTGTTAACATTCATTTCTCTGTTAAACTCGGCCTTCGTTTATAACCTTGGCATTTGTAAATACTTGCTTGTAAAAGTTCGTTTTTCTTTTGACTTTGGTATCTTAAACAGGAACCTTGTAAACATAAGGTTTATTCATACATTAAACTCTGTGGCCTTGCCAAACCTCCACTGGAACGGTCTACTATCAAAATCCTCGAATAAACCTTGACAATATTTATCACGTTTTCTGTAAAATAGTCTTCAAGTGTAATTTTACCTCACAGGAGTTTCTGCTCTGAAGCGCGCTCTCTCTCCACTTAGCTGATTCCTGTCAGACCTCAGTTGAAGTGCGAAGCTTCCAGCTGGTGAGCTCATAACCTAGCAACCAACCAATTGCAAGACTAGAACTGTAACTAACCTTCAGAACTCACGACGGCCATCTTGAATCTTCTCTTCTTGATTCTTCCTTTGAAATAAGCCCAAGATTACTCTGCAAACCTTCTTCCAGTTTGGGCTTTGCTGTCTCCACTGAGGATATCTCTTTGCTTTTCTCAAGCATTTCTTTGATTTGATTTGGCAAGTTTGTGTGGTCATGACAGTGGCCATCTTGATTTTTACTTTGTTATAGTGCTGGGGCCTCCTTTTATCCCTTTTCAATCTCTTCAATCCGACACTTTTAAACCTTATTTCCCCCAATTTTTATTTATTATCTTACCTTTTCTCTTTGTGTTTTTATATTTTATGTTTTTTCTAATTTCTTTGTGTCTTTTCGTGACATTTGTACTTTTTAAGGTTTGTGCTTTACAATCTATTTTTTTTCCTACCTTCCTTTTTCCTTTCTTCTATCTTCTGGCCAAGAGCCCAGCTCTATGTCAGAACAGGGAAGAGGCAGCGGCAGGTCCCCCAAACCACCACCGGTAGCCACCTTCCTTGTGGGTGGCAGCGCCACAAAGGGATGCAGACCCGTGACATTTTTTTCTGAGGTGGAGGCGGCAGCATTAGATTTTATGTGTAGTACCACCTCCCCTCCACCCTGGCAGTAGGTGGCAGACCTTGGAGTGGTTATGGCCTCCAGGAGCGCTGGCAGGGCTGAGAGAGGGTGCGCTGGGTTCCATCACACAAGGCAACAACTTACACACCGGTGGATCGAAATCATGGATTGGAAGACAGACCTGTTGGACCTGCTTGGCGTGGAGGTTGCAGGGCTCGGTGAGTAATAATTAATAATTAATTGTGTTCTATGCTAATATTTTTTTCACAAATACTAAGCATGCTGCTCACACGCAGATAAGTTAACATTATGTTACAAATATTATGTGATTGTCATCTAGACAGGTGGTCTGCACTATCTCATCGTACTTGTTGTTGGTGATCACTTGGGCTGATTATTTAAAAAGTAATGCAGCGACTCCTCCTGTGTCCTTACATTAAGATAGTGATAGTTATTCGTATTAGTGAGTTAACAGTAGCATGTTCTCTCACTTCTCTGTGCCATTATTTTTTGTAGCTCATACGGTGCTAAGCAATTTCCCAGTGATATGTAACTATGCATGCATCCATCCATCTATGCAATAAAAAATGCAGGCTGAGTTGGCCCGTCAAAGGGTGTTGAGAGGTTGAGAATGAGATGAGAAGCAAAAAATCATTCATTGCAATTTATTAGTAATTTCAAAATGTAGTTTGGGAAAGTTGGAATAGGGTTAGGAAATTTGGAATAGCATGGTTCACGATACTAGTATTATGCAGGCGCTCTGATTTAGAAAAGTTCAATGTTACTGGATTTACCTTTTCCTTTCAAAAATATTTTTGTAGAGATTATTATTAACTGCACCCCTTTTTTTGTTTCTTTTTTTTTCTTTATTTCTTACAACATTCAACATTCAGGGGCAAGAAAAGGACTGGTCAGGTGGGTCAGGGAGCTGGAGGTACCCCTCCACAAGTGCCAAGGCAGATGGTTTTGCTGGCCCCAGTAAGTCCTCCTATTGTTAATATTAATATTTATTTCCCTAACGTTTACTGTTGGTACAGTAAGGCTCAGAGAACCCATGTACTCTACTGTGAAGATTGCATGCCCAAGTAAGGTATTCTAGGCATGTTTGTTGAGAAGGCTTTCTTTTTTTTGCTCCAGCTCAATCAGCAAAAAGAAAAAGAGTATTTGGACATGGTCATGTAATTGGACCCTCCAATGTTTTGTATATATTATGTTATTAATATAGTATACCAGCAGTTCATGACCGTACACCATGGTTGGAAATATGAGGAAGACGACCCCATTGCATTTGCTAGCAATATGTCCTTCATTGACCAATTCTTGCACCCTTTTATTTCTTTTCAAAAACTCAGATTCCTCAATAGCTCTGCCCCTCGATTACAAAACGTTTTTGTTTGGCTTGACTACCTGGCTTTTCAAAATTTGCAACCAACAAAATTCCCACCTGACATTTTGATAGAAGATAAGTCTGTAACCAAATTGTAGTGATGTATTGTGGTTGTATTTTGATATAAAAGAACAACAGGGCGAGGTGTATCTGGTATCTAAAATATGTAAAAAAAATTCTAGCCTCACCGACCACCAGTACCGGGGCCAGCAGCGACAGTGCCAGCACAGACGTGCCAGTGGTCAAAGGGGGAGTCTCAGAGGTGGCAGTTGTGGGTGATGATAAGTTATATTGCTTGCTTATTGACAATTAGTAATAAACTCACTGCAAGGGTGTACTAGTGTTGTTGACTCGCTCATGAACACCCTGCTTTAGCAGATACAGTGGGAGTTAAGTATTAATGGCCTTGTCTATCTGCAACTCAGCAGTCAAAGGTACATGATGAACTTTATCTATGATGGGTTTATGGAAAATTGAAAGAAGGATTGAAGGAGAAAGGATGGGTGAAATATAATACGAGTGAAAGGAAGTGTGGGTGAAAGGGTGGGTGATAGGATTCATGGGTGGGTATGAAGGACAAATGAAAGGGTATACAGGTAAAAAGATGTCTGCCCAGGTGAGGGAAAGGGTATGGGTAAAAGGATGCCTGGTTGGATGGGTGAAAGGAATCCTTGGGTGAAAGGATGCTTGTGTAGGTATTGGATGATTGGATGTTGGTGAAAAGTTTGTTGACAGTCATGTTCAGAATTTGGATGGTTTTCAATGGTGAAAGACTGGTTGAGAGAATTTAAAGATTAAATGGTGTGTATCACAGCCAAGGGTGAAGAATAATAATACTAGCATAATAATGCAATGATGGATGGATAAATGCCTGGAATGAGGAAACAAAGTAGCTCTTCTGGATAGAGGCATTCTTCTCACCTACTTTACTTGCTAAGAATAGTTTTATCAAAGCTTTGATTCAAGGGTTTGGGTGGTGTTTCTGACTACTCCCTTGACTCACAGTATTTTTCAAGCAAGGCAGATAGTATATATCCCATTATCACTAATCATTACCCCTCCCTACCTATGGCATTTCACCAGTGCCACCCATGATGACCTAACAGCATGGTTCAATTCAGCAGAATTAGCACTGCAATGTTGGCTGTGCAATGTGCGTCTGCTCAAGTTAATTTAATGTGTCATTTATGTTCAAAGTTTTCAATGCATGACAATGCAAAAACAATGTGTGTTACCCTTCCATCCCAGTGCCCACTCAGTCACTTCCTAGTACTTTACTCCTTTAATCTTTCTTAGGTTCTGTCCCAGGCTTCCGAAGATTTTGAAAAATCCATTCTTTGCTTGTGCCACATTTTTCTAAGTGATATATTTAGTTATGGCGTCTATTACAGATTTCCGTCTGTTCAAATTTTTCCCTTTCAACATTTGCCAGCCACAGTGACTCACACTACTAGACAAACCTCAGGCACATGATGATGATGATAATGAGTTTATCAGTAAAACATTTACTCTACCTACCCAGCCTAATCCCCTCTAGCTCACCCTGCAGTAGAGTAAGTTAAGATGTATTTTCTGACTGCCAAGAAAAGGTAATTTGTTGGGAAAAAAGTATTTATTACAAAGTGTGGTAGAGGAGAGTGATGAGGACAGGGAGTAAAGTGGAACTAAGGTAGTGCCTTGGCTTTTGTGGATGGCATAGTCTGTGATGAACGTGCCAAATACAATCAACATATCCTGTTCCTTATTCCTTTCCCTGTACTGTGAAACATTGCTTTTCCCACCATCTACTTACGGCAGACAGGATGTCAGTACAACTGGGACGCCAGCTGAGCTAGCATGCCTCCTTTATATTTAGCACAACAGGAGAGAGAAGAATACTTGTACTCCATAGAGCATATTGGCTGTGACTCTAATCACATCAAAATCAAAAGACCTAAGGTGATCAGCAAACATACTGCTACTGTGCCATTACATGATTTCAAACAAGTGTTTTGCACAGAGCACTGTTTACAATTTCTCTTTTTTCTTTCTTGATATAGCGATTCCTGCTGGTCCACCATCACGGTGGGAAATAGCAGTCCCGCTGCGGCAGCAAAAGCTGAGAGCCATTAGGGATGTATATCGGTGGCTGGTGGACCTGTAGGAGGAGGAGGCAGCAACAGCAGCCAGTGATAAGTGTCCCAGCCAGCCCCCAGGGCCTCCAGCCTCACACTCTCAACCCTGGCACACCAGTTCACTGGCAGCCACCTGCCACATTCCATCACTGCTGCCCACCCTTAGACACCGCTTTTCAATGCTGCTTCCTTTGAAGGCTGGCGAGAATAGAAGCTAAGCAGGCACACATGGAGGGGCTCCTCAAACAACTCCGGGACTGCTGTTAGTGCACTCTTCTGCTCTTTTTTAACATTTGTCTTGGTGGTTGGGACTTGTTGTGGGTGGAGAGGGTGGGAATGGGTTTTTTGGGACTCGGTCCATGACTGTTGGACTTTGTTTTCTTTAATTCATGGACAGTAGAGTTTTTTGGGACATTAGTTGGGGACAGGGAGATTTGTTTTGGGGGAGGGGTGGGCCAGTTGTTGCTGGAAGGGGTGGTTTTATATTCTTCTTGTTAGGGTTAATAAATATTTAGTCAATGGTATTTATACAAAATTGCTAGTGGGGTGAAAAATGGGGTTAAATAGGCGCTCAGGATCAACAAATAGCATCAATTATAAATCAAGTAGACATGAAAACAAAGAAAAACCTGGGTGCCTACACAAGGGAACACCCCCTTCCCCCTTATAGGTTAGAAACAACCCAACAAAAAGGATTATATGGTGTGGCACACCTAGATAAGATATTTAGTCTGTAGAAAATTCTGCAATTTCGAGTATCAACTTTTAATACAAATTCAAAAAGTCCATTTAATGCTTTACATATTCGCTCCTCATAGGTATAAACATATCTCCAAAATGGTACAATTCAAGCCGGTACAATTCAAGCCAACACGTGTTTCGTCTTGGGAACACTTCAAATCGATCCCAAACGACTTCTTCAGGGCTCTTAATTTTTCAAAAGGTTGACCCAACTTCAACCATCATCACGCACCATCCACGAAAAATCAGACAAAAAGTAAGTGATGATTATCTCTCATCACAGGATTTCTAAAGTCCAATGTACGATTATGAACCATCTATGTTGATCATTAGTCCAAGAATCAATGAATATCCAATACAATAACCTTTATTGCGGATCCAGATCGTATTAACAATATGAGCAGGAATAAGCTCCAAAAGCTGCTACGTGAAAGACGGAAAGGCGAGTACGCTAGTCTTCGGCTGAGTGATGTTGTAAGACCGACAGGAAACGCGAGTACGCGATTATTCCAGTCAATGGTATTTATGCCTCACATTTTTTGGAGGTATTTTACTTTGCACTGCTGCCTTTTAGCGCAGTGTGTTTTTAAAATCTGCTGATAGTGTCAATTAGTTATGCAATTAGGTACCCTTGTTCCACTATTCTCCTAGAGTCTGCACTCTGCAACTATATTTGACCAATAAGGAGTGAGGGGGATAGATTTGCCATTGCCTATGATATTGCCTAAAAGTACAAAAATGCTCCATTGTTCTCTTACCTGAATAGATGAAGCGAGGTCTACATGGTTTCCCAATGTGCCATGGTTGTGATAGTAGTAGCATGCTTGCGCGCTAACAGTGAAGACATCGGGAGCAAGGTCCCACTCCCACCTAGGTGAACTCAAATGAAGATCCTGCAAAGTGAGTTGGTGTTTCTTCCACCACATCCACCCCACCAAGTGTGTGATTAATTATTGGTGTGAAATATTAAGTTACACCTCAATAAATCAAACAACCTGGGGGAAGAGGTTTAGGGATTTGATGAATGGATGGGAAAGGGAATTTATGGAAAGGTGTGACAAAAAGACAAACACTAGATTTACACAATATTCATCTGGGCAGTGATCAGCAGCCTGGTGTGAGAAGAATAGAAATTAATGAGTATGACATAGTTACATTAAATTAATTGCAAACATTCTGTCAGACCCAGAGAGACCCAAGTTTTTATAATATGTATTGAACTGTTCTGTCACCTAGGTTTTCAAAATAGCAAATACAAATAATGTTGGAGTGAAGCTAACCCACACAGTTCTAAAAAAATATTAAAAGAAAAATGATACTACTGTGTATTGCCAAATTGGGTGGTGCACTTGCATTTTTCTTGGATTGGCCCGTCAATCTTGAGTGCCTGCCTGGCTGAAGCGGTCCGATAAGGTAAGCATGAGTGTGCTTTTGCCTTTTTTGCAGGAAAAGAGAATGCCTGTGGATTGTAAAAGTAAAAAGAAATGATTATAATGATATTGTAGAATCAATAAGGATAGAATGGAAGGTAAGCTTCATGAGGAGTGGCTTACCAAGAAGACTCAGAGGTGGCAGAGCAAGAGCACAGTCCTTTGCAATCATTCATTTTATGACCGATATGTGAACAATTAAGTGAGAGCAATTACAACAACTATCAATCGCAGACAAGTGGCTACATGGGATGATCAAACTCACAACTGTCATGATGATCATCGTCATTATAATAATATTTAGTCTAGAGCATGTGCATAATGTGATGATGTGACATCATCCATCACATGTCTGTCTCCTCCAGTTACCTACAACAGGCCCCCCAACCAACCACATAGTTGCAAAATTGATCCACCCAGCACACACATGCAGCAGCATTGCATTTCCCAAATCAAGTGATCAACGCACCTCTCACCAATCCACAGACTTGAGTAAGCCTCATCATCCATGTGGATTTCCATGAAGTTGAAAACTTCCTTCTTCTGGCGGTTGTTGAAGTTGTCATTTCACGCTCTGAGTCCTTCGATAATCCTCCTGACTGTGATTAAAGATTATGCCCAACTTCGTACCACTTTCTCTCTAGGGTCCCAGTCTCTCGAACCGAATTGACCTGTAACACATAGCTGTGTTTAACAGCAAGATAAACATTGAGTAGTTTTTTTGTGTAAACTAGATTTGTGTTTGTTAGCCAAATGGACTGGTCGGGTCTTTGACTAATTTGAACCAAAAAACAAGGCAGGGTAAAACCGGCAAACAAATCTTGCTGTCAAAGGGGAAGGAAAAAAAATCACCTTCAGGAAAAATGTGATCACCCATTAGGCCACCAACATTGCAAATCAATCACAAAACAAACTCAATCAAGCATAATAATTATAGTTAAACAATAAATACTCACTCTTACTATCTGACACCACATGACATGAACCATCTCAACATTCAAACAAGAATAACTTGTTGGGGCATAGCATTATTTACCTACTCCAATCAAGCACGGTGGTACATTGCTGATTCTGTTTGATTCATGAAATGAAACACACATTGGCCAGTAAGTTCTAAGTCAAATATCTGCCAGTCATGATAGGAGATAAAAGAAAGGATAGGCATGGGATGGAGACAGGCATTGTCTCTCCAATGTCCTTGAATGGATTTTGGGGTTGGGGGGCTCATTCATTGCACACTGGTTCAAATCCAATCTGGCCATACATGGGTCTAAAACAGTGGCGGTTCAATAATCATTGAGACACAAACAAACAAAATAATAATGTTCCCCCAGCTAGCTATTTCCTTTTTGTCTTTCTTTTCCTCAAAGCAGTACCTCAATAGAAAAAAGAAAGTTTTATGGTGGCTCATGTCCACTCAGTAGTCAGGGAAGTAGAGTTGGTCTTCAAACTCAGGTGGTTCACCGAGAAGTTGGTCAGCTAACACACTACCCTGACCTCAGTCTGACCAATCACCCTCATCCACCTCCTCTTGCACTTCAGGTATGCTGTAATTCAGGCGTATATAAGTGCTGATTCATTTTGATCATGATCAATCTCTCAAAGTTTTGGGGCCTGTCTGAAAAAGGAATGAAAGTGGCTAGTAATTGTTTGTACCATGGGTCATGAGTTGTGGCACAGATGTAATGTTTGGATGACACTATGGGGGTCATTATGCCCCCGGCGGTGAGTGGTAATGTGGCGGCAATACAGCCAACAGGCTGGCGGTACATGCTGCGGCATTATGTGATTGGCAGTATGATCCGCCGGACCTGAGATGTCTATCTCTAGCCTGGCGGCCGGCATAGTACTATGAGCAGTATGAGCCTAACTACTGCCATGGTTTTTGTGGTGTTGACAACACCATGAAAACCATGGCGGTAGGCCCTACTGGTGACAGGGAATTCCTTGCCTGTCAACAGTAGGCGGCTCCCCACCCCCAACACACACCTCACACCTCCAAACCCCTCCATCCAAACTCCCCCACTCCCTTCAATCCTCACACTCCCCCTACCCCCTCCGATCCTCACAGTCCCCCCAAATCCCCGATCCTCACACTCACCCCACCCCTCTGATCCTCACACTCACCCCACCCCTCCAATCCTCACACTCACCCCATGCCCTCTGATCTTCACACTCACCCCCACCCCTCCAATCCTCACACTCACCCCACATGCCCTCTGATCCTCACACTCACCCCAACCCCTCCGATCCTCACACTCACCCTCGATACACGCACACACCTGCATACACACACCACGCAAACACCAAATCACTCACACTGGCATATACACATTCCTTTATGCATACTTCCAGACATACTCACACACATTCTTACACACAATCACACTGACATTCAGACAAGCACTGACTTCACCATTCTTACACGCATTCACTCACACACATACATCCACGCAAACAACACCACACACACAGATGCATTCACACACACACTCACACATTCATGCACACACTCAGACACACACACACACAACACCCCCCACCCTCCTACCCCCTCCCCTGTCACAAGCCCAACTTACCTTGGTCGAGGAGGTCTTCTGGCAGGGAACAGGAATGGACACTTCTACCGCAAGCAGTGACCCACCAGCAGAACACTGCCAGGCCATATTACTTGACATAATACGGCTGGCAGCGTTCTACTGGTGTGGCGGTGCTGGTGGTAGCAGCGCCAGCTTACCACCATCCGCCAGTATAATCACTACCGGAATAATGCGGACGGATGGTAGCCACAGTGACGGTATGTTGGCGGCCGTCATCATGGCGGTAGGTGGTTTTTACCATCAATGTCATAATGAGGTCCTTTGTCTCTTTGAAGTCTTGTGCTGACAGATAAGTGAAGGATTAATCTTGCCACCAACTCCTGCACATCTGTTTTTTCATCCACACCTGTGTACATTTCAGACATCTCCTTTAGCTGTTTCTGCAGCATATGCAACAATGGGATAGCTTGACCCATGGTACAGTCCACCTGGCTGACTTCCTGTGTGAAAATGTCCAAAGGAAGCAGCATCTCTATCAGGCATTTGACCAGACCCCATTGACCTATCTCAATGATCATGTCTTTCACTGTTGCATCCCCTCTTTGCATGACATATTCATTGATAGGTCTGTACTGCTCAAACAGGCATTCTAAGATCACGGTGGATAATCCTCAACAGCTTCCGGGCTTTAAAAGAATGGCTGAAATGAGTGTAGATTCTTCTGTATGTGGACAGTAAGTTGCTGACTCTGGGTTCTTATTTTAAAAAGTCCTGTACAATAATGTTGATGAGCCAAACACCCAAACACAGGACCCTCAAATAGACACCATCTAACATGGCCTTAACTATATTACTGCACTTGTCCATGCCAACAAATCTAATGTTATGCCCTCTGGGGCACAGCCATTCAAAGACCTTGTTGTTAACGTCATCCAAGATGTTTAAAGCTGTATGGGATTTCTCCATGGCAAACATAGCTACCGTTGGGTGCTTCTAAGCACCATTAAAAATGTAAGCAGTGTCAACACATGCAGAAATCATTTCTCTAAATACCACAAAAAAGATCCAGTGTGTAGTTATATCCATGTAATCAGTGGCTTGGCAACTGGTCCACATGTCTGTCCTCAGGTGAATTGTGTGGACAGCACTCTTCTGCAAAGCTTGTCCAACCAATTTCAGCACATCGTGATGCAGCGCTGAAACAGCAACTCTGGCAAAATAGTTGCTTCAGGAACCTTCCATTTCAGGCAGCTGGCCTCCACAAATACTACAAAATCCACTCCTTCCACAAAAGAAAAATGGAGGAGGTCTAGTGCTAACATTTTAACCAGCTTCCCATTGTACAAACATGCAATTGGGTACTTACGTTCGTACTGTCCCTCCTGCCTAATCAGGGCAGTAATAGTAGCGTGGATTTTTTTCTTCACTGGTGCCACTGATGGAGGTGACTTCTTAAGAGCAGAAGGTGGTGGTAGGCTCAATGTCCATCTCAGTGTTTCAGCCACTGTATGTTCTTGCCTTGGTGTCTCAACCTGACCTACTGCACTGCTGGAGACAGGGCTGATTTTTGTAATGAAAATGTCAACCACTTCTTCACCTTCACCTTCCACCATAATCGGATCAGATTCTCTGCTCTCACCACCGTCACTGACACCATTTGCAGGTTTTTGGTCTCTAATATGTGCCTCCCAGTGGATTGAATGTGGTTTCTCAAATGGGTTATTTGGCCTCTCGTACCATAGTTTGTTCCAAGGTTACCCTGAATAACATTTGCTCTGCAAATGGAGCATATGGCAATGTTCGGCTCCTTTTCACTAACTGTAATGAAGTCCCAAACTGGGGAGGTCAACTTTCTAACACTGGTGTCACTGCCACCAGTGGTGGTAGGTGGGTGTTTTGATGATGTTTGCCTCTCTGCAGGGCTTACTTCTACTGAGGTGGCTGTGGATTTAGGTCACAGCCTGGGCCTTGTTGTAAAAATGGAACCTGGCGGTGGTAGCGGTGGCAGTATCTGTGCCACATCACTCAGGTTGAAAAGATGGGATAATATCGGACTCCACTGAGGCTGGGCTAACATCCATGATGACTGGCTCGTCATCAGACTCGTCATCCTCCTCTTCTTCATCCATAACTCTAAGGCTTTCAGGCACCTTCCTTTTCACTCGTTTACCTCTCCTGGTGTGTCTTAGACTGAGGTCGCATCCAAGTGGAGTCTTGATCATCAGAAGGGGAGCTTGAAGAAGAAGATGGCAGAGATATGGAAGAAAGTGGATCTTGTGAAAGAGAGGCCTCTTCGACTTCCTCAGCATGAAGCTCAATATCCTCCTGATGTGCTCCTTCTTTGGGAGGAACTACTATTGCTGGCTGTCACTGTTGTTGTCCACTGAGCTGCATTTCCAGCAATGATTGGGTACTACTTTGAGAAAGAGATAAGTCCAATTCAACGTCACTGCTCATCGGCGTTGCTGTGATTAGAGGCTGCCTCTTTGCCAGACATGGACTTGGGCCTAGTTTGGAGTGGGCTGCTGATGCGGGAGTGCTTGCTCCCCAGAAGCAGTACAGCAGGCACACCTTTTTGCCTGAAAAAGGTCTGGGGTGACATACCAGTGGTGGGAAGCTCCTTCTTATCAATGGCCGCTTTCCTGGTAGCACCTCTCCTTGGGGTCATCTTGAAGCTGTCATTTGGCAGGAGCACTTCGCTTCACAAGCTGAAGAGATGGCCATGTTGTGAGTGTGGTCACGCATCATGTCGTGCACAGGCCTTCTGAATGGCAGTACTGTGGGTGATGTCTCTTTCTCCTCATGCACCTAAAGGCAAACATGCAAGAAGAACATCAGTGACATGTGGCATTGTTTCAGTTAAATTAGTAGTATAAGCAATATCATTTAGTGGTTACCTAAATTATAAATATTTAACAATACAGTGTTTCCATTCCTAAATCCAAACTAACATTAACTTTCATCATGTACACTCAGGAAGAATATGAAAGATCAACAACTACAAAACACAGAATGTAAATGTTAGCTTTCTTGCATCAAGTTGCCACGGGTACCCGTGGAGGTGCTGGTGACAAATGGAATAATCATTGAATAATGTTGTGCAGCTGTATAGATTGTAATTATTTTTTTTAAATAAAATTCTAAAAAAAAAACTAAAAAAACATTTATATTATATTATTATTATTATGATTCAATTAAATAAAGTTTCTGAAACAAATTATTAAGCAAAGTAATACAATTTTAAAAAATACAATTGCTGATGTTCTAGGGAAAGTGGACTACCATGAAAAAACACTGGAATTTGGGAGGCAAGGAGTGGTGCAGGTGACAAACGCAAAAAAACTATATAATATACTATAATATAAAACACTTTTCATGCAGTACATTTATTAATGAGCATTGACCTCCTGGAAAACCGCAATGGCACACTGTCAGAGCTAGGCACTTAAGACTACATACAACACTAGACAAAGGATGGGGCAGGAATTGCCTGCTGGAAACCAGGAGCCAACCCCAGTATAAAGGAAAACACTTATACACAGGTGAGGACTGATAGTACACTTACCAGACACAAGACCCCAAAAGGACATTACAAAGATAGAGCTAGAAAGGAGCCTAAGAATTGAAGCTCAAAATATACACAAGGATTATAGGAAACTGTAACAAGCAAGACACTAATTACAAGAGAATTAGAGGGTGCAGGAATCACAGAGAAAGAGGACAGAAACTAGGGGGAAAGTCTAAGGCACAGATGAGGGGTCACAGGCGCTAAGGGGGAGGCGAAGGAATAAGTAAAAGGAAAATAATAACAGGAACAGAAGGAACAAACACAGAAGCAAAGCAGGAACAAGACTGGAAAACAGGGAACAGGCTCAGGGTGAAGCAAAGCAGGAAGAGAAGTGGAAAACAGGGAGCAGGCTCTGGCTGGAGCAAGCAGGAACAGAACTGAGAAACAGGGAGCAGGCTCTGGCTGGAGCAAGCAGGAACAGGACTGGGAAACAATCCAACAAGAGGTCTGTTACACAAAGGAAACAAACTCCAATGCACAACAGGGGGGCTTCGGGAAATGGCAGCTTACAAGCACGTTCCAGGAAGCAGCAAGCCCAGGGTGGAGTCACATGGCTAGGCTGCACAAGAGTGATCACAGGTGTGTGCAGTTCCAGTCTCACAAGTCCTGGAGGAGAGAATCCAGTACAAAGGAACAGCAGGACTAGTCCCAGAGGAAGCAATTAACAGCAGATTCCAGGCCTTACTGACTACCAGGCAGTGCACTATGGGACATGAAGTCCATGGAAGCAAATGTAGGTCTTCAATAGCACACCATATTGAAAAGGGAAGCAAACAGAAGTCAAAAAGGGACACTGGATGAGTGTTAATGGTGATTCCCAGGCTGCAGACAATCTTTTAACAGTGCCCTCCAGAGATGGGACAACTGAGTCGTAACAGGCCCTGATTGGATATCTTCACACTTTCCAGATCATTCCCAGGCATTACATCTTTCACCATTCAGATCTTTCGTCAGGAAACTGGGTCAGGAGGTTCCGCAAGAATTTGCACTTAGCGCCACTTTATTCAGTGTATAAGTCCATCCATTAGCCATATTAATATGCTCCTTTGGCTTGTCATTCATGGTCTATGCTAATGACATGTAAATTATTTTTAATATTTCTGATCCCTCAGGTAATGCCTGTTCTATGTTTCAGCACTGTCTCTTAACAGTTGTGAATTGGATGAACTATAATATTCTGACAATCAATGTAGACATAACGGAAATACTTCTTCACAGTGAAGAAATGTACTTTTGACCCCCTGATTCGTGGACAGAAATGTTGGGTCCCTCTCCCACACCTCTGACTGAGAGTGGAAATCTGGGCTTCTGACTCACGCTCAGATAATTTTCCATCTTCAATTCATCCAAAAATCAACTGTCAATCTAATTTTTAATTTGCTGTCAGATTTCCACATTTTTCCATTTAGGGTGGTCTTTCGACAAAATATCAGACAAAAATTTGTGTGATACAAAAATATTGTGTCAAGAACATTGGGACATCAAAATGACATGGACAGGAATTTTGAAGGTAAAAATATTGTTTTAAGTGTTTTTTTAATACCTCTGTAAACATATTGATATAGAAAATATACAAAATCATTTGTAAATGTTAATTACTATGTAATATATTGTAGAGTCTTTGTATGTGTTTATAATTTTTTATTTATGTTTTTAGTAAGATTTTTTTTTAAACCTGAATTATTAGGTTTATTCATCTATGTAATCAAATGTTGAATATTTTTTAGAAATGGAATATTGTGTTTTTAAAGGATGGGGTGGAGAGATATTTTTTTTAAAAAATCTGTTTAAAATTTAAATTGTAAAGTCATAATTTTGAAGGTATGCAAATTAATAATCAAGATATTTTATAATTTATTTCATTATGTTAATATTTTAATACATTTAATTTGATGTTAATTGAGAAATATATTAAAAGTGCTACATATATATAGAAAAATAAAAAATAAATAATGTTACATTATTTTTAAATATATTTAAACTGTACACAAAATGCTACTTTTTTAAAACAAACTTGACATTTTAATTTTAAGTTACATTTTTTACAATATTTTGAAATATAAAATGCATATTTGTTTACATTTATATTTGTTAATTTTGTGTTATGAATTTATTTTGTAATTTTATTGTTTGAGGTTTATGAATGGTGGTACATTTTTTCAACACTATATTAATTTGTAATAGTAATTAAAAAATAATTGTATAATTTAACATGTAAATATGTACATAAAGGTTTGTAAAATTAGGCCCTTATTGCAACCCTGGAGGTCGGTGATAAAGCGGCGGTAATACCGCCAACAGGCTGGCGGTAAATACCACCAAATTATGACCATGTCGGAAACAGCTAAGACAGACAGCCACTTTACCACACCGACCGCCAGGGCGGAAACAACAGGCACCATGGCGGTAGACACCTACAGCCAGGCAGAAATCAATGTTTCTCCCACCATATTAAGACCTTGCAAACCGCCACCTTTTCCCGGGTGGTACCAACAACATCAAAAGGTTGGCGGAAACACTGCACAGAAGGGAAATGACTCACCTGTGGAGACTCAGGGAAGAACCACGCCGCCATGCAGCCCAAACTGCATATATTTCCAATGCTATTCTACGTCCTGCTCCACCACAAACACCAACGATGGCGAAGACGACCAAGGTGAGTACAGCCGCCTAGCACACAGGGGAGGGAGGGAGGAAAAAGAGAGTGACACACCCACACAACACGCAACACCCCCAACACCATACACACAGCAAGATGCAGTAACATAGCATATCCCCCAGGAATAATGCAAGGACAAAACGAATAGATTAAAGGGAGTGTGATAAGATAAATAAAGTAGTAATTCGTGCATCCAATCTAAAAGTATATATATATTTACAAATCAAGGGACACTGCCCAGTCCTCATTGTTGGTGGGCCACAGGGCCACATTACAAAGTCCAAGGCCCCACTTGACTCCTGCAACAACACGGAGAGAACAATGCAGGGGCATCAGTTCGAAAATAGGCAGGCACCTCAGGGGGACGGGCAACGGGGGGGACACCTCAGCTGGCAGATGGAACAACACCACTGGTCCTGGAGGGGGCAACATGCCCTGTGCTTGGTCCTGGGGAGTGCAAGGCAAAAGTCTCTCAAGTGGGTGACTTGCCCACATGCTTTGGAGGGTGCAACATGCCCTGTGCTCGGTCCTGGGGAGTGCAAGGCCACAGTCTCTCAAGTGGGTGACTTGCCCACATGCTCTGGAGGGGGCATCATGCCCTGTGCTTGGTCCTGGGGAGAACAAGGCCACAGTCTCTCAAGTGGGTGACTTGCCCACATGCTCTGGAGGGGGCAGCATGCCCTCTGCTTGGTCTAGAGGAGGGTAAGGCCACAATCTCTCAGGTGGGTGTCTTCCCAACTGGTCCTGGATGGGACATCGTGCCCTGTGATCTTCATCCCGGAGAGGATTGGGTGAGTGGATGGCTTCTCCAGTGGTTCTGGAGGGGGCATTCTGCACTGTGATCTTGATCCTGGAGAGGATTGGGTGAGTGGATGGCTTCTCTACTGGTTCTGGAGGGGGCATCGTGCCCTGTGATCTTCATCCTGGGGAGGATGGGGTGAGTAGATGACGTTTCAACTGGTTCTGGAGAGGGCATTGTGCCCTGTGATGCAGGTCTTGGGGAGTGCAAGGTCACAGTCTCTCAGCTGGGTCTCATACCCACAGGATTTGCAGGCTGTACAACAGCCCATGGACGCAAGACTACACACTGTCCATCGGCGCTGACAGCTGCTTAGTGGTGGTGATGCTGATGTTGCCACTGGTGGTGGGGGAAGCTCCTGCCTATCCCCTGCAGCCTCGGATGGCTGCCCACTAGTGCTGCTGCAGCTGGTGGTGGTGCTGGTGGAGCTGGTGGTGCTGCTGCTGGTGGTGGGGGGAAGCTCCTGCCAATCCCCCGCAGCCTCGGACAGCTGCACCACCATGGTTGGTGGTGTGGGCTCCGACTGAGTCCCAGCACCAGGCCCCTTGTCCTTTCTGCCTGCTGGTGCAGGCCCCTTGCCCTTCCTGGCAGCAGCTGGGGATGGCTCTTTGGTCCTCTTGGCAGCAGCTTGGGGTGGCTCCCAGATGCATTCACACACACACTCACACATTCATGCACACACTCAGACACACACACACACAACACCCCCCACCCTCCTACCCCCTCCCCTGTCACAAGCCCAACTTACCTTGGTCGAGGAGGTCTTCTGGCAGGGAACAGGAATGGACACTTTTACCGCAAGCAGTGACCCACCAGCAGAACACTGCCAGGCCGTATTACTTGACATAATACGGCTGGCAGCGTTCTACTGGCGTGGCGGTGCTGGTGGTAGCAGCGCCAGCTTACCACCATCCGCCAGTATGATCACTGCCGGAATAATGCGGACGGATGGTAGCCACGGTGACGGTATGTTGGCGGCCGTCATCATGGCGGTAGGTGTTTTTTACCATCAATGTCATAATGAGGTCCTTTGTCTCTTTGAAGTCTTGTGCTGACAGATAAGTGAAGGATTAATCTTGCCACCAACTCCTGCACATCTGTTTTTTCATCCACACCTGTGTACATTTCAGACATCTCCTTTAGCTGTTTCTGCAGCATATGCAACAATGGGATAGCTTGACCCATGGTACAGTCCACCTGACTGACTTCCTGTGTGAAAATTTCAAAAGGAAGCAGTATCTCTATCAGGCATTTGACCAGACCCCATTGACCTATCTCAATGATCATGTCTTTCACTGTTGCATCCCCTCTTTGCATGACATATTCATTGATAGGTCTGTACTGCTCAAACAGGCATTCTAAGATCACGGTGGATAATCCTCAACAGCTTCCGGGTTTTAAAAGAATGGCTGAAATGAGTGTAGATTCTTCTGCATGTGGACAGTAAGTTGCTGACTCTGGGTTCTTATTTTAAAAAGTCCTGTACAATAATGTTGATGTGTCAAACACCCAAACACAGGACCCTCAAATAGACACCATCTAACGTGGCCTTAACTATATTACTGCACTTGTCCATGCCAACAAATCTAATGTTATGCCCTCTGGGTCACAGCCATTCAAAGACCTTGTTGTTAACGTCATCCAAGATGTTTAAAGCTGTATGGGATTTCTCCATGGCAAACATAGCTACCGTTGGATGCTTCTGAGCACCATTAAAAATGTAAGCAGTGTCAACACATGCAGAAATCATTTCTCTAAATACCACAAAAAAGATCCAGTGTGTAGTGATATCCATGTAGTCTGTGGCTTGGCAACTGGTCCACATGTCTGTCCTCAGGTGAATTGTGTGGACAGCACTCTTCTGCAAAGCTTGTCCAACCAATTTCAGCACATCGTGATGCAGCGCTGAAACAGCAACTCTGGCAAAATAGTTGCTTCAGGAACCTTCCATTTCAGGCAGATGGCCTCCACAAATACTACAAAATCCACTCCTTCCACAAAAGAAAAATGGAGGAGGTCTAGTGCTAACATTATAACCAGCTTCCCATTGTACAAACATGCAATTGGGTACTTACGTTCGTACTGTCCCTCCTGCCTAATCAGGGCAGTAATAGTAGCGTGGATTTTTTTCTTCACTGGTGCCACTGATGGAGGTGACTTCTTAAGAGCAGAAGGTGGTGGTAGGCTCAATGTCCATCTCAGTGTTTCAGCCACTGTATGTTCTTGCCTTGGTGTCTCAACCTGACCTACTGCACTGCTGGAGACAGGGCTGATTTTTGTAATGAAAATGTCAACCACTTCTTCACCTTCACCTTCCACCATAATCGGATCAGATTCTCTGCTCTCACCACCTTCACTGACACCATTTGCAGGTTTTTGGTCTCTAATATGTGCCTCCCAGTGGATTGAATGGTGGTTTCTCAAATGGGTTATTTGGCCTCTCGTACCATAGTTTGTTCCAAGCTTACCCTGAATAACATTTGCTCTGCAAATGGAGCATATGGCAATGTTCGGCTCCTTTTCACTAACTGTAATGAAGTCCCAAACGGGGGAGGTCAACTTTCTAACACTGGTGTCACTGCCACCAGTGGTGGTAGGTGGGTGTTTTGATGATGTTTGCCTCTCTGCAGGGCTTACTTCTACTGAGGTGGCTGTGGATTTAGGTCACAGCCTGGGCCTTGTTGTAAAAATGGAACCTGGCGGTGGTAGCGGTGGCAGTATCTGTGCCACATCACTCAGGTTGAAAAGATGGGATAATATCGGACTCCACTGAGGCTGGGCTAACATCCATGATGACTGGCTCGTCATCAGACTCGTCATCCTCCTCTTCTTCATCCATAACTCTAAGGCTTTCAGGCACCTTCCTTTTCACTCGTTTACCTCTCCTGGTGTGTCTTAGACTGAGGTCGCATCCAAGTGGAGTCTTGATCATCAGAAGGGGAGCTTGAAGAAGAAGATGGCAGAGATATGGAAGAAAGTGGATCTTGTGAAAGAGGGGCCTCTTCGACTTCCTCAGCATGAAGCTCAATATCCTCCTGATGTGCTCCTTCTTTGGGAGGAACTACTATTGCTGGCTGTCACTGTTGTTGTCCACTGAGCTGCATTTCCAGCAATGATTGGGTACTACTTTGAGAAAGAGATAAGTCCAATTCAACGTCACTGCTCATCGGCGTTGCTGTGATTAGAGGCTGCCTCTTTGCCAGACATTTACTTGGGCCTAGTTTGGAGAGGGCTGCTGATGCGGGAGTGCTTGCTCCCCGGAGGCAGTACAGCAGGCACACCTTTTTGCCTGAAAAAGGTCTATGGTGACATACCAGTGGTGGGAAGCTCCTTCTTATCAATGGCCGCTTTCCTGGTAGCACCTCTCCTTGGGGTCATCTTGAAGCTGTCATTTGGCAGGAGCACTTCGCTTCACAAGCTGAAGAGATGGCCATGTTGTGAGTGTGGTCACGCATCATGTCGTGCACAGGCCTTCTGAATGGCAGTACTGTGGGTGATGTCTCTTTCTCCTCATGCACCTAAAGGCAAACATGCAAGAAGAACATCAGTGACATGTGGCATTGTTTCAGTTAAATTAGTAGTATAAGCAATATCATTTAGTGGTTACCAAAATTATAAATATTTAACAATACAGTGTTTCCATTCCTAAATCCAAACTAACATTAACTTTCATCATGTACACTCAGGAAGAATATGAAAGATCAACAACTACAAAACACAGAATGTAAATGTTAGCTTTCTTGCATCAAGTTGCCACGGGTAACCGTGGAGGTGCTGGTGACAAATGGAATAATTATTGAATAATGTTGTGCAGCTGTATAGATTGTAATTATTATTTTTAAATAAAATTCAAAAAAGAAAACTAAAAAAACATTTATTTTATATTATTATTATTATTATTCAATTAAATAAAGTTTCTGAAACAAATTATTAAGCAAAGTAATACAATTTTAAAAAATACAATTGCTGATGTTCTAGGGAAAGTGGACTACCATGAAAAAACACTGGAATTTGGGAGGCAAGGAGTGGTGCAGGTGACAAACGCAAAAAAACTATATAATATACTATAATATAAAACACTTTTCATGCAGTACATTTATTAATGAGCATTGACCTCCTGGAAAACCGCAATGGCACACTGTCAGAGCTAGGCACTTAAGACTACATACAACACTACACAAAGGATGGGGCAGGAATTGCCTGCTGGAAACCAGGAGCCTACCCCAGTATAAAGGAAAACACTTATACACAGGTGAGGACTGATAGTACACTTACCAGACACAAGACCCCAAAAGGACATTACAAAGATAGAGCTAGAAAGGAGCCTAAGAATTGAAGCTCAAAATATACACAAGGATTATAGGAAACTGTAACAAGCAAGACACTAATTACAAGAGAATTAGAGGGTGCAGGAATCACAGAGAAAGAGGACAGAAACTAGGGGGAAAGTCTAAGGCACAGATGAGGGGTCACAGGCGCTAAGGGGGAGGCGAAGGAATAAGTAAAAGGAAAATAATAACAGGAACAGAAGGAACAAACACAGAAGCAAAGCAGGAACAAGACTGGAAAACAGGGAACAGGCTCAGGGTGAAGCAAAGCAGGAAGAGAAGTGGAAAACAGGGAGCAGGCTCTGGCTGGAGCAAGCAGGAACAGAACTGAGAAACATGGAGCAGGCTCTGGCTGGAGCAAGCAGGAACAGGACTGGGAAACAATCCAACAAGAGGTCTGTTACACAAAGGAAACAAACTCCAATGCACAACAGGGGGGCTTCGGGAAATGGCAGCTTACAAGCACGTTCCAGGAAGCAGCAAGCCCAGGGTGGAGTCACATGGCTAGGCTGCACAAGAGTGATCACAGGTGTGTGCAGTTCCAGTCTCACAAGTCCTGGAGGAGAGAATCCAGTACAAAGGAACAGCAGGACTAGTCCCAGAGGAAGCAATAAACAGCAGATTCCAGGCCTTACTGACTACCAGGCAGTGCACTATGGGACATGAAGTCCATGGAAGCATATGTAGGTTTTCAATAGCACACCATATTGAAAAGGGAAGCAAACAGAAGTCAAAAAGGGACACTGGATGAGTGTTAATGGTGATTCCCAGGCTGCAGACAATCTGTTAACAGTGCCCTCCAGAGATGGGACAACTGAGTCGTAACAGGCCCTGATTGGATATCTTCACACTTTCCGGATCATTCCCAGGCAATACATCTTTCACCATTCAGATCTTTCGTCAGGAAACTGGGTCAGGAGGTTCCGCAAGAATTTGCACTTAGCGCCACTTTATTCAGTGTATAAGTCCATCCATTAGCCATATTAATATGCTCCTTTGGCTTGTCATTCATGGTCTATGCTAATGACATGTAAATTATTTTTAATATTTCTGATCCCTCAGGTAATGCCTGTTCTAAGTTACAGCACTGTCTCTTAACAGTTGTGAATTGGATGAACTATAATATTCTGACAATCAATGTAGACATAACGGAAATACTTCTTCACAGTGAAGAAATGTACTTTTGACCCCCTGATTCGTGGACAGAAATGTTGGGTCCCTCTCCCACACCTCTGACTGAGAGTGGAAATCTGGGCTTCTGACTCACGCTCAGATAATTTTCCATCTTCAATTCATCCAAAAAAGCAACTGTCAATCTAATTTTTAATTTGCTGTCAGATTTCCACATTTTTCCATTTAGGGTGGTCTTTCGACAAAATATCAGACAAAAATTTGTGTGATACAAAAATATTGTGTCAAGAACATTGGGACATCAAAATGACATGGACAGGAATTTTGAAGGTAAAAATATTGTTTTAAGTGTTTTTTTAATACCTCTGTAAACATATTGATATAGAAAATATACAAAATCATTTGTAAATGTTAATTACTATGTAATATATTGTAGAGTCTTTGTATGTGTTTATAATTTTTTATTTATGTTTTTAGTAAGATTTTTTTTTAAACCTGAATTATTAGGTTTATTCATCTATGTAATCAAATGTTGAATATTTTTTAGAAATGGAATATTGTGTTTTTAAACGATGGGGTGGAGAGATATTTGTAAAAAAAAATCTGTTTCAAATTTAAATTGTAAAGTCATAATTTTGAAGGTATGCAAATTAATAATCAAGATATTTTATAATTTATTTCATTATGTTAATATTTTAATACATTTAATTTGATGTTAATTGAGAAATATATTAAAAGTGCTACATATATATAGAAAAATAAAAAATAAATAATGTTACATTAACTGTACACAAAATGCTACTTTTTTAAAACAAACTTGAATTTTAAATTTAAGTAACATTTTTTACAATATTTTGAAATATAAAATGCATATTTTTTTACATTTATAATTGTTAATTTTGTGTTATGAATTTATTTTGTAATTTTATTGTTTGAGGTTTATGAATGGTGGTACATTTTTTCAACACTATATTAATTTGTAATAGTAATTAAAAAATAATTGTATAATTTAACATGTAAACATGTACATAAAGGTTTGTAAAATTAGGCCCTTATTACAACCCTGGAGGTCGGTGATAAAGCGGCGGTAATACCGCCAACAGGCTGGCGGTAAATACCACCAAATTATGACCATGTCGGAAACAGCTAAGACAGACAGCCACTTTACCACACCGACCACCAGGGCGGAAACAACAGGCACCATAGCGGTAGACACCTACAGCCAGGCAGAAATCAATGTTTCTCCCACCATATTAAGACCCTGCAAACCGCCACCTTTTCCGGGGCGGTACCAACAACATCAAAAGGTTGGCGGAAACACTGCACAGAAGGGAAATGACTCACCTGGGGAGACTCAGGGAAGAACCACGCCGCCATGCAGCCCAAACTGCATATATTTCCAATGCTATTCTACGTCCTGCTCCACCACAAACACCAACGATGGCGAAGACGACCAAGGTGAATACAGCCGCCTAGCACACAGGGGAGGGAGGGAGGAAAAAGAGAGTGACACACCCACACAACACGCAACACCCCCAACACCATACACACAGCAAGATGCAGTAACATAGCATATCCCCCAGGAATAATGCAAGGACAAAATGAATAGATTAAAGGGAGTGTGATAAGATAAATAAAGTAGTAATTCGTGCATCCAATCTAAAAGTATATAAATATTTACAAATCAAGGGACACTGCCCAGTCCTCATTGTTGGTGGGCTACAGTGCCACATTACAAAGTCCAAGGCCCCACTTGACTCCTGCAACAACACGGAGAGAACAATGCAGGGGCATCAGTTCGAAAATAGGCAGGCACCTCAGGGGGACGGGCAACGGGGGGGACACCTCAGCTGGCAGATGGAACAACACCACTGGTCCTGGAGGGGGCAACATGCCCTGTGCTTGGTCCTGGGGAGTGCAAGGCAACAGTCTCTCAAGTGGGTGACTTGCCCACATGCTTTGTAGGGTGCAACATGCCCTGTGCTCGGTCCTGGGGAGTGCAAGGCCACAGTCTCTCAAGTAGGTGACTTGCCCACATGCTCTGGAGGGGGCATCATGCCCTGTGCTTGGTCCTGGGGAGTACAAGGCCACAGTCTCTCAAGTGGGTGACTTGCCCACATGCTCTGGAGGGGCAGCATGCCCTCTGCTTGGTCTAGGGGAGGGTAAGGCCACAATCTCTCAGGTGGGTGTCTTCCCAACTGGTCCTGGATGGGACATTGTTCCCTGTGATCTTCTTCCCGGAGAGGATTGGGTGAGTGGATGGCTTCTCCAGTGGTTCTGGAGGGGGCATTCTGCACTGTGATCTTGATCCTGGAGAGGATTGGGTGAGTGGATGGCTTCTCTACTGGTTCTGGAGGGGGCATTGTGCCCTGTGATCTTCATCCTGGGGAGGATGGGGAGAGTAGATGACTTCTCAACTGGTTCTGGAGAGGGCATTGTGCCCTGTGATGCAGGTCTTGGGGAGTGCAAGGTCACAGTCTCTCAGCTGGGTCTCATACCCACAGGATTTGCAGGCTGTACAACAGCCCATGGACGCAAGACTACACACTGTCCATCGGCGCTGACAGCTGCTTAGTGGTGGTGATGCTGATGTTGCCGCTGGTGGTGGGGGAAGCTCCTGCCTATCCCCTGCAGCCTCGGATGGCTGCCCACGAGTGCTGCTGCAGCTGGTGGTGGTGCTGGTGGAGCTGGTGGTGCTGCTGCTGGTGGTGGGGGGAAGCTCCTGCCAATCCCCTGCAGCCTCGGACGGCTGCACCACCATGGTTGGTGGTGTGGGCTCCGACTGAGTCCCAGCACCAGGCCCCTTGTCCTTTCTGCCTGCTGGTGCACGCCCCTTGCCCTTCCTGGCAGCAGCTGGGGATGGCTCTTTGGTCCTCTTGGCAGCAGCTTGGGGTGGCTCCTTGGTCCTCTTGGCAGCAGCTGGGGGTGGCTCCTTGGTCCTCTTTGCAGCAACTTGGGGTGGCACGTTGTTCCTCTTGGCAGCAGCTGGGGGTGGCTCCTTGGTCCTCTTTGAGCAGTTGGGGGTGGCACCTTGACCTTCCTGGCAGCACTTGGCGTAGGCACTGTTTCAGTGTGGCTGCCTGGTGCCCGGGATCCTTTCCCACCAGGAGTTTCTGTGGACACTACTGGGCCCGTGGACTGGGTGGCTGAGATGCTTGCCTGGGTTTTAGTCACCCTGGCCAGATGTGCAGGACAAGGAGAGGGGTAGGAAGAGGTTAATGGTGGAGAGGAAAAGCTTCTTAGGGATATTGGGGCAGAAAGAGGGAGAAGGTTTGGGAGTGGGGGAAGAGGGAGTAGTTATTGGAGGTGTCTGTTGTGTTTGGGTGCAGGTGCATGGGCTGGATGCTGATGTGATGTGGATGGCTGTTGGGTGTCTGAGTGCTTGCGTTTGTGTACTTTGGGAGGAGGGGGCACAGATACAGTGGGAGAGGACAGAGGGGACGTGTGCATGGCTGTTGGGGTGGGGACTGCCAGTGAGGTGTGTGTTCTGATAGGTGTGCTCGTGATGGAGGTAGTGGATGAGGATGTAGTGCATGCAGATGTGAGTGTAGACGCAACTGGGAGGGAGGTGGAGGAAGAGGAGGAGGGGACACAGTGGAGGCAGTGGATGTTGGTATGTCTGTATCTGGATGGTGTTTGTGTAAGTGCCTGTGGGAAGATGTGCGGTGCCTGTGTTTGCCTGTGCCACTCTTGTGTGTTGTCCTGTGTGCATGCTTATCGGCCTGTGTGCTTGGGATAGGTTGGGGATGAGGGGAATGGTATTGGGTAGAGGAAGTTGGATGGGGGAGGGTGGAAACAGGGACAATGGCTGCCATCAGAGAGGAGGCCAGTGTGAATGCCCTCCAGAAATGCATTGGACTGTTGCATTTGGGCTGCCAGCCCCTGGATGGCATTCACAATGGTTGACTGCCCAACAGAGATGGATCTCAGGAGGTCAATAGCCTCCTCACACAGGGCAGCAGGGCTCACTGGGGCAGGGCCTGAGTTGCCCGGGGCGAAGGAGATGCCCACCCTCCTGGGTGAACAGGCACAGGACACTTGCTGAGGGGCTCCTGGGAGGGCGGTGCTGGTATGGGTGTGGCGGTGGTACCTGTAGCTGGGGTGGGCACAGAGGTGTCCGCCATCACCGGGGAGCTTCCATCGGAGGGGGTGTCTGTGTCCGAACTGTCCCCTCCAGTCTCCGCTGTGGTGCTCCCCTCACTCTCCATCCCACTGGTGCCCTCACTGTTGGTGGACTCTGCCTCCTGGATCCTGTGGGATGCAGCTCCCTCCATTGCCGGTGCCTCTTCTCCTCCGCCAGATGATGCTAATGCACATAAGGACAGGGTGACAAAACAAAAGGGGGGGAGAGACAAAGGATACACTTGGTCATTTGCTGCACAACACACTCACACACAGGGAACAGCCCTGCGCACTAGGCAATGCTCTACCAACAACAAAGCTAGTCACCAGGGCATTGGGAGGGACACATACCCCCAACAGCAGCATACCTGGGACCCACACACCCCTGCCCAGTAGTGGATGCCTACTAACTATGTTGAAGGAATTTCACATCTGAACCCTGGCCAACATGGGACCTAGTCTGCAATGTCAGGCCTGGCCTAGGGTCACCCACAGACACACATCCCCCATCCGGATACCACCCCACCAGGCGTAAGTAGTAATGATGGGCCCTGTACTCATCCCCTTGTTCCTGCTGTGATGCCCCCAAGTGCTCATCTAGCTCCGGTAAGGCCACCGCGAGTATGCAGGCCATCAGGGGGGTGAGGGTTCGACAGGCATCCCTTCCTCATTGGGAGGCTATCCTCAGCTGGGCCTCCTCCGTCTTCCGTGCCCAGCATCTCAGGTCCTCCCACTGTTTCCGCCATGGGTGCTCTGCCTGCTGTAGACCCTCGGGTGCGCACGTACTTGGCGATGGCACGCCATAAACCCTTCTTTTGATGGGCGCTGACATGAAGAGGAAATATACACAGGGAAAGGTATTAGTTAGACCGTTCTGCCTGTTACACCCATGGCACACCATAACCCTTCCCATCCCCTTATGCACAGATATGGCCCAGCAAACATGCTGCACACTGCCCAGGGTGCATGCTGCACCAACCCCCCTAACACGAGGCCTTCACACACAACACTCCATGCATTTATGCCCCATGCATCGTGCTCACAGTGTACTCACGTGTTGGGCTGGAGCCCATACAGCAGCCCACACTGGGGTAGGACCCCATCCACCAGTCTCTCCAACTCCGCTGAGGTGAAGGCAGGTGCCCTTTCCACAGTCACACAGGCCATGCTAGGTTTCAGACACAGGTCACAGCAACACATGCAGTGTATGTCCTCTCCTGTGGAAGGTCAGGTAGCAAGTGAGTGAACAGATAGAAAATGGCGGTGACGTCCCAGGCGGTGCATACCGTCACCGCCGGCGTACATCACCATTGGCCACTGTACCCAATAGAGCTCATTGATAACCAATGAGGAGTTGCACGGCAGTTCCTGACCGCCTCCCGCAACGGTGCACAACTTCAGCGGAATTACCTCACTTCAACCTGACCGTCCATACAGGACAGGTGGATGCCATTTTGGGGGGGGGGGGTGCAAGCCATGGATCCTAACTGCATCACAGTTCACATTTGTACATTCAGGAAATATGCCACTAATAAATAAAAAAAATCACATCATGCATTGAACTGTAGTTGTTACAATGTACAGATAATGACCGCTCCTCACTTTTTTGCCCCATAGATTGCAACCGCTGCAGATGAATAGGAGATGGAGACATCCCCCCGTGTACAGACCCCTGGTGGACTTGGCAACAATGGAGGACAGGCACATCATCTTTACCTACAGACTTGACAGGGCCACAATAACTTAGCTGTGTGCCCAACTGGAGCCTGACCTGATATCTGCTATCCGTCACCCCACTGGGATCCCCCCCTCTTGTGGAAGTGCTATCTGTGCTCCATTTTCTGGCAACTGGTTCTTTCCAAGTGAAAGTGGGCTTGGCAGCAGGAATGTCACAGCCAATGTTCTCAATAGTATTGACAAGAGTGTTGTCTGCCCTGATTAAACACATGTGCAGCTACATCGTTTACCCCCAGGTGGAGGATTTGGCCACAGTAAAGGCTGACTTCTATGCAATGGGACATATCCCCAACATTATTGGGGCGATTGATGGAACACATATTGCATTTGTCACCACCCCCGGCCAAATGAACAGGATTTCAGAAATCGAAAAAGTTTAACTTGATGAATGTGCAGATGGTCTGTTTGGGTGACCAGTACATCTCCCATGTCAATGCTAAGTATCAAGGCTTGGTGCATGATGCTTTTATCCTGAGGAATAGCAGCATCCCAAATGTGATGGCCCAACTGCAGAGGCAAAGGGCGTGGCTAATAGGTGAGCCCTGGTTCCCACCCAGTGGATGTTGGTATATGGGTATGGTGTGGGCCATAAGGGTTAGTGTGTGGCTAAATGTTGTCCCTCGATATTTGCAGGTGACTCTGGTTACTACAACCTATCATGGCTACTGACCCCATGTGAGGAATCCCAGGACAAGGGCTGAGGAACGTTTCAATAAGGCACATGGGCGAACAAGAAGGACAATTGAACATACCTTTGGCCTCCTGAAGGCCAGGTTTCGGTGCCTCCATCAAACAGGTGGATCCCTGTGCTACTCAACCAAATAGGTCTGCTAGATCATCGTGGCATGCTGTATGTTGCACAACTTTGCCTTGAGACGCCATGTGCCCTCTCTGCAGGAGGAGGAGTCTGGAGATGGCTGTGTGGCAGCAGTGGACCCTGTAAACAGTGAAAATGAGGAGGCAGAGGATGAGGATGAGGACAACAGACCTGCAGTGATTAGAAAATACTTCCAATGACACACAGGTAAGACAGTGTAACTTCACATTTAATTGACAGTTTTATGTTTGACATTGTCACTGGCAGGCTGTGAAATCTCAGTTCTATGCCCACTCACTGTACCCTTTGGAAACTCTTTTTGCTGATGTTGGTGCCTCACTATCACTCCTGGTGTGTTCACTGCAGCCAACTACAGGTCTTTCCTATGTAAACATTACTGTACAGTTGAATTGCAATGTTTAAGCCTTGTTACACGAATACATACTTAAATCATTTGACATACTCCATATTTGTATTTTTTCAAAGTGTGTTTATTGCAATCCTCTGACGAAAAGGGGGAAGTGCAATGGGCTGGGGTGATGATGGAGGAAAGTCCAGGTTAGAGTCCAGTCTATTTGTATCACAGGTGCATTTTCCAAGGGGCCATAGGAAGGGGAGCAATGGCAGTTCAAGGTGGACAGGGTGACAGAGTGGGACATAAGGGTGACAATCAGGAGAGTCTTATTTCCTGGCGGGGGTGGCAGTGGAGGTGGAGGGCTGTTCAGTAGTGTGGCTAGTGGCAGGGGCCCGGTGGTGTGACACTGCCTCCCTCATGATGTTGGCCATGTCTGCCAGCACCCCTGCAATGGAGACCAGGGTGGTGTTAATGGACTTCAAGTCCTCCCTGATCCCCAAGTACTGTCCCTCCTGCAGCCGCATGTTCTCCTGCAACTTGTCCAGGATTTGGCCCAGCGTATCCAAGGAATGTTGATATGCTCCCAGGATCGCGCTGAGTACCTCATGGAGAGTCGGTTCCCTGGGCCTGTCCTCCCCCTGGCACACAGCAGTCCTCCCAGATTCCTTGTTGCCCTGTGCCTCTGACCCCAGGTCCCTGATTGTCTTGGGTTTGTGGGGTGGCCTGGGGTCCCTGTGGTGGTGGACACACTGCTAACTGACGTGTCCTGGGGACAGAGGTATGGGCATGCAGGGTGGGTGCTGTGGTGGTTTTTCCTGAGGGGGGAGGCTTTGTGATGGTATGTGACTGTGCCTGGTTAACCAACACTGTCCGGAGGTCCCTGATGGGCAGGTGGACATCCAGATCCAGGCGAGCAGGGTCACTGTCATCACTGTCGGCCTCTTCTGTGGGGGAACTGGATGTTGCTGGCACCTCTTCTCCAGTGACATTGGCTGGGATACCTGTGGGGATGTAAATGCAGTGTTATTGTTACTGGGTGTGACATATTGTGCATGGGTGGGTTGCCGTCTATGGTTGTTATTGCCCTGGCAGCTTTTCTTTATGTGAGTTGTTAATTTGATGGGCTAGCTGATTGTCTCTAGTGTGCATGCTTCAGTGATAGGTGTCCATGCAGGTCTGTGAGTGATGTCCATGCATTGGTGGTGCATGCAGGGCTTGGCATTGGGATGAGTGGGTTGTGATGATGGGTGTGTGGGAGGTGGTGGGGTGATGGGAGTGAGGGTGGGGTGGGGTCAAGTGATGGCATCCAGGTAAGGGGGTGATAGTAGTAAAGCGTTTGACTCAACAGAGTCCAGTCCTCCTGCTACTCCTGCCAGGGCCTCAGGATGCACAATTGCCAAGACTTGCTTTTCCCACGTTGTTAGTTGTGGGGTAGGAGGTGGGGGCCCAACGTCAGGCCTCCGTACAGCGAGTTGGTGTCTTGCTGCTTTGGAAAACACCTTCCCCCGTAGGTCGTTCCACCTCTTCCTGATGTCATCCCTTGTTCTGGGGTGCTGTCCCACGGCGTTGACCCTGTCCACGATCCTCCACCATAGCTCCATCTTTCTAGCAATGGATATCTGCTGCACCTGTGCTCCAAATAGCTGTGGCTCTACCCAGATGATTTCCTCCACCATGACCCTGAGCTCCTCCTCACAGAATATGGGGTTTCGTTGTGGTGCCATGGGTGTAGTGTGAGTAGTGTGGGTGAGGGTGTGTAGGGTGATGTTTTGGGGTGTGTTTTGTAAGGTGTGTGGGTGGTGTATAGGTGATGTTGGTATGTGGCTCTGGTTGTGTGAGTGCTCTTGCTGTCTCTCTCTGTTGGCAATTGTTTGTATTCGTAAAGGGTTGTGGGTAATGTGGGTGTGTGTTTTATAATGGTGTGGGTGTGTGGGTGTGGTGTGTGTATGGGTGTCAAGTGTGTGTAGTTTAAATAGACCAATGTGGTGTTGTTTTGTATCTGTGTGTGTATTTTGAGCGCCGGCAGTCTGTACCACCAATGGTTTACCGCCATTGAATGTCCGCAGTGGTGATTAGCACACAACACCTTCCCTAACATGGTTGGATTGGAGTGGAAGTAGAAAAAGTCACTCATTTAGAGCCCAACACATTCCCCAAATTCATTGAAGACCTGATTATGAGTGTGTCGGTCCTCGGACCGCCACACTCGCGGTGGCTGTTGGACCGACACAGTTGTGGTAGTCCAACCACCACATTACGAGGTTGTCGGGCAGCCCGGCCAACCTACCGCCACCTCCGCCGAGATGTTCGATCCTGACGGTGGCACCAGTTGGAATCACCCATGGAGGAAAAGGCTTGCAGAGAACAGGTGCAGGGGTCCACAGGAGGGCCCCTGCACTGCCCATGCACTTGGCATGGACAGTGCTAGGGTCCCCCAGCCCAGCACTCTCGCAATGCTCACTGTCTGCTGTGCATGGCAGCATTTCTGTCAGCTCAATTACAAACCAATGACAAATCCGCCACCAATTTCCCACTGGGCTGGGAGGTAGCCAGGAAGAAGTCAGCCTCCCCATCTGACGTTCAGCGGAACAGGTAATCACGTCTGCCAAACTCTTAATAAGGCCCCTAGATTGGAGTGGGAATAGTAAATGTCAGCCCTTTACTGTTAAAAACCTTTGACAAATTGGTTTATAATGAAGGGGGAATAGTAAATGTCTCCCTTGTAGTGTTCAACATGTTCCCCAAACTGGTTTAGATTGGAGTGGAAATAGTGAATGCCACCCCTTTACTACCCAACACCTTTCTGCAAATTGATTTAGATTGGAGTGGAAATAGAAAATGCAACACCTTTAGTGTCCAACACCTTCCAAACATTTCTTTAGATTGGAGTCGAAATAGTAAATGTCACTGTTTAGTGTCTAACACCTTCCCCACATTGATTTAGATTGGAGTGGAATAGTAATAGTCATCCCTTTAGTGTCCACCACCTTCCCCAAATTTTGCATAGTAAATACGTCACATATTTTTCTGTCTTTGTTTAACATTTTTATTTATGCTATAGTTTTGCATCATTAATCATATATATATCTAGTAACAAATTATATAAAGTTAAATAAAGAAAACGTTTTTTATTGTTTTTTAAATAATAAAAACAGCTAAATCATATTTATATACATTTGTATGCTGTGCAGTGTCTGCTCATATTTGTTATTGTTAAAAAAAAATCAACATTTCTTAACTTATATATATTTTCAATGTCATTTTAACATGTTTTATTCATATATAATAAATAACTATATACATTTTATACTATTATTTAATTTATACTTTATCATTTTTTCATAGTTTTTTATAACATAGTTTGATATGTTTTACATGTTTAATATTTTTTTTTACATTTTTTCAACATGTATCAACATTGTTACAATATTTCCCATTCTTTTCTATGAGGAGATGGTATTTTTTTTACTTTCATTTAGAGGTCATTTTCTATTTTTGTTATTTTTACTGTATTTTCATGGAAACGGGTGGGGGTAAGGTCCTACTGTTTGTCAGAACAGATAAGTCCTTTTTAAAGGATTTTTAAGGGTTTTGAGGGTATGGGTATTTATTTATTTATTTAGGAGTGAGGTTTAAAAGTTAGTTAGTGATCTGTTTGTGGGGTGTTTTGTATATCTAAATGGATTGCTGTTAGTGTTTTTCACTAGTTTGATGTTTATGTTTTTGTACACAGTTTTAGTAATGTATCACTATGCTATGTTACATTGTGTGGTGTTAGTTATATTTTGATGATTAACTGTTATGCATATGTAGTGGAGACCATGTTTCAACCCAACTCATTACAAGGTTGCACACCACCAATATGACCGCCGGGGTTAAACCACCATGGAACACCAGGTAGAAATGATCAGTATGGAAGGAGACACTCATCTCCGGGAAGCCATACATGTCCAGAGCCGCCATGGAACCACAAGTAGACATCATCCCGCTGCTCCTGCTCGCAGAAAGACAAAGGAATCATCACCGACAAGGAAGTCAACAACTGTATGTACACACACTCACTTGTTACATTTGTCAATTATGAATATCTGTACGTTACATAACAGACTATAGAGAAGGGGGTGCAAGGGCTGCACTCACACGTAACAGTACAGTAACACATACACTCACATACTGCATCATGGACAGTCTCACACCCACTGAAGCCAGCAGACACTATACCACACAGTTACACAGCAACACAGCAGAGGTCCAGGCTCACAGACTAACATGCAACATATGAGCTTGTTACAACAACACAACAACTGCACAAATATAAACACATGTCCCACACTCACAACCAACACTGGCCAGGGACTCAACATACATACAAAACAATGTACAAGCACCTCTGATGGAATACACACAATAACACCATCATACAACCAAGCAATTGGCACACACATCACACACACACAGCACATCAAACCTATTATGCCATGCACAATACACGCAGACTCAAACAGTCAAAACACATAAAGCCACACAGCACAACAACATACACATATCACCACAACCACAACACAATACATGACAACAATATTACAGCTACTTACACATACCCATCACACAACACACACCCGATCCCTGGAGGACAACAGCACTGCACACAAGCTCACATACTGCTCAAATAATAAAAGAAGCAGAAGTAGCACACACAAACAAATACTGGAAGACAACCAATGTCAGCCAGGAACAACACCTAGGAAAGGAAATGCAGGACAAATATGTAACCAAATACACCAGCAACTGTTCGGGTTTAATTGTTGGGAAATATGCAAATAATATACAAGACCATATGCCAGTCCATTGTCCATAATATTAGCACCAAAGGCAAAAATGGTGTCCCAACTTGACTCCTGACTGCCATGTAACTTCCACAGGTAGGGGCATCAAGGGGGAGGCAGGCACCTCAGGGATTCTTGGAAGGTGGTTGTGGGGAGAAGGGGTTGGGCTTGGGTGGGGGGTTTTGGTTTGGGAGGGAGTTGGACCTTTTTGGGAGGAGCATGGGTGCTGGCAGGGGGTAGGGGAGGCCTTAAAGGTGGAAGGGATGGCCCTGGGGAGGGAAACTGATCTATTGGGGGTCTCACAGGTAGGAGGAGTAGGGAAAAGGTCAAGGCTACAAAGGAAAACTTTCTTAGATACACGGGGATAGGTCATCAGAAGAGGGTTTGGGTGTGGAGGATGAGAGAGTGGTTATCTGACATTTAGGTGTGGATGTTTAGGGTACGTGCTTGTGGGAGGTGTGCTCGTGGGTGGTGGGTGTCTGTTGGGTGGGTAAGTGAGGGTGTTTATGTTTCTTGGGCTGAGAGGGGTGGAGGTGCTGGGGATGCCGTGATGGGTGGGAAGCTGATTGTTTGGGCAGTGACTGCAGGTATGGTAGATATGCTGCATGTAGGCGTGACAGTGGTTCTGGTGTCTGCAGGTGTGGTGACTGGGGTGGATGTCTGAGGGTCTGCTGGGGTGCGGTCTGCAGGTAGGATGGGTGTGCTGGCTGGATCAGTGAATGTTGGTGTGGTGTCTTTAGGTTTGTCAGGTGTTGCGTCTGTGATGCTGGGGGTGGTAGGCATCTCTGGGTAGGACGTGACTGTTGATGTGTCTGCAGAAGGATGTTGTTTGTGTGCATGCCAGTGGTGTGTCTTGTGGTGCCTATGTTTGTGTGCACTACCTTCGTCTGTTGAGGTGGATGCATGTGAGTCTGTTTGTGTGCTTTGGCTAGGTCTGGGAAGGGTAGATTTGGACTGGGCAGAGAAAGGTGGAGGAGGGACGGTAGACAAGTGGTGATTGACTGCCGTCATTGTGGAGGTCAGAGCCTGAAAAGATCTCTGTTGGCCAGCCAGTGCACCGTGAATGCCCTCAAGGAACGCATTACTTTGTTGGATTTGAGTTGCCAGTACCCAGATGGCATTCATAATGGTGGACTGACCCACAGAGATTGACCTCAGGAGGAGGTCAATAGCCTCCTCACTGAGGGCAGCAGGGGTAGCAGGGGATGGGTGGGCAAGGCTAACTAGGTAGGGAGCTACAGGGAGAGTGGTGATAGAAAGGGGGTGGTGGACAGAGATGGTACTGGAATGGTCCGAGATGTATGTCCCTCAAAATCTACATTGTAACACACCAGCAAAGCTAGCTGACAGACACCTACCATACTAGGATTTATCAAGTCCACTGACACTGACCACAACATGACAAGGTGATTATGCCACTTGATACTGGTTCCCTATCCAGAACAACTTAGTCAACCTGCAATCAAGCAATAGTTCATACATGTGAAATAGCTTACCACAAATCCAGACAACATTCTTAACACTCAAATACTTAACCCTGATGTCACGTTCCAGGCACTGGCACATGTTGGAAAGTAGAGGCAAGCAAGACTTGTACAAAGAAGTCCTACCTGCTCAATGTTACAAAGTTAGTACCATACACTATGGACACATTCCGACATGTGACACATCAAACTGTCACACATGCCAATTTTTTATCAAGGAGTTAGAACACATGTCACACACACACATGCACCAATTCTGATGTACCAAGGAGTGAGAATACAAGGTGGACCAAGTCATATAGGAAATTGGTTTCCAGAAATAAATAAATATAATTCATGTAAGAACCAAGTAAGCTTAGACCAATGTCCCATAAACAATCACAACTTGTCAATAAAGTGTATATATCAAAAGGACTACTATACAGTGCAGGAAGGTGAGAAATAGATCTAGCTAACTATGCAATGATCCCATCAATATGCCACTGCTTGACTAACAACATCACTACCCGCACATAAGATATGGCAAGACTGACATCTGTCTGTGGAAGAATCTTGGAGCCAAAGTGTATGAGATTCCAACATAACTGGAACACCAAGCATAATGCAAGCCAACAGCCTGGACACACTTAGCAAGGTACTCACAGGTGTATATCAACTACCACAACTGTACCAAATGGGTGTCATGGCAAACATGAGGGCTCCAAACTGCCAGGCCTCATTTGACATAGCCTTCATGGCAACAGCAGGTACACATAACAAATACCAATGTTGTACCTTGCTATTGAAACATGAAGTTGATAATTAACTGTCTTACCCATAGCTGTGATTAGGCTACGATTGCCTATGTATCATACTTACAACAGTATGCCAATGGACAAAGCTGTGTGGACAGTTTCTACTACCTGGACATCAGCAGGGCAGCTAAATTCCCACATCTGATGTCAATAAATATGTTTCTGTAGAAATGTTGCAATAGCTTACTGATATCCAACATGCATATTGTTTCCTCTGATGAGACATCACAAATGTCTATGTACATCCCTCACTTACCTTGCAAAAGGTGTGAAGATGTTTACCATGTATGTCAAGTGGCAAGTCAGGTGGACATCACATCCTCACTTGATGCTGTTAATTGTCAGAAATCATTAAAAAGTAGAGGTGACTTGCTTGTCTCTGAATCTATGCTGCACATAGACATGAAACGTAAGACTATGCAGAGGACAGAGAGTAAGGACCTAAACTCCTTACCACAATGTAATTGTGAGGATTGACCTGTTGGTGAGAATTAACACCCAACAGGGTAGAAAAAGCAGTATATTGCTACACATATGACAAAGTCATATGTGCACCATTATGTGCTATGGAAGTAGGAAACAACATATTTGGGTAAAATGTCTCAAAATAAGTTTCTATGTGCACACCTGTGTGCTGTAGATAGCTAGTGTACATCAATGTGTTCAAAGGGGATCTGTGACACTTTGCACTTACCAATTTGTCAGAGATAATGTTCTGTTCCCTCACTCATGCACTGGGTAAAGGGGCAAACTTGGATTAGGTCTGTACTTACCCCCTTGTGGCTGCTCTGCTGCCTTCAAACACCCATACAACTCAGGGTAGGCCACTGCCAAACTGCAGGCCATTAGGAGGATCATGGTCCGATGGGCACCACATCCTTGTTGGGAGGACATCCCCAGCTGGGCCTCTGAGGTCTTCCTGGCCAAGTGTCTTGGGTCCTCCTACCTCTTCCAACATTGGGCCCTCTGCCAACTGTGGACCCCCAGGGTCCATACTTTCTTCACGATGGCACGCCAAATCCCCTTCTTTTGATGGGCGTTGACGTACATAGATGACATGGAAAAGAAAGAATATAATGTTTACATGTACCACACTAAACCAGGCAGAGTTAATTACAAGTCTGTTTATCAAGCCAAACACAGACCTCTCCACTGATAGATGAGCATATACAGTGAGGTCATATGTAAGGTGCAAACAAGGCAGACACCATGTACCTCCAGTACCAGTTGTCATGTTATTATATATGACCACACAACAAGCACATATAAAGATGGGATTTAATAGGCGGAGTCTGGCATAACAACTCAACTATCCATATACTAGTCACAAGGTGGATCAGTGAACACACATGACACACTGACTACAATGTCTCAGGACTCTAAACCTGTCACCAACCATAAGTACATGCCCAGGAACTCACCCATTTTTGTACAACTTAAGCACCCAACAGACTTTAAGGACACAATCTGAAACATTGCCCATCAGCCTTTGCTTAGCATATCAAAGAATAGCCAAGCTAATGTAACATATGTGCACATGGTGCACTTACTTGCTCCTCTGGAGCACCATAGAGCTGTTCATACAGGGGTAGGACCTCCTCAACCAGCTTCTCCAGCTTTTTAGGTGGGAAGGCAGGGGCCCTATCACCTGTAGGACGTCACATGGTGGCTCCCAGAGGCAGGACACAGCAGCCCAGGTTGTGGAGGTCTTGCTGGCAGCAGTGTCAGGAGTCAAGTGAGAGGTGAAGTATGAGATGGCGGTCACGTCCGCCACGTCAGAAACCGTCACCATCGGTGGACATTGCCATTGGCCCTAGACCACCAAAGGAAGCAATGTCTTTCAATGGCAATGGTAGTATCTACCTACCGCCATGACGACTTCCACCGGTGGTCACAGGTAATTTTATTGTCCAGTAATGCACATCAGGCAGTTGCCATTTTAAGGCCCTTACATGGTCGGAGAAATGATTTTCATGATGTTTCACAAGGTGTGAAACATATCTATTTCATAATCTTCAAACGTGGCATTGTACAACCATGTATGAACGTCCAGATTGAAGGGACAAGTTGTCTTGTTGACAGGATAGAAGTAAGGTGGCACAGTCAGCACCCAATTGGCAATTGGCAAGATAGCTTTTGTGGCTTTTTATTGCAATGCAGAGCAGGATGTCAATATAAAAGAAACTGGCTGAGGGATGCGTTTACATTTCCATTTCATAATTGAGGGAAGGTGATGAGATTCCACTAATATGACATCATCACCATTGGTCTGTACTGTGTACCTACTGGACATACATGTAGATATGACATGTCAGATAGTGATGTGAGACATATTTATTGGCACTTACAAGAGACACAATGAATGAAGGACATACCTTCTTATTTTCTCTCACATAGTTACCTTGGAATGAGAATGGTCAGACAACCTCCAGTGTACCGTCCACTAGCAGACCTGCAGACCATGATGGATCGACTTATGATTCAGATCTACTGCCTGGATGGACAATCATAGATCTTTGTCGTCAGTTGGAGCCAGATCTGATGCCTGCCATTTGTCATCCAAATACCATACCACCCATTGTACAAGCCATGTCAGTGCTGCATTTCCTTTCAAAATCCCATGGCCCTTACTTCAGGGATGTCCCAGCCTATGTTCAGTCTGGTCTTGAAGGCTGGACTGTCTGCATTGATGAAACACCTGGACTGCTACATCCGATTTCCACAACGTGAGGATTTTGCCCATGTGAAGGCTGATTTTTATGATTTGGCACATATCCCACATGTAGTTGGAGCTATTGATGGTACCCATGTAGCCTTGGTTCCCCAACATGGCAATGAACAAGTGTATCAGAACAGGAAGAACTGCTACTCCATAAATATCCAAGTAGTCTGTTTGGCAGATGCCTTCATCATGTGGAACAGCGCTATCCCACAGCTGATAACTTAACAGTACCCAGAGAGGGCCTGGCTGTTTGGTAAGTCACATTTGTCACATGTGTTAGTACCCCATGTCTGATGCCAACTGTATGGATGTCCAAAGTATATGTTTGCACACATGTAATGTTTCCATACAAGGGACTCTGGCTACCCAAACCGGCCCTGGTTGTTGACACCAGTGAGGTACCCAACCACGCCAGGTGAAGTCCGCTTCAATGAGGCCCATGGAAGGACACAGTGTGTCGTGGAGCGGACTTTTGGGTTCCTGAGGGCAAGATTCTGTAACATTGATCAGTCTGGTGGAGCCCTCCTCTACTCACCTGTCAAAGTGTTTCAGATCATTGTGGCCCGCTGCATGCTACATAACCTCACCCTGAGGCATCAGATCCTATACCTCCTAGTTGAGGCAAAGCCAGCAGTTACACCGGGTAAGAATGCAGAAATGCCAAGTAATGATGACAATGATGAGGATGAAGTTGGAGACATACGGGCAGATCTCATCAATCAGTACTTTATCTGACTCTAAGTATGTGATATTCAGTTATTTGCCAGACTCAGTGAGGTAGTGGGGGGATTAGGTTTGTTTGAGAAGAATGTTTGTATGACCATGAGCCATGTTATTTATTGCTTTGCACACATAGCTCAGGTTTTCTTGCCAATAGTGCATGGAGTTGTGATTATCATCATGACATCCTTTGTCAGTGTTTGTCACAATGCACAATCAAAGCTACCATTGTCTTTGGGACATGTTTTCCTAGGTCTTGTTTACATGTACATGTCTAAACTCCTTGTGCAACATTTTTAATTCCCAGATCTTGTCACAATGTCATCCTCATTGGGACATTTCTGAATTGTGTCACTGTCATGTGGGTTTAGCTGGTAAGGCAGGTGAAGTGGACATGAATTGATCCAGGTACTGTATGACACTATCTTGGTGGTGTATGAGTCCCATGCCCAGGCTGTCAGGACAGTAGGATGGCAGTGTTCTGTTCCACCTATTAGACCGGTTAGCAATGTGAACTGGGACTAATGGTTTCATGTGTGTGATCATGTGTCTATGACACATCTTCCTGTGTAATCTATTCACTCACCATTCTCATTGTTTTGCCATTGTGCATGTGTGTCAAGACTGACATAAGTGAGTAGTATGCCTACAGATACCCAACCATGGTAAATGGAAGGTTTCCTGACTGGGGACATTCATACTGACCTCTGTCTGTAATATGGGGTATGTTCATTTGGTAGTTATGGTATGGGTATGTGATAAGGGTTTAACTGATGACAAATTGGACTAATCAGTTTGCCTGTTAGGATAGACAAAGTGTGACATGTTCCTTAGTTCAGTGGTCTGTGGGATGTTAGTTACTCACATCTATGCTGAAGCACAAAGTTGTGAAGGTGAACATCACTGTGTGATCATTGCCATGTGGTCAGCCTATGTGCAGCACAGTGTAATTGATGGGGATTGATGATAGTTCACTTGTTTCATTGTGTATGAATTGAACCCAGAATCAACAGTACATGTGACCTGTCCCTTCCCACATTTCCTACATTTGAGTATATCATGTGCAATCAAGATATTTCAAAGTCAACTGTTCAAAAGAGATTAAATATGACTGTGAAACATTTATTTGGTTTAGGTGTGTTGTGTTCTTTGACAAATGCACAGGAAAATAAAATGAATGGGATCAAAGTAATCAAGTGCAAACCTTGAAGGGTTCAGTCATGTGGATGTTATCATCAAGGTAAATGTTGCAACATTTGATGCCTGATTTCTGAAAAGTTAGTGCCGCCTTTGCATCATTTATTGACGAAAAAGCGGTGCAAACTTACAAAATATAATTATAAGTTAGCATAAAGACGGCCCAAAATTTTCATAAATCAGGCCCTTGGAGTCTGAAGCCCAGTGTCCTACTATCCTTGAAAAAAAACAGGGTGTATCAGTGGCACACAAGGGGAAACAATTATTAGAGGATCACTTCCTGGCAGTGGTTGTAGTATTGGCATCTGCATCTCCTGGTTGTTTAGATGGACATCCACGTTTGCAGGGGTGTTCTTGAGCTGTAGAGGCAAGGGGGTCTGAGGCATGTCCTTCCCTGGCAGAGCCTCGATTCCACTGGCTGACCCAGATGTAGAAGGGGATAATGTTACATGGCCAATGGAAGGGGTCTAGTGTTTTGGACATAACCTGCTCAGGGTGGTGTTAAGTTTTCTCAGCACCCCTGTAAGTAAGAACATGTTGGCCTTGAGGCCCTCCCACCGCTACATGACTTTCTGGTGGTTGTCCCTCTGCATCTGCTTGATGTCCTCCATCATAGCAAGTACCTGGCGATATGGTATCCTGGCCAGTTGTTTCCCTAGCAGCCTCAAGCTACTGGCCCACGCCATCCCTCCCATGTACCCTACCCCCACATGTCTGCACCCTTGACACAGTTTGCCCACCGGTGTCAGGTCCTTCATTGTCAGGGTTTTTGAGTTGTGACAATGGTACCTGTACTGGGGGGCACATGATGGTTGTAATTGTCCTTGGGACACAGGTTTGGGGGCCACTGGTCGCTTAGGATGTAGATACTACAGGGCTGGGAGGAGTGGATGAGGGCAGGGTGAGGATGACAGTTGTAGACTGACCAGATGGGCCACAGTCGTCCTCGTTGTCAACACATCCAGGAGTGCTCTCCTCACTGAGGGCATCATCCGGGGGGAAGTGGCTGTCTCAGGTGTCCTCTCCATGGTCCCAATGGCAAGTACACCTGTTGAAGAAGTGAAATAGACAGTTACAGATTGTTATGCAACATGTAGTATCCAATTTTGAGAGGTAGCCTGTACAATGGCGGAGCATTCAGGTGGATTAACGCTATTGTTCAGTTTACATGCAAAGCAATTGTCATTGTGGTGCACTGTTCTGGTTTTCTGAATGGTAGAACAGTGTCTGCTGGGAGTTGTAGTGCTGTCATTCTCTGTACTACCCCTGCCTTAAACAGATACTATGCCCCAAGGATTGTAGTTTACATGTGGGATGCCAGACACGGGTATTTGGACAGTTGGACACAGGGGTGGTGAGTGGGTTGGTTGTTAACATGTCAAAAGGTGATCAACAGGCATGCAAGATAGAACTTTTGGATGACATTATTGGTGTTGTGACTTACCTAACTCTACTCCCCCAGGTATTCCTGTCAAGCCCTCAGGATGCATGAAGGCCCCCTCCCTCTCCTGTCCCCCGCACATTTACACACCCACACATGCACACATATACACACATACACACATGCATACCCATATCCACCCATGCATGCACACATACATACCCACAAATCGCAACACACACCAACATACTTTGTCGCACACGCATTCACAACACACAACATACACATACACTCACATTCAGTCATTCATGCACTCATTCAACACGACTCACACCCGCATGCATGCGTACAAAAACAGACATGCCCCCCACACACACAACACCCCCACACAGGCATACAACACCCCCACCCCCTCTCCTGTCAGAGAACCTGACTTACCTGTTGTCAGCAGCAGCGTCCCCCAGCAAAACACCACCAGGCAGTATTATTGCTCATGATACGGTAGGCGGTGTTTTGCTGGTGTGGCGCTGCTGCTGACAGCAGAGCCACCTTACCGCCATCTGCCGCCATGACCGTCGACGGAATTCTGCCAACCTTCTGGCGGAATTCCGTGGACGGTCATCAGGCAGTAGGCAGCAGTTACCGCCAATGTTGCAATGAGGGCCTTTATGAGACCCACCTCAGGGGATAGCATACCAGTAAACTGGGTGTACCTCAGGGATTGACAACACCACAACTTCCAGCAGGCACAATGCTACTATCACCAATACTAGAATACAGTACACTTAAAACAAAATCCCACATTTAACAACGCCACATTGCAGTGTAACAAGCTGAGGGGGCGTTTAAATGGATACTGAGTGGGTAGGACAGGCCATGACAACAATGCTAAGGCCAGAAGGCACTGGGAATGTCACTCCACTCAGCCACAACTGTGATCTCACCTATTATGACCCTTCTCCCTCTGCTGAACCACTGAACTTTACTCACCTGAGGGGATCCCATCTGTAAACTCTGAGGTGAGGAAAGGCAAATACATCAATGCTAAGACCAGAAGGCATTGGGGATGTCACTCTACTCAGCCACAACTGTGTACTCACCTACTATGACCCTTCTCCCTCTATTCAGCTACTGAACTGTACTCTATCTGTATAATGTGTGGGGAGGACAGGCAAAGACAGCAATGCTAAGGCCAGAAGGCACTGTCTACCCAAAGTAAAATACCTGCCCAATGTGCATCTGTACAAACATCCTCCCACATCCACTCACAAATAAAAATGAATGCACCTGAGATGAAGACTTATGCATGCTGTTTGTAGTAGTTGGTGTAGCATAAATTGAGAGTCCAGAACGGCCATTTGCTGAAAGGCCATGTACAAGGCCAGTGTCCACAATAACATTGTGTTGCTGTCTGTCAATTCACTAATGAAGTTTACCTACCTGGGAGAGACCAACTTATAGATCATGGTACACTCTGTGATGTGGAAAATCACTCTGTGATGTGGCAAATCAAGTAGATCGACCTTGAATAGATCAGCCAATATGAAAATAGTGTGAACAATAAGGACAGCCCAATGTGCGTGCAACATCACTGACAGACAAACAAAGGTACCAAGGTGCCTCATCGAAATCCATGTGGCAGTATACAAATACACAAAGCACTGATCACTTGTTGACAAGTAACGTGTTCAACTACATTGTCCTGGTTCTGCAAGCATGAAAGTCTGCTAGGTCTCAAGATGAGATAAGCATCATCATGCCCAGCCACTGATTTCACTGCACTGCGGGAATAATAGGAGTCCATTGACAGTTACCCAAGTACCAAGATACTCACACAACCTGTAGCAAGATGACTTGAAATAGAATTAATCATTGTCTCAAATGTCAGGTCCATACCGATGATAGAAGGTGTGCCTCTCACATGAAGGGAGAAATGCAAAGCCAATGTGTATTTGCTATGTAACAAATGTCACTGTAAACTGTTGGAGGTACATGTTACAAAACAACTTGTAACATGCTGCCCATCACTTCTGCAATTGGGAACATGGAGATCCCTCCAGAGACTGCCACTCCCCCCAGATGAAGACCTCAGTGAGGATACAACTCCAGGACATGTGGACGTTGAGGAGGGCGCTGGCCCATATAAGGAATCTGGTCAGACGACACAGGTCAACCTCACCCTGCCCACAGTAACTTCTCACCTGTGTCCCATGGATAGAGTTCACCATTGTGCGTCCCCAGTCCAGGTACCTGAGTCTCATCTCAACACCCCTGACAATGATGGACCCAGTGTAGGGTGCTCTTAGAAATGGGGTCTCTGGTTGACAGTCAATTTGCACTCTGTCCAAACAGAGACTCTCATTCTAGTGAGGGACACCCCTGGTCACCTCCTTGGTAGCTTGGCACAAGCAGTCAGGATTATCTCAAAGGCAATGTGTAAAGTATTTGTACCAACACACACAGTAATACAGTGAAAACACTACTAAATGGACACCACAGCAGTTTAGGAAAATAGGCATTATTTATCTGAATCAAACAACACCAAAACGACAAAAATTCAACATACACATGTCAAATATGAATTTTTAAAACAAAAAGAGTCCTACGCCATAGAAAACAATGGAAAAGTAGTTTTTACACAAAGTACAAGGTTTGTGTCAAAAATAAAGCTGCATGGGCGAGCGTGCATCAGAAAAGTCAGTGATTCATCCATTCCTTACTCACAAGTGAGGCCATGCATCATTTCTTCTCCAGTCGGGTAGGCGATGTGTCTTTTTTCCCTCCCGCAAGAGAGCAGTGCAACGATTTCCAGACAGAGCACCTCAGATCCACGCATGTCCACAATGACTTTGACACCCAGTGACGATGCATGTGAAATCTGGCCACATGGTGATGGAAAACCATGCTGCAAGGGGTTGCGTTGTTTTTACTGCTGCGTTGCAGGTGGTGCATCAACATTTTCCTCGCACGCCGCCCTGTGTGAGGATTTCAGTCCTTTTTCTACCAGCTCCAGCATGATGGCCCTGAGACTTCAAAACAGGAGGCAAGCTCAATCCAAGCCCTTGGAGATTCTTCACAAGCAGGAATGTACTGCAAAGTCCAGTCTTTGTCCTCTTTCAGGCAGAAGCAGAAACTGCAGGCCAACTCAGCATAGCTCAGGCACAGGCAAAGGGGTAGTACTCCTACAGCTTTTCAGCTCTTCTTCTTGGCAGAGGCTCCTCTTGGTCCAGAAGTAATCTGAAAATCAGGGTTTTGGGTCCACTACTTATACTCCTTTCTGCCTTTGAAGTAGGCGTATTTCAAAGGAATGTCTCTGTTGTTCACAAGATCCTGCCTTGCCCAGGCTTGCCTCCAGACTCACACCAGGGGGTTGGAGGCTGCAGTATGTGAGGGAGAGGCACATCCCATTTAGGTGTAAGTGACCACTCTCCCCTCCACTCCAGCCCAGATGGCCCATCAGGATATGAAGGCTACCCCACAACTCCCTTTGTGTCACTGTCTAGTGGAGATTCACAAGCAGCCCAACTGTCAGTTTGACCCGGACAGGTAATACATAAGCAGGCTGAGTCACATAATTGTTTGAACAAGAAAATGCCCACTTTCTAAAGGTGGTATTTTCAAACTGACAATCTAACAAACAACTTTACTATAAGATGTATTTTTAAATTGTGTGTTCAGAAGCCCCAAACTCCACATCTCCATCTGCTCCCAAAGGGAAACTGCACTTAAGAGATATTTAAATGCAGCCCCCTTGTTAACCTATGAGAGAGCCAGGACTTGCAACAGTGAAAACCAAATTTGGCAGTATTTCACTGTTAGGACATGTAAAACACATCAGTACATGTCCCACCTTTAATATACATTGCACGCTGCCCATGGGGATATCTAGGGCCTATCTTAGGGGTGCCTTACATGCATAAAAAGGGAAGATTGTTTTGCCTGGCAAGTGGGTACACTTGCCAGGTTGAATTGGCAGTTTGACACTGCACACACAGACACTGAGTGGCAAGTCTGAGCCATTTTAAAGGGCTACTCATGTGGGTGGCACAACTAGTGCTGCAGGCCCACTAGTAGCATTTGATTTACCGGCCCTGGGCACCTCTAGTGCCCTTTACAAGGGACTTACTAGTAAATCAAATATGGCAATCATGGAAAAGCCAATTACACATACTATTGTGTAGTGTCTTAGCTGTAGCTCCATGCACATTATTTTAGTAAAACCAGGCCTGCAGCTGTGCACTTTAACCTAGATATATATTTTTATTCAGCTTCGTTTATTTTTTTAATAATAGCCACATTTGTGGTGTTTTATTTATTTTATATGTAGCTGTTCTTTGCCTAGAGCAACACTGTGGGGGTCATTCTGACCCTGGCGGCCGGTGGCCGCCAGGGCCACCGACCACGGGAGCACCGCCAACAGGCTGGCGGTGCTCCAACGAGCATTCTGACCGCGGCGGTTCAGCCGCGGTCAGAAGCGGAAAGTCAGCGGTCTCCCGCTGACTTTCCGCTGCTCGTTTGAATCCTCCATGGCTGCGGAGCGCGCTCCGCAGCCATGAGGATTCTGACCCCCCCTACCGCCATCCTGTTCATGGCGGGAAAGCCGCCATGAACAGGATGGCGGTAGGGGGTGTCACGGGGCCCCTGGGGGCCCCTGCCGTGCCCATGCCAATGGCATGGGCACGGCAGGGGCCCCCATAAGAGGGCCCCGCAAAGTATTTCAGTGTCTGCCTTGCAGACACTGAAATACGCGACGGGTGCCACTGCACCCGTCGCACCTTCCCACTCCGCCGGCTCGATTACGAGCCGGCATCCTCGTGGGAAGGGAGTTTTTCCGTGGGCTGGCGGGCGGTCTTTTGGAGACCGCCCGCCAGCCCAGGGAAAAACTCATAATACCCTCCGCGGTCTTCTGACCGCGGAGCGGTATAATGGGGGCGGAATTCTGGCGGGCGGCCTCCGCCGCCCGCCAGAATCAGAATCACCCCCTGTGTTCTTAAACAAGACATTTCTTTCACTCTGTGCTTCTCTCAAGGCTGCGGTAAGATAGGTTGCCGGTAAACATGGTAACGGTTTGTCTCTGGTATTCATAGAATCATACACATCCTTACGCAGGGAAATTTTCTCAGAACATCAGCTGTTTTATTATAAAAACACTTCCCTGTCCCATAACCGTTAGAGGGTGATTCCAGCCAGATGACCACGACTGTATGCTGATTGCTGAACGCTTCGCTACTGCTGCTTCTGCAGACTTCAGGCCTTTGCTCCGGGATGATGTCTTTCCAGGGGAACCTGAAGGACAGAACTAGAGCTTAACATGCTGTGCTCTAATATAGCCTAGGTAGTAAATAGTTTAATGACTCTAGTGACAATATGGTAGCGTTATTTTTATGCTTTACTCTTCTTGTTACAATTTTATCCTGTCATGCTTCATCGTCCTGGTTATTGCAGTACATGCCTTATTATCTAAGATGCAGTTGCTTCATTAAAACCTTATTGAAACATATACTACCTCTTGCTGTTCTTGTATATGTGAGACTAATGTAACTGAGAGAAGCGGATGCGATCTGAGTGACCACAGTTTCCCTGATGAGTCAATTGTGTCATGCGCTTGGCTGCCCAATCATCCCTGCTCTTGGGTAGAAATGATGTACTGCTAGTTAGCCAGAGCCGACAGGTGTCGCCTGTATTGGGTTAGACTCAGCCCCCCACACCACAGACGATTCTGTCACTCAAATCCAGTAGTCTCATTAGAATAATGAGAGCCTACGCGACAATGCCATTTACACAGGGAGCACTTGCACTTTAGCATTGGTCAGCAGTGGCAAAGTGCCCAGAGTACCAAAACCAGCAAACACAGAGTTCAGCACACAGTCAAAAGGTGGGAAGCAGAGGCAAAAAAAGACAGTGGAGACCATGCCAAGGATGCCAGATCTAACAGGTGCAAACTGTGTCAAGGGTGCAGGCACATAGAGGTAGGATGCATGGGAGGAATGGTGTGGGCCAATGGCATGAGGCTGCTGGGGATGGGTCTGGCCAGGACACCATCACCCAAGTCATGGGAACATACCACCAGACCCCAGGCATGATGGGCCAGGTACTTGTCAAACTCAGGGAGATCATGGAACTGCAGAGGGATGACCACCATGAATACTTACAACAGTGGGAGGCCCACAGTGCCACCTTGGCCTCCCTAACATGAATGCTAAGGAACATCAATACTACCCTGAGCAGGGATAAGGTACATCAACACACTCCATCCACTGGCCCCCTAACATCAGCCCCTTCAACATCTGGGGCAGCGAGTGAAAGGGAGGCAATGCCAGGGGGAGAATCCACCTCAGATACCCTTGCCTCTGTAGCTGAAGAGTCCCCCTGAAAGCGGAGACGTCCATCCAAGCATCCAGGAGGTACGGATGTCAAGACCTTAACCACTGCCAGGAACTTACCTCTTTCTGATGGAACTCCTTTGAGTGACACAGAATTACTCCACTGATTGTTCTACATACACCTTCCATTTTCCAGGATAACGGACTTTGGACTTCAAATGTTGTGGCAGGTACTCTAATGACTACATCCACCATGACTGATCCCTTCACTGTTTGTGTTTGTTATTTCTCATTACTTTTCACCATTAACTAAAGAACACCTGTAAATAAACACAATGAGCACTCTATCTATGCAGTGATTGTTTTCGGAATGTTTTGGGATGTACAATGTGAAAAGCCTGTGATATTAATGAGGTACATGTGAGAATGTCAATGTAAAGAGGGACGGGTCACAGGCTGCACATCACTATTAACACAAAAACACGGGGCTTGTTACCTAAAAATTATTTATTTGCAATGTACAGCCTATAGGGTGCAAATAATAGCCAAGAATGACTAAACATTAACTCACTTGTATAGATTTCCCAAAGTACTGTCCACCTGACCATAGGAAAAAGGGCTATGTCAGACCCTGTACCATAGCATAAGCAAACAAATAGGTAGGTATTGTCCCCAACTTGACCCCTTATCCCATACCAGCCATATCTATCCAACTTGACATATCCAGTGACACAGACAGATGACAGAACATACCGTCCCTAGTCTGTGGCCCATCCTATTACAATGGTTAGCCATCCACTGCCATGTCACACACTTATGGCAGTGTAAAAGCACAGCCACTGTGGGCTGCAATGAGGAAACACATCAACTGACAGCTACATACAGGGCATATAGTAACATTGTCAACACAATCTGAAGGGAAAATGCAAGGATTGGCCACAGGGACATGTCACAAAGGCGCATGAGCACACACATAAGATCATTGGATAAACATACCAGGCCAAACAGGTCCATTTTCAAGCTCTAGAAATCCCCCTCCCACTGTCCTGGCAGCCTGGGCATGGTACCTTCACAAACCAAATTTGTAATAAACAGTCCCTGGATCCATTTCATGGCCCATTCACATATCAGACTAACCACTTCTACCTGCCAATGACACAAATCAGAACTGTCCACTTGAGAATGGAATGGGGATGAGACCTGGAAGGAAAAAGTCACGTACAAGGAGTTTAGGAAGGCTAAAGCATTCATTAAACACAAAAGTCAGTTAAATCTTCTGTAGTATCACTGACATTGCAATATCACTGCACATATCAAAGGAGATGCTCAAGAGTCTGATGTAGCCAGCAAACCTTTACTGTATGATGCATTGGATAAAATGTACTGTCTTACGGTAAGTGACATTCCCGTCACAACATATCATGACCTGTACAGTACCCCATGCAGTCTGAGTAATCACAGAACATCAGGTACGGACACTCAGGTGAAATATTGATTGATGAGATCTGCCTGCACATCTCCACCTTAATCCTCATCACTGTCATCCTCATTAGGCATTTCCGGATTCTCACCTTGTGGCACTGCCAGCTCCCCCTCATCAGGAATATATGGGATGTTCCTCCTCAGGACAAGGTTCTTGAGCATGCAGCAGGCCACAATGATCTTACAAACTTTTGCAGGTGAGTAGAGGAGGGATCCACCTGTTTTGTCAATGCTATGGAATCTCACCTTCAGGAGCCCAAAAGCCATCTTCACGACACAGCGTGTTCTCCCAAGTGCCTCGTTAAAGCAGACTTCCCCTGGTGTAGATGAGTTTCTCACTGGTGCCAACAATCAGGGATGATTTGGGTATGCAGAGTCCCCTGTAAGGCAAGGCGACATGTGTGCAACCATGAATACAGAGCAAAGTTTCACTAACAGCAGACATGATACATACATACACACATGACATATGTGACTTACCAACCAGTCAGACTCTCTCTGGGTACAGTTGTGTCATCAGCTGTGGAATAGCACTGGTCCACATGATGAAAGCATCATGGGCTGAACCTGGGTACCGAGCACAGACTTGAGAAATGTAGAGGTCAGTCAAACACACTACTTGGACATCAATAGAATGGAAGCTTTTCCTGTTCCGATAGACCTGTTCAGTGCCAAGTGGTGAAACCAAGGCCTCATGGGTACCATCAATGGCTCCAACAACTTGTCGCATGCGTGCCAAACCATAGAATTCTGCTTTCACATGCATAAAATCCTCACATTGAGGAAACTAGATGTAGCTGTCCAGGAGTTTCAACAGTGCTGAGAGGACATCCTTCAAGACCAAACTGAACATAGACTGGGACATCTCAGCAGATAGGGCCACTGTATTTTAGAAGGACCCGGTGGCCAGGAAGTACAACACCAATATGATTTGTACAATGGGTCATATGCTATTTGGATGAGTGATAGCTGGCATCAGATCTGGCTCCAACTGATGACATAGATCCATGATTGTCTGCCTATCCAGGCAGTAGATCTGAATCACTAATCTGTCCTCCTTGGTCTGCAAGTCAGCAAGTGGACAGTACACAGGAGGTTGTCTCATCCATCTCCTCACAGGGTTACTATGTGGGTCATAAAACAAACAAGGCAGTCCCTCAATGTGTCCCTTACATTTGACATGTAACATGTGTGATATGTGATATCACATGTTATGTGTGTCACTGTAAACATTATGTGCCAACACACCAAGGCTAAGCCTTGCACGTACTGGGACTTTAATGCCCTCATAATTAACATATATGTATCAATCATCCATATGGACAGGAAGCCTATGGTCAGATGACTACCTGAAATGCCTGTGATTGGATGCACAACCTTGTAGGTCACATGTATGGGGGAAGGTGGTGGGTGTACCTACAAGCATGTTGTCACATCAGCATGACTACATATCAATATGGTTGGCAATAGGATTGACTTACATTACCTGATTAGGACAGTACTCAATAATCCCCAGAACATCAGTTATTTTATTAGTGACGCATCAAAATATTTTGTGCAATTGCTTTAAATGGCTCAAAATGGTGGATGCCTGACCCACTCCACTGGACATTAGGAATCATCCGCAACCGATGTCAGAACTTTTCATGGTGGTAGGCGGATACTACTGCAGTGATCACTGCCATAGTCTAACATTGCTGCCTGTGGCGCTCTTGGGCCAATGGCAGTGTCCGCTGGCGGTGAAGGTCATCTATGTGGCGGCCGTCACCACTATTTTCTGCCAAATTCCTCATTTGACTCCTGACACTACTGCCAGCAAGACCCCAACGACCTGAGCTGCTGTGTACTGCCTCCAGGAGCAATCATGCCATGTCCAACAGGTGATAGGGCCCCTGCCTTCTCACCAGAAAAGCTGGTGAAGCTGGTGGAGGAGGTCCTACCCCTGTATGGAGAGCTCTATGTTGCACCAGAGGAGCAGGTAAGTGCACCATGTGTACACTTCCCATTTACCTCTACGTAGCTCAATTTTTGTTCACCTATGTTTAAGGCCAGTTAGTCAGCTGGTGTATGCAAAGACTCATTTTGTGCTGTAAATGTGTTTGTATGGTTGGTTGAATGGGCAGGTATCCATGAGGTCTGAAGTTGAGAGAAAATGTGGTGAGTGTGAATTGAGTGTTTCCTGAGCCAAGTTGGGTTGGATGCACATGGCTAGATGAGTTGCCATGACAGCCATCCCCATGGAAATCACTCCAGAAAAGGTCTGTAAAGTGTAGTCACATGTGGTTGCGTGTCAGCTGGGGGGTTGACAACATGTTGTGTGTGTTGGTTGAGTCCCATTTGTGTTTATACACTGTTTACACAAAGGTCTGGGGACACATTTGGCCTTGTTGGACAGTTGCACTGAAGCCAGGTATTGACTCACTATGCTCCTCAGATCTGGACATTGGCACGCATTGTAATTTGGCTATGGATAACATAAATAACTCTGTTGTATGCGATTAGTAGGACATGGTATGATGTGTAGGTCTGTCTGTTCAGCCTGCAGAGAATAGTGCCTGTGTATGTCTGCCCACTGGAAAACTTGACATCTGTCCTGGTATCAGGTCACCTTTTGCACTGCAATTGTGACCCTGTGCCCACTCCCTGATTTCCTGGACATCATGTAATGATGTCAGTTCAAGCTTCTCTGCCTATTGACAGCTTCTTAGGCCAATGTTCACTCATCACCATGGGATTTGTATTGGGAACATGCTCATCAAATGTGTCTAATTTGCTCATTTTATTTTTGTCAACGTGAGTCACATAGCCATTACGGCTCCCTTGATCACTCAGCCCTATTACAGCACTGATGTGTCCAGTGCATGCGCCTCTATTTTTGGACATTGCACATCTTCAAACAATGTGTTGTTGCGTAATGTGCCTTGATAGTGAACTCTGTGTTTATGGGTATGAAGTTGAACGTGTACAATGCTGGGATCGGTATTTCCCTATCGTGTCACAGTTTCTGTGTCCACACTTGTGTGGATGTAAGTAGCTACTGCTTGATGTGACACTGAAAAACCTCACCTCCTGATGCAGCATGTGCCTGCATCTGTCTCAGCACATGTGCACACATTGACAGGATTGCCTCTATGTTTGCTCCCCCTGTCACTCCCTTCAATGTGTTCCATCTTGCACCTAATCAATGTCAGGTGATCATGTAAGGATTCACAAAAGTTACAGTATTGACAACTGGTCAGTGGAGGTCCTGAGCTGTGGGGTGCCTAGTGCACCCAAATGGTGAGTGTTTGCAGTCATGTCCCGGTGTACAAAGACCGCTATCTGCCACAGGTGGACTGGAAGGTTTAGACAGGATGTTGTAGGCTTCGTACACTGTCATGTATGTGATTCTGCTACTTTGTCAATGGACTTGTGGACATGATTTCTTGTTTTGAAGACAGGATTACGGAGAGCCATCACCAAGAAGTGCGGACCCTGGGAGTCTACAGCCAGCGGAGCACCTTCTGTCGGAAGAGGTGGGAGGACCTGAGACGCTGGGCCCGGAAGACTGTGGAGGCCCAGCTTCCGATGTCCTCCTAACGGGGACAGGGTGCCCGTTGGACAATGACCTACCCTAATGGCCAGCATTTTGGTGGTGGCCTATCCAGTCTTGGATGGGCATTTAAGGGCATCATAGCAGCCAACAAGGGGTAAGTACTTATATGAATGTCATGCTTGCCCCTTTGCCAAGTGATTGAGTGAGGGACAGACTGCACACCCTGACAATGTGGAATGTGTCATGTGTTGCATATCTTCTGGCATGCAATTTTATGACAAAGACCATGTGTCCCCAGATGGTGTGCTCATCCTTTAGGTGTTGGGATCTAGTACTATACTATGATTTACCCTCTGTATGACTGACCAGCAGTGAGCACATATCAGTGTGAGGTGTCCAGCTAAGTGTTGCAACAACACTGCTGAATGTTACTTTGAACACAGGAACAACTCCAGACAAATGTTACAGTCCAGAGATGAGTAGGATGTGGGCCACTGTCCTCTGTCATGTGTCTATGGTGATGAAGAAAGCTTTACCCTGGTTGCAGATGTTAACCTACATTTGCAACCAGGGTAAAGATGTCTCCATTGTATGTTGTGTGCTTATGTCTCACAGAAGTCTGTGCTGCATGTGGGTCTATCATACATGTGACATGATTTACATGCCAAATGTACTGGTAGCTTCAGGAAGGGACTTCCCCTTGGTAAGTTGGGAATGTGCATTGTCATGGGTGATGTGTCATCATTGTAGTCAACATGCCTTGTGCCCACATGTCTGCATCTGGTCCATTCCCAAGACAGTACATATCTATATGTATGGGATGTAGGCATGTGGAGGCCTGGAGATGGCATGATATCCCAGATCCCTCACATATGGGCCCATGGGGGTCTATTGTAGTCAGGATAGTACTGCAATGGTTGTCCATTTACTGTGATGTCCCAGACAGGACTATGTCACCATCATATGTCATCAGACAGAAACATTCATGCCTCATAGTATGTTGTTAGTCATGTGTAACAGCAGTAGGCATGATGGACATGACAGGTAGGGGCAGGGTGTTGATCCACTTGATAATGATTTGCACGATTGATGTGGTATGATGTTTGTGGGTCCCCAGAACTTGTGTGTTGTTTGGGAATTGTGCCCTGACTGTATGGATGCATAATGGATTGACTTGTAGTGATGTCAACATGACATGTATATTGTGTCAGGGATTTCCCAAAGACAGATACCTTGCTTATCATGTCTAAGATGTGTGTAGTGATGTTGTTTATCATTGTAAAATGATATGGTGTCCTCCTGGTATTGATTGCAAGGTCTGTGTCCCGCCTTCCTGCAGGGTACAGTTATCTACTACAGACACACTCAGAAGTACAGATGGACATGTGTGGGAGAAATTTATGAGGCATATGCTGGGCCTTACTAGACCATTCATGTGTGTATTCAGGAGACATCTCTGCATGAGCAATGGGAACTGACTTCCATGTAGTTTGTCGAAACTTCAGATGTGTGCCACATTTGTGTGGGCCTTGAACATACCAGTCTTGACTCATTTTGTTAAGGTGTGACTTGTGGAGCTGTACGTTGTTGTGTCTCTAGTGAAATGGATGTTTCCATGTCACCTAATCCAAGCATGGGTGATTTAAACATTGCTGATTGCCTTTCCTTGGCACCATCAGTTGTCCATGGACAAAGTCAGTGCAGTTTAGATGTGTGTGTATAAGCATGTGTCAGTGTGATTGTTACGGTACCTTGCAGAGTGATCCTCAGCTTGGCTACTGGTTCCGTTTGTTGGGCTGGATGTTTGTAGCTGTGCAGTTGTTATGTTGTTTTCAAGTTTGGATGTTGTATGGGAATCTGTGCGCCTGGGCCTGTGCTGTGTTGCCATGCGTAAATGTGTGGTATTGACGAGTGGTGTATGTATGTGGTGGCTGAAGTGTGCGTGATGTGTGGGTGTCCTTGAGGCAGTATGTGAGTGTGTGTCACTATGCTGTTATGTGTTTAGGCAGCCCTTTGCACCCGCCTCCATATGTTATGTTATGTAACTGTACAGATTTCTACATTTCACATATGTTACAGGTGAGTGTGTATACTTAGGAATGTTGTCATCCTCAATGGTGATGATTCTGTTGTCTTTCAGCAAGCAGGAGCAGCAGGATGCCGTCTAGTTTTGGTTCCATTGAGGCTTCAGATGTGTATGGCTTCCTGGAGGTGAGTGCCTAATTTTATACTGTTTGTTTCCACCTGGTTTCCGTGGTGGTTACATCACTGCGGTCACATTGGCGGTGTGCAACCTCCTAATAGGTCTGGCTGAAACATGGTCTCCAGTGGACTGTTTGTGCCTCCAGATGACTGCTGCAGTCTGTCCTGCTTGGTAGTGTCGGCGGACCGCTGGTGGTCTTCTATAGGCAACACCGCCAAACTCATAATTTAGAGGTCTGCTCCATCAGCCTGTTGGTGGTCAGATCACCAACATGGCTGTCACGGGACTGACAAACTTGTCATGAGGCCCATAGAAAGAGGAAAACACCATCAATGATTGTTTATGTGGATGTAGGTGACGCGTTGGCACTAGGCAGAAGTTTGTACCCCATGTAAATTTCTGTAAAAAGGATGCATCCCGGCACTTTCAAAATTATGCAGCACACCGCAGCAAGCTAGCTTGCAGTGCCACTTGCAACATTTCTTCATAAATGAGGCCATTGGTATGTTGGTTTAGAGTTTGTTATAGTTTTTGAGAAAGTGCTGCTTTGTTTATTTAGTAGTAGGGCATGTATAAAAGGAATATTTGCATTTTGATATTTATCATGCATGGTGTATATCTGAGTGAATGGTTTGAGAAACATTTTGAAGGTCCCATCCATCATCCAGGTTTGACATTGCTAAGTTTCATTAAGTTGTTTGCTGTAGAGAATATTAGGATTTGTTTCTCATCATTTAGATTACCATGTAAAAGAAACATGGGACGGGCAGTGTGGGGGTCTCCCTGCCCAGCTCCCTCAAAATGCGCACTGTATGCTGTGCAGACAGTGTGCATTGCGAGGGTGCCGGTGTCTCCTGCGTTCAGCAGCATTGCTGCCGGCTCTATTACGAGCCGGTGACAATGCTGTCACCACTTTCCCGCTGGACTGACCGGCAGAAACCTTAGTTTCTGCCAATCAGGCCAGTGGAAAATTTCTGAAAGGGCCAGCGGGGCAGTCCCCACAACAGTGGCGACCACCCCACCGGAAGCTTGGCGGATGGGTGTTCCTGTCCGCCAGACTCATAATCAGGCCCTTAGTAACTGCTTTCCTTTCTGTGAAGTGATACATTTAGCGGCCTCTCTCATTATATCAGAAAGTAGTGTAATAGTATAAATATACATTATGTTTTAACTTTTACACATTTACTGTTAACATGTTAAAAATGTAACTACTTCTATTTCGAATAACTATATATATGTTCTGTTGATATGTTTTGTATGGTTCTGCGGCTTTTGATTTCGGAGTTTTCTAACGTGGAACAAGTGCTTTCTTTTCTGTTGAATGAAAAAAAAACATAAGCTTCATTTTAAATAGTACTTTGTTGGTGGTGTGTAGGAGTTGAGGTCGTTAAGTTTATTTTTCCTTGCTGTTTGGGTGAGTTTATAATTGATCATTTACGTATGCATACTTACTTTTGTATATGCTTTTGCTGGTTTGTGATAGTTTACGTTTCTTAAGAGTTACGTTTTAGTTTAAATAAAAGTATAAGTTACTTGGTTACGTATTTGTTAAGATGTATATATAATTTCTATAATGGATTGTTGCGGGAATCCAGCAGAGTTTCCCCGTCTTGCTGCGTTTGTCTTTTTTGAAGTATTTCGTTGTTTAAGTTAGTATGACTTTTATATTGTTAATTTAATCGTTTGTTTGATTTTAAAGGTTCAAATTATTTACAATTGTATTTTATTGGTTCGTTCACTACAGTTTGATTTTTTTTTTTATCAGTTAAGTCCTCCTATGGTAAATACTAGTTTAGGTTTTATTTGTGATGTATGCTATACATTCTGATACTTTTGGAAATACATTTATAATACATATTTATAAATATTTAGGTTGATGTTTCAATGTTTCTAGCTAATGCTATTTTGTGGGGGGTTTACTGTATACATTATAGATATATGTTTTCTTGCGATGAATAGTAATGATTTGTTGATGTAATATATTTTTATTTAATTTAAATAAGTATAAAACAGGTTTTGGGTTTATTTTAGGTAATTGTAATCAATCTTGTGTGAATCAACATTTTTGACATTATGGGGGTCATTACGACCATGGCGGAAGGCGGAGAACCGGCGGTAAGACCGCCAACAGGCTGGCGGTCTTACTGCATGGAATTATGACCATGGCGGTTACCGCCATGGTCATCCGCCGGTTCTCTGTTCCGCCCGCCAGGGAGGAGACGACCGCCGGGCTGGAGACCTGGGTCTCCAGCCCGGCGGCCGCCACTATACCGCCGGCAGTATTTTGACCCGGCTTACCGCCGTGGATTTCCAGCTGTTTGAACCGCTATGAAATCCATGGCGGTAAGCACTATCAGTGCCAGGGAATTCCTTCCCTGGCACTGATGGGGGTCTCCCCCACCCCTCACCCCCACCCCGACTCCCTCCCCTACCCCCCCACCACCCCTGCCACCCCCCAAAGGTGGCAGGGCCCCACTCCGACCCCCAACATCACATCACCCATACCCACACAACACGCACGCAGGCACCAACTACACACTCACATGCCAACATACATGCCTACATACACACACACAGGCAGACACCCACACCCACATACAAACATACACGCACATATCCATACAGACATACCCACAGACATACACGCACTCATTCCCATACACACAACACCCCCGCAATCATACACGCACTCACACACCCCCTCTACATACACACACGCACACCCCCATGCACCCACACAACACACAACACCCCCCCACCCCCCTCCCCTCACAGACGATCGACTTACCTGGTCCGACGATCCTCCGGGAGGGGACGGGAGCCATGGGGGCAGCTCCGCCGACACCACACGCCAACAGAACACCGCCACGGCGAATCACAGCACGTGATTCGCTGGGCGGTGTTCTGTTGGTGTGGCAGTGGAGGTGGAGCAGCCTCCACTTCCCCGCCTCCCGCCAGTATGGCTGTTGGCGGCTCTCCGTCCGTAAAAGGACAGAGAGCAGCCAACAGTCATAATACGCAGAGCGGCAAACCGCCACTACTGGCGGTCTTCCGCACGGCGGTCTCTCGGCGGTCTTGACCGCTGAGGTCAAAATGACCCCCTATATTTTTTATTAAAGGTAACAATATTTTTGTTTCTGATATTTTTCTTTTCAATAAATGTAAAAATTGATATTTTTAACAATGCTATTTGTGTTCTTGATGTTTGTGGTTTTTATAGTTAAGTATAGGGAGTCGATATTTTTGCTATCAATGTTTAATTTCCAATATATTTTAGTTTTGATATTTTGTGAATCAATAATATGTCAGTGATCAAATTAGGGCCTCTCCCTCCAATGATTCCTATACCTCAGCAAAATCTTTTCAGAGCCTTGTGCATGGCTCAAAATGTCATTCACTGCACAGGCCCCACCTATCTATGTACCACGTTGTTGCCTCATAAATCGCTGAGCTCTTGTACCAAAATTGTTCTCTCTGTCTTTTAGATTGAACCTCAAAGGTTTGGACACTTTTTTTATCTGTTACTAAAATATTGAACGTCATACCCCTTTTTCTACAATGTATTCACAAGCAAGAGGCAATAAAAGCTTCCTGACTTTTTGCAGGCAAAGGTAACAAAGGTAACAAATAAAGCAGTCTGTCACTATCTTGAACAGCTGGGGGATCACTCATTAAATCAGTGAAGATTAAACATGTTTCAGACCTGTGTTCAACACTAACATAAGACTGCAAAAACCTTGGCAGAAAAAGGGATTTATGATAGCATTACTTAGTTTAAGAATCAATACCTTCTGCTCAATCTTAAGAGGGGAAAACTCAAAAGTGGAATGAGAACGCCTATCAAAGATAAGTGATGCAGGAAAATCAGAAGCTGTAATATGAACCCTGTTTTCCTTTAGCTTAGTATAAAAAAAAAAGGACTATGAATCCTAAGCTTGTTTTCATTACATCTTAAAAACTGTCAGCACAATTAACAAACTTTCATAGCAAGCCATCTCTATTGGCCAATGTGTTTCTCAACGTTCTACTCAATACTAATTTTTCATGGAGCCACTTTCATACTTTCTCACTTAAGCATCTCACACCATTTCTACTCTTATGATATCAAACTTAATCTTAAAAAACCCTCCCCTCAAAGGCTCTGAATTCTGAGCCCAGGATATGACTAACAAGTTGACATGTTATTTCAAACAAGCCAATTGACAAGGAGATCCTTCTGATCTCCCCTCCCACCCCAAAATTGCTTCATCCATGTTCAGGCCTGGCTTAACACACTTCCTCTGTTGAACAACACCCCTACTATTGTGGAATGTGTCAAACTCTGGGATTCTTCTTGGACAAGAACCTAAACCTACAATCACACATCAACACATTGTCAAAGGTGCACAATATCAGTTCAGATGTCTAGAAGGAAACAGATCTTTCACAACAGAGAAAATTTCACAACAGCTGCTTCAATTGCTTTTTACACAAATGCATTAATACGGAAACTCTTTACTTGTATGAATTCCCAAAATACACCTAGCCCCTCTCAAAGAAGTACTACAAACAACAGCTAGTCTGGCTATTGGCACCCAAAATTTGAAGGTATTTCCTAAATTGTTTCTCACATTGAAATGTTTCTTACAAAACTCCAAACTATCTGGCCCAGAAATGTAACGATCACAGTGAGGCAGAGCCATCCCCATAGACTTGATGCCCTTCTTTTTAAAATCTCATCTTTAAGTAGGCAAGGACCCTAAATCAATCGTTCTCTGGGTGCTCCCATGGTTGGGAACCCATTCTACTAGCCACCGGGAAAACATCTTTCTATTTTACCTTGAAAAACATAAAGACACAGTTTTACAAAACGTTCACACAGCCAACATTGTTGAACTGTCTTGCATGAAAGGGAAAGAGCAGAACAGCACTGTATCTACTAAGATGTTGCATTGTTTTTCTTACTCCCTGTGTTGGAGTTTTTTAGGGTACCATGCACCAACACCCCATACTCCAGAAATTACTTACTAAAGCTAACTGTAATCCTACAAAAATAGGTGATCTGCATCTGAATGTTTATATATTGCTATTTCACTTGCAATTATATGTGCTACACTGTTCTTTTTAGACCTATACATGCATCTATTCTTATTCTTCTATTCTATTTCGTACCTTATGCATCTGTATTGCAAGTACCAAAAACTCTTGTTTACAGTACTGTGTATATGTCCGGCTGATTGCCTCATGTAAAACACTGTCACTCTGTGACTGATGCACACTTTATGAAACTGCTAATAAATGCAAATAAACACCAATGAGTGGGCAATTAAAGTACAGAGACAGGTTTCACTCTATTTAATTAACTATGAGAGTATTCTTTTGGAAGTATATTGTCTGTGCTACATTAAGTAACCCTTTGTGCAGTTTCTGTCCAATTTAATAGGAATCCTCAGACAGACATAACAATTGCACTGGTAACACTCCCCAACCTTTACCATAGTTCAACAGAATTAGGTTGGAAGAATACAGAGGTGGTGACTTAGAGTTACATTGGTTGCACTTGGGGGTTATATGTAACATTTTGTTTAAATTGTGTTTTATATAGTTCTTACTGTCTGTGACAAGGTGTTTCAAAGTGAAAGCATCATAACATAGAGGAAGAGGGTGGTGATGGGACTGATCTACCTAAGATAGAAAGGGCCTGATTAGGAATTCGGTGAACGGGAAGATCCATCCACCGAACTTCTGATGGGGAGGTTGCCACCATGCTAGCTACCTCCCCTCCGGACCTATTACTACTTTCCAGCTGGGCTGACGGGCGGGTGAGCCCAGTGGGGAAGTGGCAACAGCATTGGTGCCAGCTTGTAATCGATCCGGCGGAAATCCTGTTGCCACAGAGAACACCAGCAACCTCTCAGTGCTCACTACAAAGCAGACAGTGAGCATTGTGAGGGTGCTAGACAGGGGGACCCCTGCACTGCCCATGCCAAGTGCATGGGCAGTGCAGGAGCCCCCCGTAGCCCCCGTACCCCCCTGCACCTGTTCTTCACCAGCCTTTTTATGGCGGTGATACCACCATGAAAAAGGCTGGTGAGAACCAGGTCATAATCAGCAGGGTAGCACTGCATGCAGCGCTGCCCTGGCTGATTCCGACCTCTGCCACCATCAGCCCATCAGAATCACTGATCCCGGCAGAGACAGGGGTACCCTGGTGGTCTGACCGCCAGGGGCGTAATGTGGTGGTGGGACGGTCATAACAGCGGTCCTGACTGACACCGCGAGGCTGGCGGTCTCAAGCCTGCTGCCTCATAATGAGGCCCTAAGTGTTTTTACAGTCACGTGGGCTGTCTGTATGTAGAAACAGGTATGCTTTCTCTGGATAACAGTTAGAAGTGTTAAAATTTAACTTCAGCACCAGTTCATCTGCTCGCTATCTTATGGCCTACAAAGAGGTTAGCAGGTGGTGCACAATCTGCCCCATGATCAATTACAAAAAGGCACCACCCCCCACTGAGTCACACATGTAAGACTGGGAGGTGATCACCCAACTATGGTAGCCTGGTTCACCTTAAAATGAATATATGGCCCAATCAGCCATCAGGTAAAGAGGTGACAGGAGGTCCTGCTTTTAAATCATGCAGAGAGTGACCATTTGCGTGGCCATACCCAATGTAGAGGGAGTAGTCTCAAAATTACCATTGTCGTTTCTCATACTTCACCATAAGCTGTTACAGGAACTGCACACATAACCAAATGTTTGTCGAGTGACATAAGAAAAAGAAACAACATACTGCATACAGTAGAAACAGTTTATAAGCTCTCAATCTCAGAAAGTGTGAATAAGCATTAAAGGATTCTTTAATTCCATACTGATTTCGAGCAGAAGAGATAATGCAAAGAGAAAACAGGGGCGATAGCAACAGTAACTAAAGTAAACTTTGTACTTAGTTATAACTTTGAAACATTCTATACCGTTAGTTCACTGTCATTTTCTTGATTTTTCAGCTCTCCGTAGGACATTTTCTGAGTCGTAGGAAGAAATTTAATAAACTATGACCTGGTTTTATTAACACTTTGTGCAGGGTTTGTGTAACAAAAGTGACAAGTGATGGAATCCTAGTCCAAAGTGCTGTGATTGGATTACTGTACTATGCAGCCATTTGCATTAGAGAGTTGCCTAAAGTCACACAAAGTAGTAATATGAATTGGCTTTCAACTTCCCATGGATTTTGGCACATATCTCTATCTACAAACATTTGTAGGAAGGGATTTGTGCCAAAAAAGTACACCTCGTTGTGAGTGGCATAACAGTGAAGAAACTCTTAAAAGTCCACATTTTCCCAACTTTACATGTGTGCGGCACTGTACAGCCACATACAAAGTGGGAATAGTCAGTGTACTGGAAGGGTCACTTTCCAGTATAAAAGTAATGCATGACAGAACAAACATTCCCTTACACTACACAAGGTGTGCTTTTTGGTGCACTGCAGCCAAAAGTGCACCACAGCAGGGAGATATTAAAACAACTTAGTAGATATAAAGCGCTGTTTTTCTTTTACCCTTAGACGATTCACAGCAACTTTGGCTGCTGCACTATGATGCAAAATTTGACAAATCTCCCCCATGTCTGTTAGATCAAATGGGTGAAAAATGACAGATAGCCCCTGGAATTTATTGAGGATGATTAATGGATATTTTGATGCAATCACTTTGCCGTAATTCATAAAAATCAAACTTTGGGCCTGATTACAAGTTCGGCGGATGAGATGACCCATCCGCTGAACTTCCAACGGGGAGGTTGCCGTCTTACTGGCTACCTCACCACCAGACCCATTACGACTTTCCTGCTGGGCTAGCGGGTGTAAACCAAGGTTTCCGCCCAGCAGGAAAGTGGCAGCAGCATTGTCGCAGGCTTGTAATCAACCCTGCAGCAATGCTGCCACCCGCAGGGTGCACCAGCACCCTCGAAATGCTCACTGTCTGCACAGCAAACAGTGTGCATTATGAGGGTGCTGGGCAGGGGGGACCCTGCACTGCCCATGCCCATGCCCCCCTGCGCCTGTTCTCCGCCAGCATTTTCATGGCGGTGAAACCACCATGAATAGCCTGACGGAGAACTGGATGTAACCAGCAGGGTGGTGCTGACTTCAGCACCGCCCTGACTGATTCTGACCTCCGCTACAATCAGCCCATTGTGATCCAAGATCCCAGTGGAGAAGTCGGTAGGTTGGTGGGGCTGCCCGCCAACCTCATAATGTGGCAGTCGGACCACCACAACCACGGTGGTCCAACAGCCACCGCAAGGGTGCCAGTCTGAGAACCACCACACTGGTAATCAGACTCTTTCTGGAGCTACGCTTAAACAAAAAAATCTATTTTTATATTTGGACTATTTTATATCTTTCTATAAAATGATGGCCAAGTCTGTTGTTTCTATTATCCATGTTTCATTAACTTCTGATCCCTTTCAAAGTGTTTTTCTGAAAGGGTTTTCTTTTTTTTTATCTGCCATTCTTGTTAGCTTCACTTATCATTTTAAAGGAACACATAAATAAATTGTGTGCTATGAGTGTGTAATGTTGGACATTGAAGATATCATTACGTAGGCATTCTTCCCTTGGTGCATATCACTATGACTTATCTTCAGAATTTGTGAAATTCTCAAGTACTCAGTGTGTGACATTTTGTTTAATACACTTTATATGACCAAAAGCTAGTCTAATTATGAAGCTAGGAAGTGAATCATCTCCTGCACCCTCTCCCATGACATGCTTTTGCCAGTTACCATTTGACTTCCAGGGGTGCGTAGCTCTTAGTGACGAATTTTGGAAATTTTCTGATTGTTAACCTATCCCCTTTCCAGGGTTTACAAATGACTTACTGCATAGCTACCTAGGTATATGTTCACTCTAATATTCAATATACTGTTAAGGTTTCTCTTGCTGTGTTAAGTCATGGCTGTACAACACTGCTGCAGTACAGAAATGAGCATGATCATTTGTATACTACGCACCACAAACTGACAGTTATTGAATTGGTGTCTCAACAAATATGCCTGAAACTTCTTAGATCTCAAGTCATTGCAAGGGTTCTCTGCAACACTTTAAAGTAGATTTGTGCATCTCGTAATCAGTACTCCAACTACCAGCTGGGAAAATTAATACAAAAATACAGTAATTGGATACAGCACCAGAAATTCTAATCTTTTTTTCCTGAAGATTTGGATTGGGCCATACTTTCAAAGATTTCCGTCTCTCTTGTTCCTGGATCTGACAAAAATGTCTTTCACATTCAGGTCTTTGAGTGTTTTGTGTATATGGTATTTGTATAGCGCTTACTAGCCCGGATGAGGTGTCAAAGCACTTTGCTGTGAGTAGCATGCTACTCAGAGCATAGTTAGTGGTCAGCCAATTGGCTATTGGGGTTGGTTTTCATGCTGTGTGCGGGCTTGTTTCGTTTGATGTGGTTATTAGAGGGGCTACATGAGGCACAATTATTAGCTGAAATTAATATTGTTATGGTTTCAAAAGAGTTTTAAGGCAGATAGGCATGAGATGTTTAGAGCAACTTGTATACAGATGAGGGAGACAGAAGGTAGAAAGAAGCAGGGGTCAATGTAAATAAAATAAGTGATTGGAAAGTCAGTTTTTCATGCAGGAGTTTAAGGGATACAACAGGTTGAGAATTGTTGCATGCAATTTGTGGATGTAAATCTGTTGAAAGAAAAGTATTTAAAGATACTTTTCAAAGTAAAAAAGGAAGCACAGTGTGACAAATAAGAGCAACTTTTTATATACTCACTACACCTTATTAAATACTATAAAAGTATTGGAGTTCATGCAAATGATATGCACCATAAACAATATAGTATAACAATTGTTTGTAAACATCTATTAACTTGACCATATAACAAGGCAATTAATATAGACTCATTGTCACTCATTCAGTGCCTGGTTTGGAAGGCGCCTGAACCTGAAGAGCACCCCAACAGAGCAGACACCAGAATGGATGTGTCTGTGGTCACCTGCTCCTTCTACGATACACCTTGCCTCGTAGTGTTGTACCTCTCCCTAACATAATTCTACCATATACGTCTTTCAAGTGAACCAAATGGCATTGTCAGATGTTCCTGTGTAGAGCAGTGTATTAATTGTGAATCATCACTTTACATCATATGATTCAACTCTTCAGTCTGTAAAAGAAGGCTGCAGTACAAATGGGCCCTTAGGGGTATTCCTAACACAGACCAATGATACTTTGTATAAATGTAAATGTCTGGTAAGATTTGTGTGATATAATATTAGCGTTGTATTAATGGTAATACACACCTATGTGTACATGTCTGCATTTTATTTTATGTACTTTACGTATTATTCCAGATGTACCACCATGGATGAACGGTCAACATATCTGTCTTGAAGCTGCATATTTTTCTTCAGTTTGCATACTTTGTGGAATTGAACGACCAGAGACAGATAACTATGGCCAGAGAGCACACCTGCGTTGACAAAACCTTTTCTCTTTTGATTATACTATTAAAATAAAAATACAGCTTTAAAAACAAAAAAAATATGTCTGGGCTGTGGAGCTTATATTATTGTATGAACATCAACAGACAGGAATATGGTGGAAATGTGTTCTTGAGGTAGAGCCTCTGCTTATGGCGATACTTGTGTTATAAATTAAATTACTGATACTGTAACTTCAGGATAAGTTCTAGATAAAGGTGCTGTTAACATGTGGAATGAGTAATATTTTCAATGAAAACTTTTTGAAGAATGAAAATGAAATAGTAACCTATCCCAAGCATTATCAACTAGATACAATTCTCAGGACTGAGAAAAGGAGTATCAAGTATGCTTGAAAACAAGTATCATCATAGGGCTGCGGATCTAGGCGGAAAATTCAAAAGTGACATAGCAGCAAGCACCATAAGCACAAGTCCTGGTGCTGAGAAATAAATCTTGGTACTCAGAACAAGCAAAAACTGACAAAAAGTAAGCAAGGCATATCTTTCTAGATGGTATTAGAAGCACTCAAACTACTTTTGCATAGAATTTGGTTCCTACTTGGGAAATTAACTATTACTCTGTAGTTGGCAAAAACTATGGGCCTCATTCTGACTTTGGCGGGCGGCGGAGGCCGCCCGCCAAAGTACCGCCATCAGAAGACCGCCGCGGTAATTCTAAGTTTCCCGCTGGGCGGGCGGGCGACCGCCAGAAGGCCGCCCGCCCGCCCAGCGGGAAACCCCCTTCCACGAGGATGCCGGCTCCGAATGGAGCCGGCGGAGTGGAAAGGGTGCGACGGGTGCAGTTGCACCCGTCGCGATTTTCAGTGTCTGCTATGCAGACACTGAAAATCTTGGTGGGGCCCTGTTAGGGGGCCCCTGCAGTGCCCATGCCATTGGCATGGCATTGGCATGGGCACTGCAGGGGCCCCCAGGGGCCCCACGACACCTGTTACCGCCAACCAGGTTCTGGCGGTCAAAACCGCCAGAACCAGTTTGGCGGTAAGGGGGTCGGAATCCCCATGGCGGTGCTGCCTGCAGCGCCGCCATGGAGGATTCCTCAGGCCAGGGGAAAACCGGCGGGAAACCGCTGGTTTCCCTTTTCTGACCGCGGCTTTACCGCCGCGGTCAGAATTGGCCTGGATGCACCGCCAGCCTGTTGGCGGTGCATCCGCGGTCCACGGCCCTGGCGGTCCATGACCGCCAGGGTCGTAATGACCTCCTATGTCATCATACATAGTGCTTTTGCACATTCACCTCAGTGGCTGATGTCTCTTGGGTCCAAATGATACATACAAACTAGAGCTGGTGGGGCATATTTATGAAAATTGACTCATTGCTGCATGAAGGCAGTGATGCGTCAGAAAAACCTGTGCTGTACAATAGTTACTAATCACAGGAATGTGCCATATTTTATGCACAGCGCACCATGTCACAGTGGAGTGCATCATGCATCACAAATACCATAAACGCATTGGGTAAAAAAAAAATCAGACACCCAAAAAGGGAGAGATAGAGCAGAGGGCAGCAACAGCCAGGGCAACAATCCCAGCAACCCCAACCAACCAGGATGTCCAGACAGAACCCCAGGGGAAGAAGAAGATCAATGTCATTGAGGAGGAAAATTTAATTTTAGTAACAGAGGTGACAAGGCATGAACATCAGCTCTTTATCACTTCAATGTTTCAGTTATGGATGAAAGAAACATTTGGCAGTTCATAGTGGAGAAGGTCAACAGTATAGGGCAAACTAAAAGGACAGTGCAAGAGTGCAAGAACCACTGGCATGATTATAAGCCTAGGACCATGGAGAAACTATCCAAAAACCTGAAGGCAGTCATGCGGACCAGAGGAGGAACTGAGGACCAGGAGGACCTGGACCCATTGAAGGGACAGGTGACATCAGTCATCCCAGCAGAGTTGGTGGCAGGAGTGGAAGGCCAGAACAGGACAGTGCTAGCTTTGAGGATGAGCAAAACCAACAGGGTATGTGGCAACAAGGGTAAATATGCAAAAAAATGTCACACTGTGCAGTGCAGAAAGCTATGTTCCTGCAATGTACTGAGCTGTGTGCAAGGCAAAGGGCAGGGATCACTCAAATGTTCTGTCATAAATTACATAAATGTAAGTCACACTGGCCAGTTACATGTTGTACAGCCCAGTGCAGCTCTGTCAACTCTGTCTATTCCATGTGTGATGTGCAGCACCAGTCCAGGTGTCATGCCACCTCCTGTGTCATCTGGTACTATTCCCTTTATGTATGACCACCTGTTAATCGATCCGCTTATAGACTGTTGTTGTGACCTACCCCCATAATGGCAATTGTGACCTCCTCCTCACTGGAATACTCCTCTCCTCAACATTTCACATGGCATGTAGCCCCTATGCACCCTGTCTGGACATTCACTGGACTTCAATATTTTGTGCCCCAAGAACTGATGATTTTGAATTAAAATTGTACACACCTGAAAAAAATGCACTATGAACCACTGTGTTGTCTGTGTGTGGCAGATAGCACTAACTAGAGCATGGTGGATGCGTCAATGCAAAAGCCACTTCTGTATGTGAAGGCAGAAGGCAGAACACATGAAAATATAAATAATACAAGGGGGTAGAAAAATAAAACTCAGCGTTACACATATGCTGGGGAGGTGTGAGCTTTTGATGCATCCCCAGGTATACAAGGCACTGTAAATTTGGTGAAGCATAGTAATCCATTGGTATTGCAATGAATCAGCCACAACAATGAGCCTCAAAGGCCTTCCTGACACAGAGTAAGCCAAAGCAGATATTTGCCCCACCTTGCCTTACTCCATATTTATGAGTCAATTAGCATTGACTCATAGATATGGCTGAAAGGTTAGCACCAGCACTACTTCACTAACACTGATGCAACAGCAAAACCAGACTCTCAGATATATGCCACAAAGTTAATTTACATTAATTATGTCCACAATTTCATCTCATTTTGATATGCATCTTTGATGCTGCAATCATAAAAAAATACATTTTAAAAATGATGTACAGTACATGTTTTTGTTTCAGATCAATTAAATAGCTACTTCACAAACATCAGAGGGAACAATCATACATACCAACAGACCCGCCAATCTCCAGTCTCATAAGGTCTCATGAGGTCTATGCCCCCATGTCAGCCCACCTATGCTTCATTTGTCATGCAGAACATTTCACCTCAAAGATTTTCCTCTGGGGCCAGCAGACACGCTCCCCTCTGCCTTTTTTATCTTTTGTAGGGTATCCTTGACTCACCCTGCCCCCAGCAGCAACCATCCTCTGCAGATATTGCATTATCAACCACATGAGGGCACCCAACTCTGGCAAAAAAAAAATCTTCCTCCTATCCCTCCCACTAACACAATAGAAAATAACAGCCCATAACGACTTAAACTACTGCTGGAAGAGAAGCCCACAAAATGACAAATTCCCAACAATACAGTGACAAAAACTTGACAAAACTAGACAAAAGAACAGAAATGGACAACAATTAAACACGTTAGAGACACAGAGCCCACACAGACAAGACCAAACTACCAACAAACGCCGACCGATACTCAAAAACCACCACCACCCAACACAGACTAACAGAGAGTAAGAGCAAGTGAAAGTAACTTCACACTTCCTAGTATAGTCTGCTACACCCATTGCATCATTTCCTGGCTGAGTTGCACCACATTTTGCACCAAAAAGTCATTTTTTTTTTACACAGTGTGGTGATTTTGATATAGTAAAATGAACACACAGCGCTTTGACACTTATGCTGGTTTGTACATGCATTGGCCTAGATGCGCGGATGAAACCGGTGCAACTGGTGCAATGTGCCATGCATCAGTGGCAATACATGGTTTTTGACACATGATTGTGGCCCAATATGTGCAATGTAATGTACACAGTGAAAACTATATATATATATATCACAGCATGTACCCAATTCCATTGTTTCTCCAGTTATTGCAGAGAGGTGCAAAGGTTTGTTATGTGTGTCATTCAAATGGTCATAGTGTGCTTATATGTGACATAATACCATCTTACTTGAGACTGACATTTTATTGAAAGTGTAACAACTCATTTTTTTGTAATGCATTGAGTAAATCATATTTATTTAGTGTTTTGAAAGTGGCTTGGAAGTTCGTTCATGGCTGTGATGAGGCTGCAGATATGTAATTTATATTTATAAATAAGTACATCCAGTGTTGAATGGTAACTGGCACAGCTGTGGATGGTTGGCAGAACTTCTTCAATCTGTGTGACAGAGGGCTGTATCCGAGTGGTGACAAATGCTGGGTTATCTCGGCACATGCTTTTGCCTCATGGTGTTGATATGCACACATATTTTGGTTTACATGATGTTGTGCTGGGGTGAGTGTAACACCCAGCTACAGACCTTTGGTATAGGCCTGCATCAAGTTGAGGAGATATGAGTGTTTACAGTGACTGTGACATGAAATTGCAAACACAAAGGAAGTGTATAAACATGTATTTACATTTTGCAGAAATCAGTCCAAAACTCACATTTAGTCCTGTAATAGTACATTTATGAAACAAAGGGGCAGATTTAAGAGCCCCTAGCACCACTGGAGCATCACTTTTCTTGACGCTCCGGTGGCGCTAACCACTGCTTCATACTTACAAGGATGTGTAATGCCACTTTTTGTGGCGTTACGCCTCCTTGTAAATATGGGCCCTTCCGACGCAGTTTTCTGCATCAGAGGGGCGTGCAATGGGTGTTGATGTAGGCGTTCCACAGCAACACCCATTGCTTTTGATGCTGCCCCAGATGTACGAGTAATCATAAACCTGTGGCAGCGGCAGCAACTAACTCCACTCCAGGGGTGGCGTTAGCATGGCAAAACGAGGAGGGATGCTTTTATTCCTCCTTGTTTTTTGCTTTTTCCATGTGTGCTGCATTCGGCAGCACACATAGAAAGAGCTAAATGCCATGGGTGATTATTTATATGCAGGAAGCTGTCCCTTCCTGCACGTAAACAATCATTCTAAAATGACACTACGGTACTTCTATGCGTGCTGCATTTTGCAGCACACATAGAAAGCGCCAAATCACCGTTATAGATTGTTTATGTGGAGGAAGGGACACCTTCCTGCACATAAACAATCTATCCTCTCAACACAGCCACCCTTGCACTATGGTATATATATATATATAAATATATATACAAATATATATATATATATATATACCACATATTTTTTAACCATAAGTCATACATGCATTTGTTACACAGATCTAAAGAATATCCATATATTTTTAAACCACAAGTAGCATACATATTTGTACAAAGAAATGCATATGTCTAAATATATACATATAATCAAATTATACATGTTTACATTCACAGGCACATACTGTACATTTGTGTTTGAGGGTGGTGGTCATGTAGGAAAAGTCAACTCTTAAGGATTCTTCTGAAGATAAGATAGTTATCCATGGCTTTTATGTCTGGGGGTAATGAATGTCATTGTTTGGCTGCTTGAACACAAAAAGATGTACCACCCATGGTTTTTTTCTTATATGTTGGGATTCTAAGGCAAAGTGACAATCTTGAGCAGAGGTTCTTTTGTTGTGATTTTATTCCTGATTTAAAGTGCTCCAACACCATGTAGTGTTATGTGCATGATACAAAGGTGGATCTTCTGGCAACCGGCAACCAATGTAGGGCCCTCAAGGCAGGGGAGATGTGAGTTTGTGGCTTTAGATGTAGGCAGACAGCGTTCTGAATTCATTGTAGCTTTCCCATAGTTGACACAGATTATCCATGGTATAGGCCATTGGCGTAATCAAGTTTAGATAGTACAAGAATGATAGTAGCTAGGCCCTTGTGTAGAAATCCTAGGTGGGGGAAGATACATTGCAGAGTTTTTATAGCATGAAGCTTAATTTTGCTATCTTGTCTACTTGGACATTCATTGATAATTCCTTAGATCTTTAAGAAATGGTCCCAGATCATCAGAACAGGCATAGAGTGGGTCATGATTTTTCCAGTTGTCACATGAGTATTTCAGCTTTGGAAGCCTTCAATTTGAGGTGGCTCCAAGTCATCCACTGATCAACAGCTCTGAGGAAACTGAAGATTTCTGTATTTTCAATATTTTTGGGGCTTTGGAGTATAAGATGTATTTGTGTGTCATCTGCATAGTTGTAGCTTTTGAGCTGAAATTCATTGATCATTGCCGGTAATGGCTTTATGTAGATGTGAAAAGCATGGGTGAGATGGTAAAGCCTTGAGGGACCCCTGCTTTCATGAAGTGTGATTTGAAGGAGAAAAGAGAAGAATGGATGACATTTGTCCAGTTTTGAAGGTAGGATGTGATCCAGTCAAGAGAAGCCCCCTCTATGCTGGCTTTGTAGAATCTTTGGATTAGGATGTCAAGCTCAACTGTGTCAAAGGCAGTGAAAGGTCCAAGAAGTGCAGCGACTCCATTCCCATCAGCAACTCCCTCATTCCAGATGGCATGAAGGAGATTCTCAGCCTCTTCCTGAATCGAATCCTGTTTAGAAGTCAGAAAGTATAGAATTATCTTCAATGAATTGTGACATCTGGGTGGATGCCACTCTTTCTATCACTTTGCCCAGGAAATGTCCATTTGTATTTGGTCTGTAGTTGTAGTCACGCGGGTCCAGGTTTGTTTTCTTTAATATTTGGTGCATCTATGCCTTTTTTAAGTCTTCTGGAAAGATTCCTGTAGTTAAAGGATTATTAATGATTATTTTTCTTGCTGGTGTGGCAGCAGAGGTAGTTAAAAAGATGTTCTTGAAGATGTGTGTGGACAAAGGTCAGCTGACTGGCCTGCTTGCTTTGACCAGATCGTATAGCCTTCCTCCAGCACATCTCTAGTACCCAGCATGATTGTGACATAAATCCTCTCACTTTGAAGTCAGAGAAAGTAAAGTAAACATGAAGGCTCATATTTATACTTTTTTAGCTCCGCATTTGCGTCATTTTTTTATGCAAAAGTGGCGCAAATTTACAAAATACAATTGTAGTTTATAATGTTGCGCCGATTTTGCATCACAAAATGACACAAATGCGGCACTAAAAAAGTATAAATATGGGCCTAAGCTCCCTTAGAAGACACAGCCTAACGTTTGACATCCATCTGTAAATGCCCAGCCAATTTGAAAAGATAAGAACAAGATTTAAAGGCCTGTTTACAAAAAGGTGGAAGAATATAAAGGGCCCTGGTAAACGAGCTATGTTCCACAGAAGGGACAAAGTCAAGCTGGATAGCCTTAAACAAATAAAGAGAGTGCAAATAACATTCCTATACTGTGGGAACTATGTCCTTGCTCCATGCGCCAGGGCAAGATTCTCTGAATGCTACTCCAGGGAATAACTTAGGTATATGTGCCATCACATGTTAGTACTGAAGAACATCTCTTGCTTGACACCTCTTTGCAACATTCTCCCTGTCCACCTCAGCAGAATCTACTACTAAATTGGAAAATTGCGGGATTTCAGGGAAAATTAAGGGATCCTGATTGGGGTACTTTTATTGATGGCCATAGTAAATGTCTATTTCAGGAGACATGGGCACTAGACTAAGTGAATAGGTGGGGGTTACGAAAGCTATAGCTTGCTAGCTATTAAATCTAGTGCTGGGAACCCCTCTGATGGACTATTAATACTGGTCCGCTCCACCATAATCTATGCTGCCATACCCCTCTATGTGGATTTTCCATATGTCCTTGGGATAATTCTTACCTGCCCCAACTCCCAGGCCCCCACGATAATCAATGTTTACAACTGGAGTAGTAATTACAAGCATGAATCAAAAACGCTGCTGCTTTTGGATAGTATGCTGGGAGACCAGTCTAATACCCATCACATACTCATAGTAAGGGAGTTCAATCTCACATTAGAACCAAATAATTTGGCAAGCAAATTGTCCAGAGATGAAAACTGTTTCTCTGGTATCCTGGACCTTGTTTGCCCTGTGAGACGACACCTTACTAGAGTGGTCTTGCAGGTTGTGGATCTCACCCTATTGCATGGAATCCAGGCATGCAATGGGTGATCCCCTTTCTATAAACAGCTTATGCTGACATTCAGACGAGGCCCACACTCAACATCATCTTTTTCGATGTAAGATGTTGGAGCAAGCTAGATGATATGATGGTGGTGGAGTGAGAGAAGAGTGACCACAACACTATAAAATCCTAGACCTTCCCTTGCTTGGTACACCTCGTGGCCACTAATAATAGGAAGACTGTGAAATGGGAAACAGTGGGCTCCTCACCTGAGGGAATCAGGACTTTATTTAAAATCTTGGCCACCCATAAGGGCAATATCTATGCAGATTGGTGGGGCAGTAAGGGATACTAGCAGAGCATAACAAGGCATTTGCTATGCTGAGGAATTTCCTCAGCAATGAGTCAAGGGTTGGTTCAATGGCCAGTGCAAAAAGGCTAAGGCAAACTTATTTCAATCAATTAAAGAGGGGGATAGGCAGGTCATAAGGGAGCACAGGGCCATTTATCAGGCCACACTAAGAGAAGCCAAAGGGATTTGGAAACATGGCATCTGGTCCGACCAATAGGATGCTGCTATAGGTAATGATCAGAGGAAATTTGAAGCACTGGGTAGTAAGAGTGATGGGAGGTAAGGTATCCCTGCTGAAACATCCATTTTACCCTGTGATTGGGTTGCCCACTTTGGGTGTCTGTCCTCAACTACCCACGCCCCCACGCTTGTAGGGTTCGCAACTACACTAATCCACCAACCCATCCATTCACTATTTTTCACCATGAAGGAAACTGAGTAAGCTGTGGTCATACTCAATTCCAGGAAAACTCTGAGTCTCAACATAATCCCTGTAGATGTGTTCCCATTCAACCCCAGTGTATGGGTCACCTATATTAATGTGGCTTCCAGTGCCATTGTGATGGAGGGGGTTATCCCTTATTCATGGAAAGGGGTAGAGATTGTGCACATCTTTAAAAAATGGGATCCCAGTCTGCCCTCCAACTACCACTCAGCCTGATTGACAACTTGCAAACATTTTGTGCAAGCAGGTGCTAAGGTGCTAGAGCATTCGTTGGATTGGTGCAAAGGAAACCATATCCTTTCAGGGTTGCAAGCAGGTTTCAGGTTTAAGACCAGTGCGGTCGACCAGGCCTTCCACTTTCTCTTGGTAAAGTGGAAGATGGTGGATATGTCCAAGTGTGACCTTTATGTGGCATTCATCGACCTCCACACCACGTTTGACCTTGTGCCTAGAGGGAGGCTATGGGTGGTGCTTTGGAGGATGGGGATCCCCCTGGATCACCTACATTTGACTCAGCTGCTCCAAAAGGGTAATTATGTACAAGTACGATGCAGAGCAAAGTGAGAATTAACTGAGGCCTTACCCATAAACCAAGGCATGCGCCAGGAGAGTGCCCTTGCCGCAACCCTATTCCCAACCCAGTCCTATTCCTCCTATATATTAACAACTGCATCGCCTACTTATTAAACTGTACCAATGAGTCTCCAACCTTGGCAGTGGAAAAAATACCCGCCCTCCTTTTCACGGATGACACTTTGCTGCTTTTCAAAACTAGGAAGGGCCTTCAAAATTTGATTGATAGTTTCAACCACTATTGGGATGATTTTGGTATTGAAATCAATATACCCAAGACCAAATATGTGATTTATAACAAGAGAGGCAGAGTGAGAGGGATTATCAAGGTGGGTACTTAAGTTCTGGAAAGGGTCCGGCAGTTCAATTATTTGGGTAGTAAGCTGGATGACACCAGTTCATGGAACCCGCAGATCACTAAGAGCTCCTTCATTGTGAAATGTTACGCTGCAGACATACACAAATTAGACAAAAAAGCAGCCTAAATCCCTGTCTGTCCAGCAACTGAAACCTACAAAGCACAAGCAAGGGGGACTGCGCTATGTGGGGTGGAATTCTGGGGTCACTGCAATACAAGCACTTTGAGCACAGCAGAAAATAATTGCCTTAGGGGGGTTTGGGGTTTAGGGAAAGGTACACTGTTGGTACTTCCTGCCTTTGATTTGGGGATCAATGAGATTTCAGCGCAGATAGCATTGAGACCTCAATTGCTCTGGGTTCGCATTTGGAGAACCCACAAGTTGCGCCACATTAGAGAGGGCCTGCAGGAAGCTATTAGGTCCAATGGGGTGGGGAAGGTTAGATGGCTGGGATTGCTAAAAAATGTCTGGATTGAGCCGGGGCTACAAAAATTTTGGTCCAAGCCACAGTGCATTCGCTGAGAAGACTCTCTCAAAGTAAAAAATCTGGCCCAGGAAAAAGTCATTAGAAGTAGGGACTGTTCACCCACACTAAATCAAATCAAATCATTAGCATTTATAAAGCGCGCTACTCACCCGTGCGGGTCTCAAGGCGCTAGGGACAAAGGGGATGGTTATCGCTGCTCGAACAGCCAGGTCTTTAGGAGTCTCCGGAAAGCGGAGTGGTCCTGGGTGGTCCTGAGGCTGGTGGGGAGGGAGTTCCAGGTCTTGGCCGCCAGGAAGGAGAAAGATCTCCCACCCGCCGTGGAGCGTCGGATGTGAGGGACGGCGGCGAGTGCGAGGCCAGAGGAGCGGAGGGGGCGGGTGGGGACGTAGAAGTTGAGGCGTCTGTTGAGGTATTCCGATCCCTTGTCGTGGAGGGCTTTGTGTGCGTGGGTGAGAAGTCGGAAGGTGATCCTTTTGCTGACTGGGAGCCAATGCAGGTGTCTCAGGTGTGCGGAGATGTGGCTGTTGCGGGGTACGTCGAGGATGAGGCGGGGTGAGGCGTTTTGAATGCGTTGCAGGCGATTTTGGAGTTTGGCGGTGGTCCCAGCGTAGAGGGTGTTGCCGTAGTCCAGGCGGCTCGTGACGAGGGCGTGGGTCACGGTTTTTCTGGTGTCGGCTAGGCCGCTGAACAACTGCCTGCCTTCTCCACAAATCTGTAACTAAGATGTAGGAATTCCTAGATTTGATCTGCCTGGTGCATGCCCAGTCTCTTGTCTTCAATGTAGGTATGGGACTCTGCCTGTTGCTGTTTTTACTGCTAGCTGGGGAATCGAAAACAGGGATCTCACAGTTGCTTTTACTGTGAAACTGCCCATGCAAGCAATGAGCACCTATTGTATTTTGTCCACTCTATTCTAAACCCAGAAACAAATGGATTGCCCCTTTGTGTAGATCGCTTAGCTTACAAACTCAAGTTGAAGCCCTTCAAATATATAAAAGCAACCTTGCCTCAACTGTGGTTGTGGCTGTTTCGAAGTTTCTGTATATTGTCTCAGAACTTAGAACTAAACCATTAAGGCTAGTATAAGCAGCCACACCCTAAAATGATTTATACACCTTTTTATAATTTGGGTTGTTTTCAATTGTGTGACAATTTATTACGTGTTTTAACAATTATTTATTGGTGCTCAATTGACCTTTTGTTTTATAGTATTTTAAGATTCTTGTCAATCTAGTTGATGATGAGTGATGTCTTGAACTATCAAATGAAATGGGAAATGAAAATAAAGCTTGTAAATACAAATGAAACAAATGTGAGTTACGAATCACAAAGCCCATGGTAAGCAATGGGTGAAATACATTCCCAGAAAAGCTTTCTGAATGTCCCCAAGATGTGTTTGGCAAGCCAAACTGCTGTGCGGTTTAGTATGCTTTGACCTAATTACATCTTGGCTTCCATTGGCTCTTTTGATACAAATACTGATACATTCAGCTCCTGTGATAGAATAAATTCTAATCTGGAACAGTTCAGCTCCTGGAGAATACACTGCACAGTCTAAGCCTTCATGAGCTCCTCTGATAAAATAACTGCATGGTAAGAGCCATCACCAGTTCTTATGATAGGATAAGCTGCACTGTTTCAGTCTCATCACCTACTATGATACAACAAACTGCACAGTGCAAACCTCCATCAACTGCTGGAGTATAAGTTGCAGCCTTAGGGCCAGATTTGTTCTGGCCTTGCACTGTTCCAATGCCACATTAGTGTCATTTTTTAGGCTAATGTGGCGTTGGAAGAGGAAAAACGCCATGCCATATTTATAAAGTGGTGCAATGCGATGTAACTCCTTGTACCATATTATGCCTGCACCAGGCATAATGTATGCAAGGGGGGCGTTCCTGTGCTAGAGGGGCCGTAAAAATGAGATTCCTTTGTGCCATTTTTATGAGCATGTTTTAATGCCTGCTAAATGCACGTGTTAAACAGAGGCTCCCATTGATTACAATGGGCCTCTGGGTGCTTTGCAGGATTAGCAGCATAATTTTTTACGTTAATCCTGCAAAGTTCCAGACTAGCATAAAAATGATCATGCTAACTACGAGCATGGTGTGCCGTATTTTAAATACAGCGCTCCCATCATGGTATTAGGGAGTCGAAAAGGGGCACAAGAAAAGTGATGCTGCACTAGGTGCAGAGCCACTTTTCATAAATCAGCCCCTTAGTCTCATCAGCACCTGTAATAAAATAAACTACAGGTTAAGCCTAAATCAGCTCATGTGTGGGAAGAAACTGCACAGTCTTAGCCCTACCAGCATCTACGACTGTCTAAACCCCATAAGTGCGAGTGAGAGAATAAGCTCCATGGTCTGAGTCCCATCAGCCCCTGTGATAGAATAAACAGCACAGCGTGAGCTCTGTTGAGCCACAATGAGGAACCACGGATGTTGCTAGTTTGCACAACCATCCATGTGAGATTCCTCCAACACAGTCCTCACCTTTTTACAAAGAAAGGTTCCCTTGAGCCACGGCTGACGAGCCTTGGGAGGCACCTGTGCGCCATGAGTGGTACATTAACCTGAGAAAACATTTGGCGGCATTTCAAGCAAGCCCCTATACCATGCTGCTCCCTGCTGATGACGGGCTAAACCCAGAAACACGTGTACAGGGATAAACAGCACTTGCTGCGCCTACAGAGGTGAAAGACTTTATTACTTTCTGAATGGACTACGAAGTCGACTGCATTTACCATGATGCGTTGGGGTTGGACTTTGTTGCTGGAGTGTAGGCAGTGTGCTCCCTTTCTTTGTAATTTTGTCTTTGGACGGCTCCCTTGAGCCACGGCTGACGAGCCTTGGGAGGCACCTGTGCGCCATGAGTGGTACATTAACCTGAGAAAACATTTGGCCGCATTTCAAGCAAGCCCCTATACCATGCTGCTCCCTGCTGATGACGGGCTAAACCCAGAAACACGTGTACAGGGATAAACAGCACTTGCTGCGCCTACAGAGGTGAAAGACTTTATTACTTTCTGAATGGACTACGAAGTCGACTGCATTTACCATGATGCGTTGGGGTTGGACTTTGTTGCTGGAGTGTAGGCAGTGTGCTCCCTTTCTTTGTAATTTTGTCTTTGGACGGCTCCCTTGAGCCACGGCTGACGAGCCTTGGGAGGCACCTGTGCGCCATGAGTGGTACATTAACCTGAGAAAACATTTGGCGGCATTTCAAGCAAGCCCCTATACCATGCTGCTCCCTGCTGATGACGGGCTAAACCCAGAAACACGTGTACAGGGATAAACAGCACTTGCTGCGCCTACAGAGGTGAAAGACTTTATTACTTTCTGAATGGACTACGAAGTCGACTGCATTTACCATGATGCGTTGGGGTTGGACTTTGTTGCTGGAGTGTAGGCAGTGTGCTCCCTTTCTTTGTAATTTTGTCTTTGGACGGCTCCCTTGAGCCACGGCTGACGAGCCTTGGGAGGCACCTGTGCGCCATGAGTGGTACATTAACCTGAGAAAACATTTGGCGGCATTTCAAGCAAGCCCCTATACCATGCTGCTCCCTGCTGATGACGGGCTAAACCCAGAAACACGTGTACAGGGATAAACAGCACTTGCTGCGCCTACAGAGGTGAAAGACTTTATTACTTTCTGAATGGACTACGATGTCGACTGCATTTACCATGATGCGTTGGGGTTGGACTTTGTTGCTGGAGTGTAGGCAGTGTGCTCCCTTTCTTTGTAATTTTGTCTTTGGACGGCTCCCTTGAGCCACGGCTGACGAGCCTTGGGAGGCACCTGTGCGCCATGAGTGGTACATTAACCTGAGAAAACATTTGGCGGCATTTCAAGCAAGCCCCTATACCATGCTGCTCCCTGCTGATGACGGGCTAAACCCAGAAACACGTGTACAGGGATAAACAGCACTTGCTGCGCCTACAGAGGTGAAAGACTTTATTACTTTCTGAATGGACTACGAAGTCGACTGCATTTACCATGATGCGTTGGGGTTGGACTTTGTTGCTGGAGTGTAGGCAGTGTGCTCCCTTTCTTTGTAATTTTGTCTTTGGACGGCTCCCTTGAGCCACGGCTGACGAGCCTTGGGAGGCACCTGTGCGCCATGAGTGGTACATTAACCTGAGAAAACATTTGGCGGCATTTCAAGCAAGCCCCTATACCATGCTGCTCCCTGCTGATGACGGGCTAAACCCAGAAACACGTGTACAGGGATAAACAGCACTTGCTGCGCCTACAGAGGTGAAAGACTTTATTACTTTCTGAATGGACTACGAAGTCGACTGCATTTACCATGATGCGTTGGGATTGGACTTTGTTGCTGGAGTGTAGGCAGTGTGCTCCCTTTCTTTGTAATTTTGTCTTTGGACGGCTCCCTTGAGCCACGGCTGACGAGCCTTGGGAGGCACCTGTGCGCCATGAGTGGTACATTGACCTGAGAAAACATTTGGCGGCATTTCAAGCAAGCCCCTATACCATGCTGCTCCCTGCTGATGACGGGCTAAACCCAGAAACACGTGTACAGGGATAAACAGCACTTGCTGCGCCTACAGAGGTGAAAGACTTTATTACTTTCTGAATGGACTACGAAGTCGACTGCATTTACCATGATGCGTTGGGGTTGGACTTTGTTGCTGGAGTGTAGGCAGTGTGCTCCCTTTCTTTGTAATTTTGTCTTTGGACGGCTCCCTTGAGCCACGGCTGACGAGCCTTGGGAGGCACCTGTGCGCCATGAGTGGTACATTAACCTGAAAAAACATTTGGCGACATTTCAAGCAAGCCCCTATACCATGCTGCTCCCTGCTGATGACGGGCTAAACCCAGAAACACGTGTACAGGGATAAAAAGCACTTGCTGCGCCTACAGAGGTGAAAGACTTTATTACTTTCTGAATGGACTACGAAGTCGACTGCATTTACCATGATGCGTTGGGGTTGGACTTTGTTGCTGGAGTGTAGGCAGTGTGCTCCCTTTCTTTGTAATTTTGTCTTTGGACGGCTCCCTTGAGCCACGGCTGACGAGCCTTGGGAGGCACCTGTGCGCCATGAGTGGTACATTAACCTGAGAAAACATTTGGCGGCATTTCAAGCAAGCCCCTATACCATGCTGCTCCCTGCTGATGACGGGCTAAACCCAGAAACACGTGTACAGGGATAAACAGCACTTGCTGCGCCTACAGAGGTGAAAGACTTTATTACTTTCTGAATGGACTACGAAGTCGACTGCATTTACCATGATGCGTTGGGGTTGGACTTTGTTGCTGGAGTGTAGGCAGTGTGCTCCCTTTCTTTGTAATTTTGTCTTTGGACGGCTCCCTTGAGCCACGGCTGACGAGCCTTGGGAGGCACCTGTGCGCCATGAGTGGTACATTAACCTGAGAAAACATTTGGTGGCATTTCAAGCAAGCCCCTATACCATGCTGCTCCCTGCTGATGACGGGCTAAACCCAGAAACACGTGTACAGGGATAAACAGCACTTGCTGCGCCTACAGAGGTGAAAGACTTTATTACTTTCTGAATGGACTACGAAGTCGACTGCATTTACCATGATGCGTTGGGGTTGGACTTTGTTGCTGGAGTGTAGGCAGTGTGCTCCCTTTCTTTGTAATTTTGTCTTTGGACGGCTCCCTTGAGCCACGGCTGACGAGCCTTGGGAGGCACCTGTGCGCCATGAGTGGTACATTAACCTGAGAAAACATTTGGCGGCATTTCAAGCAAGCCCCTATACCATGCTGCTCCCTGCTGATGACGGGCTAAACCCAGAAACACGTGTACAGGGATAAACAGCACTTGCTGCGCCTACAGAGGTGAAAGACTTTATTACTTTCTGAATGGACTACGAAGTCGACTGCATTTACCATGATGCGTTGGGGTTGGACTTTGTTGCTGGAGTGTAGGCAGTGTGCTCCCTTTCTTTGTAATTTTGTCTTTGGACAGCTCCCTTGAGCCACGGCTGACGAGCCTTGGGAGGCACCTGTGCGCCATGAGTGGTACATTAACCTGAGAAAACATTTGGCGGCATTTCAAGCAAGCCCCTATACCATGCTGCTCCCTGCTGATGACGGGCTAAACCCAGAAACACGTGTACAGGGATAAACAGCACTTGCTGCGCCTACAGAGGTGAAAGACTATTACTTTCAGAATGGACTACGAAGTCGACTGCATTTACCATGATGCGTTGGGGTTGGACTTTGTTGCTGGAGTGTAGGCAGTGTGCTCCCTTTCTTTGTAATTTTGTCTTTGGACGGCTCCCTTGAGCCACGGCTGACGAGCCTTGGGAGGCACCTGTGCGCCATGAGTGGTACATTAACCTGAGAAAACATTTGGCGGCATTTCAAGCAAGCCCCTATACCATGCTGCTCCCTGCTGATGACGGGCTAAACCCAGAAACACGTGTACAGGGATAAACAGCACTTGCTGCGCCTACAGAGGTGAAAGACTTTATTACTTTCTGAATGGACTACGAAGTCGACTGCATTTACCATGATGCGTTGGGGTTGGACTTTGTTGCTGGAGTGTAGGCAGTGTGCTCCCTTTCTTTGTAATTTTGTCTTTGGACGGCTCCCTTGAGCCACGGCTGACGAGCCTTGGGAGGCACCTGTGCGCCATGAGTGGTACATTAACCTGAGAAAACATTTGGCGGCATTTCAAGCAAGCCCCTATACCATGCTGCTCCCTGCTGATGACGGGCTAAACCCAGAAACACGTGTACAGGGATAAACAGCACTTGCTGCGCCTACAGAGGTGAAAGACTTTATTACTTTCTGAATGGACTACGAAGTCGACTGCATTTACCATGATGCGTTGGGGTTGGACTTTGTTGCTGGAGTGTAGGCAGTGTGCTCCCTTTCTTTGTAATTTTGTCTTTGGACGGCTCCCTTGAGCCACGGCTGACGAGCCTTGGGAGGCACCTGTGCGCCATGAGTGGTACATTAACCTGAGAAAACATTTGGCTGCATTTCAAGCAAGCCCCTATACCATGCTGCTCCCTGCTGATGACGGGCTAAACCCAGAAACACGTGTACAGGGATAAACAGCACTTGCTGCGCCTACAGAGGTGAAAGACTTTATTACTTTCTGAATGGACTACGAAGTCGACTGCATTTACCATGATGCGTTGGGGTTGGACTTTGTTGCTGGAGTGTAGGCAGTGTGCTCCCTTTCTTTGTAATTTTGTCTTTGGACGGCTCCCTTGAGCCACGGCTGACGAGCCTTGGGAGGCACCTGTGCGCCATGAGTGGTACATTAACCTGAGAAAACATTTGGCGGCATTTCAAGCAAGCCCCTATACCATGCTGCTCCCTGCTGATGACGGGCTAAACCCAGAAACACGTGTACAGGGATAAACAGCACTTGCTGCGCCTACAGAGGTGAAAGACTTTATTACTTTCTGAATGGACTACGAAGTCGACTGCATTTACCATGATGCGTTGGAGTTGGACTTTGTTGCTGGAGTGTAGGCAGTGTGCTCCCTTTCTTTGTAATTTTGTCTTTGGACGGCTCCCTTGAGCCACGGCTGACGAGCCTTGGGAGGCACCTGTGCGCCATGAGTGGTACATTAACCTGAGAAAACATTTGGCGGCATTTCAAGCAAGCCCCTATACCATGCTGCTCCCTGCTGATGACGGGCTAAACCCAGAAACACGTGTACAGGGATAAACAGCACTTGCTGCGCCTACAGCGGTGAAAGACTTTATTACTTTCTGAATGGACTACGAAGTCGACTGCATTTACCATGATGCGTTGGGGTTGGACTTTGTTGCTGGAGTGTAGGCAGTGTGCTCCCTTTCTTTGTAATTTTGTCTTTGGACGGCTCCCTTGAGCCACGGCTGACGAGCCTTGGGAGGCACCTGTGCGCCATGAGTGGTACATTAACCTGAGAAAACATTTGGCGGCATTTCAAGCAAGCCCCTATACCATGCTGCTCCCTGCTGATGACGGGCTAAACCCAGAAACACGTGTACAGGGATAAACAGCACTTGCTGCGCCTACAGAGGTGAAAGACTTTATTACTTTCTGAATGGACTACGAAGTCGACTGCATTTACCATGATGCGTTGGGGTTGGACTTTGTTGCTGGAGTGTAGGCAGTGTGCTCCCTTTCTTTGTAATTTTGTCTTTGGACGGCTCCCTTGAGCCACGGCTGACGAGCCTTGGGAGGCACCTGTGCGCCATGAGTGGTACATTAACCTGAGAAAACATTTGGCGGCATTTCAAGCAAGCCCCTATACCATGCTGCTCCCTGCTGATGACGGGCTAAACCCAGAAACACGTGTACAGGGATAAACAGCACTTGCTGCGCCTACAGAGGTAAAAGACTTTATTACTTTCTGAATGGACTACGAAGTCGACTGCATTTACCATGATGCGTTGGGGTTGGACTTTGTTGCTGGAGTGTAGGCAGTGTGCTCCCTTTCTTTGTAATTTTGTCTTTGGACGGCTCCCTTGAGCCACGGCTGACGAGCCTTGGGAGGCACCTGTGCGCCATGAGTGGTACATTAACCTGAGAAAACATTTGGCGGCATTTCAAGCAAGCCCCTATACCATGCTGCTCCCTGCTGATGACGGGCTAAACCCAGAAACACGTGTACAGGGATAAACAGCACTTGCTGCGCCTACAGAGGTGAAAGACGTTATTACTTTCTGAATGGACTACGAAGTCGACTGCATTTACCATGATGCGTTGGGGTTGGACTTTGTTGCTGGAGTGTAGGCAGTGTGCTCCCTTTCTTTGTAATTTTGTCTTTGGACGGCTCCCTTGAGCCACGGCTGACGAGCCTTGGGAGGCACCTGTGCGCCATGAGTGGTACATTAACCTGAGAAAACATTTGGCGGCATTTCAAGCAAGCCCCTATACCATGCTGCTCCCTGCTGATGACGGGCTAAACCCAGAAACACGTGTACAGGGATAAACAGCACTTGCTGCGCCTACAGAGGTGAAAGACTTTATTACTTTCTGAATGGACTACGAAGACGACTGCATTTACCATGATGCGTTGGGGTTGGACTTTGTTGCTGGAGTGTAGGCAGTGTGCTCCCTTTCTTTGTAATTTTGTCTTTGGACGGCTCCCTTGAGCCACGGCTGACGAGCCTTGGGAGGCACCTGTGCGCCATGAGTGGTACATTAACCTGAGAAAACATTTGGCGGCATTTCAAGCAAGCCCCTATACCATGCTGCTCCCTGCTGATGACGGGCTAAACCCAGAAACACGTGTACAGGGATAAACAGCACTTGCTGCGCCTACAGAGGTGAAAGACTTTATTACTTTCTGAATGGACTACGAAGTCGACTGCATTTACCATGATGCGTTGGGGTTGGACTTTGTTGCTGGAGTGTAGGCAGTGTGCTCCCTTTCTTTGTAATTTTGTCTTTGGACGGCTCCCTTGAGCCACGGCTGACGAGCCTTGGGAGGCACCTGTGCGCCATGAGTGGTACATTAACCTGAGAAAACATTTGGCGGCATTTCAAGCAAGCCCCTATACCATGCTGCTCCCTGCTGATGACGGGCTAAACCCAGAAACACGTGTACAGGGATAAACAGCACTTGCTGCGCCTACAGAGGTGAAAGACTTTATTACTTTCTGAATGGACTACGAAGTCGACTGCATTTACCATGATGCGTTGGGGTTGGACTTTGTTGCTGGAGTGTAGGCAGTGTGCTCCCTTTCTTTGTAATTTTGTCTTTGGACGGCTCCCTTGAGCCACGGCTGACGAGCCTTGGGAGGCACCTGTGCGCCATGAGTGGTACATTAACCTGAGAAAACATTTGGCGGCATTTCAAGCAAGCCCCTATACCATGCTGCTCCCTGCTGATGACGGGCTAAACCCAGAAACACGTGTACAGGGATAAACAGCACTTGCTGCGCCTACAGAGGTGAAAGACTTTATTACTTTCTGAATGGACTACGAAGTCGACTGCATTTACCATGATGCGTTGGGGTTGGACTTTGTTGCTGGAGTGTAGGCAGTGTGCTCCCTTTCTTTGTAATTTTGTCTTTGGACGGCTCCCTTGAGCCACGGCTGACGAGCCTTGGGAGGCACCTGTGCGCCATGAGTGGTACATTAACCTGAGAAAACATTTGGCGGCATTTCAAGCAAGCCCCTATACCATGCTGCTCCCTGCTGATGACGGGCTAAACCCAGAAACACGTGTACAGGGATAAACAGCACTTGCTGCGCCTACAGAGGTGAAAGACTTTATTACTTTCTGAATGGACTACGAAGTCGACTGCATTTACCATGATGCGTTGGGGTTGGACTTTGTTGCTGGAGTGTAGGCAGTGTGCTCCCTTTCTTTGTAATTTTGTCTTTGGACAGCTCCCTTGAGCCACGGCTGACGAGCCTTGGGAGGCACCTGTGCGCCATGAGTGGTACATTAACCTGAGAAAACATTTGGCGGCATTTCAAGCAAGCCCCTATACCATGCTGCTCCCTGCTGATGACGGGCTAAACCCAGAAACACGTGTACAGGGATAAACAGCACTTGCTGCGCCTACAGAGGTGAAAGACTTTATTACTTTCTGAATGGACTACGAAGTCGAATGCATTTACCATGATGCGTTGGGGTTGGACTTTGTTGCTGGAGTGTAGGCAGTGTGCTCCCTTTCTTTGTAATTTTGTCTTTGGACGGCTCCCTTGAGCCACGGCTGACGAGCCTTGGGAGGCACCTGTGCGCCATGAGTGGTACATTAACCTGAGAAAACATTTGGCCGCATTTCAAGCAAGCCCCTATACCATGCTGCTCCCTGCTGATGACGGGCTAAACCCAGAAACACGTGTACAGGGATAAACAGCACTTGCTGCGCCTACAGAGGTGAAAGACTTTATTACTTTCTGAATGGACTACGAAGTCGACTGCATTTACCATGATGCGTTGGGGTTGGACTTTGTTGCTGGAGTGTAGGCAGTGTGCTCCCTTTCTTTGTAACAGTCCTCACCTTTATTTACAATATTAATTATCTGAATACATGTAGAAACAAGTGTAGGTTTCAGAACAGGATCGTCATACACTTCCCCTTCTCAGCATATTTTCATCGGGGTGTCTCGAGGATACAACATTCATTCAAAACTGATGGATGAGCTAATTAGTAACGTAAATCAAGCCGACAAACGCTTTCACACAAAGGAAAAGAAAACTGCAAAAACAGAATAGGTCTGCCCCAAATTCAGTACTTAGGCTACGAAATCCTGGTATTTTTGTGGGGGAGTTGGATTTGGCCTTAGCATAGATTGATGCCCACTGTGTCACAGAGGATGTTGGATAAACCTGAAAGACACTTTAGTACATACCAGACCAAAGATTTTATTCATAACTACTCAGACCACTGAGTAGACTATGGGGCATGTTTACAAGGAAGTGGTGCAGGGCAGTGCAGCAAGTGACCGTGCTGCACTGCCCAGCGCCATAGAGAAAGGGCACAAATACACTGTACTTATGAAATACAGTGCATTTCTGTCCTTTCCCCCTGCCCTGGTGCACAATTTGCTGCCTAGCTCCAAAGCAGACACCCTTGCACCGTGGATGCAGCACACATAGAAAGAGGAAAAACCAAATAAAAATAAAGATTTCTCCTCATTCGCCTGCCCTGGGGAGTCGTAAGATTTTGACTCATTCCGAGGTTTTCTTTGCTGTAAATCTGGGAATGTGTCAAAGTCTATGGCTGACACGCAGGAAAACCCACTGCAACGTCCATGAAATGCTCCCCTGATGCAGTGTTGCCTTACACCAGTGGTTCCCAACCTGTGGTCCGGGGACCCCTGGGGGTCCAGGAAGCCTTCTCAGGGGGTCCGCGAGAGCCTAGAAAATGTAAAAATATTAACAAATATTGACATATTTGGTCCCCAGCTTCTAATGACTCAGGCGGGGGTCCCCGGATTCCAATGATGATTCAGTGGGGTTCCCTGGGTTCCATTAATGTTAAAGTGGGGGTCCACAGAAATCAAAAGGTTGGGAACCGCTGCCTTACACCATATCTACAAGGTCATGAAAAGCCACGCAAAGGGGGGCCGTGGCCTGCAGAGCCAACATGGCGGGTGCACTTTAACCGGGCTCTGCCATGAGGCCCAGTTAATCCTGAAATTCCCGGTGCACAAGCACTGTATGGGGTGCAGATCGGCTGGCTGAGGCGGTGGAGATGCGTGCATCCTGTATGGCCAACGACGTGGCCCAAAACCGATGGGTTGTCAGCTGTGGCCTTGCACCACATAAGGAAGAGGATTGGTTGGCCGATGGTGGGGAGGAGCAGAGGGGGTGAGGGCCTGAAGCCGCTGGGCTCCATTGTGAATGAGTGGGTCCCCTTCCGGGGGTCTACGGTGTTGAGGTGATGACCCCCCCCGGTGAGCTCGGAGAAGCGAGGCAGAGTCTCTGGTGAGGGATAGCCCACTGCGATGGCAGCCTCAGCTCGACAGAACTGGTGGGGCTGATGAGAGCGGTCCCATGGAACGGAGGGATGGTGGGGACAGCCCTTAGCGGCCAGCGGTGAACACTCGGTTGCTCCCTTGCTGGTTGGGACACGCCCTCGGAGCACGCGGAGTGTACGCACCCCCCTTTTGATAAGTGCGAGGACGGCAAAGCCTGGAGATGGAGAGGCGGCGGCCCTGCAGTTGTGTGGCCTAGCGGGTCAACAGATCCGGCACAATGGAACTCATGGTACCGCCGGCTCACGACAAAAGCGTCGCTGGCGGTGAGGAGACCCGGGCTTGAGCGGCAGAGGTGGACAAGGAGAGAGGTTGCAGCCGAGGCATACCGAGGAACAATTTGTGGAGCGTGACACAGACTGGAAGCTGCCCCCCCTATTTAAACTGTGAGGTGTTTTGGGGGGCTGCTGATTGTAGTCTCTCCCTCGCCTCAGGCCCATCACAAGGGTGACAACAGAGTGGCAAAGGAGTTTGGAAGCCACTGAAGCCAGCGCTAACCAGGAACAGGTTTGACGTACTAATCCTGGGTGCTGCTGGAGGTACAGACACAGGAGACCTCTCCATATGGTCTAGCCACGTGGGATCTAAAATCGGATTTGGGACCACACAGTGGTGGCTGGTTGAGTTACACTGTTCCGGGGGGCCCGTGGAGACACGGGCGCCACGCTATACACCATCCTCTGCCCCGAAAGAAAGTAAGGGAATCTGCTCCCGACCACCCGCAGCATGGGGCGGTTGCGCACTGGGACAAGTGGTGGCTCTTTGGCCGGGGGCGCAGGCTCTTTATCCACAATAGGCAACAAATTAGATGCAGTACTGGAGGCGGTGGACCGCCTCAGAGCCTCATTGGATCAAACCAGAACGTCCCTGGAGCAAAAGATAGGCACTGTGGCAACGGACCTTAACCTGCTACATGCGGACCACCGGAAATTAGCGGACAAATCACATTTCATGGAGCGCACCTTACTCGAACTTACCCCAAAAACTCAAAACATTGAGGCCTCAATGGAGTCACTGCTGGACAGAGTGGCATTCTTGGAGCGCAGGGTAGAGGACTCCGAGGGGTGCTCCCAGAGAAACAACATCTGAGTGGTAAGTCTGCCAGAAGGGGTAGAGGGGAACAACCCAGTGTCCTATGTGGAAAAATGGATAGAAGAACTGGTCCCTGATGTAATGTTTACACTTTTTTTTCACTGTTGAACGGGTGCACAGGGTGCCAGCGAGACCCTTGCTGCCGGGTACAGGCTTGCACCTATTTCTGTTTTGCCTATTACACTATGCTGATAGAGATTCCCTCTCACGTGAGACAAGGACCCTGCAAAGAAGTCAGGTGGAAAACATCAAGGTAATGCTATTCCCGGATTACACTATGTCTATGCAAAAGAAAAGGAGCTCCTTTTTGGCAGTGAAGTGGCAGCTATGCACCCTTAGCTTGAAGTACTCTCTTCTTTTCCCGGCATGACTTCGGGTGGTGGTTCAAGGATAGACAAAATTAATTTTTCAATACCCCCGAGGCGGCATGGGACTGGCTGGAGGTGACAGACCGGGCCCAACGGCTTACGGCACTGGAGGCGCGTGATGGGGCACGAAGGATGAGGCCCCGCCGCTGTCGAGCTGGGGGCCGGGGAGGAACAAGTGTGCAATGACTGTTGCATGCTCCGGACCTTGAGCGGATCATACTGGACAGGAGAAGTGCACTGCAATCGATGGCTGCCATTGGGGACCCGACCTGTGGCTCAGGCAAGGAGGAGAAGGGGACTGACACTGCAGGTGGAGACGAAGACTCATTGAGTGGAAGACTTTCAGAGAATGGGACAGTTACCCCACCGGTGGTGACACCACAGATGGCAGATTATATTGTTTGAGTAGCAAATTTGTGCAGTCTTATGTAATGTGGGTGCGCTGCGGTTTCATTGAGCGCCAGAGAGCAATCAAAAACTGATGGCCAGTGACATGTTCGGGGGCAATTGCATACTCTGTTTGAATCTCTGCTTGCTGTGGCTGCTGCTCCTTTAGGGGAGAACCCCTCCCCTCAAGCTGTGCAGAGACCTCCCCCGCGAGTGATGCTTCTCTGGTTGAGCAAGCGGAAACTGGATGTTTTGGCTCCTGGGGGGTGGGGGGCTACAGGTAGCCATCTTAATGCTCCCTTGTGGCACTGACCAAGCAGCAATAATGGACTGGGTATTTTGTGTGAGTTTCCCCCACGCAAATTCCCCCATAGGCGCTCACTCTCCCCTATGTTAGACCAACCATGGCAGTATGTTTGGAGGTTTGGGCGGGAGCAGTTTGTCTTTCCACTCTTATGGCATTTGTGCTAGTTGTGTGCCACTTTTTGTTTGCGCTTTGTTTTATTGGTCTGTTGTTGTTATGAGCCTCTGCTGTCAATCTCGCCCTGTGCCCAGCCCGTCGCCTGTGAGGGACACAGGTCCTTACCCCCTTCACAATTTTAAATCCGCTGTCACACACCGCACACATGTCACCAATTAATATACCCATGTGGAATGTAAGGGGTATGCATACACCAGCACGCTGCTACGCCATTTATTCATATCTCAAAAGACATTCCATACATATCGGATTCCTACGGGAAACACATCTTGTTCTGATGGAGGCCACCAGGCTGCAGAGGTGCTGGCGCCGACAACTCATTGCCATGCATTACTCCTCCTTTGCAAGGGGAGCACTCATATGGATTAGACCAGGTACACCCTTTCTAGCTGAGGAGCAGGTAGTGGACGCTGACGACCACTATGGCCCTCATTCTGACCTTGGCGGGCGGCGGAGGCCGCCCGCCAAAGTCCCGCCGTCAGGTTACCGTTCCGCGGTCGAAAGACCGCGGCGGTAATTCTGACTTTCCCGCTGGGCTGGCGGGCGGTCGCCTTCAGGCCGCCCGCCAGCCCAGCGGGAAAGCGGCTTCCACGATGAAGCCGGCTCGGAATCGAGCCGGCGGAGTGGAAGCTGTGCGACGGGTGCAGTTGCACCCGTCGCGTATTTCACTGTCTGCGCAGCAGACAGTGAAATACATTTAGGGGCCCTCTTACGGGGGCCCCTGCAGTGCCCATGCCAGTGGCATGGGCACTGCAGGGGCCCCCAGGGGCCCTGCGATCCCCCCTACCGCCATCCGGTTCCCGGCGGGCGGACCGCCGGGAACTGGATGGCGGTAGGGGGGGTCGGAATCCCCTCGGCGGCGCAGCTAGCTGCGCCGCCTTGGAGGATTCAAAAGGGCGGCGGTACACTGGCGGGAGCCCGCCAGTGCTGCCGGTCCGACCGCGGCTTTACCGCCGCGGTCGGAATGCCCTTGGGAGCACCGCCGGCCTGTCGGCGGTGCTCCCGTGGTCCTCCAACCCGGCGGTCATGGACCGCCAGGGTTGGAATGACCACCTATGTCTTTGTACGAGGCCGTTTAAATGGTCGAGCACTCGTTTTGGGATCCATATATGCGCCAAACACAGAGCAAACGTCCTTTCTGCATAAATTGTCTGGTTGTTTTGTCCTGATGGAGTGCTCTTCCATGGCTTCTTGGTGGAGACTATAACAGTGTCATTGACCCGGGCTTAGACTATTCGTTCCCTTAGGCCACCCTTGCCCACAGCTCCAGCAATATATGCTGCAGCATCACTGCATAACTGGCTTCAACATTGGCGCTTGACGGATGTATGGTGCCATCGCCATGACCGAGACCGAGCATGTTCCTATTATTCAGCCCCGCACGATCTCTATGTATGATTAGACAGAATCCTTTGGACTGAAAACTTAGGGCCTTATTTATACTTTTTGGTGCAAAACTTCACTAACGCAGTTTTGCACCGGCTTGCACCATTTTTTAGCACCAGCTGGGCACCATATTTATGGAATGGTGCAAGCCGGTGCAAAGGGTAGGCTAGCGTAAAAAAAAATGACGTCAGGCAGGCTAGAGTCAAAATAACCAGATTAGCATCATTTTTTGACACTAAGGGGCATTTTTATACTCTGTTTGCACTGAATTAGCATAATTGTTTACTCTAATTCGGTGCAAAACTATCTACATATTTACACTTTGGTGCTAGACCCGTCTAGCGCAAAATTTATGGAGTTAAAGTCATTTTTTGGAAGTAGAAACCTACCTTGCCTTAATGAGATGCAAGGTAGGCGTTCCTGTGCAAAAAATGACTCCTTCAGATATCTTGGGGTTCGAGAATATCACTCAGATACTGACTTACATGATGGCAACATTAGTAACGCGGTCACATCCATTCGCACACACATTACCTTCTGGCAGACGCTACTGTTGTCTGTGGCGGGACGCGTGGCCCTCCTGAAGATGGTAGTACTTCCCTGTCTTTTATATTACTTCTCCAACCTACCCATTAATATACTGGCAAAGTTTTTCCGGGACTTGGAATCCAGGATAAGAGAGTTCATCTGGGGCGCTGCAGGGTGGCATTGGCGAGACTATATGCGCCACTGGACAGGGGCGACCTGGCTGTGCCTCATTTAGAACACTATTATTTGGCCACACAATTGCAATGGGTGACATATTGGCTTTCAGGTCACAACTTGTCAGACATGGCCACAACGAGGCCTCAATTGACACTGGCTAGCATATCTCATTTATTCCACCCCAACACACGTACCAGGGTACCAAACTCTCTTCTTCTAGAAGTGGTGCAACGCGGCTATCGTGGGAGCTTAAAGATTACATGCCTGATATCTCCTTATGCGCCAGAGCTGCCCTTATTGGACACCCTTAGGAATACCACTTTTACATCGACAGCAGAGCTAGAGACATGGCATGCATCTGCTCATTGGGAGATTTATATAGAGAGGGCACACTGATGGAAGAGACTGGGTTACCAATGGGTCAATTTTTACTGTATAATTCCTTGAAACCATTCTTGTCCCTTCACTGGGGAGATTTATCGGGGGAACTCCCAACCCACGTAATGGTCCAATACATGCAGGTTATGGGTCGTGGCACACACCTGGTTCACTGGCTAACCAGGTCACTACAAATTCATACCACGCCTGTACATGCTGAGCTGCATGTCCACTGGGAAGACGACCTCACTAGGCCCTTCATGGACAGGGAGTGGGGCATGGCGCAGGCAGGCCCCACGTGTGTCACACGGAATGCGCGCTTCCATCTGATCCAATTCTTTATATTCCACAGGGCGTACCTCACCCCTGAGAAGATTAATAGGTACTTTCACTGGACGGATGCGTCCTGTCCTAGATGTGCGTTGGTTGTTGCTGATTTTCTGCACATGATGTGGTCTTGCCCCTCACTGGGTGCCTACTGGCAGTATATGGTCACTTACCTTACTACCTGAACAACACACCCAGAATTAAACAGATGGGAGGCCTGTCTACTGGGATTATGCCCTAGATCTAGGAGGCAAATGGGGACTACATATTCCTGGACCTGGGATTGCTAACAGCAAAACACCTCTTCACCAGGAGGTGGAGGGCATCTGAACCTCCACCTTCGAGGGCTTGGTTGCACTCTTTTCTGGTGTGGGCGTGGGCTGAGGGGGTGGCACTGCGTGAGGAGGATACACTGGGTTGGCGCACGTATCCTTTATTTGCTAGCTGGGACACCATGCTTGCTGAGCTTGAGTCTTTACAGGATACGCCTGTTGACAATTTGAGCACCTAGAGGTGCAACACTCATAATGCACTGTTTGTGGAATGTGGGGAGCGGATCCTTATCCTGTTAAAGGTACTCCTCTAACGTAGGCAGTTTGAATTGTTGTATGCTCCTGTATTTGGCAAACGGGGGGTCTGGAAGGAAGTGCTAAGTGGGAGGCTTCGGGTTGTATGAGGGAAAGACGAAGTTGGCAGGCTCTGGTTCTGATTATTGAAATTATTATTGTTATTACTTGTGAAATTGAGCTATGCCAACACATTCATTATGCAATAGAGGTGCTGTTAATGTATGCCATGCTGGTCTGACAGTCCTGCTTACCAGATAGAAGCCTGAGGAAATGGGATGAACATTTTCATTGCAATCTGTTTTTGTACTCAGTTATGTTGAGAGAAATTTTAGCTAAAACGGACACACATCACACACACATAACCCATGAAACTCAGCTGATTAATCCTGTCAATGTGTGAATGATACAATGTGCTAATGGTAAAAATTGCAACAAAATTCAAATAAAAAGATTTATCCAAAAAACAATGAAAAGCCACACAAAGTGGCTTTGTGTGGCCTCATGGATATGGTCCGCCGGAGCTGGATACACCTCGAGAAAAGAGATGCCATACCAACTGTAGCAGCAGCAGGGTAATATACCTTCAGAACTGTCCTTGTGGAATTCCCTATGTTGGTGTGGCCACTAGGAAGGGGAAGCAGAGAATAATTGAACATCGCAGTAGAATTCACTGTTGATATAACAATAGCAAACTAATAATGAAAGGAGACGCTTCCTTGAACAGGGTCACATTAAGGACAATCTTTTTTAAATATTAATTGATAACATAACCAAACCAAATCATCTGCAAGATTTTGAACAATTTCTGTTAGATAAATAACAGATAAATAACAGAGTTGGGTCTTCTGACTGCATAGCCACAGAGTTGGTCTGAATGATGACATCCCTTGGATGAGCTTATCGAGAGTGAATTTCAGTGGAACAATGTGCCACTAACTGTGTCTCGTGGCTTTGTTTGTGTTCACTGACTTTTATCTAACTTTATGTAATAATTGTAAAACTGTCTTCTAGTCTTTACATCAACTCAGATTATTTTTTGATTAACAATACCTGCGGTTACTTAGGTTGTAAGTTATACGACGCTAACGCAGCTCTAATTAATTAGTAATTGAATTTTTATTTGAAATTTGAAGGTCACCACACGATTAGACTCATCCTTCCCTGTTAAAACAACATGGTATTGATTACGATGGTTTTTGTGACACTTAGGCCCATATTTATACTTTTTGAAGCAAAAATGCGCCAACGCAGTTTTGCGTCACAAATGTTACCGCCGGCTAACGACATTTCTTTGCGCCGTGCGGGCGTCAAATATATACTTTGACGCACGGCGACGCAAACAGAGTATAAATATGTCCCTAAATTTTTCGTGGTTCACGTCATTTCACTAATTAAGGTTTTTATGGCAGACCACACTTCCCATAACCATCACGCGTCATGTCATCCACACGCGTGTGCCTAACATGTTGTGTGTCTCTATATTTATAGCGAGCACCGGCGTATACACCGTCTCCTCGGCAAGCTGAACTTGGAGGATGGCGGACTTTGAAAAAACGAGCAAAGAAACGGGCATTCTATGCTGCCCGTCCTTCTTCTAAACACATACACTTGTTTTAGACCCACATATGGATCTTAGCGTTTCCATTTATCAAAGATGGACCTGACTCCTTTTTTCAGATTTCTAAGCATGTGCTGGATTTCTGGTTACATTTTTAGCGTTTTTTCCTTTTGGGTGACATTTTATCTATGACGAGCTGACCTAGAAGCCTTCTTATTCTAAATGCGATTACTCGAAAGCTATTTAAAAATGCAGAGCCATAATATCGCCTTTTTCCATCATGAGGGTATTTTTTTTATGAATGATTAGACTTGGTCATTGCCGTTCATAATTTGCAGATGGTAACCAATTATTGTTAATGTTGGCTCCTTCACTTGTTTTTGTTCTTGTTCCCCATAGCCCTGTTTATGTTTGTCAGTCAAGGCTTGAGGTGAAGCTTAGCACTCGACTTGATGGCGGGTGAGCGAGTATACCTTACAGCATGGTGTTGGGGTGATTTAAGAAATGCATATGTCACTCTTTTTTTCATTAAGTCCCACTGTTAAGTGATATCTTTTTGTCAATAACTTTTAGTAACTATAACTCTTTCCTTAGTTGTGTATAACAGTGGACCTACGTGAACTGCTTGTGGGCCACTCTGATGGATGTTATAAGCATTTAACCTCATCTTTTCACATTCTTTTCACACTTGTTTTAATTGCGAGTGATTACCCACCTGTCGGAATGAATGCCCAGATTCCCTTGATAGGGTCCTAAAAAAAGCAGAAATATGTCAGCCTGATTTTAATTGGATTTGAGGGTTCACTCCCCACTGAGTTTTAATCTGCCTATTGGTGCTCTTCTTGGTCCACAAATAGGCAGTTTTAACCCCTTCGCTGCAAGGCCTTTAACCCTCCTGTGCCGAGCCTTTTTTTGGCTATTTGGGGCAGTTCGCGCTTAGGCCCTCATAAAGCTTTGTTCACATAAGCTACCCATGCCAAATTTGCGTCCTTTTTTTCAAACATCCTTGGAATTCTAGAGGTACCCAGACTTTGTGGGTTCCCCTGAAGGAGACCAAGAAATTAGCAAAAAATACCGCGAAAATTTCATTTTTTTAAACAAAATGGGAAAAAGGGCTGCAGAAGAAGGCTCGTGGTTTTTTCCTTGAAAATGGCATCAACAAAGAGTTTGTGGTGATAAACTCACCATCTTCCCAGCTTTCAGGAACAGGCAGACTTGAATTTGAAATCCCAATTTTTCAACACAATTTTGACATTTTACTGGGACATACTCCATTCTTACAATTTTTTGTGATTTTAGCCTCCTTCTAGTTAGAGACAGAAATGGGTGAGAAACCACTGGATCCCAGAAAGCGAAACATTTCTGAAAAGTAGACAAAGTTCTGAATTCAGCAAGGAGTCATTTGTGTAGATCCTACAAGTGTTTCCTACAGAAAATAACAGCCGAAATAACAGAATATTGAAATTAAGGTGAAAAAACCCAGCAATTTTTCTCCACGTTTTACTCTGTAACTTTTTCATCCAATGTCAGATGTTTGAAAGCAATATACCTTTACGTCAGCTGGACTCTTTTGGTTGTGGGGATATATAGGGCTTGTAGGTTCATCAAGAACCCTAGGTACCCAGAGCCAATAAATGAGCTGCACCTTGCAATGGGTTTTCATTCTATGCCGGGTATGCAGCAAATTCATTTGTTGAAATATAAAAAGTGAAAAATAGGTATCAAGAAAACCTTTGTATTTCCAAAATGGCCACAAGATAAGGTGTTGAGAAGCAGTGGTTATTTGCCCATCTCTTAATTCCGGGGTGCCAATACTAGCATGTGAATTACAGGGCATTTCTCAAATAGATGTCTTTTTAACACACTGTCTTTCATTTGGAAGGAAAAAATGTAGAGAAAGACAAGGGTCAATTACACTTGTTTTGCTATTCTGTGTTCCCCCAAGTCTCCCGATAAAAATGGTACCTCACTCGCATAGGTAAGCCTAGAGCCCGTGACAGGAAATGCCCCAAAACACAACGTGGACACATCACATTTTCACAAAGAAAACAGAGCTGTTTTTTTAAAAGTGCCTATCTGTGGATTTTGGCCTCTAGCTCAGCCAGCATCTAGGGAAACCTAGCAAACCTTCACAGTTTTGAAAACTAGACACCTAGGGGAATCCAAGATGGGGTGACTTGTGGGGCTCTCACCAGGTTCTGTTACCCAGAATCCTTTGCAAACCTAAAAATGTGACCACAAAAACACTTTTTCCTCTCATTTCGGTGACAGAACATTCTGGAATCAGACAGGAGCCACAAATTTCCTTCCACCCAGCGTTCCCCCAAGTCTCCCGATACAAATGGTACCTCACTTGTGGGGGTAGGCCTAGCACCCGCGACAGGAAATGCCCCAAAACACACCGTGGACACAGCACATTTTTACAAAGAAAACAGAGCTGTTTTTTGCAAAGTGCCTAGCTGTTGATTTTGGCCTCTTGCTCAGCCAGCACCTAGGGAAACCTAGCAAACCTGTGCATTTTCAAAAACTAGACACCTAGGGGAATCCAAGATAGATGTGGTGACTTGTGGGGCTCTCACCAGGTTCTGTTACCCAGAATCCTATGCAAACCTCACAATTTGGCAAAAGAACACGTTTTCATCTTATTTCAGTGACAGAAAGTTCTGGAATTAGAGAGGAGCCACAAATTTCCTTCAACTCAGCGTTCCCCCAAGTCTCCCAATATAAATGGTACCTCACTTGTGGGGGTAGGCCTAGCGCCTGTGGCAGGAAATGCCCCAAAACACAACGCGGATACATCACATTTTCACAAAGAAAACAGAGCTGTTTTTTGCAAAGTGCCTAGCTGTGGATTGTGGCCTCTAGCTCAGCCGGCACTTAGAGAAACCTAGCAAACCTGCACAGTTTTGAAAACTAGACACCTAGGGGAATCCAAGATGGGGTGACTTGAGGGACTCTGACCAGGTTCTGTTACCCAGAATCCTTTGCAAACCACAAAATTTGGCCAAAAAACACTTTTTCCTCTCATTTCGGTGACAGAAAGTTCTGGAATCAGAGAGGAGCCACAATTTCCTTCCACCCAGCATTCCCCCAAGTCTCCCGATAAAAATGGTACCTCACTTTTGTGGGTAGGCCTACTGCCCACGAAAGGAAATGCCCCAAAACACTATCTGGACACATCAAAATGATCAAATACAAAACTACCTGGTCCTGGGCTCAGCAGCCATCTAGGGAAACCTACATTTCTGAAAACTAGACACCCAAGGGAGTCCAGGGAGATGTGACTTGCGTGGCTACCCCAATGTTCTTACCCAGAATCCTCAGCAAACCTTAAATTTAGCTAAAAAATCAGGTTTTTCCCACATTTCTGTGTGGGATCACTGCACCGGGACAAATTTCATACCACCCAACATTCACCTCAGTCTCCCAGTAAAAATTACACCTCATTTGTGTAGGTGGGCCAAGTGCTTGTGACAAAGAAGAGCCAAAAACATGTCGAAATTAAGGGGGAACCAAAGAGGGTCCAAAAGGGCAGTTTGAAAAAAAAAAATTTTTAGGCTGGTAAGTGCAGCAGAATTTTTATCGGTATATATGAGACAATGCTGAGTGGTAGGAATTTTGTGCATTCCTGCAGATTCCGCAAGGTTCCATCTCAAAAACGTGGGACAAATGTGTGATTTCCAGCAAAGTTGGAGGTTTGCAGGGCATTGTGGGTAAGAAAATGGTGCGGGTGCATGTGAAACACACCACCATGGAATCACCCGGATGTTTCGTTTTCAGATGTGTCTGGGTCTTCTGGATTTTTCTACATGGCAGCGTCCCAAAGTCCATAAAGTGCAGCCCTCACCATTCCAAGTGGGACGAATTTGCGAGTTAGCCAAGCTCTCATGGCCCAAATGTAAACCAAAACCCAAAATAATCAAATGTCTTCTTGCTTGCTGTGGGATAAGATGTTTTACAGTGCGGGGGAGAACTGAAAGACTGTTACCCGATTCAGTTGGGGTGGGGGCATAACCAGGCCCATACTGGTTGGTAGCCACAACCCCACTATCTTTTTTTTTAAATTCCCTGGCATCTAGTAGACTTTCTGCCCCCCGGGGAGTGGATCAGGGGTAATTGCCCCATCTGCCCACTGGTGGGCAGAACAACTTTGGCCCCATTTATTTGGGGTGGGGTTATGGCCATACCCCCACCCTCTTATTGTGGGAAAAAAAACTTCCCTGGTCTCTGGTGGGCTTTCTGCTCCCCCTTGGGGACAGATGGGCCTTCCAAAAATAGGCCAATCTGCCCCAAGGGGGGCAGATATGGCCAACAGTAATGTGCCCCCAGGGGGAACGACCCTTACCCAAGGGGCTGCCTCCCTAAAGAAAACACACACATACACATACACCAATCTCTGGTGCCTAAGTGGTTTCTCCCCCCCCCCCCGGGGATGATCGGCCTAATAGAAATATGCCGATCTACCCCCAAGTGGAGCAGAAATGGCCAAAAATAAATTTGCCCCACAAGGGGAGCAACCCTTGCCTAGGGGGTCACTCCCCACCTGTAAAAAACAAAACCCCAAACTCACCCCACCCCCAAAAAATGATCCCCGGTGCCTAGAGGGGGCAGAAATGGCCTAAAATAAACTTGGTCGCCCGGGGAGCGACCCTTGCCTAAGGGGTCGCTCCCCTTGCGTGAAATTGGTGCCAAAAAAAAAATCCCTGTGCCTAGTGGTTTCACAATGCTTTGCATTTCTCTTCTGATCGGTGGAAGAGGAAGGGCTTTCCCTACCATCCCTGCTAGCGCTCCCATAGAGCTCAGTGCAGAGGACGTAATGGTTATGTCCTCGGCACATGAGCACTGTGCCGTTGGACGTAACCATTACGTCCACGGCACAGAAGGGGTTAATGTTAATATCCACAAGCACGTTGCACTCTGCACTGATCCCAAATCCACACCCAGCTCTCAAAGGGACATTACTTCATCCAACCAAAACACCTCTAAGAGCTCCTTCCAATGTCTTCTTTTGGATTGAGCAGGAAGTTGTGGCCCACACCATTGCATCACTTTTCTTGGAGTGAGGAGAGGCCGGATGATGAACCATGCCACCTTAGGGTGGGTGACAGCTTTTATCCTAAATGGAGATTTCTTGCTTTTTGAGTTATAGATTTCTTTTTTGAGTTCCACATGACTGACTGCATTTCTTTGTGTGGTGAAAAAAACAATAACTTCACACATACCTCCGGGCATATCAGCGACCACTAGATAGATGCAATAATAGGGAGTGAGTAAGTGAAAGCTGTATAAAAGGAAGCACAGAATAGTCCGATAGAATGCCAAAATCCATGTTGCGAAATCTACCATAGCGACGATAAGACAAGAAGATCAGAGTTACGTAAAGGTGTGGAGTCATTGGCAACAGGTACACATAACGTGCTCATGCCATCGGTTATGTAGAAATCATGCAAAACACAATTGATACATACCAAAAAGAACCAATATTCTACGTAGTGAATGGCAGTTTTCATGGGGCATACAGGATAGCCTATTTACCACACCTCAATTGGTTGTCATCTGGCTTTATGCACTATGAACCACTGGGAAAATGTGATGATAATAAGCATTTGAAAGGCTGCATTTCAGATCAAGTAGACCAGAGGCTCAACATGCACTTAGATGTGAAGTAACATGCCAGTATACACTGCTGGGGCGCATGTGGCGGTCTTCTTTCCTCCTCAGGTTCAGAAACTGCATGCACTCTGGTGAAACACCACAACTTGTCACACCTACACGAGAGATCAACTATTTCTTTTGACACAGTGAGGAGTGTGGTAATCGGATTCATTTAACACAGGTCAATAACATGAGAAACATAATCTAATTTAAACACAACAACCAATTTGACCACAAAAACAAGACTGAATCGAGTTTCAAAGCTTTATTACAACCACAAGGCCAATATAACATAAATGGTGCGCAAAACTAAGGGCCTCATTCCGAGTTTGGTGGTCCGGTGACCATCATGTTGGCGGTCCGGCCACCGACATGCTTGCGTAGCGGACTGCCAAATTATGAGTTTGGCAGTGGTGCACACAGAAGACCACCAGCGGTCCGCCAGCACCACCATCCAGCACAGACCCCGGCTGACGTCTAGAGGCCCAAACAGTCCGGTGGAGACCATGCATCCGTCGAACCTATTAGGAGGCTGCACACCGCCAATGAGACCACCGCGGTCAAACCACCACGGAGAACCAAGCAGAAAAGAACAGTATGATATGGAGCCACTCATCTCCAGGAAGCCATACACGTCCAGAGCCACCATGGGACCAGAACTAGACATCATCCTGCTGCTCCTGCTCGCTGAAAGACAACAGAACCATCGCTGACGGGGACGACAACAACCATAAGTACACACACTCACCTGTTCCATATGGGAAATGTATTAATTTGTACAGTCACATAACATACCATAGGGAGGGGGATATGAAGAGCTGCACACACATGTAACAGCATAGTGACACACATACTCACATACTGCCTCAAGGACACCGTCACATACATATCACGTACAATTCAGACAGCATACATATTTGCATGGCAAAACAGCACAGGCCCAGGCGCACAGATTCCCACACAACACACAAACTCATAACAACAACACACCAACTACACAAATACAATAACATGTCACAAACTCACACCCAACACTGGCCAGGGACCAGACACACATACAACACCTATGTACATCCATGTGCAAGGGAGCACACATAACAACACCATCATAAAACCCAGGAAATGACACACGCATCTCACACACACACACACACACAGCACATTGAACCTATTATGCCATGCACAATACACACAGACACAAACAGACAAAACACACAAAGCGACACATCAGAACAACGCCGGCACATCAGCGATGGGAGCAGCAAAACCATACATGGAAGGAGGCCGTACTGGGACACATCTCATGTGGATCAAGGCCCACAAAAACATGCCCACATGAACAGACCCCATTCAGATCTCATGGACAACCAATGCGAAAAACAAATGTAATGCACAGGCACACATACGGGTGAAGGGCAAGGCAACAATGCATACACTACTTCAAATACCATACAAGACACCAGCCAGCTCTGAGGGATACACACCTAAATAGGCACATGTGCACAAAAGCCAAGCACACTTGCACACCTCAACACGCTCCATGTCTGCACTGAAAAAACTCCAGAGCACACACCACATGTACACAATAGCCACATCAGTGGATAAGGCATACACCATACAGGACCACTTCGCACATCACTACAAGAAACACATAATACTACAAACACAACACAATACAATGACACCAACATGTCAGCTACATACACATACCTATGACACAACACACACTCTACCCATGGGGGACAACAGCACTGCTTACAACCTCACATACTGCTCAAACAGTACATGAAGCAGCAAGCAGCACACACAACAAAATACTGGCACACAACCAATGTCAGCCAAGAGCAACTCAAACCTCGGAAAGGAAATGTAGGACTATGATGTAAACAAAAAACAACACTTGGTTTGCTATAATGTATAATATTTTCCAAAATATATGAACGTCCAAGGCCATTAGCCAGTCCATAATTTACAGATTTTGCACCAAAGACTCAAAATGTTGCCCCAACTTGACTCCTGACTGCCATGCAACCTCCACAGGTAGGGGCATCAAGAGGGCAGGCAGGCAGCTCAGTGAGTATTGGGGGTGGGATTTGGGCTTGGGCGTGGTGGGTTTTGGCTTAGGTTTGGGGTGGAGGAACATTTTCGAGCGGGATGGACCTCTTCTTGGTGGGGGAGAGGCATGGATGTTGGCAGGGGATAGGGGAGGCACTGGGGATGGAAAGAATGGCCTGGGGAGGGAAACAGATTTTGGGGGGTGTCACGGGGAGAGTAGGGAAAAGGTGAAGGTGAGAAAGGAACCCTTTTTTGACACATGGGGATGGCCATCAGAAGGGGTTTCAGGTGTGGAGGGTGAGGGAGTGGTTGTCTGACATTTGGGTGTTTGTGTGTCTTGGATGAGTGTTTGTGGGAGGTGTGCTTATGTGTGGTGTGTGTCTGTTGGGTGGGTGAGTGAGGGTGTTTGTGTGTCTTGGGCTGAGGGGGAGTGGAGGTGCTGGGGGATGCCATGATAGGGGGTGTCTGTCTGGTGGGGTGGTGACTGCAGGTATGGTGAATCTGCTGCAGGTAGGCATGTCAGTGGTTGTGGTGTCTGTGGGTGTGTCGACTGGGGTAGATGTTTGCGGGTCTACTGGGGTGCTGTCTGCAGTAGGTGTGGTGGCTGGATCAGTGAATGTTGGTGTGGTGTCTACAGGTGTGCCAGGTGTTGTGTCTATGATGCTAGGGGGTGGTGGCGGTGTCAGGGCAAGTCAGACTGTTGCTGTGTCTGCAGGTGGACATTGTTTGTTTGCGTGCCGGTGGTGTGTCTTGTGGTGCTTATGTGTGTGTGTGCTTCCCTTGGATGTTGAAGTGGATACATGCCTGTCTGTTTGTGTGCTTTGGCTCAGTTGGGGAAGTGGGGATTTGGACTGGGAAGAGGAAGGTGGAGGGGGGACAGTATACAAGGGGTGACTGGCTTCCCTCAGTGTGGAGGACAAAGCCTAAAATGATCTCTGTAGACCAATGATTGCACGGTGAATCCCTCCAGGAAAGCATTGCTCCCCTTGGATTGGCTTGCCAGTCCCTGGATAGAATCCACGATTGCAGTCTGACCCACAGTGATGGACCTCAGGAGGCCAATAGTACCCTCACTAAGGGCAGCAGGGCTAACAGGGGCAGATGTGCCTGCAGCAAAGGAGACGCCACCCTCTTGGGTGAGTGAGCACAGCCAACTGGGTGGAGAGCAACAGGGAGGGCGGTGGGGTGGTAGATAAAGGTGGTACAGGGGTGATCCCCAATGGGTCCACCACCACTAAGGAGTGGCTACTGGAGGAAGAATCCATGGATGAAGATGTTGATCTGGTCTTCCCATAGCACTCACCTCGCCCTCTAGGCCACTGGGTCCCTCGCTGTCAGTGGTCTCATGACCTGAGGTCTCGTGGCCAGATACTTCCCCACTTGGCACAGCCCCTTCTCCTTCATCTGCTGGTGCTGATGCTGCCAGAAAAAGTGAAAAGTAAGATTATGACCTTAACATGAAGACAGTGCAATTATAAATCAGAGAATTAAAAATATACCATCATGTCAACTGACCACCCGCATGAAGTGACAGCAAAGTGCCACCACCATGTGCCATTCCAAAAACATGAATGCCATCTGGAATTCCAAAATAAGTACATTATCAATTTGTGGTGTCATATAACTACAATGGCATGGATGAAGTCTACCTAATACACTAAATATACCACAACTAGGTGACCACTCCACAGCAAACGTGTGCAACATCTAGGACACCACATGGAACCAGTAGCCAAATTATATGAGCACTCTCTAAAGCACCCTAACAGTTACATTGGCACATGCCTGCACACACATCTAAACTGTACTGATATGATGTTTCATGAACAACTGATGGTGCTAAGGAAAGGCAATCAACAATGCTTAAATCATGCCATACCTGTATTAGGTAACATGGAAACATCCATTTCACTAGGGACACAACACAACAATGTATAGCTCCACAAATTGCACCTTACCAAAATGAGTGAAGGTGGCACACATTGGAAGTTTCAGCAAACTACATGGAAGTCAGGTCCCATAGCTCATGCAGAGATTTCTCCCGAATACACTCATGAATGGTCTAGTAAGGCCCACCAGAGGCCTCTCAATTTTCCCCCACACATGTCCATCTGTACTTCTGAGTGTATCTGTAGTAGAAACTACGCAGGAAGGAGGGACACAGGCCTTGCAATCACTATCAGGAGGATACCATATCATTTTACAATGATAAACAATATCACTACCCCCATCACCAACATGATAAGCATGGCATCTGTCTGTGGGGAATCCCTGACCCAATACACATGTCATGCTGACATCACTGCAAGACAATCCATGATGCATCCATGCAGTCAGGGAACAATTCCCAAGCAACACACACATTTTGGGGACCCACAAACATCATGTCACAACAAGGGTACAAATAATCATCAAGAGGATCAACACCCTGCCCCTACCTGTCATGTCCATCATACCTAATGCTGTTACACATGACTAACAACATACTATGAGGCATGAATGTTCATATGATGGTGACACAGTCCTGTCTGGGACAACACAGTAAATGGACAACCATCACAGTAGTATCATGACTACAGAACCCATGGATACCCATGGATACATATGTGAGAGATATCATAACATCTCCATTGCTACCACATGCCTACATCTCATACATAGATATGTAGCTTCTTGGAAATGGACCAGATGTTGAAACATAGGCACAAGCCATGTTGGCTACAATGATGACACATCACCCATGACATCTCACCAATGGGAAGTCAACTGCTACAGCTGACATTAAATGTGCCATGTAAGTCATGTCACATGTATGATGGACACCCATGCATCGCAGACTGCTGTGAAGCACAAACACACAACATAAAATACCCTGGGTTGCAGATGATAACTTACGCATAATCCAAGACACATGTGAGAGGAGAGTGGCACACATCCTACTCACCTTTGGACTGTAACATTTATCTGAAGTGCTTCATTTGTGCATAGTAACATTCAGCAGTGTTTTTGCAAACATATGTGGGCACCTCACACTGACATATGTGCTCACTGCTGGTCAATCATACTAAGGCTATACCATAGTATAGTACTAGGTCCCAACTCCTAAAGGATGAGCACACCATTTAGGGATACATGGCATTTCTCAAAAAATTGGGCACCAAAAGATATGTGACACATGCCACGTGCCACATTGTCAGGGGGAGCAATCTGTCCCTCACTCAATCACTTGGCAAGGGGGCAAGCATGTCATACATATATGTACTTACCACCTTTTGGTTTCTGTGCTACTTCAAATGCCCATCCAATGCCGGATAGGCCACCATCAAAATGCTAGCCATTAGGGGGGTGAATGTCCAATGGGCATCCTGTCCCCGTTGGGAGGACATCCCCAGCTGGGCCTCCGCGGTCTTCCAGGCCCAGTGTCTCATGTCCTCCCACCTCTTCTGGCAGTGGGCGCTCTATCCCCTGGACCCCCAGGGTTTGCACCGTCTTGGCAATGGCTCTCTATATCCCCTTCTTCTGATGGGCGTTGACGTGCATGGAGGCATGAAAACAAGATAAGAAATTGTGTCTTCGACAAAATGGCAGAATCACATACATGTCAGTGTACCAAGTCTAGAACATCCTGTCTAAACCTTCTAGTCCAACTGTGGCATATAGCAGTCATTGTCCACAGGGACATAACTGCAAACACTCACCATTTGGGTGCACTACACACCCCACAGCTCAGGCCCTCCAATGAGCAGTTGTCAATACTGTAACTTTTATGAATCATTACATGATCATCTGATATAGATTAGGTGCAAGATGGAACACATCCACAAAGTGGCAAGTGATAGCTAAAGCTCACTTCAAACAATACACAAAATGATACACAACCTCCAAATGTCACATACTGCTAAACGTCATTAGCTGTAACAACAAGCATACTGACAGACCCATTCTCAATTGACCACATTGAAGGGAGTGCCAGGTGGAGCAGACATAGAAAGGCAATCCTATCCATGTGTGCAAATGTGCAGAGACAGACACATGCTTTGTCAGGGGGTTGGGTTTTACAGAGTCACATCAACCACTAGCTACATGTATCCACACATGTCAACACAGAAACTGTGACATTATAGAGAAATACCTGTCCCAGCATTGTACTCATTCAACTTCGTACCCATAAACACAAAGTCCACCATCAGGGCACATATTACACAACAGCACATTGTTTGCAGATGTGCAATGCCTGAAGATAGAGGCATATCCACTGGACACATCAGTGCCATAAGGTAGAGACAGTAGGGCTGAGTGATCAAGGGAGCCTTAATTGCTATGTAGCACACGTTGACAAAAATTGATATGAGCAGATAATACACATAGGATGAGCCTGTCCCCAATGCAAATTCCATGGTGATGAGTGGACATTGGCCTAAGAAACTGTAGAAAGGCAGAGAGGCATGAAATGACACCATCACATGTTGTCCAGGGGATCACGGAGTGGGCACAGGGTAACAATTGCAGTGCAAAAGTCGACGCGATACCAGGACAGATGTCAAGTTGTCCAGAGGGCAGACATACACAGACAATGTTCTTGGAAGGCTGAGCAGACAGACCTACACATCATACCATGTCCTGCAGTTACTTATGTAGTCCATAGCCAATTTACAATGTGTGCCTATGTCTAGATCAGAGGTGCATAGTGAGTCAATACCTGGCTTCAGTGCAACTGTCCAACAAGTCCAAATGTGGCTACAGACCTATGTGTAAACAATGTATAAACACAAATGGGACTCAACCCGCACACATGACATGTTATCTACCCCCCTGCTGCCATGCAACCACTTGTAACTATACTTTACAGACCTTTTCTGGAATTATTTCAATGGGGATGGCTGTCATGACATCTCATCTAGCTATGTGCATCCAACGCAATTTGGCTCAGGGACCACTCAATACACACTCACCACATTTTCTCTCAACTTCAGACCTTTCACTTTACATGGATATCTGCCCATTCAATCAACCAGACATACACATGTATAACACAAAATTAGTCCATGCAGAAACCAGCTGACTAACTGGCCTTAAACACAGGCTAATGAAAGCTGAGATAGGCACAGGTAGATGGTAAGTGTGCACATGGTGCACTTACCTTTTCCTCTGGTGCACCATAGAGCAGTTCAGGGGTAGGACCTCCTCCACTAGCTTTCCCAGCTCTTCTGGTGAGAAGCGAGGGGTCCTATCACCTGTTGGACATGGCATGATTGCTCTCAGAAGTGGTACACAGCAGCTCAGGTTGTCGAGGTCTTGCTGGCAGGAGTGTCAGGAGTCAGGTGAGAGATTCTGCAGAAATTGGCGGTGATGGCTGCCATGTAGACGGCCGTTACCACCAGCGGGCACTGCCGTTGGCCCAAGAGCGCCACAGGCAGCAACATTATCCTATGGCAGTGTCCGATGCTGTAGTATCCGCCTACTGCCAGGACGACTTCCGCCAGCGGTCACAGAGGATTCCTAATGTCCAGTGGAGAGGTCAGGCACCCACCTTTTTTGACCCATTTGAAGCAATTACACAAAATATTTTGATCCGTCACTAATAAAATAACTGATGTTCTGGGGGATATGAGTACCGTCTTAGTCAGGTCATGTGAGCCAAACCTATTGCCAACCATATTGATGTGTAGTCATGCTGATGTGACAACATCCTTGTAGGTATAGCACCACCATCTCCCATAGGTGTAATCTAGGAGGTTGTGTATCCAATCACAGGCATTTCAGGTAGCCATCTGACCATAAGCTTCCTGTCCACAAGGATGATTGCTGCATATATGTTTAGTATGAGAGCATTTATATCCTAGGAACTGCGATGATTAGTCCTGGTGTGTTTGCACATTGGCCCTCATTATGACATTCGCTGTAAACCCCACTTACCACCACGCTGACTTCCGCCAACTTACCGCCGTGGATATCTGTTCACCATACTATGACATACACATATCAATCCATCAGTATTCAGCTACAGACACAAAACTGCCACACTTAAGGTCAGAAATAAACTGACAGTATCAAAACCCACACTGTTACGCCAGCAGAACAACGCCAACCACATTATGACCAACAAATCACCATGGCGGACATTCAATGGCGGAAGACCATTGGCGGTACATACCGCTGCGCTCAAAATACACACACACATACAAAACAACACCACATTGGACAATTCAAACAACACAAACTACGACTACAAACCAGTGGCATGAGACAAACACCAAGACCACAGACAAAACCAGAGCCACACACTACTTACAACCATACACCACTCACGCACCCCACATCACACACCCCAACACATCACCCTACACACCCTCACCTACACACCTCACACAACACCCATGGCACCACAAAGACACCCCCGATTCACAGAGGAGGAGCTAAGGGTGATGGTGGAGGAAATCATCAGGGTAGAGCCACAGCTATTTGGAGCACAGGTATGGCAGATGTCGATAGCTAGGAAGATGGAGCTATGGTGGAGAATCGTGGACAGGGTCAACGCCATGGGACAGCACTCAAGAACTAGGGATGACATCAGGAAGAGGTGGAACGACCTAAGGGGGAAGGTACGTTCCATTGCAGCAAGACACCAACTCGCTGTACAGAGGACTGGAGGTGGACGAACACCGCCTCCCCCACAACTAACAGCATAGGAGGAGCAAGTCTTGGCAATCATGCATCCTGAGGGCCTGGCTGGAGTAGTAGGAGGACTGGATTCTGGTAAGTCAACTCTCTAGTACTATCACCCCCCCTACCTGCATGCCATCACATACCCCCACCCTCACCCTCATTCCCATCACTCCACCATGTCCCGCACACCCCACCATCACATCTCACTTATCCCACAGCCAAGCCCTGCATGCCATACCAATGCATGGACACCACTCACAGACCTGCATGGACACCTATCACTAAAACATGCACACTAGAGAGAATCAGCTAACCCACCATATACCAACTTACACAAGTGAAAGCTCCCAGTGCAAATACAACCAAAGTGGTCAAGCCACAGATGCATAATATGTCAGACACAGAAACAATAACACAGCATTTACATCCCTACAGGTATCCCAGCCAATGTCAATGGAGAGGAGGTGCCAGCAATATCCAGTCCCCCAACAGAAGAGGCCTCAGTGATTACAGCAACTATGGTCTTCTGGATCTGGGTGACCAACCTGGCCCATCAGAGAAGCTGGGAGAACTGCTGTGTGCAGGGCGAGGACAGGCCCAGGGAACCGACTCTCCAGGAGGCAATTGCAGAGATCCTGGAAGCATATCAACATTCCCAGGACACCATGGGCCAGATCCTGGACAATGTGCAGGAGAACAGGCAGCTGGACAGTACCAGGGGATCAGGGAGGACTTGCAGGCCTTTGCCAACACCCTGATCTCCATTGCAGGGGTGCTGGCAGACATGAGCAACATTATGAGGGAGGCAGTCCCATACCAGCGGGCCCCTGCCACTAGCCAGATATCTGAACAGCCTTCCACCTCCGCTGCCACGAGTGGCCAGGAGGCCCCGCCCCAGGACTCACAGGCCACCAGCACCCCTTCCCCTGCAGAAGGTGAACCACCCCGCAAACGTTCCCTGTGATCCAGACAGAAGCCCGAGACACTTGCCAAGACACCCTCCAGGAAATGAGACTCTCCTGATTGTCACCCTTGTGTCCCACTCTGTCACCCTGTCCACCTTGAACTGCCATTGCTCCCCTTCCTATGTCCCCATGGACAATGCACCTGTGATATAAATAGACTGGAACTATACCCTGGACTTTCCTCCATCATCACCCCATCCAATTGCACTTGCCTCTCCATATTTCAGCACTTCAATAACCACCCTTGAAAAAAAAAATGTTTTTTATATGTCAAATTTTTAAAGTATGTATTCATTTCAACAGGTACAAACATTGCAATTCAACTGTACAGAAAATGATCATAGGTGTATGACCTGTAGCTGGCTGCAGTGATCACACCAGGAGCATATGTGAGGTCACCAACATCTGTAAAATTAATTGCCAAAGGGTACAGTAAGTGGGCATAGAAGTGGGAAATAACTGCATGCCAGTGCCACACAGATTACAACCAAAGTCATTGAAATGTAAAGTTACACTGTCTTACCTGTGTGTCATTAAAAGTACTGTCTAATGTTCTGTTTTCCTCATCCTCATCCTCTGCCTCCTCATCCTCACTGTCCACAGGGTCCACTGCTGCCACACAGGCATCTCCAGCCTCCTCCTCCTGCAGAAAAGGCACATGGCGTCTCAGGGCAAGGTTGTGCAACATGAAAAATTACACTATTATCTGGCAGACCTTCTTGGGTGAGTAGCACAGGGATCCACCTGTTAGATGGAGGCACCTGAACCTGGCCATCAGGAGGCCAAAGGTCCTTTCTATTACCCTTCTTGTTCGCCCATGGGCCTCAATATAACGTTCTTCTGCCCTTGTCCTAGCATTCCTTCGCAGGGGTCAGCAGCCATGAGAGGTTAGGGTATCCAGAGTCACATGCAACATTGAGGGACAACATTTAGTCACACACTATCCTATATGGCCCACACCATAACCATACACCAACATCTACTGGGTGGGAACCAGGGCTCACCTATTAGCCACACCCTGTGCCTCTGTAGCTGGGACATCACATTTGGGATGCTGCTATTCCTCAGGACAAAGGCATCATCCACCGACCCAGGATACTTAGCATTGACATGGAAGATGTACTGGTCCACCAAGCACACCATGTCTAAATTCATGGAGTGGAAACTCTTACAATTTCTGAACACCTGTTCATTTTGATGGGGGGACAAATGCAATATGTGTTCCATCAATCACCTCAATTATGTTGGGGATATATCCCATTGCATAGAACTCGGCCTTCGCTGTGGCCAAATCTTCAACTTGGGGGGAATGCAATGTAGCTGCACATTTGTTTAATCAGGGCAGACAATATTTTGGTCAGCACTATTGAGAACATTGGCTGTGGCATTTCTTCTGCCAAGCCCACTGTCAGTGGGCTCGGCAACAGTGACACAGCAAATATCAAGGTCCTACCCCCCACCCCAACCTGAAATGGCGTCCGCCTGTCCTGTGTGGAGGGGCAGGTGGAAATGAGGTAATTCCACTGACGTTGTGTGCCATTGCGGGAGGCGGTCGTGAACCACCGTGCAACTCCTCATTGGGTAACATTGGGCCCTATGGGGTAAAGTGGCCAATGGGTAACTACGCCGGCCGTGACGGTATGCACCGCCACGGACGTGACTGCCATTTTCTATCATATTCCTCACTTGCTACCTGATCATCCACAGGAGAGGACCTACACTGCATGTGCTGCTGTGACCTGTGTCTGGAACCAATCATGGCCCGTGTGACTGGGGAAAGGGCCGCTGCCTTCAATTCAGTGGAGTTGGAGAGACTGGTGGATGGGGTCCTACCCCAGTACAAGTACACTGTGGGCACGATGCATGTGGCATGAATACATGGAGTTGTGTGTAAAGGCCTTGGGTAAGGGGGGTGGGTGAAAATGGTGATGTGAAGGGGTATGGTGGATCATAAGTGTATTTTCCAGTGTGTATTTCCTCTGCAGGTCAGCACCCATCAAAAGAAGGGTATATGGCGTGCCATCGACAACGACGTCTGGACCCTGGGGGTCTATGGCAGGCAGAGCACCCACTGTCGGAAACGGTCGGAGGACCTGAGACGCTGGGCACGGAAGATGGCAGAGGCCCAGCTGGGGATGACCTCCAATGAGGAAGGGGTGCCCGTTGAACTCTGACCCCCCTGATGGCCCACATACTGGCAGTGGCCTATCCTGAGCTGGATGGGTGCTTGAGGGCATCACAGCAGCCACAAGGGGGTGAGTACAGTGCCCATCAATACAACTTATGAATGGTAGGGTGGTATCTGGGTGGGGGATGTGTGTCATTTGGTGCCCGCTAGGCCAGGCATGACATTGCAGCGTAGGTCCCCTGGTGGCTAGGGTTCTGAGGGGATAATCTTGCTACCTAGCTTGTAGGCATCCACTACTGCTCAGGGCTGCGTGGGTCCCAGGTGTGCTGCATTTGACGGTGTGTGCCCCTCCCAATGCCTTGGCTGCTAACGTTTTCTCTGGTAGTGCTATTGCATATTGTGTAGGCCTGTTCCCTGTGTGTGAGGGTGCTGTGTACGCCAACGGTAGTGTTGGTGCAGCCAAGTGTATCCTTTGTCTCTTCCTCCCCTTATTACTTTGTCATCCTGTCCTTATGTGCATTAGCATCAGCTGGCGGAGGAGAAGAGGCACCAACGACGGAGGGAGCTGTATCCCACAGGACCCAGGAGGCAGAGTCCACCGATGCAGGGGAGCACCACGGCAGAGACTGAAGGGGACAGTTCTGACACAGATACCTCCTCCGATAGAAACTCCCTGGTGGTGGCAGACACTTCAGTGACCACCCCAGCTACAGGTACTGCCGCCACCCCAGTACCAACACCGCCCTCCCAGCAGCCCCTCAGCGAGTTGCCCGTGCCGGCTCACCCAGGAGGGTGGGCATCTCCTTTGCCCCAGGCACCTCAGTCCCTGCCCCAGTGAGCCCTGCTGCTCTGAGTGAAGAGGTTATTGACCTCCTGAGATCCATCTCTGCAGGGCAGTCAACCATTGTGAATGCCATCCAGGGACTGGCAGCCCAAATGCAGCAGACTAATGCATTTCTGGAGGGCATTGACACTGTATTGGCGGCCCAACAGAGATCGATCCAGGCTCTGGCCTCCTCTCTGATGGCAGCCATTGTCCCTGTTTCTACCGTACTACCTCCAACTTCCTCTTTCCACTCCCATTCTCCTCAACCCCAACCCATCCCAAGCACACAGGCAGACGAGCATGCACACAAGACAACACACAAGAGTGGTAGAGGCAAATACAAGCACCACAATTCATCCCACAGTCACTCACACAAACACCATCCAGATTCAGACATACCAACATCCACTATTTCCACTGTCTCCCCCTGTGCCTCCTCCTCCACCTCCCTCCCAGTTCCGTCTACACTCACACCTGCATGCACTACATCATCATTCACTACCAGCATCACCACCACACGAAGCAGAAAACACACCTCACTGGCAGACACCTCAAGAGCAGCCATGCACACGTCCCCTGTGTCCTCTCCTACTGTGTTTGTCCCCCTCCTAACGTTCACAAACGCAAGCACTCAGACACCCAACAGCCATCCACTTCACAACAGCATCCAGCCCATGCACCTGCACCCACAATCAGCAGACAGACACCTCCAACAAATTCCCTCTTCCTCCATTCCCAAACATTCTCCCTCTTCCCACCCCAGTGTCCCTAAAAAACTGTTGACCTCTTCCCTACCCCTCCCCCCCGTCCTGCACGTCTGGCCAGGGTGGGAAGAATCCAGCCAAGCACCTCAGCCACCCAGTCCACGGGTCCAGTGGTCACCACACACACCTGTGGTGGAAAAGGATCCAAGGCACATGTCCTGAGGGTGAAGGAGCCTGCCCATGCTGCTGCCAAGAAGGGAAAGTAGCATGTCCAAGCTGCTGCCAAGAAGGTGAAGGAGCCTGCCAAAGCTGCTGCCAAGAAGGGAAAGGAGCCAGCACCAGCAGGCAGGAAGAGCAAGGGGCCTGGGGCAGGAACTGTGATGGAGCCCCCACCACCAACAATGGTTATGCAGCTGTCCGATGTTGCAGGGGATGGGCAGGAGCCTCTCCCCACCAGCAGCACCACCACCACCACCTCCAGTGAGCAGTCGTCTGAGGTTGCGGGGGATTGGCAGGAGCCTCCCCCCACCAGCAGCACCACCACCACTGAGCAGCCGTCACCGTCGGCGGACGGTATGTAATCCTGCCTCCATGGGCTGCTGTGCGGCCTGCCTCCTGAAAATCCAGAGGCAATGACACCCACCTGAGAGACTGTGACCTTGCACTCCCCTGGATCAAGAGCACAGGGCACGATGCCCCCTCCAGAACCAGTGGGTAAGACATGCACCTACCCCAGACTCACCAGGATCAAGAGCACAGGGCACAATGCCCCCTCCAGAACCAGTGGATAAGACACCCACCTAACCCAGACTCGCCACGATCAAGAGCACAAGGCATGATGCCCCCTCCAGAACCAGTGGGCAAGTCACCCACTTGAGAGACTGTGGCCTTGCACTCCCCAGGACCAAGCACAGGGCATGTTGCCCCCTCCAGAGCAAGTGGGCAAGTCACCCACTTGAGAGGCTGTGGTCTTGTACTCCCCAGGATCAAGCACAGGGCATGTTGCCTCCTGCAGAACCAGTGGGTAAGACACCCACCTGAGAGACTGTGGCTGTGCACTCCCCAGGACCAAGCACAGGCACGTAGTCCCCCTCCAGAACCAGTGGTGTTGTTCCATCTCCTGGCTGGGGTGCCCCCCGCCCCCTGTCCCCCTGAGGTGCCTGCCTATTTACCAACAGATGCCCCTGCAGTGTTCTCTCTGTGTTGAGGCAGGTGCCATATTTGCCCTTGGACTTTGGCCTGTGGCTATGTGGACTACGTACATTGTGAACTGGACTGTGTCCCTTTTTGTGTACATATGTATATATCTCTTGACTTGCCTCACTTATTTATATTGATGTGTTTCTCTCATTACATTCACTTTTTCAAAATCGTTTTGTCCTTGCATTATTTATCCGAGGTACGGGGTACAAATGTTTTGGTAATGCAGCTGAATGTGCGTATGGTGTTGGGAGTGTGTTGCGTGTGTGTCTCCCTCCCTTGTGTGCTAGGCGGCTGTTGTCTTCGCCGGTATAGATGTTCATGGTGGAGCAGCATGTAGAAAATCATGGGAAGACATGCAGCTCGGGCTCCATGGCGGGGTGGTTGTTCCCTGTGTCTCCAATGGGGAGTCCTTTCAGTGTTTCCGCCAGGCTTTTGATGTCGTTGGTACCACCCCGTAAAAGGTGGCGGTTTCCAGGGTCATAATATGGTGGGCGGAACATTGACTTCCGCCTGGCTGTAGGCGGCTACCACTGTGGTGGTTGTTGTTTCCGTCCTGGCAGTCGGTGTGGTACATTGGCTGTATATCAGAGATCTTTCCGCCATGGTCATAATTTGGCGGCCTGTTGGCGGTATTACCGCCGCTTTAACACCAACCGCCAGGGTCGTAATGAGGGCCATAATGTTTTCAGTGCCACACATAACATGTGATATCATGCATCACACGTTACATGTCAAATGTAAGGGACACATTAAGTGACTGTCATGTTTGTTTTATGACGCACAAAGTAACCCTGGGCGGAGATGGATCAGACAACCTCCAGCGTAACATCCACTTGCTGACTTGCAGACCATGATTAGTGATTCAGATCTACCATCTGGATAGACAGACAATCATGGATTTATGTCATCAGTTGGAGCCATCCGTCATCCAACTAGCGTACCACCCATTGTACATGTCATGTCAGTGTTGCACTTTCTGGCCACAGGGTACTTCCAAAATACAGTGACCCTATCTGCTGGGATGTCCCAGCCTATGTTCAGTATGATATTAAAGAATGTCCTTTCAGCACTGTTAAAACACCAGGACAGCTACATCCGGTTTCTTCCATGTGAGGATCTTGCACATGTGAAATCTGAGTTCTATGATTTGGCACACATCACACATATTGTTGAAGTCATTGATGGTACCCATGTAGCCTTGGTTCCACCGCTTGGCACTGAACAGGTCTATCGGAACAGGAAAAGCGTCCATTCTATCAATGTCCAAGTAGTGGGTTTGGCTGACCTCTACATTTCCCAAGTCTGTGCTCATTACCCGGGTTTAGTCCATGATGCCTTCATCATGCGGAACAGCTCTATTCCACAGCTGATGACACAACTGTACCCAGAGAGGTCCTGGCTGGTTGGTGTGTCACACATGTAATGTGTTTATGTATGTATCATTTCTTCTGTTAGTGACGCTTTGTTCTGTACTCATGTTTGCACACATGTTGTCTTTCCTTACAGGGGATTCTGCGTACTCCAACCATCCCTGGTTGTTGACTCCAGTGAGCATCTCCTTTGAGCATCTCCTTTGATATGTGCAGTCATATTGCACTGTCAGTGATACTACAGAAGATTTACCTGGCTTTTGTGTTTAATTAAGGCCTTTGTCTGCCTAAACTCTTTGTATGTGACTTTTGCCTTCCAGGTCTCATCCCTATGCCATCCTCAAGTAGATTTTTCTGAATTGTGTCATTGGCAGGTGGAAGTGGCTAGTCTGACATGTGAATGGGCGATGAAATGGATCCAGGTACTGTTTATTACAACTTGTTTTGTTTGGGTGCCATGCCCAGGATGCCTGGACAGTGGGAGGCGTTATTCCAGATATTGAGAATGGACCTGTTTGGCCTGGTATGCTTACCAATGGTCTCATGGGTGTGGTCATGTGCCCTTGTGACATGTCCTTGTGGCCACTCCTTGCATTTTCCCTTCACATTGTGTTGACATTGTTACTATATGCCCTGTATGTAGCTGTTGATATGTTTCCTCACTGCAAGCCACAGGAGGTGTGCCATTACACTGCCATTAGGTGTGTGATGTGGCAGTGAATGGCTAACCGTTGTAATAGGATAGGCCTCAGACAAGGGACTGTTGTACTAGCCTGTGTGTGTGTCACGGGGCATGTCAAGTTGGATAGACATGGGATAAGGGTCAAGCTGGGGACTATATCTACCTATCTGTTTGCCTATCCTATGGTACAGGATCTGACATAGCCCTAGTTGGATAGTACTTTGTGATTTCTCTACAAGTGAATCAATGTTCAGTCATTCTTGGCTATCACAGTCCAGACATATTTGCAGCCTGTAGGATGTACATTGCAAATAAAAAGCTTTTGGGTGACAGGCCACTTGTGGTTTTGTGTTGGTAGTGATACTCGGTTTGACCCATTGTGTGATCTGTTCCTCCTTACAATGATATTCTCACATCTACCTCATTAACATCACCTTCTTTTCACATTGTATATCCCAAAACATTTTGAAAACAATCACTATTGGACATATATAGATTGCTTGTTGTGTTTATTTATAGGTGTTCTTGAGTTAAAGGTGCAAATTAATGAGTAATATAAAACACAAACAGTGAAGGGATCAGTCATGGTGGATATTGTCCTTAGAGTAGTCAGAGTCCAGAGTCCTACTATACTGGAAAATGGAAGGTGTATGTAGAGCAGTCAATAGAGTGATTCTGTGGCACACAAAGGAACTCAATCAGAAAGAGGTTACTTCCTAGCAGTGGTTGAGGTCTTGACATTCGCTATTCCTGGATGCTTGGGTGAATGTCCCTGCTTGCGGAAGAGCTCTTCAGCTACAGAGGCAGGGGTGTCTGATGTGGATTCTTCCCCTGGCAGGGCCTCCCATCCACTGGCTGCCCCAGATGTTGAAGGAGGTGATGTTAGGGGGGCAGTGAAAGGGGTGTGTTGTTGTCCCCTATCCCTGTTCAGGGTGGTGTTGATGTTTCTCAGCATCCCTGTTAGGGAGGCCGAGGTGACATTGTGGGCCTCCCACTGTTGTAAAGTTTCATGGTGGTAATCACTCTGCAGCTGCTTGATCTCCCTGAGCTCGGCAAGTACCTGGCTCATCACGCCTTGGGACTGTTGGTCCCAAGACATGGGTGATGGTGTCCTGGCCAGAACCATCCACAGCAGTCTCATCCCGATGGCCCACTCCATCCCTCCCACGCACCCTACTCCCAAGTGCCAGCACCCTTGGCACAGTTTGCTCCCTATCACTGTGGGTATCATTGGGTCTAGGTCCATAATTGTCTGAGGTGTCTAGATGAGACTCAGGTACCTTGACTGGGGGGCACATAGTGGTGGACTCTGCCCTCAGGACACAGGCTAGGGGGCGAACGGTTGCGTTAGATGTTGATGCAACAGGGCTGGGAGGAGTTGTTGTGGTCAGGGTAAGGCTGACCGGTGTCATCTGACCAGGTTCCCCAGATGGCCCTGCGTCGTCCTCAACGTCCATATGTCCAGGAGTTATATATCACTCAGGGCTTCATCCAGGGGGGGAGTGGCAGTCTCTGGAGGGATCACCATATTCCCAATCGCAGCTAGACCTGTTGAAGTGATGGACAGTATGTTACAGGTTGTATTGTGACATGTACCTCCAACAGTTTACAGTGACATTTTACATGGCAAATTCACATTGGCTTTGCATTTCTCCCTTTATGTGAGAGGCACACCTGCTATCAACTGTATAGATCTGACATTTGAGATGATGACAAATTCTATGTCAAGTCACCTTGCTACAGGTTGTGTGAGTATGTTGGTACTTGGGTAACTGTCCATGGACTTCTATTATTCCAGCAATACAGTGACACCGGTGGCTGGGCATGATGTGTGTTAGCTCATCTTGAGACCTAGCAGATTGTCATGCTTGCAGACCCAGGACCATGTAGTTGATCATGTTACTTGTTAACAAGTGATCAGTACATTTGTATAGTGCCACATGCATTTCGATGAGGCATCTTGGTACCTTTGTTTGTCTATCGGTGATTTTGCACGCAAGTTGGGCTATCCTTATTCTCCACACTACTTTCATCTTAGCTTATCTATTCACAATGGATCTATCTGATTTGCCACATCACATAGTGTACCATGATCTGTAAGTTGATCCGTCCCAGGTAGGTAAACGTTATTAGTGAATTGATGGTCAGCAACACAATGTCATTATGGACACTGGCCTGGTGCATGGAATTTCAGCAAATGGCCTTCCTCAGGTTTCAATTTATGTTACTCCAACTACTACAAACAGCATACATAATTCATCTTCTCAGGTGCATTAATTTTCATTGTGAGTGGATGTTGGAGGATCCTTGTACAGATGCACATTGGGCAGGTATGTTACTTTGGCTAGACAATTCCTTCTGGGCTTTACATTGCTGTTTTTGCCTGTCCTCCCACACAGTATACAGGTCCGGTCCCCCCAGGTGAGTACAGTTCAGATTGAGAAGGGTCATAGAAGGTGAGTACACAGTTGTGGCTGAGTAGAGTGACATTCCCAGTGCCTTCTGGTCTTAGCATTGCTGTCTTTGTCTGTCTTCCCCAATCAGTATACAGATGGGATGCCCTCAGGTGAGTACAAGTCAGTAGCTGAATGGAGTAAGATGGGACATAGTAGGTGAGTACACAGTTGTGGCTGAGTGGTCGACATTCCCAGTGCTTTCTGGCCTTAGCATTTGCTGTCTTTGCCTGTCCTCCCACACAGTGTACAGATGGGATCCCCTCAGGTAAGTACAGTTCAGTAGCTGAGTAGAGGGAGAGGGGTCATAGTAGGTGAGTACACAGATAACTGAGTGGAGTGACATTCCCAGTGCCTTCTGGCCTTAGCATTGCTGTGTTTACCTCCCCCCCCCACTAAGTATACAGATGGAAACCCCTCAGGTGAGTACAGTTCAATAGTTGAGTAGAGGGAGAAGGGTCATAGTAGGTGAGTACAAAGATGTGGCTGAGTTGAGTGACATTCATAGTTCCCTATGGCCTTAGCATTGCTGTAATGGCCTGTCCTACCCACTCAGTATCCATTTAAATGCCTCCAGTTTGGTATACTCCAATATGGAGTTGGTAAATGTTGGATTTTTTTCAAAGGGTACTGTATTCTAGTATTGGTGATAGTAGCATGGTGCCTGCTGGGAGTTGTGGTGTTGTCAATCCTTGAGGTACACCCAGTTTTCTGGTATGCTATCCCCCCAGGTGGGTCTCATTAACATTCTGGAGGCCAGACAAGGGTCTATGGACAGGTGGACACTGGGCTTGTAAGTGGGGTGACATTGTAGGTGGGTTAGGGTGAGCAGTGGGCATGCATGACATTATATTTGGGGGACACATTTTGTAGTTGTGACTTACCCGACTTGACTCCCAGGTATTCCTGTCAAGCCCTCAGGATGCAGAATGACCAAGAACTGCCCCTCCCACAATGTGAACTGTGGGGGAAGAGGTGGGGGACCACAGCCAGTCTTTTGTACCACCAGCTGGTGCCTGGATTCCATGGAACGGACCTTACCCCTGATGTCATTCCACTGCTTCCTGATCGTGTCAGATGTGCACGGGTAGCTGCCTACAGAATCAACTCTGTCAACTATTCTTTGGCACATTTCTATTTTTTGGGAGATAGTTACTGGACTTGGGCTCCAAATATATGTGCCAAACACTATTCTAATGATCTAATCCACCATGCCTCTTAACTCCTCATTGTTGAATCCTGGGTGTTTTTATGGTGACATGGTGGCATATATGAAGTGAGGGAATGAGTAGAAATACATTTGTAGGTGTTGTGTGATGAGGATGAGTGGGTGGTGTGCAGTGAATTGTGTGATAGTGTGCAAATATGTGGTTGGGGGTGCAGTGTGGACATGAGATGTTTGGCTTATGTGCGGTGGAGTGGTGCCTATCCTATTGCTTGCATTACAGTTGTTGTGTTCTGAGTTTTAGAGGCAAAGGATTGTGGTGTGTGAAGGGGTGAGTTTTATAGTGTGGTTGGTGGGTGTGTCAAGTGTATGTATGTGTGTCAGCTGTGTTGTTTTCAAATCTTTCCAATGTGGTGTTTTGTGTTACTGTGGGGACCACCGAGCACGGCAGTTCTCACTACCATGGCAAGACCGCATGGCAATTTCTGAGTTGTAATAGGTTTGGTAGTTGTTTGTTGGGCTGGGGGTGCTGGTGATCAGACCGCCTCTTTCCTGCCCCCCACGGTCTTGGCGGAGTCAGGATTTTGGCTGTCTTTTGGCAGGCTTGGATGTAACTTATCAGACAGCGGTCTGTATGACCGCCAACATGTCGGTCTTTTGGTGGCCACTACCACAGCGGTCTTGCAGTCAGACCGGCAAACTTGTAATCAGCCCCTAAGTTATAAATATACATGAAAACCATAGGCTGACCAAAATATCTAAAGAGATTAAGCCTACTAAGGATCAGTACTATTAAACACTCCAGGAGAATAATACAAATTAATAGGACTATAGGATTTAGATCAAAATCAGATTTCAAAGCAGATGATGGTAATATTAGTAAATCATCAAATTCAATTAATAACAATAGTTTTTAGGGCTGTGCCATCCTTATCTCTAATACGAATTTGGACTTACATGTGTGGGGACACATTTACACATGTAGCTAAACAAAGGACGAGACAAAATTTGGAATAATGATCTAACTAGGGTAACTCACTATAAAAATACACTGGTATAATCTTCTAAGCTGAAAAGGAAACAAGAAACCACTTTACAAATTATATACCTCTCCTCATGGGACAGCAGACAGGAAAATGTTGCCGGTTTAGAGCACTCACAGCTTCTCAGCATCAGTAGACAGCAGCATCTGGGGCTGTGCAGAACACGAGCTGCACATTGGACAGGTCAGCAGTTCAGAATGTATTGAGCATATTAGTACTGAACAGCATAAGTAATGGGGCATATAAGACTAAGGAGAAACTCACAACATCAAGGCTAAAAATGACAGAAGACATGATGAGGAACAGGAGGTGACAACACAAACACCCAAGAAGAACTCTCTCTAAGTTTCAAAAGTCTCTCCCTAACTGGAAATGTCCACACGTTTCTGATTGGTCCTCCATGTGGCCTCATCTAGTGCAAATTGATCAATATCCAATGGCAACATCAAGTTTGCAACTATTCCGGATTTTCTCCGGGAGTGTGCAAAGTCATCTCGATGAATTCATACAGTTCCACCAAAGTATAACACTTGTTTATCAATTGTAACTTTGCGATTCTTCCCCACAGTGCACAGGATGATTCTAATTGTTCTTATGTGAATTTAATTTTACCTCCTGTCTCGTCTGACAGCTAGAACAAATAGTGTTACATTTGTTATTAGTTAAAACGTGTTCTCTGTCTTTAATACAATAGGACATTCACCAACACATCAACAATTTAAGAATTAATTCAGGTCAAAGGCAATAGAATGAATTAGTATATTTCTTCTACTGCTACAAAAATTAATCTTCAGGCCTAGTCTAGCTAAGAAAGCCTAAATACATATTAATGCAATTAATACATATAAATCCTATTGTGCACTTTACAATCTGAATCAAATATGCAAACCAAATTATTTAATTGTGATCATTATTTATGCCAATAGAGAAACAGTTTAAACATGCATTTATTTTCCTACACTTGTAACTCTTTGTTAGAAAACATTTAAACCAATATAAGCACGAATAATTCATTTTCATTTAATATTAATTCAATACTTCCTTTCGACTATTCTCCTAGAAATAACATGTTTAATATTAATTTTTATCAGTAGTTCACTCAAATATATATGCACAACATCCTTCCATGGCAACAAAACACAATGTCAAAAAGAAATGGAGGTCACCATGTCCGCCATGATTAAAACGTACACATTATTACAGTTCATGTTCATATCTCTGTTAGGCTTTTAAATGAAGATTTATAAGTCACGATATGCTAACTTCTATGCCACAAATGTATTAGTAACATTTGATCTCTATCAACACAAAAGTTTCCTTAGTCCTTTTGTTAAACTATGACATCAGTGACAAGTCAAAACATGTTCAACACACATGCAGCAACATTTCATTGTTTCTTAAAATTACCCACAAAAAAATTGTTTTGAAGTCCTCACCCCTATGAGGTTCTAGAATGTGCGCAATAAATGTGACACAACATATCAATTGAATAACATGTGGCTGGCACAAGCAAACTCACTGTAGAAATGAGTGGTAAAATGTTGCCTCATAGCCCACGAATCACACTACCTCCTTAATTTAGGAATTTTCTAAAGCTCTACAGGTAACCTAATCTTTTCAGAGCACCGAAATGGCAGGGCAAAATGTATTAGAAGTTAAAACCTCATTTATTGTTTAGTTGGTGGCCCATGGGCCTCCTCCCCTTCATGGCAAACAACCACCCACAAATACTGAACTCTCCACATGCTTGGCTGGGATCTCAAGGATTAAAGGGTATCCTGGCAGATTTCATCACTGTTAGATTTCATCACTGTTGAATGCTGAGTAGGCTAACATGTTTTCCCAATCGCTCGGAAATCTCTTCTGGTTTTCAGCAAGAAAGCCCCCAAAATGGGGTTTTATTGCTGGAAAACAAAATAAAAATATCACTGACATGCAAGGAGTTCTCACCCTGTACATCAGGCACACTGTTACAATTTTCTTCTACTGACTGCCATGTCTCCGAAAGCTAAATTCAGTAGCTGTAGCCACATCCCAAAGGGTGGCTACCACTACTGCAACCTGTCACTCCTGCGGCAAATGGGCCTCCAGCCCAGTGTTATCTGATGGTGGAGTCTCAGCTGACTCTTCCATCCAGAAACCAGCAATTGTCCTACCTCTAAATGATGTGGGGGAACCAGGAGTTTATCAGGGCGATAGCACTGCTGATTTAGACCAGCCAAATGCGAATGTCTAACATTCTTCAACTATCATCGTGTGATCTCCCTTACCTTCACGATCACTATCTGATTGTTACCGAGAGCAAGCATAAATACATGAAATCAGATATCAATAGTGTAGATTTTGCAACAAAGTAAAATAAGGTGAAATATCCATGGTTGTAGGGCATATAGCTGTCATATTTGTGAAAATAATGCTACCTGTTTGAAAGAAGAGGAAAGGGAATAAACAATAGTGGTATTTATGTGCCTGGCTCCAAGCATCATTGTAACTCTGTTACTTCAAGTACCAGTATCCACTGAGTGCCGGGATACCCAGCATCTGAACAAGGCCACGTGACAGACCCGCTGATAAAGTGTGTCTCCAAGGAACATGTGCTCCACCACCATTGTCTCACCATCTGTTGAGCCATGCTATTTTTCCAAAGGATCAAAGTAAGAGCGGTGGCTTAGAGAACACAGCTGAGTTCACGTAAACTTCAGAAATGTTTTTTTTTTCTTTCGGTGAGGAAGAGGTTAGCCACAGAGTACGTTTAAAAGATTCATGTTACATAGTTGATGTATGCATTTTTTCTGGACGTTATGTCAGAGGAAGAGAGGATAAAAGCATAAAAGTAAATTAAATCGATACATTACAGATGGCGAATGAAAAAGTTAAGCTATAGCTTCATGGGTATTTGTAGCTCACTTCGCAAAATGCCAGCTCCACAGTGGGTGATGGACACGAGTAACAAAGGAAAATGTGAACAGCTTCGAGCGAAATGCCTTAATGGTCAACCAAGAAAATTGCAGTAAAATATATGAACTAGCACCCACTAAAATGGAAAAAGGTAATTACAATCGCACATCCGACTTCTGTCAAATGATTAGTCATAAAATGTAATAGCAATTCTTCGAATAAAGCGTAGCAGGTGTGACACGGGCCCTAGTAGAAGGAAGCAAACCGGCCCCTGGGCCGTTGTTTGAACTGTAAAACATGAAAATAATCAGGATTCAATGAGCCCCTCATGCACCTGGGCCTGAGTGCCACTGCACCTGCTGCCCCAATGAAAGCTGAAGCTACGCTGTCGAAGACGAACTGGTAAAATAGCTCACATCTATGAAAGTGTGCTACATACCATTATGACTACCAGTTGTTCTCAAATTCATTAAAACATTATAATGAATGTTATACACCCATCGGTGACAAGCGGGGTTGGGGGGGGGGGGTAACTAATACAACCTCCACATTACTCTGGTAAAAGTTATTAAGAAAAAGGGAAATGTTTATCAGATTTATTTAACCAGTAATCTCAGTCAGGAACTGAGGGGAGACTCAAAGATTCGGTAACCTGGATTATTTCTCCCAAGATATTCTTCATCAAATTACTTATAGGTTTGCAGATGGCCTGAGGCTTAAGTCTAGTAAACATGTGTTAGTTGTCTACTAAAGCTATCCATATTTGATGCACTTTACTGGGAGAGATAGAATAATCTTCTTCTTAGGAGTCGCTTATAGGATGTTAGGTGTTAAATGATTCAATTTTCTGGAGCAGGTGGTTGAATTATTCTCATTCAGAAAGGAGAATAAAAAAAATCTCATTCAGAAAATTAACAGACACTTGTTATAAGATTCATGTGTTACACACATCAGCTGTCTATAGAATCCGTATTTTTCTACTCTTGTTCTTGTATCATTGAAATTTTTCTTTACTGGCAGACTTCCAGTTTTAACTCTACTTTAAAAACCAGATAGATGACAGAAGAAAATCCCTTATGTGCTCCCTTAACATTCCCATTGTTTGATATTTAAAGTTAGATATCTTTCTGTTAGCTACCAACTTGGGTTCCTCCCATAAACACACCTTTCCTGATTCCAACGTCTTGCTTAGATCTCTCCATAAGCATAATGGTTGAATTAATGTATCCATAATACAGCGTCAGGTCCCAAGGAAATCCCAAACAGGTTGGTAAAAACCATAATAAGGGGTTGCAATAGCCTTAGAAATGTTCTGCTATATTTTCACAAATCCTTGTAGAATTTTAGAGTACACAATTTGCACATGTGTTTGCCCTAATGGAATGGGTAAACCATGTTTTGAATACATTGGACGATCTGAAGGTCCCTTTTAAATGCTAGGAGTATTATGATTTGCCTATCGTGAAGCAAAGCCCATCACTCTTATTTAAAACCTAGAAAACCTTTTCCATGCTTTTCAATGCTCCTTCCTGTTCCATACAAAATCATTTATTATCGTCTGAATCTCCTTTATCCATTTCCTCTCAAAGAATAAAGATACATTCTTGAATAGAAAACTGAATTTGGATGTAATGGACATTTTAAGCAGATTAAGGTCCTCATTACAACCCTGGCGGTCGGTGTTAAAGCGGCGGTAATACCGCCAACATGCCGGCGGTAAAAAAAATGGGATTTGGACCCTGGCAGTTACCGCCATCCAACACCACCACTTTAACACACAGACCGCCAAGGTGGTAACAGCTGCCGGGCTGGAAACTTCGGTCTCCAGCCCAGTGGACGTCACATTCCCACCATCGGGATTACGACCTGGCCTATCGCCATGGTTTTTGTGGTTTTTGTACTGCCACGAAAACCATGGTGGTAGGCACTATCAGTGCCAGGGAATTCGTTCTCTGGCACTGATCGGGGTCTCCCCTGCCACCCACCCTCTCCCCAGAGTCCTCCTGTACCCTCCCCCACCTGCTTCTGCCCACCGCACATATGCACACCCACATGCGCACACATATACACACATGCACACACACATACCCACCTCCACCTACGCATGCACAAATACATACCCACACACCACAACACACACCAACATAACTTGTCACACACATGCATCCACAACACCCAACACTCACAATCACTCATTCACGCATGCATCCAACACAACTCACACCTGCATGCACGCATCCCAAAACATACACCCCCCCCACAGACACACAACACCCCCACCCCCTCTCCTGTCAGAGAACCCGACTTACCTGCTTGCAGGGGGTCCTCCGGCTGGAGACGGTCCGTGGCGCTGCTGTGACCAGCAGCGTCCGCCACCAAAACACCACCAGGTCGTATCATTGCTCATGATACGGTCAGCGGTGTTTCACCAGATTTCTGGCGGAATATCGTCGGCGGTCATAATACGATTTGCCGGCTGGTAGCCACAGTGGCGGTATGTTGGCAGCCGGCGCCATGGTGGTAGGCGGTCAATACCGCCAATGTTGTAATGAGGGCATAAGTCTACCTATTAGAATTCAAGGTAAGGCAGTCCATGGTTTCATGGACAACACGAACGTAACTTCCTCTAGAATTCTATAGACATTCTCAATTCTGTAGTTTTGTTGCCATGGTCACAGCTTAATATCCAATTTTCTTGTTTATAGAAAAGCACTTACTATTGTTATTCCAGGTCATTGTCTCTGGTGTCACATGATTTAACTTATATTCAAAAGTTTTGGAAAAACACTTAACCATGGCCCCTTAACCTATAATACTTGAAAACTATATCCACAGCAAGATGTGAAAAAAGGCCTGCAATCTACATACAATACTTAGGGGCATATTTATACTCTGTTTGCGCCGGAATTGCGTCGTTTTTTTGGACGCAATTTCGACGCAAAACTAACTCCATATTTATACTTTGGCGTTAGATGCGTCTAGCGCCAAAGTCCATGGAGTTAGCGTCATTTTTTAGCGTGGACACCTACTTTGCGTTAATTATATGCAAGGTAGGCGTTCCCGTCTAAAAAATCGACTCCGAGGCATGTGCGTCGGATTTATACTCCCGGGCAAAAATCACGCCCGGGAGTGGGGGGGTCAAAAAAAATGACGTACGGCCGCTTTTGCGCCGTTTTTTAGCGCCTGCAAAAGGCAGGCGTTAAGGGACCTGTGGGCTCTGAAGGAGCCCAGAGGTGCCCTCCCATACCCCCAGGGACACCCCCTGTCACCCTTGCCCACCCCAGGAGGACACCCAAGGCTGGAGGGACCCATCCCAGGGACATTAAGGTAAGTTCAGGTAAGTATTTTTTTTACATTTTTTTGTGGCATAGGGGGGCCTGATTTGTGCCCCCCTACATGCCACTATGCCCAATGACCATGCCCAGGGGACAGAAGTCCCCTGGGCACGGCCATTGGGCAAGGGGGCATGACTCCTGTCTTTGCTAAGACAGGAGTCATTTCTATGGGGGTTGGGAGTCGTAAAAAATGGCGCAGATCGGGTTGAGGCGAAAAAATTGGCTCAACCTGACTTGCCCCATTTCTTGACGCCCAAGCTCCATTATTCCCCTATGCCGGCGCTGCCTGGTGTACGTCGGTTTTTTTAACGCACACCAGACGGTGCCGGCGGCTAACGCCAGCTAACGTCATTCAATAAATACGGCGCCCGCATGGCGCTTCAGAATGGCGTTAGCCGGCGCTTATTTTTTTGACGCAAAACTGCGTTGGCGCAGTTTTGCGGCAAAAAGTATAAATATGGGCCTAAATTTGTCTCATACACTTTAAACTTTAACAACTTGATCACCTGTGTCTACCTTAGCTTGATCAGCTGGCTCTATATTCGGATCATAATACAGGAGAGAGTGGGGACACCCTTGCCTAGCCTCTCTTTCTATTTTACACTCTTGGTAAAATTATTAGTTGACCAAAATTCTGGCCTATGGGGTTGTGTAACAAGAACTTTTCAAATATATCCCCAATTCACTTTTTAGAATCCTTTAACAGCTTGAATGGCATGTATTGCAAAAGGCACCCTTTTTGTCACACCCTTATTGATGTTTGCAATGAAAACTTTGGTAAGGTTTAGCATATACCTATGGGGAATAAAAACCTTCTGATTAATATGAAGCAAAGTATGGATTAACAAGTTTCACCTATCTGATAGCATCGTAGGAAAGATTTTATTATCACAATTAAATGAAGAAATTAGATGTCATAGATTGTGGAGTATTTGCTCAGTTTCAGGATAAGACAAATGGATGAATCTCCCAAGGATGCTGTTGGTAGACCCTCCCTCCCTCCAAACTTCAGTCAAAATTGTGGTTAAGGGTCAGATCATCTACTAACGATTTGAACACCTCTGGTATCAGGCATCTATCCCCTGTGCCTTAATGAATTTAGGTTTTATAATCAAATTCTTCATCTCCTGCTACGTGATATCTCACCTAAGTCTTTCCTTTGCATTTCAGCAAAGCTAGGAGTCTCACCTCCTGTAGCCAGCACTTAATTTGTGCTACTGATTGCTGGTGGTGAACACATACACTTATTTCAGGTAATCAAAGCACTTCCTGCACTGTCACCAGTCTACTGCTCCCTTAACTTAACGGGTTAGAAGAACAGACCTCCTTTAATTTCCAAATGTTTATAGACATAGAAGGCGGGCTTGTTAATTTTATTTTATTGGTAGCCTTTCTTCTATTTTCATGAACCGCATGAACCTCGACACGCACACACACCCCTTCACTCCTATATCCGGCCCACGTGCATGGTGGGGCCGACTGTACAGTTTATGGGTAGGCAGCTGGGGAGAGGCACTGGGAAGCCCAGTGGTAGTGGCAGTTCAGTCGCAGTTAATTCCCGCCTACAATCCTGTTCAGACCACCTCTTCACCCTAATTCTGGGGTGTTCGTTTAACTCGGGTTAGTCCGGATTTAGTTTAATTAAGCCATTTCAACGGGGACACCTGAGAAACAATTTATAAAATGGAAAAGTAGGATGGTAACGTTTGTGTCCGTTGACACAGAGTCATCTGATGACATTATTTATGATGTGACATAAAACCAGCAGGTGGCACGTGCTTACCTGTGAAGCGGGAAACATCACATATTTTACGAGCAGGGTGCCACTATGTCTTATTTTGGATCTTTTAACACGAGTTTCAGTGGGATCCTTTATATATGTGTCCTCACTGTTTTTTTAAAAGGCTGCTCCTTATTTCTGCCACCTCATTGACATGGCCCTAATTATCAAATTGTTAACATGCAGTTGAATCTTTCCTGACCTACAAAATGTAAAAAAGGTGTACTTAAGAATGGACAAAAGAAAGCAGGTGCGGAGAAATGTGCACTGTTTGCAGTAAACTTTAAATACAAGTAATTGAGGACTTAAAATGTTAACGTCGCATGCATGCATGCATGACTACTTAGGCAGGCGCATTAATTACAGTAATTTTCACTGCAAACAACCCAGCCTAACAAGCCCAAAGGATATTGTGAGGGAGTGGAATTTCAGAAGTACCACCTGCTTGTGGTGTTAATTGAAAATTTCGAATTTAATCAAGCATAATTTTACGTACCTGTGAAATGAGATGTATTTTCATCTATCGTATGTTTCAACCAATGGTCGCTTAACCGTAAACCAAAAATGCACCAAACGCGCACAATAGGATTAAGACAGTGTAACACACAGTTAAATGTTTATGTTCATAAATGGTGCACTAGCACAACTATTTTTGAGGATACATTACGCTTTCCGTGGAAAATATATCAATAAATTAATGGTTTAGGTACATACTTTGAAATCGTTCACTAAAATTCACTACATTTCCTTTAGCCTTGTGGGATGCACACATGATGAGGCATAATTTCTGAGCATGGTTCGGAGAATCTATAGTTTGATATGTTTTTCAATTCAGTTTTTGAACATATTTTTCTTCCAAGAACATTTTAAGGAACAAATTCTCAAAGCTCTTTTTATAAAACGTCATCTTCACATGCCCACATGTGCTTGGACCACATCTACATTAAAAGGAGTAACGTTTGTATCATATGAGTAAACATAGTGTCAACATATTCAGAACTTTTGAGGTGCAGAGAAAGTACAAATTCATATTCTAAAAACGTGACTGCTGGCGTAGTACACAAAGTTATTACCAACACAAATTCTTCGAAATTGGGCACTATCTTGACAAAATGAAATACAAACCTGGTACAAAGGACAATATTGACTATATGAACCATATGGAACTAACTTTAAACAGAAGTACATTTGGTACAATAAATGTATATTCAAACTTACAAATGTATGTAAATGATAACCAATGCTGTTTCGTATCAAAAAGGTATTTTCAAACCTACGGCTATATAATTGAATCAAAGAAAGTACCTTTGGATCAATGAATGAGCATTCATACGGTTCTGCACAGGATGACATTCGGAGGAGTCAGATGAACAAGAAAGAGGTGAATGAACTCTAAAAGATGCCATATTTATTCAGAAAAAAAGAAAATATTTCTTGACGAAGCACTCTGCTAAACAAATGAGGAATACATTTATATTGACAATGGAAAACGGTGTTGTGTGGCAGTTGTGGCTAGTTCCTACAGGCAATAGGGTGTTTCCCTGCCGGGCTTAGGAAAAAGGGTTAGTGCAACAATTTGTGATGGAGAATGTGTGAAAAATCCCTAGTTTCTAGATACAAACCTTTCAGTATCCTATTCAACGGAGAAGGGACAGTGACGAGGTCCTGTTAGCTTGGCATCCTTGGCGTGGTTTCCCCTAACATTTTGCCTCTGCTTCCCAGGTTGTTGATGTGTGCTGGACTCTGTTTTTGCTGTTTTTGATACTCTGGGCACTTTATCATTGCTATCCAGTGCTAAAAGTGCAAGTACTCCTATGTAAAATGTATGTGTAATTGGCTTTCCATGATTGGCATATTTGATTTACTACTAAGTCCCTAGTACAGTGCACTAGAGGTGCCCAGGGCCTGTAAATCAAATGCTACTAGTGGGACTGCAGCACTGGTTGTGCCATCCACAGGAGTAGCCCCGTAAACATGGCTCAGACCTGCCACTGCAGTGTCTGTTTGTGCAGTTTTAAACTGCCAGTTCGACTTAGCAAGTGCATCTACTTGTGAGGCCTAACCCTTCCCTAAGGTAGGCCCTAGGTAGCCCCATGGGCTGGGTGCATTGTATGTTTCAGGTAGGACATATACTGATGTGTTTTATATGTCCTAACAGTGAAATACTGCCAAATTAGTTTTTCACTGTTGCAAGGCCTATCTCTCTCATAGGTTAACATGGGGGGCTGCCTTTAAATATTATTAAAGTGCAGATTCCCTTTGGGTGCAGATAGGAATATGGCGTTTAGGGTCTCTGAGCTCACAATTTAAAAAACATTTTTTATGAAAAGGTTGTTTTTAGATTGTGTGTTTGAAAATGCCACTTTTAGAAAGTAGGCATTTTCTTGCTTAAACCCTTCTGTGACTCTGCCTGTTTGTAGATTCCCTGTCTGGGTCAGTTTGACAGTTGGGTTGTTCGCACCTCTCCTCTAGACAGTGACACAAAGGGAGCTGGAGTGTAGCCTTCATAATGTGATGAGCCATCTGGGCTGGAGGGCCCTCACACAATGCAGTCTCCAACCCCTTGATATGTGTCTAGGGCCTTGCCTGGCAAAGGCAGGATCTTACAAACAAGAGAGACTTTTCTTTGAAGTTTGCCTACTTCAAAGGCAGAAAGGGGTATAAGTATTGGACGCAAAACCCCTGAAAATTAGATTTAAGAGGAACTTCTGCAAAGGAGAAGAGCTGCAGAACTGAGGAGAAGTGTTTCCCCTGCCTGTGACTGTGCTTTGTTGGGCTATCCTACAGTTGCTGCTTCTGCCTGTGAAAGGGGACAAAGACTGGACTTTGTGGTATATTCCTGCTTGAGAAGAATCTCCAAGGGCTTGGACTGAGCTTGCCCCCTGTTGTGAAGTCTTAGGGCCATAATAAACCAAGGAAACCGGCTTCGGACGACTCCAGACTGACACCGCTGCCAAATCCTGTGACAATGCCTGCAACCGAAGCCGTGGTCTGTGCTGGAGTTCAATGACCCCACAGGCCTGATGCTCCTGCAGCCCTGCTGAAGTCCGCAACTATGTAGAACTCGCCGCACCACATCATGACCGCCGGATATCGACTCCGCTCAAAGTATGTGGATTCAACCCTTCGCACCAATGCCGCTTCACCTCCATCGCTCTGCAGCAAGGACCTGACACCTCTTCGCAACACCTCTGCTCCGTCACCCGCAGCACCAAAACCGACGCACCCTCAGATCCAGCGACGCCACAATACCTGAATCCATGCACTGGCTTGTTTTCACTTTTCACTAAGGTATTGTACCTAGGGGTCTGCGTGATACCATGACCGGAGCCATTGGTGTTGGATTGTTGGGAATTACTTCGTCATGACGACGTGCTATCACCTCATCCAAGCATTTATGTTTCTAAGCTCTATTTTTGAGTTTATTCTTTCAAAATTCATAACTTAACTTGTGAACGGTGGAGTTTTGTCATTTTGGTCTTGTTTTGTTCAGATAAATATTGACTATTTTTTTAAACATGTGTTGAGTCCTTTTGTATGTAGTGTAGTGTTTTTACTGTATTACTGTGTGTGTTGGTACAAATACTTTACATATTGCTTCTGAAGTTAAGCCTTCCTGCTCGTGCCAAGCCACCAAGGGGGTTAACTGCATGTGATTTTCCTTTACCCTGACTAGAGCAAGTGTCCTTGCTTGGACAGGGGGTAACCTGACTGCCAACCAAAGACCCCATTTCCAACGGTTCCCATGGATTAAATAGCTCCCTCAGTAAACATGTGTTATTAGGGATCATAGCAAACACTGAAAAAATCCTTAAACACACAAAAAAATGAATCAACCATTTGAACAAAAATGACCAATTATAGATGTGCAGCAGTAGCTAGTGTTCCATATTATAACACTCTAGTCACGTCCTTTAAATTTAATGCAAGACCGGAGGCTCCTATTATGCTTTCTTATCTTCCCTTTAATTTATACAGTAGCAGTCAAGTTAACAATATAAACTACAAATCTGATGAAGCTATGAGCAAAGTAGCCAACTGGATGAAAACCGTAGTCCCTACACTGACCAATAGTGATCCAGACCTCAGTATAATACCTAGCTTGACTGCGAACAATCCTCTTTTCTTGCTGCTCACAGTCAAGAAAAGTATCATATTTTTCTTCACTTTCCGTCTGTTTAGTCATTAACGTTTGGATATCCAATATTTTATTATTTGCTGGTGTTCTTAAGTATTTCATCTACCTATTAATAACAATCACCACTTTCCTCTCATGCCGGTGCTTCTAGGATGGCACACAGCCTTCTTAATGTCGACAGTAGTCATAGACATGTCGCAGCTGGAGACTTGAGAGCCAATGTAACTGTCCTCTATGGCCTCTTCACCCTGCGTTCCCCTGTGAGATCTCGTCATTGCCTCAAGGCTTTCACTACCAGATTGATCTCCACCCAGAGGCAGAGCTTATCTCTCTTGGCCCTCCCTCAGGCAAGCCTTGGCCCACGTCTGTTGGGGGACTTTTCTCTTAGATCACGCCTATATTTTCACTGCCTTGAGGGTTTTGATTGCTTATGTGTGGGAAGGTGTCCCACAAGCAATCACTAATGGAGATTTGGCACTTCTTTTTGTGCTGCAGAATGCAACACACAATGAAGTGCCAAAGCATAATTTTGAAATAATTGTTTATATGCAGGAAGGGACAGCTTCCCACACATAAACAATCAAGTCTGCCATTTTGCTCTTTCTATTTGTGCTGCAGAATGCAGGACGCATAGAAAAAAGCAAAAAACGAGGAGGAATAAAAGTATTCCTCCTCGTTGTGCCTTCCTTGCCCACTCCTGGTTTGGCGTTAGATTTTTTAGCGGTCTCAGGTTTACAAAATCTTGTAAATCTGAGACAGCGTCAAAATGCACTGGGTGTTGCTGTGGCATGCCCACAGCAACTCCCAATGCACACCTCTCTAACGCGGAAAACTCTTCGTAGGGGCCCATATTTACAAGGAGGTATAATGCCACAAAATGTGGGGTTACACCTTCTTGTAAATATGGAGCATAGGTTAGCGCCACTGGAGCGTCATCTAAAGTGACATTCCAGTGGCGCTAGGGGCTTTTAAATATGCCCCTAAGTCTGTGGCAAATATTACCAATTTGGTAACTGCAACTAAATGTACAGCTAAAACCAAGCATATTAAGTTGGTTTCTTCCCCTATTGTAATTTCTCACATTCCCAATACTGATGATGATACGGTAGATTTGTACTTCGACCAGGACAGAGATGATTTGGGAGACAATGATTCTTTTTCTGCCCCTCCAACCAAACACCATACACATTACCCTTTTGCTCCTATCACTGTTCTTGATACTGAGAATTCCCCAATGTTTGACCCTCCCTTTATTCATCACCCCAATTCTACAGAATGGTTTTCAACTGAGCATGTGGTGAAATACATTGCATCCAGGCTACCTTTGCCTTTAAATAAACAAGCTAGGACTAAACTCAAATCTGAATGCCCTAGACCTTCCCTTCCTTCTAAAATATCACTTACCCCTTCTATCGACCCCTCTATGCTGACTTCTTTCTCCAAATTTGGGAAAGACCCTCGTCAGGGCATTCACAAATCTTGGATCTCTTGTCAGGATAAGTTATTGGATATAGTGGACCCTCTTGCTAGAATTTGCAATTTAGCAGAAGCAGCGAGATTGGATAATTCCTCAATCAAACTGGAAGATCTTTCCCTATGGGTACAAGGGGCTTTTTGTCTGCTAGGTAATGCAAATTCAGCTGCAACACACAAATGCAGAAGAAGACTTCTTCTCAAGCTGGACGCTTAACTGGTCTACTTGGCATCCATGGATCCTGGTATCAAAGCAGAGGGTCTCATGTTTGGAGATTCTTTCATCAAGGAACTTAGCAAATATGTATCCACTTTTGCTTCACTCGATAAGGCCAACAAACACCAAAAAAGGTATTTTCCCAACACGTTTTCTCTAGGACAGGTATAGACAAGAGCTGCATTACGGGATGCAACACACATCACCAAGGATTCTGAGGCTCCTACAACAACAGCCTTCAGGACTGCAAACCTCATTTCTACCTGCAAAGAGGAATAGGCATCAGAGGCAGAGGACAAATAAATACCAGATATTCTTTTCAAATGGGTAAGTCTACCTTATGAACCCTTCCTCCTTTAGGAGGTCGTCTCATTCTGCTCCTTCCAAAATGGAAATCCATAACATCAGATCCATGAATTTTAAACACCGTACACGGCTATGTTATAGAACTTTACTAAAATCCTGTGCAAACAGTGTTTCCTTTACCTCCAACATTTTCAGTAGACATGTTCAATCTGATCTTTCTAGAAATCAAATCTCTTATAATCAAACAAGCAATTCAAGTTACTTACCCAGATGTGTCAGGGTTTTTCAGTTCTCTCTTTCTGGTTCAAAAGAAAAACAAAAAGTGAGACCGATAATAAACCTCAGACATTTCAATCAGCTCTTAGTTTACCGACATTGAAAAATGGAAACAATTGTTCACCTCAGAGATTCTCTTCTTCAAACAATTGGAAATTCAGTTCGACATTCAGGACGCCTTTCTTTCTGTACCCATTCCCTTGATCACAGGTAGTCTGTCCAATTTCAGTGACAAAGACAAAAGCAGGCTTTCCTAAGCCCCGTGATGTTTCACCAAACTGATTAAACTATTTGTGGCTTTTCTCAGAGCTCAAGGTATCAGATTAATAATCTACCTCAGCAACATTCTTCTCATGAGCTCACATGCTTCAGTCTCAAGTTCAGGTCACATGTTCCCTTCTACTAGATATCAGATGTCTCATCAACAGGGAATAATCTATACTAATTCCTTCACATCAAATAACATTTTTAGGTTTCCTAATAAATTCTTCTTCTGCCACTCTTCATCTTCCATCTCTGAAAATAAAGACAATCAAATCAGACATTCTTCAAATGCTTCGCAAGTCCTCCATATCTCTCAGAACCCTGGGAAGATTTGTAGGGCATCTCTCTTCTTCCATTCATGCTATCGAGCCCTTCAAAGATTTAAGATCAGTCACTTACGTAAAGGCCTAGCTTACTCTGATTTAGTAAGTTTAGACCTAGAATACAGTTTAGAATTTCAGTGGTGGATAGACAATTTAGATGCCTGGAATGTCATGACAATCTATGCATCTGCCCCAGATCTTGTATTGGAATCAGATGGAAGGTGGACAGGGTTGGGCGCCCGTTGTGGTCAAATCTCGTTTGGAGGTACATGGTCATGGGAAGAGTCCAAACTGCACATCAGCTGTTTAGAGATTCTTGCAGGCTCCTTTGTAATAATCTAGGGAGACCAAATTCAAACCACTAGCAGAACTAGCAAAAATATTTGGGGAATTCTGTTTCCTCAACAAAATATCTATATGTTTAGAATACTTACCGAGAGCTCTAAATTTAGTGGCTGACTGGCACTCGTGGAACCTTCTGGATACAAGCAACTGGGGTCTCTTGGAAGTAGACCTTTCCACCTCCAGATTAAACCACGGCTTCCTCATTTCTTCAGTTGGCACCCACATCCCTTAACTTTGGCATCAGATGCTTTTCTATAGAACTGGTCTCTATCAGTAAACTATGCCTTCTCTCCTTTTACCATGATAAACAGAGTAATTGCACAAGTAAGACATCAACAAGCAATGTTGATCCTAGTAACCCCATTTTGGCAGTATCAATTTTGGCTCCCTTTTCTTCTGGAACTGAGCATTGAATTTCCTGTCCTTTCATCGTTTCACAATCTCATTGTTAACCCTTGTAGATGTCCCTACAATCTGGTGTTGGACAACTCTTTCTGACTTTTCACTTGGAAAATTGCAGGTCATCTGAATCGCAACCATTCATTTAATCAGATGCTTCTCAATACATTAACAAATAATGAGGTCCAGGAACAACCAAAGCTTATAGATCAGCTTGGTCTTTATGGACCTTTATGGCTGGTAGGTGGGAAAAGCTATCAATCCCTTTTCAGCGGATATAGGCCCTCATTACAACCCAGGCGGTCGGTGTTAAAGCGGCGGTAATACCGCAACAGGCCGGCAGAAAAAAAATGTAATCATGACCATGGCGGAAACAGCCAACATAGACAGCCACTTTAACACTCCGACCGCCACGGCGGTAGAAACAAACACTGCGGCAGTAACCACCAACAGACAGGTGGAAGACAATGTACCACCCACACTACTATGACACACCAATCCGCAACCTTTTCTGGAGCGGAACCACTGCTATCAAAAGCACGGCGGAAACTGTACACAGAAGGGAAAACACTCACCTCTCCACACCCCACGGGGAAGCCGGAAGCCATGGAGCCCGAATTGCAGATACTGCCAATGCTGGTCTTCCTTCTCCTCTACCAGGAGCACCAAAGACGGCAGCGACGACCACGGTGAGTACTGCACCTACAACACAGGGCAGGTGGGAGGGAAAAGAGAGTGACACACACAGGCAACACGCAACACCCCCACCCCCACCCCCACCCTCACCCACAATAACATACACACAAATACATGCTGCAACATTACATATACACTTCCCCCACCCCCTGGAAGAACGCAAGGCCAAAAGGAAATTATTTGAACGAATGTAATCATGTGAAATCTCATTATCAAAGTTCAAAATCCAGTAAACACAAATATGTACGCCAACTACACAAGTTCGGATCGTGTACTAATCATTGTCCGTGGACCATCGGGCCCAAAATGCATGGGTGAGGCCCACACATGATACCTGACTGGAAATGAGAGAACACCGTTGGGGCATCAGATCGAAATGAAACAGGCACCTCAGTGGGAGGGGGAGGGGGGCACCTCAGCCTCATGAACGTACAACACCACTGCTGCATGAGGGGGCTCCATGCCCATTGAGGTATCCTAGGGAGTGCAAAGCCACAGTCTCTCAAGTCTCTCCAGTGGGTGGTTTGCCCACTACTTTATCCTGGGGAGTGGAAAGCCACAGTCTCTCAAGTCTCTCCAGTGGCTGGTTTGCCCACTGCTTTATCCTGGGGAGTGCAAAGACACAGTCTCTCAAGTCTCTCCAGTGGGTGGTTTACCCACTGCTTTATCCTGGGGAGTGCAAAGCCACAGTCTCTCAAGTGGGTGGGTTGCCCACTGCTGCATCCTGGGGAGTGCAAAGCCACAGTCTCTCAAGTGGGTGGGTTGCCCACTGCTGCATCCTGGGGAGTGCAAAGCCACAGTCTCTCAAGTGGATAACAGTCTCCACTGGTTCTGGAGGGGGCTTTGTGCCCATAGTGTTTCATCCTGCCAAGGACAGAGGTATTGGATGCTTTTCTCCACTGGTTCTGGAGGGGGCTTTGTGCCCAGAGTGCTTCATCCTGCCAAGGACAGAGGTAGTGGATACTTTTCTCCACTGGTTCTGGAGGGGGATTTGTGCCCAGAGTGCTCCACATGCAGTGTGGCCGATACAATTTACTCACCTGTGTGTGCGTGGCACGACATTTGGCGAGGCACAGGTAGCATGATACACCATGGAGGCAGCGACATACCCCACATTGCTGCAGCTTCGCCTTCCACCTGCAGGTGCCAACAGTGATGACAGTAATGCTTCATGTAAGCTGCCCAGGGTCCTGGAACACTTCTCGAGCCTTGGACAACTGACCACTGGGGATGGTGGGCATGTCAGCGGTGGTGCCACTGTCCGAGGAAGTCGCGGGGCCGCTGGCGGTGCTTGTGGCGGTGTCTGTGGTAGCGGTGCTGGCGACGGGGTCTGTGGAGGCAGTGCTTGCAGCGCTGTCTGTGGTGGCGGTGCTGGCGGTGGGGTCTGTGTCAGCACCTGCTGAGGGAGAAAGCAGGATGTTTCCTGCAGCCTGGGACGGCTGCCCACGGGGAAGAGGCTGGGGACTGTCGCAGCGGCTGTAGATGTGCCGGAGGCAGTGCAGGTAGCGGTGCACGTGGTGGTGCAGGTTGGCGTGGACGTGGACAGAAGGTGTGACACTGGTCCCTCAGTCGGTGCCACCATGCCCTCTCCTGACCTGCCCTTCAGTTTTTGGCCCTTCCCCACCTTTGATGGTGACGCAGTTGTCTTGCCACTATCCCCTTTGGTTTTCACTGACCCCTTGGTGGCTGGTGGGTTTGGCTTCTCCCTCCGGGATGTGGGCACCTTTTTCATCTTGGCAGGTGGCAGAATGTCCTTGTCCTCACTACGTGGCACACTGGCAGCCCTGATGGTTGGCGCACTCCATGACCCCGCAGTTTATGGCACCACTGTGCCTGGGGATGTGGTGGCTGAGGTGCTGGGCTGGCACCTGGAAAGCCTGACCCTAGGGGAACGACGAGGGGGAGGTGTAGGGAAGAGGTCAATGTTAGCCAGGAAATGTTTTTTAGACACACTGGGACGGGTAGATGGAGGGGGTTTGGGACTGGATGAAGAGGTAGTGGTTGTAGGAGGTGTACGCCTGCTGAATTTGGGTGAAGGTGCATGGGCTGGAGGCTGTTGTGAGGTTGATGGCTGTTGGGTGGGCGTGTTCCTGCGTTTGTGTACTTTGGGAGGAGGGCTCACAGACACACTGTTAGAGGACACTGGGGATGTGTGAATGGTAGTGGGGTGGTGAGTGCACGTGAGCGGTGTGTGGTGATGGGCGTGCTGGTGATGGAGGTAGTGGCTGAGGATGTAGTGCATGCAGGAGTGAGTGGAGACGAGACTGGGAGGGAGGAGGGAGACGTGGAGGAGGGGGACACAGTGGAGGAAGTGGATGTTGGTATGTCTGCATGGGTATGGTGCTTGTGTGAGTGCCTGTGGGATGTGTGGTGCTTATGTTTGCCTGAGCCTCTCTTGTGTGTTGATGTGTGTGCATAGTGGTCTGATGGTGTGCTTGGGATAGACTGAGGTACAGGGGATTGGGTCTGGGTGGAAGAGGTTGTAGGGGGGAGGCTGGACACAGGGACAATGGCTGCCATCAATGCTGAGGCCAGAGCCTGAAATGCTCTGTGTTGGGCTGCCTGCCTAGAATGAATGCCCTCCAGGTATGCATTTGTTTGCTGCAAATGCGTTCTCAACTCCCTGGATGGCATTCAGAATGGTAGACTGACCAAAAGTGAGGAATCTCAGGAGGTCAATAGCCTCCTCACTGAGGGCAGCAAGACTGACTGGGGCAGGGCCTGAGGTGCCTGGGGTGAAGGAGATGCCCACCCTCCTGGGTGAGCGGGCACGGGACACACACTGAGGGGCTTCTGATAGGTGGGGTGGCGGCTGTACCTGTTGATGCGGTGGGCACAGAGGGGCCCGCCACCACAAGGGAGCTCCCATCAGAGGAGGAGTCGCTGGTCTCTGCTTCTGTCCCCGCTGAGGAGCTCCCCTTCCCCTCCGTCCCACTGGTGGCTTCAGCCTCCGTAGCTTCACCCTCCAGGGCCGAGTGGGTTGCAGATCCCTCCTGCTCTGGTGCCAATGCTCCTCCGCCTGATGATGCTATTGCACAAGAACAGGGAGACCACAAAAAGGGGGGGGGAGACAGAAGAAAGACATGTTCAGTACATGCAACACCACTACCGTTGGCGGACACAACACACAGGGAGCAGCCCTTTGCACTACGCCATGCACTTATAGGGCCATATGTAAGAACACATTTTTCCATTGACACAGAATGGGAAAAACCCTTTGCTACATCTGGCCCATAGTTCCTAGATTTTTCACATGCCCATGGGGTACGAGGCCTAAGACCAATTGCTGTACACCTGGAAGTCACAGGAGCCTGACTAGGTGTATATGGCTCTTACCACTAGTGGGGTTGGGGTGCCACATAGCCTGCCTCACAAGGGACCTTGCCTACCAAGATCGCCCTGGCCTAGGGGAACCCACTGCCCACCTCCCCCACCCAGACACCTCGTAATGAGTGCAGAGTCAGCTGAATGAGAGTATACTCACCCCCTTGTGGCTGCTGTGATGCCCTCAAGTGCCCATCCAACTCCGGATAGGTCGCCGCCAGGATCCGGAACATCAGGGGGGTTATGGTGCGACGGGCATCCTTTCCATGTTGAGAGGCCATCCCCAGCTGGGCCTCCGCCGTCTTCTTCCTCCAGCGGCGCAGGTCCTCCCATATTTTACATCAGTGGGTGCTCCGTCTGTGGCAGACCCCCAGGACCTGGACGTCCTTGGCGATGGCACGCCAAATACCCTTCTTCTGGTGGGCGCTGACCTAGAGGAATGGTACAGGGGTAAAGGACATTACTCACCCTGCCGGACCGTCATACTCATTGCCCACCAGTTCCCACCCATGCCATGATGCACATACACTTACCACCCACACATGTAGGCCTCAGCCCACCCCTGTTTCTTCCAGCCATAGCACTCAAAGCAGACACTGCCCATTCAGCATGCTCACAGTGTACTCACCTGTTTGTCTGGAGGACCGTACAGTTGTGTGTACTGGGGAAGGACCCCATCCACTAGTTTCTCCAACTCCTCCAAAGTGAAGGCAGGGGCCCTTTCCCCCGACAATGTAGCCATTGTCGCTTCCAGACACAGGTCACAGCAGCACATGCAGTGTAGGTCCTCTCCTGTTGAAGGTCAGGTATCAAGTGAGGGAACAGACAGAAAATGGCGGTCACGTCCGCATCGGTGCGTACCATCACCGCCGGTGTACATCGTCATTGGCTCCTCGGACCGATAGGGCCCAATGTTAACCAATGCAGAATTGCGCAGCGGTCTTCAACCGCCCACCGCGACATTGTACAACGCCAGCGCAGTTACCTAATTTCCCCTTGTCCCACCTTACAGGTCAGGCAGCCACCATTTCAGGGGGCCATATGCATTAATAATAACTGTGTCACACCTATCTAGGCCTGGAATACACACAGTTACAGGCACAGTGCAGATTAATAAATTGACAGCAAATAACATTTTGTGATACCTCAGTGTTGGCTGACTCTCTGCTCGCTGTTCTCCTCCATAGGGCAAGTCTGCTGGGGCAAGTGATGAGATGGTGGAATCCTCCGGTGTACAGACCCCTGGTGGACCTGTCGACAATGGAAGAGAGACACATCCTGGTCACATACAGACTTGATCATGCAACAATCCAGGAACTGTGTGCCCAGTTGGAGCCAGACCTGATGTCAGCTATCCGCCATCCCACAGGGATACCCCCTCTATTGCAGGTCCTGTCAGTACTCCATTTCCTGGCAAGTGGTTCCTTTCAAACAACAGTGGCCATTGCATCAGGGATGTCCCAGCCAATGTTCTCTAACGTGTTGTCCAGAGTGTTGTCTGCCTTGCTGAAACACATGCGCAGCTACATCGTGTTCCTTCGGGTGGAGGATTTGCCCACAGTGAAAGGTTAATTCTATGCCCTGGGACATATCCCCAACATCATTGGTGCCATTGATGGGACACACGTGGCATTGGTATCCCCGCAGGAGTGAACAGGTGTACAGAAACCGGAAGAGCTACCATTCGATGAATGTGCAGATGGTGTGTTTGGCAGACTAGTACATCTCCCGTGTGAATGCCAAGTTTCCTGGCTCAGTGCATAACGCTTATATTTTGAGGAATAGCAGCATCCCTTATGTGATGGGGAAACTCCAGAGGCACCGTATGTGGCTAATAGGTGAGCCCAAGATCCCAATACAGTTGACATAGGTGTCTGGGTATGGGGTTGTCCCTAAGGGTTAGTGTGTGTCTAACAGTTGTCCCTCGACATTTGCAGGTGACTCTGGTTACCCAAACCTGTCATGGCTACTGACCCCAGTGAGGAATCCCAGGACAAGGGCAGAGGAACGCTACAATGAGGCACATGGGCGAACTAGGAGGGTGATCGAATGCACCTTCGACCTCCTGAAGGCCAGATTCCGGTTCCTCCATATGACAGGTGGTTCCCTATACTACTCACCGAAGAAGGTGTGCCAGATCATCGTGGCCTGCTGTATGCTGCACAACCTGGCTTTACAACGGCAGGTGCATTTTCTGCATGAGGATGGGCCAGATGGTGGTATTGTGGCAGCTGTGGAGCCTGTGGACAGTGAAGAAGAGGAGGCAGAAGAAGAGGATATCGACAACCAAAACAACATAATTATGCAATACTTCCAGTGAGACACAGGTAAGAAGATGTCACTGCCTCCCACATCTCATACTATTGTTGGAGCTAGCACATGTCTGTCATTTTCACTCAGTGTATGGACCCTGACTTGTCACTTTGCCTTTCCATTTCACAGATGTGGGTCCCACTTTGTGCCCTCTGCTATGTTTCCTCCTGGCCTACAGCTGTGTTACATTGGTATGTGCACAAGTAAATTGAAATTGCTATATTCCATGGTTATTGCAATTACACATTTGTGAAAGCACAGACTGACTCCAGATTGTTTTGTGATTGAAGTGTGTTTATTTCTGTGCTAATAAATGGAGGGGGTTGTAAAATGAGCTGGAGGGATGGTGGAGGTATGTCCATGGCAGAGTCCAGTCTATTTGTTTCACAGGTGCATTGTCCAAGGGGGCATAGGAAGTGGAGCAATGGCAGTTTAAGGATGGACAGGGTGACATAGTGGGACAGAAGGGTGACATTCAGGGGGGTCTCATTTCCTGGTGGGGGTCTTGGCAATGTTCTCTGTCTTGTTCCTGGATCTCAGGGACCGTTTGCGGGGTGGTTCTCCATCTGCAGGGGGTGGGGTGCTGGTGTCGTGTTCCTGTGGTGGTGCCTCCTGTCCATTAGCACCGGCGGAAGTGGAGGGCTGTTCATCGTCCAGGCTAGTGTCAGGGGCCCCTTGTTGTGCCACTGTGTCCCTCCTGGTGTCGACAAGGTCTTGCAGCTCCCCTGCAATGGTGACCAGGGTGTTGTTAATGGACTTCAAGTCCTCCCTGATCCCAAAGTAGTGTTCCTCCTGCAGCCGCTGGGTCTCCTGAAACTTGGCCAGTACCGTTTTAATCGTCTCCTGGGAATGATGGTAAGCTCCCATGATGTTGGAGAGTGCCTCGTGGAGAGTGGGTTCCCTGGGCCTGTCCTCCCCCTGTCGCACAGCAGTCCTCCCAGCTTCCCTGTTGTTCTGTGCCTCTGTCCCCTGACCCGTGTGCCCACTGCCACTGACCCCAGGTCCCTGATCGCCCTGTGTTAGTGGGGTTGCCTGGGTTCCCTGTAGTGGTGGACACACTGCTGATTGACGTGTCCTGGGGACAGAGGGATGGGCCCGCTGGGTGGGTGCTGTGCTGGTGTTTCCTGAGGGGGGTGGCTCTGTGGTGGCTTGTGAATGTGTCAGGGGAACCGACTGTCTTGAGGTCCCAGATGGGCTGGGCTTGTCATCTTGATCCAGTTGTGCAGAGCTGCTGTCATCACTGTGGGTCTCTTCTGTGGGGGGACTGGATATGTTTGGCACCTCCTGTCCGGTGACGTTGGATAGGGGTCCTGTTGGGGTGTAAAGGCATAATTATTGCATCTGTGTGTGCCATCGTGTTCAATGGGTGAGTGACCCTCTACTCCAGTGCTTGCATTCTTGCCTTGGTCATTGTGTGATAGTTGGTTTGGGGTCTGTGTGGGTATCTGTAGTGGACATGCTTTGGTGATGGGTGTCCATACACTGGTGTTACATGCAGGGGTTGTTTTTGGGATGTGTGGGTTGTGTTGTTGGGGTGATGGGTGTGAGGCTAAGGGTGGGGGTATGTGATGGCATGCAGGTAGGGTGGGGGCTAAAGTAGTAAATATTTGCCTTACCAGAGTCCAGTCCTCCTGCTACTCCTGCGAGGCCCTCAGGATGCAGCATTGCCAAGACTTGCTCCTCCCATGTTGTGAGTTGTGGGGGAGGAGGTGGGGGTCTACCGCCAGTCCTCTGTACAGCAATCTGGTGTCTTGAGACCACGGAACGCACCTTCCCCCGTAGGTCGTTCCACCTCTTCCTGATGTCATCCCTAGTTCTTGGATGCTGTCCCACTGCGTTGACCCTGTCGACAATTCTGTGCCATAGCTCCATCTTCCTTGCAATGGAGGTGTGGTGCACCTGTGATCCGAATAGCTGTGGCTCTACCCGGATGATTTCTTCCACCATGACCCTGAGCTCCTCCTCAGAGAACCTGGGGTGTCGTGGAGGTGCCATGATGTGGTGTGGGTGATGTGTGAGGTGGTGTGTGTTGTGTTGTGTGAGGGTATGTGTTTGTGTGTGTTGTTTGAGGTGTGTGGATATTGTGTAAGTGGTGGTGGTGTGTGTCTGTGGATGCTGCTGTTGTTTAAGGTAGTGTATCTCTCTAGCCTGCTTTCAATTTCTGGTAGTAAGGGTTTGTGGGTGATGTGGGTGTGTGCTTTATAGTGGATGGGGTATGTGGGTGTGGTGTGTGTATGTGTATCAGGTGTGTGTATTTCGAATTGTCCAATGTGGTTGTGTTTTGTATATGTGTGTGTATTTTGAGCGCAGCGGTGTGTACCGCCAATGCATTACTGCGGTTGAAAGACCACCGCGTATATTCGTGGGTCGTGATAGTGTGGGCATATTCTTGTTGGCGTGACGGCGTTGGTTTTGTTATCGCCAGTTTATCACTGACCTTTGGTGTGGCGGACTTATGTGGGTGTCTTTATTGTGGTGGATTCCGAGTTGTGGGTCGTAATACCTGTAGCAGAATTCCGCGGGCACAGCGGTATGTTGGCGGTCTTCTGCACGGCGGTAAGCGGGATTTACCGCCAGGGTTGTAATGAGGGCCATAGTGTACAATGTTCATTTCCTCATCACAGAAGCCAACAGTGGAAAAATATATCAGACTATCAACCTATACAGATTGGCCATTTCCATCAACCACCCTTTCATCAATGGTAAGACAGTTGGAGAACACCTGCTAGTGTACCATCTTTTAAAGGGAGTGAAATGCTCTAATCCTCCTATTCCAAAATACAGTACGAATATAGTGTTTCAGTTGTTTTTATCATGGCCAAATAATGATGCTCTCTCCCTCAAAATGTTTTCTGCTAAACTCACAATGCTATTATGTCTTATTTCCATCTAATGTTACGTTTGTCTGATGTTAATGCTTTGGATATTACTTTTCAACAGTTTACTCACTCTGGTGTACTTTTTATGATCCACAAACATACAAAAACTAATCTCACTTCTGTTTTATATCCATATTTTCCTGGTCAGCCAACACTGTGTGTAGCTCACTGTTTGAAAGTTTATGAACAACATACTGCCAATCTCAGAATATCCTCAAATTCCCAACTTCTTATCTCCTTCATAAAACCCCTTAAAACCAGTTTCTTTCCCAACGCTTGCCTGTTGAATTAAGTGGTTTATGCCCTTTGCGGGTATTGATACTTCAATTTTTGGTGCTCATTCTGCCAGGGGGGCTATGGTTTCCAAAGCTTTTTGGGCCGGCTCCATCTTGGAGAATATCTGAATATCAGCTGACTGGTCTCATGACTCTGTTTTCCGCACTTTCTAATGTAAACAGATTCAATCAGTTTTTTGTATAGTGATTAATATGCTTTAAAGGATCATAATAGGAGCCTCTGGTCTTGCCATAAAATGTACATTTTCCTAGTAAATTATGAAGGAAATTCTTAATTGTATTAAAGACACAGAGGCAGTTATTATCCCACAGCAACTCAAATTGAATTTATTTCTGTCTCACACCATAACAGTGATTCTGGCACAACCACAAATGTCTACCTAAGGCCCTTCCAACTGATGGTACAAATGTGGAATGTATAGCTTTCCCAGTTTCAGTCTCAGCTGAAGTTCCATTTCACCTGCTGCTCCATGGCTACCTTCTTCATTTATAGACTTTTGTCAAGCTCTATGCACATTTTCTCTGGCTAGTTGTATTTTCAATTTTACCTTTGTTAAAAAATTCTATTTGACCTCTAGCACAAGAAAAGAGGACTGTATTCAGTCAAGGTATTATACTGAGGTGCGGAGCACTATTGGTCAATGTAGTGACAATGTTTTTCTTCCCATTAGCTACTTCTCTCATAACTTCATGGAATTTGTAGTTTATAGTGAATGTTATCTTGACTGCTGCTGTATAAGTTAAAGACAAGATAAGAGAGCATAATACTCACCTCCGTGTCTTTAATAAAATTAAGACTTTCCTTAATAATTTATTAGTAAAATCTACATTAGCACCACCCTTGCTAGGTGAAGGCCTACCATGCACCATCATGGAGGATGAGGAATCTATGATGGTGCACTGTGGGCTTTCACACTGCAAAGGCAGAAGCTAATAATAAGGGATGATAACTGCACAAGTTGATGCAGAAAAAGTGTTGTATTTTGACAGAGAAGAGTGAGTGAGTGGAGAATACTATTGAGATGTATTCTATTTTTGAAGCTGTTGGTGATGTGGAAATTGATTTCCTAGAGGTTTGCAGAGATGAGTAAGACTACAAAAAAGGCATTAACTGGAGAGCTCCTTTTGATATAATTTTTCATCCTCTATGCTCTAGAAGAAATACAGAAGGAAGGAGAGGAGGAAATATTAAAGATTCTTTCAGAGACTATTGCAGAGTGGAAGAAGGATAAAACATCCACCCTCACAGAGAAACCTCCAGCGTATTTTATAATGATTCTTCTACTTCCAGTCTATGGCTATTTCTGATGAGAAGAAAGACAAATATTTAAGCAGGGAAATGTTGCCTTTTATTCTGGCTCATCCAAAAGCAAACATGGGTTTTCAGGAAGAAGAAACACAAGAAATGTTCTCTCAAGTACTTTACTGAGAATATTCCAGAGGTCTCCCCAATGAGATTTGCCTTTTCTCCAACATGAAATGCATGTAATAAGAAGGGAGTGGAAGGACCCAGATACAATCAACCTCCTCAAGTTATTGGCCTGGGTATATCCTCTGGCAGATATGGGGAGGACCGTCTCTGGTGTTGTTTCTGTTAACTCTTTGATAGCAAATCTAATGAGAAGAACCTCTTTAGCAGAAGAATCCATCATCAAGGATCCCACAGATAACAATATAGACTTAGCATTAAAGAAGGTAATCACTTTTATTCCTCCTGGATAATTAATGAGAGCTCTAGATTTTCAGAATGCATATTTTCATGCGCGGATTGCTTGTGAACACTAGAAATTCCTGAGATTCTACATGAGGAAAAAGCATTATCATATCAGAGGCTTACCATTTGTCCTGAAATCTGTCCCTCAAGTATTCACAAAAGTGGTAGCTCTGGTGGTAGCTCTGCTCCTCGTTCAGAGTTTGAAAATATATCCATACTTCAATGACTGGTTTCTTAAGGCTCTGTCAGAAATACAAGTCTTAGAAAGGCTCATGCATACTTGTGGCCACCTGAATCAGCATGGATTTGTCTGAAATCTCCAAAAAGCCAAGTCTTGCCATCATAGGTTCTGAATTTTATTGACGCTAGATTTTGAATTTACATCAACAGGTTGTTCCTTCCAGCAGGCAGTGAAGACACACTTCACCTTATCCTTTCTAAACTCATACAGAAGAGGATGACTCTAGTGCGGTTCTGGCTAATGGTTCATGCTGGCATGCATCTCCATGGTTCAATGGGCCTAGTTACATCTGCAACTTCTCTGGTCTCTTCTTCATGCTCACTGGGACCCAACAACTCAGAATTTGAATGCATTGGTCTCAGTTTAACAGGACATAAGGAAGAGACTTTAATAGTGATTATTCTGAAATCATTGACCAAAGGTTGTTCCATTACAGCCAGATGCTCAATTGTTACTGACAAAACATTCAATATGGTTAAGAACCTACTCTGAAAACAATGACCTTCCAGTTCAGATGGTCAGTGATGGAGAGATGTTCTTCTTCTAAAGCAAGGGAGATATCAGCTGTCTAGAAAGCAGTACTTTATTTCCAAAGATGGATTTCAAATCACTATGTGGTTATCAGATCAGACAACATGGTAATAGTAACACATATAAACAATTGGGTGGGGTGAAATCCAGTTCCCTGAATCTGGTAGCAATGTTGTACTGAGCAGAGCGTCCTATGTTATTGATACTGCCAGTGCACGTAAGACTAAATGGAAAATATCTGAGCAGGCAATTTAAGCAGGATATTTCCTTCATCTCAGGAAATTACTCTGTCCAGTGAAATCTTCAGAATATTTCCAGGTGTTTCGGGACTCCAATCCTTTATCTGTAACAAAAGCAACTCTAAATGCTACCTGCTGCTTAACATTAAAAAATCCTAACTAAGCAATTACTGAATTCTAAAAATATGGTCAATATTAGATTGTGACTGTCCAGTATTCTTAAATATTCAAATCCAAGATTGCATGATAAAAAGGCATTTCAGCACTCTCCGTAAGAGTTTATGGTAGATGCACTGTTTGGTAATTGCAGTCCAATCAACAGTTTGGTTCCAGTGATCAGAAAGACACTCTCCACTTCTCTATCTTCTTATTTTTTTAATTTAATTTCCAATAGTCCATTTATGTTCAAAATGCTTTTTGTCAATGTGTGGTTTATCAGAATAATCATCCACAGACCCTTGTTACAGGTGAAAAAAATCAAATATACATACATATTTATTACATAAATACCTAATATGACCACCATGTGTCTTATCCAGACTACAAACACTAACTTACATAATACAAATGTATTCAGTAAGTTTGCAGAGCTCTTGCTTCCAAACAGCTGGCAATTGTGGTCCTTAACAAAGTAGAAATATGACCCTGTATGTTTCAGTAGCATTCCACACACTCAACAACATTGCCGGCAGATATTGTCAAAATCAGCTGATGTCACTACAGAACATTTAAACGTGCACATTAACATGATTTGTACTCACCAACAGGGCCACCAATCGCAATCCCCAGGTGGTCCAGCAGATCTTGCTCCCTGGAGACAAGGTCAGCCCAGCGGTGCTTCAGCTGGTGGTTGTTTCTGGGTGTGTTGTAAATCCTTTGCAGATGATGCAACACCTTTGCCCACCGGAGCCTCTGTGCCTCAGTGTGATACCCCTGTATCACACGCCCACCTGCCTCAATCATCAGGGGTAGGAAATGGCACACTAGCACACTAGCCAAATGAACCCACCCAGCTCCTCCTCTCCCATCCTGTCAAGACGAGGCCTACCCAGCATATTCGTACAAAAAGAGAAATAGGGGATAAAGGGGAACAAAGGAGAATAGGGGGAAAGTAGGACAGGAAAAATTCAAATAAACTACTAACACAGCCCAACTATACCCAAACTAACACTACCCACAACAGACTCTCAACCAAACAAAGACAATAGTTTACAACACAAATGACCACAAAAAACACTCAGACAGGCTACTACAACAAGTTTTTAATCACAAAAAGACAATAAAAAGACCACACAGGAGACAAATTAACTAAATGCACAGAAACAAATTGAGACACAGCCACACAGTCAGGAAATATCACAGACTGCAAAGAGAAAGTGAAAGTACACCCACTGTACCTATTCTGTAAACAGGATATCCTATTACATCACTTCCTGCCTAAAATGGCGGTCGTTTTTATTGTCATGTGGCAAAATATTTTGACGCAGTCTATGCGTAATTTTTATCGACGCACAGGAGTAGATTTCAGCCCACATCCATATGTTTCTAAATTGTTTCAAACTTAACCAATTTTCAGAGGTACAGTGTGGAAGATGCCACTCAGGGCCAATGGTTCTTTCAGGGCATTATGTGTCGTTTTTCGGCCATAAGCGCCATTTTTAGATGCATGTGCATCATGTTTTGACGCATATGCAGCAAACTTTCAAGCATTAACTGGGTTTGGGTCATTTTACCATTTTAAAGGTATATTACAGTTGTGACAATACTGAGATAGGCTGATTGCACCCACTTTGGGCATGACGGTGTATGGGCACATGTGACACATCATACTACTGCTGACCATGATCCGCTGCTTCATGCACAGGATTTTCACTCTTGACTGACGCAATAGATGGCCAAATGTGTGGCCTACATATATGTATTACACAAATTGGCATGTTTGGCGTCAGGAGAGGATAGCAAGGTGATGCACAAAAGTACAATACCTCAATGTCTAGTGCTCAATGTGTGTGCTTTGGCTACCAATATTGTTGTTGACCCACTGTATGACCATCACAAGATGCATTATTGCAAATATGCTTGTGTGCATGTGGAGTCAATGTGTCCATTTGCAAGTCAGTGTGGAAATGAGAGAGGACATGCGTTAGTCATACATGTAGCAAAAACTGCTGTGTGCACTTTCTAGTTTTTGGGTAACATAAACACAACAAATGACAAAGTATGCACCGGATAGATAGCAGACGGTTGTTCATGTCAATGGCCCAAAACTTGGCCATCACATGTCCTGGATTTTTAGATACTGCTTCCTAGGCACTTGTTGGTGAACTCACCATGAGCCAGGCACATGTACCTACTAAGTGGGTACCGTGTTTGTGACAAGGAGAGCCAAAGCTAAACCACATTTGCAATGTCACACCACAGTTAAGGTCGTATCACTGAGCCACAACTCGCCTGTGACAGTGGAGGACCAGCAGACCAAGCAGCACGCGGCCACATATTTCCAGTGATGAATTGCACAGAGGTGTCTGGTTCATGTGTGTGGGCCAATGTTTATCCTGTATATTTTTACGGGGTCTATGTTGTCACAGTTACGCCCAGCTCTAGTCATGTGTCTGTGGCAGCAATTCCTGTATCTACTGAGTATCCTTCGGAGATCAATGGAAGTAAAGCCAATGAGGATTTGAGAACCCACATGGGGATGGTCCTACCCTGTCACTGCAGACGTGTTATGAGACTGTCAACAGGGCAACCTTGGTGTGATGAGTAAGATCATATCTCAGGATCATATCTTCTTGTACCGGCAGGTGTCATCACAACATTTGTACACAGGTTGGCCTCTAAAATTCCCACTGCATCTAGGAACATCATAGCCTCTGTGATGATTATTCTCGCAGCTATTCACCACGCATGGCCCATCAATATGTTGTGAGCAATGTGAATCAGCGTGTGAACTGTCAGGGTCCTAACATGTGTGGACTTTTCAGGTACATTATCTGACGTTGCTGGTTCTGCTGGAGGCACCATACCCAATCCCTGTATACGGCCATGGTACACTGTCACAATTTGTCGCTCATGCACACATGAGACCCAGACAAGGGATAGGCCATGATTTGGGTATTTGGAGACAAGTTCCCAACTATGGTACGATTAATAAGCAGATTATGCTATACAATGTATTTGAGTATGCATTGAAGAACCACCTGACAAAATACCCCAGGAGGAATGTGAGGGTTGGAAAAGAAACTAGGATACATATGTAGCCACAAGGAACCTTTAGGGTAACGCACAGACAGGTGCCAGTCAGGCTAACAGGATGAAGGTTCAATCAGGATCCAGCAATTTCACAAGGTACATACTCAGTGGTCTGACTGAGACTGGTCGGAGGAGGAACAAGACAGTTGACATGGAAAACTGTGTTTGTCCTGTGTTTTGGAAGGTGACACATTAACCCAAGGGCTGATTTTTATGGCAATGCATAACAGTGTAATCAATAAAATGGCAGCTTCTACGCTGTTCCAAGCATCTGCAAGGGCAGTGCATGTTCAAATGGCTGGTCTGCATGGAGGTGCTCACAGGCGTGTGCTGCATCAGTCTCTCACAAGTCCTGTAGGTGAGATTCTAGTTAAAATGGCCAACAGTACCTTTCACATGGGAAGCAATCTACAGGTGATGACAGGGCTTAGAGACTACAAGCCAGTGCATTATTTAACCTGATGTCCATGCAGACAGATGTACAATGACTATGGCATACCATACTAAAGGGTGAAGCACACTGGATTAAAATTGTTAGTCTGTGTGTGTGTAGAGGAGGGAATATCTGGGTACACATATTACCATTCCAGGTACCTCTTAAGACGGGTGGGGTGAGACCGGGAACATGGGTGTGTCAGGACTTAGGACATGGGCTGACATGTACATGGAATTTCATGTGCGCAATGCTTGTCTTATGTGTGGCACTTGTGCTATCTAGGTTCTGCTTATATGGAATTCTAGTCACACATGGTCCTTGCAAAGATAGGTGATGTAACAGTTACTGCTGTCAAGGGTGTGGCCATACATTAATGTTACTAATGCAATAGCACATCCACAGCGTCATGTATGATGCTTTTTGTTCCATTTTTGACTGATGGTGTCTTAATTGTGTGCCATATGCTGCAAAGAATCATGTTGCCAACATGTATGTGTGAAATAGGTGTGGTCCTCTGCTATTGCCCTTCAAAGGTGAAATGTACAGGATATATGTCTTTTACAGTGTGTGTGAATGTGACTGTTGATTAGTGCACATCACAATTGCTTTGGACATTTCTGTGTCCTGATCGGTATATCAGCAATGCTCCATGAAGATACACTCTTATTCTGATAGTTAGTGATAAAGGTGAGCAAAAATGATTACCCAGACCTTAATATGGTGATTAATATAGGTGTGTATTTATATATGTTAATACAGTGGTGATGGTCAGTTGATTCAAAAGAAATTGTTGACAATATGTTGGCGCCTATGCAATCCTGCAGCTGTGTTTGGTTGGTCCCCCTCATGTTGATGGCCAGCATCCTCCTCTTCAGGCATTTGTGGCTCTGGTTCTAATAGGGAAATGTTCTTTCGTACACAAATGTTGTGCAGGATGGCACTGGTTAAAATGATCTTGCAGACCATTTCTGGTGAGTATAGGAGGCTGCCTCCAGTGATGTTGAGGCACCTGAATCTCGACTTCAGGATTTTAAAGGTCCTCTTGACTATGGTGCGTGTCCTCCTATGTGCCTCATTTTAGGCACGCTCTGCTGCAGTGCTTGGGTTGCCAAATGGGGTCATAATCCATGGCTGGATCCCATACCCCTGATCAGCTGAAAGAGAAAATGATTGAGATCATGTTGATGATGCTTGCCCCATTAATATCACCTTGCATGGCAGTAGTTCTCTTGTGTTGTCTGTGACTCATTTGTGTTTGTGTTATTGTGTTGATTCCTAGGCTTCTAGGATGTACCATCAGCATTGGGTTGTTTCCTTGGCTGAACGAGTGTTTGGCGGTTGTCAGCAGTATATTTTGAGAGTTGCAGTACATTGTGCACTCCCTTGCATTGTGACTTGTGATACAGGTGTCCCTGTGACTTCACTGGAGGTGAGATGATAGTTCCATACACAGAATTAATTCAACAGTGGTGGTAACATGTTTGCATCTATGTACCCTGGACATCCCACACATTTTGACATATGCAATAGATTAATTTAACCATCAGTGAGACGCTTACATTTTGCAAGGTGACAATTAGCCACACTTCTCCATACGTTGTGATCATTGACGTCTTAACATTTGACTGTACACTAATTTCACATGTGTGACAAGTTCACTGCCGACCTATTTCTCTGCCCTTGGCAAGTTGACTCAGGTTGTATCGTCTATCTAGACTACTGCACATGGTCTAGTTCAGCTGGCTAACTTGGTTGTGAGGTTGTCGTTTTGAGTTTCAGAAGGTCCGTATGGCAGTACATCTGTTGTGTGTGTGTTAATTTGTCACAATGCGTATGTGTAGGAATGTGCACCTTCCATATAGTACCATCAAGATGTGTTCTTCGCACAGTCCACTTGCCTCTTGGTAGTGGGCAATGTGAGAGCAGGAGTGATGTGAGATATTGGAATGGCCTCAATGATTGCATGTGACCTTGATTGTAGTCATCATCATGCTATGTGAGTTACGGTGTTTGACCTGCAGCAAATTACATTCCACACCCCTTACAAAGTACGTATTGGCTGGAAGGGTGTTTAATTGGGTGTTACTGATGTGTTATTGGAGTTTTATCTTCGCAGATGTAATGCCAGTTGGCACCATGTGTTTGTCATTGTGTTGTTTTACATTTTCCCCTTGTGTCTGTGGAGTGGCATCAGTTTTTATTTGGAACGGTACTTTGTCCCTAGGTGTGTCTCCCATTGGGTGAGGATATCAAACATGCCTAGCGGTGTCACAACCTCAGTGTGTTCCTGTCCACATGTCGCTATCGTGGTGTATGTGTTGTTTGTCCTAGAGGGTTGCTGTTCAGTGTGTATATAAGTAGGTTTCTGTACTTACCAACAAGTAGTCCATTTCCATATCGTCCATCCTGGAAGTGTTGATTGATGGTATAGTGACGGAAGATGAATGAATCATGAACACTCCCAGGATACTTTGCCACGATTTTGGTGATTAATCCCTGGTGATCCACATGGCCTGCACATTGATGGAGTGTGTGTGCGGTATAGATGTTCAGTTGCAGCAGGTGGCACAAGGCGTACATGTGTGCAGTCAATGGCACCAAGGACATGTGGAAATCCATTAATGAGGTAAAACCCGTTTGGTCTCCTGCTGCTTCTGCTGTGTGTTGAAGAAGCAGATGTGGGGGGGTGTGAGTGTGATGATGGCATCCAGTACCTTGGGCAGGAAGGCGGAGAATTATGGCTGCGAGATCCCAGCAACCAGGGTGACAGTGGTTTGAAAGGAGCCACTTGCCAACATACGTAATACAGCTAGCAGCTTGGTTTCTGGTGGAATGGTGCGGGGTGTCTGCAAGCTGGGTGCCAACTGTGGCTCAATGTTGCTCAGCAACTGCTGAATGGCTAGCCAGTTCAACGTGTACCACTGGATGATGTCATGTTCCCTGAGGCCATGAAGGGTTGTCCTGGTGCGGAATATCCTCTCCTGCCTTCTGTGTTGCCTTTGGGGTCCCTGCTGGTGTTGTGGAAGCTGCTGTTGCTGGTCCTGTGCTCTGCGTCTGCGTGCACGATGGATAAAAAGCACCTCCATGTCTTCCTTTTGGAGCTCTGCTGTTGCTTCTGTGTGTTTTGATTAAATACAGGTGTGTTTGCCCCATTTTAACGCCTGCCCTGACCCAGGCATTCATTTTTGACGCAAATCGGGCTGTGCGTAATTTTCTGACTCTGCCTCCCGGCCGTGCGGGATTTGTGCGCAGTAGCATAAATAAGGCGCACAGGTGTTGGTGTCATTTTTTGGACGGGAACGTATACCTTGCATATCATTAACGCAAGGCGGTTTCCCGCATTCAGAAAATGACGCACATAGCGGGATTTTGGCATCCGAGGGCTCGGGGGTCAAAGTTTAAATATGGTGCACGGTTTGAACTGAATGTGCGTCAACATTTTTGACGCACATTCAGCGCAGATGGAGTATAAATATGCCCCCAGTGTTTATATCTCCTAGGCAAAGGACTTTAATGAAACAAGCAGACCAGAAAGGGCAGGCTTCCGCTGATGCAGCTATAATATGCTGGCCAATCCAGTTGGACAGTAGGGGGCTCATTATGACTTTGGCGGTTTTGTCACAAGACCGCGGATGTGGCGTCTGCCAAAAGACCGCCATGTTGGCAGTAATCAGACCGCCGTATTACGAGTCACACTCTGAAGACCGCCACTAAACAGCCACAAATCCAACACCACCAGGACACAGTAGGGCGGGAAAGAGGTGGTCCCACCACCAGCACCGCCACAACTTTCTACCCACCACATTACGAGCCAAAATTCACCACAGCAGTTCTTCCATGGCGGAAAATCATTGGTGGTTAAACCGCTGTGCTCAAAAACCCACTGCAGACAGAACACAACACCACATTGGACAGTTCAAATACCCCACACCTGACACAAATACTCACACCGGACACACCTACTCACAGCACTATATAACACTCGCCCACACAACCCACAATCCTTTGCTACCAAAATGACATTCACAGACAGAGGGGACCCACAAACAAATGACTCAGCACTTGTACACCATAGGCACAGATACACTTCACACTCACCACACAACACACAACTGCACAAACAACACAATAGACACATCATGACTACACACAAACACCACAACCAACAATCACACAGAAGTAAACACCCCAACTCTACAAGCAGCCTACACTGCACCCTTGCACACACAACCCCCACCCACAACACAACCACCACCATGTCCCATCAAAAGCACCCACGCATCACAGACGATAAGTTCAGGGTCATGGTTGATGAAATCATCAGGGTAGAGCCACAACTGTTTGGAGCATAGGTCCAGCAAACCTCCATTGCCAGAAAAATTGAGTTATGGCAGAGAATTGTCGACAGGGTCAACTCAGTAGGCAACCATCCACGCACAAGGGAGGACATCAGGAAGAGATGGAACGACCTATGGATGAAGATACGTTTCATGACATCAAGACACCAAATTGCCATGCAGAAGACAGTAGTGGGTCCTCCCCTAGAGTTCACATAGTGGGAGGAGAAGGTCTTGGACATCCTGCATCCAGAGAGCCTGACTGGAATACCCGGAGGACTGGACTCTGTTAAGTAGCTACCACTCTCTGGGCACAAATAAGTCCTTTCCAGCATGCTTCCTCACCACCCAAACACTCCCCAATCCACTCTATCTCCACTACACCTCCCACATAATGACCTAATGCCCTTCTTCTGCATGCCACACCACCACCCAATGGCCACTAAGTCCCTGGCAAGTGCACAGATAGCAGTGCCAATAACAATTACTACGACTCCCACAATGCACTAGCCCATCTACATCAAAATCTCAAATGTGCACTTCACATCACATCTCTTGCATGTATGGCCATTGCATTAGCTACATCAACTGGATGCTACGACTGAGGACTACTACATGGCAATGACAACAATGCAATGGCACTACAAAATGGCAAATAACACCAAACACAGCCACAGCAATGTCACAAAACCTAAGGGCCACATATCCAGAACAACAACACTGAAATGGATTGACCATAGGCTTGAAACAAAGAAGGTATACTTCATGCACGACATTCACAGACAGGGAAAGCAACCTTGCATACCCTCTTCCCACTTGAACACCGTGCTGCAATGTACAGCCATTCCCACTCACATCTAGCAAGCCAGAATTGCCACAAGCTAACAGGGCAGACCTGTCATGTGAACCATCACACAGGAACAGAACCCATCCACTGAGCAAAAGTTACCAAGATTGATTGACAACAACCTCCATGGAGCATGGTGCAAATGTCACAATCTACTATCCACAAACAGTGTTTGCAGTGCTGCACCTGTCATTGCTGTTGCTGGGAATCACGTCAAGCCACTGTATGCAACAGACAAAGAGACAACTAATCACCATCCACCACTTAACTCTTTCTCACTCCATCCACAGGTACCCCTGCCACTGCCACCATGGAGAGGATACCAGAGGCTGCCAGCCCACCTCAGGATGAAGGCACCCTTGAGGACGACGCTGCTGGATGTCCAGACATGGATGACCTACCTGGCCCATCTAGGACACCTAGTCAGTCTACCACTCCCTGCCTCACCCTGCCTATATCAACACCCCCACCCTGTGGCACCAGCATCATAGCCAACCCTTCATCCCCAAACCTGTGTCACTGTTCAATCAATAGTGTGCCCCACAGTACAGAGACCTGATTCACCCCCTCACACCCAAGACAATGAAGGTCCTGGTGACACTGGGAGTGGGCACATTGTTCCAGGGGCACAGGCACATGGGGGCAGAGGGCATAGGAGGGAATCTGTGGGACAGAGGACAGGGCACCCAAGGTAGTCAACTGATCAGGAAACCATCACCCACGTCCTGGGAGCATACCAACAATCCCAAGACAGGATGAGCCAGATCATTAAAATGTTGGGGTAAAACCAAAGGCTGCAGAGGGAATACCACCAGGAGGTCATGCAGCAGTGGCAGGCCCACAATGCCACCATGGCCTACATTGCAGGGGTGCTCAGGAACATCAACACCACCCTGCATGCTTCCTCCACCCACCAACAGGCCCCTTTCACTAGTTACATCACATTTGAACCTTCCACATCTGTGCCAGCTAGTGGAATGGAGGCCCTGCCAGGGGAACCACAGACCTCAGGTACCACTCCCTCTGTAGCAGAAGAACCCCCGCAAACGTGGATGTCCACCCAGACATCTGGCTGGAGCAGATGCTAAGACCAAGCCACTGCCAGGAAGTGAAACTCTCCTGATTTCTCTCCCTTGTGTGCCACTGGGACACCCTGTTGACTGTTCAATGATATTACTGCATTTTCCCATGGCCCTTGGACACTGGACCTGTGCTACCTACATTTGTGCCACCTACTCTGATGAGTCCAACTACCATGACCTCACTCATCACCTGTTTGTCACTGGATGCACCAAATATGTTTTACTCACATTTCCCTTGCATGCACAATAAACACAAAAGATCACAGAAACTGCATATGTGTCTTTATTTTGACATTAACAAATGTTTGATATGCAAAATGTCATGTGGCAATGGCCCCATCAACCAATGGGCAGTGTAATGGACAGCAGAGAGAGGCAACTTCTGGAGGAGACACAGTACAACAGATATGTCCCAGGGCAGATGTAAGGGAGTCACTAGTCCAGCCACACACTAGAGTAAATCCACTTATCCAACCTGCAAAAAGACAATGACACAGAGTTCCATCAGGATAGAAGGCATAGTGCCACACAAAGCACATTTATAGTACATAGTTGTCGTGCCCATGGTGCTTGACAACAAAACTGGGCACAACAGATATTATTTTTACATCCCGAGGAGATACATCACTAATCACTGTAGCTGTCATCTGTCATGTGCAAAACTCCATTATGGAAACAGTTACCAAAAGCTAATGACCATGAATGCCACAAGCTATAGGTAGGAGAGGCAATGATCAACATTACACAGTTAGTCGCTGGAATTACATGAGAACAGGAAAATGCAGGACACATACAGGTCTGTCCATAGGAGATGTAAATCTAGCAACCTGCATTGGATACACATATTAGAGATGAGACATTTTACCACAGCACCTTAAATGCAATCAGTCACCCCTCCCAACACACACATAGGGATTGGAACACATCACACCACCACTGATGATCCATCTCAGGAGGACCATAGTCTCCAGTCATTGTGGATATACAATGATTGCAAATACACACACAGCTTACCTGGATGTTACTGTAAGTACTGATTGATGAGGTCAGTCCTAGAATGAGCTGCACCTTCCTCATTTGCCTCCTCATCACTTTCTATGTCTGCAATACTAGCCACTGGTCCAGCTGCCTGGTCTTCATCATCAGCTAGTAGTGGTATCTGACGTCTCAGCGCAAGATTGTGGAGCATGCAACAGGCAACTATGATCTGCCATATCTTTTGGGGACTGTAGAGGAGGGAACCTTCAGAGACATCCAGGCACCTGAATCTGGCCTTCAGAAGGCCAAATGTCCTATCAATTACATGCCTCGTACTGTCATGGGCCTCACCGAAACAGAGTTCCCCTTCTGTGGCAGGGTACACTAGTGTCAACAACCAGGGAAGTTTAGACTAGCCATAGTCACCTGTGTGCACAAAGGTAGGACCTGTTACAATACAGGTATAGCCAGGGGAAGAATGTGATGACAGGTGCCATAACAGAAATAATCATCCAAATGCATACATACCAATGAGCCAAGCCCTCTGTCTGTGTAGTCGTGCCATCATGTGTGGGACATTGCTGTTCCTCAGAATGTAGAAGTCATGCACAGAACCAGGAAACCTGGCTGTGGCTTGTGAGATGTTCTGGTCTGCCACACACACCACATGTACATTTATGGAGTGAGTTCTCCCTGTTACTATACACCTGCTCATTGGCACTGGGAGGGACCAGGGCCTTCACAGAGGCCAAATCTGCATGTTGGGGGGACCTGATGTAGCTGTCCAGGTGTTTCAATAAAGCACACAGTCCATCCTTCAACAGAAGACTGAACATGGTCTGTGACATCCCTGCTGCCACGCCCACTGTATTCTGAAAGGAGCCTGTGGCAAGAAAGTGTAGCACTGTCAGGACTTGTACTGTGGGAGTGAAGGCATATGGATTACGTATGGCAGGCAATAGATCAGGCTCCAACTGGGTACATAGATCCATGACGGTCTGACGATTCAGACGATAGGTCTGCATGATATGCCTCTCCTCCAGGGTTGCAAGGTTGACTAGAAGATGGACACTGGTGCCTGTCTTAATCTCCTCTTGACAGGGTGTCTAGGATAGAGAGGAAAGGATGGACAAAGTGATAAGCACTTCACACATGGAAGCAGAACATGTTATAATCACACACACCTAACACGGTAAACATGCGTTGCACTGTTGAGATATACTAAAATGGACATGCTGAAGAAGCTGGACACCATCCTTGCTGCACATTGCTGCATCTGATAGATAGTTTGTGATACACATCACATGTGTAATGTTCCATATGTGGTACACTGAGCTGTCCTGCACTGATCATGTATATAGTCATGCTATATAACTATATGGTTACACCGCCTATGTGCCTCTGAATATCCAGCCATATCACGTCACTGTGTCATGCATGTCACATGTATAAGCCACACCATGATGGCACAACATAGTCCCACTCCACAGTTAGGCCAAAACAAATGTATGGCACACTTATTTTGGTGCAGCAAGGCATGAGATGTGCATAAAATGGTAGCCACCTGTCCTGCTGCACAGGACAGGTAGAAGTGACCTAAGTCTGCCGGCATATGTTGTCATGGTGGTAGGCGGTCGCAACCACTGTGCAACTTCTCATTGGTTAACTTTGCTGCCTATGGGGGACTGGGGCCAATGGCAATGAACGCCTGCGGTGACGGTCCTGTACACGACGGTCAGGACTGCCATTTTCTGCAGCCTTGCTGACTTGATTCCTGACACTCCTGCAAGCAGGACCTGCACGAGCTGAGCTGCTGTGTACTGTCTCTGGGAGCCATCATGCCATGTCCTGCAGGTGATAGTGCCCCAGTCTTCACCCCAGAAGAGTTCCACAAGCTGGTGGAAGGGGTCCTGCCCCTGTACAGACAGCTGTATGGGGCACCAGAGTAGCAGGTGAGCCCAATGCCATAGTCATGTGTGCTAGGGGCGTGTGTGATGGTGAATGGTGTTAGTGTACCAGGAAGGAAGAACATGAATGCAGAGGGCATGAAGTGTAGTGGTGTGAACCGAGAGGATGGGTATGTATGGGCACTTGGTGAGTCAGATGCTAATAGTCCACTGCTGTTGGTATGGTGCCAGTTTACATGACTTTCTCCTTCTGCCTGTGTCACCCATGCAGGTCACGCCCATCAAAAGAAGTGGATATGGGGTGCCATCGCCAAGCAAGTCCAGGCCCTGGAGGTCCACGGCCAGGGGAGCACCCATTGCAGAAAGCGGTGGGAGGATCTGAGATGCTGGACCTGGAAGACCGCGGAGGCCCAGCTGGGGATGTCCTCCCAACGAGGGAGGGGTGTCCGTCGGACCCTGACCCCCCCTAATGGCCCACATTTTGGCAGTGACCTACCCTGAGGTGGATGGGCGTTTGAGGGCAGCTCAGCAGCCACAAGAAGGTGAGTACTGACTGTATCCTGGGACTTGGCTGGCCTGAAATGGGAATAGGTGCCTCAATCAATGTTGCATTGTAGTAATAGCAACATATATATCAACAATAGCAATTGGCTATTGAGCACGCTGGCAGAGTTTATTTTTGTAGATGGGTTGCCATGCTTTACATTCGGTGGATGTACATCTCCCATTTCGAGAACTCTCCATGTCTGTAATGTGGAGATAGTCTAATGACATAGGCATATGTGTGACTACCCATGTATAACCCTATGTATTGAGTATTACCTGCTCCATCCATCTGCATTGGTGACTCTCAGGTGTCAGAACAGTCCCATCTGTGTAGCGTACCCGTATATGCTATTGTGTGACTCTCCTTTTATCACTGAGACTATGAACATCATGTACTGCTTATGGTATTGACTGACTGTGGCACTGGTATTGCAGTTCCACCACAGAAATGACATTCATGGGACAGGTGTATTGGCTTTATATCTGAATAGGCATTTATAGGTGATCTGCTGACTGTAGGTTAAGGTTTGATTTCAAACATAATGTATTCCTAGGAGCAATACTTGTGGGGATGTCACCTTAAAACCAATGGGATGGTACTAGAGGTGGTAAGTGCCCTGGCAGATCTCATATGACACCATGGTGTGTATATGGCATGTATGACAATGCCCTAGCAAATTCTATGCTACATTGCTGAGTTACTGCCTACATCATACCTACATCATGTCGTCATGAATAGTTGGGGGCACATGTGATGGGCTGGGACTATTTCAGCTTGCTTTGGCAAATATGTAGGGTTTTGGAGGGTTTGGGGTATTGCATGAGACATGGCATGTTGATGTGAATCATGTTTTGCTATTAGTCTCCTCAGGCTGCCTCACGTAGTGGCGGGATGTGTAATTGGTGTACAGGCAGAGGTATTTGCCCATGTGTGCCTAATGTATGCAATTAATTACCATCTTAGATGTATGGTGTCTGGGCTCTGTGACAGGTCTTGCCATTTCTGGAATGGTGTGTGTGTGTGAGGGTGGAGCTGTAATGGTGTGTAGTCCAACTGGTGTAGCTGCATGTGTGGTGGCATTGGAAGTAGTCCATGATGCAATATGTGTGTTCCAGAAGTACATCTGTTGTGACATTGCACTCAGTGAGTTAGTATGGATGTATTATATATGCTATTTGGCCAAATGTAGATGCACTTAGCAGTATGCTAAGTAGTGATATATGCGTTTGGTGTCTGCTGATCTGGCTCTGTGATAGGGTCTGACTATTCACATGGCTATACCACAGATTCAAATTGGATACATGACATGTTACCTGTTTGGGTGCCTGACTTGTGATGGCTAAATCATAGTTGTTCTTTATTATGGCATTGCTGTACAGAGTAGCCTGCCATGCGATGGGCAGGTGCTGTGACATCTGTGAGTGGAGTTGTCTTTACTGTAATGGATCTATTACCGAGTACATGGACTAATCAGGTATTGTTAGTGTTGAGGCCTAAAGTGTTGTGTTTAGTCAGCTGCACATCCAGTGGGTGATAGGGGTAAGGAGAGGTAGGATGTGTATTCAGGCATTCAAATGATACTGCATCCAGGGCATGCTATACCAGCTAAAAGGACTTCGGTTGGCATCATGTGGATGACTCCAGTAGTGCTGTCCTACTTAGATATTGTTGTAGATGTGAGGGTTGGCATGCAGGTGTGGGTAGTAGTGACATGTAATGACATTATGTAGGTAATGTGTATTGGTAATTGCGATGGGCTAGCCATGATATGTATAGTCACAGATGTCCATTTTTACCTGTGTGTACGAGAGGTAGGTGGTAACCCATATTCACCCTATCTCTCTCTCCCTCCCTCTCCTATTTCTGTGCATCAGCATCATCAGGCGAAGGAGAGGGGGCATAGGCGAGTTGGAAGCTGCAGCCCACAGGACCTAGGAAGCTGCTACCAGCGAGAGGGAGGGACCCAGCGGGATGGAGGGTGAGGGGAGTGCCACAGGGAAGACCAGATCTTCTACCTCATCCTTGGAATCCTCCCTGGTGGTGACAAACCCATCTGGGAAAACCCCAGCACCATCTTTGTCCGCCACCCTGCTTACTAGCACCGCCCTCCCTATAGCTCCCCACCCAGTTGCCCGTGCCCACTCACCCAGGAGGGTGGGCATCTCCTTTGCCGCAGGCACCCTGCTCCTGCCCCAGTCAGCCTTGCTGCCCTCAGTGAGGAGGCTATTGACCTCCTGAGGTCCATCTCTGTGGGTCAGTCCACCATCATGAATGCCATCCAGGGACTGGCAGCTCATGTCCAACAACAATGAGATCTTGGAGGACATTCACTGTTCCCTGGCTGGCCTCTAGAGATCCTTTCAGGCTCTGGCCCCCACACTGACGGCAGCCAGTCACCCTATGTCTACCGTCCCTCTTCCAACTACCTCTTCCCAATCTCAAACGACTCTCCCCAAACCTAGCCAAAGCACACATACACACAGGCATGCACCCACTGCAACAGACAAGGGTGCCACTGACAAACACAAGCACCAAAAGACCCACCACCATCTTGGACACAAGCAACAGCCAACTTCAGACATTACCAACATCCACTTCCTGCACTGACTCCCCTACCAAACCCTCCTTCACAGACGCTACACCAGACACACCTGTAGCCACTACACCATCATTCATGGATCCAGCCACAAGTCCTACCTTGCCCACAGTCAGCACAATATCAGACCAACAGACATCCACCCCAGTCACCACATAAGCAACCACCACAACCACCAACATCCCTACATGCAGCATATGTACCATACCTGCAGACACCACCAAAACAGACAGTTACCCATTCAGCATGGCATCTCCCTGCACCTCCTCCCCCCTCCAAAGACACATAAATACCTGTACTCACCCACACCCTCAAGCAATACACGCATGCACTTGCACCCAAGACAGCCACACCGACACACCTTACAACCACTCCCTCTCCCTCCAGTACCAAACCCTTTTGCCATGACCATCACCGTGTGCCTAAGAAGCATTTCCTCTCAGAGTTTTCCTTGTTCCCTACTACCATCCCACCCTGTGAAACCCCCAAGCGTTCTTCCTCCCTCCCCAAATCCAGCCCTTCCACCTCCAAGTCCTCCCCTGCCCTCCTGCTAGTGCTCATGCCCCTCCCTCAGCAAATAAGTTTACCCCTCCGAAGCCCAGGCCCAAGGACCCCCCTCTCAAACCCAAGCCCAAGGATCCCCCTCCCAAACCCAAGCCAAAAGACCCCCACAAACCTAAGCCAAAAACTCCACCCCACAACCCCCCCCTCCAATCCCTGAGGTGCCTGTCTGTCCCCTTGATCCCCCTATCATGTGAAGGTCATTTTGCAGTCAGGAGTCAAGTTGGGGCACTCTAAGTACCTTTGGCACTTTGGACTGGCTATTGGCCTTTTATTCGTACATAAGTTTATTTTTAAATGTTCTTATTTATTAATACAACTGGCTCAACATGTTGGATTCAAAATTGACATACTTGTGTTGTGTGTGCATCTGTGTGTGTGGTGATAGCTATGTCATATGCGTTGTGTGGTGCTGGCATGTTGTGATGTATACTTCGTTGTATGGCAGTGTGATTTTGTTTATTGGTTGTCTGGTGTTGTTACATGTTGTTGTTAGTATATGTTGTCATGTGGAGTCGTTGTGCGAGCAGGAGCAGTGGGAGGACTTCCATTTCAGGTTCAATGGAAGCTCCAGTCAGGTGTGTGTTCCAGAAGGTAGGTGTTTCCTTTTTTTAGCTGTGGTTTCTGCCAGGGTTTTTGTGGTGGTGTGACCGTGGCGGTGTGCAGTCTTGTAAAATGTCCAGTGGGAACATGGTCCCCACCAGCTTGAAGGTGCCTACTGCCATTCATGGTGGCATGTCTGCACCGGCAGTACTGGTGGTGGTTTGCCTGTGTTCTGTTGGGAAGTCACCATGGTCATAATTTACTGGTCTTCACCGGCGGGCCGCTGGTGGTACGACCACTGTCACCAACATGGCGGTCCTGAGGCAGCCAAACTCATAATGACCCCCTAAGTGTTTAGTTCCAAAATCATTTGCCTTGTAAAGTCTGTTACAAAAGCTCTTGGTGGCAAAATGTGGTCAGACTCTTAAGACAGTTCACTTCATGTGGCCAAAGTCACAGTTATGTTTCAGAATATTGAGCACTAGGGTTTAAGGATATTTCTAGCCATTTGTTATTTTGACATATTTATGTATCTATTTTACATATTTAAAACAAGACCCAAATAATGTGCACTTTATAATGACAGTTACAATACAGAAGCACTTAAAATTAGTTACAATAAAACATACTGAGAACAGGATGCCATTAAGACAACCCGAGATAGATAGTTCAAAAACAATATTAAGCTAACAGGCAGGCAGAAAACTGTATGGTGAGTGTATCCAGACATCTCCATGGAGCCACCACCAGACATGTGTAGGTTCACCAACCATTTATGAATTAGTGCTTAAAGGTAATCCCATCAAGGGTACAAAGAAGTTACGTTCCTCATTGCTCCAGTTCCAGGTTGACTTATTACTAAATATGTATTTAAAAGGTTTGCCTTCTATGAAGAACTGAAATACTGATGGTGGATGGGTGATTGGCTATTTTGTTTCCAGTATAACTGTCTGTGCAAAGCAGCAGTTTATGTGATGTAATGAGCCCTTATAGGGTTGAGCAGCCTCCACAGGAGGATTAGCTGCCTGTCTGAAGGTCTGTGCATGAGACTTGAAAACACCCAGCACTTAGAACAATGTAAGGATGTTGAAGTGGAATAAACTATTTTATGGTGAAAGAGGACAAGCATATGTCAATTTACATTCCATGTGTTCCTGTGGCATCATTATTTTCTGGCACATTTGTGTGATAACAAATGTTGTATGCTTCCAATGATAGTCACATGACATGCCTTCCTGAGTAGTCCATTACAGGCCAAATCAATATAATAGTCTTGATTCTGTAAGCACAGAAGTTGACTTTGTGTCATCAGCAGTTAAGTTGGTCTTTCACAGCAGTATTGCAGCTATTCTGCCTGTCATGGAAGAGGCTTTAGGCTTCTAGGTTTCAATGTTTTCCTGTTTTATTTTCATTTAAGACACCTTGATTCTGTAGGTCAAAATGTAAAACCGTACACACATGATGATACTTTAATATTAATGAACCACAAACTGATGCATACTAGAAACGGTAGGCAAGGCGGTTATTTGGAAGGCAAGAAAAGGCAAGAAAAGGGGGTGAGGAATTTATGAGAGTTTTTCAACCAACCACTCTCTGTCACCTTTCCCAACAATTTATTGCATTCTGTTTTCACTCATTGCACTTCCTTTATGCATCATTAGCAAATAGAGGCCCTTGCGATGCTAAGAGCGGAACAAGATGTCATCCTGTGACTGGGCATCAAGGGTGCATGGTGTCACTTCTACAATGGTTTGCTCTAGTATATATCAAAGTTTCAACTGGAAAAGTTGCTGGTTTGGTAACATAAATAAAGGCTGAGATGTCAGAAAAGCTATCTGCAGAGTAGTTGTGTTGTCAATGGGCATTTTACTGTGGGTTTGAAGATTATGACTAGTCTGCATGCTCATATTTTTCAGTATCATCACAGTACAGGCGTCCTTTAGGAGGATGGTGACTAGAAGGAATGAAGAAGAAATTGCAAACTTTGGGATTAATTTATATCTTGGCAGATGCGTTTGGACTATTTAATCTATCAACTGTGCGCTTGTTTTATAGGTTAGCGGTACGATGAACGAAACTCGGTCATATCTGCGGCGTCTCTGTCGTTTTCAGCCTACTCTGTCATTGGAGTAGTTGCCTAAAAGCAGCTGATGGAATTGTTTCAGCCAGAGCTCCACCACATGATTACGGCCCTCATTACAACCCTGGTGGTCGGTGATAAAGTGGCGGTAATACCACCAACAGGCTGGCGGTAAATACCACCAAATTATAACCATGGCAGAAAGAGATAAAACAGACAGCCACTTTACCACACCGACCGCCAGGACGGAAACAACAGGCACCACAGCAGGAGACGCCTACAGCCAGGCAGAAGTCAATGTTCCACCCACCATATTAAGACCCTGCAAACTGCCACCTTTTCCGGGGCAGTACCAATGACATCAAAAGCTTGGCGGAAACACTGCACAGAAGGGAAACGACTCACCTCTGGAGACTCAGGGAAGAACCAAGTCGCCATGGAGCCTGAACTGCATATATTCCCAATGCTGTTCTACGTCCTGCTCCACCATGAACACCAACAATGGTGAAGATGACCACGGTGAGTACAGCCACCTAGCACACAGGGGAGGAGGGGAGGAAAAAGAGAGTGGCACACACACGCACAACATACACCCCCCACACACTCACACCATACACACAAGCAGATGCAGGTATAAAACATATACACTCGGTACCCCTCTGGAAAAATCCAACGACAACACGAATATATAAAAGTGAGCGTAATAAGATAAATAAAGTAGTAATACATGCATCCAATCTAAAAGTATATACATATTTACAAATCAAGAGACGCTGCCTAGTCTTCAATGTTGGTGGGCCACAGGCCCACATCACAAAGTCCAAGGCCCCACTTGACTCCTGCAACAACACGGAGAGAACACTGCATGGGCATCAGTTCGAAAATAGGCAGGCAGCTCAGTGGGACATGGAACTGGGGGGCACTACAGCCAGCAGATGGAAACACCACTGGTCCTGGAGGGGTCAACATGCCCTGTGCACTCTCCTGGGTGAGTGCAAGGCCACAGTCTCTCAAGTGGGTGACTTGCCCACTGGCTCTGGAGGGTGCAAAATGCCCTTTGCTTGGTCCTGGGCAGTGCAAGGCCACATTCTCTCAAGTGGGTGACTTGCCCACTGGCTCTGGAGGGGACAACACGCCCTGTGCTCTTCATCCTGGGGAGGATGGGGTGAGTGGGTGGATTCTCCACTGGTTCTGGAGGGGGCATTGTGCCCTGTGATCTGCATCCTGGGGAAGATGGGGTGAGTGGATGGCTTCTACACTGGTTCTGGAGGGGGCATCATGCCCTGTGATGCAAGTCTTGGGGAGTGCAAGGTCACAGTCGTTCAGGTGGGTGTCACACCCACCCGATTTGCAGGGGGCAGGCCGCACAACAGCCCATGGATGCAGGACTACACACTGTCTGCCGGCGGTGATGGCTGCTCAGTAATGGTGATGTTGGTGCTGCTAGTGGTGGTGGGGGGAAGCTCCAGCCCATCCCCTGCAGCCTCAGACGGCTGCCCACTGGTGGTGGTGGTGCTGGTGCTGCTGGTGGTGGTTGTGGGGGGAAGCTCCTGCCCATCCCCTGTAGCCTCATACGGCTGCCCACTGGTGGTGGTGGTGCTGGTGCTGCTGGTGGTGGTTGTGGGGGGAAGCTCCTGCCCATCCCCTGCAGCCTCGGATGGCTGCACCACCATGGTTGGTGGTGGGGGCTCCGACTGAGTCCCAGCACCAGGCCCTTTGCCCTTTCTGGCAGCAGCTGGTGATGGCTCCTTGCTCTTCTTGGCAGCAGCTGAGGACGGCTCCTTGCTCCTCTTTGCAGCAGCTGGGGTTGGCACCTTGACCTTCACTGTAGCAGCTGGGGGTGCCACTTTGACCTTCCTGGCAGTACTTAAGGCAGGCACTCTTTCCATGTGGCTGCATGGTGCCCGGGATCCCTTTCCACCACGAGTTGCTGGGGAAACTACTGGGCCAATGGACTGTGTGGCTGAGGTGCTTGCCTGGGATTTACACACCCTGGCCAGACATGAAGGACTGGGGGCAGGGGGAGGGTAGAGGTCAATGGTGGAGAGAAAAAGCTGCTTAGGGACTTTGGGGTGGGAAGAGGGAGAAGGCCTGGGATTGGAAGAAGAGGGAGTGGTTGTAGGAGGTGTCTGCTGTGTTTGGGTACAGGTGCATGGGCTGAATGCTGTTGTGAGGTGGATGTCTGTTTTCGGGTGTCTGTTTGTGGGTGGCTGTTGTGTTCGTGTACTTTGGGAGGAGGGGGCACAGACACAGTGGAAGAGGACACAGGGGATGTGTGCATGGCTATTGGGGTGGTGACTGCCAGTGAGGTGTGCATTCTGATAGGTGTGCTGGTGATGGAGGTAGTGGATGATGATGTGGTGCATGCAGGTGTGAGAGTCGCCGCAACTGTGAGGGAGGTGGAGGGGCCCACAGTGGAGGCAGTGGACATTGGTATGTCTGCATCTGGATGGTGTTTGTGTGAGTGCCTGTGGGATGATGTGCGGTGCCTGTGTTTGCTTGTGTTGTCTTGTGTGCATGCTCATTTGCCTGTGTGGTTGGGATAGGGTTGGGTTGAGGGGAATGGGATTGGGTAGAGGAGATTGGAGATGGGAGGACGGAAACAGGGACAATGGCTGCCATCAGAGAGGAGGCCAGAGCCTGGAATGATCTCTGTTGGTCCGCCAAGCCAGTGTGAATGCCCTCCAGAAATGCATTGGACTGTAGCATTTGGGCTGCCAGCCCCTGGATGGCATTCACAATGGTTGACTGTCCAGCAGAGATGGATCACAGGAAGTCAATAGCCTCCTCACTTAGGGCAGCAGGGCTAACTGGGGCAGGGCCTGAAGTGCCTGGGGCGAAGGAGATGCCCACCCTCCTGGGTGAGCGGGCAATACGATGAGGGGCTGCTGGGAGGGCGGTGCTGGTACGGGGTGGCGGCTGTACCTGTAGCTGAGGTGGGCACAGAGGTGTCCGTCACCACCAGGGAAATTCCATCGGAGGAGGTATCCAGGCCCGAACTGTCCCCTCCAGTCTCTGCCGTGGTGCTCCCCTCGCCCTCCGTCCCACTGTTGCCCTCACCGTTGGTGGACTCTGCCTCCTGGGTCCTGTGGGATGCAGGTCTCTCAGTCGATGGTGCCTCTACTCCTCTGCCAGATGATGCTAATGCACATAAGGACAGGATGACAAAACAAAACAGAGGGGAAGAGACAAAGGACACACTTAGTCAATGGCTGCACCAACACCACTGTTGGCATACACAGCACCCTCACACACAGGGACCAGGCCTACGCACTATGCAATGCACTACCAGTAACAATACTAGTCACAAGGGCATGGGGAGGGGCACATACCGCCCACTGAAGCATATCTGGGACCCACACACCCCTGCCCAGTAGTGGATGCCTACTAGCTAGGTTGGAGGAATTTCACATTAGAACCCTGCCCAACATGGGACCTACAGTGCAATGTCAGCCCTGGCCTTGGGGGGCACCTACAGGCACACACCCCACCAGGTGTAAGTTGTAATGATGGGCACTGTACTCACCTCCTTTTTGCTGCTGTGATGCCCCCAAGCACCCACCCAGCTCCAGATAGGCCACTGCCAGTATGTGGGCCATCAGGGGGGTCAGAGTTCGACGAACACCCTTTCCTTGTTGGGAGGCCATCCCCAGCTGGGCCTCCACCGTCTTCTGTGCCCAGAGTCTCAGGTCCTCCCACCGTTTGCGACAGTGGGTGCTCCGCCTGTCATAGACCCCCAGGATCCGCACATCCTTGGCGATGGCATGCCATATACCCATCTTTTGATGGGCGCTGACCTGCAGAGGAAATGTACACAGGGAAAGGTATTATTTAGACCGGCCTGCCTGTTACACTCATGACACACAGGTAAGACAGTGTAACTTCACATTTCATTGACAGTTTTGTGTTTGACATTGTCACTGGCAGGCTGTGATTTCCCACTTCTATGCCCACTCAATCTAGCCTTTGGCAACTCTTTTTACAGATGTTGGTGCCCCACTATAGCTCCAATATTGACAATAATACGTATCTCTTCTTGTTTTTCTCCTTAGCTTACTTATGATTCATATATATATTTGTAGCTGTTTTCTACTGCTAACCATTCTTGTCTTCTATATATCTTTGTACTAAATGTTTTCCCTCCTAAAGGTGCTTCTCCCACTCTATGAGCTGTTATAGCTCAGGCACCTCTCAAAACTATTATGGAGGTATGGAATGGGTCTTTATTTGAGAGGTTAGAGAGTAGGAGTGGGCATCTCTGAGGAACATATAAGGAGAGATTGGGAGGGTTAAGTAGGTGTTTGGAAGGTATTGGGGACAAGGATGGGTGTTGTGCTTTGTAATGGTTCTGTGTGTTGGGGTGAGGGTGAGTGTGTATGTGAGTCTGTCTGTGTGTTTAATCTGTCCGTGGTGGTGGTTGTGGTGATGGTGCTTTGAGTTGTGTTGGTGTGTTTTTTGTGTTTGTTTAGCTTGATGGGCGTGTCATACTGTTGGTGAGGGTTTGTTTTTGCATTTTTATGTGCAGATGGGGGCTCTAGTTGTAGTGCTGCTGTCTGAGGCTGGGGCTGTTTCTTGAAAGGATGTTGGGATATTTGTGGTTCGAGGATGGGTTTGGTAAGAGGAAGGGTCCACAGAGGGATGGGCAGGTAGTGGTAGGTTGGAGGCAGTGCTGTCTGTGGGGACTCTGCTCCAGCCTAAGCCTTCCTGTACTGCAGACACAGCATGGTATATACACAACAGTGTAGTCTGCCCTTCAGAGATGCTTTGCAACACATCCTTAGCCTCCTCAGAAAGCACTGATGGGTGGGCAGGAGCTAAAGTGCCTGGTGTGAAGGAGAGACCAGCTTTTTAGAGGCTAGGTATTGGGCTACACGGGGTGGTGTGAACAGGAGGGAGATGCTAATGGATCTAGTGGTAGTGGATAAGGTAGTAAGTCACATAGATGGTCTCTGGTCCACCACCACTTGGGGCTGATCCAATGTGGAGGCCTCAGATTCAGCAGATGTTGTGGCCTCCTCTTCATCCCTTATCACCCTCTGTGCCTCTGGTTCCTTCCATCTCGGTAGTAGGACTTTCAGACTCCCAGTGGATGTCAGTTTGCCTGACTTCTTGTCCAACATCTCCTGCTGTAGCTTAGGAGGATGCTAAGTAAATGAAAGTAAAATGTTGCATGCTTTTAGTACTGTTTAAAAAAAAAAAAAAATCCATGTACTTTAATACATTCATAACCATTGTTGATGATGGTTTACTCTGGCACAAATTTGATGATGACTCTGTTGCTCATATTTCCAAAATAATATGTACAATGACTTGTATTGTGGCAGGAAAAATCTCATGTAGTAGGCTTGTGAGGCAGTTTCTATTCCTAGGAAACAGCATTTCAAGTGTAAACATTCATTTTACATACTTATAACACACCTCTAAGGTAGGCCCCACAAGCCAAGAGGTCAGATATCATGGTATATAAAATATACAAAATTAACATTTATTGTCTAAACATGTTAGACGACTTTAAATAACCTATTAGCTATTTTCTTTAGTATAGGAGTAGCATTCCTAATATCCCAACATTTTCTGAAATGAAGCATTTAACTTTTAGGGGCATATTTATACTCCGTTTGCGCCGGAATTGCGTATTTTTTTTTACGCAATTCCGACGCAAAACTAACTCCATATTTATACTTTGGCGTTAGACGCGTCTAGCGCCAAAGTCAATGGAGTTTGCGTAATTTTTTAGCGTGGACACCTACTTTGCGTTAATGATATGCAAGGTAGGCGTTCACGTCTAAAAAATTGACTCCGAGGCATGTGCGCCGTATTTACACTCCCGGGCAAAATTCACGCCCGGGAGTGGGCGGGTCAAAAAAAATGACGTACGGCCGCTTTTGCGCCGTTTTTTAGCGCCTGGAAAAGGCAGGCGTTAAGGGACCTGTGGGCTCTGAAGGAGCCCAGAGGTGCCCTCCCATGCCCCCACGGACACCCCCTGTCACCCTTGCCCACCCCAGGAGGACACCCAAGGCTGGAGGGACCCATCCCAGGGACATTAAGGTAAGTTCAGGTAAGTAATTTTTTTGTGGCATAGGGGGGCCTGATTTGTGCCCCCCTACATTCCACTATGCCCAATGACCATGCCCAGGGGACAGAAGTCCCCTGGGCATGGCCATTGGGCAAGGGGGCATGACTCCTGTCTTTGCTAAGACAGGAGTCATTTCTATGGGGGTTGGGAGTCGAAAAAAATGGCGCAAATCGGGTTGAGGCGAAAAATTTGCCTCAACCTGACTTGCCCCATTTTTTGACGCCCAAGCCCCATATCCCCCTACGCCGGCGCTGCCTGGTGTACGTTCTTTTTTTTCCACGCACACCAGGCTGCGCCGGCGGCTAACGCCGGCTAACGTCATTGATTAAATACGGCGCCTGCATGGCGCTTCAGAATGGCGTTAGCCGGCGCTAATTGTTTTGACACAAAACTGCGTTAGCGCAGTTTTGCGTCAAAAATTATAAATATGGCCCTTAATTTATAAGTCAAACAATAGCATATTTATATCAATTTTAAATGTGCTATATAAACCTTCAGGTGTCTAGCTTAAACTTGGTGCAATTTTCTGTCACCTTGGAAAGTACATTTCAAAGGTTCCAGCACCTAGAATAAAGGCTACGTGCTGGAAGGAGTCAGGCATGCTTCCAGGAAGGGTGGGGTGGTACTTGTTCCATTTCACTTTCAAATAACAATGTGCACACAAAGGAATGTGTCACCATGCCACCTTCAAAAAGGTCTCAGTAGACAGGCAGGACACCTACCTTAGAAGGACAAGGGGACTCACCAAACTATTTTTTTTATAGCCAAAGGTACTTCTTATCTGCCCACAGGTTGCAAACGGGCATCTTTCAAATGTAAAATTATGTCACTAGTGTTACTGTGAAGAGCAGAAGGAGGACACTAAAATGAACACTAAAATGAAGAGTTAACCTGCTTGCCTTCACTTCAGGATCCCAGCATTAACTCCAAGGATAATCTGGCATACCTCATGTGTGACCTACAGGGACACCAAAATTGTCCTAAGCAAAACATTGAGCACAGAATATGCTTTTGATATACTACTTTATCAACTTTAAGGCTGTTCTACAGGCAGACCACCAAATCAGATGAAAGTGGACACACACTAGGGTCATCTCCAGTGGCTGCACAACTAAGTATTATGCACACTAGTTGATGGTCTAATATCTACTATTTGGAAGAAGATATAAATTGGAGACTTTGATAACATTGTTGCTAAATATGAGCGTGTAAACCACAGGAAAGTGGGACAGAGCTGAAAATTCTATCTTCCAAAGGTGCTTTGCTGCTGGAATGGACTTTACATCATCTCTAAGCTATCACAATTACTGGCATAATATCAGTATGTTTGAAAGGAAAATCAGTTTTTGAAGTAGGTACAGTTTTAATTGTACATGTGTACTAAAATAGCAACCAATATTCTACCAGTTCCCTTAAAATATCAGTGTTGGCTTAATGTGACTAATCAGTCACTTGATATATATTTTTATTTGCACAAGTCGCATTTATAAGTTTGAAGGCAGGCCCAAAGTCTCCATAATCACACTTTCATGTTTTTATAATATAGCCACATTCTGAAGGTCATTAAGAGTTCAGCAGATGATTTTTACCACCCGCCGAAGTTCCTTCAGGGAGGTTGCTGCCACGCAGGCTACCTCCCCCCTGCCCCATTAAGAGTTTCCCAGTCCTCTGTTTCCGCCCGCCAGCCTCACCAGCTCGTATTCGAACCGGCGGCAATGCTGTAACCCGCAGGGTGCTCCAGCAAACTCACAATGTTCACTGTCTGCAAAGCAGACTGTGAACATTGCAAGGGTGCTGGCCAGGGGGATCCCAGCACTGCCCATGCCAAGTGCACCCATTCTCTGCCAGCATTTTCATGGTGGTGGTACTACCATGAAGCCACTGATGGAAAAGGAGATCGTAATCCCCAGGGCAGCGCTGCTTGCAGCGCTTCCCTAGTGGATTGGACCCCCCCACCTCTAGATCACTGGGATTTCTGATCCTGGTGGAGCTGGCGGTTCCCTGGTGGACCGACTGCCAGAGTTGTAATGTGGCGCTCGGACCGCCACATTGGGCGTGATTCGACTGCCATCCAGGAGTCCGATGGTCTAGTGACCGCCAGACTCGTTTTGAGGCCCTCTGTGTATAAAACTTGTTTGTAAGAATCGTACAGTGTTCCTTTGAAAGAAATTGGGTTATTGGTTGCAGGAGGTGGAAGCCCCTCTCAGGCAACAAACACAATCCTTGTCAGAGTGAACCACAAAAGTTACTTAACTAACCTCTGCTTAACCCTCTAGTACTTTGACACCAAAGCAGTCAGGCTTAGCTTAGAGAATATGTGTAAAGTATTTATGCAGCATGCAAACAGTAATATATTTTAAACACAACACAAAATAAATCCAAAACCAATTTAAATAAATACAGTAAATGCTACTAAATAAAATGACACCACATCTAATTAAATCCAAGCAGTAGAACCAGGGTTATGATTTTTTAGAGATTGTAGTGCAAAATAGCACCTAAAAAAACAAAGCGCCAACTGCGGATATCAGACTGTGTGAGACTAGGAAACATTCACAATTTAAGGCTGAGTGCAATGGTCCCCAGTTTGGATACAGTCACCAGGTTACTTTCAGACAGCAAAATTTGTGAAGATTTCCTAGACAAGATAGAGGGGCTGATTACGACTTTGACGGTCTGACTGCAAGGCCACTGCGGTGGTGGCCACCAATAGACCGCAATGTTCGAGGTCATAAAGGGCGCAGGATTACGAGTTACTTAGCAAAGCCTGCCAAAAGACAGCCAAATGCCCTGGAAGAAGGGAAAGAGGCAGTCCGAGGCCCTGGGACCGCTAGCCCAACAACCAACCACCGAGTCTATTACAGCTCAGAAATCATCATGGCAGTCTACCAATGGCGGTGAGAACCATGGTGCTCGTGGTCCCGACAGTAATACAAAACACCACATTGGATAGATTTGAAAACAACACAACTGACACGCGTACACACACTGAACACACCCACCAACCACACTATAAAACACACCCCTTCACACACCACAATCCTTTGCCTCTACAACACAGAACACAACAAATTTAGTGCAAGCAGTATGATAGGCACCACTCCATCTTACATAAGCCACACATGTCACATCCAGACTGCACTCTCCAAACACATATTTGCACACTATCACACACTTCACTGCATGTCACCCGCTCATCACAAACCACCTCCAAATTTTTATCTACCCATTCCCTCACTTTATAAACACCACCATGTCATTACAAAAACCCCATGATTCACCGATGAGGAGTTAAGGGTCACAGTGGATGAGATCATTAGAGTAGAGCCACATATATTTGGAGCCCAGGTCCAGCAGACCACTATTGCTAGGAAAATGGGAATGTGGCACAGAATAGTAAAAATAGTGAATTCTGTAGGCAGCTACCAGTGCACAATGGATGACATCAGGAAGAGGTGGAATGACTTCAGGGGCAAAGTCTGTTTCATGGTATCCAGGCACCAGCTGGCGGTACACAAGACTGGTGGTGGTCCCCCTCCTCCTCTCCCACAGTTCACATCATGGGAGGAGAACTCCCTGAGGACTTTGACAGGAATACCTGGGGGAGTCAAGTCAGGTAAGTCTCAAATACAAAATGTGTCCTCCAAATGTATTGTCATACATGCCCACTGCTCACCTTTACCCTCCTACAATGTCACCCAACTTAAAAACCCAGTGCCCACCTGTCCATAGACCCCTGCCTGGCCTCCAACATTTTAATGAGGCCCACCTGGGGGGGATAACATACCAGTAAAGCGGGTGTACCAGAGGAATTGACAACACCACAACTCTCAGCAGGCACTGTGCTATTGTCATCAATACCAGAACACAGTACCCTTTGAAAAAATTCCCACATTTAACAACTCCACATTGAACTGTACCAAACTAAGGGGCATTTAAATTGATACTGAATGGGTATGACAGGCCATTACAGTAATGCTAAGGCCAGAAGGCACTCAAAATGTCACTCCACTCAGCCACAACTGTGTACTCACCTACTATGACCCTTCTCCCTCTACTCAGCTACTGAACTGCATACACCTGATGGGATCCCATCTGTATACTGTGTGGGGAGGACAGGCAAAGAAAGCAATGCAAGGTCAGGAGGCATTGGGAATGTCACTCTACTCAGCCACAACTGTGTACTCACTTACTATGACCCTCATCCCTCTAATCAGCTACTGAATTGTATTCACCTCAGTGGATCCCATCTGTATTTTGTGTAAGGAGGACAGGCAATGACAGCAATGCTAAGGCCAGAAGGCACTGGAAATGTCACTCCACTTAGCCACAACTGTGTACTCACCTACTATGACCCTTCTCCCTCTACTCAGCTACTGAACTATACCCACCTGAGGGGATCCCATCTGTATACTGTGTGGGGAGGGCAGGGAAAAACAGCAATACTAAGACCAAAAGGCACTGTCTACCCAAAGTAAAATACCTGCCCAATGTGCATCTGTACAAACATCATCCCACATCCACTCATAATGAAAATTAACACACCTGAGAGAATGACTCATGTATGCTGTTTGTAATAGTTGGTGTAACATAAATTGAAATCTCAGGAGGGCCATTTACTGAAATTCCATACACCAGGCCAGTGTCTACAATGACATTGTTTTGCTGTCTGTCAACTCACTAATGATGTTTACCTGTCTGGGAGGGACCTACTTACAGGTCCTGGTACACTCTGTGATGTGTCAAATCAAGTAGATCTGTCTTGAATAGATAATCCAAGATGAAATAAGAACAGCCCAACCTGCATGCAAAATCACTGACAGAAAAACAAAGGTATGAAGATGCCGCAGTGAAATGCATGTGGCTGTTTACAAATACACAATGTACTGACCACTTGATGACAAGTTACATGTTCAACTATGTGGTCCTGTGTCTGCAAGCATAACAGTCTATTAGGTCCTAGGATGAGTTAAGCCACACCATTCCCAGCCACTGACTACACTGCACTGCTGAAATAATATATGTACAGTTACCCAAGTACCAAGATACTCAAGCAACCTGTAACAAGATGACTTAAAATAGAATTTATCATCACCTCAAATGTTAGGTCCACACAGTTAAGGTGTGCCTCTCACATAAAGGGAGAAATGCAAAGCCAATGTGTATTTGCCATGTAACAAATGTCACTGTAAACTGTTGGAGGTAAATGTTACAATACAACCTGTAACATGATGTCCATCACTTCAACAGGTCTATCAAACACAATGAATACTCTATCTATGTCGAATAGTGATTGTTTTCAAAATGTTTTGGAATGTACAATGTGAAAATAATTTGATGTTAATGAGGTACATGGGAGAATGTCAATGTAAGGAGGGACAGATCACAGGCTCGGTCAGGCTGGGGATCACCACCAACAGAAAAACACAACTAGCCTGTCACCTAAAAACTTTTTATTTGCAATGTACAGCCTATAGACTGCAAATATGTCTACACTACAATGCTCCAGTAACCTTTGTATGTTTAAGTGAATTTATAAAGTTTTTTAAATTCCATTTCCAAACTATAACATCCCTGTAACCTTTGTTTTTTCCAATGAATTTCAGTTTTTTTAACGTAAAGTAATTTTAACTACTTTACATTAATCCAACCACCGCTGAACATTGCCTTCATCTGTGAGCTGCGTGGCAGCAGGGCCTAGCCTGTGACCTGCAGCAAGGCCTTGCAACCAATCCACTATAACCACCCAATCCTGTGCCAACCGTGGCCTTTGGCCGTGCATGGTCGGGATTGGCTTCAGGGCCTGGCCTGATGCTAGGCCCTGAGGCCAACTCCCTATAACCACCCAACATCACGCCACACACAACCTTTGGCCATGCACAGTAAGGATTGGCCGCAGGGGCCTGGCCTATGGCCAGGTCCTGCAGCCTACCCCACAGCACTTATGAAGTCCTTCTTTGTTTGGTGGAGATGTGACCATATTCCTATTCATCAACAATGCATTCCCAAAATTGGTGGGAAACGTACTCGGGGGTCCTTTTAGTAAGCTCTCCATCTTTCAGGGAAAATGAGGGGGAAGATGTTGCCTATCACTAATATATATGGAGTGGGGCCAAATGGGTGGGTCTTCTAAGCAAGTTTACATACTTCTAGTTTTTAAGAGTTTAGAACAAGATCTCTGGTCTCAGCAGCAGATGACTAGAAAGAATCCACTAATCAAAGAAATTACATGAGATATTGCACTTGATAAAATCAAAGATACAAACATCTCCATCAAGCATAACAGATAATTGTTTATAGTGGAAATGCAGAAAAAACACTCTTGCTTTGCCTTGCCCATGCATACTAAGTTAGGATGGTTAGAGGGACATGGGTGAGCCTCAAGGCCCTCGTGGTCGCAACCAGCTCCCCGTCTCCTGTGGGAGCCAGCATAGCTCCTGCGGGACCCATCATTGCTCCCACATGCAGGGAGCTGCTGGAAATGAAGTTCCCTGCATGCAAGAGCAATATTTTCATCTCTTTCTCTGCCCGCAAATTAGCAGGCAGGGAAAGAGATGAAAACTCCACTTTCTGTCACGCCGCGGCCGCCGCGGCTCCTACCGCGGCCGCGGGCTCGGGATGCCGCGGCCTGTGTGCGAGCCTCGGGAGAGGCCGCGGCTGGCGCACAGGCCGCGGGAGAAGCCGCGGCTTCCGCGCAAGCCGCGGGAAGATCAAGAGGCCTCGTCAGGGGTCGCGGCACTCGCCGTGCCCCTTTCTTTAAGTTCTGCCGCAAAGGCAGACGCGGCAGGGCTTGAGACCCTGAGTGGGTTTCAGGCCTGACCGCGCATAGCGCATTTAGTGCGCTTTACATCAAGTCTTCCTGTACTAATGAATTAAACATCTGCTCACCACTTACCAATGTCTCCAGGCAAAAGCCGAACCCTTGCACATGGTGGTGTTTCTATGCCTGCCTTTTCCTTTCCCAGCATGCTTCCCACTTCCTCTCTTCCCAGCATGCATTGTTTTTCTTTGTTTAGACGCATGTACCTGATTCACTATTATACTCTTTTCCCCAATCCAAGATGGTGGTGTTTCTACTTCCTGTTTCCTACTTCCTGTCTAGAGGTATATAAGGGGAATTCAGCTGCTTGTTCATTGCGTTTCAACACTCCTTGGTGGTAGTCACGCTCTGAATGGTTTCTTCCTGTGAATCCAGTATTTCCTGGCCTGTCTTCGTTTCCAGTCTTCCTGTACTCCGGATCTTCAGCTCTAACGCCTTGGTGTCCTCCTTCTGTTTCAGGGAGTTCCTGTTGGAGGTTTTTTACCCTACTGGGTTTTTTTCTCTGGGACTCCTTCTGGAAGGCACGGACTGTAGTGGCTTGCTATTGTCAAACAGCACCGTGGCTAAAGGAAGGGGTCGCCCCTACCTCGGCCAGAGCAGAACCTGCCGGAACCGGGGTCGTTCCCTAACTCTTCTCAACTTCGACGGTAAGCCCATTGAAAACCGTGACACTTACAGCAAGTGGGAGAATTTTCACAGCTCCCGCTTGCTGGAAACAGAATGTTTGCTTTTGCTTGGTGGGACCTACCACAGCTCCCGCCAAGCAAAAGTAAACAGCTATCTCCAAAGGGTCTGCACCTCGGGAGGTAGCAGGAGCCAGCCCTAGGGAGTGGTGGCCCCCAGGGTCATATATGGCTCCAGGAGGGGGGCACATGGCCCCCATCCTTCTTTGTTAATATCTATTTGGCTTCAGGGAGGTGATGGTGGTCCCAGAGGCCGGGGTCCGCACAGATCCCCTCGTTAATTGTTAATGTAAACCTGGTGAGGTAGTGATCCCTGGGGTCCATTGGAATCCACGCAGCCCCCAACAATCTTTTACATTTAGCCCCGGGGAGGTGGTTGTCCCCGGGGCCTTGGGGGTCAGTGCAGCCTCCGTACATTTATAAATTGCAGCCCCAGGGAGTTGGTGGTTCCTTAGGGGGTCTGAGTGGCAACCTCAAAAACTCCTTTAAAAAAAGCCCCAGGGAAATGATGGACCCTGGTGCCCGGGGTGGTCTGAGCTGCCCCCTGCATGCTTTTAAAACTTAGCCTTGGGGAATTGGTGGTGCCCAGCGCTTTTAACAGCCCTTGGAGGGGGGCCTCATGCACCCCCTCCTTAATAATAAAAATATATATGCTCTCAGAACCTGGCCCATACAGGGCAAAATTTAAAGTGAAAATTCACACATATATGCACATTTCACCCTGAGTTTAAAAAAAGGCTTTTTTGCCATGGCCGGTGCCAGGGGGACCCCTGCACCAAAACTAGGGGGTTAGTTTAAAGTCTAGTCTCAGAATGGCTCAAAATGACTGCCAACACTTCCTTGATGAAGTGTTGGCAGCTAATCAGAGCACGAGATTGGGCGAAGTGTCTGCACTCCTAGATATACAAATTTGGTTTTCCTTTGATATCTCCAAAACTACTGAACAGGTTTACACCAAATAAAGAAAATGTGCTCTCCTGACCAAAATGCACCTCTCTGCCAAATTTGGTTTAATTCCTTCTAGCGGTTTGGGCTGAAGTCATGTTCAAATTCCCTATAGGAATTAAAATGGGAAACACACTTTTTTTAACCCCCCTCCTTTTTTCTTTGCTCTTGCTTGACGGATCACCCCAAAACTATCCATGCACAAGAAAGGTAGCTCCAAGTCCAGAAAAAAAGCTCTTTTTGTCATTTGGTGTAAATATGTTCAGTAGTTTTTGAGATATTAAAGAAAATCCAAATTTGAATATATAGGGATGCGAAGTATTCATGACCCCTCCCAATCTTGTGCTGAGAACTGATTGGCTGCCAACACTTCAACAAGGAAGTTCTGAGTTCCAGAAAAAAAGTAAAACAATAAAAAAGGTGCCAGGGTAGAGTCACCGTGACCCTTAGCTCCAGTGGTGGGGTCCCAGAGGGAACCCCTCAGAGCAAAAAAGCATTTTTTTAAACTGCAGCCCCCGGTTGGGGCAGTACTGGGGTGCATTTATATTTTGAATGTGGGGAGGCACCCGGTCCCCTCGCAGCACAGGGTACCACCACCTCTCTGGGGCACATATTCAAATCTAATGCAGGGGGCTCTTGTCCTCCCCCCACAGCCCTGGGAACTGACACCTCCCTGGGGCAAATATGAAAAAAAAGAAAGGGGGGTCCGTTTTGGACCCCTACAGCCCCTGTCCATGACCCACCAGGTAAACTCGGTTGCCTCCTCCTGCTGGCACACACTCTGCAAACTTCAGAAGATCTTCAGATGTATCCCAGCAGACTGTCACAGGATGGTCACCCACGCTTTAGTCACAAGCAAGCTCGACTACTGCAACACCCTCTACAACAGCACCTCAACTAGAAACATCAAAAAACTACAACTCACCCAGAAAGCCACTGCCAGACTCATTATGGACCTCCCACGCTAGGAACACATCTTTCAACACCTGAGGACCCTCCACTGGCTACCGGTCGAGAAGCGAATCACCTTCAAGCTACTCACCCACACGTACAAGCCCATACACAGTGCAGGACCAGCCTACCTGAACCACCATGTCTCCTTCCACACCCCTACTAGATCTGTCAACTCCACCCAGGAGGCCCTGGCCACCATCCCTCGCATCCCCAAAGCCACCAACGGAGGACGATCCTTCACTTACATTGCAGCAAAGAGCTGGAACAATGGCCCCTTGCACCTCAGACAAAGCCAATGGCTCCCAATCTTCAGGAAGAATCTCAAGATGTGGCTCTTCAGATGAGGCCCCTCCCCTCAGCGACTTGAGACCGCCACGGGTGTTTAGCTGCAGTTTACAAAAAATGATTGATTGTTTGAGGAACCATCACCTCCCCGGGGCTAACTGCAGAGTTGGTGGGGGGCCGTGTGACCCCCCTCAAGGAGCAATAGATGGCCCTGTGGATCGCCATCCCCAGGGCTGGCTCCTGCTACCCTGGTCCCTGGGTGCTGACCCCCAAGACATAGCTGTTTGCTTGGTGGGAGCAGACAGCTTCCACCAAGCAGAAGTAAACAAACTCTGCTTTCTACAAGACAGAGCTGTCAAACAGCAAATATGCATGCGAGGAAGACAGTTGAAAACATTGCTTCCACATGCAGGGAGCTGTTATTTTAAACAACTTCCTGCTTGTGAGAGTAATCCTGGCTCCCTCAGGACGTGGGGAGCCAGCTAGGACCGTGGGGGCCTTGAGGCTCCAGCCACTTTCCTGTCACTCTCTCTCTCTCCCTCTCTCTCTCTTCCTCTCTTCCATCCCAGAATGAATGGAAGAGATAGTGAGAGTCATTGCAATGGTCTCTCCATGCAGTGACTTAAAACAACAGTAAAGAGTCACCTGTGGCATAATGGTTAAGGTCACGGAGCCACACACTGAGATTAGAGGGTTCTAGTCCAGGTATGTCTGCAATCATTTCTCTACCTTAATTTGTTTTCAACTTCAAAAGATTACGGTTCATAATGAAAGGTAATCTCACTTTTTAATTGACAAATACATTTTTCTGTTCAATTTATCAAGACATATCTCATTCTAAGTATATCATTCACCAACACCTAAAAAACCCTGTATCTCTCTCACTCTCTCTCTCAATTTCTCTTTTTCAATCTTTCACCCACTCAGATCCTTACATACTGGCTCACAGACCCACTCAGACACTCATAAACCCACTCACAGATCCACTCAGACCCTCACACACCCATTTACAAACCCACTCAGACACTTACACACCCACTCACAGACCCAGTCAGACTCACACACCCACTCAAAGACTCACTGAATCCCTCATGCACCTACTCACAAACTAACACAGAAATTGATGCACCCACTAAGACACTGATGCACCCATTCTCACAAACAGACAGACCCTCTCACAGCCACTCTCACCCCCAGATACACACTCTCCGACCTATTCTCACACCCAGAGCGACAGGCTACGGCCAACTCCAGCTGCAGACAGCTGAAGGCCTGTGCGCAGCATGGGGTTCCGTGGTTAGGGGTTGGACAGACCCTGCAGGCAACCGCTGCAGCGCACGGCCAAAGGCCATGCACAGCGGTGGATAGATCAAGGTATAATAATGAAAATTACTTTACATTAAATAAAACATTAAAATTCACTGAAAAAAACAAAGGTTGCAGGGGTGTTATATTTAGGAAATCGGATTAAAGAAAACATAGCAAATCACTTAAAAATCCAAAAGTTACAGAGACACTATAGTTAGGCTCACATTTTAAACTTACCAAACCATAGAAATTTACCTGTTATACCTTGAGTTATCTCACGTAACTATTACTCGTGCCCTAAGGTAACTATAACTCGTGCCCTTGCCGTGCACTGCTACTTGCCTCAAAACTAACTGCACTCATGACATCTTTGATAAGATCATTGATAATGTCACTGTGACATCTGCAGTAAAATTCTTGATCTGATAACTGTGCATGGTGAGAGCGCAAGTTATCATTACCTTTGGGCATAAGTTATAGTTACTCAAGATAACTGTAACTGTAACAGGTGAATTTCTCTGGTTTGGTAAGTTTAAAATGTGAGCCTTATTATAACGTCCTTGTAACCTTTGTTTTTTAAGTGAATATAGATATATAGATATATATAGATATAAATATATATAGAGAGAGATATATATAAATTAGCTACTGGCAGTCACAAGTAAGTAGTTATAGTTAGGACCAAGTTTCCATAGGAAAATCATTGTTTGTTTTGCTAATAACTTTGGTGTTGTTTGACAAATCTTCAAGAGAATTTCAAAACCAGTGTGCCAGTCAATGCAGCTGCTATCTAGAAATGTTTGAGATGACTCATTAAACAGGGGCCGAGAAAAAGGTGCGGTTCCCAGATGCAATTTCCCATGGGAAATTTGAACATAACTACAGCCTAAACTGCTGAACAGTATTACATCAAATTTGGCAGAAAGTGATCTTGATCCAGAAAGAGTAATTTTTGTAATTTGATGTAAATCCGTTCACTAGTTTTCAAATTAGTAAAGAAAAGAGATTTAGGTATATCTAGGGACAAGGAGCCTCCTGGATCAAGCAGATCATGAGATCTGATTGGCTGCCACCACTTCAACGAAGAAGTGGTGGCAGCCATCTTTGGACTTGGGACTCAGCCTAAGTCCTATAAAAATGCAAAAAAACAAACGAAGGGAACAGACTAGGAATGTTCTGACCCCCTAGGCCTGGTGGTAGGGTCAAAACTAAAGATTTTTCAATTTTGCTACAAATTTGGAAAGGATCTGTCCCAAAATAAAAAAGCACAGTTTCCTGTGCTTGTTTTTTTTCTCCCCTGTCCCCCATGCGGGCCAGGTCCTGGGTAGCGATTAATATCTTTGTTTGGGGTAAGGAAGGTGCCCGTGCCCCCCCCCCCCCAGGCCAATTTCATCCCTAGAGACTCCGTACTCTGGGGCCCACCCTTTAAATTAAATTGGGAAGGGTCATGTGGGCCCTCTCCCAGACCGTTTTTGGCCCCTGGTTACCACATCCTCAGGGGCCTGGCCAATTATGAGTAGGGGGTGGGGGGCCGCATTGTGCTCCTCCCAGGGATGATTTTGGCCCCTGGCCACCATTCCTCAGGGCCCAGCCTTTAAATTCAATTGGGATGGGGCATGCAGTCCCCCACCTGGGCTGATTTCAGCCCTGGGGACCCTATCCCAAGGTCTCGGCTATACAGGTAAAGGGGAGGGGGGTATGCAGCAGTGGCAGGCCCACAATACCACCATGGCCTCCATGGCAGGGGTGCTGAAGGAACTCTCCACCGTTCTGCATGAATCCGTCTCCCGCCAGCAGGCCCCATCTATTAGCCACATCACTTATGAGCCCTCCACGTCAGTGGCAGCTCGTGGAATGGAGGCCCTGCCACAGGACCCACAGGACACCAGCACCCTATCTCTGTAGCCGACGAGCCCCCACGCAAGCGAGGACCTCCAGCCAGGCATCCTGCCAGAACTGATGCCAAGACCACCACCAGGAAGTGATCCTCTCCTGAACATTCTCCCTTGTGTGTCACTGACGCACCCTGTTGACTGCCCACTGTCATGTCTCTGTACTCCCATGGCCACCATAGTGGACCTCGACTTCCCACAACTGGCCCAAGTATTCAGTTGAGCCCACCCGCCAAGAACCCACTCATCAACCCTTGCACTTGTACACTCCAAATAAACACCATTGACCACAATTACTGCCTACGTCTTTATTGTCATGAGCATGAAAGATACAGCCATTACATGTGCAACAGTTAACCCATTGTCCTGTGAGAGTGACAGAGGGGGAGAGATATGTAGCAAGGATTACAGTGGAGCAGGCAGTGGCTGAAGAGATGAGTCAAGGGAGGCAACAGGTGAAGCAAGGACCAGAGTACACCCCTGCAATGTCGTGAAAGTAGAACAAGACAGGGACATCAATCACTATAGGTGTCACAGATGCCAAATCAACACACATGCACTGTAAGTACAGGAAGCTAAGGTAGAGATGGCAAGTGAAGTCCAAAAACAAATGACCATTACAAACCCACATTTACAAGACATACCTCCCACATGGTCCCTCCCTCACAGCAAACAGAGCCACATGTTAGGCAGTTCACACTGCCACAAACAGTAATGTCACACCTCCTCCCAATGTGGAATCCCAGTACAGGATGCAATACAGAGGAAACCACCTAGAGTAGCACACATATTGCACTGGATCAGGCAGTTCAGGGAACAATGGTCCTGCACATGGATGTCACAAGTGTTGCAACACAACAGCAGGATGAGAATAGCACTGATCTGTGCACATGAACATCCAAATTCATGGCCACACGAGACCCCTCCAACCCACCCAGTGTCCGATCTCAAATATCTCCAGTTAACACAGACAGCAGGTGGTAGAATGGCACAAGGCAGACAGTGAAACTGGACATATATACCGTACATATGACACATAGGTGTATCTCAGTGGAAGTATTGTCGTATCAGCTCTACTATAGAGTAAGCTGCAGCCTCATCATCTACCTCATCACTCCCTATGTCCCTTTTACTAGCCACTGCCACCTTCTCTGCATCCATCAATGGGATGTGACGTCTCAGGGCCATGTTGTGTAGCATGCAGCAAGCAACAATGATATTGCACGCTTTCTGTGGTGTGTAGAGTAGGGCACCTCTAGAGATGTGCAGACACCGGAATCTGGCCTTCAGCAGGCCAATAGACTGCTCAATCACCAGTCTTCTACTACTGAGGGCCTCATTGTACCTTTTTTCTACAGCTACAGTCGGATGCCTCACGGGTGTCAGTAGCCAGGGAAGGTTGGGATAGCCAGAGACACCTGCGTGCACAGAGGTAAGAGCCATGTCAGGACCAGGAGGGTGTAGCGCAGGTTGTGAAGAGTGTTGAGGGCAGAGGGGAACACATATGTGAGGATACATACTGATGAGGCAGGCCCAGTCCCTCTGTAGTGGTACCATCATGTGTGGGACAGTGCTGTTTCGCAGAATGTAGGAGTCATACACAAACTCCGGACAACCTGGCTGTCACTTGTGTGATATATTGGCCAGCCTGACACACCACTTTCACATTGGTGGAATAGACATTTTTACGGTTCCTATACACTTGTTCACTCTTCCTGACCGGCACCAGGACAATGTGGGTGCCATATGTGGCCCGAATGACATGAGGGACATGTGCCAGATCGTAGAAGGCAGCTTTCACAGTGGGCAAATCACCACAATGTGGGAACCTGATGTAGCTGTCCATATGTTGTAGCAGGGCACATAGGGCATCCTTCAGGACGTTGCTGAACATAGGATGTGACATCCCGGCTGCCAAACTCACTGTCATTTGGAAGGATCCTGAGACAAGGAAGTGGAAGACTGACAACATCTTTACTGTGGGAGGAATAGCATTGGGATGTCAAATGGCAGGCAATAGTTCTGGCTCGAACTAGGTCACCAGATCCATGATGGTCTGATGGTTCAGACGATAGGTCTGTATGACGTGTTGCTCTTCCAGGGCGGCAAGGTCAGCTAGGGGCTTGTAAACTGGAGCATTCCTCATCCTCAACCTTCCACCATACCTGTAAATAGGAGGCAGTAGAAATCATGATATGCAGCATTGACTGTGTGGACACTTATCAGCTGTGCACCCATGACGCACCTTAAATGCACCCTGTATACACATCACACATGTATAATGATGTCTGCCTGTCCTGCATGCACTGGACTGATTGAAGTGTGCTCATCCTGCCGGAATAACAAGTCATGGCGTTAGGCGGTCTAAACCGCCGTGCAACTCCTCATAGGCTAACATGGCTGCCTATGGGAAACAGGAGCCAATGGTGATCACCTCCGGCGTTGACGGTCATGTCCCTAGAGGCCGTGACCACCATTTCATGTGCTCATGCTCACTTGACTCCTGACAGTCGAGCTAAAAAGACCTCCACTGCGTGTGCTGCTGTGTTCTGACTCAGGTAGCCAAGATGCCACATCCTGCAGGAGGTAGGGCCCCAGCCTTCACCCAGGAGGAATTAGAGAAGCTTGTGAAGGGGGCCCTACCTCTGTATGGACAGTTGTATGAGGCGCCAGAGCAGCAGGTGAGGCCAATATGACTGTCCTGTCTTTGAGTGGTGCGCATGGGGATGGTGGGCTTAAGACGAGTCAATGTAACTGGAGAATGGAAATGCGTGAGGAGTCTGAGCCTATGTGGATTGATGAGATGTGGGTGTGGTCGTGAAATGTGTGCTGTCCACTGCTGTCCCTGTGATGCCACTCTACATTAATTTGTCCTTCTGTCTGTGTCACCTATGCAGGTCAGCGCCCATCAGAAGGGGATATGGCATGCCATTGCCAAACAAGTGCGGACCCTGGGGGTGCATGCCCAGCAGAGCACCCACTGAAGACACTGAAGAAAGAGGTGGGAGGACCTGAGATCCTAGGCTTCGAAGACCGTGGAGGCCCAGCTGGGGACGTCCTCCCACTGAGGGAGGGGTGCCTGTCAGACCCTGACTCCCCTGATGGTCCGCACTTTGGTAGTGGCCTACCCTGAGGTGGATGGACGATTGAGGGCAGCACAGCAGCCACGAGGGGGTGAGTACACACTATCACTTATGATGTGTGTTGACATTGTGGCTTTGGGTGAGCACTATTAGAAGCTGTGGCCGTGGGTACTAGGTGGATTCATGTCCACTATGGGTATTAGCCTGCCAGACAGGATTCACATCATGGATGTTTGGCCATGCAGTTTGTGCATGGAGGTGCAGCTAGCTATCTGTGTTGTCACCTACTACCAAAATGTGCTGGGCAGCACATGCCACCAGGATCATAGCATCTCTGGTGTGAGGCCATTGTAATCAGTTGATGTCAACCACTATGCCGGGGTGACTTTCGGGTCCTCAATCTGCTGTAGTGAGGTAAGGTGGGCCAAGATGTCACTGGGCAATTTGACAATGGCCTAGTTGGCATGCCAACTAGCCATGCAGGATTCCGTTGGCTCTGTAGTCCAGGAATAGTGCATCTCTATGGGCATGTGAAGAGTGTAGGTCCTCGGCAAGTGTGGTGGGTAGAACTCTCATCATGTGCACGGCTGCATCTGTATCAACTTAAGTGGTGCACATGTGCATTTCTGTGGTGACCCCCATGGTGTTCCATTGTTGTAGCATTTGTAGGTTAGGGCATGGCCTGTCAAGGCATCAAAAGATGTTGTAGTTACCCTGTTTGATTACTGTGCTGACATTGACTGATTGCAACCTGTCTCTCTCTCTCCCACCCACACTCCCTCCCTCTCCTCCTCTGTCTTTGTGTGCATCAGCATCATCTGACAAAGGAGAAGGGGCACCGGCGAGTTAGGATACTGCAGCCAACGGGAACCAGGAGGCTGATACTAGCAGATCCGAGGAGACAAGTGGGATGGAGTGCCACGGGGAAGACAGGATTGACAACACCATCTTCAGAGTCCTCCTCCAATTGATGCTCCCTGGCAGTGGTGGACCCATCTGGGACCATCCCAGCACCGTACTTTTCTGCCACCCCCTTACCAGCACCGCCCTCCCTGTGGCTCCCCACCCAGTTGCCCGTGCCCGTTCACCCAGGAGGGTGAGTGTCTCCTTCACCACAGGCACCTCTGCCCCTGCCCTAATCAACCCTGCTGCCCTCAATGAGGAAGTTATTGACCTCCTAAGGTCCTTATCTGTGGGCAGACAACCATCGTGAATGCCATCCAGGGACTATCATCCCAGATGCAGCAGACTAATGCGTTCCTGAAAGGCATTCATGGTGCCCTGTCTAGCCTGGAGAGATCGTTTCAGGCTATGAAGTCCTCCTTGACGGCAGTCAGTGTCCCTTCTTCTTCCGGCCCATCTCCAGCTACCTGTTCCCAAACCCACATCCCTCTCCCCTCACCCATCCAAGGCACACTTACTGACACACATGCATCCACATCAACAGACATGGTATGCAAGGACAGACACAAGCACCACAAGCGCCACCACCACCATGCACCCACACAACATTCAGATGCAGACATGCCAACTTCCACTCCCTTCACCGAATCCTCCACCACCTCCCCCCTCAGTCACATCACCACTCACAGCTGCAGTCAGCACCTGATCAGTCCCAGATCCTGCCGCATGTGCCCTCACTTGAACCGTCACCACAATATCAGACCCTCATACATGCACCCCATACACCACATGTGCACATACCACGACAATGAACACCCCACCTGGAGCAGAGCCACCCTACCTGCAGACACTACCCCAACATTCACTCACACATCCCCCCTGCCATCTCTCTGCATCTTCTCCACCCCTCTTTCCGGGACACCGAAACGCCCACTCACCCACCTAACACTCACCCAGCACACACATGGGACACACCAACGCACCTGTACTCAAGGCACATCCACGTACACACCTCTCTACCATACCCTCTCCCTTCACTTGCAAACGACCTTCCCACGACCTACCTTGTGCCTCTAAGAAACATTTCCTGAGTTTTCCCTCTTCACCACCACCCGCCCAGTACTGTTCCCCCCATGCGCCCTGCTACCCTTCCCAGACCATTGTCTTCCACCTCCCAGGCCTCCAATGGGCGTCACCATGCCCCTCTCTCATCTAAGCCATCCACCCCCAGCAAGGCCACAGTATACCCCTCCCACAGCCTAGGCCAAGCCCACTCCCTCCAATTCCAGGGACAGGCCCAAACCACCCCCTCCTGGCTAAACCACCACAGTCCAGGGGCAAGCCTAAGGACCTCGTCTCCAAATCCAGCCCCAAGGACACCCCTCCTAGCCCAGCCCAAAGAACCCCCTCCAAGCCCAAACCCCCCAACACCTGAGGTACCTGCATGCCCCATTGATGGCCCTGCCCTGTAGAGGCCAGCACTTTGCAGTCAGGAGTCAAGTTGGGACCTCATTCTGTGCCCTGTGTTGTTGGGGCACAATGGATAGTTCTGGACTGGCCCTTGGGCCTCATTGTACATAGTTTTATTGGTTTTAAGATATTTGTTATATATGCACCACTGCACCGTTGGTGTTGATGGAGACAATCTTGTCCTGGCTTTACTTCCACATGTTTGCATTGTAGTTATGCGATTTGGCATGTGTGTATGTGTGTGTGTTTTGGCATGGCTTGCTGTGCCGTGTGTGTGTTGTGTGTATGTACTAATGTCCTTCCCTCCAGTGTGTGCTAGGCTGGTGTACTTACGGTTGGTGTCACTGGTCCTGGAAGTCAATGGCCAGCAGGAGCATTGAAAAGTCTTGCAATTTGCGTACCATGCCGGCTACGGACATGACTGAGTTCCTGAAGGTGAGCCTTCCCTTTTATGTTGTTCATTTCCGCCATGCTTTCTATGGTGGTGAGATCGCCCCGGAAATCCTGGTGGTGTGCAGCCTCTTAATACAGGCCTGTAAAACTGCCTGACTGCCAGCCTGGAGATGTGTGCCACCAACTGCGGCAGTCCGTCCACACTGGCGGTTCGGATGGAAACCTAGCTGTCCTCTGGAGCTGCCTTCCCCTGTCTAGTAATACGGTGGTCTTCACCACCGGGCCTGCAACGGTCCGACCACCACCTTTATCGCAAGCATAATGAGGGCCAGAGTCTGCAGGGCTGAAAGTGGCCAGGGAGGAGGACACACGCCCCCCTCCTCCGAAAAATTTACCAGGCCCCTGGGGATGGAGTCACCAGGTCCAAAATCGGTCCAAGGAGGGAAGCCCGTACTCCCCTCCCCTAAAAAATATGGCCCTGGGAGGAGGCCTGTGGGTTGGCTGCCCTTGGCTGGTTAGCTACAAGGTCTGGCCACAGGCCAGCTCCCCATCACGTGGTGGTAGAATTAACGTACAGTAATTACATTTTACTTTATGTTAAAAAACCATAGACAGGTACATTATAGTTAGGAAATAGCATAAAAAATAGAAATTCACTAGAAACCCAAGGTTACAGGGATGCTATAGTTAGGTTCAGATTTTAACACACAAAACCATAGAAATTCAGCAGAACAAAGGTGCTGATGGTTGCAATACAAGCATTGTATTTATTTTTCTCTTTTAAATCACATAAAATGCTCTATGATTGGATAATGGGCATCTCAAATATCCTTCACAGAACTATTAGTATCACAGCACTATTGAGAAGTTGAAGCCCAGTATGGCTTATTATGTATTTGAGAAGATAACTCCCTACCTGCTTAATTTCAGCTGAACTTGGGTTGCTCACTTTTCTCAAGTTGTTAATTCCAGGAGTGAGGCCCACGTAGATCAAGGTCCCTGGGATTTGACATGGTCTGATAGGGAGAGGGCATCAGAGTTTTACCTTATCATCAAGCCCCGAAGATGTAGCTCTATCCACTAGGAAGTGCAGAAGTGGCAAAGCCCCATCCCTGGATGGGTCCCTGTGGACATTTTTAAGGAAAATATCTATCTCTGGGCCCCCTTGCTTACAAACGTTTTTCGTGCTGAACTGGACCTGTTATTCCCATGTGGAAAGAAGCAGTTATTGTCCCCATTTTTAAGAAAGGGTAAAAAAATAATGCTGTTTGCTATCATCCAATATCTCTGTTGGGCTAAACCATGAAGATTTTAGGTACGGTTCTCCTGACTATATTGAAAGATTGGGTGGAAACAAATAATATCATTTCATATTTACAGTATGGATTTAGATAGGGGACTGACACCACAGAGCAATGTTGAAATTTTGACATTTTATTAAGGAAATATGTACAAGCTAAAAACAGCTCCCTAACTTTGGTCTTCCTGGCTTTATGAAGTGCTCTTAATACTGTTAATCGCTCAAAATTATGGAATATCTTGGAGAGTTTGGGGGGTCGAGAAACCCCTAGCTATGCTCTTTCATTATTTACTCTGGGATACCTCTTTAAGGATTCACTATTCTCCTTCTGGAGACTGCACATCCACCATAAACTGTAGTCAGGAGTCTGGAAAGGCTGTATTTTAGCTCTGTTTTTTCTTAATTTATAGAAAAGGACTTCAAGGGCACCTACTTCAAAAGAGGGCAGATATACAGAGGGTGGGAAATAATTTAACTCCCACTCTCCTATATGCCGATGACGTAGTCCTCATAGCTAGAGCTGCAAATGGTTTGCAGCGGCTGCTAGATAGCTTTATGGAATTTATGACTTTCTTAGATTCAGTGGCTAATTCGTCAAATTCCTTTGTTTTAATCTGTGGCTATAAAAGTACCAAACTAACAAATTCTCAGATAAAGGGATCAACAATCTTAAAAGTGGACAGTTTAGGGGCCACATGTACGAAATTCAGGTTTTGTGACTCGCAAATTGCGAGTCATAGCGACTCACAGTTTGTGAGTCGCAAAACCTGATGTACAACAGTGTCAATGACACTTTTTATGTGGCAAATGGCCTACCTCATGAATATACATGAGGTAGGTCGCAATTTGCAACCCCATTGGGAATGGCCGCCCTCACAGGGATGGTGGCCTGCTGGAGACAGCAGACCACCATGTCTGTGATTGCTTTTAAATGAAGCAGTTTTTTTTTTGTTTTGTTTTTTAAATGCAGCCCATTTTCCTGAAAGGAAAACGAGATGCATTTTAAAAACAAAAATTAAAAGTTTTCTTTTCATTTTTTCAGAGCAGGCAGTGGTAACCCAATCGCAGTTGGGGTTTTGTACATCCCAAATAGCATTTTTCAAGTCACAAACGGCCAGATTCACTGTTTGTGACTTGAAAAATGCTTCGTATATCTGGCCCTATATTACTTAAGTGTTCCTTTTGACTCTGAGCATAAATGGGTCCTTTGCAGTGGCGGCCCGTCCTTTAGGGCGGAGGAGCCATACCCTCCCCACCTTTTGCCCCTCATGAAGAGTGTCTGACAGGCTGAAAAAAGGCCAGCCTGACAGACACTCTTCATTTTCAGCTGAACTTTGCTGGGCTGAGGAGGTCACAGCTCCTATGGGCGTGACCACCTCGGCTCAGCAAAGGTGCCTCGAGGCCCTCCCCTGGGTGATGAGGAAAGCCCTGAAGCGCCCAGGGCAAGTGTCAATCAGTGACACTTCGTCAGAGAGTGGGGTGGGGTCAGCCAATCAGGGAAGGCAGCAGTCCCAACCCTCCTGGGACCTGGAGGCTGAAGGTAAGTGTGTGTGTGTGTGTATATGTGTATATGTATGTGTATATGTGTGATGTTTTAAATTGAATGTTTGGTGCACGTATGCATGTTTGAGTGTTATTAGTGTTGTTACTGGATGTGCATGCGTGCGTGCGTGTGAGAAAGAATGAGTGTGTGTGATGTTTTAAAATGAATGTTTGGTGCGTGCATGTTTGAATGGTATGAGTGTTGTTAATGGATGTGCGTGCGTGTCTGTGTGTGAAAGAATGAGTGTGTGTGTGTGCTTCCCGCCGCCCCCCTCCCTCCTAAAGCTGCCGGCCGCCACTTGTCCTTTGTTGTAGTTAAGAACACTCCAGTTTTAAAGAGCAACTGAAGGAATATTTCATTTTGCATCCGGCAAAAGAGGTGATTGCTTTGTACCAATCTAAAAGCATCTCAGTTGCCTCTTATGGTGCAGGTGTGGGGTATTGCAATAGTATTAATTTTCAGAAATTGTAAAACAGCTTTCTGCGTAGATTACTTTTAGTGCACCCAGACACAAACACCTTCTTTTGTCATATTGAGGTTGGCCGATCTACTTAGAAGATCTCTCAAGACTGGCTCTTCTTTTGCTTTGGGCTAAAGTGTGGTAATCACGTGAGCTGTGTGTCACTAAAAACATAATTTCAGATTATATGGCCCTTAATAAGGTGTCTAGTATTCTGTGGGTACTTTAAGAGTACCTTTCCAAGCTAAGGGGGTTCCACAGGTCGATACCAACCCTGAACTATTATGTCCAATGACCAAAGCTCGGATAAGGTCTTCATGTTATGCTCCTTGACAGAACGTACGCCGAGCTAACCCTCTTTGGATGTCTTCTCAGCAAAAGATATCGCATTCTATCCCCTAGTTTTGATTTACAGCTGTATTTGAAGTTTACGGAGAGCTCGCAATTCTCAATAAATCGTACTAGGCAACGGCTGTGCTGCTTACATTTCTTTTTTACTTTCCCACAATAATGTAGCTGGTTCGATATTCTTCCTATGTGCCCCTGCAACAATTGTTCATCTCAATCTAATGTTTATCTTATGCTTTCTTGTTCCCTTTATAAAATGGTACGATCCCGGTTTTAGTACCACTTTTACGCCTATGAATTTTAGATCCTTTAAATTGGGCTTTCAGTACCTACAACAAAAGTTAGATTCTGTAGAAGTGTGTTGTGCAGTACATAATTCTTTAAGAGGTGCACTTAGTATCAGGAAAATATATTCTTGAATGAGCTTTTTTTGAGGCGGTGTTTTAAATAAACTGTTCATAGTGTATCATGAACTGTCTGTTTAATGTGCTTTTAAATTTTGTAGTAATTTATTTTTAAGATCTGAGTATGAATTTATTTGCATTTTTGTATGGCACTTTCTTGTCGAACAAAGTTTTCAATTGAATAGAGAAGATAAGCATGTGGTTTAGAGCTAGGAGAAGAAATGATAATATGTTTCAAGCCATTTTTAATCTGCTTTGAAGTTTGGTCTCAATATATTCCCATGATGAATTAAATTGTTATCTTCATGAAGGGTGTTTCTTTTACTTCTGGAATTTTGTATTCATGTTTACAATGGATTAACAAAAGGAAGCAAGGTATTATGTGAAGATAGACTACACAATGTATTATGAGTTTGTTGTCTTCTCTTTATTGTTTGTAAAAAAGTGCACATGTTCCCTTTAAATGTATGGTGAGGATGGCTATGCCGATCGGTGGACAAGGCTCGTTTCTTAGAGTTGAAACATGTGGATGCTTGGCAACCTGCCATATTGCTGAATTAAAAAAAAAAAAAAACTTTATTTCGGCACTGAGGTTGGGCATACCGTATTTTTGTCAGCTGTGAACAAGACAGTGGTGTGATATTACAGCTGGTGTCCATTCCCACAGTCGAGGCCACCCTGTGAGGGTTGGCATAGTGCCATCCATGCCCAGCTAGAAAGAGAGTGCCTGGCGTGGTAAGAGGCTTTTGACATTTTACAGCTCCTCATGGTTGGCACTGAGCTAATCCTATACTTAAAGACTTTGATACAAAAATAGATATTTGAGGTGAGCAACTTTCGAGTGTTGCTGGTGTTTCCGGATGCTCACTATTTAAATGTGCATTATTGGTCTGTTTTTATTGTTTTCTAATACCAACACAACCCACTCGAACTCTCTCTTCAGCATGTTCAGACACTTAGCAGGGTAATGTACAGAGTTTACAAAGTCTTTCCAAATCTAATAACCAATGAAATCATTAACAGTTTAGAAAGGTACACATAAAATAACCCCAAACTGAATTAAATCAAAATTGATGGCAGTGAAGCAAAGAGTTATGTACTTTAGATGGTTTCTGGCGATTACTAAAAATGTATTAATTCCACTTACTCATACAAGACAATGTATGTTGAAGTATGATGCTATGTGAATTTGTTAATTTTGCTAAATGGAATTCTATTTTTTTCTTGTTTGCACTATATTACTACAGTTCGTGGGGGTTTGGTACCAAATATATGTTTTAAAAGAGAATGTGTAAGGTAGAAATGGTCTGTTTTTAGTCGCAAGTTTGATACTGTTTAGGGTGGTTGGTTCCGGGAGGAGATTTCCAGTTGTGTAAAACAATAAGAATATTATCTTAGATAACTCAGGATTAATGATAGAAATGAATTAAATGAAAAAAATGTTTCTGTAAGAATGTGTTTTGTGTATTGAGTTCTGCCAATTCTTCATATTAAGGGGGCTCTTTTATTTAGAGCCTTATTTTGGAGGTGGGTTGGTTTTCTTGTTTCTAGTTTAAAAAGACCTCTATGTAATCTGCTCTGGCAGCATTCAGTAAACCCTCATAGCCCTAGTTAAAAATATATTATTTTAGATAAATGTTTGGAAATCTTTCCACATACAATGTTCATTTTTAGCAATGTTTTCTAAATTAAAAAATCCCATGCACAATGATAGCAAAACAAGTGTCCTACTTTACGGTTACTCTCAGAGGCATACATCTGGCTGTATGGACAAAGGGCCTCATCAGTCAACAAAAGAAGCTCTTCAATTAAGTTGGGGGCCCTGTCTCCAGAACTCTCAGCTATTTTGGCTCACAGAGGTTGGTGACCAGCAACCTTGGTGGAGGTATTCACAGTGTAAAGGTTAGGAAGTAAGTGAGAAATCAGGAGAGATACATGTACACTAATCACTGCATTAGCCAAAGTTTATCTCACAATGTTAACCTATGAGTGTGTACGCTGTTGACATCCTATTTTTTTTAATCTGTCTTGAACAACGGTCAAGTCAGGCATCTGCCATTTTATTCCTAGCATGTTACGTTTTAGAAAGTTTGACAGAGATGCCTAAAATGGTGGAATGGGTTCACTATGACGGTTAAATGCTAGTACGTCCATTATGGTTAGTGTGGTAATGATATAGATAAAAAAAAAGTAATATTCAATAATTAAACTATACAAGGTGTAATTTAAACCTCCACTGACAGAAGAAAAAAGCAAGTACATAAAATAAATATAACATGTATGTAAAATAAATTATTTTCTATGTGAATTATGTATAATGACTGTGACTGTAAAAGATATGAAATATAGTAGTTAATTGGTTGTAATGCTCTAAGTAATATTTTTAGAGACAACTGTAGCCACCATACATGGCCCCTGCCAGAACCAGATTATGCCAGCCAAGACCCTTGTGTCCCTTTCCAGAGCTTGTCATTATGCAGGAGAGGGATATTATTAAAATATTAGCTCTACTGGCAGACTATATTGGACTTGGGACATCAGCTGCTCCCAGGATTGTTTCCTCTGAATTGCAATCTCACCACTATAACACCACTGGTGATGATAGTGGCAGTACTGTATTTTACTCTAACTTGCTCATTCCAGTATACGGTTAGGGATTGCAATGGAGTGTCCAAAGCTACTTTCTAAAGTGAGCTATAACAATTCCTGAATGTGATGATCAGTCACAGAAATTGTTGCATCAAATTTCCAACTGATTTGGCTACCCTGAACACTATGAAGGCATACAGTTTTACATTGGGAGGCATTCCACATGTTGTGGGTGACATTGATGGAACACACATCACTGTAGTACCTCCCCTTGGCAGAGAATATGTTTACCACAACAGGAAAAATGACCATTCAATCAATTCTGGACCTGTACATCACCAGTGTATGTGCCAGAATTCCAGGATCCACCTATGACTCCTTAATATGCAAAAGCAACATTCCACAGCAGATGGCACTACATCATGAGCGCCAAGCTGCTTGGTAAGCGTGTGATCAAAAATTGTAAAACATATCATAAACTAGTGGTCAGGTGCACATTTTGTAGAATGAATATATATCTTCATTTTTATATTTCAGGATTCTCTGCATACCCTAAAAGACCATGGTTGTTACCCCGTGAGGAGCCCAACAACGCAAGGAGAAGTCTGCTTCAAAGAGGCAGATGTTTAAACAAAGAGACCTAGAGAGTGGACTTTTGGGCACCTCAAAGTACATTTTCATTGACCCTGGTAGAGCCCTCCTCTACTCACCTGACAAGGTGTGGCTAATAACTCTTTCATGTATAGTGCAGAACATTGCTCTGCAGGGGAATGTCCTTTTAATTCCTGGTGATGACTACAACAAGGATGGCCAGTGTGATGCTGTGATTTGCTGCATGAAGACGACTGTGGTGAGGAAGAAGGAAGTGGCCTCAGACAAGAAGTAATTGACAACTTCTTTGCATGAGGTTAAGTATTTAGTTTAAATTACATAAATATTTAACTTTAATTACTACAAACATTTTCATAGGCAGTTTTATGATTTTCTCATCTTTAGTTTTAAATGGCAAGGACATTTATATATGTACATAAAAGATTAGTTGTTATATAAGGATGTCAATGTACATTATTTTAATGGTAAAACCTTAACATGTATTTCCTTGACATTCTGATTCCACATCACACTGTCATCTTCTCTAGTACTAAAGAATCTTTGGTGGATTCTTGAAAGCATGAGTACTATCACTAGTGATATACATATCTAGAAGGTAAGATGCCTGCAAATTGATTAGCAAGAACAATATCCGATCACAACCCAGTGCTGCTTCACCTACGATGGGGAGATGATCAACCCATTATACCCACTTGGAAACTTAGCGGATCCTCACTTTAGGGAACAAATAAAAGAGTACATACAACAATACTTTACCGATAACAAATAAACTACTAGCACAAGAAGTATAGAATGGGATATCTTTAAAACAGTCCTGATGGGGTGATGCATGGCAGAGATGGTTTGGAATCTGGAGAACGCTGCTAAGGGAGGTACTAGCAGCTGAAACAGTACTGAGACAACTGGAAAAGGGCAGACCTGTGGCCCTAGTTTATCAGCAGACACTCCTACAAACTAAAGAGAAATTAGCCAAACAAGTAGAATGCCGACGTTGCTTTGATTTAAAAAACGACATAGTCAAGGCTCATGCAAAACGAGACAAAGCAGACCAATTGCTAATCTGGCTAGCAAATCCCACCAACAGGGGCACTACTATACTTAAAATACAAACACCATGAGGAGATCAATTGCACAAGCAAGCAGACATAAATAGGGAATTTTATATGTAATATTCATCCCTATAGAAAAGTAAATCACTGGTCACACCAGGCAAAATAGAAGCCTTCCTTACACCCCTCATGTTTCCTAGATTAACGTCAGAGGAGGCTGGGAACTTGGGGGGGCGCTATTACATTACCTAAGGTGAAAGCTGCCATCAAACATATGGCAAGAGGAAAAACTCCAGGGACTGATGGGTTCTCAATAGAATTTTATGCAACTTATGCCAAACAGCTGGCACCTACATTAGTGGAACCATTCAATGAAGTTAGGGCCCTCAAAGCGCTTCCTACTGGTGCATGAGAGGCATTAATTGTCCAGTTGTTGAAACTAGGAAAAATGCTGGAGAAAATAAAAGCATACCACCCTTTATCTATACTAAGTGTAGACTACAAGACATTAAGCAGAATTCTATCCTCTAGACTCCTCCAACATATGTGCGAGTTGATCCATAAAGGCCAGGCAGGGTGCATCCTGGCCCTAATAGGGCATTTAATATTCAGAGGTTATTACTGTTATTGGACAAAAACCTCCACCGCACCAAAGTATGCTGTGGTTTTTTCAGTAGATGTCGAAACCGCTTTCGACAGCCTGGAATGGAACTATCTTGCGGTGATCATCCGGCAATTTTAGCTAAGTGAAGCCTTCCTGAACTGGTTCATATACTCTACATGACCCTAGTTCTAGAGTCAAGACTGGCAAACACATTTTGCAGAGTTACGGTGTACAACGCAGCACCAGACAGGGCTGCCCGCTCTCACCATAAATTTTTACATTGGCAATGGAACCCATAGTGTTCAGAGCATGACAGAGGCATGACTATCAGGGTCCAAGTGTGAGCGACAGTATACCGCTCTCTAAGTAGATGACCTACTGCTGTTCCTTCAAGACACTCGACATGACCTGAGAGGGGCTAAAGATCTCTTAGAAGAGTTTGGTTACTTATCAGGCCTGGAGGTCAACTGGCTAATGTCCAGCCTGTTCCCCATTCACTCACGGACACCCCCTCCACCTGCACTTGGCACCTTAAGATGGGAACCCGACTGCTTAATGTACCTTAGGATGAGAAATTATCATACTTCTTCAGCTCTTTTGGAAGGTAATGTCTGCAGAGCAATTAGTTCCTTAAAACAAAATATGGATCTCTGGATTTCGCTCCCTTTATCAGTAATGGGCAGGATAGCATTGCTTAAAATGGTATCTCTACACCGGCTGTTCTACTTTTTTACGGCCCTACCTACCAAAATACCTCATGCTCTTTTTAGAGAACTAGACTCATTGTCCATAGCCTTCATATGAGGAATGGGTCGCAGGCAGGTATAACTTTCTTCCTTACAAAGGACCACTAAAGCTGGAGCCCTAGCGGCTCTGGACTATGAAATTAATAACCTTGCTGCACAGCTGCAATATTTTACACAGTAGATAAGGGGATGCCAATGCCCCACCCATGAATGACGACTGGGTACCACGGATGACTCCTCAATGCTCTGTTTCCTAATGAGCTTGAAAAGACCACATTAGACAGTTTCAATGGAATGCAAAGTGGTAGCATATTGCTAGCATAGATGCTTACAAAAAACACATCCCCCAAACCTACCAATAGACTTTCTGACTGTTCTCCCAAACGGAGGCAGTTGGCAAGGGTTTCAGCACTTTATAGATGTGGAAATCACCACAATAGGGGACCTATACCGGGAAGGCACATTTCTCCCCTTTGAAGACCTGCAAACAACATTTGGCTTACCACCACAACATTTTCTCTCTCATTGGACATTGACGGCCGCGGTGAGGACACACTGGAGGGCAGGTTGGGTGGAACCTCCTACACACAATGGGTGCACATACATTGCAACTGTGCCTGACACATTTAAGGCAGTTACCTGTCTTTATCAAATGATACGGAGGGATGTCCTCCAACCGTTATTCTCTCCCCGTCATAAATGGGAAATTAGCATAGAAATGCCTATTGATGATACCATCCTAGAACGAGTCCCTAAAATATCAAGGAATGCTAGTTGCAAGTTAATAAATGTTTATGTCTTACACAGAGCTCACTTGACACCAGGCTGGATTAATAAAATGTTTAACTTAACGGAGGTTTAATGTCAAAGATGCGGCCTCATTGGAGCGGAATGATGTGGTCCTGTCCAATGCTAATTCAATATTGGCAGGAGATTACTGACACGTTATTGAGACAGTTGAAAGAAACATCCCCACAACCCTTCCTACTGCCTGTTGTGTAAATTTCCCCACACACCTAAAACAAAAGAAACTAGAAAATTCGTGGACCTGGGCTTCATTCTAGCTAAAAGGGAAATAACTTGCAATTGGAAATCGACAAGGAGCTCTAGGGTATCCACATGGAGGTAGGAGTTGCTCAAGTGGGCTGGATACGAGGACAAAGCTCTTATGCTTTAAGGCCTCTGTGACCAGCCTCCATTAGATGGGGCCAGAGCATGGGAGGGACTAATTGAGGACCTTACACAGATGATAACCATTAATGATAACTCCTCAAGGAGACTCCCCAGTACACTCATCTTCACAATACAAGAGGGCCTACCTTGACTGGCATCCATGGGACTGTCAAAAGGCCTTCCTCGGCCACTATGAGATCTCCCCATATGCAAGGGAAAGAAATGCCACACTTATCAATCTCTTTGCGCATGGGGGGTGATGCGGGAGGGAAGTGCATAGAGTGATTTGTTCGGTTTACCATTTATTACATATGTACCTATGAAGATATCCTTATGGTCAGAATGACAACAGTTGAGTAATGTAAATGCATGATTGTCTTCTCTTGGCTATTTGTTATAAAACAATAACATTTATTTAAAAAAAGATGCCTGCAAATTGATGTGTTTGTGTGTATCTTGTTCACCAGAAACATTTTCTGTATCATGGATTGATTCCAATAAGTGTGTGTATCTCAGACCCCTTATATATGAACATTGTGTCAGAGGAAGGTCAGAGTTGTGTTTTTGACGTAATAATAAATATTGTGCAAATGAGAAGTGGAAGTGGACTCCAAGGGGAATCTGTGAATAACCATGGGTTGCTTATCATTTTGTATATTTCTGTTTGGTGAACACACCCTTTAATAATAAAACATTTTTTGTACAGCATAAAAGCAACCTAATCTTTTAAAAAATAAATGTGTACCATAATTTGCAATGTGTAACATCCACTTGAGTATTCCAGAAATATTTTGTCATTGTACAAAATATTATAAGGCTTTTACTTGTGATTTTATTAGAACAATAATAAATTCCCTATGTTGACATTATTTGTCTGAAAAAACATATGCTGTGACAGTATAGCAGAAACCACAATGAAATATGTTTTTATCAGGATAGATTTATTTTATAATCACCTTTTCACAGAAATATTTTTTATCAGAGATCAAAATAACTTTTGAACATAATTTTTTTTTCTAAAGTCAGAATTAACTAGTTGGTTAGAATGATATTATTATGATTATTTCACAGTTCTTTCAAGTCCATGTCCAGAAATAGCACCTTTTGAAAAACGCAAATGTGTTCAAAGAAATGTTGAAAAGACAATGCTGGTGCCTCACAGAAGGAAATTAGTGCTTGCACCTCTGAGGTGATAGCAGGTGTGTCCCAGCTTTGCTGGGCCTCCCTTTCTGTGGAGGAGCCCAATTGGATGTTGGAGGATATCCATAGAAAGGGGTAGATCACTCCTAGTTTGTCCTATAAATGCCCCAAAAACCATCTTGCACCACCCACAAAATGAAGCACAAGATTGATATCTGACACTCCATGAACCATTGTGTTCCCTCTGCAACTGATTTTGCTCCCCAAGGCAGTGATTGTGTTTTTTAGAGGAGAATTAATATCTGCCCGATCTGATCTTCATGTCTAGATGCTTAACTAATGTTATGTTCTGACTCATAGTTTTGGGAAAACTATGGACATCTGTGGCCTTATTCAGCTGAAGCAATCCAGCCCTAACCCTAAACATACTATCCCATTACTATAATACAGTGTGCACCATTACAGTGTGTTGTGGCTCAAATGCAGATGTAGTTGCTGTAACAAATTCAGGAACCAGGACTGGGGGCACACTACAGAATAGTTAGTGGTTGTAGGGCCACAGTCAGCCGAGGGAACAACAGATTGTTGAGGAGAGGCCTGGATTACAAAACATAAACTTCCTGACCAGACAAATCAGATGGGTCACACTATTCCTCCTCATGATCAAAACCAGCAGGAGATGTTTATCCAATGAAGGTTTCTGCAGGAGTTAGAGTGGAGGAGGGAGTATTTTCAGTGGTTTCTTGGATATAACGGCTGGCTGAGGGTCCATCAATGATAACCAAATAAATAATACATTAATATTGAAAGACATTTGTTTTGATAAACAGTTAATACATGATCTTCGGTGTACAATGCTTTTTACAAGGGGTAACCTGAAAATCTGATAGATATTAGCACGGTCCTTTATGTATGACTAAGGGGCAGATATGGTTCAGTAGGTTGTGGGGAAATGGACTGATTTTGAGTTCATCAGATGGGATACTTTATCACAAACATGACATAAATACCATCCACTGTCAGCGGTCAGGATATCCATCACGTCTGTCACTGAGTATGTTTGTGTGCAAAACTCTACATGTGAGTCAGAGTCATGTTTGACACCACTTAATTTGTGTAAGTTACAGAAGATTACAAAATTTGTTTGTCTACTTGTTTTGAAGAATACAAAGTCTTTGAGAACTTTCTGGAAATATAATATAGGTTTAACATGCACAAATGCATGTGCCATCACCCTAAAAGACAAAACCATTGTCTAATGCATGATTTTCATAAGCAGTAAAACTTACCAGTAATACCTAAGTGAATGTAAGTTTTAAAGCTTGTCTATGTGAGTGGTTATGACCGTTACTGGTATACCACTGGAGTGGTGTCAACGCAGCAGTGTTGCACATTCTAGGGCCCACCCAACTTAGTTTAACTTCACGCTCTTTCCCCTAGTCTCCTACTTGCCACCAGCCTTCACGGTCTCCCCTGTGTGGTAAACAGCATCTAGCCCCCTCAGGCCATTGGTGGTTACATTGCCCCAGGAGTTATGTTTAGGTTGTGTGTGTGAGCATAACAAATCATGCTAAGTCACATGCTTTATGACCCCATGCCATGCTTTATCCTAAATACAGCTGTGTCCTTTGTTTACTCCTTTTCTCTCCTTGTTTCCAGTCCTTGAATAGGAATTACAAGTCCCAGCTATGCCGGTGGCAGACATCTTGGGTGAGGCAGCCTCTATTTAGGGTGGCCCTATCCTGTGGAAGACAGTCACTATCCTGCCATCTTCACTGAAGAAGAAGTTCCAGTCAGGTGATTGCGTTTTCCTCCGACAGCCAGCAGTTTACTTGACAATGCGCTGTTTGCCCACTTCCTTTCCGGCATGGCAGTCTGAAGCTTGGCTCCCGTCACAGCATTCCAGTCCAGCTCCTGCTGCAGAATTAAGTTTGGCTCCTGCAGTAAGTCAATAAGCACAGAGCAGCCGTGCTCTGAAGGGTAAGATGGAAAGCACCTTCATGATTAGTATCCCTTTTAGATTAAGCACTGTGTGCTCTCACCAGGTTATTGTTACCTTGTTGAAGAAGCCCTGCGCACCTTCCTTATTTCTCTTGTTTAAAGCTTATCAGTGTTGGAAGTTATGTTCCAGAGCAGGCATTTTCTATCATAGTGTTTGTTAATCTATTAAGGTGGAGCTGCCTGGAGGGGGGCCATTTTAGAGCCACGTGCAGATCCTGAGGACTTGCCGCTGTGACATAATAGTGAACCCAAGAATTTATCTCCTCCTGGCCTGCACGTGAGTTGTTACTATGTCCACATTAGATGACCTGTTAAAGGTCATCACTCAAATGCAGCAGGATTTAGTTGAGTCAAAAAATGCCACTGCAGCGTTGGCTGACAAGGTAGCGCAATTACAACATAAGGTTGGGAAGGGTGGGCAAACTCCCTTCGGGACACTTGGCAGATGACTTCACCACAAGTACCAGGTCCGTCTCAGCCCACCAACATAACCCTTACAGTCCCTGCACCAATACCTTAAGCTGCCCCATAGTGGTTTTCTGGAGATCTTGGCAAAGTACAAACTTTTCTCACTCAAGTGGAACTCCATTTTACATGTAGACCTAGTGCATTTCCAGTCCCACTGTTCTATATAACATTCTTAATCTCGTACTTATCAGGTGATGCAGCTACCTGGGCTGTTCCATTGTTCAAACTAAACAGCCCTCTACTTTATAATTGGAAAACATTTGTCCAGGAATTTGAGAACGTATTCAATCGAAGAGCAGTCACCTTGTCGGGAGATCAAGTACTGTTAGAATTGCGGCAGGGCAATAAGGATCTGGTTTCGTACTTGGCCCAATTTAATTGTTTAATAGCAGAAACTGCGTGGCCTGAGGAAAAAAGGGCAGCTCGTTTCTATCAAGGTCTAAAGGACAATTTGAAGGATGTTTTCGTGCAAATTGACCAACACCCAACCGCCTGCTCAGATCTCATTAATCTTACGTTAAGGTTAGATCATCGACGTGCAGAAAAGAAAAGAGAATTACATAAACCAGAAAAAGGAAACTGGTGATATGAGAAGAGCAAGGTCCAGCCATCATACAATGATACCACCACAGAGCCTATGGAAATCGCAGCAGTACGACAACCATTAACTAAAGAAGAAAAGGACCAATGCATTAAAAATGGGCAATGTCTTTATTGTGGTTGCAAAGGACACTTTGTAAAAGAATGCCAAGTAAAGCCAAAAAGTAAACAATTGTAGGCTAAAAAGAGTTTAGCAAGTACAGAGAATTGAACAGTAAACTAGACAGCCAAAGTAGTAGGGAGGGGTTACACTTGGGTGTGGTAGCTATCCCTTCTCAGGAAAGAGTCCCTAGCGCACTATTGAAAACAGCGCACTTGCGGTCAGAAATGAAATTGCATGTCTATGAGCAAACCTATAGGGTAAGTGCCCTAGTAGATTCAGGATACACTGAAAATGTAATTGATACTCAGAAGGCTCAATTGTGGAACATTCCTTGTATCAAAAGGACAACACCTGAAGTGGTGCAAGCTGTCGATGGAAAGGTATTGGCAGGGGGTCCTGTTACGTTGCAAACTATCTTATTACATTTGGAATGTAGGGATCAAAACACTAAAAAGAGACACTCTGAACAAATCACGTTTGATTTTATAAACACTCCTCAATATGGTTTTATCTTGGGAATGCCTTGGTTAAGTCTTCACAACCCCATATTGATTGTAAAGAACATACACTGAGTTTTAACTCACGTTTTGCGATCACGTGTGTTTCTAAGCTAAAGAATGTGGGTTCTCTCCTATATCACGTTGCTAGAGCTACAGAAAAGGATATTGACTTGCCACCATAAAATGCTCAATTTAGAAATGCGTTTGATGGAAAAGAGGCAGAATTATTACCACCACACAGGCCATACAACTGCCAGATCGACCTACTACCAGGTGCTCCAATTCCTAGGTGTCAAATCTGTGCCCTATTGGATCAGAAAACCCAGGATCTGAAAGACTTTTTAGATCAATACTTGGCCAAATGGTTTATCTACCCTTCCTAATCCCCCACTGCATCACCACTTTTTTTGTCCTTGAAGCCAATGGAGATGTAAAAAACTGTACAGGCTACAAAGCCTTACACAAAATCACCATGAAGAAGAGGTATCCCCTACTCCTGATTCTGGTTCTCTTGGACCAGATGAAGAAGGCAGCCATGTGCACAAAATTTGACTTGAGAGGGGCATACCATTTATTTAGAATGCAGGCTGGAGATGATTGGAAAACTGCCTCCGAAACACATTATTGCTTATTTGGGTATATTGTAATGCTCTTCAGTCTGCAATGCTCCAGCTGCATTCCAGTTATTCCTGAAGTCTGCCTTACATGGATACCATGACCTTTTTGCAATAGTATATATCAATGACATATATTCTAACACCAAAGCCAAACATGAACAATATGTACAAAGATCTTACTAGCTCTCAGAAGACATCATCTCTATTGCAAATTAAGCAAATGTAAATTTCACATTATTACAGTGGAATTTTTGGGTGCGATACCCCTGCAGGGATGAAAATGGCTGAGAGAAAAGTGCAGGTAGTAGCGGAATGGCCTACTCCCAAGTTGGTGCGAGATGTGCAGTGCATCCTAGGCTTTGCAAATTTTTAACAGCGCTTTATAGACCATTTTTTACTAACAGTGTCACCCATCACCAGGTTTCTAAGAAAAAAGGGAACAATTTGTGTGGTTACCTGAAGCAAACAAGGTGTTTGTGACACTCAAAAAGGCATTCACTAGTGCACTGATTCAGGCCCATCTTGATGTGGAAAGTCAGATATTGCTGTTGGTGCCGTCCTTTCCTAAAGAAACCACACACAGGAAAACTTCATCTAGTTGCCTACATGTACCGTGAGCTCAACGATGTTGAGCAAAATTATGTCATTGGAGAGAAGGAACTCCTGGCATTACGAGATGATTTCAAAGAGTGAAAGCACTATGTACAAGTAGCTAAACAAACAATCACAGTCTACACATACCAACATAATTTGCAGCTCATAAGCGCACCTCGTCTCTTAACACCCATGCAGTTACGATGGATGCTGGTTTTAGCAGAATTCGATTTTATTGTAACTTTCTGACCAGGGACAGACAACCAAAAGGCAGGTGTTCTATCGCTGCAGGATTCCACAACAACGCAAACAACAGAACCACCTCGAGCCAGGATCACCCTAGAAAAAGTTGTATGTCTCACTGATACTGAGAACTTCTTTGAAACTATTCAAGACCACTTTACCATTGAGGATTGGCAATCTTAGGTTCAAGAACATCCAAAAAGAACATTTAGTCAAGGGTTGCCTCTACACTATTCTCACCTGTTTGTCCCTGCCACAGAACTACATAACACAGTATTCCATTGGTTACATGCCAATCCCACAGTAGGACATCTGGGTGTCCCAAAAACTGTAGAATTTGTCCAGAGATATTTTTAGTAGCCAACCTTGAAAAAAGATATCAGAATATGGTTATAAATTGTGAAACATGTGCAAGGGCCAGAACCAAGCATTCAAAACACAGAGGTCTTTTGCAGCCCATTCCAACTCCAAAGAAACCATGGAAATATATAACCCTAGACTTTATTGCAGGACTACCCACAGTCCTGCAACTGTTACTCTGTGATTCTTATAGTTGTGACAGTCTCACAAAATATGCTCAATTTATTGCTTGTACTAGACTACCAACCTCAAGTCAATTGCCAAACATGCTTTTCCCACATATAGGGGGTCATTCTGACCCTGGCGGTAAAATCCGCCAGGGCCAACGACCGCGGGAGCACCGCCAACAGGCTGCGGTGCTCCCTTGGGCATTCTGACCGCAGCGGTACAGCCGCGGTCAGAAACGGAAAACCGGCGGTGTACCGCCGGTTTTCCACTGCCCTGGGGAATCCTCCATGGCGGCGCAGCTTGCTGCGCCGCCATGGGGATTCCGACCCCCATACCGCCATCCTGTTCCTGGCGGTTTTGGCCGGCAGGCACAGGATGGCGGTATGGGGTGTCGTGGGTCCCCTGGGGGCCCCTGCAGTGCCCATGCCAATGGCATGAGCACTGCAGGGGCCCCCGTAACAGGGCCCCACAAAGATTTTCAGTGTCTGCCATGCAACTGCACCCGTCGCACCCCTTCCACTCCGCCGGCTCCATTCGGAGCCGGCATCCTCATGGAAGGGTGTTTCCCGCTGGGCTGGCGGGCGGCCTTCTGGCGGTCGCCCGCCAGCCCAGCGGGAAACCCAGAATACCCGCGGCGGTCTTTTGACCTCGCAGCGGTATTCTGGCGGTCCCAGCCAGGCCGGCGGCTTTTGCCGCCGGCCGGGGTCAGAATGACCCCCAAAGTGTGGCTCTCCAAACGCCACATTCTTTTTAAACAAATATATGTTTCACCTGAAGTATATTGGCCAATACCCAAGTCATTCGAAAGGTTAATCCTGTCATGTACAAGTTACAATTGGCCCAAACTCTGTGCATTCATCCAGTCTTCCACACCTCGCTATTGAAACACTGCTGCCCTCGCCCTTCCCTGGTGTTAGTACATAAGGAATGGGAATATGAAGTTTGAGCGCTCTTGGATTCTAGACTCCACGGTCAGTCCTTGTGGTATTTAGTGGCCTGGAAAGGGTACAGACCGGAGAATGATTAAAGGGGTCCAACTAAAATGTGCATGCGTCTTGTCTATTGTGGGGCTTCCATCCTCACAAGCCAGGCCCTAGACCGCATATGGGAGGGGGGAATACTGCCAATGCCACAACAGTGCTCATTCTAGGGCCCACCCCAACCCAGCTTAGTCCTCCACACTCTTTCTCCTGGTCTCCTAATTGCCACTGACCTTTCGGTGCCCCCCTTTGTGGTGAACAGCATCTAGACCCTTCATGGCATTGGTGGTTATATCGCCCCAAGAGATATGTTTAGGTTGTGTATGTGTGGGCACAACAAATCATGCTAAAGCACATGCTTTATGACCCCTATGGCATGCTTTGTCCTAAATACAGCTGTGCCCTTTATTTACTCCTGTTCTCTCCTTCTCATTTTCAGGCCTTGAATAGTGACTACAAGTCCCAGCTTCACTGGTGGTGGTCATTCTGGGTGTGGCAGCCTCTATTTAGGATGGCTCCGACCTGCAGAAGCCGCTCACTATTCTGCGATCTTCACTGAGGCATGAGCTCCAGTTAGCTGACTGCAGTTTCCTCTGACAGCCAGCAGTTTCCATGACAATAAGCTGTTAGTGTGTCTCCTTAATGGCACCGCAATCTGATGCCTGTCTCCCGTCACAGCATTCCAGTCCAGCTCCCCTGCAGATTTTAAGTCTGGCACCCACAGTAAATCAATGAGCACAGAGCGGCTGTGCTCAGAGGGGTAAGACGGAAAGCGCCTTCGCGATCCATATTCCTTGTCAGTGGCGGCTGGTGACATTTTAAAGTGGTGGGGCGTAAAAGTTTGGGACGAGTGCCCTATGGTGAGCGAGCATAGCGAATGAGCCCGAACATCATGAGGCAGGTTCGCGGGGGTTCTGCCCCCGGGGAAAATTTTGATAAAGAGTGGGCAAATAGTGCATTTTCAAGCAAATTTGAGAAAGCAAGAAGGTTAATAAACCAACTGTAGTTAGGACACCATTAAGGCACAAAAGAATGTAAACCTGTAACGCATGACACAGGCCCATACTACTTTATATATTATGGAGCCCCTTGTGGTCTTTTAATAAAAACATCTCTGTAATCCAAAAGCGTCCATGGCCTTACAAAGCCCATGTAACTGTAACTATTACAGAAACACACCAGGACAGCAATGACTTTAGAACTGTTCAATACTTCTTCATGACGTCCAACCATCAGCTCACTGAGCCATCATTTCAATCACCACACTGGCACAAAGCCTTTCTATGTGAGTTATTTACCCTATGCTTATCTTTTTTTTCTTTGTAACAGGAGACTGGAGACCAGACCTAAAAAAAGATTAAAATTCTAATGAAGCAAAGATGTATTAGTGTGATATGCTGGCTTTTACACAAAAAAATGAGATCTACAAAACGCTGTCATGGTTTGACTTAAAGTGCACACAGTGCATTACCTTACATCATAATGTGTTATAAACTCTGAAAATTAATTTTTCCACTACCTTTTTGGCGTCCTGTTATGTTCCTTGAACTCACCCCAAATGTAATTTATAGACCTTGGTGCAGAGCTTACGGTCTGTAGCAATCACTGATGCTAAGGGGGCAAAGCTCCAGTTCTTAATATATTAATGAACTATCATGAGCCTTAGCTACCGAGTGAGAACACGGTCTTCCCAATACATTGTCACGTTTCCGTGGGCGAGCGAACACTAGACGCACTGCATATCCAATAAAACCAAAGCAGCCGAATTAGCATTTCTTACCAGTGGCCTCAGAGGGATCGCCTGACACTTGGTTGGATCATTTCTAGTTCCTGACTCCTGCCAGCACACTTACCACAGTACATCAAAAAAAATTCTCGGGGTAGCACTTGCAAATGAAAAAAATTTGCTGATGTTGCACAGTTTTCACTAATCCTAAATACTTTGTAGTTATGTCATAAATTCTGCCATGCACTACACCATGTGAGGCAATCATATGTGTTTATACAACTACACTTGCAAAAACGACCTGCCTGTGTTCCATGCAACGTTTCTTTACTTTCTACATATGCAACATTTATCTACACATAGGAACATTTGTGTCACTCTTTGTGAACAAAGGACATAATCATTTTTCCCAATAAGCTGGTGATAAAAAAAATACCCGCTATTGAACCCGAATCCTAATGTAAAAAAAATGGTCTTGTGGTCATGCCAAGCAATTTCATAGTGTGAAATATACGGTCACACTCACACACAAAATACACGTGTGTTTATCTAATGGCATCCCCCATATTCGTGTACTTATCGCAGGCCGGGTGCAAACAGACAGGGCTCCCTGTGCAGGTGCCAGGCTCCTGCCAAGTGATGCTGTGTGTGGGAGGCAAGGGCTTTAACTGGAGCTTATAGGTGAGGGCTTACCTTTGGTTGTTCAAACCGAATTAGGGCAGCTTGCATGGCATTTTATTCTTTCTGAAACTCATGTTCTCTCTCTGTTTTCTTCCTTAATTAGAACTAAGAGCCAACATCGCACTAATGCACGGCCCCGCCAGAGGGAGCCAGCCCTCTTTTTTATTTCAGGGTAATGGAGCTATTCAGGAACGGGTATTTGCCATCTCTTTGTGTGTTAATGTCATGATCTCGAGCTGACATGACAGTTGCCTTGTCGAGGGATCGATGGCGACACAGCACATGCCTCAACATAATATTCCCATGGCTATGGGGACCGGCTCAGCAATGAATACACATTAAAGCAATTATGAGGGGAAACAAATTGTTGTCAATTAAAATGGTAGTGTGCGCGTTACTGTGTCCGTGAACCATGCATGCGCGGGTCTTCAAAGATGGGTGCTTGGGCAGGCATTCTTTAAAGCGCAATATCCTTTCCCTGACATTTATAAGGAGCTATTTGGAACTGGAGTGAATAAACTGAGAACGGGATTGGAATTGTATTATGTAGCTCATCATGCAAATACAGCTACTGATGTGGTGTTACTTAAATCACCACATACCTCAGCTCCGACGGCCTTCATCAATGAGGGTGAGATGATCGGGGCCCAGCAGCAACGCAGGGAGAGGCACTACTCACTGTGCGCGGCGACAGCTGTCAGTCTGAGTCAGTTGAAATGGAGTGAAACCCTCCTCGGCCTCGTAGTCATCCGGTTACTGCATCAGCTGCGTTCTTTTGAGGTGAGAATATGTAGTCCCTAAGAGTTTTCTTAATTTCGTATGCTTAATGCATACAGTTGCGTGGCCTTGCCTGATCACTTGTAGTCTGCTATAACCACCACTAGCATTGGCTCAAGTCTAGCCTTATCGTTTACACTTTAAAGAATTAAAGATTATTTCAATTAATTTATATAAGGCAGCACGCTGAGTCAGGAACGGCAGCTCCATGCCAGTGTTGGTCTCGAAACCTCGAGCACGATTTACTTTGGCGAGCAAGGGAAGGTGAAGCCGGGGTAAGGCACAACATAGTGAAATAAGTACAGCTGAAAACTGCACTCACAGATGTACGCACACATTTATACATGGACTGTGTGGATTATTAACTGGCACTCGACATCCAAGCCCACCGTTGCACAGTAACACTAATTTCACTACCACCGCTTTACTCGGCTCGGTCTTTTTGCTGAATGTGCCCGCAGTGGCCGACAGAGTTCTGTGGAGATATGGAAATGAGTTCCACTTAAAGTAGAAGGCAAACTCTTGAGGCCTGCGCAGTACATGAGCAAGTGTTGATGGATAGGGTGACATAACTCGTGCATATCTCAGCTCCCCGTACAAACGCAGCCTTTTGTATTCACCCACCCTTTCAGAACTCGTCACAACTGGTTTTAAGCAACGTTTTTAATTGGGACAGAAAAATGAGCAAGCTGGTATTACCTTCTGCCTTAGATTTCAGTGGAGTCTACCGTCCATGCGAATCCAACTCCCATCCACAGCGCGGGAAGCAAAAACCTCATGTTTGAGCAGTGTTAGCAAACTACGCAGACACAATTTTGACCTTGCTGCCTGCAGCCCCGCCCACCATTTCCCAACTTCTCACAGGGCTAGACCCAACCTCTGTGACGAATTGGGAAAGGGTGGGGTGACCATTCTCCACTATCCTGACTGACGTGAAGCCCCTAGCGCTACAGGGCTTCAACCTGAAGCGCCCGGGGCTAACTTTATCCACACGTCATTAGGGGGTGGAGACTGGTCCTCTGAGCTATGTCTTTGCCGAGCTGATGACCTCACAGGCCTCAGGCTGTGAGCTTGTCCGCCCGGCAAACATAGACTCAGTCAGGGGAGGGCCTGGCCTGATGCTGCCAGTCTCATGATGTCACGTGACACAGTTGCCCCGAGCCTGGCCCCAGCCCCAAGCAAGAAAGAGGTGGGTGCGTTTATTTTAGGGAGGGAGTTAGGGGAGTTTCTTTCACTTTTTTGTTTTGTTACAGTTACGAGGGCGGAGCCCCGACGCCCTCGTGCAGAAACCGCCACTGTTTCTTGTGCTCTCACCAGGTTATTGCTACCTTGTTGGAAAAGTAATGCGCAGCTTCCTTAGTTCTCTTGTTTAAATCTTATTAGTGTTGGAAGTTGTGTTTCGGACAAGCATTATCTGTCATACTGTTTGTTTATTTGTGACGCATGTGAGTCTCGGCTCATTATCCCCTTTCTAAAGAAAAAGTCAGAACTACGTATAGAATGCATAAATGAATGCAGAGCTTTTGGGTATCATTTTGAGTGTCTATGGAAGTGTGGCAAGAACACTTTAAGGACCATATCCTTGATAAAAACATAAGTGTGTTTATATTCTTTTGTGAGTCTTTATCAATAAGAAGATTAAAAGTTACGTGTAGATCCCGAGGACTGGCTGATGTGACAAGTGGCTACAGAGAATTAGAGAAAAATGCTGTCTTTCAGCCTGGTAACACTGAAGGAAGAAGGCCTATTTAATAATCCAAGATTGGCATAGTAAAGTGTTTGTAAATGGCCTAGTGTAGTTATGAGGCTGCCCATGGGTTGACAAATATAGGTAGAATAGTGACATTCAGTAGTAAGCATGGCACCTCATAGTGATCAGTGGAAATATGAATTTGAGGCAAACATTAGCGACTGTCAGAACAACTTCAGCAAGCATTTACAATGCAAACGGGTCTCACGTTTGCTCATGTTAGAGCTGATCGCGTTGTAAACTCCTAACCCGACTTTTCACCTATCGGGCAAAAGTGCATTTATGTACATAACCCGAAAAAGTGAAATTAACTATGTAAAGCGCTCGACTTCTGGCAAGCGAGATCGTGCTCGTAAATTAGAGAAAAAGAAGTCAACAAGCCCGATGGAAAACAGCGAGCCTCGCATGTTTTCTGTACTTGGTCGCTGCGCTCGAGGAGGGCTAGCCACCGGAAAAGGCGTGACGTATTCGTGCCTTCGACTAATGAAAGCAAGCAGATTTTATTAGGCAAGCCCATGAACCAATAAAAAACACTGACGTGAAGTTGACAGGGCTCCGAGCCCTTTTCTAAATACAAAAGCGTCTCGCTGCGATACGCATGCGCAAGCGCATGCAACGCAGGCTCGACCCTAAAAATGACACACTGATGACAGGGTACCCATTTGCAAAGTGAAATATATAAAGAATGTAAACATAAAACATCCTTAAAGCAGTTACATGTGGAACATAAGGCATGATGAATTAAAAACATTATTTTACGAACATGGCCAGCCAAGGGACATTATGGGAGATGTAGTCCTTGTCCCCAACATGTTCCCAAAGATGTAGAGAAGTCACACAGAATAAATAAAGCAATGTGGTGCAATATTTACTAAAGGTAAACAAATCAAGTCAATCATATTTTGGTACAAGAGCATACAAATAAAGCAACAACAGGAGGTCAGTCACAATAATGAAGAAGCTGAAAAAGATTAGAAGAAACAATTTCAGGACCTGCTAGGTCCCAGTGGCTAAATCCAAGCCTGGGCTGTCCAGCCAATGTGAGTTTTAAGAACAGTTAGACCATTACTGTAAAGGCTAAAGTAAATATGATGCTCATAGTACAGTTCAAAAATCAACTTGAGACACATTGATCATCACATTCTATCATGAGCATGGAAAGATCATACCTCTGCTACCCTCTCTTTATTTTTCATACTATTTAAGCGTCACTATTAAATGGAAACATAAGATGTTATTTAATAAAAGTCCTAGAAAATTGTTAAAAAATGAAATACAAATTCTATATAGACGTAACTATATAGAGGAATAGGTAACTTTTGGGCATTGACGTACAGTCAATTAACTTACCAGTCTTCACTCAACCAGGGATGCCTCCATAGATCTTCTCCTCCTAGGGAAAGAGGTTCATGGGCCTGGGAGAATGGCCACCTATATGCTGGGCCTATTGGTGAGTTTTTGAAGCCACGGAGCACACTCTCCCTCACAGATCTTTACAGCACTTCATAATTTCCTACTGTCAGCGCCAGATAAAGCATTACATTTTTTAGCAATTCTAATCTACATTTGCCTTTTCTAGGTAAGGGTGACATTCTGAACAGGGGCACCAAACAACTGTGGTCCTACTCTAATAAGCTCATCAGCCCTGACTGTTCATTCTATCTCTGAAATACTAGGATTCCTTTTCCCTGCTATGATGAAAACCCCCCCAAAATATAAAAAAAATAAGGAAAGTTAAGAACAAAAATAAGGCTTGGAAAAGCTAAAGGCCATAATTGCTGTATCCTGTACTGGTTGGAAATGTGAAAGGCAAACAATTATTGATCACAAAGGGGTGTGTTTTATAACGTAGTCTCCAGGTGTGATTAATATGGACACCAAGCTCTGGTGTGCTTGGTGTATACATCCGTCATTAAAACGGAAGGATACATCAGCTTAATATATATCCGCTACAAAATTGAGACATTCATGAATTTGGCAGTGTCTCCTCTATCATTCACTCCTATCTCAATTATCCTGTTTCACAGCCAGTCTCTATAAGATGAGTCACAATAAAGGTGCAAAATGTTGGATCATGGGTGTTGGTAATATGGAAGCTCCTATAATTAGCGGCAGTTGAATCAGAAGTTACATACCCCTCTGTAACGTGGCACTCTTCTATTCCTAAAGGATGGATAAAGATTTCTAAGCAAATGGCACAACTCTTCACTAAGCACTACGGTCTTAGGAGGACATACTTTGCAGTAGCACTTGAGAAAAGTTTATTATTTGTGAAGGAGGCATGATGACAACGATAAAGGTAGACATCATGGGGCTAGTCCTTACAGCCACCCTAGGTGTATCCTTGATTGGTACATCTCTGGAAAATCCAAAGATACCACCATGACTTTGATAGAATGTGAATGTTATCAACAACCTTCTGTTCTATTCCAGACACTTTTGTTTATATGTGGGTTTATCTGTATTTTTCCTGTGTTGCTTCATTTGAGGAACCCAGATCACAAGGCACCTCCCAAACTGCATATCTAATGTTCCTTTGGAACATCCTTCTTGTACTTTAAGATAGGGGAGAGGCTAAATTTGCCTTCACACACTGTAGTCTTGAGAAGGAACCCACTGTTACCGCGGGCCAGATTTACTAACATTTCAGGCAATGTCATTCAGCAAGGCAGCTTGCCCTCATAGCACTGATGCACTTCAGGCAGCCTAGCGCCAATGCAGGCACCCTTGCACCATGGTGCATTGGTATCTGCTTTACAGGCAGATTTGTTTTTGTGTAGTAGGGGCTACCTTCCTGCATGGAAACAATAGTTGGAGGCATAATGCTTTTCCTATGTGTCCTGCAAACGTGGCATACATATAAAGAGGGACTGATGGGGGAAATGAAGATACTTCTTGTTATGCCAGCCTCGGGAAGATGCAACTTTTTGGCATTGACCCGGTTTACTACCTTTAATAAATCTATGCACTATACGCTATGCTGTGTTACTTTTTGTTTTCCTATGCAAAGCAAAGTCATGCAAATCGGGCTTGCGTAGCTTAGTAAATCCCGAAATACATTTTGCTTCAGGATGTGTGAAAAAGTGGTTCAACCCTTTTGCAAAATGTTAGTAAATCTTGGCCCTGGTTTCTTCAAGCCCTTGCTCCTGGCAGTGACTACATATTTCGGAGTGCAGCATCCAGACACAGGAGTTACATCTGCTTGCTTCCTCATTTAAATTAAGAATAGTGACTCAAGGTAAGTGGGGCCACTAGGTGTTAATTTTATTTAATGAGTTCAAATGTTTGGAAAAATTATATGGATTGCTTTTGCAATGATGATTACGAGAGTAAGTATGGAAGACTAATGACAATAACCTTGATTATCCTGTTTTCAACATTATCTTTAGTTGATTGAAAACAGCTTTTTAAGTAATAGTGATGGTAAGATGGAGGATGGCTTCTGCAGAGAGAGGTATGACAAGGATAGCCGCATAACCTCAAATCTCTCAATTCACCTTCTCCTCTCAGCTTACTTTGTCTTCACAGTCTGTCTGACAGGAGTACAGAGAGGTACACACCAGAGCATAATCCTGATACTGGTCAAAAGGCCCAGAAAGCATGATGTGCCCTACTTTCCTTAAGGCTTTCTAGTGCTGACTCAGAATTTTTGATGAATAGACGTAATCCAGTGAAAGGTATATCCATAAGGGAGACCTGTACATCTCCTTACAAACCTGTACATCACATCCATGCATGGTGACAGAGCACAACATGGTACCGACTGCCCATCCAAAAGTCACGCATTTGGCAGCATCCTGACCATTTGATATGGTTTGCACCAAGGAAGCCTTTTCAACCCCTGCCAGACCTAAGTTCTTCTATGACAACCTCCAAGATCTTGCTGACCATGTCTCTGAGGATGTGCATAAATTGGTCTAATAAACAAAGAGCATTGACTGACCACAATGCTATGCTGACTGAAGAAAACCCTCTTCGTTGCCCTCTTCTTGTGGATTGTAGGGAATTAATTGGGTTTCACCTTTCTGTTGGAGGCCTGGACCACCAGACTCTCTGGAGTAGGATACTGTTTATGGAAAACAGGGTAGCCAGAAGGTCGCCAATGGCATCTAGCTACCTTTCTATTTACCTGTTGGTCTATAAACAGGGTTTCGACCAAGTTCTCATTAGGGTATCAGTAAGGGATTCATTTAATAAAAACCTTTTTTATAGATATATACACTTTATTTTACTAATGTTATGCTCTTAAATTCTAATATTTATTATTATTAACTAGTGTACATATTTGTAATGATTTAAGATATGCTGCTTGAGATTTTAGTAGTAATATTTCAAAATATTTATTATTTTAATTTTTAGTTAGCTGAAAATTATGTAATTTAATTTTTACTATTGCTTCGGTTTGGGAATAATAAATGTGTTTTTTCTAACGTTTTACGTATTTTCCATTTCTGGGAAGGTTGGATTAGGAGTAGTAAGTATCATGTATTCTCTCCATAGGTCAATACTTTCCTTGTTATTGATCCGTTTGGATCAGGTATAGTAAGTTCAGCCTCTTTAAAGTTCAACAGTTTACCTACTGTTGCTCGGTAGACTGGGAATAGTAAATCTGACCCTTCCAAAGTTCAACACTTTCTATGCTGTTGCTACAGTTTGAGTGCGAACTGCAAGTTTGATCCCTTTAAAGGCAAACACTTTCACTAATGTTGCTGAAGTTAGAGAGTGGATAGTAACTTTGGATCTTCCAAAGTCCAATACTTTTCCTACTGTTTCTCAGGATGGAGTGTAAATTGTAACTCTGAATCCTCCAAAGTCCAATATTTCCCCTACTGTTGTTTGTGTTCATGTGAGAATAGTAAATCCTACCACTGCAATGTTCAACTCTTTCCATAGTGTTTTCTCAGTTTGGAGAGGGAATTCTAAATCTCACCTCTCCAAAGTCCAATGCTTTCCCTAGGCCTGCTTATGTTGGTGTGGAAATAGTAAATCTTAAACCTCCAAAGTCCAAAACGTTCCCTACTGTTGCTCAGGTTGGGGTGGGATTAATAAATGTGACTCCTCTGAAGTCAAACACCTTCCCTACTGTTAATCACTTTCAAGTGGCAATTGAAAATTGACCGCTCCAAAGTCCAACACATTCCCTACTGTAGCTCAGGATGGAGTGCAAGTAGAAGACCTGACCCCTCCAAAATTCCAGCTCTTTCCCTACTGTTCAAACAGTAGATCTGATTCCTTTGAAATCCACCACTTTCCCTACTGTTTTTCAGTTTGTGGTGAAAATTGTAAATTTGCATTTTTTTTCTGAGCTTACTCCTGTTCAGGTTGAAGTGGGAATAGTAACCCTGATTTTCTATGATTGTTTTTTGTTTCACTGATGTAATAATGGTATGTTTTTACATGTATTTTTAATGGTTATTGGATTGGAGTCAAATTGTAAATATTATCCCCTTGTACGGAAGGCATACATATTTTAATGAATGTTTTAGGGATTTTATTTATAGTGGTATTTGTGAATTTTTTTGATTTATTTGGATTTGGATTTTATTATTGATTTATATTTGTTTTTTTTATTTTTAGAAGTTTTTGTAACCTACTTTTAACTTATCTGTTAAATTTAATATTACTTTACGTATTTAAAATATTCAAGTGTTTTATTGTTTACTAAACATTGGCTTTAGTAATGTATAGTATGGTTTAATCTAATCATTTAATAATTATATTGTATAATTTGAGCCTTTATACCTAGCTATAATGCTTTGTAAAATTATGAGATTATAAAATGCAAATTATTTTATTAATTATCATTTTGAGTTAGTAGTTCTATTATTTCTTATATTAATTATTGTATTTTTTTCTATTTGGATTTATTTTAAAATTTAATTCTACTTTTATAATATTAAATGGATCTTTACATTTTCTTTATTAAGTATATTTTAAAGTTGTTATATATAGATAAATAATGTTAAATGCTTTTATATACAGACATATCTACTATCCTTCCACTCCGTGTTTACGCCCCTTCTGTTGCAAGGATCTAACCAGCCCAATATCAAGCAAAGGCCTAAAGAGAGAGGCAGCACAGCACTTGGGTTGTTTCAAGTACATTTTATTGAATTATTTTTCCAAAAAGTGTGCAATGGTGCAAAAATGGCCCGTGCCTTTTTGCTGGAGTCTTCTATTGGGCCATCCAGACTTATCTAGGCAATGATATTTTTGCCTATTATATTTTTGTACTCAATATTTTGTGCACTTTACATATTAACGTTGGAGTTTGCTCTATCAGGATGGCAGAGGACCATACCTTCACCACCCTGAGGGCACTCTTCCTGCCATATTTAAAGATGCCTGCTGGTCCTGCAGAATAATTCTCTACATTGACAGGAACTGCCATCCCAGTGTAGGAACAGATTGAGGTACAGTACCATCAGCCATGACAGCTGGCCATCAAATGTCAACTTTTTTTTTCAATAAAAAAAAAAACCTATTGGCCCCCACACCCTGGGAGTTTTCTCTCAGTACATGTGGGCCATTTTGTCTTGTCCCTCACTAGTAGGCTTTCCCTGGTGGTGATGGGCAGGAAATACCGACTTTACACAGTCCATCAACCCTACATAATGTGGATGGTGTAAAGTTTTTTCTCCAATCAGCCTGACTCCCTCAGGGAGTCAGAGGAAGCATTGCTTTGATGAAGTCAATGGAGGTTGTGTCAATGGAATAATTACAGTCTGCCCAACTCTAAATGAGGCAGCCTGGCTAAAGGTTTGGCAGAAAGCAGGAGAGCAGGCCCTAATATGTAAAGTCATTCTTTTTTTTTATCTTTGATATTTTTGTCATGATATTTTTGTACTGCAGTATTTTTGGCCTTGATGTCATGTCAGAAGCATATCTGGGCTCTCCTTTTTAGTTTTAGCTGCTTAAATGTCACCTGTTCGATTCAATGAGCTGTTTTCGATTTAAGAGTCCTGAACAGCGAGTAGTAATGTGGTACGTTCTTCCGGTGACTTGGTCCTGAGAGCCAACATTTTTTGTGCATGGAACAAAGAAACATGAATCCTGCCATCCTCTGGGAGTAGGGGTTGTGTTTTTGTGCCTCATGTGAGGTTCAAGCAAATTCTGGTCACCTGTGTTTCTAGCCTTCGCATCTTGACTATGAGGTTCACCTGGAACCTAATGTGAACATCACTGAATTTGAGAGACTGAATGATGATGTTTAGTGCTCTCACCAACGGACCCACCACTCCCCAACAGTGAATCTACAAGGCCAAAAGTAATGGCAGACTCATAAAATATTGTAAAAACGTAAATATGGATAAGAGGACCAATATTGGGAATGCCACAGCTAGGCCTTCGGTAAGTAGTATGAAATTCAATCATAGGAAAGGGAGGAGAGACAGATAGACACTCCTATACAACACAAGGTACTTTTCAAAGAACCAACATCTCGGCCTGTGCTGATACATTGAGTTCAAAGATAGTTGAGTGAAAGTAACCCCTTGGGTTAAAACAGATATTCCAAGTGGTCTCTAATAGCTGACAAATTGAGAAGATGTTTCTGTCCTCCTATCTGAAATAATGAAGTCACCATTTTGTCAGTGTGTATAATGGCATGGGCAATGTGGGCAATTGCCCAGAGACCCCACCTTCCAAGATCTCTCCTGGAAATTGAAATTTATCTCTGTCACACTCACCTCTCTCTTTTTCTTTATCTGAAACTCTCTTCTTCTTTCTGCCTACCTCTACCCCTGCTTTCTTTGCTGAGCATCAGTGTAAGGATTTGTGGCACCCTGGAAAGAGATATTTCAAAATATATCTTGTCCAGGGTCCCAAAAATCGTGAATGCGATACTGTGCATGATTATGGCAATAAATGCTTTGGTGCTGACAAAATAACACAATTACCAAAATATTGAGTTGAAGCTCGGGGCCCAAATAGAACATAAACAGTGATGCAGTGGTCACTTCAGAGGAAGCCCTACCAATGAAAATGCCCTTAACATTACTAAGACCAATGGAGGCAGAGTATAAGAGAGAAAAGTAACAGAAGACACGCGACCCCAGCAGTAGAGATTGGTTTACAACGAATGTGGAATCTGCCAAAAAGTGCCCTTGAATGGTTTGACCCTTGGTTCCCGTACTGAGGGAAGAAAATGTAATTGTGCCTTCTCAAAGCCTTGGGTGCCAGACTATGTTGTCACAGAAGCCCACTGACATACCAGGAAGAAGTGTGCCCTCAAAGGAGGAAGTGGTACACTATGGCTTTCGTTGATACTTACGTAGCAAAAATGTACAGAGTATGTTGCAATGCTAGTAGATAATATTTTGTAACACTGAGGGGAAGATTTAAGAGCCCCTAGCACCACTGGAGTATCACTTTTCGTAACACTCCAGTGGCGCTAACGACTGCTCCATATTTACAAGGAGGTGTAACGCCACGTTTTGTGGCATTACGCCTCCTTGTGAATATGGGCCCCTACGATGCCAGAGAGGCGCGCATTCGGTATTGCAGTGGGCATTCCACTGCAGCACCCATTGCTTTTGACCCTGCCCCAGATTTATGAGTAATCATAAACCTGTGGCGGACCAAAAAACTAATGCCACCCCAGTGGTGGCGTTGACAAGGCAATACGAGGACGGATGCTTTTATTCCCCCTCCTTTTTTGCTTTTGCATTCTGCAGCACACATAGAAGGAACAAAATGGCATGGGTGATTGTTTATGTGCAGGAAGGTGTCCCTTCCTGCACATAAACAATCATTCCAAAAATCACAGCACACATAGAAGTGCCAAACCACCAATATAAATTGTTTATGTGCAGGAAGGGACCTTGGGTAAGGGTTGTCCCAATTGTGGGGAGGTGGGGGTATGTGCTTTTATTGACTTTTGACTGTTTTTCTATCCCTCTTCGTGGCAGACTGGAGATAGTTATAGGTCCAAAGGGGGCAGAAAAGTACTAGAGACCAGGGCAAGGTTTTCTGTGTGTCTGGAATTTGGCTGGTGGTGTCTCTGGACTAGAGTTTGGCTTGCAGTATGTGTGGAGTGGCATTTGGGTAGTGACATAGCATTTTATAATGCTGAGCATTTTATTTCTTGTCATTTGCTCTTGTGATTGTAATGTTTTATTTCTCCTTTTTATTCTAGTGCACCCACACATCTGCCGACGGTAGAAGAAGCAGAATCTGAACCATGAAGCCCCGAGAACAGTAGGCTTTCAAGTGCCGGCACAACAGCGACATGAGGCACCATAGGAGTACGGAGATCAAGATCAAGACTGGGAGTCTGGAGCCTTGAAGGTGAGATGGGAGCCTTGACGGAGCTCTGTGATCTGATCTTTGGCTGACTCCTACCCCACCCCGTCCCCGGGTACCAGCTCGGAGCGGCTCCAGTCCCCGGCTACTCCCTTGCACTGTGCCACTGCACTGTTGGGCGCTCAGCCCGGCTCCTCCTCCCGCTTCTCCCTCACAGCACCTTTGTCACACTGCATGAGCTACCTGTGGCACCGGGGGCCCTGTTGGGGGGGCAGGAGGTCGAGGGGGGCTGCCGGCGCACCTTCCTGCTGCCTCACCTCCCATGCCCTGTCCTGTCTGTCTTCCCTACAGATCTTCCCCCCACAGGAGACACTAGCGTAAGGCAGGGAGCCAGAGAGGCAGGGAGCCAGGGAGGAGGCAGTGTAGTGTAGCGTTTGCAACTAAACTGCAGCTATGTTGTTGGCCCGCCAGGGCCACTGAACCATGAGCCCTGGCGGCTTCCTTGGGCTATTGAGCCCTCCCCTGCACAAGACCAGCTGAAATCCTCCCACCAGAACCTCCCAGCATCTTCCACACCAGGACCTTACTCTTACGCCCCCACACAGTCAACAACTTGCCAAGCTGGATCAGTGTTTGCTAAGTCGAACCTTGATCCTTGCGATATATGGAACATCCGATCAACCTTGGGAACCATTCTGTCCCCACTGACTGCCTTTCTGAATGCCTCTGAACTCTGTAACCAGGTGAAAAGGAACTCTGAGCACGGACTGGAGATCCTTCAGCAGACTCCACATGCCAGACACCAGGAGTAGGCAAGTGTAGTGACTGTAGGCAGTCACTGCAAAGAGTGTGCCCTGGGTCATCGCAGAAGCAGCCAAGTTATACTGGGTGCGGCTTGCGGGGCTTGGTAAGCCTCACTTGCCTGACCACTGGCCCTCCCCCACCCCCCCTACCAACACAGTGACTGACACACTGGTTGGGAGAGGCTGTGTAGCGCTGTGTCAAGGGGACACACACACACAGCGCTCCACACTTTCCATCATCTTACAACAGGAGAACAAAACGGAACAGTTCCATCAATCCAACAAGTCCAGCAGACAGCAGTAGAAGAAAGGAAAACAGGCTGTCAGGCAAAACAAGAAAATCTCCTCCCAACAAAACTACAGAGGGGAAGAGGAAGAGATAACTCCTGGAATCAGCATATCACCTCAAACCTCAGACACCCCTTCACTCATTGAGATTGAGACGGAAGCGGACAAGGAAGTAGCAGGTCCCAGTGTTAGTGATAACTCAGAACAAACAAAAAACACTGTAGTACTGATCTCCAGCCAAAAATCTACACAAAGGTTTCTTTTTCGGAAAACGTTGGGTCTGCCATTTACTCAAGTAACAGCAATATTCAGGGCCTGCAGCCGTCGTTACAACCGTCAATCTCCACTATCCGTACCGTAAGCAGTTCACCTCTGCAAAATCCCACAACAACGGAAGTAGTCATAAGTCCAAGTCAAAGTAGAACTCTACTTACAAATAAATCCCTATCATCTTGGCAGCGATATGAACAAACTATCCAATCAGAGATCCATGCAGTACCTGGGCAGGACCTTGAGGACCAGGTGATGGTCCCCAACCAACAAAATGAGTACTACCAAAATACCTCAGCCCATAGTGATACCGCAATGGCACTGACTGCGCTCCCCAAAGAGGAGAGCCTGTTGCTGACAGGCACACAGGACACAACCTCACTTACAGATTTTGCCATGCAAGCAACTTCAACAATCTGCGCAAATGAAGCCCACCAAATGTCAGCACTGTCAGGCAGCCCAAAGGAAGGGGAAGCTCAGACAGCAGAGGATGAAGAGATACTATCATAATTAGGCATGCATGAATGGAAGGATATGCTGACTGCATACTCTCAAGACGTCCCTCCTGCTCACAGGGTCACTCCTGGCACCGAATTCTGTTAAACAACCCATAAGAACATCAACGTCAGCCTAAACAAAAGGGTTACAACACCAACAGGACTGGACACCAGCACAAACTCTAGGGAATTATACACCGATGGTGCATTGGCATCCTTGCTAAAAAACATGCAGCTTCTCGTAGAAGCTCTTCAATATCAATTGGATAAAATGGATGTTCAATTAACACTACTTGACACACTGGCAGCATTTGTAGCAGGAATAGATGGGAAACTAGGAGATCTGAAATCTCTACTCATGCAGGCACAATCTGACTCGGATACTGCTCAGGCCAATTGCACATGCGTCCCCATTATAAACAGCTATCCACATTACCTTGCAAGCTCCGCAATATGCGTGCGTCCCTAAAACTGGGGGTTTCCAGCACCCCTTCCATCTCAAAGTCGGCACCCCAGTTCAGAACTTGTCGGAAAATCATTTACGCACAGTGGGCAGTCAGGGAGTAAGGGACCAGGTTCAGGAAACAGGGTCTGACCTGCCTCCACCTGCAGCATCAACCAACCTGGTACTGGCGGCCAGCAATGCCCAACCTCTGGGAAACATGCAACCACCTGGGAGCCTGTGGATGGAAAAATTCACGGAAAAACAAATGCCAAGCAAAGATGGGCTCAAAGGAGGAAAGGACGCAAGAAGGAAACTCCAGGAAACAGCAAAGATATCGCTCTCATCTTTAACCTTGCAACCGGCCCTAAAGCTGGCCCCCCAGCAATAGAGGCCTGCCACAAAGTAACAACTCCACTGATCCCAGGGTTAAAGGAGAACACAAATATAAACAAATCCCCTAACAAGGAACTAATAGTCAGCACACAGCAGACCCCTACAAATGCAGCTATCCATCGGGGGCACAACTAATACAGATCATGTCCCTGCGCCTTTCGTAACAACAGCACAGGAGACCTGTACAACATGGCCCATCCTGAAAGAAGAAGCACCCACCGGAAGTGAGCTGGGAGAACGGGCGGCTCCCCTCAACATCAAAACAGCTACAGTTATAACTGCACTGACTGTATTAGTCATACTGTCAGAGGAACTGGTGGGTAACATCCCTACAGTCAAAACTGCACAGACCGCGCAAACTATAGTGACCCCTGCTTATGGAGACCGCAATCCACTTGCATGCCAGAACTCACCGGACCTCATAGTCAGACCCCTGCAGGAATCCTCACAACTCAACCCTTCTCTCCCTAAGATTTCAGAGTGCGACCTGTACACAAACCAGACTTAAACAAGATACACAAGTGGGTGACAGCTGGCATGAGCAAAACAACCACTGAGACCAGAACATGGGTGGAGTACTTAATTATTACAAAAACCGGAGACAGCCTCTGAATACCTAGATGCCAATATACTCATATTACAACCATACTACAAACCATATTCTCTGGCTGTTATTGCATATTCCAGACACTGTTGGTCTGGGCAGAACAAACCTCCTGGCTGTAGAGTTCATTAGCCTGGATGCATCTTCAGCACTGAAGTGATTACGGCCACGTGGAAGTCAAGGCTAATAGCCCAAACAGTCTTTAGGGAAAGAGCAACCTTTGAGCGTTGGGGTATAGGCATCACCAAGTACCACAAAGTTAGGTACTCCCTCCTTCTACTAGCGGATGGTCCCAATTTCAAACCAGAGCCTCTGAGTAAACAAACACGCTCCATACTCAAGAACGCCCTGGGACGCTCACCAAGGAAATCAAGAAACCCGACAATTACCACCTCTGACGATCTCTGGAGTTACCAAACACCAACATATCTCCTACACCTTAACAACAACCTAAGGTGGGTCTCTGGAACGATTAACAGTTGTAATGGGACCTGGTGAGAAACACAAAAAAGGGTGCGTTACCAACAAAGAACATTTTTCGTCTCTGCTCATGGAACGTGAACGGCCTCCTTGCTAAAACCTCAGATCAAGACTTCCTCCAGTACATCAGCACCTTTGACATCATATTGATTCAGGAAACATGGCTAGCTGATCCTTTCCACCTACGGGGCTATATGTGTTTCTTTACGCCAGCACCCAGGAAGGTGAGGTGTAGTCATCTGCATGGCGGCCTTGCCATCTCCCTTGCCTCTAGCCTCCCTTTCATCAACACTATCACATTTACTACAACAGAGAATACGTCCACAGCAGAGTTAGTAGTTATAAATATTTACATCCGCCCTCAGCTTAAATCCAAAGACGCCTCTCAACTGGTGGATCAGCTTGAGAACTACATAAGCAGTGGAGAAATAGCCAAAACTGCAAACATCTTCGTCTCAGGTGACTTCAATCTGCATCTGCTTGGAGCCTCCACAGATGAAGCTGCAGTAGCACTTTCTACCAACTGGGGAATTCCAAAGCAGGGGAACATCAAGCACGGGCTACCCACAATAAGTGGGACAGTACTTAATGTCCTGGAACAATTATAACTGAGAGCCCTGAATGAAAGATTCTGGGATGACTCACCACCTACCGCTTCATAATTCTCAACAAACACCTTGACAAAGATCGACTACTCCTTCGTCTCCCAGCCATTGTTTGAATAAGTCACCACCTATCACCTAGGGGACAGGGACGAGAGTGACCATTGCCTATAGGAGCTAGTACGTTCACTGACTATCTCCAAACCGGAAAGAACAAGAATCCCCTTTAACACTTCCTACACCACAAACTACAAATGATTAAATGTGCTCAATCAAACATGGAACTCTTTTCCCATGCAGCAATGGACCTAGTAGTCGACCTGGGAGCCATAAGCAGCAGTGAGGTGGCGAAGTGGGAACTGTTAACCACTAAGCTACGTGATAAGTTTGCGGAACCCATTTCCGCCCATCCACCTACAGATCTCTCAGCTACAACAAGCATGTTGCAGGAACAAAGAGCCAAAGGGAAAATCAACTCCATCATAAGGCATCTCCAGAACAGGCCTGGTAACTTAGAGCTTTAAGGTACCAAAAACGGACACTAAACAAGCTTAAGTGGTCAATCAACAGGACTCGTGAAGAAGACTTATGGGCCAAGCTATATATGGATGCAAAGAGCAACAACAGCACGTGTTTCTGGCACACAATATGCAAACTTTCGTGCCCTGCACCCTGAGGCATTACAACGCACATACCAGAAGATGTTTGGGCACAATATCTTGGTGATCACTTCAACTGCCATCATGCAACCTCTGTCTCCCTTGAAATGTCTATACGAAGACTGACAAGTACAGGAACTCCCACTCTGCACATGTGCACACAGGAGCCACCGCTTATTAGAATTGAAGCAACTGCCTCTATAGTTGATCAGATAGCCAATGGCAGGAGGGAAGGAGCCCCGGGACCAAATGGCCTCTCACCTGCAGTCTTCAGGCACAACAGGTCTTTCCGGGGAACAACTTTAGAACTTCTCTACTCAGAAATCGGCTTTACTGCCACTATCCTGGATTGTATCCATAATTTCACCCATCTTCAAAAACGGGGACAGATCGCTCCCAAAAAACTATCACTTATTTGCCCTAATAGATAAGGAAGCAAAGTACTTTGCAGGACTCCTGCTAGAGCACTGGTCTGCATGGATTGGCAAAAAGAGAATAATCCCTAGCACCCAAACCGGGTTCTCAAAAGTAACCAGCACTATAAGAAACATCATCGCTATTGCCCTTCTTATTGACAGAGCAAAGGCACAGAAACAGCAGCTCTATCTATGTTTTGTCAATTTTAGGGCTGCCTTTGACCATGTGGGAGGAATCTACTTTGGAGGAAATTAACAATCTAGGGCATTCCCCAACCGCTTTTAGATCTGATAATAGCCCGCCACACGGACACCTGGGTACGGATCAAACTGGGTATAGACATGCATCTCTCAAGAACGATACCCACCACCAAAGGTCTGAAGCAGGGCAGCGTCCTGGCCCTCACACTTTTTAACCTATACTTTGCAGATTTAGCAGAGGTTCTTGCCCTCACAAACTCACACGCACCAAAATGCCAACATCTTGTCCACAAACTTTGAAAAAACACATACAATGTCAATTAGTAGCTAGTGGAAGTCCCCTCAGGTGTGGTACTAGAGCAAGACACAGCTACTGCAACCACATAAATACAAATACCTCGGGGTCATCGTTGATAAGTCTGGAAACTTTGTGCACCAAAGAGGTAGCATCATGGAGAAAGGCGTGGCCCTAGCAGTATCTTTAAAAAGACTGAAAACAGAATTGAATGGCCCATCATTCACACCCCTCTTACAGGTAATAAAAGCTAAGCTCCTGTCCACAATAACTTATGGGACCAAAATACAAAGAGGAAGAGACTCGCAAACTCTAGACAACACAGTATGTAAAGTTTATTGGATTATCTTCAACCTTCTGAAATACACCTCCCACCCCAACCTTAATGGAGGACAAAGCAGCCTTCTCAACGAGGTCCAATGCCTGGATGACACTGAACACCTACACGACTCTGGGCCCACAAGAATATCTTAGCCTCGGCCTTTCAGGCACGCCAAACAGCAGGTTTTAAGGTACTGACTGGGACTTTTAACATGCACATTAAATACAGCCCCCTGGCTAAGAGATTCGTCAAATACTAGCCGTTGTTTGTGTGGCACTGGCATAGAAGATCTTCAACATCTGCTTTCCACCTGCAAAAAACTTGCATTTGAAAGGAAAGCTACATTAAAAATGTATTTAATCAAAGGGGCCTATTGACAAGAAGGCAAGCTGTGCTGGCATGTTTTGCTCCAGGGGACCTATATTTGAACTGTCGACTGGTTAAATTCTTAACCCTGGTAACAAAAAAGCAGCAGGGGCCAACATGGCAATATCGTAAGGCAACCTGCTTTATGAACGTTTTCAAGTCTTTATATGAACCCCCCCCCCCGATAAGGCTCTTACATTACAACTTGCTCGCTGCTATGTCGAACAGGGATATTAGCCAATTAACATTCCTAGATTAACCAAGCAGCAAAGATAATTAATTTTATAGTAGTTCAGAATCTGATGAGACTCTTTTAAACAATGTGTAAAACTGTGAATATGGTTTATATGCAATGTTTTTATGTAACTGTGCAAATAATGTGTCTATCTATCTATATATCTATTTATTTTATTAGTATAGATTATGGCTAGCCGAAAGATGACCCTTCAGCAGGCTGTTGGCATGGGTTTTGAACCCTCCTCTGACCATGATTATGAGACTGACTCTGCATCTGAGGCAGAGGAGGAAGTGTATGATTCTGGCATTGAATTTCCTGTCCAAGAGGAATCATCTGATGATGAAGTGACTCAGTTTAGAGGAAGTGCCTCTTTTAGAGGACATTGATGTGCCAATGGTGGGGCATAAGGCATCTGGATTGCAGCTGGGTCTCCCCAAACCTGGTGCAGCCAGCATTGCCTGTCTTTACTGGTGTCGCAGGGTGTAAAGTAACTATTGAAAATGATTTGTCTAAATATTTCTTTCAGTTGTTTATGGATGATGTATTTTTGGATGAGACTTTTGAGCAGACTAATTTGTATTCTGAACAGTATTTGAGGGACAACTGTGGCAGACTTAAGCCCCACTCTAGAGCTACCCAGTGGTCTCCCACAAATCTGGATGAGTTGAAGAACATCTTGGGTTTAACTTTTTTGATAGGCTTGATAAGGAAGCCGTCACTGCCTTCATATTGGTCAACAGCTATATCTCCTGCAATCATGAGTCGTGATCAGTATTTGCTTCTGCTTCGGATGCTGCAATTCTCTGCTAATGCTTTAGTGTTGCCACACGATCACCTTGACTGTGAACATCTTTTTAAGAGTCAGCCTGACCTTGATCACTTTGTAGTTTGGTTTTCAGATATCTATGTTCCAGGGAAAAAAACAGCTGTTGATGAGTCTTTGGTCCTGTTCAAGGACTTTTTAGTTGTTAGGCAGTACAATTCTAGCATGACTACACATTATGGAATTAAGATATATATGTTGTCTGAGAGTAGGACTGGCTATGTCTATAATTTCAGGCTGTACACTGGAAGGGATTCCACTATTGAGCCCTCTGGTTGTCCGTCCATGGAGTTAGTGAGAAGACTGAGTTTTTTGTTAAAAATATTGTGAGTAATAATAATAATGTAAAGTGAGGGACCATTTTTATTGGGAGACCAAGGGAAATGCTGGGTGGTAGCAAATGTGTGCCGGCGAGGTAATCCCACAAAGAAATGTGAGGAAAATATGATTTTTTTTTAGCTAAATGTAAGGTTTGCAGGGGATTATGGGTAAGAAAACATTGAGGGATCCATGCAAGTTCCACCTCCCTGGACTCCTCCGGGTGTCTATCTTTAAGACATATCTGAGTTTGGTAGGCTTCCCTAGATGGCCGCCGAGCCCAGGACCAAAAATATAGGTGGCCGCCTCGCAAAAAATTGTTGTTTCTTGATAAATAATTTTTATGTGTCCACATTGCATTTTAGATCCTTCCCTCTTACGGGCACTTGGCCCACTCACACAAGTGAGGAACAATTTTTATCGGGAGGCCTGGGGGACACTGGATGGTAGGACATCTGTGGCTCCCCTCAGGTTCCAGAACTTTGCATCACTGAAATATGAGGAACATGTGTTTTTCCGGGTGACAGAACCGGGTGAGAGACATACAAGTGATCCCATCATGGACTTCCCTAGGTGTCTAGTTATCAAAAATGTACAGGTTAGCTAGGTTTCCTAAAGTGCTGGCTGAGCTAGAGCCCAAAATCCACAGTTAGGCACTTTGCAAAAAACGCATCAGTTGTCAGTGAAAAAATGTGATGTGTCCATGTTGCATTTTGGGGCATTTCCTGTTGTGGGCAATAGGAATACCTACACAAGTGAGGTACTATTTTTATCAGGAGACTTGGGGGATTGCTGGCTGGAAGGAAGTTTGTGGCTCCCCTCAAATTCCAGAACTTTACATCACTGAAATGTGAGGAAAATGTGTTGTGTTTAGATAAATTTTGAGGTTTGTAAAAGATTCTGTATGACAGAACCTGGTGAGAGCCCCAGAAGTCACCCTTTCCTGGATTTTCCTAGGTATCTAGTTTTAAAAAATGTACAGGTTTGCTAGGTTTCCGTAAGTGCTGGCTGAGCTACAGCCTAAAATCCACATCCACGTTGCATTTTAGGGTGTTTCCTGGGTACTAGCCCTACGCACACAAGTGAGGTACCATTTTTATCGGGAGACTTAGGGAAACATAGAACAGAACAAGTGTTATTACCAATTGTCTTTTTCTGCATTTGCGCCTTCCAAATGTAAGACAGTGTGTAAGAAAGAAGTATTTTTGAGAAATGCCCTCTAATTCACATGGTAATATAGGTCCCCCCAAATTTAGAGATGTGCAAATAGCCACTGCTTCTAAACTCCATACCTTGTGCCCATTTTGGAACTATATACATTTCCTTAATATCTATTTCTCACTCTAAATATTTTACCAAATGAATTTCTGTATGCCCGGTACACAATGAAAAAAAACATTGTGTGGTGCAGCTCAGTTATTGGCTCTGTGTAGCTTGGGTTCTTGAAAAACCTACAAGCCCATATGTCCCTGCAATCAGAGGAGTCCAGTGGGTGTAACATTATATTGCTTTCAAAAATCTGTCATATTTAGAAAAAGTTACAGATGAAAACATTGACAGAAATGGCTGTTTTTTTCAATATTTTTTTATTTCAACTGTTACTTCTATAGGAAAACCATGATGTGTCTCCACAAATGACACCTTGCTGAATTCAGAATTTTGTCTATTTTTGTGTGAAATGTATATCTGGGATCCACCATCGGTTTCACAGCCATTTCTGTCACTAACTGGAAGGAGGTTGAAAGCACAAAAAATAGAAAAAATGAGGTATGTCCCAGTAAAATGGCAAAACAGTTTTGGTTTTCTGATTCTAGTCTGCCTGTTCCCGAAAGCTGGGAAGATGGTGATTTTAGCACCACAAACCCTTTGTTGATTCCATTTGCAGGGGAAAACAGATGCTTTCTTCTGCAGCACTTTTTTCCCATTTTCCCCCAAAAACCTAAATGTAGCTGTTTATTGGCAGATTTCTCAGTCCCCTCCATGGGGAATCCATAAACCCTGGGTACATTTGGAATCCCCAGGATGTTGGAAAACAGGGCGCCGATTTGGCAAGGATAGCTTATGTGGACAAAAAGTTATAGGGGACTTCCCAAATAGCCAAAAAAGGCTTAGCACAAGAGGGGGACAAGGCTTAGCAGCAAAGGGATTAAGATCCAAGGAGAATTACATGCATTACAGCAGTAATTCCCCACAACCATGTGTACTGGAAGTTCACTCAGCAAACATACTGTCTATGTAGCACTCCTACCCAGACCTCAAACAGGGAGTGTATGTTAAGATTCTGTATTGGAAAGAACTTACAGATGTGGGTCAGATCCAAATGTCACAATATCATACTGCCTTTTTAATAACTAAACCATGTTGTTACTCTTAGGGATTTGTATTGTACAGGGTCAACAGATAATCCCCCTTTCATAGATGATGTGATGAAATTGGCAGATGGCATGCAGAAATGAGCACTGCTAACAAATAACAAATATGGCTTTTGAAAGAAAAGTGTCTCTTTACTGCTGTATGTATGCTGCTCCTCAGGGTAAGAAACTCACTAGCTCAGGAGAGTCAAGAACATTGCTTTACCTCGGCAGAGGCCAAAGCAGGAGGAGTAAGCTTCTGTGGATGCGCTGCAGCAAAAGGAGCACTAATGAAACACAACATAATCTAAGGCTAACTAGGACTGATATTGATGATGTATTGTTGGCAAGTAGAAGCAAACAAGTTGTTTCTATTTTGTATTAAGAGCACATATTGGCAATAACTGATCTCTATCCGACTTCCTGTTATAAATTACAATGAATAATTTCTATGATCAATTAACTATTATGGCAGTGCCTTTTACTAAAGAAAGACTATAAAGACTTAAAATACTCAAAGGCATAGAGCACCTGAAAATAGATGGCATTCCATGATTACTGCAGAGTTACATTTCAGCCAGTGGGCACATTATGGATTATAGAGGGATCTTGTCCATAAAGTAGACAACAGGTCATTATCATGTTTTGAGCATTTCCACACAGCTGTGGTTGGCAGCATATCAGAACTACTTTGGCACAGCATAGAACTAATTTCTGTTAACATAATAGCCATTAAGTCATTGCCCAGTGTACAATAAAAAGAGCAAGTGAATCCTTTGAAACATGTGTACTTAACAATCATGAATATTTCTCTAACACGTGCATTTTGATGTCCATTAAAATAATTCAGAAGTACCACTTTAAAAAAATGCTACCATGGATTCCTGTGATCCTGGTCACCCGTTCAGAACTAGCCTTTCCAGCCTTGCAGTATGTTCACTCCTTTGTCAATCACATATTTCTATAACTGATTGTCATGGCAGGACCCGAGTAAACGCTGTTAAACTGCATCTTATTGGTTATATCAGGGAGGATGTCAGAAAGCATTTGTATGAATGTTTCCTTCACGTCTTATTCCTTAACTTTGGAATTCCTTGGAGTTCTCATTTAGCTACTTTACTGTTAATCTTATAGATTCAGCCTTTAGTTGCACCAATTCATTCATCTAACCTCTACAGTTACTCCTATAATGTTGGATATAATATTTGTTTTTTGGTTACCGCACCTTCTACTCACAAACAGGTCAGTTTTATTGTGCTTTTTGATAGTAGATGACTAATTGCATCCCAATTTGTATTTCACTCAGTCAAAACAAGTGGATTTTAGATGGTGTGATTACATCCCTTATGTGGCCTCTGCAGTGTCACTTTTTGGCGTGACCAGCTTGACATCTGTTCTTTATGACTGATGGGAAACTATGCATATTTACCTAGTTCTGTAGGCCACTCCTGCATTAACGTTTTCCAACTTTGGACACATTTGTCTGTTGTTGACGTTTCCTCAAAAATATATAATATGGTTGTCTAATTGCCAATCAGTTTAAAATGGTCAAGAGTGATAACAACATAGGTGTTCATTTTTCATTCACACTGGTGAACACAAAAACATTCCTCAAAATTGTCAAGCCCTACACGGCGAATATGATCTAGTTAAATGAGTTATTCATATTACCAATTTATTTAGCAACTTAGTAATTAGGTGTCAATTTGCATTTTTTCATCAGGTGAAAAACCATTTAGAAGTAAACAACAAGTGTTAATTTATGATGCTTGACACCATCCTCAAACATAGAACATTGTGAGATGATTTGTGCTACCACTCATGATCCATGTGCATTTCAGAAAATATGTTGTGTGTGAGGAAGTTACGAGTACACTGCATAGAAGCACTATTCAAATCACCTGAAGGTAAAGCCAGAGTGTGGCAACTAGTTGAACCTCATCAGAACACAGCAATGCAAACAGGGCCATCAGAATTTGATTCTGATATAAAACATTTGAAAAATTATTTTGGAGAATAAGGCAGATGAATAGCTTTGTTTTACATAAAATAGTCTGTCTAGCCAGACCTGATTCACAAATCTCCAAGAAATCTACACATGTGGACTTATACCTATAATTGGCCTACATTTGCTACTTCCATGGAATTCATAAAGAACTTTGGTTACAGATTCCCAGGATTACCCCTGTGCAAATGAACATTTCCACAGGTGGAAATAAAACCATAAAACACAAAAGATGTGCGATCACCTACGAACTTGCATGTTTATGGATTGTCACCAAATTTTCCTTGTGAACCTACTTTCGAAGCACAAAAATCCATTCTAACAATATTCCACCATACTGATCGAATTTCCATTTACAAGCGCAACATTTTCCTGTCCTCAATCTGCAAATTAGGCATATGCATTCACCCGTCAAAACACTGGCATGTGCTCATTTAGGGACACAAATAGCTCTGTGAATCGAAACCCAAATAACTATATTTCCCTGACAAAAAAGTTAAACAAATTACAGTGACTAAAATAAAGTACCAAAAGTAGTTAAAAGAAGGGTAAATGTTTGTGAGGTACACAAAATCAACGAGTTGACATTGTAAATACTCTGATAATAGCAATAATATTAGATAGCAATTTAAACTTGAATTGATTATGGAATGATTGCACACTATTAAAAATGTTCATTCTTTATTATACATAAGATTAATCTGAGGTTGTAAGCATCACACATAATTCGGGCTAATTCATTCAGCATGTTTTTCCAACTTTTCTCCATTCATTTATGCATAATCATCTTCATTTCTGGATATTACTCCTTTTTCTAGAAGTAGTAATGGACGACATTGCATATCATACTTTTAAACGGAGGAACTTTGGACAACACATACTGAACAAATTTGATTGAACCATGTGCATTGCTCAAAACGTTGGCTGAATCTCATAGGTTATAAGCAAAAAATATGGTTAATGGTGTGAAATCATTCTGTAATTAATGTAGGATCACATTTATATTCTCGACTAGATACTATTGGATAATTTTATATCTTTAGTGCTTAGCACCCAATGTTAGTACTTTGACTGGAACACTATTTTCTGGAATGTTGAACTACATGAGGTGTGCATTCTAGGTTCCCTTTGTTGCCTGTTTTTTATTTTTTCCAGGAATGTAAATATGTCTATATTTTGTTTAAGAGAGAAATAGTTCTGTCTTATATTCTTGTACATCCAAATGTTCAGATTCAATATCTGTAACTGGGGCATTTAAGCTGTAAACCCAATCATGCATACCTAAGTGTGTACCGAACAAAGCCACAACAATATAATACTGTATTGGATTAGAAATTCTTACTAGCATAGAATATAATACAATTTTCTTTTTATTTTAAACACATTTTGCATGATATAAAAATATTAATCACAGTGAACTTTACAAATTGTTACTGCTATAAACAGGAATGCGGCACAATATTTTTGTGGAAATAAATTATATAGTCATTATCTTAAAAAAATCTTGAGGAAAACCTAGACTGTTTGGTCATTGATGGAAAAATCCATTTTCAGTTCTTTGCATAAAATGAGGCACAGCTGATTTTACTTGCTCGGGAATGCACAATGTGCTCAAGTCTTTGTGATTCTTTAGAGTCTCTGATGTAATGGAATATCCAAGTTAGCCCTGCAATGTGTTCTCCTTTTTTTGGACAAAAATGTACACCAAAATGTCAAATGGTTACTTCATTTCTTCACTAGTTAACATGAGGTCTTTTCCAATATGTGGGCACACAGCGGCAAACTTCGTCACTGAAGTAAAAGCCAGAATCACAGCGTTTCGTTCGAACTGTGCACGGTAATCTGTAGCAACTAGAAAAAGAATTGAAAGCAAAGAATTAGACCTGGTTTTTCATAATTTCAAGTTACAGTTGGCCTGTATCATATGTTACAAAATAGTAAGATCCACATGAACATACCAAACTTTCCTCTTCCATACATGCTAACATTTTAAATCTGGAAAGTGGGAGATTTTTAAATAAAAATCAGGAGAATGGATTTTACCTGTTGACTTATATTGAATCACAGACAGACAATTTTAGACAGGAGACAGTTAAAATAAAGTCATTTTTGCTTTGAAAATTGGGAGTCTCCTGCCTTAATCGGGTCCAGTGGCATATATGCTCCTCCCAAACCTATGGCTGTGACATTTAACTTGTGTTACCAGGAAATGCCTACACATGATCTGTTATTTATGAGAATGCCACAATTACCAGGCTGTGAAAATCTCTGGAGAAGCCTGAAAAAATGTATAGGATGAATATGGGATACAAACATCGAAAGCCCCCCCCCCCGCCACCAAAAACAAATAGTCAGGCAACACAAAGACATCGATGATGGCAGACCTAAATGTCTCATGCTCCAAACAAAGGTAATCTAAAAAACTGGAAAAGGTTAACAGAGCTTAAAAACATTTGGTGCCAAACGTTCAGGTAAGCCATCTTTTCAAATGGGTTTCTTCTTCCTGATGTAGTCACAGAAGATGTTTTTCTAGTGTACATACAGAACAATCGAAGACGGTACTCAGAAACAACATACAAATTAAAAACACCAATAGATACTGAATGAAGACTACCAAGCAACACCCCACTGTGGGCCTTAGCTATAAAGAAAGAATTTGCAAAAAGTGGGGACTGAATTTCTTATAACAAGTTGGCTGGCAGTGCAGTAGATTTCGACTGAATAGTCATAAAGGATGAACAGTCTGGATGTAGTCTGACCCACAGGTCTAAGGAAAACAGGGTTTTGAAAAAATATGTTTAATGTAGACAGTTCCAATGTGAGGATTTCAGTGCAGCGTAATGTGAGTGTGGTGGTTTAGGCAACACAGGAGGGTAGCCACGTTGCTATGCCCATGTTGAAACTTATCAATTCATTTCTTCTGGAAGGTTGTGTAGATACTGTTGCAATAATCAAGGCAGGACATAACCACACCAATATTTTGGGTGTTTTTCTGAGGTGATCAAAGAAAAGCCATGTCTCCTTGAATCTAACCAAGGTGGAAGAAGACAGATTTACCAAAAGCAGTAATTTGAGAGTGGGAGGAGCAGCTCTTATTAAACAACATACCTAAATTATGAACTCAGATTAGGAGTTGCTGCCTTTATACAAATCCTTTTGAAAGGCACATTGACTCCCTTGTGGCAGCAGATCTTCTGTAAATTTCTGCAGGTTCCTGAAGTCCTATGTGAGTTAAACTTCCATCTTTGAGCATACTGCTGCACATTCAGGAATGTTAATAGATTATTAGGAGTTGTACTGTTTTGGATCGCATCTCCCATTCTATAAAAGCAAGGTGTTCTTGCCATCACAATATCTACATATCTCTAGGGAGGAAATGGTAGGGAAGGCAGTGTGGAAGAGTGTGAGTGACATGTTCAAAAGAATGACTTGGTTAAGGAACAAAGAAAGCAAGAAGATACGTAACATACTAAAACCAATGTCTATACACATGTCAATGATGTGTGCAGTAAATATAATTTTGTGTTCCAAAGAATAAAACATATTTGTGATCCTCCTCTAAGGATATATTATATTCTCTTCTTCGTTCTGGATGTGTTTAGTTGTAGTAAAAGGCAGTGCCAAATGCAAAACCCCATCTATTGATCTCATTTGTCTAATTATCTGACGTTTTAAAGGGCCCTCCAAATCTTGCATTTAAATTTCATGCTTGCTATTATGTATAAAGTTTACATTTCCTGCTTGCTATGATCCTAAAGGGAATGGACACTTTGTTGAGATCCCTGCACTCTTAATTAAGTTTGGTTCATTTATCATTCATTCTTATGCCCAAGTCATGTTGCAGAATCTATTCCCTGATGTCAGCCATCAAAATCTTTAATCTCTGGGCAGCTATTCAGTATGCATCCCCTTTGATTACTACGTGGTCATCTGGTTTCAGATGATGCTAAATGCTGTACCTCTAAGCAAAGGGTTGGAATCCTTAACAGAATGCCATGTTCATCAGAATCTTGGTCAATCAATCAGGATTTATAAAGCGTGACTTATTACCCAAAAACGTGTCCAGGAGCTTGCGGGTCCCGGATGCTTATTCAAGCAGCCTGGTCTTGAGGGCCATTCAAAATTTCAGAAGTGAGGTGATGGTCTGGAGGTGTGTTGGGAGGCTGTTCCAGGTTTTTGCTGTAAGGTGAGAGAAGGAGCATCCTCCACTTCTGCTTCGGTAGATGTAGGGAGTATGGCAAGTGAAAGGAGGCAGAGCGTGGTCTTGTTGATGGTTGGTGGAAGTTCAGGCGGTGGTTGATGTATGTGGGTCCCTGGTTGTGTAGTGCCTTGTGTGTGATGGTCAGCAGCTTGAATTGGCATATCTTCTGTATGGGGAACCAGTGGAGTTGCCTGGGGTGGGGTATGAAGTGGGTTCATCAGCGAAGGCCGAGGATGAGCCTGTCTGCAGCATTCTGTACGGCCTGAGGTCTCTGTAGGAGGTGCGTGTTGATTCCTGCATAGAAGATTTTGCAGTAGTCCAGTCAGCTGGTGATGAGGGCCTGTGTTACAGTGTGTCTCGTGTCTGGAGGTAGCCATTTGTAGATCTTATGTAGCATGTGCAAAGCGAGGAAGCAGGTGGAGGAGACGGCGTTGATCTGTGATTTCATGGTGAGCTTGTTGTCAATGATGATTCCGATGTTTCTGGCATGGTCGGAGGGAATAGGTGTGGGTCCTAGGTCTGATGGCAACCATGAGTCGCTCCATGTGTTGCTGCTGTTGCCAAAGATCAGTACTTCCGTCTTGTCTGTATTCAACTGCAGGCGGTTGTTCTTCATCTAATCAGCAAAGCATGCCATGCATCTGTGGAAGCTGGTTCTGGTGGTGGAGAGGTCATCAGTAAGTGAGAGGATGAGATGGGTGTCATCTGCATTGGAAATTATGTTGAGACCATGGGATCTGGCGAGATTGGCCAGTGGGGTCACATATGCAATGAAGAGTGTGGGGCTGAGGGATGAGCCTTGGGGGACACCATGGATGAACTCCTTGGGTTCGAAGATGAAAGGTAGATCTTCTTGGTTCTTCCATCTGAGCACATCCCCTTGGATGCGAATGTGGTGAAGTCTTTCGATCAGCATATGGTGGGATACGGTATTTAAGACTGCCAAGAGGTCGAGGAGGATCACAGCTGCTGTTTGTCCTCAGTCGAGAAGGCTTCGGATGTCGTCGGTGACTGCGATCAGGGCAGTTTTGGTGCTGTGATTGCTGCGGAAGCCGGATTGGGAGGCATCAAGTAGTTGATTCTGATCCAGGTAAGCGATCGTCTGATGTAGAAGCCAGCAACCTACTGGTATGTTATTTTTATTTGTGAGCGCACATAAGCATGAGCCTCTTAGCACTGTAGAGTCAAACTTCTTAATACAGACTTGAAGAAACAGAAACAGGAACAGGAAGCAAAGCATCTAAAGTACAAAAGTAATAAAACACAATTGGCTACAAATTGTTTTTTTCAAAAGTTGTTAATGAAAGTCAGAAAGGATAAAGTTCCAAATCAAGAATGCAGCAACAAAAATGCTTTTTCCCCATAGAAGGCAAGTCTGAATGAGAGCATCTGTAGGTGGAACTGGTCTGCTGAAAGTAGAGTTCTAGGCGGTACACACCACGGACAATTTAAGGCTAACATAAATGGAGGTTTTGGTGTGTGTAGAATAGTCATAGACTTAAAAAATATCCTGCAATGGATGAGTAGCCAGTGAAGTGATCTAAGAACTGGTGAAATATTGTGTTGTAACGGTTTTGTCAGGGATGCTAGATGGATTGTGCTGCTGTAATAAACTCTAGACTGGATGAAAGCATTGGTGACTGGTAAGTGAAAGGAAGAATCCAAAATGAAAGCATTTTTACAGACTTTTTAAATAAAAAAACAACAACTGGCATCATTAATCGACAGAGAGAGAGGAATCTAAAGAGATGTCCAGATTTCTGATGCTGTAGGTTGGAGCTGGGAATGGTTCCATGATCAGAGGCCAACTGAGGTTGTTTCACTGCTCTTTTTTGCATGATTTAGCGGAACTTCAGTTTTTAGAGGTTTTAGCTTTAGAAAATGGGTGAGAATCCACCATCAGATCACTCCAAGCTTAGAACTCAATCTAGAGTGATTGCAGCACACTGCGCTTTAGAGATCTCAATTGTGAAGAGAAGGAGGTGAATGATATGGATTGCACCTATCTATCATTTAAAGACAGCTCCTGAAACACCAGTGGTGGGCAGTAATTTTAGAACATTCATTTAGGAAACACACACACACTTAACTTTAGCTCTGCCTCGGAGGTCCCAGGAGGGTTGGGACTGCTGCCTTCCCTCACTGGCTAACCTAAGGTCAGCCAATGAGGGAATTAAGCAGTCCCAACTTGTCACAGAATGGCATGGGGTCAGTGAGACTTGTGACCCCACCCCACTCCATGACAAGGTGTCACAGATTGACATTCTGCCCTGGGCACTTCAGGGATTAAAACTTAAGCACCCAGATCTGAAGCAATAAGTGATATTCCCCCTCATGACAAGTCTTGTCCATCGCTCCAGGTAATTTTTACACTCCTCTGTTTAAAAGATTTTCACATACCAACTACCCATTACTGCCCCTCCTCAGTTTATCTCTTAGTGGCCCGACCACTGTTTCTGCCCACTCTTACATGTCTGTCTCCATGTTGGCTAGCAGCGCTATATTGTCTCTGTGGTTAGTCACTACCCTTGCTGCCACTGTGCCTGTTGCAGTGTATCCTTGCACACAGACAGGTTGCCTTACTAAATGTTGATTGACACCCATACCAAACATCGGCTTGTGGTTTGGAATAGGTGGGCTTTCAACCTACACAATGAATTTAGGTTTCTGTCAAATTTGGACGGGAGTTGCGGATGCTATTTGTATATGGCGAATAACATGACTCAGTCTTGGAAGCGATGAAACATTATGTTGTAAAGCACTTGAATGAAGGCACCCATATTGGCTCCTTTAACTTCATGACAATAAAGCAAATTAGCTTGCTTTACTCATATTTAATCAACAACTTACACGGTTTAAAATGTAAGTATTTTTTAATTTATTTATTGATTTAGCGAATAGCGGATGCAGGATATCTTCTAAAAAGCGTCAGATGTCCAATCCTCCCAATTTAGAGTGGATATGGCATCTATGGGCTTTAAAGAGAGTGAACAGGACATCCACCACTGTTTTTGGCAGATGTTGTACCCCAAAAAAATTTTGGGGTACAAAACTAGGGAGAATTATGTGGTCCAGTGCATCAATCTTCCTACATGAACCTATAACTGAAATAAGATGCACTGTTCCAAAAGAAAGTACTCCATTCCACCAATTAGGGTAGGGGGTCTTTTCAGTCACATATATTAGTCTTACAGGAACAGTAGCCCTCTCTCACCATTGGGTGACATGCTTCATCATCGGGCCATGCTCCTTGTCAGGCCAGCACTGCAATGCCTGATGGGCCCTACTAGACAGCACTTTGCCAGAGATGTTTGGCAGAGGTTGTACATGTGTCACACTCTAAATAAGTCCTTTAGTTGAGGTACAAATAGCTAATAGAGCAATGGGCCAATGACTTTTCGCGACATGCAGCTGTTAAGTACAGAAGACTAAAATTAATGTTCGGTGTTCCTTTGAAACAAACATATCTATAGAACATACCATAGCAGGGAAGTTTATCATATTATGCACAGATTTAGTTACAAAATCCCCACTGTGTCTCACCTCACCTGCATGTCTGGTGATGAAATCTTTTGCCCTTTAAGAAGCATTTGTTCGGAGATTCTGTACATTCACAGGTGCATTTCGCTGGATTTAAGGGCTGATTCCTCGGACACGTCCTTTTACAAACGCACTGGCACTTGTCTTCATCGTATTCTTTGTTGGGTCCACAGGAGCTGGGGAGAAGCTTGTTTTTACACATGCATTGGCAGGAAGTTCTGTCCAGTTCTTTGTGAGGTCCACAGCTCGAGGGCCACAACCCCCCTTTACAAACACATTGACACGTTTCCTCATCCAGCTCCTTATTTGGTCCACAGATATCATGAAATCCTTCAGTGTCATCTAAAGGAACACAAACAGTTAAAAATGTTATGCATTTTGACATCCATTGTAGACCATGGCAAAAATAACAGTACAGTTGAAGAAACAGTCCTCCCTAAGCATATTGCTTTATCTACCTATTTTATAACGCCAATCTGCAGTGTTTCTAGTGACAAATTATTCTTACACGAGTATCTTACTGAAAGTATGTCACACTGTCTACTTGTAAAGTACATTCAATTACGAAAAGTGTGCTCAGTTCAAGACACTGGCACTGCTTTCAAGCTTGTAGCAGCATTACAGTGCCAGCCAGCAGTGTTAATGCTGTTGTACTGCTCTGCTTGTCAGTCTAACTGAAGCCATTGTGTTTCATGATGCAACATTAAAGGGACATTGTTGCTCAAAACTCGGTGGAGGATCTCGCATATGGAGCTCTACATTACATAGCATGGGTGTAGAGGTGTCACATCAGCATTGAATAAAGTGGAGTTTAGTGAGGAGCCCTGCAGCACTCTGGCAGGAAGGTTTTTGAAAGCTGAATGGAAGGGAAGAAGAGTTACTGCCTGATTTCTGTCTAAAAGAAAGGAATTCAAAAGCATATGAGACAACACCCATCTTGGAGAGTTTTTCAATGTGCCGTCGATAGTCGACCGTGTGAATAGCTGCCAACAAACCCGAAAGGATTAAAGTAGTAAAAGCACCACTGCCTGCTGTCAATTGCATAAATCTGTAGTGGTGGCAGACTCGGTCCCATGTGGAACTAGGAAGCCTGAGTGAGCTAGAGCTAGGGTTGCTGATGATTTAAAAAAAATAAGAAAGTTAAGGGGTAGGGTCTGAGCCCTTTATACAAAACATAGAAAGAGATAGCAGTTCCAGAGCACCTACCATTTTTTTTTTGTGATGGCAAAACACTGACCTGCTTAAAGGGCATTGGAACACAGGCTTCGGAGAGAGACAGAGAGAAGATAGATGATTAGGGCTACAATATTCTCTACTGTCCAGATGAGAGGATTGACATGGAGGAAGAGCGACAGATTTATGGTATGAAGAGTCATTGATATGTCATTACAATAAAACATCCAAAAAGCAGTCAGAATGTAAAAAACATTATTGTGTATGTGGCAGGGGGAGCCATGACTAAAGCAGATGCAAAAGTCACCACGGTTATGGGGCTCTGATTTACTCGATTTTGGTATCATATAACTTAGAGACCTTGATCATAGAGTTCCTGGGTTTGAAAAACAGGAGTTTCAGAACAGGCAGGCTCACAATTTTGTTTATAACATCAAAGGTGGCTTTTGTAGTGTGGGCCCTCACCCACCTCATCAATAACGGACACCTTACTCGTTGCTGGTTGAACACCGGACTGCTGTGGTCAACAAAGTATAGGAGAGTCCGGGTTGCACTCTACATCCCTCCAAGAGTTTAATCACGAACAACAAGAAATAAATGAAACAAGAAAACAAAAAAAACAACATAAAGTATATCTATATATCGTTGGAGCAACCGCTCCATACACAGTTTATTTTGTCAAAAGGATCTCCAGGTCCGGATGTCCCACCCACTCTTGGGCTTCAGAGTTCTCTGGATCTACATGAATAGTCACCAAACAAAGTCTTTCAATCTCAGGCTGGGTGCAGGATTTTGGTGAAGATGATACCTCTCACTCCAATCGACCTGCATTTCCTCTTCAGCTTCTCCAGATTGATCCATCCCTGCCGATGGCAAAGCCTCTCAGGTGTCCGTCCTTCCTTCCGCTCCACATTCACTTTCCCCAACAGCACCACCCTCTTCTTCCTCCTGAGTCATCCTCGACTCACCAGCATGCTTGTAGTGTGAAACATTTCTTGTAACCTGTCTATCTCCTCGACAGGCTGGCACCATGGACCTTTACGACTTCCCATAGTTCCGGATCGAACGGTGTCTGAAACTTCCCTCCAGGGCACGATTTTTGACAACCACATGATCACCCACATAGAAGTCGCAGGTACACCTTCTGCCCTTGTTTGCCTTTTGATTGGTCCGTACCGGGTGTTGATAGGTGGCTTCCTCATTTAGCTCCAGATATTCCCACTGAGAGTTGGCCGGGATGCAATTCCGCGGGGCCACCTTGAACATCAGAGGAGCTGGAGCAAAGCTAGTGGTACGATGAGGCGTCTGTCTGTGGGCTCTCAGGAATTGGTGCAAACAGTGTTCTGCATCTTCGTTCCACTATACTCCGATCCCCAGGGCATGGTTTAGGGTCCTCATACATCTTTCCACATTCCCATTAGCCTACGGCCAGTAGGGCGTGATCTTGCAGTGACGTATTGCAAACCTTTCCAGATAGTTTTTAAAGCCTTGACCCTGAAAGGGTGGACCACTGTCCGTTCAGACTTCATCTGGGAGCCTAAAGACTGCAAAAGTACTGTCCAGTACTGGTCTCACATTTTCAAAGGAAGTGGAGGCTATCACCTCCTCCACTGGAAACCTCGTGTATGAATCTATCATGAATGCCGTCTTTGGACCATGGCTTTGGACTGGGCAGTTCGGTGACTATTGGGCATACAGGTTGTTCAATGGAGGTGATGAATCACGAATGACATCTGCCAACCAATGTGTCAACCTTTGCGTCCATGCCCGGGAACCACACATTGGCTCTAAGCCGTGCTTTTGTCTTGGCGGCACCTTGGTGACCCTGATGGGCGAGATCTACCACCAGATTCCATAGGAACCAAAGGAGGACTATCCTCTGCCCCCGAAGGACGAGACCATCATCCCCCATCGACAATTCATCTTTTACCTTCCACATCCCCTGCATGGTGGCTCTTTCTTCAGGGTCATGTGTTCTCACACCTTCAAGAAAATATTTCCATTGCTTTCTGCTGAGCGCTTCTCAGACGCGGGTGAGAATTGGGTTGGCTTCCACAGCCTCCGCAATGTCCGTAACTGTTAGGGCTACAGGGCAGGCGGACTGGATGATCATGCTCACAAAATTATCGGTGCTCTCTTCATCCCCCTCCTGAGAAGCGTTCAGCGTGTCCAATGAGGGATGACCTAACAGGTAGTCTGCCGGGTTGTTCCCACCCAGCCTGTAGGTGACTGAACTGGTAGGGTTGAAGTAGAAAAGACCAATGTTCAATCCATGGGGGAGCCAGACGCATAGTCCCTGCTAACAATGAGACTAAAGTCTTATGGTCCGTCACCACTTGGAACTCCTGCCCATAGAGGTACAAGTGGAAGTGCTTACACGCTCACCGGATTGCCAGTGCCTCCCTTTCTACCTTGGCGTACCGGGTCTCTATGGTAGACAATGCCCTGCTGGCATATGCCACTGGGGCCCCCTCCTGGTGACATTGTTCTTGCAAGAGGACGGCTCCCAGGCCCACGGGGCTAGCATCCACGACTACCTCAGTCCGTCTTTTTGGATGGAAGTAGGCCATAGTTACTTTGTCAAGTAAAGCCTTCTTCACGTCATGAAGGCTTTGTCGGTGTCAGGGCTCCATTCCCATTGTGACTTGCTTTTGTGAGCTGCTGCAGTGGTTCCGCCATCGTGGCCAACTGGGGTATGAACAGGCCACAGTACGTCGCCATCCCCAAGAAACTCCTGACCTCAATGCATTTCGCGGGATGGGGCTTGGTGAATGGCATCAGCTTTCCGCAGGTCTACCTGGAGCCCTTCCCTGGAGAATATGTACCTAAAGAAGTCAACTGATGTTTGGTAGAATGCACATTTCCTCTTGTGAAGGGTGAGACCTGCATCAGCGAGCCTCTGGAGAGTGGCTCTCAGGCGGTGATGGTGCTCCTCATGTGTCTCGGAGAAGATCAGGATGTCATTGTTCAAGTTGATTACTTCTGCCAACCCAGAAAGTGACTCCCTGATGGCGTTCTGAAACACTTCTGCAGTCGATGACACCCCAAAGATCAACCTCTTGTAGCATCTCAACCCCACGTTGGTCAAGAATGTGGTAATGTTTCTACTGTCCGGGTCTAGTTCTAACTTGTGATATCCAGAGTTCAGGTCTACCTTCGAGAACCACCGAGCTCCATTCAGGTCCGCGATAATGTCATCCATTGTGGGTGTTATGTGATGTTCTCTCTTGTTGGCAAAATTAGGTAGACGCATGTCTACGCAGTGGTGAATGGCTCTTGGCTGTTTGGGTTTGGGAGCAATTACTAACGGCAAAATCCAGGGTGTTGGCCCGTCAACTTTTTAGATCACCCCTTGGTCTTCTAACAGCTGTAGTTCTCTCTCTACTGCAGGCCTGAGGTGGACGGGAACTCGCCGGTGTCTCAGTGCCACTGGTGTCACATCTGGGTCGACGTGAAATTGAACGCACTTGCCTTTGAGCTTCCCTAGCCCTGAGAATAGCTGCGGGAATTCACTGAGGAGAGATTCGGTGGGCGATTCATACACCTGGTGAGCAAAGAATACCAGTTCTAGGTCTTTCACGGTGTGACACCCCAGCAGAGTGCCTTGGTCTCCTTTGACTACATAAAACTTTGCATTGGTAGTGCGTTGTCCATTTGCTATGGATACCTCGATGGTGCCTTGGAAGGGAAGCGGGTCACGTCCTTCATAGGTATAGATCTTTGTTTTTCTGAGAGTCAGGCTCGGTTTGGGCGAGAGCTGTTGGTACATAGCATTGTCCATGACATTAACCAAAGCATGAGCATGAGCACCAGTGCTGGAGTGTTATTTATTGACACTGTGCTCATGGGGGGTGGTTGTTTCTTGTCTTGCCTCCATCCTGTGAACAAGATGACGGAGATGTGTTCTTCATCATCCTCCTCATATGTCTGCACATTGGTGTCCATGTGCCCACGTGGTGTGCTCTCTCCCGAGCTTATGTTTCTGACCGTGGCCGCTTTCGCTTTGGGCTCCCACTGTTTTCCTTTTCTCATCCTGACAAAATGGTTACCCTTGCCGCACTTATTGCATGACTTTCCTCTCGCTGGGCAACTTTCCTGTGCCTTGTACTCGTAGCCGCAGCTGCCACACGTTCCCTCTCCCTGTCTTGTGTTACTTTGACGATGTGCAGGAGGTTGGCGGGTCTGGATGGCGTCGACTTGCTCCTACTTCACCGGTGAAGGGCGTGGTGCGGCGGCAGCTGCCATGGACTGACCTCTCACAGGGACCATGGCGTCTGCCTGGACGGCAGATAGTTCGTGGGAGCGAACCAGGATCAAGATCTCATCAAGGGAGATACTAGGTTGTTTCATAATCAATTTTCACAGCATGTTGGACTGGCACCCCTGGATGATCTGTGCTCGAATCTCCTCGTGTTGGTTCAGGCCTACACACTTGCTGGCGAGTTTCCGAAGTCTGGCGTAGAACATGTCTACCAACTCGACGTCTGTCTGTTGAGCCTGCCGCAATTTGAAACGTTCATAGTCCAGGTTGAGTTGGGGGTCGAAATGCTGGTTTAGCGCCATGACCACAGCGTCATAGTCAGCTGCCTCCCCCGTGTTAGGCAGCGTGTCGAACAATTCATTAAGTTCGTCACCTCCCATGTGTAGCATCAGCGACCTGCGCACTGCCCCATCCATTTCTCTTGTGGCGCAGAAATAGTTGGCCAAACGGCCGAACCAGAGACACCAGCGTGGTGCAGCTGTGGCAGGGTAAATAAGCTGGCTGAAAGGGGGCAGTGCCGCCACCAAAGAGTGAATGTTTGGGGGAGCAGGGGCAGGTTGTTGCTCACGGCTCTGCTGTGGCGTGATCATCTTCCCTTAGTGTCTCTCTGAGAGAATCTTGGGGTACCTGCCCAGGCTCAAACTCAGCAGTTAGTGCACTTGACTGTCTCCGCAGCAAGGGTGGCACACGGTGAACCAATGTGATATGCTGACAGGCCTTCTCTGGGCATTGTGGCCCTGCACTCACCTCCTGGGGTCACCAGTAGGCCATGTGCACTTAATCCCTCGTTGAGTGCTGGGCACCCCCTGACGGAGAAAGAAGTGCCTGTTTGACTTCTTGCATGCGTTTCCTTTTTTTTTTTCACTGTCTACTTCTATTCATTGGCACTATCCTCTTTTGTGTGCTTTGTTTTTTTCTTAAAGATCTGTGGTGCTCTGGTGGCTGACACCACGTGGTCAGCGTTCGTTGGGGAGCAGGCCGAACCTGCCTCGCTCCCAATCACAGTGCCGGCAGGCACTGCGGTGGACACCTGCTGGGGTCCTTGCAGCCAACCTGGTGTCGGGCAGACGCTGCGTGAGGCGCCTCACTCTCCTGCATCCCCCAGCACAGCGCCCACACTGCGGCGCATCCCCGTCTCGCTAGGATCAGCGAGCATGCTTACGTGTGTGACGCATCGGGGGCCTACCGGTATTGCCAGGTAAGCCGCTAGTACTGTCGGGCGGCGTCGCATGAGGGTTTGAGACATGCCTGCGGTCGTTCCACAGTCCTTGTTTTGTTTTTTCTCTTTATGTTCGTTTGCGCACAGTCGAGCAGCGAGTGGGGGGTCCACTATGTTTTTTTTTCTTTTCCGTGTTTGGCTTGTCGCCAGTGTAATGTGGACCCTCACCCACCTCATCAATAACATACACCTTATTCATTGCGGGTTGTACATTGGACTGCTGGGTCAGCAGCCCTGACTTTATTTAACAGTTTGGGCTCGCGCCTGCCCTCTTGCCCTCAGAGGGCAACAAAGTACAGGAGAGTCCGGGTGGCTCTCTACAGATTTAACAGAGTTCAGCTAGGTGCTGCACAAACATTGGTGCAATAGTAACTTCCACAAGCAACGAAAATAGCCTTTTGTAGGATGTGAGCTGCAAAAAAATATTTTGATTTCAATAAAGGATTATACTACTTACACTCTTGGCATTCTGTCCCTTTGCATCTAGTTTAAATGGAAAGCCGAATAAGGGGACAAGGAAGTGGAAGAGTTAGGGAGTTTTTTTGGTATAAAACTGCCCATAACAGTCAGAATCAATAGCAGTACAATTTGGCACACAGGTCGAAATTAGAAGTGTGTGATAATTACTAAACCCTCTGTTTCCCCCTGGCAGACTTCAGCAAGTCAACTGTGCCAAAACCTGTAGGCAAATAGAACCGAATAAAGACAAAACATGGGGGATTTGGAGTTTTAATTATCAATCCCAATGATACCCAAAGATTATTCTAAATATCAAAATAAAATATTTGTTAATACATGATACAACTGTTCCATGAATTTGAGATAGTAAGTGAAGAATCAATAATCTCAAAAATGAAATTAATTAATATCTGGCATAAATCTCATCATCAGGATCAAATGAAGACAAAGCTAAACATTCTGGTTCAATAATTATATTGATGCATAGACAACAGTTGTATCTACAATGTTATTAATGTGTACATAGTGTTGTCATAACAGTGGATAGTGGTCAAGTGAGAAAATATAAAAGTGCAAAAAATGTTATCCAGGAGGAAACAATGGGATTGATCTGCTTTCATACTTGTCACAAAAAGAAGTTGTAAATTGTACATCCAGTATTTCATTTTATGTACTATCCTAGGTATCTAAAGGTCAGTTCGTAAAAGAAGTAATTGCGGAGCAACTTGGCTAACTGATATTCATTCAGTCGGTGGCAGTTTGCGACCACCTGTGATTGGTTTCAGTGACAGGCATGGTGGCCTGCAAGGGACAGCAGGCCACCATTCCCATCTTTGCATTTGAAAAAAAATACATTTATTTTTTAAGTTGCACCCTGAATCCCAAAGGGGAAAGGACCCAGCACTGGGAGTCAGTAACTGATCAATGGTTTGCACCCAGAATTACGGTTGCAAACCAGTCATTCATAGCTTACTGAATCACACGTTGGAAGGGACTTCCCTTGCATGCCCAATCCAAACTGTGATTCACAAGCATTTCTTAACTCATTTTGCAATTTGGAAAATCTTTTCTGAATCTCAAGATAGATTTTTTTTTTTAAAGAATTATGGGAACTTGCAAGTGCACAAATAAACATCTGGTCCTAAGTCTCCTAAAGGAGTGCAAATTAAACGATCCTTAAGATTTCATTTGTGCTTCAAGTTGGTTAGCAGGTCCTATTTATGGTGATGTTCTGACTCTAAGAGGTAAACAGTCTGTGAGGCTCTTCAGAACAATGCACGTCAGATTACATAACTGGCTATGTGTCTGTCAAATGTCATCCCCCAAGCTTTAGCAAAGCTATATCTATGTCTTGGACTTAACTCAGCAGCTTCTGTAGGCAGCAGGAGTGGGTTGGTCCTGTGGATCTCCTGTTCCTTGTTTAATGTGTCAGAATGAATCTGTGCAGTTGCAGGTAACTGATCACTGTCTGCACTGACATCCAGCTCAGACACTGCCTGACCACTGATTTTAAAGATTCATCTTAGGCCCTTGATGGTTCTGATCCCCTACAATTTGGAACCAATGCAGGCATCATTGATCCTTTAGATATTTAAAGGCATATATTCTATTGTTTTAAAGTCATCAGCACTCACAACCTAATACAATTTCCCCCATTCCACAATGCTCAAACTTTTTACATATATCACTTATCCATTGGTTTTTCAAAATTCCTCATACAGCAGTACCATCTTCAAATCTCCAAAGAGCTCACCCATGTCATCCTATGCTCCTAGTCCAATGCACTTCTGCATGCTTCCCAGGCACCCAGAAGCATATGACATGGTACCTGTTCCTGATTGCTCATGGTCACATTGCACAATGTCATGGACCTTGTAGTCTCAAAACCTGAATTGGATCTTGCTCATGAAAAGCCACAACTGCATGCCCTCAGTATTGCCAGTGATTGCGTTGTTGGAGCAAGCCTGTGTTTGACTGCATGTCTGTGTGCATCTGGTAAATGTGCAGTCATGCCTATGTTTATCTGCATGTGGCGTGCTTTTGTTTTCTTTGTTCAGCTATTTCCTTATCCACTCACATTTGCACCTGTCTGTCTGTGTGCATGAATTATGAAGGTGTATATCCATTTGTGTTTTGTACAGCTATGTGTGTGTTTGTTTTGTTGTGTTAGTATGTTCTCTCTTTATCTGTGTGCCTAGCGTACATGCATGTATACATGTGCATGCATGAATTTGCTAGTGTGTACATGTCATGTGTGTCTGTAGTATCACATATCTACTTATATGTGTATCTATGTCGATTTGGGTGTTCATCCATCTGTGGGTGTTTATTTGTCTATGCATCTGTGTGTGTGTGTTTGTGTATCTCTACATATGTCTGCTTCTGCATGCACTTCCCTATGTGTACGTGCACTTGCCTATGTGTGCATATGTCTGCCTCCTTTATTGTATATACATCTCTCTATGCTTGAGTGGCCGGTGTGTGTGTTGGGGGGGGTTATCTGTTCCATCAGACATAACTGCCAATGAATGACATGCTTTAAATTTTTTTGAATTACGAGTTATCGTCACATTGTAAAACATTGTGCAATACTACATTAAAATTTAAAAAATAGTAACATAACCCTTCACCATACAAATGGTACAAATACACACATTAACAAATAATTTACCTTATAATAAATGCAGTTTGGTGTTGTCTATTTACAATTACTTCACATAATGAAGAGGTTAATAGGAAAATACAACCAAGATTATAAGAAATGCATTTTTCGAAATTTGTGCTTACCTGGGTCGCCAGTGTGAGAAGGAAATCCAAAGATATCCTGCATTATGCATTTGCAAACCTGATTACTCCAGATATGATTTTTTGGACAGGTTTTGTTTCCTGCATGACATCTGAAAATTAGATCCACACATTAGATCCACAATTAATTTAGGAGTATATCCATTTAATTTAGGACTTCAAATCACATGCTCACTCTGTTCTGTGAAATGTAATTGGTAATTTATATGTTCTAGAACTAGGTCTATACTGTAGTTCATAAGTGTAAATCCTAGTGAGGCAACTCAGGGCCTCATTTAGATTTTGGTAATAGTGGTCCTGGTTTGGTAGTGACTGAAAACCTGCCCGCCACTTTGACGGTCTGCCCACCGTATTTAGATGTTGTCAGTACCATAGCAAAAAGCCTGCATTTGAACCGCCATATCTGCCACGAAACACCGTCTGTGTCAACGTCAGGGACGGAAAAGTGGATGCCGAAGGGACCCCAACCGCCCTTGCCACCATGCACATTTAGATGTGCCTTACCACTTCTGAGTTGGTGGTTTGGGTGGGAAAAGGGGTGAAAACTCACCTTTTTTCCCCATTCCACCTCTGGTTTCGACTGAAGATGACTAGACAACACCTGCCGTCACTGCTTCCACCGATCCACAGAGAAACCACGACCGCCCACCCGGTTGCCAGACTTCAAGGTAGCCGCATTGCAATAGTATGTTGGGTGGACACTGCACAGGAAGTTAGGACCAATGCAACCATATACATGGTACAGTATTTTTTCTTTAATCACTATGACATGCATATGTCAAGGAGAAAAGTGTCACACATGGCTGGGGACACACTGGCACAACACGTAAGTTGCACTCATCACAACTGTCATTGTGGTGTCATCATTCATTGTAAAATGAATGGTGGCACCACTATGACAGTACACTCACACTGGACAACGGTGACCAATGGTGCGCACTGCAATGGCACCTGTACGGATATGTTTGTGCTATCTGTTGTGTATGTAAGTCAGTACGTGTATGTGTGTGTGGGAGATTGGATTGGCTGAGGTGGAGGGAGCTAAAGTGGATGGTGTAGTTGTGTCTGTATGTGTGTCACCTGCATGTGAGATCGATGTTGTGTTGCCATGTGACACACTCAGGAGAGTGCTGTTGTGTGGTGGACATTGTTGTGCTGTGGGTAGTTGATCTTTTGTGTGAGTGTGCTTGCGTAGCTGAGAGTGTAACTGCATTGGTTATGGTTGTGTAGTGTGTTGGGTGCTGTGTGAATGGTGTGTGTATCTTGTGTCATGGATGTATGTCAATGTGTGTTTTCGGCATGTACGGGTTGTGTTGTTTTGGAATTTGTAATGGATGGTGGTGTGTATGTGGTGTGTTGTGTAGTGTGTAGAGCAGGGGTACACATATGGCTAAGGGACAATGTGTGTGTGTGTGTGTCACTTACCTCTATTCCGTAGCCCCTCCCATAGTACGAAGTCCATTGGGCCCACCCCTATTATCCTCCATCAGCAATCCGTTCCCAGGACACTGCTTGCAGAGCTGTAACATCTAAATACGGCAGGCGGAACAGCGTTGACTTGGCAGTCTTTTTGGGTCTGCTGCCAACGTTGGCTGCAGTGACACAGCCAAGATCTAAATCAGGCCCTCAGTCTAATTTTTCTTCTTTACAAGTGATAGCCAGTGACTGAGATTCATTCAAGCATTTCTTCCTCCACTTTGTTTTTTGTACCCTAAGTGCACTGGGTATGCTCTGATGTGGGTCAGGTGCAGACCATACTTTAGGACTCAAGCTACACATCACTGAGAAGTCCAAGCCAATCTGGGGTGGGCTGTGTTGTTCCATTAGGAGGGGGCGTAGCCTAGCATTTCGAGCTGGACTGTTCTTAAAGGAGCAAGGGCAAGACTGGTTTGCATATGTCTGGTCTTTGTCTACAGTAGCACAATGTGTTAAAAATGATGGACTGGAAAGCATTCTGAGTAATCACCACTGACTGAGACTTATTTCAGCATTTCTTCCATCATTTTGTTATTTGTTTCATCTCCCCAAGCTCAGTAAGATGAGTAAAATTCATGTGTGTAATGCAATGCCTGAATAATAACTAGGGTAAAGAGGAACTGCAGCAGTGTGTTAGGTAATTCTTTAAAAGTGGACTATCACTAAGTCTGTTCATTGCATTTGTAAGACTTTGGGTTGTTGGTTGACTGGTATACAACCACAATACTAGTCAGGGTAAGGCATAAGCAAACCCAAAATTAACCTGTGCTCAACCCCCTGGTAGCTTGACAGAGAGCAGTCAGGCTTAAACTAGAGGCACTGTGTAAAGTATTTGTGCAATCCTTCAGACAGTAAAACAGTGGAAACGCCCCACAAAAACAGACCCCACACTAGGTTACAAGAATAGAACAAAATGTAATTAATAAAACAAGACCACAATTACAAAAACCCAATCATTTGAAGCGGAGTTATGAATTTCTAAAGAATAAACTGAAATATAGCGCCTAAAAGCAAAGGTGTCAACCGTGGCTATCTGGTCATGGCGGACCGGGTCAAACTCAAAATTTCAAGCCAGCCATGATGGAATGCAAGTCAGGTACTGTCGCAGATTAGTTCCGCCAAAGGTTTACCTTTTTAAGTTTTGTGGCAAGAATCCGGTTCACATTGAAGAAAGTCACCGGGAGTAAGGTTAGCATCACTGGCTGAGGTTAGCTTGGCGCGAAGAGCATGCCAGGTATCGCAGATAGGCAAGCTGGAGCTTCTTGTTGGCGTCAATGCTTGCTGTGCATAGAGACGGGATTGCAGCAGCTTGAGCTGATTTTTAGTGCAAGTGATGCAGTTCCGGTGCGAGTGGACCTGTCTTTGAAGTGCCCCAGGGCTTGAATTAAGACCCTACAGAGCCACACCAAAGGGCTAGGTCCTGAGGCACACCACTTGGGGGTCAGGAACTCGCTGAAGATGGGTCAAGCAGCTGTTGGGGAGCCTTCAGTGTAACTAAGGCTCAGATCAGGAGGCCAGCAGACAAGTCCTTTGAGTCATTCTGGGATCCTGGTTTCCAGAAGGGTGACATGTCCACTGTTTCCTCCCCAGGCATAAGGGCAGCAGGGCATCACAGCCAGGCAGTAAATCCTTTAAAGTAGCATTCCAGCAGAGTTGCAGTCCTTTCAGTAGCATAACAGTCCTTCTTCCTGGCAGAGTCTCCACAGTTCAGAAGTGTACTGAAGTGGTAGTGTCTGAGGTACTTCTTTTATACCCTTGTGCCCTAGCTCTGGAAGGTAGGAGAAGCTTATGAACAGTGGCTTTGACATGCATGGAATTCCGTACCTCCCATGTCCTGGTTCCAAGTTGGCTGTAGTGACAATGCAGGGTCGTTAAGCCCTTTGCATGGAGACAGGAAACAGCCTATTCTGGTTTAAGTTAAGCTGTGCCCAGCTCCTCCCTCCTATCCTGCCAGTATTGGCCCATCTAGCAACACAAAAGCTCCCATTGTGTGTGGCTGTCTAGGAGGAATACACAAATCCCAACTGCCAACTACACCCACTCATGTGAACAGAGACAGGCTGCAGGCACCAAATGGCTAAGGCAAGAAAATGTCAACTTTCAAAATTGTAGTTTAAAATTCAAATTCACAATAAATTAGGATTTTGAATTAGGATATCAGAGACAGCAAACAGGAACCAGTTGTCTTCCCATTTTGAAATTACTCTTATAAATTGTAATAAATTTAATTCAATATTATCAGAACTTTTTAAATACATTGCATCCTTGGGGCTTTGCAGGGCCTAACCTAGGTTTGTATGTAATAAAAAAAAAGGTTTGGACCAGGCAAAAGTTTTTTTTTTACCAGATCGAAATTGCAGTTTAAAACTACTCACACAGGCTGTGGATTGGCAGGCTTAAGGCATGTTTAAGGTTTGACAATCTACCTTAGTGGGTGACGTAATCAGTGCTGTAATCCCACTAGTAACATTTAATTCACAGGCCCTCGGCACATGTAGTGTACTTTACTAGGAGCTTATAAGTAAACTAAATATGCTGGTTGGATGTAACGTTGCCATGTTTTAAGCAGACAGCACAGGCACTTTAGCAATCATTAGCAGTGGTAAATTGCAGAGTCCTAAGGCCAACAAAAACGAATTCAGCAAAAAGTAGGAGGAGGAAGGTAAGAAGATTGGGGATGGCCCTGTATAGAGAGCCATTTCCAACAAAATTGATACATTTTTGATCGTAAATAGTGGTGGAGGGATATTTACTACGTGTAATGCTGTGCAGCTCACAACTACAAGGTTTATCAATTACAATGTAATTTTAGGTATTTATTTAAAATTTCTGAGTCAATTCCAAAGCTCTGACTCACAAAATACTTGCAGTAGATTTCTTATCTGTGGTGCATTAGCTTGGCCCAGGGTCATTTTCAGTGTGCTATGCCTCCTCACTTTAACATAAATAGGGGTAAACTGAGCCAGCATAGATCCCATGTCGCTCAAGAAAAGGAATTTTAGTTCATTTAGTTATGTTGTTCTTTGGCAAACACTCAGGCCCTGATTCAGAAAGGCAAACTTAGACGTTTGGACTAAACGTCTACATTTAGATCTGCCCCAACTGTGGACCTAAAGATACCGCTTGTAAATGCCCTTGTGAATTCCCACAGTCGTAAAATTAGACTTTTGGTCTAAGGTTAAACTAAACATATAAGTATACCTTTGGAATCAGGCCCATAGTTTTATTCCAGTGTATATATTATAATATTTTAGACGCTAGTGTGCCGCATGCAGACACTTTGTAGTACCTGCAAATTCAGAGAAAGGAAGAACAAATTGTGAGAATGAATTACAATTTGTGTTGACATTCAGAAAGTGTACGCATGTTAATAAAAGTTGCTGATGTTTCCTTAAATGTGTGTGCCATATATACACTTGGATTTCTAAAATGATTAGCCGTGCACATACGCTATTTTTTGTCACTAAACCCGATTACTGACAAAAAGCCCATAGTCGAACAACATGATGGTCCTTATTGCGCAATATCTTCTAAAATCCACAACAAATGAGATTATATTGAGGTGTGACTTTTAAGGAAATACATTCTTGTTTCACTTTGAGTTATATTTTCTGTAATGGAGGAGTAGGATTTGAATTCCGATGAGCAGTGGCCCTTAATTTAAAAAGTTGTAATTAAGTGGAAAGGTTTTTTTTCTGTAACATGGAACCACAGTCATATAAATATGTCAATTTAAATATCGATCTTGCTTTCCATGAGTGCATAGATCATAGTTGTGGTTTGTTAATTACGATTAGCGTGATCTATGAACTAGGTACTAGGGCTCTGTCATCAATCATGTCATTTTATAATGATAAATAACTATGATAATAAATAATACATCAAATAATAATAACAACAATAATACTACTAATGAATAACTATTATCCAATTTGATGTTTTCAATTTACCAATCTTGGAAGGATGGAAAGCTAAGTGGCTCTGCAAAGAATCCAAACACGGAATTACAGACCATACATATGTCAGCAGTGATTGTTTAAAGAAGATTGCCTTTTTGCTAGCTAAAAGAAGGACTTTCAACATAACCTATCATTCATCCTAAACCAATAATTCACTCGTCAGGGGGTGAATAATGTTGCAGTCACAACACTCCTCACCCAGTTTACTGTGCTAATCACAAATTAAAATATTCCTCTTTCAAAGCATTTAAGGTCATGAACCACATTATAATGCATAAATGTTTTTGGCTGATTTATTTTTAAACTTCATGTCGTATTAAAAAGAAAAAGTGTTACTTGATAAATGGGAAAATGTTTGGAAACGGTTTCTCTCCGTTGTTAAAATAAACACTGCGAGTAACCATGAATCTTTCAAATCGTTATATTGCAGAAACATACTGGTGTACTGCCATACAGTTCCATTATTGTCTTGAAATGTTTACAAAACCGCAAATGGTTGAATTGTAACAGATAACCTAACTTTTATTTTTAGATGTTATTTTTTTTGTTTCAGTAGATGATATGTCAGACATGGCTTTCTCTAGCAACCACAGACTGAAAGCTCTGTGTATAAAAAACGAGAGAAAAGCTACATTCGAATTGGGTTGGAAGTGGGCATGCCATGCTAGCACTCTTGCCAGAAACTGACCTTGACGTCATTGTCTGGAGAGATGCATTTGCAGAGAACAATTCTGCCACATCAGGTGTCCATTTTCTTCCTCAATAGCCCTATTTGAAGTGCACTGCAATTACAACCTTACTTGGGAGATCACATTTATCAAGAACACTACTGAAATAATGATATGTATATTAGAGATATTATATGTAAGCGCATCATACTTGTAAACTAACATTCTGAATTTGAATTTCCCAGTGTAAGCATAATGTGAGGAAGCTTTTAGTCAGATGGAGGTATAGACATTTATTCCATATAATCATTCAAGTTCATCCGTGATAGGCGATCTCTGCAACAAGCTTGCTAAGATCCCCCCGCTTGCCTTTCTTGGCATAGCTTGGTTGAGCTCAACCCTTAACTGTGCAGGAAATGCTGAAGTATGAAAGCAATAAGGGTATACAATTCAAAACAGTTAAGGTATAAAAGACATGATCTTCAGACAAAAGGAATTTCAATCGTAGGAATTCACTGAAACTACTATGGCATTAGTTATGAGTTGGTCATTAAATCGGGTATAGTAAAATCAAACCCATTTTACTAATAGGGCAGTACAAATCATCTGTTGATCTGAAACAAATCACCGAATTATGAGTATTTGCCAGATACTATGGTGTCAATGTTACATGTGCAATTGTATCACACCCAATTTGAGCGGGTGTGAATTTTCAACATGCCATTTGAGAGCAGCCTCATCACTGGCCTTACATTCTGGAGGAGATACTTGCTGCATTATTTACTTAAATCAATCAATCATTAATTTGTTAAGCGTGCTACTCACCCGGTAGGGTCTCAAGGCGCTGGGGTGGAGAGGTGGTACTGCTCAAAGAGCCACGTCTTGAGGGCGCTTCCTGAAGGTCAGGAGGTCCTGGGCCAGATGTAGGTTGACGGGGAGGGAGTTCCAGGTTTTGGTGGCAAGGTGGGAGAAGGTTCTGCAGACGGCTGTGGTGCGGTGGACGCGGGTGACAGTGGCGATGGCGAGGTTGGCAGAGGGGAGCTGGCGTGTCGGGAAGTGGAAGTTGAGATGCTCATTGAGGTAGGCAGGTCCGGTGTCGTGGAGAGCTTTGTGAGCGTGGGTTAGCATGCGAAGGATGTTAAAACATGAGGATGAGATGGCGTTGACTTGCTGGGTCACAGTGAGCAATGAGTCCAGTATGAGGCCAAGGTTGCGGGCGTGGGTGGTGGGCTTTGGGGTGGCTCCCAGAGAGTCAGGCCACCAGGAGTCGTCCTATGCTGATTTGTTGGAGCCAAAGATGATCTCGGTCTTCTCCGAGTTCAGTTTGAGGTGGCTTGCCTCCATTCAGTTGGCGATGGCATGAAGTCCGGTGTGGAGGTTGGTTTTGGCGGTTGTGGGGTCCTTCATGAGGGAGAGGATCAGCTGAGTGTCGTCCGCGTAGGAGATGATGGTGAGCCCGTGGGATTGGACGATGGTTGCGAGCGGTGCCATGTAGACATTGAAGAGGGTTGGGCTGAGTGAGGATTCCTGGGGGACTCCGCAGATGGTCTTTTGACAGGAACAGGGGGAGGCGGACTTTTGGGTTCTGCCAGAGAGGAAGGATGTGAGCCAGTCCAGGGCTTTGTGGCGGATTCCAATGCCGTGGAGGCGTGTGTGAAGTGTGTGGTGACAGACGGTGTTGAAGGCTGCGGAGAAGTTGAGAAGGAAGAGGGCAACGGTTTCCCCTTTGTCGAGCCTGCTCCTGATGTTGTTTGTGGCAGCGATAAGGGCAGTCTCGGTGCTGTGGTTCTTGCGGAAGCCGGACTGGGAGATGTCGAGTAGGCTGTTATCCTCTAAGAAGCAAGATAGTTGGCTGTTGACTATCTTCTCGATGACCTTTGCAGGAAAGGGGAGCAGGGAGATCGGCCGGTAGTTTTTTGAGGTCTTCAGGGTTCGCTTTGGGCTTCTTGAGCAGGGCGTTGACTTCGGCGTGTTTCCAGCTCTCCGGGAAGATGGTGGTCTCGAAGGAGCTGTTGATGATGGTCCAAAGCTGAGGAGCAATGATTTGCCTGGCTTGGTGAGGGCAGGGGTCGGCGGGTGAACCGGAGTGTATGGTGCTCATGGTGTTGGTGGTTTCCTCGTCGTTGGTGTGGGTCCAGGCACTCAGGATGTTGGTGTGGATGGGTGCGTTGGGGTCGGTGTTGGCAGTGGTGGTGGTGGAGGGGCGGTGGTGCGAAGCTGCCATGGATGTCTGCGATCTTGCGGTGAAAAAAGGTGGCAAATGAGTGGCAACGTCACACAGCTGCGAAACAAGGATCTTGGCATCCATTTTGTGGATTTACAATCCATTTCAATGTGGGATCACAGATAACCATCCATCTCTATTTCCATTTTCAATTAATACTATGGCTCCTGAATGAGTAAGAAAATATAAATTCAGTGGGTCTAAAATGCAGGCACTGACATGGAGGTGGTAAGAGACGAGCCCGGCTGATGGGCTATTTTCTGCACAAAACCACTACAAATAGTAGATTCATGATACAGAAACACATTATTGCTTAAGTTAATACAGTCTCTTTCCATCTAAGAACTGTGGAAGACTGCAAAATCGTTTTCAGAATTTGAAACCTCATGTTCTGGACTTGCTGTCCAAACATAGATGAGAACCTGGAAAGCAGGGGAGGATGCCCCTGAGAACTGAAGCTCACACAGTGGGATAAAGTCCGGTCAATAATCACATTTGCCAGCAATGGGGGCACAGAAGGAAGAGCAGAGGAGCCTGGAAAGCGTTGTGTTCATTTGCACACTTATCTACTTTCTAGAATAAGGAATAGCTTATCATTACCCAAATATAACATGACATCAAAAGAGTGCCTCAATTTATTACCTAATTCAGCCAAAGTCTTCTGAACATTAGGCTAATTATAAAATATGAAAATTATTTCACTTTAAATAAGTTATATGTAAATAGGATTACATGAACTACTTAACAATATCCCCATTACTGCTGCAAGGAAGGCAGCACTGGGGAAAGAGGATCAGCCCTGTACCAGCTATGTCTCCCCAACAATACCAACAAGACACCATCAAAGACCTTCGGGAAACAAACCTTCAGAGACCAGTATTTCAAAATGCCTACCCACACATTCAACTTCTGTGAGCACTGAAATAGCGTTCCCAGCAGAAGCGGTCACAACATCTGACTCATCAAAGCTACCTCCTATTAAACATACCTAGCCTGCCTGTGTATGTATGATCACATCAACAATAACTACCGTTGTACCCTCTGTGAGTGACAGCACTGGTCAGAAACAGGGCCCCATTCCTTTATCTAAGATGTCATCTAGTGCCTTAACAAATATAACTATATCCTTTGTAACATCTGTACTTTCAGTACCAATTCCACACAGTACTACTGAACTGCCAGAAGTCAAAGAGGAAAAGAAGGGAGAGATTGTACCACTGCCAAAACAAGGAGCCAACGTTGAATGGTCCCCCGTATCAGAGGATGTTGAACAACATTTGGCAGCTGAGGACACCAGCGATGCAAACCACCACAGCACCGTAATTCAAACTCTAGGACAAATTTCTGTATCTGTAGGGCTGCCAGTGAGGGTTCCACAATAAGAACCAACATCTTCTGTCTACTACTGAATTTAAATGTGATATGAGGTTTGTGCAAAGGCAGATTGAGATCAATCTGGCTGAGTAAAGGGCCAACAGAAGATTTTTTTTATTGACTGGCCCAAGTTTTCTGACTGTTTCCCACCATGTTTGGAGAGGAACAATTCTCGTTGCTGTTTTCTACTGATGCAGAAATAAGTGCACTGCAAGAGGGAATCATGACAAAAGCAACTAATGCAGAAATGGGACCACCTACAGGCAGTGCTAGCAGTCATTCTCCTTCATCCACTACTTTAACATAATTCCAAGAGGTATTTCCAGTATCTCCTAGAAGAAGGTCTACATATACAGTACAACATTCTGAGCCTGTGATTACCTCTGCTAAAGAAAAGTGCATCTTAACTGAGGTGGCTTTTGGCAGATAATTACGTTTATATACATAAACATTATAAACACGTCTGTTTAAAATATTAATATTTCTAATGAGAGGAGGTACTCCTTTGCATCACATTCAAAACAAAAAGAATTACCGCTGACAAAGAATTTCGCTGTTCATGAGAAGAGAATAATGTGTGAGAAGTAACTGTTGACAAATGTGTGTCATATGAAAAATGTGACATTCTTGATGATAGTCCTGTTCTACTGCATGTCCCTGATATTCATCATCATGTTATTCAGGTTGGCCAAGACTATCTTATGCTGCACAGGCACATGTCTACACATAGAAATGTTATGTAGCCCTGGTAGCATTTACTGCCGGGAGGATTTAGGAGAGTGATTCATGATGCCAAAAAGATAAGGAATGTACACATCCTCTCTCCAAGAAAACTATAAATGTCAGGGTATGGCCTACCATACTTTGAGCTCACCATCCAGGCAGAGAATGTAGTGCAACAAGAAGTGCAGTTGTTTAATGATGTTTGTTGTGATTTACATAAAAGTAAAATTTTCTTTAAAAATGTAAAAACTATTCTCCTTTAAATAATTCCACCCCTGCAATCCTGAGGTAGAGCCAATAAAGGGTAAACACTCTAACACCCAAACAAATTCCTGCTTTCTGTATTGTTGCCTTCCTCCTTCAGAGATAGGTTTAGCTTTTATTTGAACCCTATGCAGGCTCTTCTTCACCTCCTCCTCACCAGACCTTAGCATTTGGCAGGATTGGAAGGGGCAGATGATGACTTCTACTGGGCCCTCCCCAGCAGAGAGGGCCATCTATGCAGTACGTACTTGGTAAGGAGACAGTGTGGACTGCTGTTGGTTTCTGCTCCCATTGGTCCAGCTTAACCTGACAACCTGTTTCCTTTGACCTTGCCTTGCTGGACAGACTGTCCGTTTCTTCCCTCCACTCCCTGGCTGTAGTTGCACTTCTTGTGGCCCCATTCCCGGAAAGGCACTTTGCTCCTAGCAGACACTTGAAATCATCCCTGGACTTCTATTTGTCTCCCCAGATGTTTTCCAGTTTATCAATGTGAGCAACATACAATTCCAAAGGAATGGCTTTTTGAGCTCTAGGGGTCGAAAGCCCCAGCGCTTGAACGATACAGTTAGGGACATTTGTCACAGAATTAACTTTAATCTGAGGCGATGCATTTCAGAATCTATATGAAATAACCAAGGAGGGCACCCAACCTAATAGGGATTAGATTTGTGTGAGCTTTAAAAGTACATTTATCATGTCCTAAAGCAAAAATAGTATACATGCATTCAGATGCAGGCAGTCTCATACTTACTGTGAATAGGTTGCTGGCAAAGAGCGTCGGATAATTGAATGCACTTGTCTGTAAACATCCAGTTTAGACATGCATCGGCAGGTTGTATGATTGGCAAAACTAATTGTTACTGGTTTAGGTCCCTGGGAAAGTGGAACAGTAATCTCAAATAACTATGAAAAGAAAAAAAAACGAATTTTGTTTTTACAATGGAATTAATACATTATTGTTTTGACATTAAAAATGAACGTTGCATTTCAAGCACACCCAATACCATCATGTGGGGCGCATTACTAATGATCATGCTGTAACAATACCATTCAAAGCAGTACAACAGAAAATGAATAGCAACAAATTAACAATTCATAAAGTAGATTAAGGCAAAAATGCATTTGGATGAGTGACTTACTAACGGCCTGATTACAAGTAGGTTGGAATGGTATTCCCCGGTGGGATCCAGACCGTTCATTTACAATTGACACACTGTTCCCACACCTAGATTCTCTGGGTGTAGAAAGAGCAGGACGACTTTCCCAGATGTAAAATCTGATCAGTAAAATCACAGGTGGATCAGGAAGTGGTTCTCCCCCTCCAGAGGGCTGCCATCAAGGAGTGCACTGACAGTGCGCATCCTGACAGCTTCTCTGCCTCTGTGCCCACATCTATAATATACAGAGGCAAGTGATGCACTGTCAGTGCACATCCTGACCGCTTCTTTGCCTCTGCGCCCATTTCTATATTATGCATAGGCAAAGGTATTCCCTCATTTGCATGGGGCTATGCCCCATGCAAATCAGGAAACACCCTCTGGTGAAAGAGCTGGCGCTATATGTGCACAAGAGCTATTGGTATTACAAAAGGGGCCGCACAAGCGTCTGCAATCCCTTCTGTAATACCAAAGTGCCCAGGGGTGTGCAAGGTGGGCGCAAACACATGTTGCGCCCCCGGGGCACTTCTATAATATGGTCCCAGGTCGTATAGCAATTCTTCATTCTGTGAAGATTAATGAAAAATCTCATGCTATTGCAAGGGTGTTTCCACATTGTACTAGTGTATATGGGTGTGGAGCTTGAAACCCACCAGTACTTTCAAATTCATTATCGGGCCCTAACTATCCGGCTTATGCTGAATATTTTGTAATAGACTTGGGAATAAAGATGATAATGTAATAATGATCCAACATAACAACGCATAGCATAACATAACATAACATAAGATGCCAGGAACAGCTCTACTTTCAAAAACATAATACTCTGTACTATTGCAAAACATAACACAATATAAAAAACATAATGGTTTTGCACTAATTTAATAGTTAATACTTTCAGTTACAGATCTTATCCACACGCACAGGCAAAAATGGTTTTCCACACATTTACTTCTTTTGCCTAAAAGAGGCTACAAAACAAAATATATTCACTTTTTAAAAATTAATCAAGGATATTTATCAATGCAGTGATGGCCTAGAAAGCAAGTTACATGTTCTGGATCACAAAGGAAAAGTAAGTTTTTCTGGTTTAATATTTTTTGTGTGTTTTTTAAAAAAAAAGGTTAAACATATATCTCAGAACAACAACAAGAGTATTGATATTCTATTTGCCTGGCGTTTTCCAAATATGGGTTTCAATTTTATACAAGTTGTCATATGAGAACGCTATAACAAAAGGATTCAGATTATCAGTAAGTTATTGCACTGTCGCTGGCTGTAATGCACTTGTTTTAAACTAAAGGGCAATATGAAAACATAGCAGCACCCTATTTAGAGTTGGTACACCATATGAAATCCATTGCGGCACTGCACATCTGCTTTTTCCTGAGACTAAAAAGTGTTTCTTTGTAGTTTTATACCATGAAATTTCTAAAAGAAGCTGCCATTTCTCTTCTGCCTTCAAGTCAGTGGGAAACACGTACCCTGTTCTTAGTACCCCAAGCTGGAACGAAACACTGTTGTTTTATTATCGCTGAATAGTGCACAATCACCCTTTAGTATGGCATTGCACCACATTTGGCAGTCCAAAAATGCCTTTCCAAACACTTCCATGGTTTCCATTGCAGACCAGAATCTGAGTATGTTTGTACATATGAGTTATCGGGCTTAGTGGGTTGCACAAATGCATGAGTCACGCCACTAGGGTAAGAAAATACGTCTGTCTACTTCAAGAACTCCCCTGACTACAACTGGCCATACACAGCACCTTGAAACTCTTCTTGATATCCCCTTTACTTTAATATCATATGCCATCTTCTTGTACAGCACTATGCTGCTTTATCACTAAGTTCCTGATCTATACACAACTGACATTCTCATTCTCAAGATCGATTTTTAAAATAATGCATGCTGGCCATCTGTGGTCTAGAATATAACTTCCCCACTCAGAGAGAGATCAATTATACCCATGACATACTTACATTACTAACCTACTACACACTGTCTTGGAAACCTTTTTCTCACCAAGTGCTCCATTTAGACTCAAGGGATATGCTGCCCTGGTTACACAGGGTAAATACCAAATGATGTACAGATTTAAAATTCAGATGAATTCTCTTATGTATTGGAGCAACTGGACCTTAAGAATATATTTTGAAACACCCCGCCCCCCAAAAAAGTGCTCTCTAAGAAGTAGATTTTTCCATTGAGGTATAAGATCACCTTGCAAAAGTGAGGGGTATTCAGGGCTGCTGATTGGTATGTTTGCCAGAGGCATGGATGGAGAGTTTTCAACCCAACTAAAGTATGTAAGAATATATTTCCAACTACATTTATCGATGTAACTTGTCGATGTTTCCTATGTGTCTGCCAAGCCAAATCCTTGGTAACCCTAAAGGGTTTCTTTTTTTACTGAGTCTGAAAACCTTTGCTAGATGTATAACATTCAAGACCCTCCTGCACATGCTGTGTGTATCAACACTGCTTTAACTTACAAAGCAACACCATGATTCTGATATGTCAAGTCTCACGTCCAACTAACCAGAGTTTTTTACTTGTTCTCAGCATTGAGACATCTATTGTTTCCAAGCATCATGATCTTAACCTTGGAATTATTAATCAAATTAACAAGCTAAATAGAATTCATCCAAAGTTCTTAGCAAATGATACAGTAGTATAGGGATTGCCCAACATCATCACAGCATCAGCAAATAATGTTATACAGGGACACCAACCACCTCAATATGAGAGAAGTTCTAGGTGAACTCACCTGAAACCCCAGGGTGCTTATTGAGATTTACATTACAAAGAAGGGCACACTACACTCTGTTGCAACCCTCTATGAACTAGAAACCATTGTCTTACCTCATGCATAGACAATAAAGGACCAAAGATGGGTTCTCTCTGTACAGGGAACTTATAAGAAACAAAAAAGTCATGCAAAGGCATATTTACACCTACATTTGCGGAGCTCATCAAAATAGGTATTTACTAATGAAATTAAAGTGTTGGCATAAATCTATATTTAGCAGATATGCATAACTTAATATGCATAACTTATTTCAGCACTACATACCTTTCCCAACAAAGGAGGAATATCATTGATTGTTCCATTGTCACAAACACTACCATAAACCCACCATGAGCTCCATCAAATTTCAATGCTTCCTCTGTCAGTTGTGCATCTGAGGTACAAGTACTCTTGCAGACTTAGCTATCTAAGAAGCATACAATGAAGTAAGCAAAACAGTTCCTTCTATCCCACATCTAAGAATGGGACAATCATAGTTTGTCTTCAAGAGAGAAATGGCTCACCATGTTGCAGCACATCACTGTTGGTATTGTTATTTGTACATTGTGTGGTACAATATGGAATGGCTTAAGGTGAAGGTGGTGCCTGATTTCTAGCATGTGACAGCAAATGCATCTAATTTGCAGATGGTAACTTCTGTATTTTGGGTCTGATGTGCTTTGTTGTTTTACTTCTATCATTTGTTTACTTTTAAAAGGCTGCCAGGCCTTTTCCCCCTCCTGTGCCAGGCCTTTTTTTGCCTATTTGGGGCAGTTCGCGCTTAGGCCCGCATAACTTTTTGTCCACATAAGCTAACCAAGCCAAATTTGCGTCCTTTTTTTCCAACATCCTAGGGATTCTGGAGGTACCCAGACTTTGTGGGTTCCCCTGAAAGAGGCCAAGAAATTTGCCAAAATACCGGGAAAATTTAGTTTTTTTCAAAAAAATTGGAAAAAGTGGCTGCAGAAGAAGGCTTCTGGTTTTTCCCCTGAAAATGGCATCAACAAAGGGTTTGCGGTGCTAAATTCAGCAGCTTCCCAGCTTTCAGGAACAGGCAGACTTGAATCAGAAAACCCAATTTTTCAACACAATTTTGGCATTTTTCTGGGACATACCCCATTTTTGCAATTTTTTGTGCTTTCAGCCTCCTTCCAGTCAGTGACAGAAATGGGCATGAAACCAATGCTGGATCCCAGAAACCTAAACATTTCTGAAATGTAGACAAAATTCTGAATTCAGCAAGGGGTCATTTGTGTAGATCCTACAAGGGTTTCCTACAGAAAATAACAACTGAAAAAGAAAAATATTGAAATTTAGGTGAAAAAAACATAAATGTTTCTCTACGTTTTACTCTGTAACTTTTCCCTGCAATGTCAGATTATCGAAAGCAATATACCGTTACGTCTGCTGGACTCCTCTGGTTGCGGGGATATATAGGGCTTGTAGGTTCATCAAGAACCCGAGGAACCCAGAGCCAATAAATGAGCTGCACCCTGACGTGCGTTTTCATTCTATACCGGGTATACAGCAAATCATTTGCTGAAATATAAAGAGTAAAAAATTGCTATCAAGAAAACCTTTGTATTTCCAAAAAGGGCACAAGATAAGGTGTTGAGGAGCAGTGGTTATTTGCACATCTCTGAATTCCGGGGTGACCATACAATCATGTGAATTACAGGGCTTTTCTCAAATAGATGTCTTTTTTACACACTCTCCTATATTTGGAAGGAAAAAATGTAGAGAAAGACAAGGGGCAATAACACTTGTTTTGCTAATCTATGTTCCCCCAAGTCTCCCGATAAAAATGATACCTCACTTGTGTGGGTAGGCCTAGCGCCCGCGACAGGAAACGCCCCAAAGCGCAACGTGGACACATCCAAATTTTTGGAAGAAAACAGAGGTGTTTTTTGCGAAGTGCCTACCTGTAGATTTTGGCCTCTAGCTCAGCCGGGACCTGGGGAAACCTACCAAACCTGTGCATTTCTGAAAACTAGAGACCTAGGGGAATCCAAGGAGGGGTGACTTGCGGGGCTCGGTCCAGGTTCTGTTACCCAGAATCCTTTGCAAACCTCAAAATTTGGCTAAAAAAACACATGTTCCACACATTTCTGTGGCAGAAAGTTCTGGAATCTGAGAGGAGCCAAAAATTTCCTTTCACCCAGCGTTCCCCCAAGTCTCCCGATAAAAATGATACCTCACTTGTGTGGGTAGGCCTAGCGCCCGCGACAGGAAACGCCCCAAAGCGCAACGTGGACACATCCAAATTTTTGGAAGACAACAGAGGTGTTTTTTGCGAAGTGCCTACCTGTAGATTTTGGCCTCTAGCTCAGCCGGCACCTAGGGAAACCTACCAAACCTGTGCATTTCTGAAAACTAGAGACCTAGGGGAATCCAAGGAGGGGTGACTTGCGGGGCTCGGACCAGGTTCTGTTACCCAGAATCCTTTGCAAACCTCAAAATTTGGCTAAAAAAACACATGTTCCTCACATTTCTGTGTCAGAAAGTTCTGGAATCTGAGAGGAGCCACAAATTTCCTTCCACCCAGCGTTCCCCCAAGTCTCCCGATAAAAATGATACCTCACTTGTGTGGGTAGGCCTAGCGCCCGCGACAGGAAACGCCCCAAAGCGCAACGTGGACACATCCAAATTTTTGGAAGAAAACTGAGGTGTTTTTTGCGAAGTGCCTACCTGTAGATTTTGGCCTCTAGCTCAGCCGGCACCTAGGGAAACCTACCAAACCTGTGCATTTCTGAAAGCTAGAGACCTAGGGGAATCCAAGGAGGGGTGACTTGCGGGGCTCTGACCAGGTTCTGTTACCCAGAATCCTGTGCAAACCTCAAAATTTTGCTAAAAAAACACATGTTCCTCACATTTCTGTGGCAGAAAGTTCTGGAATCTGAGAGGAGCCACAAATTTCCTTTCACCCAGCGTTCCCCCAAGTCTCCCGATAAAAATGATACCTCACTTGTGTGGGTAGGCCTAGCGCCCGCGACAGGAAACGCCCCAAAGCGCAACGTGGACACATCCAAATTTTTGGAAGACAACAGAGGTGTTTTTTGCGAAGTGCCTACCTGTAGATTTTGGCCTCTAGCTCAGCCGGCACCTAGGGAAACCTACCAAACCTGTGCATTTCTGAAAACTAGAGACCTAGGGGAATCCAAGGAGGGGTGACTTGCGGGGCTCGGACCAGGTTCTGTTACCCAGAATCCTGTGCAAACCTCAAAATTTGGCTAAAAAAACACATGTTCCTCACATTTCTGTGGCAGAAAGTTCTGGAATCTGAGAGGAGCCAAAAATGTCCTTTCACCCAGCGTTCCCCCAAGTCTCCCGATAAAAATGATACCTCACTTGTGTGGGTAGGCCTAGCGCCCGCGACAGGAAACGCCCCAAAGCGCAACGTGGACACATCCAAATTTTTGGAAGACAACAGAGGTGTTTTTTGCGAAGTGCCTACCTGTAGATTTTGGCCTCTAGCTCAGCCGGCACCTAGGGAAACCTACCAAACCTGTGCATTTCTGAAAACTAGAGACCTAGGGGAATCCAAGGAGGGGTGACTTGCGGGGCTCGTACCAGGTTCTGTTACCCAGAATCCTTTGCAAACCTCAAAATTTGGCTAAAAAAACACATGTTCCTCACATTTCTGTGTCAGAAAGTTCTGGAATCTGAGGGGAGCCACAAATTTCCTTCTACCCAGCGTTCCCCCAAGTCTCCCGATAAAAATGGTACCTCACTTGTGTGGTTAGGCCCAGCGCCCGCGACAGGATATGCCCCAAAACACAACGTGGACACATCACAGAAAACAGAGCTGTTTTTTGCAAAGTGCCTACTTGTAGATTTTGGCCTCTAGCTCAGCCGGCACCTAGGGAAACCTACCAAACCTGTGCATTTTTGAAAACTAGAGACCTAGGGGAATCCAAGATGGGGTGACTTGTGGGGATCGGACCAGGTTCTGTTACCCAGAATCCTTTGCAAACCTCAAATTTTGGCTAAAAAAACAAATTTTCCTCACATTTTGGTGACAGAAAGTTCTGGAATCTGAGAGGAGCCACAAATTTCCTTCCACCCAGCGTTCCCCCAAGTCTCCCCATAAAAATGATACCTCACTTGTGTGGGTAGGCCTAGCGCCCGCGACAGGAAATGGCCCAAAACACAACCTGGACACATCACATTTTTTCATAGAAAACAGGGCCTACCTGTGGATTTTGGCCTCTAGCTCAGCCGGCACCTGGGGAAACCTAGCAAACCAGCGCATTTTTGAAAACTAGAAACCCAGGGGAATCCAAGATGGGGTGAATTGTGGGGCTCTGACCAGGTTCTGTTACCCAGAATCCTTTGCAAACCTCAAAATTTGGCTAAAAAAACATGTTTTCCTCACATTTCAGTGACAGAAAGTTCTGGAATCTGAGAGGAGCCACAAATTTCCTTCCACCTAGTGTTCCCCCAAGTCTCCCGATAAAAATGATACCTCACTGGTGTGGGTAGGCCTAGCGCCCGCGACAGGAAATGGCCCAAAACACAACGTGGACACATCAAATTTTTTCATAGAAAACAGTGCCTACCTGTGGATTTTGGCCTCTAGCTCAGCCGGGCCCAGGGGGGGCAGAAATGGCCTAAAATAAATTTGTCCCCCAACCCCCCTGCCCCCCCGGGAGCGACCCTTGCCTATGGGGTCGCTCCCCCTGCGTGACATTGGTGCAAAAAAAAAAATCCCCGGTGCCTAGTGGTTTCTGCCCCCCTTGGGGGCAGATTGACCTACAATCGGCCAATCTGCCCCCAAGGGGGGCAGAAATGGTCTAAATACAATTTGCCCCCCAGGGGAGCGACCCTTGCCTAATGCGTCGCTCCCCATCTCTAAAAAAACAAACAAACAAAAAAAAAAACACACAAAAAAAAAATTGCCCTGGCGCCTAAAGGTTTCTGCCCCCCCCGGGGGCAGATCGGCCTAATACCAATAGGCCGATCTGCCCCCAGGGGGGCAGAAATGGCCTAAAATAAATTTGCCCCCCCGGGGAGCGACCCTTGCCTGCAAGGTCGCTCCCCTTGTGTGACGGCACAAAAAAAAGATCCCTGGTGCCTAGTGGTTTCTGCCCCCCTTGGGGGCAGAAAGACCTACAATCGGCCAATCTGCCCCCAAGGGGGGCAGAAATGGTCTAAATACAATTTGCCCCCCAGGGGAGCGACCCTTGCCTAATGCGTCGCTCCCCATCTCTACAAAAACAAACAAACAAAAAAAAACCCACAAAAAACTATTTGCCCAGGCGCCTAGAGGTTTCTGCCCCCCCGGTGGGCAGATCGGCCTAATACCAATAGGCCGATCTGCCCCCAGGGGGGGCAGAAATGGCCTAAAATAAATTTGCCCCCCTCACCCCCCCCACCCGGGGAGCGACCCTTGCCTACAAGGTCGCTCCCCTTGCGTGATGGCGCAAAAAAAAGATCCCTGGTGCCTAGTGGTTTCTGCCCCCCTTGGGGGCAGATTGACCTACAATCGGCCGATCTGCCCCCAAAGCGGGCAGAAATGGCCTAAATACAATTTGCCCCTCCAGGGGAGCGACCCTTGCCTAAGGGGACGCTCCCCATCTGTAAAACACAACAACAACAAAAATCCCTGGTGCCTAGTGGTTTCTGCCCCCCGTGGGGGCAGATCGGCCTAATAAAAATAGACTGATCTGCCCCCATGGGGGGCAGAAATGGCCTAAAATAAATTTGCCCCCCATGGGAACGACCCTTGCCTAAGGGGTCGCTCCCCTTACGTGAAAAACAAACAAACAAAAAAAACTCCCTGGTGTCTAGTGGTTTCTGCCCCCCTTGGGGGCAGATTGGCCTCATAAAAATAAGCCAATCTGCCCCCAAAGGGGGCAGAAATGGCCTAAATATAATTTCCCCCCTATGGGAGCGACCCTTGCCTAAGGGGTCGCATCCCACACCTAAAACACAAAAGAAAACAAATCAAAAAACAAAAAAAACAAAAGTATCCCTGGTGTCTAGAGGTTTCTGCCCCCCCTGGGGGCAGATCGGCCTATTATTAGGCCGATCTGCCCCCAGGGGGGGCAGAAAAGGCCTTAAAAAAAAATTACCCCCTGGGAGCGACCCTTGCCCAAGGGGTCGCTCCCTTCTGTCAATTACATATTAAAAAAAAAAATCCCTGGTGTCTAGTGGGGTTTCAAAAGCCGGATTGCAAGCAATCCGGCTTTTGAAACACTCGGAGAGACATCAAAGGGAAGGAAATACATTTCCTTCCCTTTGAAGCCCCTCCGGGCCTCCCCCACGTGATCGAAAGAGAAATGCTGAGCATTTCTCTTTCGATCGCGCTGGAAGCTCTGCTTCCAGCGCGATGGGGGAGGTTGTGTGATTGTCAGCGCGCGCTGACGTCACAGGAGGCGTGGGGGGGTCGGGGGTTGAAGGGGAAGGGATTCCCCTGTCAGCCCTGACCTAGGGGGGTGGGGGGGCGGCCCTCGGGAGGAGCGCTAGCGCTTCTCCCGAGGGCAGCATTCAGGACGTAATGGTTACGTCCATGGCGCCACACGGGCGCTGCCATGGACGTAACCATTACGTCCCTGGCGGGGAAGGGGTTAAATGAATTATCATGTGTGTAGTGTGCAAAATGAATGTTATCTTGCACTCATACACTCATTTCTCTATGTGTGGGAAGTAAGTCACAGATGGTATTCTGTCAGCTTTTTAGTTACATTTGAATGGCTATGCACAGGGATGTTTGAGGTTACTTGTGTGAAAGTATAGATCGTGGTAAATGTAAGTGCTAAAGTTGCATCATCTAGTTAACTTGTGTTTCAGTGTTTCTGTGTACAATGTTTTAAACACCCTAGCATTGTCTTTCGTGGCAGGATGTGGTCATAGTTTGGTACCAATGCCCACGCATGCTGTTGTGTGCATGGGTGTGCTTTATTGCAGTGTATTACTTTGCTACTATACAGGAATTGATGGGAAATTTGGGTCACAGATGTGCAAATACAATAATCTGTGACAGGTACATTCAACTTTGGGATTCACATAATTGTGTATTTGCACTTGTTAATGTATTTACTCACATCAAAAGTTATTAAATACTTTTAAGTATGAATAATTCTCATAGGGGTAAGGATTTTAGGGAGAGAACAGCAAAAAGAAGGTGAACGTCCACAAACTTTCAACCTTGTGGTTACTCACAGGCCACCTACAGATAACTTTCCACCCTGAAAACAACTGCCAATTTACCTCTGGTAAAGGCAGGAGTAAAATCTGTTTAGGGAGCGAAAAAGAACTAAACATCATACTTTTCTCATGGATAAACAATGGCCATACTGATTTTGCACCAATTTCGCCTTAACCCTTTAAACAGTAGCTTATCAGTACAGTACATAGACGCATGTACATTACAAACTGTGGACAACAAATTATAGAAAATGCAGATCTCAGGGACAATTCCATAATTACAAATTAAATTAAAAAGTAATTACAGAAGCACTTAACTTCCAAAAGAACTCCCACCTCTCAGCCCATTACTCCAGGTTGCATGCCCCATACAGATAGCAGCATCATAGGTCTTCAACAGGATGACCTTGGCTTCATATATCTTTTTGAAATTAATAAGACAAATCTCTATTTGAAATTTAAGGACAGTGCTTTTATGAAGTAAAGCATTCCTTGGAGGTAGCCACTGTGGTTCTTTTTCTGTTTTCCTAATTTAAATCTCTTTTGCCCTCATTACAACTTCGGCGGTGGGCCAGCGGATGGAAACAGCGTTTCCGTCTGCTGGCCCAGCAGAAAAGTCACATCAACACTGCAGCCGGCTCATAATAGAGCCGGCGGCAATGTTGATGTGCAGCGGGTGCAGCAGCACCCATCGCGCATTTCACTGCGCGTAATTCGGGCAGTGAAATGCACGATGGGGCTGTGCCTGGGGGCCCCTGCACTGCCCATGCCAAGTGCATGGGCAGTGCAGGGGCCCCCAGGGGCACCCCGAATCCCCCTTACCACCAGCCTTTTTCTTGGCGGTGTTTACCGCCATGGACAGGCTGGCGGTTGGGGACTCATAATCCCTTGCACCGCTGCCCTGGGGATTATGACCGCCTGGCGGATACCTGGCGGTCAGTTGCAGGGGCCGGTGGTATGGCCGTGGCTAATGTGCCACGGTCAAAACACACTGCCAGTACACCGCCAGCCTGTTGGCGGTGTTACCGCCGGCCGCCAGGGCCGTAATGAGGCCCTTTGTGTTCAATTCACATTTGTACATTGTTTATCACAGATCATAACCTTAGTCTTGCTCTAGTCATTTTCTAGTTATATTTACTACAGTAATTGCCTAGACTATTTAGGGCATGTTGTAATCCAACTACCGTTTTATAGAGAAGGACTGCATCATCCACATAGAGAAGATCAGGGATGTTTTAGGAAGTCAGTTTCCTGGAAGATAACTACACAAGCTTCAATTCTGAATCAAAACCCACCATCTATGAATTGAACACAAAAGGGTCCAAAACATAGTCCTCCTTTACTTCAGCTGTGCAATGCGCTTTATCGGTCTGTAAAAATATCTGTTTAGCACAGTAAACTGTGTGTAATGTAGGTTTCTATCCTTTAATGGTATTTTCAACAATCCTTGGGGATTATGTGCAATGTAATGTTTTATGCTGAACCCGGTGTGGGTAAAGGAGAATTTTGTTTTATATATTGTTTTTATTGGAAGAGTTCATGCATCTTAAAGATGTCAATGTCAATAATCAATGAACCAGCATGATCATGATGTGAAACATTACACATCCTCCATAAAATCATATATAGACCTACTACTAAGAATATATTGCATTTTGCCAACAGTCACAGAATTTTGCCATTGTATTATACAATTCAGCCTCTTCAAACATATGGTAATCTACCTCTATTGCCCCATTATGTTAATGCCTCCCATAATCTCTGAAATGTATTGTAAGGTCCTCATGTAAGCCTGTACCGATACTCCAGCTCCTTGATTTTTAACTTTTTAGACCACCATCGTTGGACTATTGGGATCGTCTCAGAGCCCCAGTTTTGCAAAATAATTGATGTGGCTACTTGTGCGAATATGAACAATATTTCTTTCAACAAAGGTGCAATATTAACATTGGGAGAATACCCCAGGACTGCTATGTAAACATCTATTGACTGATCTAACCCTGCAGTGCGTGAACAGTGTGCCCGAATTTCTGTCTAAAAAGGGATTATTTTAGGGCAGCCTCAGATAATGTTGGTCCAGCTTCCTTTCCCCTCAGTTGAGCACCTAAAGCACCTATCAGGTACCTGGGAGTTAATTCTGTACAAGAAGCCGTGATTCTGTAAAGTAGCCATTTTGCAAAGAATTGCTTTCTGTGGAGATTCGCGCCTTTCAAAAAAGAGAAATTAAACACATTTATCTTATTCTAGGTCTCTTCCATAAGTTGAGGACGTTCCTTGGACTGCCATTGGTCCTGAGCCTTAAAAAATAACACACTGGCCTTCTGTTGTCTAAGAATACCCACCCAGCTACTAACAGATCTTTGAGTGTGGTTTCTATCCAATCTTCAACTATATCCAGGCTGGCCCAGATGCAACTAAAATCTAGGTTATTAAAAAACTGTCTTATGCCAATAAAGGACCATTGCATCATTTTAAAGTGCCTGATAGAGGGTTCTGTTTCAGCCCACACCTTCCAAATGGCAGAGTTTAAATTTGAGACCCTACTATAACCATTAACCTCCCACCTGAAAGTGGTATTCTTATCGAAGAGGGGTTGATTCCCAAAGTAAATGTCTATTTGGAGGGATGCTCCATAAATGGCCGGTATACTATAGTGCTTAAACAGTTGTATGTTTAAGAAACCACCCTAAAGCCTTGTAATTAATGTTTTCAGGTGATCTAGTGAGGCGCAGTAAATCAACAATCTTATATTCAAGAAAGTTCAAGTTGATAAAAAATAATCTGTCCCAATTATTCCAGGTTTGTTAAAAAAAAACCTGTGTGAACCATGTGCAAAATTAGCAAAATAATATACTCTTAAATCAGGAAGAGCAATGCCCCCTTCTTTCACTGGCCCATATAATGAATCTAACACCAATCTAGGCATATTATTCACCCAAATAAAAGTGGAGAACGTTCCCTCCAGCTCCTCCAACTCCTTCATCTGGAGAGCACATGGAATAGCTGCCAACAGAAAAATATTTGAATCAAAGCAACACAGCCAATTACTACTGGGAGAGGTAGATAAATCCATTTAGGAAAAAGAGCCTTGATCTTCTGGACCAGAGAGGAATAGTTCAGTACATATCGGTCATTAACATTCTCTGTGATGTATATCCCTAAATATCTCTTAGGCCTTGAATTAACTAAGGGGTGAAGTTCTGCAGGTAAAGTGTTGAGTGTGCAATTGCATTATAAAAACTTCATTTTCAACTTGTTGAGCTTGTACACGCCCAGTACTTAAAACTCTTGAAAAACTTTCAAAACCCTCTTTACATTTTCTGTATCTGGCTTTAGAAATAGAGCTATATCATCGGCATATAATGTAATGCTTGTCATGCTGCTTATTGGCAGCTCAATACTCCTATCAGTCAGCACTGCTATTGCTTTGGGCTCTATGAATAGCGCAAAAAGAATGGGCGACAGGGGACACCTTTGCCTCGTGCCCCTTGCAACTTTGCAGGCCTGACATTGTGAGAGTTAATGATTATATGGGCAGTTGCCCCTTTATAGAAATGAGATATGATTTAAATAAACCTCTTGGGAAACCCAAACTCCCTCAAAATAATGATAAAGACATTCCCAACACACTAAATCAAATGCCTTCTCTGCGCCTAATAAAATAACGAGGGCGGTAACTTTATTTTGAGAGAAATACCTAATGAGTCTATTAAAAAAAGAGTCGTAGAGAATAACTGCCTACCAGAAGTAAAACCACACTGATCTGGAAGAATAATAGAACCTAACATTCTGCTCATTCGATTGGCCAGTCTGCGATAACCTTATAATCTGTATTCAAAAGACTAATGGGCTTAACATTCTCTTTGTTTTTTATCCCTTTTCAGAAAACTGACCACTATCACAGTGCGGAATGATGCCGGACCTCATCCCCCTCCAGGATATGATTAGCAAGTTTTAAAAGTTCTAGGTTTAAAACCAGTGGTATTTTCCTAAACAATTCAGCTGGTAGACATCTTTACCACAAGCGTTCCTATTACTCAGTGACCTGACCACCTCCTCGATTTCGCCAAGAGAAACTTTAGTTAGGAGGGCTTGAATATTACTAGCATGTAGCTTTGGAAGGGGTGCTTGTTTAAAAAATGCCTAAGATGAGTAATATCAACCTGTTGTTGCGCACTAAATAGTGCTTAGTAATGCTTAGAAAATCTCTCTTGAATAGAAGCAGGATCTACGATGTGAGTGTTAGTTTCAGCATCAAAAAGAGAAATGACCGTGTTTTGTGCTTGGTGTTCTTGAATCTGCTGAATATGCAGCTTCTGAAAATGAAGCTGCATATTCACTTTCTTTGTAGGTTTTTTGTTAATAAGCAGCTTTGGCAACATACCCTCGCTCATAGTAATCAACCTTTGTTAGAAATGGGGTCTGTGGTTGGCAGTCAGTTTGTACCCTGTCCAAGCAGGGACTCTTACTCTTGTCAGGGCATTGTAGATACACACTTAAATTACCCCTGCTTACCTCCTTGGTAGCTTGGCACAAGAAGTTAGGCTTATCTCAAAGGAAATGTGTAAAGTATTTGTACCAACACACACAGCAGTACAGTGAAAACACTACAAAATGGACACCACACCAGTTTAGAACAATAAGTAATATTTATCTAAATCAAACAAAACCAAAACAAACAAAAATCCAGCATACACAAGTCAAGATATGAATTTTCAAAAGAATAAGAGTCTTACTCCATAAAAAACAATCAATGGAAACGTTGATTTTACACAAAGTACATGGTTTGTGTAAAAAATAAAGCAGCACAGGCGAACATGCGTTGAAAAAATCAGCGAAGAGTCAATTCCTTACTCACAAGTAAGGCCGTTGGGTAGGCGATGTGTTGTTTTTCTCTCCCGCAAGAGAGCGATGCGTCGACTTCCAAATGGGCACCTCGGATCCATGCAGGCTTGCGTTGATTTTTGACGCCCGGCGATGATGTGTGAGAAAACCGGCCGTTTTTCAGCCTGTGTTGCAGGTGGTGCATCAAACGTTTCCCTGTGCGGTGTTCTGTGCATGGATTTCAGTCCTTGTTCTGCCAACTTCACCTCTCAAGGGCCCAGGGACTGTACAGGGCACCGCTTGGCAGAGCAGGAGTCTCAGCAGGTAGTCCAGGTGCTGGCAGAGGATGTCTTTTATGGCCCTGAGACTTCAAAACAGGATGCAAGCTCAATCCAATCCCTTGGAGACACTTCACAAGCAGGAATATACAACAAAGTCAAGTCTTTGTCCTCTTTCAGGCAGAAGCAGCAACTGTAGGCCAACCCAGCAAAGCACAGTCACAGTGAAAGGGGCAGTACTCCTCCACCGGCTCTTCAGCTCTTCTCCTTGGCAGAGGTTCCTCTTAGTTCCAGAAGTAATCTGAAAAACTGGGGTTTTTGGTCCACTACTCATACCCCTTTCTGCCTTTGAAGTAGGCAAACTTCAAAGGAAAGTCTCTGTTGTTCACACAATCCTGCCTTACCCAGGCCTGGCCCCAGACACACACCAGGGGGTTGGAGACTGCATTGTAAGAGGGCAGGCACAGCCCATTCAGCCTTAAGTGACCACTCTTCCCTTCACTCTACCTCAGATGGCTCATCAGGATATGCAGGCTACACTCCAGCTCCCTCTGTGTCACTGCTTAGAGGGGATTCACAAACAGCCCAACTGTCAGTCTGACCCAGACAGGGAATAAAAAAGCAGGCAGAGTCACAGAATGGTTTAAGCAAGAAAATGCCCACTTTCTAACAGACAATATAAAAAACAACTTTACCAAAAGATGTATTTTTAAATTGTGAGTTCAGAGTCCCCAAACTCCATATCTCTAAATGCTCTCAGAGTGAAGCTGCATTTTCAGGATATTTAAAGGCAGCCCCAATGTTAACTTATGAGACAGATATTCCTTGCAACAGTGAAACCCAAATTTGGCAGTATTTCACTGTTAGGATATGTAAAACACCTCCGTACGTGTCCCACCTTTAACATGGGTTTAAAGTGGGTACACTTGCCAGGTCGAATTGGCAGGTTAAAAAGGCACACAAGACACTGGAGTGGCAGGTCTGAGCCATGTTTACAGGGTTACTCATGTGGGTAGCACAACTAGTGCTGCAGGCCCACTACTAGTATTTGATTTACAGGCCCTGGGCACCTCTAGTACACTTTATTAGGGACTTACTAGTAAATCAAATGTGCAATTATGGAAAAGCCAATTATACATACATTTTACACAGACAGCCCTTGCACTTTAGCACTGGTCAGCAGTGGTAAAGTGCCCAGAGTTCCACAAACAGCAAAAACAGAGTCATCACACAGTCAAAACATGGGAAGCAAAGTCAAAAAAGACAGGGGAGACCATGCCAAGGATGCCAGGTCTAATAATCTTCATACGCGCTCTCACCTGTTCAATTTATTGTGGATGTTCTATTATGGGAATATGCCAAACTTGCTTGGTGAAGTACTGCTGCAAATCCTGTCCTATGGTCTAAAAGCTACTTACTCTGCATGATCCCTCTAGAAGATATTCAGCCATGAACAGTTGCCTTGAATGCGTCCCACATGTTATCTAAGCTGGCAGTTCAGCCTCGTTCAGCTCAAAGTAACTTATTGTCTCACAACTTATCACCTTGCACCATTCATAATCCTCGTGATTTACTTTATTTAAGCTCCAACTCCACCGGGCCCCTCTACCTTGATCCCTGCTACTTCCATCTCTACCTGGGAGTGGTCTGAAAAGCTATTCGGAATATGTGCTTAGCTTCAGCTCTTGAGAAGATAATCCAATTGGAAGTGCGATTATATTTTCCATAGAAGCAACAATATTCCCACTTTTCTGTGCATCTTTCTTGCCATAGATCAAGTAGGTTCAAGCTTTTCATATAGTCTAACATAGCTTTTGCTACTCATTGATTATTCTATTTTTGTGTCTGGGAGGTGGAATCTAGCACTAGATTTAAGATAAAGTTAAAATCTCCCCCTATAATCACTGACCTGGGGATAGTTAATAGAACCTAGTAGAGTGTGATCACTGGGGCACGGTCATCGGGAATGGGAGCATATATTGCAGCTGTGGTTATTCTAGAATTATTAAGTATATCCACTAATAATGAGGGCTTCAATGTGCCTCTTAAATGAGCCAACATCTGGTGAGTGCCCTTTTACCCAATCTTCAACAGATAAAGCTTTGCACTTATTATTTAAACCGTTAGTATTAAACATGTCAATATGGAACACTTGTTTGTATACCATCATTTAAGTAAACTCAGACCTACCTGGAAAAAGGGGCTTGCTAGAAAGTAATAAATCTCCTATGCTGAAAAATGAAAGTGCAAGTCTGAAGATACCATACTTTGGTGAGTAAACCACCCCTTTACGCCTCTAACCATCCTACTGCAATATTCCACGCATAAAGTGCTAAGCTGTGCTTTAGAATGCCTCGAAGGCACGATAAATGTCGAATTTCTGCACGCTTCACTTTGAGGTAACCACCCTGTGCTCGATAAAAGGGACATATTAGAAGTACTGACATAGTAATGCCACTGAGGAGTAACGTGTCAACCATGTGCCATGTAAACTTGCTCCTACTGGTGCAAAACAGGTATGCCATAAATAAAGTGATAAAATGTGTTACATAACATCCAGAGGCGCCCCCACAGCATCAAGAACCAATAAAGTGCCATGTGCTACAGTACTATATTGTCTTCAATTTACCCCCCAGAAAAAAAAAATATTAAATCATTCTTGAAAGTGCCAATGCATCAATATAAAAGATATCAGCCCAAATGATCACCATACTTTCCCACCCTGTATGGATCTTATGAGGGCCCTGAAAAGGCCCGAATTGGGCCAACCCCTTAATGTCCCTTGGTTGCATTGCAAATTCTGAATTGCTTCTTACCTTTCCTATCTCCCCTAGCTCTACCTGCATAGGCCAAAGCACTCGCATACAGTTTTAATACTGCTAAATTAGTAAGGAACTCTTCCATTTGTCCCTACTGCAAAACCCCATAAACACCACCCTTTCCCATCCCCATCTCGTGCACCCCTAAGGGAGGAGTTAACCCGCATCACTTCCCTCTCACCCCAAAGTGTCCTGAATGCCATGTTACTGCACCCCTGTGCACTCATAACCCATTAGACCCCAAGACACCCACGACCGCATCCCCACAAAGGCATCACTGGGCACACCATCAAAGACATTTATAATCACATACTCGCTCCTATAAAAGAAAAAAAAAAATCAACCTAAATCATTAACCACATCTGCTATCCGTAACAGAAAAGAGACAATTGTGCACAAAGTCTGAATGATTAGTTAAAAGCCGGATTGGGTGAATTCTGGTGAAAAGCTTGGGCCTCCGCAGTGACAGAGAAAAGATGGAACTGGCCACTTGCCAAGACCTTAAGCTTGGCCTCCTCGACAATCTTTGCCTGAGCACCCTTAGCTTGGTCTCCGTGCTGTGAGTGATGACATGTCTGGTAGCTCAAAGAGCTCTCTTACTTTGGACTCCATCTTTTGTTCTTTGTTACGGCTCGTGTGAGTGGTGACCAGTTTCTTTTGGCTTCCCTTACGTTTCAGTTTCGGAACTGCAGTGGATTGACACAAAACTGCGGCAGCTAAATTAGCCATTTTGCATTGAAATTTTTCTCATACTCGACTGATTAATTCCGTCATCTGTATCAAACTCGCTGTCCCCCCCCCCCCCCCCCCACCAGATTCCTGCTCCTTCTCAGATAACCCACTTTCATCTCAGTCTTGCCGGCACTTGCACTGCGGATTAAATCATTTAGGCAGGGGAGCACAGGTCTAAGCTGCGACTGCCAAAATACCTCTTCTGGCCTGGCATATAAAGAAAGAAGGTCATCCAGAATCATCCTGTTGTTCTCACATCACACTTGAATGTGGCCTTTCTGGGTGCCACCTGAGAGCCACCTTACTCTGAGCAACCTATGCCTCGCCGAGCGAAATCCCTCAGAGTCCATCGGTGTGCAGATCGGCTGCGTGCGCTTGTGCGTCTGGGGGAGGGGCAAGGCAAGTGTGCTTAGCGGCGGTACGTGCAGATTTCATCTGCCGTCACCTCCCCGGTAAAGGAGAAATTCTTGAGTGTTCTTCCACTACATCAAATGATTCCTATTTAACTTGTGCAACCCAAGAATAGCCAGTAATCTAAAGTTTGTAGCATGTAATGTAGATCCTCATTTATATATAGCTGAATTAGCAACAAGTTTGCTTGTGATAATAGAATATTGTCTGTCTTTAGAATCACATCATCCACAGTTGTAAGTATAAAGGCCACTTTATAGCCAATGTTGAAGAGCCACCCGATGCTAGCAACATAGGTGTTTTGCTACTTTGATAGCTCTTCTTAGAGCCTTTGACTTTTTACATTGGCTACAGTCAACCTGGAGATTAGAAATCTGATTGGTTTCTGTACATTAACCTTATAATTTGAGGACATAGATTTCCCAGTCACTTCAGAAATCTTCTGCAGTGTTATCTGATCTGGAACTTGCTGGCAGATCCACTACAACTTTCCCGTATGAGTCGAAATCATTATTCTTAATAACAAATAGCTCCTTGTTCCAATTTTCAATCACACTTTTTGCTTCATATATAAAAAAGTTTTTTTCCACAGTTTATTTTAAGCTGATATAATGGTAAATCTCTAACTTTTCTAAAAATTTCAAACAGTCTGTGTCTATAACTCAAGACATAGATTTTCATTTAAGGGGTTGGTGACTGGAACTCTCATTATAACAAGAGGCAGGGAACTGCAGGCTTTTAAATGGTGGAGTACTAGTAGGCTCTGCTATTAGAAACAACCCACAGCCGATGGTAGCAATGAGGCTACCAAATCAATGTGTCAAAAGTATCACCTTATAAAGGGTAGGTTTTTTAATACATACATTTCGTGTCTGGCGACCATCTGTGTATTAAAGCCATAGATATGTTGTATTCCAGAAACAAAGACCCCTTTCTGGAGATTTTGATTCTGAAATAGAAACATAATGCTAACCAGCCATCATGACACAACATCTATCTAACATTACAGTTGTGACAAAGTCAAAACATCAAAGGGAGAAATTTGGCAAAATGATTCTTGGCACAGTGACGTAGATCTCTTAGTGTATCAGGTAACTTCTGCACTTCTGCACAATAAGCGGGGGTAAGGCCTCTGCCCCACCGCAGGTTCACCAAAGACCAAAGACATTCAAGGTACATCTGTAGTCTTAGCAAATCATCATAGTGATGGCTGTGCTATAGAGCCCATCTTGTTACTGTTGAGGAATTATTTATCGCCCATCATACATAACGATAACATGGGGTACGTTATTTAGCAGATGCAATAAATAACACAGATCATGAGTTTATGGGGAATGACATGCACATTTTGGGGGTTTAAAATATCAAAGTCTGGTGATTCAATAATTACTGCATGTTTTCCCCTGTTAAGTTTTCAGCAGGTTTCACCTGCTGAAATTAAATAGATGTTGGGTTATTTAACGCATCCAATAATTATCAGATGTGTTAAATAAAACCACATTCATAGTTCCGTCCTGTGTGTGTACAGGGGCTTACGCACAGGATGGAATTTAATGAGCTACTCAAAGTTAGGTCCACTGTCTCCCAAATGTGGAAATTGCTCTTGGCTTGCCAGGGTCCTCGGACAGGAAGAGGATCAGTTGGGTGTCGTCGGCGTAGTAGACTATGTTATTAGTTGTTAGTTGAAGTATTTAACGGGTATTTAACGACTGTCACTGCGCACAAGTGATTTCAAAATTTGCATTTTAGATTAACTTAAGAAAATCCTTGTGTCCTTGGCCTTCTACTTTGGACATTGTGGGTTCCTGAGGGTCACCACAATGAGAAGACATGCCTCACAGCTACTGGCAGTTACCTCTATCAAATTAAATTTCTGGAATAATTTTCATCATGCCTTACTTGTTTATCTTCATTTGAACATCTATTGACTGTTTGATTTTAGTTGTATTTATCTCAATCGGTTTCATTGTTTAAACAAGTTAGTTTTAGTATTTATATATAAAAGCTGAGTTATATGTGCGCAGTTATATCTACAAGGCACAGTGATTTAATATGCAAGGTAGCGTAGGTGCAGATAAAAGCTCAATTGTGGTTACAAGCTATTGGCAAGAAGTGATATAAAATAGTCATGTTTGTTTAACACAAACAACAAACAAAATTTCATTGAAGCTTAAATAAGAGGTACCATTTTGAAAAATTCAAATCATAACCGATTCAAATAATAGATGAAACCGTGAATTGCACTGACTTTGCATCAGACTGGCCCACTGCTGAATTGTGAAAAGGATATCTTGGTCCCTTCTGATTATAATTGTACTTGCCGAGATTTCCGGCTGCCATGATCTATGAAGTGGGATATTTACAATCCTGCATTTCCAATTTAAGTGTGAGACTCTCTGCATTCCCTGTACGGTGGAGCAGTCCTCGCATCTACTTTTTGTAAAACCTGTAATTGATATTCAGTTCTGGGATTGGAAACAATAATTCAGAGGGTCGATGCGGTCTCATTTCTAAACAACTAGCCTTGGTAAGCCATTGTAGAATGAAAAATTAACAATATTTTCAATACTATATAACTAAAGAAACACTAGCAGGTAGTACAACTTTTGGAAATGGTCTCCCACTTTAAAGGAAATGGGAGCCCCACAAGCGTTTTCACAAAATTAAATATTAATATTGTGGCAGATGAAAAACAGAAAGATTTATGATAAATCTCCTTCAAAGATAAAACTCTCTAAGAGACACATATATCTGTTTAATTCGAATATCGCATGATGTTGAAGTACTAAAGATATTTTCAAGGCAAGAATGATATTTAAAAAAATAGATTGGTAATAGGGCTTCACATCCAAACAGGGAAGCTGAGGGTGTGCGATCAGTGTACGATAATGCATATTTTTACATAATCAGATCAAAGGGCTAGAGCTCAAAAACAAAACAGCAAAAGATGTTTTCAGAATTGGTCAGGGTGTTTTTCAGAGGTGGCACAAAGACAAGAGAAGCGAAATGAGTGCATTCATAAACATAACATAGAGGAACATGGGAAAAAAAAATATAGAATAAACAAACAACCGAAACCACTAAACTACAGCAATGGTGATTCCAAGAGAAAACAGATGTTTCTTTCATTGAGGAACTGCTGAAAGATGAGATGATTTATAGATCACAAGTTGCATTTTGAATGGGATTCTAATTCACAGTACTAATAGAGCACTTGGCTACCTAAAAACCGGGCTTCCCAGCACTCGAGGAAGAACAGTGAGGGAAATTATGGGTAGAGAAGAGTTTTTAGCTGATTCCTAAAGTAAAAAAAAAAAATTCACTTCTCAGGTTAGGAGGCAAAGAGTTCCAGAGCTTGGAAGAACCTAAAGGAGATGATGATGTCAGATGGTGGTTGGGCACATATATTAAAAAGTATAGGGCTCAATGATGAGCCTTGAGGAACTCGACACCTCAACTGATGAGTGGCAGAATACAAAGATCCCTCACTAGCTTGGAAGCCTCGCTTGTCCAGAAATTAGGCAATCCTGTTTAGGGCATTTCCAGCACGAAAACCTGTCTGGGTCAGGTGAAGGATATTGTTGGATTCCAAGATAGCTGTTATATTTCTATTTATGATCTCTTCTAGGGTCTTGGGTTTTTGGTTGTTTGAATACTTTCAGCATGTGTAGGATGATCGAAAGTCTCAACAGATGAAAATACAGGAGACAAGTCATCAGGATAGTATTAAGAGATTGACAAGAGGATCATAAAACAGGATGTTAGCATTTGCAAACAACCACACGTATGCGAGAATAGCTGCCTCAATATTAAATAGCTAAATTATAGGTCGTTCAACTGGTGAAAGACTTTGAAGGAATGTGGGTTATTAGTGAATGAGTGAAAGAGAACAGAGCGCTTTATAAAGGGGCCAGCTGTCATTGGCCTAACAATGACAAAGGTCCACCCAAACATAACAACAACTGTTTCATAATTTGAAACGAATACGATAGGATAACAGGCTTTTCTATTCCTCTAACCTCCATCCCAATTAGGGATCCAAAGATTAAGCAAAAAACAAAGATCATTAGGCTAAAACAGGGAGGTGGCAAAGACACTAATGGTTAGCAACTAGCTAGAGAGAGTTATACAATGAGCGTGATTCCTAGAAAGCACACTCTCACAGTGTGTTAACACACAGCTTGATTTGGTATAAAATGTATCTATAAGTTCTCAATATGCACATGGACCGCTTTCAAATATCAGGTCACACAGACACGTATGTCTTGTAAATAGTGATAGCCTAACAAATAAGGGAAATAATAGATAAATGAAGGGGTGAGTCAAATATTCACACGTGGAATTAGGTATTAATAATATCGTGTGGAAATAATACAAATTAATAAAATAGATTCATGATCTGGGATATCTTTAACCCTTCTATCAAAGAGCAAGTGACTCCCTAAATCTGCAAACTCACAGAAGACCACGTGAAACATCTTCTATGTGTCCATACACTTAACCATATTATGTAACATTCCTGTAGTACCCTGTCAGTATGCACACCCTGGGGCATATTTAGGAGTGGCTTGCACCATGCTTGTACCATGCGAGGGGAAAACCACTAAGTCATATTTTTTAAGCCACGCAAAGCCACTTTGTTTCACTTTGAATGACTACAAATATATGGACTAAGGCAAGGCAGCGCAAATCGCTGCCTTGCCTTACTGTGCACAGGGGACTCATTCAATGGGCACTATGTGGGTGTTCCCACGGAACTCCCACGGCTTTTGACGAATTTCCAGATATGACAAATCTGGTAAACCTGGGAATGTGCAAAAAACATATGCCGCCTCAGGAGAGGTGTAACAAGGAGAAATATCTTTATTTCTCCTCATGTGTTCCTCTTTCTATGTGTGCTGCATTCTGCAACGCACATAGAAAGAGGAAAAAACTCTCAGGATTGTTTTGTGCAGGAAGGTCTCCCTTCCTGCACAAAAGCAACCCTGCATGCAATAAAGGCACCCTGGCATCATGGTGCAAGGGTGCCTGCATTGGTGCTAGGCTGACAAAAGGGCATCATCACAAGTGGGAAAGGACAGGGATGCACCATATTACATAAATATGGTGCATTCCTGCCCTTTCCCTGTGGCAAGATTGATCCCATTCCTCTACGGATGTTTTAGGTAATAGGATTAGAGGTACTATGCAACTAAAAAGGTTTCAATGTAGTGAAACATTGCTGAAATTGCCCATATGCTAACAGCATTTATATGTGAGAAAATCAGAAGCAGAAGTGTGTGTCATGTGGAATTCAAAGAGGTTGAGAACTACTTCATAAATGAAGAGAAAACAACACAACTGCATAGTCAACTACTCAGTAATTGCTAAAACAGTGACAAGGATCTCAGATACTCAGAAACATTGTTTCCAAAGATTTTTATGATTTAACTTAAGAACTGTGTGCCTTTCCTTTCAGCAAATGAAGAAAGCCTTTAAAATATCCTTTAGGCGTACATTTATAATTGTGCCATGCACTGATTTCTTTGTTTTGTGGTAACTATGTCTAATCACAAGTACATCACTATCTATAAAAGATGACTCATGGATCTCAGTCTGGTGGTTGCTGTAAACTTATAATTTTCAGGGAATCAGTGGGGACTAAAAAGAAAACCAGGGCCACTTTGTAGAGGCCTGTGGAGATAATAGGTCTTGTAGATGTTCTAGTGCTTATTAAATGGGTCCATGTGGAACACCTGAAGTACTGTATTCATAAATCAGCCATATATAGTAATGTGACAGATACACTTCTCTAGCAAAATGCCCCTTTTGCACAAAATGTCGAAAGCTGAGTGTAAAGTAAGAATCTTTCCCATTAACATTACTGTTGAATGATGTCATGCACCAGAATGCTGCAGTGCTACTGACAAGAGTATGGAATAACTGGTGTTAACAATGGTTTCAGTGCGTGCCATGAAACTACTGGACGTGTTTTAGAACTGGTGGTAGGCAGGTGTGGTTGGTATTATGAGCTTTCATAGGGGGCCGCCAGCTGCTTTCTAAGCCAGATGGGCAACCACATTAACAATTCTGCTGAGAAACCCCCCACCCGCAAATGAGACACTATCTAGGCTGCAATATGGAATCTGAGCTCAGGGCATTATGCTGATTTGAGCTGTAACCTCATAAAAGAGAATTATGAATTGTGTTGTAAGTGAGTAACTTAAAAGATGTACACAGAAGATTATTGTATAATAGGTACTTCAAATAGCTAGTATTTTCATTGCCTCTTTAGCAAAGCCTATGTGCATGAATGTCTTATTTGTGACCAAAACAAGGCATAAAGCCAACAATATATTATCATGAAAGCAAAGTAAGGCAAATGAGTGCACTAGGGTGATCAGCAAACAACCCTGTGTGTTTGTTACAGGTCAAGGCATCCAAACAGGGTACACTTACTAAATAGGACATCAATCAGCAATTCAAGCGTTCTTGTGTCAGCAAGGTTAAGTACATCAAAGAACACACACAGGCTCTCGATTACAAGCAATACACCATGCCTCATGTACAGTCTTGTGAACGTACCACTTGAGGCCTGATCACCAAGACCTAACAGAAACACAAATGGGACAATGTAACAAGACACAAAAAAAACACATCTTCGTGGCAACAAATACAGACAACAGTACACCATGAAAAACACATGAAAGTCAATGGCTGAAGGAGCTGACCAAAGTCCTCTGACTCTCTGTATTTTTTATTACTGTATTTTTGAAGTCAACGACATACGATCATCCGAAATGCAAATAAATATCTGCAGACCAAATAATCTGTTAGATACTGCTGAGACAAATGTCAGAGCGAACAGCGAAAAATGAGGACTTATGCTCTTAAATGAAGTTTTGAAAATGTTGACACAGTAGCATACAGCCTACATGTGAGATTAATTGTTCATATTGCCCTTTTATAACACATTGGACACCGCAATTCCGCTATAAAATCCTGCTGCTAATTCTCTTATTACAATCTAGCTGTGACATAGCTAGCTACATGTGATAAGAAAATTACATACCACCTAAATTGTAATTGCTTATTTGTAAGCATACTCATTCATATGAAAGAGCAAGAGACAGGAATTTAAACTTGTTGTGGGAAGGTTAATATTGGGAACATGTATTTAAGGAATTAAATGTCCTCTGCCATACATTAAAAGGAAATTGCTATTTTTTTGCAGTACTCCATGGCATTATAAAGTCAGGTATGGTCACAGACCTACTCAACTACTTCCATTAACCTTATAATGTATGAAAGAGGGTACTTTATTCCATATATTATGTTCAAGAGACTTGACTGTTATATTACACAATATTAGTTACTGATTTGAATTCGAATTATGGGTGCAAAATACATTTTTATGGTCTAGTTTGACAGTGCAACTGATGACAGACAATTATATGAGCACCGCTAGAGAGGGACTTTGGCTTCACTCACATGTTGGGAGTCAGGTGTACATGTTTTGACTGCTTAAAAGTTATGTCCTACCACAAAAAGTGCTTGCTTTTCATGCAGCTGTGATCATTTCGTTTATTTATCTACCTGCCTGAAGTAGAACGGTCAGAGGTGCATACATGACACTGTAATGCTATTAAAGTGCATCGGATAATTTGATAATTTAGTATGTTTTTCTCCAGCCGCAGCAGCACAGATAGGAGGAGGGTAGTCATTAACCTACATAGATCTTTAGGCGTGGCTTGGCAGTGCATTCATATGCCAGACCTATAGACATTGCCAATGCTTGTGGACCTTACGGCATTGTCACAGTCTATACTTCAGTTTTCTTTCTCTTTTAAAAAGGGAGTAGAAAACACTTCCAGTGTGAACCAAACGACCATTGACTAAGTTTCCTGCTTTCCCACATTCAGGAACTAATAAATTAGTTTCAACCAAACTCATAGACCCCAAGAACAGCCATTAATCTGTCTGGCCAGGATGCTGCTGCCATGTACATTTACTGTGACCTGGCACCCTTGGGATAAAGTCCACTCAACGAGCCTAAAATAAATAAACACGTCAACAAAAGTATGGCTCGCTCTGTACTGCGTGTATTTATGTATTTTAGAACCCCTGCTACTGTTCAGGAGCTCTACAGTTATTTGCTTAAGCTGATAAGAACAATTGTGAGGTCATTTCATGTGAACGGCCTGATCGTCATTCCGAGGCCCTATTGGAGTGAAATGCCTCCCGAAGCCCTGCACTGTAACTCATGTTTAGCCAAATCATTCCATTTCGTCAAGGATCGGTCTAGGTGATAAATATCCACTTCTTGTTCATTCAGATCTTGGTACACGATGTCTCCCCAGAAACGAATATGCCTAAATATTAATGTAACATGGGCTGTTGAGTAATCTGGTACGGTGTGGATCTCGGTTTGTATAACTTCCATGCAGTAAACAGCCATAAACACTTCCTGTTGTCATACAGAGGTGTTTATATTTTGTGCAATGCTGGTTCAACTTCAGGAACCTTCTACTAGTGGTATCTTCCACAATCTACAAAAGTGATATTACTAACTTGGTGGAAGTTTGTCATGTAGTTCAATGTGGTGTGATACATGCTGCTGTGCCCTATCAGATAATTGAAAAGAATTCTTTATAGAAATGTAAAAAAGAAATTGAGCTGTTTAGATATTTAAAGCAAACATCTTTCTGTCTTAGCAAATAACAGGCAATTGGCTGTCTCGCCTCATTCTTTCTATTGGGTTTCTGTGGCTGTTTACTTTGTCTGCGCTTTTCACAAGGAGCACACCTACACGTCCACTAGTTTCAAACAGTGCAAGGCAATGTGTGTTTTTTGATATCATAAAATGTTTGCTTTAAGTCACGTTTGTCTATATTGGCAATGGCCCAGCAGTTTCCTCAACAATACAGTTTTGCAAAAAACATGAAAAAATAAAACAAGCATTGACAAAGTTAAAATGCTGGCAGCCAATGCCAGATCCGATGTCTCTGCCAGAGGTTCTTTTGAAATATGCAAAGCTAACAGGTAATTAACGTTCCTGTCTAGTCATATAACAAATAAGACCAACGTATGGCTTTAATAAATTATACATCTGCTCTTAAAATACATTTTTTGTAGACTATTTTTTTGATTATATATACTTGAAGATTGTCACATGAATACCTAGAAGCAATGTGGCTTTGGTATATTTATTATTTTTATAACTACAAAGAGGAGGCGTCAGTTTACTTGGTGACTGGCTTCTACATTCAGTAGTACAAAAAATAGTACGTTTGGCACTAGTTTGAGGCATGAACACTTAATACGTAATGTGCATCCATTAACGTATAGAAGTCCTTCACAGGACTCAAACAACTGAAACAAAAAAAAAATTAAAACCAGTAAAATCTGAAAAAAGATTCACCTCTTGAACAGCGTAGAGCAATCAGTTCAACACACCCATTGATTTTAAAATAAATCTCCTTTAAATTGGAAGCTGACACTTCTCCGAGGACTCCCAAGCTATTGTATAACAGCTACAAAAGAGCATGTAAATAATTACCACGAGACTGCAGCCAAATGGCCTTCAGCGGCCAATAGGGGCAGCAGCGCTTCGTTTTAGTCTAATAATTCTGCAACTTTGATTCTGCTTGAGTTGAATCGAACACCTTTTGTTACATGGACGTTCACCCAGTTCTAAAGATCATACGTAAATGCGTTTTTTTTCGTTAATTAAAATCATTTTTATTTATACTTTTATAGAAACTAGGTAGATGGCAGCTATTTTACATTAATTATAAATCTATTTTGCCCACAAATACCTCTTCTCCAATCTTCACTCACATCCACTTTTTCATGAATCTCGACGAGTGAGGATGCATTAGACTTATTGTAAGATCTGGCCCTTTCTGCAGGGTCACCCCAGATATTTGCCTTCTCTTGCTAAACCTGTTTTTGTTGGCATTAGGACTCTGCACACTTTACTCCTGCCAACCAGTGATAAAGTGATTGTGTTCTCCCTTCCAAACATGGTGAAATGTATATACACTTGATTGGTATAGTTAAATTACTTATAAGTTCCTAGTATATGGTACTGCGACCCTTGACCCTAGGGTAGGTCGCTCCCCCTGCCGCTGCAGCTCCACCAGCCCAGGCTCCTGACACCTCCCAGCAAGACCTGCTTAAATCGTAAGTACTCCCCCCGCCCAGCCCCTCGCCCAGCCCCGCGCTACTCACCTCTCTTTCCCTGAATCTTCTGTCTTCTGCCTTCCGCTCTCTCCTCCAACCTTTCTCCGCACCTCTGCTGTCCATTCCCCTTCGCTTTCTGCTCCTTCTTCTGGTAGCCATCTTCCTCCGCTCTCTGCTCCTCTTCTGCAGCCCACTTGCTGCGTGTTCTGCTCTTCCTCTGTGCCCCGCTCCTCTTCCTCACCGCGTTCTCTTCCTGCTTTGCTCTTCATCTGCGTTCTTTTCTCCTCTTCCTCACCGCGTTCTCTTCCTGCTTCGCTCTTCATCTGTGTTCTTCTTTTCTCCTCTTCCTCACCGCGTTCTCTTCCTACTTTGCTCTACATCTGTGTTCTTCTTTTCTCCTCTGCACCCCGTCCTGCGTGTTCTTTCTTCATCTGTGTTCTGCTTTTCTCCTCTTCCTCACCGCGTTCTCCTCCTGCTTTGCTCTTCATCTGTGTTCTTCTTTTCTCCTCTTCCTCACCGCGTTCTCTTCCTGCTTCGCTCTTCATCTGTGTTCTTCTTTTCTCCTCTTCCTCACCGCGTTCTCTTCCTGCTTTGCTCTTCATCTGTGTTCTTCTTTTCTCCTTTCACCCCGTCCTGCGTGTTCTTTCTTCATCTGTGTTCTGCTTTTCTCCTCTTCCTCACCGCGTTCTCTTCCTGCTTTTCTCTTCATCTGTGTTCTTCTTTTCTACTCTTCCTCACCGCGTTCTCTTCCTGCTTTGCTCTTCATCTGTGTTCTTCTTTTCTCCTCTTCCTCACCGTGTTCTCTTCCTGCTTTGCTCTTCATCTGTGTTCCTCTTTTCTCCTCTTCCTCACCGCGTTCTCTTCCTGCTTTGCTCTTCATCTGTGTTCTTCTTTTCTCCTCTGCACCCCATCCTGCGTGTTCTTTTCTTCTTCTGTACTCTTCTCTGTGTGTTCCTTTTCTTCCTCTGTGGCCTTCTCCTCATCTTCTGGACACTTCACTCCTCTGCTTCTCTGGTCTCTCCTCTTCTTCTTGACTCTTCTTTCCTCTTCTGCTTGACTCTTCTCTCCTCTTCTTCTTGACTCTTCTCTCCTCTTCTTCTTGACTCTTCTCTCCTCTCCTCTTCTGCTTGACTCTTCTCTCCTCTTCTGCTTGACTCCTCTCTCCTCTTCTGCTTGACTCTTCTCTCCTCTTCTGCTTGACTCTTCTCTCCTCTTCTGCTTGACTCTTCTCTCCTCTTCTGCTTGACTCTTCTCTCCTCTTCTTCTTGACTCTTCTCTCCTCTTCTTCTTGACTCCTCTCTCCTCTTCTGCTTGACTCTTCTCTCCTCTTCTGCTTGACTCTTCTCTCCTCTTCTGCTTGACTCTTCTTCTTGACTCTTCTTTCTTCTCTCTTGACTCTTCTCTCTCCTCCTCTTCTGTTCTTCCTGACTCCTCTCCTCCTCTGTAATCCCCCCTTCCCTATCTTTTCTCCCTTTCCCTCTACCTGACCCCCCCCACCCTCCGTTTTCCCGCCGCCACCTCCTGCTCGGCCCTGCCCCCCGCTACCATTCGTCGCCCCGCCTCCCGCCCCCAGCTGACCCCTCCTCCCCCCCTCCTCATCCACCTCCGTCTTATGGCAGCCGCTGCGCGGCCGCGCGCAATGGCCGCGCCAAAGGCAAGCCCGTCTGCGCCCGTCCACGCCTGGACCGCGTCCAGTGCCACGACCCCTGGCCCCCAGCACTCCCAAACCCCACAGCACCGCTACGACCCCAACTCCCTCCACCCTCTCAACCCGGGGCGCTCCAGAACCTGCTTCCAAGCCAACCCTAAACGCACCCATGGACCCTTCGCATGCCTCACCTGCAAACTCACCTTCCACCGCGACTCCACCCCGCCCGCCAGCCCACGCGCCAACAACCACCTCAAATGCATCCTGATCAACACACGCTCCGTCCACAAGCACGCCATCGAACTATGGGACCTCCTGGACTCTACCGCACCGGACGTCGCCTTCATCACTGAGACCTGGATGAACGCCTCCTCGGCCCCCGACATCGCCATAGCCATCCCCGACGGCTACAAGATCACCAGGAGAGACCGCACCAACCAAGTCGGTGGAGGAATCGCCATCGTCTTCAAGGACTCCATCAACGTCACCACCTCCACCGAAGACACCCCCCTCGCCACCGAACACTTGCACTTCCAGATCCACACCGACCCCAGGACCACCCTCAGAGGAACTCTCATCTACAGACCCCCTGGACCACGCGCCCTCTTCAGCGAATCCATCGCTGACTTCATCTCGCCGCACGCCCTTGCCTCGCCGGACTACATCCTCCTCGGTGACCTCAACTTCCACCTGGAACAGAACAACAACCCCAACACCACCACCCAGCTCGCCAACCTCGGTCTCAAGCAACTGGTGAACACCCCCACCCACATCGCCGGACACACGCTCGACCCCATCTTCTCCGCCAGCAACCACGTTTCCTTCAGCCACTCCTCCGTAATACACTGGACCGAGCACAGATGTGTCCACTTCACCTTCAGACGCGAGACTCTCCACCTCTGCACACAACCCATCCCACGCAGACATTGGAACAAAATCCCCACGGAACAGCTTCTCTCCTCTCTCAGCGAAAACCAACCCACCTTCTCCACCGACCCCAACGACGCAGCCCTCAGCCTCACTCAGTGGATCACCAACTGCGCGGACAAACTCGCACCCCTCAGACGCCTCCCAAGAGAGACCAGCACCAGGAAACCTCAATGGTTCACAGACACCCTCAAGGAATCCCAAAAAAACTGCCGTACCCTCGAGAAAGCCTGGCGCAAGGACCACACCGCAGAAAACATGTCTGCCCTCAAAAACGCCACCCGCGAACACCACCAACTGATCGGCACCACCAAAAGAACTTCCTTCACAGACAGACTGGACAAGAACACTCACAACAGCAAATAACTCTTCAACATTGTCAAAGAGCTCTCCAATCCTAACGCCAACTCCAACGCCATCACGCCCTCACAAGACCTCTGCAACTCCCTCGCCACCTTATTCCATCGTAAGATCACCGACCTACACAACAGCTTCGGACACCAGACCCAGCCAACCACCACAGAACCTACAACCCCAGCCATCACACTCAACGCCTGGACTCACATCAGCACGGAGGAGACCAAAACTACCATGAACTCCATCCACTCCGGTGCCCCCTCGGACCCCTGTCCACACTTCATCTTCAACAAAGCCGACGACATCATCGCCCCGCATCTCCAGACCATCATCAACAGCTCGTTTGCTTCTGCCACCTTCCCCGAGAGCTGGAAACACGCAGAAGTCAACGCCCTACTGAAGAAACCTACGGCGGACCCCAGCGACCTGAAGAACTTCCGCCCCATCTTGCTCCTCCCCTTCCCTGCCAAAGTCATAGAGAAGACCGTCAACAAGCAACTTACCAACTTCCTTGAAGACAACAACCTACTCGACCCCTCTCAGTCCGGATTCCGAGCCAATCACAGCACAGAAACTACCCTCGTCTCAGTCCCTGACGACATCAGAACTCTGATGGACAACGGAGAAACAGTCGCCCTCATCCTCCTCGACCTATCGGCTGCCTTCGACACCGTCTGCCACCGAACCCTAACATCCCGCCTGCGCTCCACCGGTATCCAAGGACTGGCCCTGGACTGGATCTCCTCTTACCTTTCTAACTGTTCCCAAAGAGTCTACCTCCCTCCGTTCCGCTCAGACCCCACCCAGATCATCTGCGGCGTCCCACAAGGCTCCTCGCTCAGCCCGACTCTCTTCAATGTCTACATGAGCCCCCTCGCCGACATCGTACGCAAACACAACATCAACATCACCTCCTACGCCGACGACACTCAGCTGATACTTTCCCTCACCAAGGACCCCACTGGCGCCAAGACCAACCTACAAGATGGAATGAAAGACGTCGCAGAATGGATGAAACTCAGCCGTCTGAAACTGAACACAGAAAAAACGGAAGTCCTCATCCTCGGAAGCACCCCGCCCACCTGGGACGACTCTTGGTGGCCCACGGCCCTAGGCACCGCACCAACCCCCTCAGACTATGCACGCAACCTCGGATTCATCCTGGACCCGCTCCTCACCATGACCAAACAAGCAACGCCGTATCATCTTCCTGCTTCCTCACCCTCCGCATGCTCCGAAAGATCTTCCGCTGGATCCCAACTGACACCAGAAAGACTGTGACCCACGCCCTCATCACGAGCCGCCTGGACTACGGAAACACCCTATACGCAGGAACCACCGCTAAACTCCAGAAACGTCTGCAGCGAATACAAAACGCCTCCGCCCGCCTCATCCTCGACATACCCGCAACAGCCACATCTCCGCCCACCTGAGACACCTGCACTGGCTTCCCGTCAACAAAAGGATCACCTTCTGGCTCCTCACCCACGCACACAAAGCCCTCCACAACAAGGGACCCGAATACCTCAACTGTCGCCTCAGTTTCTACACGCCCACCCGTCAACTTCGCACTCGCATCCGCCGCACCACGGCAGGTGGGAAATCCTTCCCCTACCTGGCGGCCAAGACATAGAATTCCCTCCCCACCAACCTCAGGACCACCCAGGACCACCTCGCATTCCGGAGGCAGCTCAAGACCTGGCTCTTCGAGCAGCAGTAACCCCCTCCCCCTAGCGCCTTGAGACCCTCACGGGTGAGTAGCGCGCTTTATAAATGTTTCTTGACTTGACTTGACTCTTGACTACTGCATGCACTGATGGCCTGGCTATAAATTAAATGTTATTAGCAGACTGCAGCACTCTCTGTGCCATCTACTAAAGAAGCACTACAAACATGCTCAGGGCTGTCATTGCAGCCTGTATGTGCAGTTTTAAAACTACCATTTTGACTTAGCAAAATAAACATCTTGCTAGGCTTAAACCGTTCTTTTTAGTACTGACAACTTACCCCATAGGTAGGCCCTAACAGCTGATACAGTAGGGTGCATGGTACATACTTTTTACATGTTCTGGCAGAGAAAATTGCCCAACGTTGTCTTCCACTGCAGCACAGCTAGCTCTCCCATAAAGTAACACCTGGCTACCTTATCACATTCAATAAGTGATCAGTTTGGGAACAGTTACAGAAATTATTCTTCGACTCATTTAAACTGTAATTTAAAATCCCCTTCAATGGCAAAGTCAGATTTTAAATTACTATTCCAAAAATGCTACTTTTACAAAGTTGCCATTTTTCTGCCAAAACCAAAAGTGCCTTTCTGCCATTGCCCAGGGTCACATGACTGCTAATGGCCTTCCTGTGGTTTGATGTGTATTCCTTCTAAACAGAGGACAAAAGGATTTTTCTTGTGAGGAGTTTTGTTCCTCTGCTGAGCAGAATTACCCTGGAGGTTGTACCCAGCCCTTCTTCAACTTCAGAAAGCACCCTGAAGGCTGTCCCCAGACCCTTCCTGACTTCAGAAGATGCCTACCCTAATACCTGGCAAATGCAGCCACACCTGGGCCTGTCTGCTCTTAGTTTCTTTAGACAGACTGGAGCCAAACCCAGGAAAGGGGAAGAACTGACATGAACCAGTTTGGGGCTAGACCAAGGTGATGTCCCCTCCATAAAGGCTGGCCCTATATATATAAGTGGCACCATCAGAACCTCTCATCTGAACTCTCCTGGACCTGTGGAGTCAGAAGAATGACTGCCCTGCTTTCTGAAGCCTGAAGGAACACTGGACCTGTTTGCCGTGAACCCAGCACCACAGAAATGACTCCAAGGGTCAATGGGCTGACTTCTGGTTTGAGCTACAGGGACTTTTCCCTTCAACTGCCTGATGACCAGTACCAATGAGACTTGCTCGAACCCTGCTGATGACCTCTGCTGGAGTTAGTCCTAACTCCCAAGAGGTGCCCCCAGGACCTGGTCTCTTGGCTGGTGTTAGAATGTACCCCTCCAACTCTAAAACTGCAAGAACTAGGCTCCAGGGTGAAAAAACAGATACTTTGGACTCTCCACATTCCCAGTCTCAGTCTCTTCAGGAATGCGAGTGAGCTTCACCGAGGCCAACACATGAACTGCATCTGACTGCCAATGAGACCTTCTCGGATAAAGGCCACGAACTTCAGCAGGTGGAGCTCTTCACATCACCAAAACTGCCCTGGGTTTCCCGTCAATGTGAAATTCAAATCAATGACCAGCTCTTCATGCGGACGACAACTGGACGACCAATGCAAAGCTCCACCTGAGGCCTAGGACTTCAGCAACCCACTGTCGATGAGTCCCCTCTCTGGATCCAGCCTGCGGACCCACTGCTGACAACCACATTGTCAAAAGCTTCTTGCATGAAAACTGGATTAAGTTAGAAGGTAAGCTTCCACCAGGTTGAAACTGGTCCATGTATCCCACCTGCGATCTTTGGTGGTCAGCCTTAACTTTTGACTTTGACCCAGTCCAGTGTGACAAGATAAACACGATTTAGATTTAGTGCTTTTTGGCAGAGCTTTAAAAATTCATATCTCCAGTTCGACTTATCCTATTTTTGATGTTTTGCTGTGATTGTATTTGTTTACATTATCTCTATTTTTTAGATTGATTTGAGTTTCTTTGTGTTGTGTTTTTTTACTTTACACACTGCCTGAAAGTTAAGCCTTACTGCTTTTGTGCCAGGCTGCTAGAAGGTTAGGCACAGGTTTATTTAGGGAGTTTTGTGGTTCACCCTGTGATTATTACTTGATTATATTTTGATATTCACTGTTCTATGTAGATCATTCAAAAAGTAAGAGTCTTGAAGGCATCAAATATTTTGTGGCACTTAGGCTCCATGGCCATGAGGTGTAAAATGCTAAGTGTATCCAATCTCTCCTTTTCATGTCAACATTTTGAAATCATTAGGGTGCAAAATCCACCTCTCTCTCTTTGTGGTCCCTGTTAATGTTCACTCAGTAGTACAAAACTAACATATACATCTCTATTGAAAAGACTTTCAATGTCAACTTTTGTTCATAAGCAAAATTTCAGTCTGAGACTGCATTTACCCAAAGCTTTCAGATTTTGCCCAACTTTGATATGGCTATTAAATCACTTTATCGTGGAGGGTAGGTGGGTCTTGTAGCCTTAAAAAACACTACAAGTTAACATACTGTGAAGCCTGAACAGCTCCTAGATCACGGTCAGATAGTCTTTCAATTAGTAGAACATTTCATATCAATGTATTTTCTTCTCTTAGTTGTTCGTACTTTTTCAGATAAAATTGGTGACCTAAGTTTGGAAGTAAATCTTAATGTAACCTCGCTGCTATCCCAGGAACGTTTAATGTCAAGGCAGATTTCACAGAAAACCTGGTAACCATCAGCCTTCGTGTCAATATTTCCAGTGCTGGTTTTCTGTTTAGGGTGCTACATCAGAGGCATATGTTGGACCTACTTTTTAGCACAAACCACGAGGATATTACAATCATTGCACAAATACTGATGGGTGAGTTGGAGCCCCATCTTATCACTTTCTTACTAAATACGCTTGCTTGCAGATTTGCCAACAATGAACAGTTAAATATGCTAGCAATATCATGACAGACCCTGAACATTGCTTCTGTGGCCTATGTCTTTCCTCCTTGCTGTGTCACTGCCCCTAATAAATTACATTTTATTTATAGATTAAGTTGGCATTATAGCTTTGTTCCTAAAAATATCCTGTATAAGGTGAAAGAAAACCCCTAAAAAAAGCATTTACTGACTATGTATGAGAAATGAAGAAACAGAAAAGGAAATTTGGGAGACTTAGAAAGTGGACTTATGATCAAAATTAGATTCCTAAGCACTTGTAAGCACCAGTGCTTTCCAGCAAACAAATACTGTTCCAATGATTGCACTTTTAACATGACTTTAATCCAAAAAGAATTACCGAAAAATTCTAACGTATTGCAGAATCTTAAACATACTGTATATATTATTGAACTTTCTCAAGCGCTAGATAAGAATGTTATATCCTTTTACACCAAGAATTTCATGAATAAATATAATGATATTTTCATAAATGGGGAACAACATGGATGAACACATACTGAGTCTCCTGCTAGAGTGGCTGCTGAAGTGCCCCAATGCCGAAACACACAATGGGGGTCATTACAACATTGGCGGGCAGCTAACGCCGCCCGCCAAGCTGTAACCGCCGTGCGGCCGCACTCCCGCGGTCCCCATTACAACATCCCCGCTGGGCCGGCGGGAGCAAACCTAGTTTAAGCATGCACTTGACATCTGAGGGGGATGGTGTCTGTCATTATAGTTTTCCATTTTGATATTAGAGTACATTTTCCTATAGAGGGATGACTTTTACTGGATATGTGAGTAGCATCTGTCAAGGTAGGCCACGTATTTTGCCTGATAGTCTTCAGCAAGTGGATCTTCTCAATTTAGAGATGGCCCACCTCCAGTAATTTCCAGAAGACAGAGAGGAGGCTGTAGGTCTCTGTTCATTCATGTTTGATTCTATGAGGTAGCTTTTGGGGTCAGCTCTGTCAGCAATATAATTTCCTCTTCCATGCTTGACACATCTTATTGACTCACCTGTGATCAGGTTCTACAACTACATTAACTTATTGTTTAGGTCAAGTTGCAAACTCTTTCCCTAGACTCCAGGCATTACTTCTGTCTCAGTATAACAGTGATGGATGATGGAATAGTATGAGGGTATCATGATGGGTAAAAATAAATGGACTGTCTTACAGCCCGTAGTAATTACTGCTGGCTGGAATTAATTCAAGCAATCCACCCATCATTTCTTGTGTTCCTCACATCTGAATTCATGACATGTGGCAAAGTCACTGTTGGGGACTCATCCATCATTAGTACCTCAGGTCAACAGCAGGGGGTCCACGTTGATTTTGGGGTTACTCTTTTATTGATATCCCAAATTAATATTATTTTCAATTTCATTTTTTCTCATAAATGTTTTAGAATTTTTAAGTAAAAATATCAAAGCAATGTAACACACAATGCACATATAAGTAGGTCTTGAAAGAACCCAGAAGCACAGTAACAACAAAATCACAAGAATAACAAATTTGGTGATGTCAGGCAGTCGCATGCGGGTTAAAATAAGCTAGTAGTTGGGGACCAAAATTTGGCAATGGAATTATCATTCATAAAGACAAATGGGAATAGTCCACCTCAGAAAGACAGTGGAACTACAGCTGGCTTCTGGGTTGTTGACCTAGAATGGTAGAACTAAAAACAAAAACATTAAGATAGATAGACGAGTAAGAAGGGGCAAAAGAGGTGAGGAAGGGGGAGGGGTCACATGCGTCATTAGTGAAGTACCATAGTCATGATTGTGACTGGAGTCTATGGTAGTGTGACTGTATCTGAGAGTTCCATTATTGCACAGATTGCAAGTAAAGATGTTAAGTGTTTCCCATATGCCCTGCGATCTATAGGGATTGCCTTTGTTTGGGGATTAGGATATATGTGTGTGCTGCTAAGATAAGTAACCCATGCTCACCATGTGTGATAAGAGACATTTATAATGGATTTCCAATCAATCAGTATGACCTTAAGTGCAATGGTGAGTAGCAGATCTATTACAGCAAGATTTTAATCTGGGAGTTCAGTTGTTGAATCGACAAAGTGTGGGCCCAGGGGTATCACAGGGAGGTTTAGGGGATAACCATTTTGAAACATTTTTGCAAAGCGAAGGAAATGTCGTTTTGTAGTTTAGCAGAGATTAGATTAAGCATTAGCAGAAGACATCTTGTATTTGTAACTATTGTGAACATTTCGCGGAATCCATTTTGTAATCATGGCAGCCATTTTCTCTGCCACATGCTGCCATGTACTCACCATGTGCTCTGTCCTACCTTTCTGTTAACTACTCTTGAAATCTGCCTACTGACAAGTTATATTTAGCATCTCCCACTTTCGCACATGCTCAGTAAGGTCTGCAGCTGTTAGTCCTTGAAAAGTGTTAGCTCCTCCTACCTGTCGACTGTGCATTTTCCACCTGACCTTACATGTATACAAGTCTTGCTTCTATAATTGTACCACCTCCTTTTAGCCCCTGCGTGGGTATAAAAGGACCATGCTCTCTCAGTTCAGTGTGCTACTTCAGACATTACCTAAGGGTGCTGTTTGAACTGTAGTACCACCTCATGAGGTTAATAAACTTTGTCTTTTATTTCAGTTCCTGTGCCAACTTCTTCCGACATGGTCTGATGACTTTGTGCAGAGAAAGGTGAACCTCTTGCACTAGTAGGCCTTGCGGAGGCTTACTTCAACAGTCGTACCAGAACAAAGACAGGCAGGGGCATGAAAACAACATATGTTGATCATCCCCAGACGAGGAGTTTCAGGCCCAGCAGGTGTCGATGTCTAATTTTTAATCTGAAACTAAAAAGGTTGGTGGGGGTGCAGTAGAGGAAGTGGGAAACGAAGAATTTTGTATCAGTGAGGGATTTAGTTTGCTATGAAGTAGTCGTAGGCAACTTTTTGACCAGGCTTCTTCACTAGGGGTGGGGAGTCTTTAGAGGAACAAAAATATTGGCCATTCATTCAGTAGTGTGAGGTTTCAGTATGGATTGGCACTGTTAAGTAATTTACAGATTTTGGATTCAGTATGACTTCTAGAGTGTGTGAGTTGCATCTTCCTAGGAAGAGTCAATTACTGAAGTGGACCAAGCTTGGACACTTTTGCTTTGATTTGTAGGAAGTTGTATAAGTCCATATTTTAGAGACCATGTTTACTCTATAGTGCTGCAAACGCCAACAGTTCAGAGTCCATATATTGGTCCAATATGAGTATATACCTTTGGCAGCCCTTATTGGACCGATGATTGTTGAGTTTGTGGTCTGAAGTTTTCTATTATTCCATAATGAGAAGGAGAAATATTAGTGTACGTTGGAATTCAAAGGGTTATCTACTAACAGTAAGGCTGACATTGTATCTCTGAAGACCCTGGAGTGTGGGTAGGAATGATAAGCCATAGTCAGGTTTGCTTCTTGGCTGAAAGGATTGCTGATTATTGTACCACGTTGATCCATGCAGCTTCCTAGAAGTTACAGTCTGAAACCAGCGTGCACCTTGCACAGCTAAATATGCTGTCTGATAATAAACCCAGTTAGGGAAGTTACATCCTCCTAACCTGGGAGAGGCTCTTATTTTACAGAGGCTGATTCAGGCTTTTATTTTGCTGCAGAGGGGTTCGGAGACAATCTTGTCAATTTAATGGAAGAAGTTGTGAGACATGAGGCCTGGGAGCATACTGATCAAAAAGCAAGATGATGAAGATATCATATTTTGACAGTTTCCAGCCCGCCCCACCACTAAATATGTTACGGAGTCCATGCGAACAATAACTCTCTAATTTTATCAGTTGTCTTTTTTTCATTGATAGAAACTGATTCCAAGAAATTGTTGCAGAACCAAATGCGAAGGCATTTAATTTTAGATTTCCATTGAAAGTTAGAGGTGACAAAAATGGAGGAGTGACATTGGATGTTTAGTGTAAAACCTTCACTTTTATCCTTGTTTCGGGAATAACCAGAAAAAAAGGAGAAATTATCAATAATATCGAGGATCACTGGAATGGTCGAGTCTGGGGATTCTGTAAATATTAAAATTTCATCTGTGTACGCAGTCGCTTTATGGGTTATGTCACCAAATTCTATGTCTGGGATGTCTGTGGATTCATTTAGCATTACTAGAAGGGGCTCAGTGGCCAAAATGAACAATAGAGGTGATAGTGGGCAGCCTTGGTGGGTGTCCTGTTGAAGGGCAAAGGGTTGTGATATGGTGCCATTAACTTTAAATTCAAGCAGAGGGATTAGAGTATAAGGCCATAGCCATTCTAATGAAGTGTACACCCAGGTTATATGTGGACAGAACGGCTTCTAGATATAGCCATGAAACCTTATCAAACACTTTCTCTGCATCTAAGGCTATAGCCAATGCCTATGGGGAGAGTTGGATGGAGTTTTTTCGAACACATGGGAGAATAAGCAGATGTTGTCACTGGCCAGGCGGCCTTTGATAAATCACTTCTGGGTGAGGCAGCAGAGGGCAAGGCGTTTAGCAAGGATTTAAGCATAAATCTTTACCTCCATGTTTATTAGGGAGATGGGTCTAAAGTTTTTAGGTTCAGAGTGGTCTTTCCCATCTTTGAGGATAACCATGCTTTTGGCCTTGCCAGCAGAGCCTGACACTGAACCAGAAGTAGCCAAATGATTCAAGGCAGATTCCACTGATTCAATATCTTGGTAACAAAGGTTTTATAAAAGTTGATGGGGAGACCGTCTGGACCTGGTGCTTTACCAGATGGTACACTTTTAATAACTAATCTAATCTCCTCTTTGGTCGCTGGACTGTTTAAGGATAGTTGGTCATCAATAGAAATTTACTTAAGTGGAATGTTACAGAGGAATAATAAACAAGCTTCCTTGGGAGTAATAACCGACTGGCGGACGAGTTACTGCATCTCAACAGTGACGGATATCCCGTAGGCCAAAATATAAATTCCATTATATCTTATGGAATTTAGATTTTGGCAGATGGGATATCCATCACTGTTGTGACACAGTAACTTGTCTGCCATTATCTAAATAAGGCCCTAAGTCTCTTTTGAGCGATAGACAGTAATCAGTGAATTTCCTTTGCTTCACGGGGTTGTTGAGTCCTTTGGTATTAATGGAAACAATTTTAAGCGATGGGGAACAGTGATCAGCCATCTGAGCTGGAAAACTCTATAGTGATCTTATCTTGGTATGGGACTACTATATGTGACAAGGCCAAATGGAACTCTATGTGAGAACATGACTCAGGAGGGATAAGCTAACCAGATACAGGGATGAGAGGAAAAGGAAACAGAAAAAACAGGGTTCTGTGATAAACAAAACCCACTGGAGGAGGAAGACCTCTATGAGATGAGGTGTGGTAAACAAGTAAATGAATATCACATGTAAGAAGGAGAAAAGGGGGCTTGGCCCACTACATCTTTCAGCAGCTGAGATAGGAACCTCACAGCCCAGGTGGATGGTAAGTATGTGGGCCAAATATATTCATAACATCAAATAGAATGCATGCAGAAACAATGCGGATCCTGGTGTGCGAACTAGGGAACTAAAGTGAGCACAATGAACATGCAGATATGCTCCATTTATGGCATGCAGGATTGAACTAGAAACAGTTGTCAAAAAGTAGTAAGTAGTATTGTTGTTAAATGCGGTTGACAAAATTTGGCAAAGTAGTGAGTACGAAGACACTGTGAATTATAGAATAAAAACATATGGCAGCATGTAGCATCTTGGATATACAACACATATAAAGCACACAACCCGATGGGCAACAGTATTAACTGGACTGAGATATGGGTTATGTAACAGTAATTAGCATGGATGCGCAAACAGCTTAGAGCCTGGTTGGTGAGTGTTAGAACTAAGGTGAGTATAACAAGCCTCTGGGGTCCTAAGTATATTTTACTTATGGCCTGCTTGAATGGACCTGAGTCGGTTGGCAAGTATGATTGCTACGACCTAAGATTGACAGAGCATGGTAAAATGGGAGTAGAAGTCCGAGTAGGAGGTAGGACAACCCATAACAGTATGGAGTTACAACATATGGTAGTATGTAGTAAAATTGATATATAATTCTCACAACGAACACAGCTCAATGGGCAACAATACCAACTGGATTGACCAACGGATCAGGGATTGTCACAAGGGTGAATTAGACACTTTGGAATAAGGTAGCGTGAATCAGCATGAGGCAGAGGTCATGAGTATAGTCAACAGACATATGTCGAGGTGAGGGCCAGTGTGGATGCAGAGCCCCGTATATGTAGAGTAGATAGAGACATAACAATGGGTCAAACAGGGGCACTCTGGAAGTCTTCCATTCGGGACTGTAGTGTTTTGTCCAAGAAAGTTATTAGTTCTGCGGGTTCCTGGAACACATGGGTCTGGTCTTTGAGGACGATTTAAAATTTGGATGGACCAATATAGCAATGTTGGATCACTCTGTCTGGCAGCATTTTCCTGAATGCCAGAAAGCCCTTAGTTGTGGAGATAGGCCCTCATTATGAGTTGCACCGCCCGCCGAACTCATCCCGCTGGAAGATCACCATTACGGTCATGACCCCGTTGGCCCTATTATGCGTTCACCTCAGGGCCGGTGGGTGAAAACAGCATTTCCGCCCCTGGCCCTGCAGTGAACAGGGCCTTTACATTGATGCTGGCTCCTAATGAAGCCGACGGCAATGTGGCGTTGCGGTGGGTGCAGCAGAACCAGTCGTGCATTCCACTGCCCGTAATTCAGGCAGTGGAATGCGCGACGGGGCTGTGCAGGACCCTCCCCCCCCCGAGTTATCCATTCCACCAGCCTTTCCCTGGCAGTGTAAGCCACCATGAAAAGGCTGGCGGAAGGGGACTCATAATCCCCAGGGTGGCGCTGCATGCAGCGCCACTCTGGAGGATTACAAATGCCGACACTGCCAAGCTGCTGGCTGGCGGCATTTCGAACATGGAGGCTCTGCCATGTTCATAATATGGAGGGCGGACCACTATGACCGCGGCGGTCCACCTGCCACCCTGAGTCTGGCAGTCCCCATAGTGTCTCGGGCATAGTCCTGGGAGATAGAAATCCTAGCATCGTGACAGGGGAGTGATTCGATCTTCCTAATTTGTGCAAGGATAAGCAATGGTTCTCCTGTCTGAACTTAACTGGTGATTCGAGGGTCAGGGAGGTCTTGTTTGGTTCTTGTTTAGACCACCCTTACCCTCCTTCTCCTTGTGAGTATTATGGTCTTTCTGTTCCACCACATTTCATGGATCCTGGAGCTCTTTGGTGACCAGGACTGAACGACTCGTGACTGAGGGTAGCGGAGATTAGGGGTGTAGCAGAACGTTGAGAAATGCAGGCACACCAAACATATGGAGTAGTTTCAGATGCATCACTGCTAACCCTGATCAATTCACCACACAGCACACCTTACATTTATCAGGGCAGGGTAGCTGCAACTGGATGACCTACAATGATAAAAAATGGTACCTGGAGTTAGGTGGTCACTCTGGGCACTTAGAAGACTTGAAAGGTAGCATTGGAAGTGAGGAGTCAAGCAGTGGTGAAGTAAAACTTGAGTGAGCTGCCCTGACAAACACATGTGGACCCCCGCCCCGGACTCATTCATGAGGTCTCAGGACAGGGTACTTTGCTGAGGGGGCCCCTGGAGCTCGGGCCCCTGCACTGCAGAGGCTGCATGGGCCTATGTTACGCAACTGGAGTTGAGGGCTTTAAGTGCACCGGCCCACCTTATACAGAGCATGCAGGAGGGTCAGAATGCTGTAGGCAGGCTATTGGTGCACTTGCCATCCGTAGCAATCTCAGGGTGTGCCATCTTGTCTCTGAATGGTTCCTCCCGTGGTGTGGAGGAGAAGAGGTTTTGGAGTTCCCCAGAGCTGATGAAGCTGCGGTTATGTTGTCCTGGGAAGGCAGGGCCGAGGTCGTAGTTCCTGAGCCCTTGAGATTGCTATGTGCTGTGGAACCGGATGATCGATGTGGCTGGCTCAAACAAGCTTAAAAGAACGATGCCATCTTGCGTGGATGCTGGCCACGCCCATCTTTCAATATCATTTTTATTACTTAAAACTTGGCTATGGTAGCCATGATTATCTCTAGAAAACACTATGCGAACGTACACCTGGGCTACTGCAGTAAAGGGGAAATACAACAGCAGATCTGGTGCTGCTTATGAAGGGCAGTGAGCATATCCCTCGAGCTATCACTTTGCTTCACTAGCTTTTGGTGAAACAGCATTCCCTATGTGATGCCCTCTGCACTATTCATTGAGCAATGCAGAGGAAAGGGTCAGCTATAATGAGGATCAAATTCACTCAATAGCTCCCCTTTTAATATCTTAGGTCGGTGAATTCTAACCATTGCTCTGTACTCAAGACTTTAGAAACAATAAGTATGAGATAAAGGATTTGCAGCACAAGCATCAACCTTTTGAGATTACTTAAAAACAGAGACTCAGGGGCATAACGCAGGCTTCTGCAGGCTCTTGTGGTGCCGGAGGTAGCCGTTCATGGGCCCATAACCCATCACGGGGGCCCCATTCAGCTTAAGGCCAATGAATATCTGAGAGATGAGAGTCTCAGGGGCCCTCCTCACGTTCTAAAGTGGGCCCCTTCATGTTCCATTACACTACTGCTGAGAACAGAGGTCTGTCTGACTACCTCACGTTTGCGTGAAACCGAAAGACATCAGTTCCCTACACAGTAAAATATAGACTCTGAAATTAGTACTCAAGTGCTCTGCATGCTAGACATGAGTTAAGCAGCATATTGCCTCTTAATATTACACAACACGTCAGGAGCAGACAATTTGGATGTACCAAGCTCGACTCCAGTCATCAACCTGTAAAGAACCACTCGGTTTTACAGTTAACAAACTTAAAAAAATGTGCAATTACGTCTCTGAAACTAAACCAAATCAATCCTGCCATGGATTGTCAGTGTAATATATATGTTCCTCCGATTCATTTGATTAAATAACTCCAAAAAAATGAATAACGCTGGGTATCTCAGATAAGGATTAGATTCTTGCAATTGTCTGTGAATGCATTAACGATAAAGCTTTGCTCTTTGGCATACAAGTCTGTCTGGCTCGAGTATGTCATTTTTTTAGCTGGGGCGCACCCTTCCATGACTGATAAACCAGTCCCTTCTTGAAATTTGTAAATTAAAACGATCACTCGCTTTATTATGTTGAAATAATACATCCAGTACGTGGTGTTATTTCACTCTCATATGATCCGTTTCACACAGATAATCTCACTGAAACATGTCCGTGTTTAAAGTTAGCAATAGGTGTATTAGATCTGCTAGGGCAGTCAGCCCTACGACAATTGCGCAATTAGTGATATTGCACTGCGTCTTCAACCCAGAGTCCAGTACAGCATTTGTTTTGCTTACCTCTTAAGTCACACGTCATAGTCTAAATTGTCTTTTGGCGCCATCAATTAAAAAAAAAAAAAAAAAAACAGCAGAGCAAACTGTATGAGTTATATTTCATTGTATTTAAAATGTTGTTATTCATTGGCTCATTAACACTAGTAGTAATAGTAATATCCAGAACAGAAATGGCCAAGTAAACAGAATAGCTTGAAAATCATAATTGTATTTGGCGCTCTTCCTCCATCCTCCCTGCCTTCCTATCTGTCCACTTTCCTTAGTTCGAGTCCCCATTTACAGAATATAAATATATTTGATAAGTGGAAATGTAAAATAAAGTATTATTAACAGTGAGACTCAATATTCCAATTGTTTACTGGCTGTAACCCCACGTTGTGGCCGCTGTCCTCGTGGTAGTTTGTGACGGCTGTAGTGAAACTCGCAGAGCTGGTAACTAAACTGAAGCACCCGCAATATCGATTTGCAGTTTGTCTTGCTATTAAATAGTGCAGTGTTTAACACTACACGTTATTAATCATCATGACGTTTCACTCATACAGATGAGATTTATAAGCACAAATAGTAAAAAGTTATTTGCCACACATATTTCTTCAAAAAAATATTGTATGGGTGAAAGCACACTGGCCAAAAGGGAAGCGTCTTTCGATTAAACAAAGTGGCTCTAAATGAGTTCAAGTGCTTTTCATGGTCTTTAGCAATCTTGACATCTATTTCCCCTCGACTCCTTATCGCGCATCTGTTCCAGCGGTGACACCAACATCTGCAGATACGATAGCAGAATGCCTGCCAGCTGCAATTTCCACATGTCTACCTCTGGCCTAAATATGGAAAGCAGGAACAGCAGGCCCATCTGGGACCCCGCCTGCTCCTTCGGCAGATCGCGGGGCTTCCGTGAAGTGGCTGGAGAGCTGCTTCCAGCCACGGCTCCCTGCTCAGGGGCGGGCGGCCCGCGTTCTGTCTGGAATGCCCTGCCCCCTCCATTAGGATTACTTATTCATCACTTCAGCCTGGAATGCGGGAGTAGCATTTACAATGTTCTGTCTCACTCGGTCTGAGAGCGCGTCCTTTCTAGGGGGTAATTCCTGAAGGTTCTGCTGCTAATGTGTTATGGGTTGTTCTCTACAGGCAACTATGTGAAGCATTCGGACACGGGTGTGAAGCGCGTACATGTTTTACATTTAGAGGCCACGCGGGATTTCATGGAACACAGCATGTGAATGAAGGGAGAATCGAATCATTTGGACAGATTACCTTCTTGTGCTAGTTGGAAAACGTACAAAATATATTCAGTTTTGGGGTTTACAGAATAGCTCTTCTGAGCCTTGGGCTATTAATCATGGCAATGCGTTATGCCCATGCACTACAGTGATAATGCTCGACCTGCAATGTCAATATGCACCAATCCAGTGTCAAAAATATACTCCCCACAGCATCATTCACTGAAAACAAAAAAAACACAATTATCCGACTGCTTCGGTAGAGACAGGTCTTTATACTAGGTTGTGTCCAATCTAAATAATCCATATTTTGTATTTGATCTCAAACTTGTGTATAGAGAATGCTTCGTTGGTTACAAAAACTGGGGAAAGCCCTTTGAAGCAGACCTTATCAGACTACTGAGCTAGTTGGTATGCTAAGTGCTTTTGGGTTGATTGCGGAGAAAGTGTTTTGCTGACTGATATGTTATGATATCCGGCACTTTTAATGTCACAGTGTCTAAATATTTCCTTTCGGGATTTCTAAAAAGTGAGGCCGATAAGCCCTTACACTGGTGGCATTGCAGTCACTGTGAACGTCAAAGCTTGCACATGTACATATGTTCCAAATAAAACATGAAGTTATGGTAACATATATACATGGCAGCACACATTTTGTGAAGCAGATTTTTGCTAACACAGAGGTTGAAAAGCAAATGTATTTTTCGGCCTGGCCTAGAGACAGTCTGGCTCTGTTGCCAGATTCATGTAATCCAAAACATGAATAAATAAAAATGACATACATATGCACATACACACAGTGCGTCTGGGTCAGCCATCTTCATTCATTGGTCTGATGATTTGTAATTCACATTTTGCTTCGACTCACCACAGGTACAGCATGGGAAAATGGGTCAGCCCAACTCAGTCACTGGCTCACTTATAGAGTGAGTGAGAGCATTTTGCCTGAGTGCGTGTGTATATGGGCTTAAAGAAGTGCACTTCATTGCCTGAGCTGTTGAGTCAATACTTGTCATTGCCCTATTATTATTATTATTATTGTTGTTGTTATTATTACTATTTTTAGGTATCCTTGTGGGTTTAAGCTATATCTTCAGGTTGCACTAACTCACAGCCACTAGAGTGAGGTTAAGTCAATGGCATTCATATGTTGCTGTGGTGTGCATTACAGATGCATTCTATACTGTTCTAAATAGACCTGCCTGCTGGAACAACTGTATTGATATTTAATATTATATGAGATGGTCAACTGTATTTTTAAATCAGTTTTAGTACAAATTCACGTGCTACGTTAAGGATGCAGCACAAAGCTCTCCACAACGCTGGCCCTGCCTACCTCAACGGGCGACTCACCTTCCACACTCCCATCCGCCAACTCCATTCCGACAATCTCTCCCTCGCCACCGTCCCTCGCATTCACCGAACTACAGCTGGTGGCAGATCTTTTTCCCACCTCGCCGCCAAGACCTGGAACTCCCTCCCCGTCCACCTACGACAGACCCAGGACCTCCTGACCTTCAGGAAACGCCTCAAGACCTGGTTATTCAAGCAGTAGCAATCCCCCCCCCCTTCAGCGCCTTGAGACCCTAGCGGGTGAGTAGCACGCTTTACAGATGATTGATTGATTGATTGAATGATGCTCCCTATCTGGGCAGAATTCTCAAAGCTTTTCATTTATAATATGTGTTGAACTTCCAAAGTAAAACCATTCCAATATGTCCAGCATGCATGTGTGTACATGTATGGCAGCCATCTTTTAACAGATTTTCAGAATTCATAGTAAACAACAATAAATGACTGCCACCATGTGTGTGTGCATGTATGGTGGCTATCTTGTATGGAGCATCTTTTTAGTAAACTCAGTTACAAGATGGCCACCATAAAACAGTGCTTGCATAGTGGACGCCTTGTAATGGTGTTACGAAAAAATTAAGAAACCCTGTTCCAAGTCGGCTGTCCTACAGCCAGGTGCATGTACAAAGCATTTCTGGGGCAAAAAAAATGGAAAGCCAATAGTTTCACACCAAGTAGAAAAGGTGAGACCTAGTGGCTTTGCCAATGCTAGTTTTGTAATTTTTGTTGCTTGTGCTTACCATAAAACATTTAAAAAATCACCGTCACATCTATTTGCAAAGGACAAGCCAATTTTGCTATTGCAAAAGTAGTTCCAATATGGAATGGCCTTCTTCAAAAGTCACTTTTATTCTTTTATTATGGGTCAGCAATATTATGCTTAAAATGCCATCTCTCCACCTCCTAGTATAAGAGGAAAATAGTTAACTGCTTGGTATTCTTCCTAAATGAGAAAGGGCTAGGTCACTGGAGAGTCCTAGTGATCAGGTATGGCTTCTTGAATTGATCAAGTGGATGCCAGTGAAATTAACATTCTTTAAGAAAACGCAGCCAGGAGGCTTTCACACTTCAGTACAGGAGTGGGGGTGTTTGTGGACAACCTTCTCCACACATCTGATGAAAGACCACTGGGAAACATCCTTCGACAGCACCATAAAGCTTCTATAACTGATCCTCACAAAAATATCCAATATGCATAGGCCTGACTGTTTGTTGCTTTTTCTATACTGTAATCTACCTATCTAGCCTATATACACATACTATATTAAAACTGACCTTACTCATGTCAGCTTGTATGGCCATTTGGATATCAAATTATAGTATTTCTGCACTTTGGTGCTATACTGCACTGAATATTATATCAACTCAATGAAATGTTTTGAAATTAAACAGAAATACGAAAATAACAGTGAATATATCTCATCCAAAAATATAATAATATAATAATAATGTTGTTCTCAAGAGTACAGGCCTTGCATTATTTTTTAAAACACAAGGAGTTAGTGGCTCCTCTTTAAGAATAGACACTAATAGGGTTTTCTGGATTGTACACAGGTTGCAGAGTGTGAAAGAAGCCAGGGACGTATTCACTTTCAAGTGCTAGGGTAGCAGATGGTAATTTATTTACATTGTATATTGTATTTCCTTTAGGTTGAAGACCACCATTCAGCAAAGTACTAAACACAGCACACCTCATCCTACGGTCACTAGGTCGTACGGCTATCAACCTAAAATAAGTGCCTGTACAAATTATGGACACTGGTGTATAACACCATCAATGCCACTTATCCAAATCCTGACCCAGAATGTCCCCACTCATAACATTAGCTCACCACCACATGCTTTCCGCCCCTCAATTTACTGAGTCGAACCACTGACAACAACCTGCAATTGGATGTGTCCCATCAGTGAAAAACAAAAATATTGTTACCTAAATATTGTCACTACAAAAATATCAAGGAACAGAATATAAAATGTAAGAGTATTTGATCCCAAGATCCTAACCCCATATGTTTTCTCTTGTGCCTGTGAATAGCTAATCAGATGCCCTGCTTACCAGGGTCAACTCTGGACTAGATTGACTCTTCTTTAATGTTTTGCCACCGTTGTGCTCTGTGACAGGGAAGTTGACGTTCATCATCTGATCATACACTATTGCTTGTTTTTTGTCATCAGTTCATCTAACACTACGGTCCATGTGCCCATTGATGTATATGTTCCCAATGATTTTTGATTAAGGTGTGACTTACAAAAACCTCAAATAGAATAAAATATTGTAAAATATAATTATTGAACTAGTCTAAGAAGTTGGGCTATGAGATGAGGAGGGGGTATGTACCCACCTCAAGTAATAATCAGAATATTCGCCATGGTAGGGCGAATCACTAAAGTAACTAATCAAACTTGACCTCAACTCCCTGGTAGCAATGGCAGGCTGAAGATTTGCTTAACCTAGAGGCAATGAGTAACATATTTATGCAACACTAAAACAGTTACAAAGTCAAAAATACAAAACAATAAAAATCCCAATCAAATGAGAACAATTGAGTGAAATTTAATAAACAGAAGTACATCACAATGACAAAAATCCAAAAAGAGGAACCAGAGATATGATGTTTTAAAGTTTTAAGCAGAAATAGCACCAAGAAGGGCAAAGTGCCAAAGACAATCAATGATCATGCAAGAACAGGACCTAGGTGCAATTTGACGCTGACCACATTAAAATGCAGGTTGGATATACTAACACAGTTCATCCTGTTTGAAGATTTTACTGTCTGACTCTAATTTTTAATTTCAAATCCACTGCAGGAGTATATTTCTAAAGCCCCACATCTCAAGGAGGAAATTAGAGACTTACAGAATGGCAGGCAGAGGCCAACAGAAGTCCAGTCCAAGAAGCTTTGTTTATCCCTATAGCTTTATCATGAGGCCAGCCTTATGACCCTTGAAGCCCACTATTTTGTCCTCCGTATAAGAAAGAGAACAGGTCTAATCCTCTAGTGCTCTTCTCAGGTTGCAGACAGCATATTAATTCCTCTTCTTCCTCAGGGGTGTTCTGAGGTGTGTACTAGAAGGTGCTACATTTATGCCTGGCACAAGCTAGTGTGCGGGAATGACCCCTGGAGAACCCCTAACCAATGGTGCAAAGCTTCTCAGGGCAAACCCATCCCACTTTGGGCATTTTCAAGATAACAGGCATGTTCAGCCACACTAAACTTGGGCCTTGTGAGCCTGGCCTGAGTGTGGGGAATGTACTATGGTATTTCCAAAGTCCTCCCACATCTACCACCAAAATACAGGTTCATTCAGTCCCTATAACTACAACAACCTCAGAGACAGAAGTCTGGTATGGCAAAGCTGGGATTTCAGCAACCTGACAGTGGATAAACACAAAGGGTCTGATTTAGAGTTTGGCGGAGTGGGTTACTGCACCACAAACATGACATATATCCTGCCTGCCATATTACGATCACATGACAGCCTATGGAGATCATAATATGACGGACAGGATATCCATCATATTTGTGATGGAGTAACCCATCCAACAAACTCTAAAATAGGACCCTAGTCTTTTGACATTCTGTTTCCCTCCTTTGAAGTGTGCCCCTAATGCCATATGTAAACCAAGCAGACCTCTCAAGCAGGATGTGATATTCAAGCAAGACTTGACACTTTAATGTCAAAGAGGACACTCGTAGCCTCCCCTGCATATTCTATCAGGTTCAGGTGGGTCATTTCTGCCTATCTCTGCCCATTCAAGTTTTGCTTCTGGGACAAAGTTTACACCAAGTTAATTACTGCTGGCCAAAGTGGGAGAACAAAATGCAGATTTAACTTCTAGGGGCATCACACATGGTAAATGTCACTTTTTAAAAATTAACTTTCCATAATATTTAGAACAAATCCAACTTTACCACTGAATTGGATTTTTCTACCAACTATTAAAAATAGGTGTTTAATTATTCTTCAAGCTAGTCCCATTCCTGAAATACAGGATTCGTGTTTAATAATGCATTTCAGTGTTTTCCTATGCTACAGAGGAAATAATTTTGAGGGGAATTTCACTGTAAAAACATGTTTACCACTAAACTTTTATATGGCCTATTCCAAAATACTGTGCACCCTGTCTTAATGGATGGTAAAGCCTGCATAGTGGCTTATTAATATTTAAAAGGAGGATCATGCCTGCCAAAAGGAGTTATTTTGAGGGATCAAACAGCCAGCCAAGCTACTGGCAGCAGACCAGCAGTGCTGGGGATGGCACATTGAATGCTGAAGCTCACTGGTGAAATGTCACTTCCTGGGCCTTATAGGTGTCATATACTAGACAGTTAAAGTTAAGAAATATATGCCTATCAGGGGTATGCTAATTTCAACAAGTTGAAAACAGAATACCAACACTTTACCATTGATTAACAGGGTTAAAGTGCATGATGCCCTATAGCCAGAAAAAAATAGGTTCAGCAAAAAAGGCAAGAATTTGTGGGGACTTGCAGAAAGGACACATTTCCAAAAGTTAGGATTATACACATGTAAATTATAATAATTTGTACATGATAAAAGTGGCATCATTTGACTGTATTTCTGGAACAGTTAAATATTTGATTTTTTTAAACATCTTTAATCTGGCATTTTACATCAGGTAATATAAATTAAGTTAGCTCTGTGTGAGTACTTATCATTTTTGGGGGGTTTCAATATTTTGTTCTGTGCCTAAAACCAAGGATGTGAAGAACTATGGTGGAAGGGTTACTCTGTCCCAAACGTGATGGATTATATCCTAACACACTTGTAATAAGGCAGATATGATATCTGTTATAGTTGTGGCAGAGGAACCTGTCCACCAAACTCTAAATTTAGCCCTTTATCTTTGGCACCCCAAGTCTGTAAATGTCACAACTGTAATTTTCCAATTTGTGAATATTTTCTGAAAGAATCATGGGCTTCTTACCCGATTTTTTAATGTATAATTAAAGGGCGCGGAAGGAACTGATCACACCAAGTTCTCAATTTTCAATCTGAATTTTGCTTTAAAATCAGGTGCCTTTATATGTAAACGCCTGAAACATGAGGGTCAAGGCAAAGGATCCTTATTTTAATCTGCCAGTGGCATTCCAAAGGTATCATGTTCTGCCATGTTGTTCTGTTACAGTAAGGGTAATATTCATGCTGCGTGAGGGAATATTCTTGAAATGCTCTGACCCAAACTGGTTATTAAGGCGCATTGATTATGAATCCACGTTGCTGCCATTCAAAAGAAAAACAGTTTAAAAAATGGGAAATATATTCACGGTTTGCTCGTCCTACTGTACATCTGTTTCGAGAATCCAAACTTCATAGGTTGTTTTTGTATGAAAGAACCCGACCCAAGTGAAAACCTGCCTTTGCATGATATGAGTTTTTCATATTACATAAAGCCATTTTTATCACAAAAGACGAATAATTTCACTCAGTAGCATACTCAATAATCTTGCTTTATCGATCATATTTTAAGAGTAAAATAAACATTTCATTTAGGAGCGCACTCAGTAATTCCGCCCTTAGGAGCATATTTCTTACACCTAAAGCAAACAATGAAGGACAAAAACACTATTTCATGACTGTAGCAAAATATTTTTAAAATGTAAAAGTATGTATGAAATACTCACCGTTTTGCTGATGTAGGTTGAGCTGATATTCATGCACTGCAGTCCTTCACTATTGCAGCAGCCCCCACATCTGTAGATGGATACACACGGGGGTTTAAAGAAGGTGTTTGTTGGAGCCCCATACTCTTTTCCAACATCTATACACACCTCACGAGGCACACACTGAGTTTTCCTCCATTCATTATCAATACCTGGCAAGGTATAGGGAAGTTCATACGTTACAATACGGCTAAGAAAGAATACATCAGCAGGAATTCAACAATGTAAACTAGCATGGTTGGAAAATTCTAAGGTAAACGCAGTGGTGATGTAGAAAAACAGGGCACAAACTATGAACTTTAAACTACTAGAGAAATTAAACAAGGCAACCAGGGAAAATGTAGATTACAAACATTGAATGTATAATGATATCGATTTTTAAATATGCCAAAACTAAATATCAGCATTATTAGATAGATGTTATGTTTTTTATTTGGAGGCCAAATTGCAGTTTGGTAAATGATCTGTAAGAACACGATTTGACTGCTAAACTGTTACTGCTCTCTTACTGTTCAAGGATAGATTCTATTGAGTCACAGTGTCCTTTCTCTATGTCTTTCTATGGAGACGCATTGCAAGGGGAGAAGAAAGCAATAGAGGGTGCCCTGCTTTTTATGGGCGAGCGCAAAGCGCTCCGTCCCATTCTGTAATCTCTCTTTGGGCTTCTAACCACACCCATGTCACGTCAGTCACTTACATTGGTTCCTTGGCTTCCCTTTTAAAATTGTGAAAGGCATGCATACGTCATGCCTTTTCCAGTGTTTAGCCCACCTACACAGCACCGCTAAAGTACTAAAAACATACGAGGCTCGATGTTTTCAGCATGGTGTCTGGACTACTTTGTGTGTTTATTTTTCACGTGGCACGATCGCGCTGCATTTTACATAGTGCGATTGTTATGCATTTTTTTCCCTTTACAACGCTAATAGCTCGAACTCTAGCTAATGCCAGACCTGTTGCATTGAAAATGCTCGTTTTCCATTCCCATCTTCTATCTCTGATCTTTTAGTCTTTACACGCATCCTTTTGCTAGTCTACATATGTATTCACCTGTTTGTCTGTCACTGCCTCTTGATAGTAGCCTACTCTTTGTAGCTCAATGTTTATCTGGATGTTCTGCTACAGAATACACTCTCATGTGCTTTCCATCAGAGAGTTCACTGGCCCTATTCAAATCAACAATATCTCTACAACCACAGTTGTGTGTCTGAGTGTGGTTGCAGACTTACTACTTTTTTTGGTATTTACCATTATTTCCATAGTACAATTAGCCGCATCAGGTACAGTTTTGCAAGTGTACTAATGGAAATAACAAGTGACTGTTGCAGCAAGGTCCTCGGCCTAGTCCAGAGTTCTCCATAAGAATGAAGCCCTCTGTTCAAACGTGTACTTTTTTTTCTCTCCATGGAAATACTTTGTTTTAATATAGAGAAAGTCCTTCACCTACATCCCATCAAGTGTGAGAATGATCTGTTCTTTCCTATACAGGAAGCAGAGCAAATGCTTGACCATTTGCAAGGCAGGAAAGGCTTGGGTCAGAATTAAAAAATGCCCAGAAAGAGATGTTTTCTCAAACTTCCATGGCTAACAACACCTTGGAATGACCACTTCCCACCACCTTCAGTGGAATTTACAATTGTGGATCTTTCCACTCTCATGGCGTAGATGTCCATACTGAAACACACTTAAGCCCACCAGGAATCCCTTTGAAGATACCTGGCAGGAGCAAAAGATGTAAATTTGGTTGTAAAATTATTTTTGTAACAGAGGTTACCTTTATGGATCGAGAACTCTATTTTAGTTGCATAAACCAATCCTCAAATACATATTGGAAACAGCAAAAAGGGCAGCTAAAAACGAAAGAAATGACTGAGTTCCCTCAAATACTTTGAAACCACAAGAGCATACCTTCTGTTCTAGCTAACAATTTTAGATGAGCAGGCGCATTATTGTTCTTTCATGGACTTGGAGAAGCCTCCTCTATAAAGTGCATGTAATGTTACACATTCGATTGTTTCTTTCAGTTTAGAAAAGTTTCTGTTATAAATCTAACGATCTCTGGCAATCAGCCAGTCTGGATTTTCCCAATTGTGTGATACTGTAATTCATTAGTCACTTTCACTGTGATCGATTCTATTCTCACCTACATTCTCCCACAAAATGTAGCCTTTTCTGATTATGCAAATGCACCAACTCTCAGATTATATTTTACTTCAAGAGGATGTTGAGTGTGGTGTCCCTGCCTAAGACTGGAAGTCAACAGATAATGTTAAAGGTGGGATGTTGACTGATACGCTGCTATCTTGTGGCAAAGAGAGAATACTACATCTAACACACTAGGGGCCCATTCACAGAGCATTTTCCGTGTGTAAATCTGACTTACACATGCAAAAACATTTTTATGATTGTAAATTGCTTGAATTAACCTGAAAGCCAGGTGTGGAAGTGACCAAGAATTGAGTACAGCAGTGGCCACATACTATCAGAGACATGTAAGTGCCTCACTAGCATTATGGGAATGGAGAGAATGTGTATGTGTTTTTTGTGGAGGTGTTTGACTTAGTACAAGATTGTGCCAATGCACCATGGTTGATGGGGGTCTTACCTGGCATGATGTGTCCAATTTATATTGTAAACCTCAGCATCTGAGCACATCAGACACATCTGGTGCCATTACTTAGCTAACAGATTCCTTCCTTAATATTTCTTTTACCTGAATGCACAAATCATGGTCTCTCTTGCTACAACTGCTGAAAAGTCCTACAAAATATTTGAGCAGCAGAGGTCAGGTGTGAAAAAGTGCCTTGTTTTTGTATGGCTGTGCCCATTTGTTTGTGAATTGTGCTGGTGTGTTTTTTTAACTCTGTGCATTGGGACACTGTTAGCCAGGCTGCAGAGCAAGTTCTCTAACCCCTAAAACATATTATATTGGCTAACACCTAATTGGCATATTTAACTTTTCTGTAAGTCCATGGTATATGGTGTCCAAAGTACACCTATGACACAGAAAGTTAAATATCACCTGTGGTATACAGCACTACTGTGACATCTGGCAAACATGGCCCCACGCCTGCCACAGAAATCTGGCAGCTGCAGTTAAAAAACGCAAATGGATCTGTCAAAATAGACCCTGTTTGGCAGGAAAAAACCTTCCTTTTAAATATTAATAATTCACCCCTATTTAGGCCATGTACCCCACAAGGCAGGGTGCATGGTATATAAAAGTAGGACATGTAGAAATGTATAGTAAACATGTCCTTATAATGACTAGTACCCAAAAATTATTTTCACTGTTGCAAGGCTGGCTGTTCCATAGAGAAACACTGGGATTAACTACTTTATTTAAAAATGCTATCTACCGTTAGGAAGCAGATTGAAATTTCATGCTTCAACTTTCTGTAATATTTATTGAAAGCCAAATCCACTGGTGAAATCAGATTTTTAATAAATATTGAGAAAAAAGTATTCTGCATTAGCCTCCAGCTGGAGCCCTCAACGCTGAAAAAAGGTGTGAAAACTGCAATAGAGCAGACAAAGGAATGAGTTTGGAGTGGTTTTGCTGTACCTGTGGCAGGATGACCATTTAGGCAGTACCTAGGAATCTGATTAACTTCAATGGGGCCTTTCCTGAAACAGGTAGATGTCAGATGACATCTGTATAGGTCCCTTCTTTGCTTCCCCAATTCCAGTGGGGAGCAAGCTGCCACCAGAACTAGTTTAAAGTGAACACAGAGGAGGGGTTGCTCATTTCCCTGGCCATAACACTGAAGTAGACACACAGGTTCTACACAGGTTCACCATCTTGGATCTAGGCATAGAGGTGCACTGTGGGATTATTTGCAACAGAGCACACAGGTAATACTGCAAAGTAAGTAGGGTTACCCCTGGAAATGTTTTCCCTGTTGGTTAACTAGGGAACAGGAGTCAACTATATCCACAAGCTGGTGCTGAGCATAAATATAGCATCCCCTGGCACCCTCCTCAGAACACTCTGGACTAGCTGAAGAAAAGACCTGTGAGAAGACCTGAAAAGCTAGAACTCGTACCCAGGACTGAGAAGTGGACTTCAAGGGTCAGTCAGCTGATCTCCTGTGTAAGCTAGAGGGCAACAAAAAGCTGCAAGAGGTCTATTCCCTGAAGAGCCCAGCTGACCAGTACCAACTAGACCTGACTTGAGCACTGCTGGGGGCATTTACTGGAGTAAGGCTTGACCCAAAACTGCTGTTCCTGAGGTCATGTAACCATTGATTGTGTCAACGTGTACGCCCCTTAACATTCTTGAAGGACCTGGCAGATAGAAACTTTTTGGACTAAAGACCTCTGGAGGACTGGTACAAGCATGCCATGCTGATCTGACCAAGATGTGTTGTAATTGGGCTGAAAATTCAGGTTTCACACACTTTGACCTTATCTGCAGCAAGTTTGATTTAGCTGGACCTTGTGACAAGGTACCCAGCCTCATGGAGCACTTTTCAGCTACTGCCTGCAGCCTCCCTTGCTGGAATACGAATTCTGAAAGAGACTACAGGCCTCATTACGAGGCTGGCAGTCTTCACGGTGGCCGTCAGGCTACCGCACTCCAGGTGGCCTGACCGCCACACTAAAACCCTGGCAGTCAGACTGCCTCAAGTCCGCCATCCTCACCAGGAACATTGTTCCCAATGGGCTGACAGCAGTCAGATTCGCAGTCAGCCACACCGGTGCTGCGGCGCTGATCACGACTCCACTTTCTGCCAGCCTTTCCATGGCAGTCTCAATGCCATGGAAAGGCTGGTGGAAATCCAGTGCTGAGGGCCACAGGGGGGCCCCTGCACTGCCCACACTTCTGCCCAGCACCCTCAGAAGGCACACAGTCTGCTTTACAGACAGTGCGCATTTCGAGGGTGCTGGTGTGCTACGGTATTGGCCTCAGATACCTTAAGGAAGATGAGGCAAATACTATAGCACTGTTCCCGCCGGTCAGCACGGTGGGAACATTGTAATATGATGGGGGGCACTGCCGAAATGACAACAGCATCCTCTCCACGGGCATTGGCGGTTCCACAGTGGGACTGCCAATGTTGTACTGAGGCCCCAAGTACAAAGGGACAAATCTTGACAAGGTAAAGGTGGCAAAACTATTCAGCTGGTAGGAGAACTTCCCTGGGCATGAATTTTAAATTTCTCCTGCTCTGCATTTTTCCCTCCAAATGTAGCAGCTTCACCGTCCAGCACATATCCGACATCATGGATCCCTCTTCTGATAAAGCATGTTGTTTTGTCATGCTGAAGAATTCTGATTTCCAGAAAAAGACCAAGGTAAAAACATAAACAGGGTATTTAACCTGCCCTCCATCGCAGTCAACCTGAAATTGTGGCTAGGACCTCATCTATCATGCCCACTGATCACAACTGACGTTTAGCAAATTTTAGTGCTATTGTTACCTAAAATTTACTTAAATGTAGCACACAATGTATGTTAAAATTAATGCTATGGACATATCAATTTTGGACAGCGACAAAGAAGAATATGTTTTTAAACATTTTGTGGATATTGAAATTCAAAAATATCACAAGGTATGTTTTGGATAGTAGTATGATTTATACATAAAATGATGTTCAAGACCCACAATACATTTTGGTTTTGGCCTGCCAGCATACTATTTATTATAATGAACTATCCTCATAAATTATTATGCTAAGGCTAGGAATATCAGGGGAACATTTGTCTGTGTGCTTTTATATTGTCATGTAACTGATGACGACTTCCACTCGAGTGTTTGCAACTGAATAACTTCAAAATACCACATACACATTTACCAACTCACTGAATTATTGAAGTTCTTAGAACTTTTATTTTTATCGAACTAAAAGATGTGCAATATATTAGTGTCGGAAAACTAAATTCGTATTTAATTCTAACTTGATTTAAACCTGGGGCAAGAACCACTTTATTCAGATATTTCTGACTGTGGCACAAATATAAACATTTTTCACTAATGAGATTTAGCGAGAAACATTTGGAGAACATGGCTTATGAAAATCAAACGGTCTAAGGTATGCCGCGATTTGTGGGCTGGTAACTTTTTCCTCAACCAGATTAAACAGCTTATCAATAACTATACTACATGTTATCCGATTTTAATAACATAATTTTAATGGTTTGTTTTGAGTAGCAAATCCCTGGTTTTCTAGGGATGTTAGAGGTGACAAGACTGCATTAGTGCTTACTATTGCGATATGAAAATGTTCTTAATCTTTTTCTTGTTCTAAAGAAAGTATATCAGTTTATTGATTTGGAATGCATCTTTTGCTACAATAATTGCTATATTTACCACCCCACTTTGTTTCTTCTGTTTTACAACTTTTGGGTCTTGCCGTTTCATGTGGACGTACACAACATTGATGCTTCATCATCCTATCTACAAACACCTTACCAATGGAGTTTATCAGCATCATAAAATGTTGGTAATTGAATTTGCGGTCTATACGGTATTACAGCACTAGAAAGAGATCCAATCTGTAGTGATGGTCCAACAACAGTGTCCTTAGCGCTTGTTTTTGTTGTAAAAATTCTTAGCCTTAAATTCTATTGAAAGGCGACGATCAGTGTAGATCACTTAGCAATAATCCAGGGTGGATTACTTCAAACCATAAGGAGTGCAAGAGAGTTTCTATATATGTTACAAACTAAAAATGTAAAATCTATTAAAATAATGAGCTAATCTTTGAAGATTAATCTGAATTTGCGTCTATGTCATAAAATATAAATACATTTAGAAGGAGATGGTTAAAAGGATGTGGCCAAAATGCATTATACCATTGGTTCCCAACCTTTTGACTTCTGTGGACCAACACTGAATCATTATTGGAACCCAGGGACCCCCACTAAATCATTATTAGAATCTGGGGACCCCCTCCACTAAGTCATTACTGAAGGCTGGGGACCTAATCTGTTTATATTATTTAATTTTCTTAGCTGTCGCGGACCCCCTGAGGAGGCTTTGCAGACCCCCAGGTGTCCCCGGACCACAGACTGGGAACTACTGCATTAAACCATAAAATTCCTGATTGTCAGCTGATAAGCCTCAACCATGGCCTAGTTGGCAGAAACCCAACCTATATAGGAGAAACCTGTCGTCCAGCCAAATGCTTTTAACTCTGCATATTTAGCTACGTTTTGTTATTAGGTTTTTATTTTAAAGGTATTGATAAGACACAAGTTGTTAAAATAGCTCATGGGGTGAGGTGCATCCTGTTGTGATCTACATACATTCTGTTGCATGTATGAATCCCTGCAGGTATGATCAGTGTATAATATAATTGCAATGGGACCTCAGAAAAAATGTGGCAAAAATTGCTGTATCAGAAAGGAGTTATTTGTACTATGTGGAATGTTGTAAACTACTTTAGTCTTCAGAAAAGACTCTAAAACACTATCAGGAGATCTAGATCCAGCCAGAGTATCGGGATAACAGCATATTATAAATTTGGGAAACAGCCTAAACAATGACTCATGAACCATGAGGTGCACTGACCACAAAAGCGGAAAATCGTTTTCGTGAACAATTACTCTGTTTTTCTCTACCTTAACCACACCATGTCCTGAACAACCAACATGCGTGGTTAAGGCAGAAGAAAACAGGCTCAGGATTCGGACAGGACGCAGTTAGGTAAGTGGGGCTGGGGTAGGGTTGGCGGGTATTTTTAGGGGCAGGGTGGGGGTAGTTTTAGTTTTGAAGGGCGGGAGTGGGGGGTTGGGGTAGTTTTAGTTTTCTAGGGGCAGGGGTGTGTGGGTGGGGTAGTTTAAGTTTTTAGGGGCGGGGTGGGGGGTTGTGGTAGTTTTAGGTTTTAAAGGTGGGGTGGGGTGGTTGGTGTAGTTTTAGGGGCGGGGAGTGGGGTTCGAGTAGTTTATGTTTTAGGGGCAGGGCAGGGGGTTGGGTAGTTTTAGTTTTTAGTGGTGGGGGCTTATGGTAGTTTTAGGGGTGGGGGGTCGTGGTAATTTTAGATTTTAGGGGCAGGGTGGGGGGTCAGGGTAGTTTTAGTTGTTAGGGACAGGGGTCGCAGTAGTTTTAGGGGCGGGGTGGGGGGTTGGGTTAATTTTAGTTTTTTGGGGCAGGGGTGGCGGGTCAGGGTAGTTTTAGGTTTCAGGGGCGGGAGTAGGGGGTTGAGGTAGTCTAAGATTTAGGGGCGGGGGTGGGGGGTCGGGGTAGTTTTCGTTTTTAGCGGCAGGGGTGGGGGTCACCGTAGTTTTAGGTGCGCGGTTGGGTGTGTCGGGTTAATTTTAGTTTTTGGGGGCAGGGGTGGCGGGTCAGGGTAGTTTTAGGTTTCAGGGGTGGGAGTAGGGGGTTGGGGTAGTCTAAGTTTTAGGGGCGGGGTGGGGGTCAGGGTAATTTTAGTTTTTAGCGGCAGGGGTGGGGGGTCAAGGAATTTTAGGTGCAGGGTTCGGGGGCAGGGTAATTTTAGTTTTTAGGGGAGGATGGGGAGGGTCGGGGTAGTTTTAGGGGCGGGGTGGGGAATTGGGGAGTTTTAGTTTTTAGGGGTTGGGTGGGGTGTCGGGTAGGATTGTTTTTAGGGGCAGGGGTGGGGGTCAGGGTAGGAATGTTTTTAGGGGTGGGGGTAAGGGCATGGGGTAGGATTGTTTTAAGGGTGGGAGTGGGTGGTCGGGGGGCTCGCATGCTGGCACCACGCATGCCATTCCAAGCATGCCTTTATCAGGCATGCCTTTAGAATGAAAAATTGTTGTTAAGGCATTTGTGGTTAAGGCATTTGTGGTAACAATATGGTCGTTGTTCTGATCACGTTGTTCATCCACGCGTGGTTCCAGAATGCGTTGTTCCGTCGTGTATTCTATAAAATGACTTACAATTACTATAAGTACAAATAATTTTCTCATTTGTTAATTATCCTAAAGCATGAAATTGATTCAGCCATCCAAGATCTATACTTTGCACCCATGTTATAATGTATTAAAGCTCCTCCTCAAACCTTGGGGAGTGTTTAACTCTTCACATGACTGTAAAATAAACTGATAATCATGTTTCTCTTGCCCACACTTACTTTTCAAGATATCTGGATGGTAATGCGCTGCTGCAAACTTGAGCGTTTCTTCTGTTTTATGATCATAGACTGGACGCTCTCTGGTGTATTGTGAGCCTCCTTTCCTCAGCTGGCATTTGAACATTTTCCAATATTCTGGATAAAGGACCGTCATTAGCTCGTCCACGCTTGATACTGCCCTCAGCTGCTCCTCCAGTTCTTTGCCTGCATGACCCTGTGGGCGAAAAAATACAATTACTTTCAATGTGAGACAATGGATTTTAGAGATATGGTATGAGCTCATTTATGATTTTTACTGTAGATCACCAGCTTGCTTAGCTCTGCAAAGAGAAGAACACATATTTTGCTTTTAAAAAATCAGCACGTTAGTTCAGAGACTTGCACGCTATTTAAATTAGCATACAGGAGCAACACTGCCAGGCAAAATCTTAACACTTATGTTAGCACGTCAGAGCCTAGATAAGTAAACTTACCAGGAGACACGTTTAGGCCGACAAACCTTTGGACCACATTTGGAGACTTCCCTGTATGAAATATTTTCTTGTCATCACCAAACAATAGATTAATAGACAATCAATAACAACAATTGCTAGTCGATAAACATTTAATAACATTTATTATTGAACACACCATTGACTTCTCAGTCACAAATAACCACACCAGTTTGGTCAAAAGTTAAGATATTTATTTCCCTATTGATTACAATCTAATATCATGTCTGTTAGTCTGATTGGTAATAAACCCAAGCCGTAACAACCAAATCACTAATCAAAACACGTTTTAATCAATACATATACTAATTTCATTCAGCATCTAGGCTCATCATTAAACAAATCAACTTAGCAGAGTCTCATTAGTACATGAATCAACAAAGCAAGAACTCAGTCATTTGTCTATTTGCACAAAATATTAGTGAACGCCTTAACTAACCTCAAATTAGCATTAGCAGCAGAGATAGGACGGGGCAGAGTCTCAATATAGCATAGCTACAGAACAGATTACTTCCCTCAGACAGAGGAGAAGTTAGTATCAAGCAAGGAATGGGCAAAGGATGGTTTAAGGTGACTGGACAACTAAACTAAATTAAGGCAACCAGCAAAAGTTCTCGCAAACGTCTCATAGCAAAGGAATGGCAAATGGCAAGGATAAGAGTCCCTGTTAAAATGGAACAAGAAGTTTGTGTTTATTTCCTTGGGTTACACCGTTGAATCAAAACGGTCTAACTATTCCCTAATTCCTCATTGGATGAAGTTTGGTGCATTATTATCTCTATCTAATAATTCGGTAAGCACCTTACTAAAACTTTTCACAATTTGCAGTTCCCGTGCCCCGGATTGATCCAAGTTATTGACGTCTTCAACAGTTGGAATGTCAGGTAGAGAATGTTACACTTTGCGCTCCAGTCAGTGTCTTCATTGTCTTCTCCTAGTACAGTTAACCTTGCACCTGTTACAAATTACACTGTTGAATCTAGCAAGAACGTCGCCTTGAGCAAGCCTGTTCTCATGAGAAATAATTTACTACGACTACACATACAGCTTTGTGTCCTTCAGGAAAACAGCACATTACACGTTAGAAAATACAATTCAATATGAGGCCAGGCAGCTAGGCCCAGACCCTCGCTAAGCTAAGGCTCCCTGATTTAATAAAGCAAACTTTTAACGCACAACTCTAATTATGATATAATACAAATTCAAACATTATTGCATATTAATTCATTAGTCTTCGTATACATTGGTAGCCACTCCCTGTGGGCACATATCAATGCGTGCATTATTTTCTATGTTAACACATTTTCTATGCAGCTTCATCACACAATATATTGCAAGCTTTTCATATTAATATTGATTAAAAAAACACACTCGAACACCTACATTTCACACATGTGGCGATAACAAAGAGGGACAAAAGAGAAGTGCCTGTGCCATACCTCGACAGGGTAGAGTCAGGTAACTTGAACCAATAAGTTTAGGAGTGCAACAAAATAGTGGAGGCTCACAACCCACAAAGAAGTGGCATAGAAACATTCTAAATATGAGGTGAAACGCTGTTTTCCGGTTCGATAGCTATACAAGCAAAGATACTGCAAGTATTACAGAAGGGTAGTACTTATTCTATTGCTTGAGAACACTACAATTTGGTGCAAATATGAACATCGGTAACAATTTTAAAAGGAGGTGGTCCTCCATGGGAATTTCATTCATGTGAAAAGCACTTCAAATATCGGATATCTTATTTTTTACAAATGTATTTGTATTTTTGGAGGTGAAGAAAAGGCAATGGTGGGGCTAATTTCAGCAATCTGAATGGCCGAGGTGCCTTCTATCCGTAGGCTCATAGTCTCAAAGCCACACCATTTTTAGGCATCACCTATAGAAAGCTTTAGATAACAGGCTAGTGTTATTGTCATCGCAATACACGCACAATGCACAACATACACACAGACATGATACAGATACGTAAAAAAAGAATTCTTGGACAGCCGATTTGAGCCATTGCATACTGTGATTTAGCTCATGCTAGGCACTAGCTAAAGGGGTTGTCTATTCGTTGTGGTATCAGCACAAGGCATTTCACATCACAAAAATGTTATTCCATACATAAACTGTTTTTTAATCTCGTGACAGTCTCCTCCACCTGTGCTCTCTTTAGTTCCTCATTTCCTCACCACTCCCCAAACTACCACGCTTATCTGTGGCTCACTCTGGCTCCCTCTACTCCTTTTGAACAACAGCAGCAAAGTGCTAGCTGACTGTCTGCTTAAATTTTTGCACTTCCAAACATTTTATTTTGTTTAATTTACCATTGTAAAATGGGCATTGGCAATGTAGTAGTGTTCCTAAATGGGTGTCGGAGGTGCCACATGTGTAGCTGGCACAAACTAATGGGTGAGAATGACTCCTGGGCATGCCATAACTAACAGGGTAAAAGTTCCTAGGGCCAACCAGATACACTTTAGACATTTTCAAACATAGCAATCTAGCTATGAGCTCTTTGAAGGCTAGGGGTGTGGGTGGGGAGTGTACTATTGTAATCCTCATGTCTTCCCATATCTGACACCAAAATTCAGTTTGAGGCAGTCTCTGTAGCCAATACACCCAGGAACTGAAGTCTGGTAGAACAAAACCAGGTGTTTCCAGCAACCAGATGATAGCTACATTTCCGAGATACAGTATTAGGATTCTAATTGGTACTTTGGTGCTCAAAAAAGGACAGCTAGGTCTGCCATAGTAAAGAAAAGCTTTTGAGTGCTGGTTACTGTAACAACATGTTAACATAAAATGTATGCATGTGCTGGACTTGAATACCATGCACCCTGTCTCGTGGACTGCAAGTTCTACATATGGGTGACTTATTAATCTTTAAAAGGGAGATTTTGACCTGCCTGTTATTTTGACCGGCAGAATTGCCTTTTTTTACACCACTACAGTCATGCTACACTGGTAGGCCTGAAGTCATGTTTGCACTAAATCATCTAACAACAAAAAAGGGGGGGAGGGGGCTAACAAAATACGGGCGGTTCGGAAACAAAATCCTGGTCCTGTGTATAGTGCTCCCAACAAATGTACAGTTCAAAAAGATATACACAGTTTTTAACTATACGTCATGTTTGCACTGCCATTGTAGTGGATGGTACATTAGGTGCCGCAATCCAATAATGGCATTTATCTTCCAAATCTTGGGTACATCTTACACAATATACTAGGGAATGATAGGTAACATAAATAAACCAATTAGGAATATGCCAATTCAACCATGCTTAAAGGGTGAGCACAGGCACTTTATCACTGGTTAAAGTGCACAGAGTTCTAAAGCCAGCAAAAACATATAGCCCAGCTCCTGCACCATGAGACAACTACCTTTCTGCCAACCTTCATCAACTGTCAAGGTAGCTCTGCTTCGTAAAGTTTGACAAGAAGAATCCAAGTCACTATGCACTTTGTCTGCACCTTATAGACAGCTATGCAAACAGCATCCGTTATGCACTGTCTCGCACGCTTCTTCTTTTTTCTGTCATCCCTACAATTGTAGTTTGGAATTGTCACTACCTTCACTTAGATATGAATACCATATATGTAAAACAGGAACAGCATTTCCGGCCTCATTCAAATTCATGCAAAACCCAAAAAAGTATAATGTGATTCCTCTTTGTCCAAAGCGACAAACTTTGGACTCAATATTTTGGAGAAGAGCATGAGTGCATGCCCTTGCGCTTTACCCTTGCACTGTGCACCGCAATTAAACGTGATGCCAGATTCTCCATCCAGCAAGAAACTGAATTATTATGTTTTTAAGGAATAAGCATGCAAAACGTTAGTTATGGAAATCAGGAACAGAACAGTTTTATGTAGGGCTCATTCGCAAATAGGCATTATGGTGTTTTACAATGAGAGGCTGCAAAATACAGACTGAACTCTGTGAAAAATGTAAAGGAAAAAAAGTATTGTAAAGAAGCAGTCAACAAAATGATAGTTATTGTAGAAGACAAGTTCGGAGAATTTTTGGAAAGGGAGGCATTCGCTCAGACAGAGGTGAAAGATGAGTTTGTCTGTGATTCTTGAGACATGTTACAATGTACATAGCAAGTTACATAAAGCATGCTGAACATTAGTGTAACTCTTTTATAAAATAAACAACTAATAAGTGATTGTTTAGTCAACTGGCTGTCACATCAACCCAGGTTCTCAATAAATAAATAATGTAATCAAAACAATGAACCATGTTGTGCTTTCAGGCTAGAAAGCAAACGCAGAATGTTACGTTAATAAATCCGATGGATTATGTATTGCTAACTATTCTTATAAACCGCACTATGTTGTGATGTTACTGATCAAATGAGCTTTGAGTGAAAATATTGAGGGAACAAACAGGTCTTTAAATTGTTCCTGGACCCAAAATGGTTCACATAATATGCAGTTCTCTGTTGACCTAGTTCTAATACCTAGCTGTTGTCCGATAAATGTTTCTCTCTCTTGTGCATGCTTCAAGAGTTCCAGCAAGAATACACAGTACATTTTTCCTTAAGCTAACTATCAGACTTGTAAATATATGTCTGAAGCGACTGCCAAGAAAGAGAGGGGCCTGTTCTGTAGAAGACCTTGGCCAACATTTTAAACAATACATAGATTCCAAATACGTTGAAAATTTAGTTTTCTGCCAGAAAATTAATACGAATGCAGAAACACTGCATTCCTGGAATTTCCTCTTCCCAATCCATTTTACCAACTAAAAGCTAGTGACATTTCGGGATCGGAAGTGCCACAAAAATGGGAAACTACCACAGGAATCCTACGCAATAAATCAAATTCCTGTAGTAATTCCTCATTTCTGAGGACAACTTCAGGGTCCAACTAGATAATTCTATATTATTCCTGTGTATCAGAACTACCTGGGATAGCATTATTCCTAGCATCCTTTTGTGAACACTACTGAAGGCCTTACAGCAAATTCTTGTCTAAACTGAAGGTGTTTGGTGTGATTCTGGGATTAGTAGCAAGATTCTCCGAAGTACCAAGAGCGGAGAGTATGCACAATTAAGACTACATTGATCTGCGGATCAAGGCCGATGTTGCATACATTAGCAGTACAAGATTCTTTACTATTGGATTATCGAGTTCCTACTATATCAGGACAGAGTACCAACAACATTGTTCCTTTCTCATCCTCCAAAAATACATCCATTCTATCTACATCAATTTATTTTTAAAAATTGTGCCCGTCTATAGGATAACAGCCAAGAAGACGTAATCGCTTACATCATAGTGACAATATAGAATTTAAATAATGTCTGTGTACACACAAAGTTGTTACTTGTATAGAGAGTGATATCAAATATTCAATTCATCAACATCATATACACATATCAAAACACCAGCAGTAATACATAGATGAAAGAAATGCTTACAACTTCTTTGTAAATCAGGTTCATATACTTGTGTTCATCACATAAACCTGTCCACTCTTCGTGATGAGTAGTCCAATTTACGGACCTGAGTCACAAACAATTTTGCACCTAGATGTGTAAACAATTTATGTGAACAAATACCTAATCCTCATTCACAGATTCTAATTACCTGATAACATACTCAGTGAAGCCTTCTTGGTTCAATATGGGACTAAGTTTAATGAAACAAGCAAATTGTATAACTGAAACCAGGAAGAGAAAACGCCAATGCCTTGCTGATAAACAGTTTTGTAGCAGGATGCTCAGTGATTCTAAAATGCCATCAAGGAAGCCAAGGAAGCCAAGCAAGCCAAGTGGGATGAAACAATAACTAACGCAGCATGAAAGCCTGAGTAACTTTTGAAGATAGAAACATCTGCCACAATCCTTTCACATTGTAACTTCGAATTGATGTCATTTTCTTGCTTAGGCAAAGAGTTCAGCCTATTTATGTTTTGTACATAAAATAAAGACCTTAATATAGGGCCTGACTATGACTTCTAAACAGCCAGTATTGCAGTTGACTGTGTCGTTTCCTGATACTGCAAAGCATTTTTGCTACATCTCACCTCTTCGAAAATTGTCCATCCTTTTGTAGGAACAGTTAAACCCACCAACTCTTCTACATACCCAGCACCTGCATGGCTCTTATAAAACTATGCCTCTTTGTTTGCCTTAATCAACTGTTTAACTATTACATCTAAAAATGATCAGCCACAGATACTCTGAAAAAGATAGTCATTTCTCAGCAAAAAAGGTACAATGGATCCAACCATACACACCGGCTTTGGAGCTAACATCAAATTACCTGCACTGGCGAAGATACTAGAAAATGTGTTGTTTTCTAAATTCAGAAATTCATAAGGAATTATAATAGCCTTTAGCCCACCAAACAATTTTTCCCCAATATGGCACTAAAAGTGGCTTGATTGACTCCCAGCATAACACCCTTTGATTCGTAGATGAAGGCTGGGATACCTGCTGGTTACACTGACCTCTCTGCAATGTTTGGGGTTGTGGATCATGTCATGTTATTGGTTAGGCTGGGCATGGTGGCGCACGCTGGCCACAATACTATTAACTGGTTTGAATGTTCCCTCTCAAAGAGATTACAGAAGTTCTCTCTTCATCTCTTCCTATATCCCTTTGACCCCGACTTACATCATAAAGTTTCACCGTCCTTTGGATTGCAACAAGGATCTCCTTTGTCACTGGTATTGTTAAATGTATTAATAACCACACTCATTTCCATCTTTAACAGTTCCCAAGTGGGGTGTGGTCCTACAAGGATGACCCCCAGACATACCTTACATGCGTGAATGAAAATTCTGCAGTAGACAACACATATAAAAAAATAACAGTCAGAAAGGACTGAATGAATTGCAGCTATCTACAACTAACAAAGTAAAAAACTGATAATGTTATGTTCTGAACCATGGGGAATGCAGAGGTTGTTTCACTGCCTCCTCCAGAACATCTATTGCAAAAATTAGAATTCACCCACTAAGTCAAAGAAATCTGTGTTGCATTTGATGCCAATTTGACTTATAGTACTCAACTATATTTGCTGACAAGCAGCTACTACCACCAGCTTCCCGAAATCAAGGACTATTCTACCAATGATTTCACCCATCCATAAAGCCTTAGTGGTAGGGATCATGTATAATTCTAGGCACGATTACTGTAACTGTCTTGATGTTGGCCTCTCAGTGTCTCAAATTAAACAACTATGGAGCGCACAGAATGCTACTGTAAGCTTCTAAAAGGGGATAAATAAAAGGGAATATGTCTCATCAGTAAGAGGATCAGTTCATTGGGTATTCTTGAAGAACTCAATATTAAATATAAGCAAGCAAACCAATTAACTGGGAGAGCCGACTCGACGTACAGCCAATGGGCTGGTTCAACTATAAGAGTATTGTGCATGAGCGCAGCCTCAAAAATATTTTTAATGTAGATCATGCAACATCAATACGAGAAAGTCAAAACTGAAAAAAGGAACAGCCCTATGATTAATGGGGCATAGACAAAAGGATATCTCAGTGAGGGAAAATATTCTCCATGTGGAGAAACCAAAATAAAATGTAATTGTACAATAGAACTGCATCCTAATGTTTGTGCAGGAGTACTAATTTCCTGGAAATCTGTGAATGGTCTACGTTTACTCAAGTTCTCTGGCAGTCCTTTGTAAAGCTCTGAATAGTGAGAAATTGGCACAAAGCGTAAGAGCAACCCAAAAGAGGCAAACTTACCACGTTTTTGCCCCGCACCTTGTGAAGCAGCCTGCTTGGTCCTCACTCAGTAATTACTCTGTTCATTGGCAGGAGGAAGAAAACAAAAAGGCTCATGTTTTCATTTGAGGCACCTACCACAGCAGGTCACACTTCAGCCTCCCACATAGATGCTAAAAGCAAAATATTGTTTCTGAAGATTACATGCTATCAACAAGCGTCTAGAATTTGAACCGCAGAAAACTACAACACATAGTTCCTCTAGAACAGGAATCCGTATTAAGCAAACCCAGTGACTGGTTTGGAAACACTCCCAGATCTGGGCTCTTTTAGTCATGTAAGTGGAAGAACTGCCACGAAATCTGGAGGAACATAGCCTCTAGAGTTTTAGCCGAGCCTAGCTGTGCATCTCTTAGGGAAAGCATAGAATTGAAGTTGCACCAATGAAGGAATGTAACCCCTATGCTCCAAAAGGCACTATGTCAACATCTAGATATTTACCCAATTCCTTCAGTTCATGTTACAAATATGAATGTACTGTACCTTGAGCATAAAATATATAACTTAAAAGACGTGCCTTCTGGCAGGAAAACCATATGAAGCGTAAGGTATCAAACAGAGTTTCTTCTTTGGTAGAAAGCCATAGAGTAAGTAGAATGATGCTATGTACACGACATTAGAGGACTATTATAATGATGTGTATATCCCTTATAAGCACCTGTTTGTGTTAAGGTATAATCACTTCATTGTATAATGAAGGGCCTCTGATGAGCAGTATCCAGTATATTTTGCAGGATTTTACTGGACATCCTATTCAAACAGAACCTCTTTCTCTCCATGAAATCCTACCAGGTAAAGATAAACAATGCATGACACAGTTCAGGATCCTCATTCCAATTCATGTTGCTAAAATTTAACTTTTTAGACACTGCCAACGTTTGAGCTACATATGAACTCTGCCATCGGCATCCGCACTAATAAACTCTTGAAATGTCTTTAGAAATCCATAGCAAATGTCCTCTTTGATAATTTTATAAGCTACAGCATTGTTGTACTAGGCTCAAACAGCTGATAATTCCACCTCCCACCTTATGCATTTGGATTCAACCCCAGGGCTTTCGAAAATAGGATATCTAATTGCTGAATGTTTATGACCTACCAAATGGCCATCACATCTTAAACTTACCTTGCTATGAGGAAATTGGAGATTAGTGTATTTGCCTAGTCGCCTAGTCAGAATTCAACTTATAGTTGTGCTACTTTCTCTCAATCACAATCTGGGTATGGGCATGAGTTGGCAAAATCATAATCTGGGAATAAGCATGAGCCTATGGTGAGTTGGCACTTTGGTAGGTAGATAATCCAATTCCTATCATATTGAAACTGGAGATATGCAGTTAAGTTGACTAGTGGGTTAATTACTAAGATGCACATTTCTGAGAAGATGAAACGATCCATTTAAAGTAAACAATAAAAGAAAGCTTGGAGGTGACTATAGACACCCTTTTTTTATCATAGATTAAAGCAGTTTTGCCCTTAGATTTGAGTGCATAATGAGTCTGCAATAAGTACCAATAGGTACGGTTTCCATATAGGTCTATTTTATATTAAAGATGTTAACAATCTTTGACAAGTGTCCTGGTTACTAACACTGGACTGATGCCAAGGTAAGCTGGTTACCATAGTTTTGGAACATATATAACAATTTGTTTAACTTAGTCACTGTTTCTGCATACTGTTGGGAATGTTAATGTACGAAAGGTAATGCTCGAAAGCCGAGGTTTGTAAACCTATATCTAACTATGTCTAACTAACTTTAACTATGTCAATTATATTTATAGAGATTTTAACACTATTAGTGCCTCTCCAATTGATCAAAGCCTTTCACCAAGATCAAAGTTTATTCTTGCTTTGCAGCAGTGCTTCATGAAATACAGACAGGATCCAACTTAGGGATCTCCTTCCATATGAATAATTCTCCACTAGTTAATCCCACCAGTGGGTGTATAGATGCACACCTAAAGTAATGGATTGATAGATATTGTTTTAAGGGCTAAAAGTACAGAGGCAATCCATTTTATATACAATTTAAAAAGGCAACCGTTGTTCCACAAGTAATTGGGAGGCATTATAAATTACTGTTACCAAGATGAAGTGGAAGCCAAGAATACCAGTTATTATACACTCCACTCCTAATCTTACCAGAGAATACATGCCACTCAAATGTTCACCAACTCCACGAAATGCCAAAAACATATATAAAAAAAACAGTGATGAACTCAAGCACTCACAGAAGCAAGGGACATGGTGGCAATTAATAATGGAACTTATCACATGCGGTTCTAAGAGAGAGGGACTTGCACGTCAAAAAGAATATAAAACTGTGTATTCTTATTAATTAAGCAGAATGATGGTAATGGAAAACTTCACTTAAGAGACGGAGGGATCATCTTGGACAGTCTACATGGAATGACATAGCAGGGGCACAGAGTTCAACTGCCATGAATTTTTATATTTTGCAACATTTTGTGAAATTATTGCAAAGTGGGTCATTTTGGTATTTGGAGGAACAGGAAAATTGCTGCTTGAGACATAAGGATTCCCAAACATTATGATCATTAGTTCTAAAAATCTGCTATTGCCATAATTTAACAATATACATTACTTTTTCATGGACAGCCAACAGTGCAGTTTGAGACGTTCAGCTAGTTGATGGATTGAAGTAATGATACAGACATACCAAGTGTACACATATACAAATGGTATGTTTCTACATTTAATTATAAAACATGATAAAATGTGTTCCGTTGCAACAGGGCCATCATTAACAACCCAGGCTGAATACGATGGGATAGAAAATCTGTTCAGCCTTGAAAAGGTTACCCGAGACCTAGCACAAAGACGATGTCAGTGGGACAAGGTAGACTAGTCGATTCTGCCTTTTCTTGTACTAATTGAGGCATCTTACTCACAGAATGAAGCCAACACAAATGAGTGTTACCTTTTGAAATATTGAAATGACCACAGTAGGCACTTCACGCACTGGCAGTATATCAGTCTATGCGCAGCAGTTGTAACATTAAAATCGAAAATCGGAGACTTAGATTCACACATACAGTAGATATTGTATTCCACAGTATCAAAATCAATTTAGCCAGAAGGGTGAAGGAGGCGGAGGGTGGGTGTCTCTTGGCGCAAAATGAAGTTGCGTGTTTTCTGGGTCAGCAACACGTAAAGTGTGTGTTTTATGTTTCTACTGTCTAATTTGTAAGCTTCTGCTTCTTCAAGACTATTATGTCACCTAGATGTGGCGCATGCAATGTTCACTCCAGGATTAGCTAAACATCCAGAAGGTACTCCACTGTCGTCGATGAGCTGACGCCACAGCCAGCACTGAGCACAAGACCATGCTTCAGCCTGTAAATTATTACCACTGTATCGGACGAACTATTAGCGACGGTACTATAAAAATATGAGTCCTTTCAGCAACATTTAAATGCTGGAGAGTGTACTGTTTATTGATGAAATTCTTAATGTTGAAAGAACACTTAAATCTTCTTGGGCCTAATGCCAACATGAGGGAAGTTTTTTGTTTTTTTTATGGCCACATTCCCTCATGGCACCCTGAAGAAGGATTCCTTGAATATAAACCCACAGTTGCCAGGGATTCACATAATGTCTAAAGGAAAATACAGACATGTCGAATGCCTGCTTTTTCAATCTGTTCTGTCAGACGTCATGTAATCAGTAATTTCGGATTACTTGTATTGATGTATGAATGTACAAAGTTTATACATGCACTATTTTCATTAAACGTAATAATCACCTGATTCTAGAGTGGTCGCATCTGTGTGAGTTTACACTAAGAAACCTGTGTAATGTCCAAAGGGCACTGGAAAAGAGCTGTGGAGAAATATGATGGTTTATTTCCTCTATGAACTGGGCAACGCTCAAGTGAGTCTCAGCTTTAGGTGCACACTTCGGTAGAATTTGATAGCCTTTTACTCCCACAGAAAATAGGGCTGCTCGTTGAAATCTCGAGAAGGCTTAATTTGAGCCGGCGGTTCCCTGTGGGGCGATCGTCAATAATTTTTGAAGACCCATACTTATCTTTCCTTGCCCGGTGAGTCATTTTAGTTCGTTGGTGGGGGGGATTAGATCGTCTTTGAATGTCTCCACCGACCATTTCTGAAGCCTTCCTTTAATAATGACGAAGAATTCAGTCTTTTAATAAATACACCGGTTTTTTTTTACTGAACATTTTACTCACCATATTCTTGTGCGTATGCAATAATGTGTCATTTTTTCCAGGTACAACGTTATGCTAACGGCTCTGCCTCATTGATTAACATTTGTATGCAAATTCGGCAGCACACTGACTCGTGCACTTCTCTATCCTCTGACATCTGGTGCGTCAACAACATAAGAAATCCTCACCCGAAGTACTTACCATGACAGAAAGAAATATTAGAAATAATTTTACATTTGAGAAGCCCTTGGAAAAAAATCATTTCCGCTGCATATGGAACTAGAGGGATTGTGTTTTAAGCCAACTGTTAAACTGTCTCTAAACAACTGTCCTGATGTTATTGATCTTGAATTCTGAACAGTTAAACAACCCTAAAACAACGTATTCACTGCAACCGCACTATTAACTAAAGACCACCTACCCATGTTAAGAAACAGCTCAACTTTAAACATCACAAATTCCTGGCAGCTCTTATACAATAGCATAGGGGTGACAACAAATATCATTTTTTGTTGCAACACTAGCAGTTGGCTATTTTGCTGCACTGTCCATCAAACAAAGGCCATATGTAAATAGTAATGGCATGAAAAATGCAAACACTTTAAGTATGCTTTCTGCGAGGATTAAAAACAAACTACTACATATTGGCTGGGTCCCTGATTTAACCTTCCTTGTAGTCCTTAGCTTCCTTTCAAAGGAGCCAAGTGAAAAGATAGTTCCAATATTGTGTCTTCTTCAATGAGCCACTGCATGATGCCTAAGGGTCACACAAAGCACATAATAAGGCCATTAACAGATGTTTTATATGAAACAGTCCATAGCATCAATTTTTTTAAGTTGGCCTCACAATTTAAGTCCTACTTCGATTTCAGACAAAAATAATATTTACTTTATAATAACAGCTCTTTTTTCCATTGCGTGTACCTCCATTTTCTAAATTGAGTGTGCCTCAAGGAATCCTCTAAAATGACCTACAGACAAACCTTTGCTAGTAGTAAATATCCCAAGCGGCCGTTTAATGCAGCATCATTAACTGCAATAATTTAAGCAACTTGTTAACATGTGTGGAACTACAGAAGCCCAGCCCTAGGTGGAGGGGGAAAAACTTGTCCTCTCAGTGCGGAGACTTTGAGAATGACACATTAGTATAAGATGCTGGCAGCGTGTGGCTGCAACATCAAAGCAAGACTGCACATGCGCAGAAGAAATTATTCAATCCCTCTTTATGTTCAAAAGGAGATGGCGGCCTTGGGCAGTGCACCGTCAAATGCAGATGTTGAGGCTGCTCTAGCAATCCTGAAGGCAGCTGGCCAAGAAGAGCAGTGACTGCAGAGGCCCCAAAGGCAGTGATGGCACATCTCTCCTCTCCCAGGAGGGCAAGTGGGAATTGTGGTATCTCCAGGGAAGATCTGGTGTTACGAGGCCACAAACCCCCTCCAGAAAAGGGTGGCAGGCATAGCAACAGAAGCTTAAGGCACACTGAAGGGGTCAAGGAGAATTAAAGAGGCTGGTGGATGGCCAAGGGAGTGGATGGTGAAGATGGTGTGTTGAAAGTACAGCACCTGAGGACCTGAGTACAGGGTCCACAAAGAGGCTACATCATCATAATCCACAATTATTTCAGACCGGGCCTAAGCAGGGAAGGGCTTCTTGAAAAGGGATCCAGGAATACAAGTGAGAAGCAGCACAAAGTGGAACACAAATTGACAGTAGCAGACACTTACATTGTAGAGTGCTCCCAATTCCGATCCAGGGTCCCAGTCAGGATAGGCAGGCTCACATGGGCATCTGATTCCAGCATAATAGGAACAGAGGCAAGGCAAAGAGCAGCCCCCATAAAAGAGGATGGAGGTGGCAAGGCAGTCCTCTCCTCAACAAGCTTGGCAAGGGAAGACTCAAGTAAGGGCAGATATATAGGCTTGGGATTGCCTGTGTAAGAAAGAATAGGACCTGAGACAAGAGAGGCAATCGGAGGTGGAGATATATTGGCTGCTTTACAGGCCAGGTCAGACTGCCAGATTTTGCTAACATCTGGCCAGTCAGTTGGGTGTCAGTGGACATCAACGGAACTAAAGAGCTGGATGAGTCATTAGTAGGAGGGGGAAGACCTGGAGGTGATGCCAGTTGGAGGGGAGATGGCACACAAAATAACAGCAGAGTGGATTTAGAAGTGGTATTACCACGGGGGACAAGAGAAGACAGTGACAAGGAGACATAAGAGTTTAGGAGGGATAGGAAAGAAAAAAAGTTATAAGTTATGACCCAGAAAGCTGTAGAGTGGTTCAAGGGAGAGAAAAGAGGCATCTGTTGCAAGGAAAATGATAAGAGAGACAAGAGATGGGGAAGAAGAGACTGAGGTGTGCTTGGAATCAATCCGGGAGGTGACAGCAGAATGTATGAGTGAGATTGCCTTGATGCATGGGGATAAAAAGGGGTAGAAAAATGGGACAACAGAATAAGTGAGAGTGAAATAGGGTGTATTGAACCTAGAGAGTAGTGGTCTCATGTTAAAGTGATTTCAAAATGTGTGATGGGAGTCATGGGATATGTTTTTGGAGAAGAGAGGCCAGACGGGTAAAAGTTCATACATGCATGGTGGGCTGACTGTACAAAGGATAATACGGCATAAAGGAAGAATCACTGAGGGCAGAAACTAGAAGGTGGGAGACTTGTGCTAGGATATTACGTAGGGAGAGGAAAGACGGTTGAGCTTGTGATAGAGGAAGAGAAGAAGAAGAATGCAGCAGAGGGGGTAGGGAAAAACGGGACAGCCACTGCAACTTGGTTAAAGCTGTCATATATAGGCTTAATAACACCACAAAGGGGGTCACCTAATGACGAACACAAAAGAGAAAATTTAAACTAGTGATTATATTGACATATTTAAGCTACTTCATAGGGCAAGGCAATGCAATAAGGAATTGAAAATGGAAGAAAGGGAGCTTGTGAAGCAACCTGAGTGCCTTACAATTTTGATACCTGGACAGTAGGGTTCACCATTTATGCCAGTATTATCTGTGAGAAATACTCAGTGTGTAGTACAGTTTTTTTCCCATATATTTAGTTATTTAGGTGGTCCAATTAAGCTTTGGAGTGCTGGTCTGTATGAGATACAACAGAGTTCAGGGCATGTACAGGAATTGAAACGTTGAAATATTTCGTTGAGATTGAAAATGAGCTTAAGCTGCAGCTGAGTATGACAACTAGCTGCAGCAATGCACAGCACAAGTGATCTATCCCCACATCATGTATCCTTTTCTTGTCTTCCCACTTCTTTAGAGGGGCTGGAGTGGAAAAATCAGGGCATGCTTTAACTTCAATATAGGGGCAGGTTTTAGATCAAAATGCAAGTTTTGGGACAACTGTTCTAAATGGACTGAACTAATGGGAAGCACTCACTGGGCCAATGCTTCAGTGGGCACCATACAATAGGAGTTTTTAGAGGCGAGGTGGAAGAGGAGCTCTGGGCAAGAGCCAGTACTCCATTTAACCTGGAGGTGAAGGAGCAATGTTTGAAAGAGTATCTGGATAGGGGTGTGGTGCAGCAATTGAGAGAAGACTTGCAAATGTATTTAGAATCATTTATGCAGGACTGTGACTAAGGCGCTAGGTCAACATCTTCAATTCATATAGTGCACGACAAAGACATTTTAAGCTGATTTGTCAAGCAAGACAAGTGCAGGCAAGATGGATGGGCCTATTTTTGGGAGGTCTCACATTTAGACATCATATCATCATCAGGTGTGACTTTAAGGAATATAGGGCCAGATGTAGAAAGCATTTTGCATGATGCAGAATGCGAAAATCGCAGTTTGCGCCATGCAAAATGCCTTTTGCGATGAACATTCACAATTTGCGAGTCGGTACCGACTCACAAATTGTGAATGCGACTCGCAAATAGGTATGCTAAATTGCTTTGTGACTGCGAATGCGGTCGCAAAACAATTCGCAGTTACCACCAGTGTCACACTGGTGGTAACCCATTCGCAAAAGGGAAGGGGTCCCGATGGGCCCCCTTCCCCTTTGTGAATGTTGCCAATAAGGGTTTTTCAGAGCAGGCAGTGGTCCAATGGACCATTGCCTACACTGAAAAACCGAAACCAAAAGGTTTCGTTATTTCTTTTATTTTGCAACTCGTTTTCCTTTAAGGAAAACGGGCTGCAAAATAAAATAAAAAAACTGCTTTATTTAAAAGCAGTCACAGACATGGAGGTCTGCTGACTTCAGCAGGCCACCATTCCTGTGAGTGCAGGGACTCGCTATGGGGTCGCAAAATGCGACCCACCTCATTAATATTAATGGGGTGGGTCTTTGCGACCCCATAGCGACTCGCAGTCAGTGTCTGAGACACCGTACTGCATCCAATTCGCAAAATCTGAAATTGATACATCTTGCCCATAAAGTGTGAATATAAAATAATCCACCCCTTTTCATGGTCAGAAGGTATGTCAATTAATGAGTATTTTGACCAGAGTGAGTGTTCACAGTTGTACTTAAACATTGACAAGACCTTTGCAATGATCCCACAATGTTGAGTATGGACCGAAATGGGAAAAACAGACAAAGTTAGCATTCTGTTTACTGCCAATCTGTCCATATGACTTTTTCATTTCAGGGATTTAACTTGAATATTTATTTGCACAGTTTTCTCATCAACAATTTCACTGCAAATGTTGCAGTATTATTATCAGCGATGTCATAGAAGATGTCATAAGTGATATAATATGTGGGGCAGTGCATGGTGAAGGCGCTAGTTATAGTTTAGTTAGGGTACGAGTTATAGATATTGAGATAACTATAACTGATGAATTTCTAAGTTTTTGTGTTTGTAAAATCAGAAAATAACTATAACATCCGGTTGACCTTTGGTTTTTCCAGTGATTTTCTAAGGTTTTAAAATTTTTATTTCCCAACTATAATGTCCCTTTAACCTTTGTTGTTTTCAGTGAATTTCCATGTTTTTTAATTGCTATTTCCTAACTATGAAGTCCCTTTAACCTGGGTGTGAGGGGGTCTGTGAGTGGTTGTGGCAGTGGTTATGGGAGTCGTTGTGTGGATGTGTGAGGAGGTGTATAAGTGGCTGTGCGGGTGGTTTTGTGGATCTGTGAGTGGCTGTATGGATGTGTGAGTGACTTTGTGAATGGTTGTGTAGGTGGGTGTGTGAGTGCTGTGTGGGTCTGTGAGTGGATGAATGAGTGGTTTTGTGGCTCTGTGAGTGGATGTGTGAGTGGCTGTATGGTGTGTGAGTGGTTGTGTGGGTGTGTAAGTGGTTGTGTGAGTGTGTGAGTGTGCAAGTGGGTGTGTGAGCACTGAGTGCGTGAGTGAGTGTGTGAGTAGGTGTGTGGGTCTGTGAGTGTACGTGTTTTTTTAATTTGGGTTCTGGATATTTTAATGATAACACTGGAAGGCATGACCCAGGCCTTTGAGGTACCATTGGCTCTGGAAAAAATGAAAGGATTGTCTATGACCGTCACTTTCCCCAGCACTGAGCTCAGTTCTGTGGCCATGGTGTCATGCTTGTCAGCTGAGAAATTGCCAATGTTGAGAGGCCTATCGCATGAAGCTGTGGGGGAAAATGTGTAAGATGAAGAAGATGCAATAGAGATTCTGGGCCATCAGAATTTTGTGTGCAAGGTGGTTGCTCCATACACAGTATTCTGAAAACGCCTGACCTTTGCTATGAAAGAAGCTTTGAAGCTACATCACAAAGTTAGATGGATGGGATGAGCCAGGACAAATTGCCCTGCATTAAATGCCTAGACAGCTGTGTGCGAATGACAATGTAGCTGCAAACAAACCAGCTACCAGGACAGTGGAAACAATTCCTGACGCATCAGTTGTGGAGGTTTTCACTCTATAAAGGTGCACAGAGACAAGTCGTGCATTTCTGGAATTCTTTCTAGTATTAATATTGATGAGACTGTGGGGACAAACTAAAAACTGAGTGGTGTCAAAAGAAATGAAGCAGTGGTGGGTATCATGAACAAGTTGGGAGCCAATGACTATCGAGTACTGTTGCCCTTAAGACAGTTAATGTGAATTGTCTGCACAGAACAGCATGTTTTGACGGCAACACATTCTTGGCAAAGCTAATGAAGTGCTGAATGCTCTGTGTCGATTTCAGTGGTCAAGATTCAAAGGATTGGCACTGGAATCAGACCAGTATGGGGAGGCAGTCCCAGTGGAGATATTGAATCTAGAACAGGGAGGGCGCTGCGGTTAGCAGAGGGCATGTTAGCAACATCCATGAAAAACAGTTATCATCAGACATGGGGGGAGTTTGCAAGGAGTGGCGTTAGGAGAAGGGACAAGGATGGCGGCATACAGTAAATAAGATTAGTTGTCCTCAGTGACTATTTCAGTGACATTGTAATATGGGAAGTGCTTTGTGGGGTAAGAGCCAAGTGGGGAGAAATTGTGAGGTTCATGGTGGAAGGTTAGACCAGAGAGAAGGGCAGGAATCAAGATGTGAGAAGAGCATAATGGTGGAAACTTTAGAAGGCATAATGGGTAAGAACTGCCTGCAAGTCTGCTTGGGAAAGCAAGTTGTAAAAAGAATACTTTTGCTATCTCATTTTAGGGGCTCTCGGGATCTCTGAGGTATTAGGGGCAGAGACTAGGAGGGCATGAGTGTGGGTAACCTGACTGTGGAGGAGAAAAGAATGCAGATTACAGAAAGGAAGAGAGGAGGGTGGTCAGGACATGTGTTCTGACACAATGATGGAGGTAGATTGGCGGATAGGAAGGTATTGGGAGTATTAAGGAAATGCCTGCCAAGGGTTTAGCCTTCAGAGTGTTTTAGGCCACATTCTTTTATGATTGGTTGCAGAAACTAAAAGGTTCAGCTTGAGCTGGGGAGAAAGCAGGTTAATGAAGCTGGGTAGGAGAAGGTTGAAATGGGTGAGAGGCTATGTTTGGTTCAGGTCCAGGGGATGACTAAGGCTTAGGCTTATTAATAAGAGGTGTCCGTTTTGGAAGGAGTGGAGGGACAAAGAGGTAACAAAAAAGTTGTTCTGTATGTGTGGCCACTCCATAGTGAAACAGACAGGGAAGTATGCTAAAAGGAAGTCCTACAGCCAGCAGCTGAATTTGGATGAAGAGGGGATAATGATCCTCTGGCATGGTACTAATGGTACGAGGTGGAGCCAGATTGTACCCAAATTGTGGGAAAATGTGTGTGAGGGTGCTAAGGATGCATATGCTATTGATTCACCTGGGGAAATGGTTTCGTGGAAATAACAGGTTAAGAGTTGTTGAACATGTTGAACAGAGATTTGAAAGTGATTTAGGAGAAGTGGGAATGGATGTATATTTTGTGGAACAAGTTAGTGCACAGAAGGGTATGGCAAGGGAATTGCAAACTACTGGCTATCACCTGGATATGCTATGAGGTCAATGGGGAAAATTCTAGCTTTTGTAAGGCCCACAACACAGAAGTGTTTAGTCATATGGATTTTGGGTAGAAATTGTCTATGTTGTTCAGACAGGATAATGTGTGCTTGCTCCTGTTAGGGTACAAGATACAAATGGTGAAAGTGAAGGTGATGGGGTTTTTGGTGGATTGGTGGAGAAAATGATTAAAAGCCAGGACAGAGAGAACACTTCCAGGGAGGATTTTGGAGCAGAGAAGTAGAGGAAACAACATTTGGAGTTAGCCTGGGCCTGGTGTAGTAAAAAGGCTGGAAACAAAGGCAATGGAGATTAAGGGTTGAACAAATGTAAATAGAAGGTTATTGGGTTGACATGTTAGATGTTTGACATTTAAAAGAGGATGGGGGCTGTGGAACTTTAATGGATGGGTAATGTTTACATAAGGGGCAATTGGAAATAGTTCAATGCAGATATAGTGTGAGCTCTGCTTTCACCAAATAAAACAGCCTTTTTCACAAACAACAAAGGTGCTAAGAGCCATTCTTCCCCAGTGCCGAATTCAGCGTTCTGGTTCACCACATCCTGTATGAACATTTGATGGGACTGATTCTAAGGTGCCCTCATTCGGACAAGGATTTGATCACAAATGTGCCCAAGAGAGGAAGAGGAAACAAATATGTCAATAAGTTGGGCTTTAACTTACAAAGGCACAGAGGATCCCCCTGCACTCGCACATGTACTTCTTATGTTGTTGACGTTTCTATTCTAGGATCATAAATCAGTGGGTCTCATCAGGGTATATAAGCCATCTAAGAATGTTCACAATATCCTGTCAATGTGTGAAGGTCGAAGGTACAGGTAATTATGATAATAATCATAACTGATTAAAAACTGCGTTGTAACTAGGCAGATCAAATTTCCCCTTCCCTTGGCCTGGCTGTAAAAAACATGTTTTCCCATAATACATCGATTGCATTGACTTCCAGTTCCTTACTGACTGTGATATCGAACTGTGGTCATGATTAAGAAATCATGCCCTTACTAGAACAGTCCCTCAAACCTTAGGCTGAATCTTATGTTGCAGAAAAATCACCTGAGATTATGCAAATATGGACTGGCGTATTCCTTAGAAGTATATAAAGTTAGAAGCAAAACACAGGGTGGACATTCGTTGTAAGCCATAGGAATGAAATGACGCAATGATCTGCTAGTGGAGCTGAAGAAATCCCTGTTCTTGGACATACAGTGAAAGGGCGTAAACCCCGTTCCTATTAAGAAGACTCTTGAGCACCTGCATACTTCTGGGTTAATAGACCATTCACATGTTCTCTGACTTGACTTAAGACAGCTTGTCTTCGTTATAAACTCGCCTGTGGTGCAATCAGCTGCCATACGTGTTTCCCCTTTGCACATGACACTGCAGATCACTAAGATATCTGCTAATAATTTATCTTCCATGTCTGATAGCCCATGGCACTTTGAATGAAAAGACAAGACAGCGGAGGCACACAATACATCTGAGCACAGACTAGAACAACGCAAAAGATGGTCAGCTGTTCCAAATGCTGCAGTGAGGGTCGCTTTGTATGTTACACAGATGTATCTTTTTCAAGACGTTACTGTAATTTATAATGTACCAGGCACATGGGTTAGATAACACCAGTGGTGGATGCCTTTTGACCATACTCAAGTGAATGTGTATTGTTGAAACAAGAACAGCAAGAGGTGCAGCAGAAAATATATTCATCTTCAGCCTTTCTCAAGTGGTGGCCTATTTTCTCAATCTAAGAAGTCAGTTAACGCAGGGCAGTTTTACGTCTTTCAGTAAACAGGCATCACCTTGATTGGCCTGGGCTGGAGCATTACAAAAAGACTCCCTATTCTTGTAAGCAGAAAAATACTATATACTTGCAAGCATTCATTCCTATCAGTAAAACCCCTGGAGTCTCTCATGTGCAAATAAATAGGACTCTTAAGCTAACATTATACACTAAGCTAACACTTGAAATCAACATGTGAAAATTGAGCAATAAGTTACTCGTACCCAAATGCAGACTTTAGTGTTTGGGGTGAAGTAACAGACACTGATTAGTTGTCCTTGAAGGATTACATAGATATAGAAGGTCTTTATTGCTATTATAAATCATTTTAGTGCGTTTTATGTCATTTCTAGTTTTAAAACGAGAAAGCAAAACAAGCAATAGTCCTGAAGTATGACTAGAAGACAACTATGTCTGCCCTATTCTTCTACTTTACCAATGTTGAGGAAACCTTTTTTTTATTTCTAACAGTCCATTGATAGCTACTGCTGGAAAACATTTCCAGTAAAACAAAAACCTTTCCTAAATGTATCATGTAAGAAATTGGGTTACTGGGGGGGAGGGGGTGAAACCCTACTCAAGAGGCAGCCACAATCCTTGTCAGGGTGAAGTCACATCTAAAGCCCAACTTAACCTGTGATCAAGCCCCTGGTAGCTTACCACAGAGCCACCAGGCTTAACTCAGAGGTGATGTGTGAAGTATTTATTCAGCATTTCAATAAAAAGATAGTGAGAACACAACACAAGAAGACTCCCACACCAAATAAAAAAATAGAGTACATTTTATTGAATAAAACAAGACTAAAATGACAAATCCAATTCAGTAGAAAAGATTGAAGTCAAAAAGCACAAAGTGGTTATCTGGTTGTGCTTGACCAGGATAAAGTCACAAATTAAGGCCAACTGCATAGGAGTACAGGCTGGCTACAGGGACCCACTTAGACCCGCTGAACAAGAGTACCTTAAATCCTGCTTGCGAAGTGATGCAAGGTCGCATGTTGAGGATGCATCGTAAAGGCAATGCAGGGTCTGGGCACTGAAGATGGCCACACAGCAGAGGCAATGCATCGGTTCTGAGGGCAAAGCATCGAGCAGCAGAGGCAATGTGCTGATTCTGCTGGAGATGTGCTGCACTGTGGAGGAGATTTGTTGGTTCTGCTGGTTCCAAGATGGGCTTGTGGAGCATCTGTAGTATAGCTATTTTTGCCATGTTTTAGACAAGTTGTTTTAAGCTAACTAGGCCTGCCACTATGCACTTTAACCCTGTTACATTTTATTCAGCATTGCTTTGTTTTTCTAGCAATAGTAATACTTGCGGGTCTGTTTCATTTTCTTTATTTCATTGTACTTTCTCATAGGAAAGCATTACATTCTTTGTAGAACATTTATTTCACTCTGTGCTTTCTCCAAGGCTACAGTCAGATAGGGTTGCCGACAAATGTGGTATGCTGTGTCTCCAGATTTCACAGAAAACACACATTCATAAATGGGGAACTTTTCTTAGAAATATCAGCTGTTTTATTATAAAAACACCCCCTTGTCCCAGACATGGTAGTGGGAGATTCCAGCCAGATGACCACGACTGTATCCCGATTGCTTTGCTGCAGCTACTTGCCTAGACGGCCAGACGCTGATCTACATGGTTACAGTGTCTCTTCAGAGTACAGGCTTCTCCCTCCAGGTATGAGTGATGGTGTACCTCCAGGGAGAAAACCCGATGGGCAGATTAGGCTTATTACGCTGTGCTCAGACATAGTGTAGGTAGGAGAAATATATGCATCACTCCTAGTGACAGTATGATAGGATTATTCTTGTGTTTTACTTTGTTAGTTATCTGTTAGCTTTTATTGTGTTTCATCATCCTAGTTATTGCAATACACACGTTTTCATCTAAGATGCAGTTACAATAAATTCAAATTGAACTATATTCTGCCTCTGTTGTCTTTTTGGTAACTGAGGAAAAAGGATGGGATCTGATTGATCACGATTCCCCTGAGGAGTCACAATCATCTCAGCTCGAGGTGAGGCGCTGCTAGTTAGCCAGAGAACCTGAATTTGGCCGATAGGCATCATGTGGTGTGGAATTCTACTTAGTAGCCACAATACATGTGATCCTGTTTCCCAAATCCAGTAGCCTCATTAGCATAATGAGAACCTACGTGACACCTTCAGCCCACTTCCATTGGTCCAGGACTTGGATGGCACCCCTTTGGAGGGCAGGGCTCACAGATGACAAAGTCCAGGTACTAATGTCAAGGCTGTTGGAAGCCTGTTATGTCTCTGAAGCTTCTTGTCAGGTGGCCAACTAGCTCTTGGGGTCGTTCTGGGGTCCTGAGATTGAGATGTAGGTAGAGTCCTTCTCCCCCAGGCAAGGAGGGCAGCAAGGCAGCAGATCACAGAGTAGGACAGCAGATCTTAAGAGCAGCAGTCCATCACAGCAGTCCTTCTTTCTGGCAGTGTTGACAAGTCTAGAACTGTACTGAAGAGTTGGAGGTCTGAAGTCCTATATTTATACATGGTGCCCACTTTTAAGTGGAGGAAGAGTCTTGAGGCTTCCACCCCCTTGAGGGGTCAGGCATCCCCTTCCTCCCGGTCCTGGCATTAATATGTCTGGGGCTATACAAGACCAGTGACAAACCCTTTGTGAGAGTGCTCAGGCAGAGCCTTTATGAAGTGTATGTGCGTTAAGTGACTGATCCTCCCCCTCATTAACTCAGAGTGGCCAATCTTGCCAATACCTATCTTCTCTCTGTTTGATTGCCTGTGAGCAATACGCAAAAAACAACTGCAAGCTACACCTAGTCATCTGCCCCAGAATCAGACTGCAAGCACCACAAAAATCAGGACAAAAAAACTGCAACTTTCTAAAAGTGTCATTTTTAGAACTGAATAAAAATTAAGCTTCATCATTAAGGAGGGCTTTTAATTACAATTCTTTAGACACCAAACTTGATCTGTTTACCTGTTCCCTATTGGAAGTTAAACTTTCTTAAATGTAATAAGGTAACTCCTACAGGAGAGTTTGGCCTTGCAATAACGAAAAATGTATTTAAGAGTTTTTCACACCAGGACATGTAAACCTTAAATGTACATGTCCAACCTTTTAAATGCACTGTACCCTACCCTCTGGCTGTTCAGAGCCTACCTTAAGGTTGACATATGCATTAGAAAGAAAGAATGTGGGCTAGCAAAAGATTTATTTTGTCAGATCAAAATGGCAGACTGAAATTGTGTGCACAGGCTGCAATCGCAGCCCTTAGACATGTTCAAAGGGCTATGTAAGTGGATGGCACGACCAGTGCTGTAGACCCACTTGCAACATTTAATTTACAGACCCTTGGCACATGTAGTGCAATGTACTATTGACTTACAAGTAAATTCATTACGCCCAATGGTTATAAGCCAATTCTACCATGTTTTAAGGAGAGAGCACTGGCATTTTAGCCCTGGTTAGCAGCGGTAAAGTGTGCAGAGTCCTAAAGCCATAAAAAATGAAGTCAGCAAAACAGGAGGTTGGAAGGCAAAAGGTTAGGGGCGAACCACTCCAAGAATGCCAGGTCTAACATATCACATCAAATATCTCACTTACATAGGTTAACAATATATGTTCTAACAAACTTCAGTATAGAATAAAATAAATTAAAGATAAAAGTAGAAAACACATTGCAAATACTGAATGTGACTTAAACTCCAAGATCACGTGTGTTGCTTTGATTTAAGGAGGAAGTTATAAGTATTACAATGTTCAGATTCCAAGAAAACAGATACAACAAACTGGTGTGAAATTGAATTTGTAGGGAACAGAACTGATACCTAGGTGAAAGCGTGGTGTTGCATCTTATGTGAGTTGTTGCTAAACATCTACAAAGTTAAATAATCAATGATCTAAAAACTAAATTGGTTTCTGGGAGAAACCTTAGGTAGATATGGGTCAAGCAAGAGGCTTCATCCAGTACCAAAATCTGAAATAAAAAATGTCAATAGAAAACAAATGGGGAAGTGAAAAGCCAGTGTAATTTTATGAAGATCAGGTAATCTGCTCCTAGCTGTTTTCTCAGGTTCACCACTATGGAGGAAAGGTCTGGTATAGCTTAGTAGTTCACTCCATTTAGATTTTACATTCAGACTTAGTCCAGGAGGTCCTATATGTTGATTCAGCACCCAGAGCTCGAATTGGTACAAACTTCAAAATTGTAGCTTCTGAGGTTGTTTTTTTTCCTTTCTCAATTTAGTCTTTTTTTCAGAGCTCCTACAGATATTATAGTAGGGCAACAGTGGCAGCCACAGCCAGGTAAAACTCCACCTGGTCCCATTACCGGTTTTCACTGAAGCCTTGAACATAATTGAAAAACCTCTGAGCAGGATGAACATGGAAAGCTTGCCAAACAAGAAACTGCATTTGTCATATAGCCTAGGTGCATGCCCTGGTTCTCTGGGAGTTCAAAATGTTTAAAGTTCCAACTTCTCATGAAGCTGAATATCTTCTCTCTGATCCTCTATATAGTTCCCAAAAAGTCAGGGACACCTTTCAATGCAACAGACTACAGATAGCAATAGGAGGCAAACTTCTCATCACCTCCTTTGAGCATGACCTCTAAAAAACAGTTCACTCCCCCAAGCCAACTGGTTCTTCTACTAACATGTTGTTGCTCCTTTATCTCCCTGTGGTCTTTTAGGAGGTCCTCAATGAGACTTTAGAATAGTTTTTAGCCCTGGAGAGACAAGAGGAAGCAGCAGTTTCATTTGTCTAGCCTGAGGTGAGCGAAGTATTCCTTCCGACATACATTCTGTTCTTTTTTGGTTCCGCAGTGTTCTGATTTTCAGGGTACACAGCTTTCTTTGTGGTAGTAACAAAGTAGTCATTGGTGGTGAACAATGTTCCCACTAATGATTGTCCTCCATGTGGAGCAATGAAAGGTGCCTGGGGGATTGCAGCCATGGATATGTGCATTAACGCATGCAAGAATACACTTTTCCCATATGCATGAACTCAAAAGGAGCAATGGGCACACTGAGTGTAACACTGTAGTTAGCGAGGTACCATGTCTCAAGATGTTGGGGGCTCGGGGACCAGGCCGTTAATTTAAAGTTAGGCAGTTAGAAAGATAGGTAAGCAAATACCGTGTTGATTCTAACACAGTTCAAGATGAACAATTTGGAAACATAAAAAAAAACATATAGTTTTTGACTGTGACACTCCATTTAGATAAATTTTCTGTGGTTACACTGAACAATCCTAATACAGGAAAAATAAGTTATCTTTGGTATATTACTTGCAATGACAGTGGTACATTTCTGTTCATCTGTTAATAATAGGTCTTAAAATTATGCAATTCATTGGCGGTGATTTTATCAACCTTGCTAGGATTTATTCCTATTGCTTGTATGTTAAATTCAGATTTCAACTGAGTGCATTATTCATACTGAGGTAACATAATAGCTTTAAAATGGATTTATTTTTAGAGTGCCCTGCTTTCACCCTGGAAATGGTTATTTATATGTAAATAGAAAGATAGAAAGAGTACACTTGAATAATTCAGTATAAACTGTACGTGATTGTTAGATCTTTTAACACAATGTAACAAATTAGTAATAGGTGTCAACATTAGACTGATTTGGAGGGCTTGCTGTATATCTGGCCCTAACTGTGAATTCTTGGTTTACAATTTCACAGAAAATTACGTTGGCCCTCCTTCTTGAATCTAACATCTAAAATCAGTTGAAGGACATAGGGTCGCAAATGTTGAACAACACCACGTCAGTAGGCTAGTTTTCACTAGCCACATTGACGGCTAATCAAAGGCAGCAGATGGGATAAGACCATGTCATGTTATCAAAGGTCACTTTCTCACACCACTCACAAGGAACTAAAGGAGATAAGCATAAAGAGTCTCAGAATGGTCGCCAACCATATGGGGGTGTGACTTTAATTGTGTAGTTGATTCACCACTGGATAGAACGATACCCCCACTTCCTGGGACATTGATGCGTAATGCAACTAAACACTTCAGGTAATGGATAGACGCCACACAGTTGCAAGATATTTGGCAGATGAGACATCCCACCGGAATCTACCCTATGCAAAAGGGACTTCTGGCCTAAGTGATTGGCTCAGAATACCTAGGTAGCACCCTATTGTACCACAGTCCCCTCAAGGTGACCTTACAATGGGGAATAGATAGAACACCAATCACAACCTGGTGGCTAAGTATAGAGGCACTATATGACCCACTATATTGGGACACCGTAGGCACACACCTAAGTCAATATTTTACTGAAAATGATGGCTCTGCAGGGTCCCGGGGTGGGGAATGGGATGCAACCAACAAGGTCATTCAGGGACACTGCATCAAAAAAAAACACAAGGGGGAAGCAATCTGTGTTGCAGCGCAGTCTGTTCGACCTAGAGACACAACTGAAGAAAATGGAAATAGAGGCAATCACTGTACAAGTGGTGCAGATGCGCTTATTAGAATTTAGGAAACAATATAGGGAGGAAGAATGCCGCCCAGGAACATAGACTACTGAGCCTCAGTAGCACGACAACATGTAGATGGCAACAAGCCAGGGCACATGCTTGTCTGGCTTCTGCACGTATTGCAACCCAGGACCTTTTGTCAAAGCTATTCGTACTCCCTGAGGGGATATCATGACCTTGCAGGCAAACATCAGTGAAATAGTCACACACCCCTAAGCCCCCTTCAGACCTGGTGAGGAATTATATTCTAACAGCTGCCCTCCCACAACTGACCCCTCTACAAATACAGGAACTAGAACATCCCCTGCAGACAGAGAAAATACTGGTGATCCGACAAGTGGCCAGCAACAAGACCCCTGGTACTCATGTGCTCCTGGTGGAATTTTATTCCACCTGTAGGGCACACTGGTCCCTAATTTATTACAAGTGTATAAGGAGGCCCACCAAACAGGTCTCTTACCCAAGTCCCTTCGGGAGGCCCTAAATGTGGTGCTCCCCAAACCAGGCCGGAATTCCCTAGGGGTTAGTTCATACCACCCTTTGTCAATGCTCAACATTGACTATAGCATCTTAAGCAAAGTGCTTACTAACTTGTTGATCACCCTGCTTCTGACTCTGGCCCACCCAGACCAGAGCAGATTTATTCCCAACAGGGCAACCTTTTACAATACTTGACGCCTCCGCCACATAATGGACACAGTTAGAGAAGAAAGCACATTGCCGGTGGCAGTTGCCCTAGATTTGAGAAGGCCTTCGACACAGTGGAGTGAGCGTACCTCCTTCTAGGGCTACAGGCCTTAGGAAGGGGGCAGACTTTCTTGCAATGGATCCATCTACTTTATACGGCACCTAAAGTCAGAGTCTGAATAGGACATCAAATCTCCTGTCAGTTTGACATTGAAAGGGGTACACGCCAGGGCTGTTCATTATCCCCTATAATCTTTGTACTGGCCATGGAGCCAATGGCTGCTCTGTTGTGGGTTAGAGGTCCCCGATGGAGCATAGCGGTGGGTCTGGCATGGCACACAGCATGGCACACAGTATCCTTATATGCCAATGATGTATTGATTTATCTGCAGAATTATGTGCAATGTCAGGGCTACTTCACCTGCTCAGTTCCTTTGGTGAGATATCCAGCCTTTGGATCAATTGAAGAAAATCTTGTATTTTCCCCCTGTGAACCGAGAGGGATGGAGAGATAGTGAAGCGAGGGGATGATCGCCTCCCCTGACGATGTGAGATTTTCTGCTACTTGGGTGTAGGTGTGTATCACAATGAGAGAGATCTCCTAGACTACAATCACAAAAGAATTCTGACTTAAATGCAGCAATCTTTGGACTTCTGGGTATGCCTGCCGCTGTCTCCCATGGGCTGAGCCTCTGTCGCTAAGATGCTTGTGCTCCAGCGGTTCCCATATGTGTCTGCAACAATCCCAGTCATCCTGACCAGGAGATTCTTTGGAGACCTCCTCAGGTTAATTTCTGATTTAGTCTGGGGTGGGGCCCATAAAAGGGTAAACATCCAATTATTGCAACGCTCACTACTGGAGGGAAGCCTGGGTGTTCCTGACCTTCAGCTATATTTTGCAGAAGCACAGCTGCAGTGGCCCACAAGGTGGCTCGCTGGTGATCAAGTGGGAGAGAGCAGGCCATTCAGGAACATCTGGGTGGAAAAGAGATTCTAAACTGTCTTCTTTCACTAGGTGACCCACATGAGGGCCCGGGAGTGTTGGCATGGATCACTGCAACATGTTGGAATAGGTATATACAACCAAAGCGAGGGAGATTACCATACACACCACAGCTCCCATTGTGGAGTGTACCAGAGACTCGGACTCTAAGGGGCAGACACAACATCACTCCTAGGTGTGAAGCAAACACTGTCACCGTAGGCAACCTCTATGAGGAGAGCACCCTGCACTCTTTTCAAGATTAACACCAGATGTATGGATGGGGGCAGGAGCATTCCTAATGTACAACGCACTCTCTGTGGCTATCAGACACACATGGGGAGCAGCGCAGGAAGAACCACCTATTCGTCACAGTTTACAGTGCGTTCTAATGCATGGCAGAGGTAGGAAAACAGTGACAATTTTGTATGTGGCAATGCAGAAGGCAGACACGGGACAAACTCTGCCCAGCAGGTGTAAATGGGAGTAGTGTTACTGGGAGTTCAGGGACAGTGTTAATGCCTAAACAATGGACAACGGTCACGGAGCAAGTGAAACGCATCTCCCGCAATGCGTACCTCAAGTTCACTCAATTTAACATGCTGCACCACACATATCTTACACCACATAAGTTGCACAGGATGTTCCCAATGGTGGCTTTGCTGTGTCCACATTGAGGTCATCCGGATGCAACATTTCTGCATATGGTCTGGAATTGCCCACCACTGGCGCAGAAATGGGAGACATTCGTGATCCATATCTCAGATAACTGATGTGTGTCTTTCACTGGAACCATTACTCTGTCTGCTAGGGATTGCTAAACGGACGAAAAAACACCAACATTTATATGAGGTTTGTAGACTTCTTTACAAGCGCCTCATCGCCATGGCTTGGAAAGTCACTCAACCTCCCTTGCTTGATTGTTGGCTAAGGGAAACCCAAGGATGAGCAGCTGCAGAGGCAGATGCTTTGATAGAAGATGCTCAACTTGGAGGCATGACAGTGGTGGCTACACTGTGGTATACATATGTCCTCAAGGTGCGAGACAAGCTGGAGACCTCAACATAACTCGTGATTGCCTGGGTTTCTTTAATCGAGGCCCAACCGAACACCCCCCTGCTTACCGGATGCCCCCCTTGAGGGGATTTAATCCCCACCCTGATTAGACTATATAACTAATAGGCCCCATGTTTGGGAATAACTGACCATAGAGGGGTCCCCTAATTCTCCCCCCAATGTAGAGAAGTTGATCTCCTGCACACATACACGCACATTAACATGCTCTGCACTAGAGCAAAGGTCTTGGGGACCGGCCACAAAGTAAACACTGCTCAATAGCCCTATTGTTGTTTTTTCTTGGTTTTAGTTCTAATAGCCAAATGTATCTCATTTATCTGCCCTCTCTAAACAGACAAAATGCCAAGGCTGTTTTGAACATCTCTTTCACTTTGCTCATGTCTTCAAATACTCCTCTTTAGGCTAGACACTTCTATACTTTAGTTCTGCTTGTAAACAAGTATTATTCTTGTTGTCTTTTCCTGCATATAGGATGTCTTGCTTTTTGCAGGCTCCAGGCCTCCACAGCTGTTAATAGAGTTGTTTATGTTATTTATGACAAACTGCAACGTTTTAATATGTTTATAAATGTCAATAAAGAAATATTTTTTAAAAAGAATCTCAAAATGGTACCTGTTTTAGGCTGTCAGCCCTACACCCTGAGACAACATGGAAAAAGGTAAATGGGAGGCGAATCTGTGAAACTTATTCAGATGCAGGATGTTAGGTGAGGTCAGACCACATATTTTAATGTGATTTCACATCTAGTGTGGAAGTGTTGAGTTGAGCTCCTACTCCTTTACTGACATAGAACCTTAAATACCAGAAACGTTTTATGGTCTACCTAGGATTCATGCTGTAATGCAGTGATATTTGTTAATAAATTCAGTTGTTATGGCATGTTCACATTGCATAGAGGTACCTCTAAAGGGTAGGATTTTAAGATTCCAGTAAGATATGTTTAGCTCGGGGGGAGTCAGGAAACAGAACCACTAGTTCTTGTGGGATGAAAAAGGTGTGACTGGGGAGGTCTGTTAAGGAAGCATTGCCAAAGAAGTGTTACTAGGAAATGCTATCAAGAGGGCTGGCATCTTTAACTAAGAGTACTGCTTAAAACATGTGAACTAAGATACTGTTCTTCACACATTGTGCCACTTGACCATTATTAGGCAGCCATCCTGTCAGCTTTCTATTATTGCATCCAGATGTATCACACAACGTACACTGGAAGCGAACCAGAACTATTGGTTTTGACAATTTTATTTATTTATTTAGAGAGTTTTCAATAGCGCTGGCAAGACCCGATGGCATCAGAGCGCTTTACAACAGTACAAGTATTAAAACATATTCATTTTATACAGGTATGGTTTCACATAGGCATGCAAGTTGGAGTGAGGGCACGGGTGGGGTGGAGGGGGGGATGGGAATTAAGGTGAAGGGTGACTCTTTAGCTGAGATGTTGGTTGAGGAGGAATTCCCTTAGTTGCTTCTTGAAGATCTGGAGGGACAGGTTTGATCTTATGTGAACTGGGATGGAGTTCCAGATTTTGGGGGCGTTGCTTGTAAAGGAGCATGACAGGTTTTTTCTTTATGGGTTTTGGGCGAGATGAGGAGAAACAATGCTTGCTCACAGTATCTGATAAATGAGTAACAACATTAGTTTTGTTGTAAATCCTGGAAATATTATACAGAATTAAACTTTACTAACGTCTGTGTGAAGGGGTAGTGTTCTTCAGAATGTCACTTTCACTCCTTTTGTCTCCTTCCCTCCACTTTTCTCTGTAGTCTCTCAATCTGTTAGTCAGATACCCCCATTTTTCTACCCACATCTTTCTGAAATCCTCCATCTGCATATCTCACCTTGCTCTACTGCATCATTGTCTTTTCATTCTGTCCTTCTGCAAGTATTTCCTGCATCACCTCCCGGTCACCATACCCTATTTATCACACACACTCTCTCTTCCCCACACATTTTCTTTTCCTTAGGTGCCATCAATATTTCAATAGCTGTCTACCACCTTCACACACTTTCACATAACATAGAAATTACAATTTGCACTTATGTGACAATTGCTTTGTGCTCTACAGAGAAGCCAGTGATTGAATGATCATGTAGTCCAAACACCTTGATCCACTCGCAGGCATTGTAAGAAATTCATTCTGCAATCAGCCTCAATTCCAGATCTCTCAGTTGTCCCCAGGCATGAACTGCCTCCCACAGCATGAACACACCTAACACCCAGAAGGGTTGTGAGGGACAAATAGCACTGAACACGCCGCCAAATATAAAGCTGAGCTAAAGAAGCAGAACATGTTCAAAATATCATGACAAATGATTAAAGGGCAATGCATCCCCCAGGAAGCCAAAATGGACTAGTGGGATCCCCTGCCCGGAGTCCCCACCAGTGGCATCCCTAATATCAACCACACTGAGATGCAAGGCAAACATCTCAGGGTGGCCTTCTCCAGCTCGCAGCTAACGATCATTTCTTGGAAAGTGGCAGGCCTCAAGAAAAAAACGAAGGACATTTCAGCTCTTAAGTACCTTCACAAAAATGTCATTCTATGTTTTCAGGAGACCTGGGCCACCGGAACAAAAGGCTACTATGATATCCACCCCTGCAAGAAAGCATAACATCTTTGGCCAACATCATGGTGGGCTCTCCACTGTCAAGCATACCCTAAAAATAGAGGCTATTACAACATTTATCAGTTTACACTCATTCCAAACTTTGCTTATCAAAGGTTTAAAATGTGACCTCCAACCCCTTTGAATGCTGCTAATTAATTGTTACGTCAACCCTGCACAGCATCTGGAAAAACAGGTCACAAACTTTCTAGTAACTGCAACTGTAGAGCTATTAAACAAATACAACTCTCTTACACCAATAATGGCCAGAGACTTTAACATCAGGACCTTGGGCAGTCACACTAAACCAATCAGACCATCTACAGATGGTGCACCATTTCAGAGCCTCCTTAACAACTATAGGCTAGTCTCTGCACAATCCCTAAAAGAAGTTAATGACCTTCTCCACTATTGATTACATATTAATTAGCGAAGCACTGACACCAAAGCTTCACACCTTAGAAGTAGATGACGGGGTGAAAGTGACCATGGACCTCTGCATGCAACCCTGCAATTACACATAAAGGCCTTACCACAACTACTGTCACCTGGGGAACCAAATGGTGAAGAACGCCTTCAAGCTCCTCGCCAGAATAAAATGGACATTCAACTTTGGCAAAAATTTTATTATTTGGGATTGCAAAAAAAGAGCCAGCTGCTCAATCATCCAGCACATGTGCATCTCTTCTCTGGCACACTGGTAGGAACTAGGTGCATATCTTCAGACAGCTCTGGAGAGCAGGCCGAAGACCACTCCAAGAATAAGTCCCCTCAGTCGATTAACCAACTTTCACTACAACCAACGAACTGGTCACACGTATGCGCAGTCACTGAAGTGGCGAAAGGAAGAGGCAAAATAAACTATTGAGGACAAACGATTTCGGCATACAGAGCAGCTCACAGATCTACCATATGGCAACAAAAAACAAAAACAAAATGAAGAAGAATAGTTAAAGATCTTCACCATCCTACAAGAGACAAAACATTCCCACTTCTGGAAGCACAAAAACAGCCTCAGCAACTTCACCCAGATTATGTAGAATGGTGTGACAGAAAGAGAGTGGCTCACTTACGCTAAGGTTTAAGGCCCTAAGGTTTAAAATGTCAATAAAAATATTTTCGCGCAGAGCCAAGTCTTTGTAATGCAATGTAAGGGCTTCTGTAAATCAGAATGCGGTTATTTAGAAATACTGAGCTAAAAAATACCCTAGAAGACAAGTTATTTACTTTCGGTAATGCTTTTTCTGGTGGATACAGTATCTACCTATGGATTTCTCACCTTTTGAATACTCCCAATGCAGCAGCATTCAACGAAAATCTTTTCTTTCTAGCTGACCACGTTGATGAGGACGTCACAATGGAACGGCTCCGCGTGCAACTCCATCTGACGTCATCTGAGCCATAAAAAGTCCTCGCTGACATGCTGACATCAGTTTCACTAACTTCTTTTACCGTGCCTTCGAGGCGAACACCAACATCACAAGCACAACATGTGCAAGCTTAGTACCGGAAATGATATATACATCCATATATAAACATACATTCTGTATATTAAACTTGCTAGAAATTTATATATACACAATATATACAAACAATGTAATTCCTGGCATAACCAGACAGGTGACGGATAGGCATGTGGGACAGTGCAGAATCCACAGATAGATACTGAAACCACCAGAAAAGCGTTATTGAAGGTAAGTAACTTGTTCTTTTGACGGATACATCTATCTGTGAATTCCTCACCTTTTGAATAGAATCCCAAAGCAGTCCTGCACTCGGAGGTGGGTTCTCGTTTGGCTATACCAAGAAATCCTGCAGCACTGAGTGAGCAAAATGGCCGTCCCTCCTCCCTTTTGAGTCCAAGCAATAATTCTTCTTTAAAGTGTGGAAGGAAGCCCAAGTTGCCGCTTTGTAAATATCTACAACAGGTACACCTCTAGCCAAAGCCAAAGTAGTAGAGTTAGCTCTGGTAAAAATGAGCTCTAATGCCTTAGGGAGGATACATCTTTGCCAGTGCATAAAATGTTTTAATGCAATGAATGAAACACCTTGATAGCATTCTTTTGTGGATGGCTTTGCCCTTCATCTTGCCCATGCAGCCAACGAAGAGCAGATCGTCCGTCCGAAACATTCTCGTTCTGTACACGTAGAAGTTCAACGCTCTCTTTGGATCCAGAGGGTGCAGCCTTTCCTCCTCCTTAAAGGGATGTGAAGGATGGTAAAAGGACAAAAGGGTGATGGACTGCCCTAAATGAAAAGGAGTCACCACCTTTGGCGGGAAAGCCACCCTGGTTCTCAAAACCACCTTGTTAGCATGAAAGTGGTAAACTGGGGTTTTACACTTAGAGCTTGCAGCTCACTACTACGCCTAGCTGATGTGATCGCTATGAGAAAAACTGTTTTAAACATAAGGAGCCTAAACAGGCAACTATGTGGTGGTTCCAGCGGTGTACCCATCAGGTACGTTAAAACTAAATTCAAATCCCATTGAGGAATTATAAACGTAGTGGGAGGAACTCTATCAGTCAAGCCATTAAGAAAACTTAGAACTATTGGTGACTTAAATAAAGAGGGTTGGTCAGGTAAACCAATAAATGCTGACAGTGCAGACAGATGGCCCTTCACTGTTGCAACTGCACAACCTTGTTGTGCCAAGGAGAGAGCAAATTGTAAAACATTGGACAAATGGGCCTTTAAAGGATCAATGTGCCTCTCCTCACACCATTTAACAAACTTGGTCCATCTACCAGCATAGACAGTTTTGGCCGGTAATAGAACATTCACCACTTCTGGGGGAGGGAAAAAGAATTCAGATTGCCCCATTCAATCTCCAGGCATGTAGGTGCAGGCTCTCGAGGTGGGGGTGTAGAACCTGCCCCTGCGACTGCGACAGGACATCTGGCCTGTGAGGGAGACAGAGCAGAGGGCACAGCGAGAGGTGAAGGACGTTTGTGTGCCACACCCTTCTTGGCCAATCCAGGGCCATTAAAATGACTTTGGCTCAGTCTTGGCAAAGCGTCCTCAGAACCCGTGGAATCAAGGGTATGGGATGAATTACGTAAAGCAGCCGGTTGCTCCAGCTCATCCCATAAAACGCATCCCCCAAAGCTCCCTGCATCGGAAACTGCAGGCTGCAGAAAGATGGGCAGTGCTCGTTCTCACGAGTGGCAAATAGGTCTATCTGAGGCATCCTCCATAACTGGAAGATGGGAAGAAGCACCTCAGGATGGAGACGCCATTCGTGGTCGGCTGAAAAGTGCCAGCTGAGACTGTCCACGTGTACCTTGAAAACTCCAGCCAAATGGTTTGCTACTATGCAAATCTGATGGTCTTGAGCCCAGGACCAGAGTTGTGGGGCACTCTCTGCCGAGCATATATGCACAGTAGTGTTTTCTGTCAAGACTTGTACTGATTGACTGTGAATGGAAGGGAGGAAGGCCTTGAGAGACAGACATATCGCCTGCAATTCCAACAGATTGTTATAAAACATCTTTTCTTCCTGAGACCAAAGACCCTTGAACTCCAGATCCGCCAGATGCGTTCCCCACCTTGAGTGGAAACATTCGCTATGACTGTGTTCACCGGAGGTGGAAGACAAAACGGCCTCCTCTGTGATAGGTTGTCGTCGACACTCCACCATCGAAGTCCCACTGCAGTGTCTGCAGAGACTGTTATTGACTCTTTGAGATCTCCATGGTGTTCAAACCACTGCTTGTGGAAGCACCACTGTAGATCCCTCATGTGCAAACATAAGTGACCAACAGAATACAGGAAGCGAACAGACCAAGCAGACATAGGACTTTTAGGACTGGAACAACCGCTCCATTCTGAAACATTGAAATCAAAGCCTAAATGTCCCGAATCCTCTGAAGAAGGTATGCATGATTCAATGTTGTGTCCAGTACTACCCCTGCGAACAGGAGACATTGAGAGGGCTCCAGGTGCTACTTGGGCACGTTGGCTGAAAAGTCCAGGTTGAACACCTGGGTTGTCACCTGTAAATAATGCAGAACCAACTCTGGTGACTTGGCTTTGAGCAGCCAATCATCCAAGTAAGGGAATACAGATATTCCCTTCTTTCTGAGATGCGCTGCAACCACTGCCATCACCTTTGTGAAGAATTGAGGTGCGGAAGTAGGACCAAAAGGAAGGCTCGCAAACTGATAGTGCTGTGTCCCTACCATGAACTGGAGATACTTTCTGTGTGACTGCAGAATGGGGGTAAGAAAATACACATCCTACAAATTGATAGAAACCATCCAGTCTTCCTTGTCCAGCACAAGAAGTACCTGAGCTTTGGTCAGCATTTTGAATTTTTCCTGTTTGAGGAACCAATTCAAAATCCTCAGGTCCAGGATGGGCCTCAAATGACCATCTTTCCTGGGGATCAGGAAATATCTTGAATAACATCCCTGACCCTTTTCCTGCTCTGGAACTAACTCCATTTTGTACTTCCTGTTGAAGCAACAGCAGATGATCCTCTGAACAACAAGTGTACTGGGGAGGGAAGAGAGGGCAAAACTCCTGAAGAACAAGTTACTTACCTTCAGAAACGCATTTCCTGGTACAGATTCTATCTAGCTGCAGATTCTTTACCTTTGAATTCCCTTGCATCAGCTTTGAATCCGGAATTGTTTGCTGAGTAATACCCTGCGCCCGCTGTCAGGTGGTGTCATTCAGATCTGCGTGCATTGCTCAGCTCCGTGTGGCTTTATCAGCGTCATTGGAGCCATCTGTGATGTTACGTCACCTATAAATGCACCACGCTTGTGCGCATACGTCAGTTCTTTTACCCACAAAACGTCCTCACCAGAAGCGCAGTCATGGATAGAACCAACATTTTGTCTGTGCAAAACTAGGGCCCTGAAAGGGATAACCCCTATTCCTACTAGACATAACGACAGAGCAGGGAGGCATGGATGGCTGTAAGGAATCTGCAGCTAGTTAGAGTCTCAACCAGATAATGCGTTACCGAAGGTAAGTAACTTGTTCATCTGATAGAGACTTCTAGCTGCAGATTCCTTACTTCTGAATAGATACTCAAGCCATAACCTTCTGGCGGTGGGCTGCAGATACCTCCACTACATTATAAAGTCCTGTAGGACTGAACGGGCAAAGTGTCCGTCTCTCCATACGTGATTGTCCAGGCAGTAATGCTTTGCAGATATGCAAAGATGCCCATGTTGCTGTCTGACAAATCTCTAGGACTGGAACGCCTTGAGCTAATGCAGTGGTAGCTGCTTTGCCCCTGGCAGAATGAGCCCTCAAGCCCTCAGGAGACTGCTTCCTGGCCAATGCGTAGTAGATCTTGATGCAGAGAATGACCCAGTGTGAAATGGTTCACTTTTGCACTGCCTGACCCTTTTTTGCTCCAACATACCCCTCAAAGAGTTGGTGATCTACCTGGAACTCTATTGTGCAGTCAAGGTAGAACGACAATGCTCTTTTTGGGTCCAGTCACTCACCCTCCTGGCAGATGTTATTGCCACTAAGAAGGCTGTCTTGATGGTGAGCAGCCAGAGAGGACAGTTCTGAAAAGGCTTTAAGGGAGCGCACTACAGAAATGTGAGGACCAGATTCAAATCCCATTGGGGCATAACAAAGGGCATGGGGGGAAATATATGTACAAGCCCTTTGAGGAATGTATGTACAATGCGGGATTTAAACAGAGAAGGATTATCAGGCAGCCGAAGAAATGGTGATAAGGCAGACAGATAGCCCATGAGAGTCCCCAAGGCAGAATCCTGCTGAGTAAGAGAAAGTATGAAGAGAAAGATATCAGAAAGAGAAGTAGAAAGAGGATCAAAAGACCTCTCTGTAAAATAATATACAAAGCGTTTCCAATGGCAGGAGTATACAGTTTTAGTGGAGGGACGCCTGTCTGCCAAAAAAGCTTCACAGACTTCAGGAGGAAGGTCAAAAACCATCCACTGCCGTAGATCAATCTCCACGTATGAAGGCGCAGAGTTGACAGGTTTGGGTGGAGAACCCTCCCCTGTTGCTGTGACAGAAGATCCTCCCGTAGGGGCAGCCTGATCGGAGGACTGATGCTCATTTTGAGAAGTTCGGATACCAGACTCTTCGTGCCAAATTTGGAGCCACTAAGTTGATTTGGGCCCGGTCATTCTTGATATTCTTGAGAACTCTGGGCAGACGTGGTATGGGTGGAAACGTGTACAGGAGGCCTGAACTCCACTCGCGCCAAAAAGCATCGCCGAGCGATTGCCGCCTTGGCAACTTCAAAGTGCAATACTACTGACATTGTGCGTTCTCTGTGATGGCGAATAGATCTAACTAAGGCTCTCCCCACTGCTGAAAGAGTACTTGCGCCACCTCCATATCGAGATACCATTCGTGATCCCCTAGGCATCAACCGCCCTGGCGTTCAGAGAACCTGCCAGGTGTTGAACCACCAGGGTTATAGCCTGCTGTTCCAGCCATGTCCAGAGATGCAGAGCCTCTTGACAAAGGGTCCACGACCCCACACCGCCCTGCTTGTTGCAGTACCACATTGTGGTGGTTTTGTCCATGAACACCTGCACTAACTTCCCTTTCACAACAGGAAGAAATGCTTTCAATGCCAGTCGAATTGCCCGGAGCTCCAACAAGTTGATATGGAGTACGGATTCCGCCAGAGACCAAAGGCCTCTGATCTCCGCCTCTCCCAGATGGCTGCCCCATCCCAGAAGTGACGCATCTGTCACTACTGTAATATCTAGCTGGAGAAGGGAGAGGTGTGGGGCCTCTGACCCAATTGCAGTTCACTAAACACCACTGCAGGTCTTTTGCAGTTCCCTCCAAGATCTGAACCATGTCGGCAAGATTTCCCTGATGCTGTGCCCATTGGAACTTCAGGTCCCACTGCAGAGCCCTCATATGCCATCTGGCATGTGTGACTAACAGGATGCAGTTCCAACAGCCTCAGAGTCTGTCTCACTGAAATCCAGGAAAGAAGCCGAAACATCAGTATCATAACCTGAGTATTCTGGACTCGATGCTCTGGAGGATAAACCCGAAACTGCACTGTGTCCAGAACAGCTTCAATGAAAGGGAGCTCCTGAGAGGGAGTCAGATGTGACTTCGGCATATTTAGAGTGAACCCCAGTGAATACAGGAGGTCCGCTGTAGTCTGAAGGTGGGTGGCTTGTGTAGGAGGCTGGCCTGGTTTGTAGTGAGTACCAAGGGGTACTTACACTCTGCACCAGGTCCAGGTATCCCTTATTAGTGTAGAAGAGGTGTCTAGCAGCTTAGGCTGATAGAAAAGAGTAGCTTAGCAGAGCAGCTTAGGCTGAACTAGGAGACATGCAAAGCTCCCACTATACCACTGGTGTCATATGCACAATATCATAAGAAAACACAATACACAGATATACTAAAAATAAAGGTACTTTATTTTTATGACAATATGCCAAAAGTATCTCAGTGAGTACCCTCAGTATGAGGATAGCAAATATACACAAGATATATGTACACAATACCACAATTATGCAGTAATAACAATAGAAAGCAATGCAAGCAATGTACAGTCACAACAGATTGCAATGAGAGCACATAGGTATAGGGGCAACACAAACCATATACTCCAAAAGTGGAATGCGAACCACAAATGGACCCCAAACCTATGTGAGCTTGTAGAGGGTCACTGGGACTGTAAGAAAACAGTGAGGGTTAGAAAAATGCCCCACCCCAAAACCCTGAACAGTAGGTGTAAAGTGCACCTAAGTTCCCCAGAGAGCACAGAAGTCGTGATAGGGGAATTCTGCAAGGAATACCAACACCAGCAATGCAACAACAATGGATTTCCGGACGAGAGTACCTGTGGAACAAGGGGACCAAGTCCAAGAGTCACGATCAAGTCGGGAGTGGGCAGATGCCCAGGAAATGCCAGCTGTGGATGCAAAGAAGCTGCCACCGGATGGTAGAAGCTGTGGATTCTGCAAGAACGAAGAGGGATAGGAACCTCCCCTCTGGAGGATGGATGTCCCACGTCGTGAAGAAGCTTGCAGAGGTACTCCCATGCAGAAAGACCACAAACAAGCCTTGCTAGCTGCAAGGGTCGCGGTTAGGGTTTTTGGATGCTGCTGTGGCCCAGGAGGGACCAGGATGTCCCAATTGCGTGAGGAGACAGAGGGGGTGCCTAGCAAGACAAGGAGCCCTCTCAGGAGCAGGCAGCACCCGCAGAAGTGCCGGAACAGGCGCTACAAAGAAGAGTGAACCGGAGCTCACCCGAAGTCACAAAAGAAGATCCCACGATGCCGGAGGACAACTCAGGAGGTTGTGCACTGCAGGTTAGAGTGTCGGGGACCCAGGCTTGGCTGTGCACAAAGGAAATCCTGGAAGAGTGCACAGGAGCCGGAGCAGCTGCAAATCACGCGGTACCCAGCAATGCAGTCTAGCGTGGGGAGGCAAGGACTTACCTCCACCAAACTTGGACTGAAGAGTCACTGGACTGTGGGAGTCACTTGGACAGAGTTGCTGAGTTCCAGGGACCAAGCTCGTCATGCTGAGAGGGGACCCAGAGGACCGGTGATGCAGTCTTTTGTTGCCTGCGGTTGCAGGGGGAAGATTCCGTCGACCCACGGGAGATTTCTTCGGAGCTTCTAGTGCAGAGAGGAGGCAGACTACCCCCACAGCATGCACCACCAGGAAAACAGTGGAGAAGGCGGCAGGATCAGCGATACAAGGTTGCAGTAGTCGTCTTTGCTACTTTGTTGCGGTTTTGCAGGTGTCCAGAGCAGTCAGCGGTCGATTCCTTGGCAGAAGGCGAAGAGAGAGATGCAGAGGAACTCTGATGAGCTCTTGCATTCGTTGTCTAAAGAATTCCCCAAAGCAGAGACCCTAAATAGCCAGAAAAGGAGGTTTGGCTACTTAGGAAGGAGGACAGGTTAGCAACACAGGTAAGAGCCTATCAGAAGGAGTCTCTGACGTCACCTGCTGGCACTGGCCACTCAGAGCAGTCCAGTGTGCCGGCAGCACCTCTGTTTCCAAGATGGCAGAGGTCTGGAGCACACTGGAGGAGCTCTGGGCACCTCCCAGGGGAGGTGCAAGTCAGGGGAGTGGTCACTCCACTTTCCTTTGTCCAGTTTCGCGCCAGAGCAGGGCTGGGGGATCCCTGAACCGGTGTAGACTGGCTTATGCAGAGATGGGCACCATCTGTGCCCATCAAAGCATTTCCAGAGGCTGGGGGAGGCTACTCCTCCCCAGCCCTGACACCTTTTTCCAAAGGGAGAGGGTGTAACACCCTCTCTCTGAGGAAGTCCTTTGTTCTGCCTTCCTGGGCCAAGCCTGGCTGGACCCCAGGAGGGCAGAAACCTGTCTGAGGGGTTGGCAGCAGCAGCAGCTGCAGTGAAACCCCGGGAAAGGTAGTTTGGCAGTACTCGGGTCTGTGCTAGAGACTCGGGGATCATGGAATTGTCTCCCCAATGGCAGGATGGCATTGGGGTGACAATTCCATGATCTTAGACATGTTACATGGCCATGTTCGGAGTTACCATTGTGACGCTATACATAGGTAGTGACATATGTATAGTGCACGCGTGTAATGGTGTCCCCGCACTCACAAAGTCCGGGGAATTTGCCCTGAACAATGTGGGGGCACCTTGGCTAGTTCCAGGGTGCCCACACACTAAGTAACTTTGCACCCAACCTTTATCAGGTAAAGGTTAGACATATAGGTGACTTATAAGTTACTTAAGTGCAGTGGTAATTGGCTGTGAAATAACGTGGACGTTATTTCACTCAGGCTGCAGTGGCAGGCCTGTGTAAGAATTGACAGAGCTCCCTATGGGTGGCAAAAGAAATGCTGCAGCCCATAGGGATCTCCTGGAACCCCAATACCCTGGGTACCTCAGTACCATATACTAGGGAATTATAAGGGTGTTCCAGTATGCCAATGTGAATTGGTGAAATTGGTCACTAGCCTGTTAGTGACAATTTGGAAAGCAAAGAAAAGGCATAACCACTGAGGTTCTGGTTAGCAGAGCCTCAGTGAGACAGTTAGTCATCACACAGGGAACACATACAGGGCACACTTATGAGCACTGGGGCCCTAGCTGGCAGGGTCCCAGTGACACATATAACTAAAACAACATATATACAGTGAAATATGGGGGTAACATGCCAGGCAAGATGATACTTTCCTACAGCTTGGGGCATAGGATCCTTCAACAGCCAGTCATCGAGGTAGGGAAAGACAAATCCCTAACCTGAGCAGATGAGCTGCTACCACCGCCATCGCTTTGGTGAACACCCGAGGGGCACTGGTGAGACTGAATAGGGAGCACTGTAAATTGAAAGTGCTTGTGGCCCACCTTGAACCGCAATAAACGCCTGTGGGTGGGCAGGATGGGGATGTGAAAAAAAAAGCATTCTGCAAGTCCAACGCTACCACCCAGTCTCCTTGGTCTAGGGCAGACAAGACCTGAGCAAGAGTGAGCCTCTTGAATTTCTCCTTTTTGAGGAAGAGACTGACTTCCCTTAAAGCCAAGATAGGGCAAAGACCCTTGTTCTATTTTGGAATCAGAAAGTAGCGGGAATTACAACCACTGCCCACTTCTGACATCAGGACCTTTTCTATGGCTCCTTTGGCCAAGAGAGCTGTAACATCCTTGCGGAGCAAGATTAAATGATCCTCCGTCAGCCATTCTTTCAATGGGGGATAGAGGGAGGGAAAGTTTGGAAGGGGAAGGAACAGCCCTTCTGTATGATCTGCAAGACCCATTCATCTGATATTACATACCGCTAGTGAGGGAGAAGAAATCAAATCCTCCCTCCAACTGGACAAGCATAGTCTTGCAGAACCATACTAGGAAGGCTTGGGTGTTGTGGAAGAGGGGGGGCTGGGTGGTGGCCGGCCTCTGGCTAGACCCTCTGGGTCTGAAGGTACCACGACCTCATCCTCTCACTTGATGCTGTGAAGATGGAGGACTGTGGCTGACCTGTGGGTGGCATGGTACCCCACCCCTCCCAAAGCCTCAAAAAAACCAGAAGGCAGACTGCTGGCGAGCGGGTGGTGAGAGGCCCAAGGATCTGGCCATAACTCGAGAGTCCTTGAACCGCTTAAGCGCTGAGTCTGCCTTTTCTCCAAAAAGGAGTGAACCATTGAAAGGCATATCCATCAGATTTGCCTGGACATCCCCCGAAAAGCCAGTGGTACGAAGCCAGGTGTGGCGAAAATCACTGTCAATGAAATCGCCCTGCCCAGTGGGTGGGTCGTGTCCATACCACACCGAATTGTAAACTTGGCTGCATCACTCCCATCCTTGACAGCCCGAGTGAGAGTTTCCCGTACTCCCTCCAGGAACTGGGGCAGCACCTGTGCCACCATAACCCATAAAGTATGTGAAAAACGCCCCAGCAGGCATGAGGTGTTTACGGACCTCAAGGCCAGGCTGGAGGAAGAAAACATCTTCTTCCCAAGCTGGTCCAGCCTCTTGGATTCCCTGTCCTGTGGAGCAGAACAAAAGGCACCATGGGATGTGGAGGCTTGGACCACCAAGCTCTCCGGGATGGGGTGTTGGGTGAGGAAACTAGGGTCGGTAGGAGCTGGTCGATGGTGGCAGCCAATTGTCTTATTTACAGGAGCCACTGTGCTGAGTTTGCACCACATACCCAGCAGGACATCAGTAAGGGCCTCATTATAGGGTAACATCGGCTCCGATGTAGCAAACCCTGGCAGAAGCACCTCTGTCTGGATGTTAGTCCATGTTCAAGACCACGATGGCATGTGACCCTCCCTCCTCCGTAGCCACAGAAAGAGGTGAAAGCATACCAGGATCAGGAGAAGTATCCAGTCCACTGGCTTCCCCTAGATCCTCATACCAATCCTGCTCCTCTAATCCATACTCTAAGGGGTCCTCAGACCCCACCCATTCCTCACTGGTGCCTGGCTCTTCAAAATAAGCCTCAGACACTGATCTGGGCCATATCGGCCCCATCGAAGTCGGAATCTGCATTATGCGATGTCGTTCTGGCTCCAGATCATCTGGAATGAGGATAGGGCTCCCACCACCAGTAGGTGACAGTGGTGGAGGGAGCATGGAAGTCAGACCTGGTGCCGGTCCAGATCTGATATCAGATCCCATGATCCCCAACGGCACTGAGGACGAATCCACCGGCATAGAACCTGATGGGCCCCTGCTGACCTTGTGGGGTCTGAAGAACCACCCACGGGGGCAACTCGCTTAAAAACACAGCGCATGGCTTCAGAGACCTCTTTAATTTGAGTGGGGGTCGCTCCGGCTCCCGGGTAAGGGGGGAGACATGAAGTCGGCCCTGACATCGGCTCAGCGGAAACGTGCTCGGACCGTCGACGTTTCCATGAGCTTCGTCGGCCAATGTGTGACGAAGGGAAGTCTGCTTGGACCTCTTCTTCTTGTGCCTCTTCGCCCAGTGCTCCGAGGACCTCGAGTGTGAAGAAGAGTACTTGGGGATCCTGGAGCAGTCACGCGACCTCCTCCGCGAGCAGGACCGTGACCTCCTAGGAGTCGCGCCGACCGAAGTCAAATGCCCGGCCGCCATGAGCTTCAGAGACTGTTCTCTCAAAGCTTTCGGACCACAGCCCGGCAGTCGGAGCACAACTTTGCGTCTTGGTCTCTGCCGAGGCACCAGAGACATACATGGAGCAATGGCAGGCGCCACGCAGCTTAAATCCCGTCTTTCTAGATGACATCCTAACACTGTCACAGTTTTCAATGGGCTTACCGTCGAAGTTGAGAAGAGTTGGGGAACGGCCCCGGTTCCAGCAGGTTCTGCTCTGGGCGAGGTAGGGGCGACCCCTTCCGGTAGCCACGGTGCTGTTTGACAATAGCAAGCCACTACAGTCCATGCCCTCCAGAAGGAGTCCCAGAGGAAAAACCCCAGTAGGGTAAAAAACCTCCAACAGGAACTCCCTGAATAGGAAGGAGGACACCAAGGCCTTAGAGCGGAAGATCCGGAGTACAGGAAGACTGGAAAACGAAGACAGATCAGGAAACACTGGATTCACAGGAAGAAACCAGTCAGAGCGTGATTATCACCAAGGAGTGTTGCAACGCAATGAACAAGCAGCTGACTTCCCCTTATATACCTCTAGACAGGAAGTAGGAAACAGGAAGTAGAAACACCACCATCTTGAATTGGGAAAAAGAGTATAATAGTGAATCAGGTACATGCGTCCAAACAAAGAAAAATAATGCATGCTAGGAAGAGAGGAAGTGGGTAGCATGCTGGGAAAGGGAAAAGGTCTGCATAAAAGCACCATCATGTGCAAATATCCGGCTTTTGCCTGTGCATGCTGGTAAGTGCCCAAGTACATGCAGTCAAAAATGTAAAGCGCACTAATGCGCAGTGCGCGGCAGGATCTAGACCAAACTCGAGGTCTTTCTCCCGCCGCGTTTGTCTTTCCTGGAAAGACAAAAGAAGGGGGCGTGGCGAGTGCCGCGGCCCCCGGACGAACCCGCGGCTGTCCCCGCGACCCGCACACAAGCCGCGGCTTCCCTCGCGGCTTGCATACAGGCCGCGGCTTCCCCCGTGGTTCGTATGCCGGCCATGGCTTTCCCCGTGGCCCGCACGCAGACCGCGGTAGAATGCCACGGCGCGGCCGCCTGAGCCTGCGGCCGCGGCAGCCGCACCGTGACACACACAGATATGAAAAATCTTTGACAAAACGGTCGAAAAAGGCTTGCCAAAAAAGGCAAAGGGTAGCTTGATCCCAGATCTGCGCTTAACCAGCACGAAAGAAAACTAACTGACGTACAGGCGCCAGGGTGGTGCCTTTATAGGCGACCATGGCATGACAGATGGCTCCAACGACACAGATGAAGCCACGCGGAGCCGAGCGATGCACGTGGATCTGAACGATGCCACCCGATAGTGCGCACAGGGTATTGCTCAGCAAAAAATTCTGGATATGAAGCGGACGTCAGAGAATTCAAAGGTAAGGAATCTGTAGCTAAAGGTCTCTATCAGATAAGGAAGGGAATACCCATTCCCTACAATGCTTAAAACCCAAGAGACTGATGAAATATTGTCTTCCACTCTTGAAGAAAATTAATTAACCTCCCCGCCCCACGTGCAACACATGCTGATGAAAGGAGAGAGAACTAAGGCTGCTTTCCGGAAAGGTTCCCAGTGGAGGAGGAGGAAGGTTGCTGGACAGCACCACATTGCCTAAGTCTTCCCAGACCTCTTTAGGACCTATAGAGGGGGTTGGCAGACTGTTGACCCTGGAGCTGCTGCCTCCCATGAAAGGAGGCCAAACTCCTAAACCTGCAGAAAAGGTCTATAGGTCGAAGAGAGTGACTGAAGACCTAAAGACCTAGCCATGGCCTTGCTCTCCTTGAACCTTTCTAGCACTGAGTAAGCCTTCTCTCCAAACAATCTGGACCCGTTAAAAAGTGAAATCCATCACAGTGGACTGTACATGAGGGGAGAACCATGACGCCCCCCCACCCAAGCCACGCATGCTTTCTGCTAGCCGCCGATGTACCCATAGCTCTGGCAACCGAGTCCGCAGTGTCCAGGCCCGATTGAATGACCTGCTTGGCTGCTGCCTGGGTATCCAGCAGCAGCTCCTTAAAATGCTCCTGCACATCTTGTGGCACTTTGGGAACCACCTCCTTAGCTGAGTCCATCAGTGTATGGATATATCTGCCCAACACACATGTAGTATTAACTGATTTCAAAGCCATGCTACATGATGAAAAGACCATTCCATGCATTTTGATTCCCTATCTGCAGGAGTCGTACGGAACTTTAGAAGAACAAGAAGTCTCAACTACCAGATTTTCAAGTGTCAGATGCCGAATAAGGAATTGCTGGTCACCTGGTGCAACCCTATACCTTCTGACAATTACTTTGGAAACAGCTGGAGTAGGTACAAGTTTCCACCACCGATCTAGAACAGGCTCTGACAAAGTTGTGTTAAATGGCAGCAAAGGTTCTGATGTTGCAGAGGAGGACTGGAGAACCTCAGTCAGGATGTTGGACTTCAGCTCCGATGTGGGTAATGGCAATTCCAAAAGGTCAGCAGCCTTCCTGATCACATCATGAAAATAGTAACTTCCAGAGGCAGGATACCCCCAGGTGATAACAACTCCCACTAAGGCGAAGTGTCCAGTCCACTTGCCACCTCAACACCCTCAAAGCCATGAGAATGTAAAGGGATCTCACCTTCTTCTAAATCTTGTTGCTCCTCCAGATATTGCTGCTCCTCCAGGAGCTTCCAGGGCTCCCTTCTAGATCTTAATCTAGACTCCAATCAGGGTGTCGATAAAGAGTGTGCCGACGTCAAGGATGTTTGTTGTGGCACCGAAAATGCCAGAGCCAGCACTGGGATTTTACTCCGGGTAGGGGTTGAGTGACTCAATGCCAGACTAGTATTATCCAATATCAGTATCAGTGCCGACGGTGCTGTCATCCCCGAAGTTGATGGAGCCGTTGGCAAAGAAAGCATAAAAGGAGCCAAGACTAAAGGCTAAAGGACCCCTTGGTCCTGCAGATGCATCAACGGGGGTCATCGCCCACTGAACATAGCATTTAAAAAGGCAGATAGATCCACCCCAGGAAAGGCCGGATAGTCTCATTGAGGCTGGACCCGACTTGATTCTCGCTCTTCAATCTCCTGGCATGGTGGAGTAACAGGGAAGAACTGCGTTGCAAGACTTGTGGGCGACACCAAGATGTCAACCAAAGATGGAGCCGGTGACATTTCTGCCGACTTCAGTTGCAGTGGAGAAAGGGTGGGGCTCACCTCCCAGGTCAAATGCCGATACTTGGAAGCTGGTGACAAAGACTTTGGGCTAGCATCTTGGAAACAGCGATGCCGAGAGCTGTGGTGATGCCCCTTCTTATGTGATTTCAAAGACCTACGGGAAGACAACTCCTCTGGAGGCCTGGATCTTTGACTGCCCCGCTTCTCCTTTATGGCCTGTGCCAGGAACAGTTTTGCTTCTCTTTCCTTCAGTGCCTTCGGGTTCATACTCTGGCAAGAAGAGCATCCCCGACGTAGTGATCGGAACTGAGGCACCAGATGCAATGTTCAGACGGGTCAGTAACTGACATATGAACTCCACACTCTTTGCAAAGCCTAAAACCGGACTTCTTCAGCTGAGACATTGCAGCATGCAGGAAACTCGACAAACAAGCTCCCTTGACACAGTGTAACACCTGGAGAGGTAGAAAAGCCGTTCGCCTCGAAGGTGTGGAAAAAAGGGAACTGACGTCAGCACTCAGGCATCAGACGGAGCCGTTCCATTGTGACGTCCTCGTCAACGTGGAGAGCTAGAAAGAAAAGATTTCTGTTGAATGCTGGTGCATTGAGAGTATTCAAAAGGTGAGGAATCCATAGGTAGATGTATCCATCACAAGCATAAAGATCTTCCTTACCTAACACAGATTTCATGATAGGCCTCATGTGCTTGTCGAACAAATCTCTTTTCAGCCACATAGTTATTTTCTCTAAATAATAAATAGGAGACGCTAAAGATGTTTAGAAAGTAGGGATATTTGTTTCCAAAAGAGAAGATTATTTAGAAATTGTTTCCAGCTGTCAACCTTGGAGATATTTGTATTTTCTGAAAATATTGGGTATCTCATGCTTCATAATCCTCTGATGTAGATATAAAATATTACCAGTGGAGAAACATGTCAATAATACTCCGATACAGTCGATATTTGTCCAAAGTAAACACAAGTTGGTGGGGGGCATATGTTTCCAAAAGCTGCTACATTCACAGATATGGTGCTCAAGTTTTGGGAAATCCATAACCCTACCCTCATATTTCTAACTCCAATGAGGCTACTCATCCTCCTAGAAAAGGTTGTAAAGAGCCCTTTCCCTTTGTTTTAAAAGAATAGATTATTTTCACTTGATGTAGAAGTTCATAGGACTTTAATTGCTAACTGAAGTGGATATACATATTAAATTATATGTTACATTTTGACATTGTATAATATGTTTCATTTTCCTCAAGAAGCTAATGTTCTGAATGGTCCCTTTTCCAATTTTAGGGGTCGGCTACATTTGTTACAGCTCTATTACTTCCAATACTAACATATACTTACAGTGGGGCAGGATCAGCCCCTTGCTCATGACTGGATGTCTTTGTTGTCTATTTCAGGTCTCTGCTCTTGATTCAATGGGTTTAATCACTATTCTTGTGTTTGTCCCACTCAGGAAAATGTCAGTCTCATGGTGTTCTGGCTGGATGATTAGTATCCTTCTACTGTTGACCTGAGGAGACGCTTTTTTTCTTACCTTTTCAGCACTCCATTAGAGTGCATGTCTATACTTGACCTCTCCCTCATCCACTTGTTCCTCCAGCTACCAGAGTGCCCCAAATCCAATGGGCTCTCCATTTAATAACCTTCATCTCTCCTGCTCGTTCATTAATCCTTAATGCTTTTCACCCTTTTGGATTTCTTTATTTTTTTTAAACGCTTGCCAATTGCAAAATTCTGCCAGGCTGCTCACTTCTTTTTTTCACTCTTGCACACTTTCTTTATTATTTTTAATTTACAATAAAAAAAAAAAAAAACATTTGACACAGTAAAACAGTAAAGTAAAAATTCCACAATAGCTGCCAGAGTGTCTCGACACATGTCAATACATGCACCTTGTAGAAAGCTCATGCATGCATATGCATCAGCAGTCATTTTGGAATGGCTTCTGTGTGCTTGTATGCATCACAGTGCACGCACATGTTGATGCTGTTTCTGATAGACAAACATATTACAATAGCTTCAACATGTGTGTGCCTAATGATGCGTGCATTCTCACAGAAACCATTCAAGATGGTTGCTGATGCATACGCCTACATGAGCTTGCTTCAAGATGCCTGTGTTTGCATTCTAAGCCATTATTTTTGACTGTATAGATTGACATAATACTCTTGCATTTACATCACATTCATACTCAGCTCCTTCCTTACTCAGAAATCTCAGTTCGCCCATAGTATATGAAACATATTTCTCTAATGTACCCTACAACATTTCTTCAGATTTGAATTTCAATTTATGGACATCATTTCCCTCCTTTTTGGGTGAACCACAGTCATAGTAGTAGCTGCATCTGGAGAAATCGTATCAGCAGTAGGAGCAGTAATAATTCTACAAGGATCTGTTACATTTTCAGGTGGAGCAGTAGGCATTGAAAATGTACTTGGGCCTATTGCTCCCATATTTTGGGGTGGTCTAGGTGTTTGCAAATCATATGAAAGAGGTCTGAAGTCTAGTAAGTCATCTAAAAAAATCCTCCTCATCTTTATTAATTTAATTATTTCTCTGTCATTTCTATTTTCTTCATTTTTGTCATTCATTTTCTTTTTATCCGACTCATTGACAATTTCAAGAACCACAACCACATTCTGCATGCCCATCTTGATTCCGGCCAGTAGCTCACATCATTTTTAACCAGACCCTTCTTTATTTTAAGCTCCTTTTCTATTGCAACAAGGTTCCATTCATTTAATGTCTTAAAATGTACAATTCTCTGTTGCGGGTTTCTCTCAAGCATTCTCTGCCTCAAATATTCAAGCTTTCTCACAATGTAAGAACCTTCTAAAGGAAATTGTATGTTTTTTGTCAGAAGAGGTAATCTTGTTCCATTATTTTACATAGGCACATGAAAACACAAATTCAAATCTTCTGGAGGAATCTTTTCTCCCTCAATTTCTGGAACTTTAGGCTTTTGAACATTTTCGCTCGAACTTATTATGCACAAACCACCTAATACAAACCATTAACCAGTCACCACACAGATATAGCAAAGGTCAATCAATTGCAGCACAACCTACTGCAACAACTGACCAATAACTGCTTGACTTGCTGTGATGCTTACTAATCCCAGAACGACTAACCAAATCACTACAATGCAATGTTTTTCACACTGTAACAAAAATACATAAACAAACAACAAACCCACTTGTCTGTTTACAAAAAGGAAAAGTAAGTACATCAATTTCATTCAGAAAATAATAATATTGTGCTAAGGCAATTTTCTGACCGGCAGCAAACCTACACTGATCAGTGGGTCTATTTCTGTACAGAGAAATAAACAAACAGGTTAATACCCATTCAAAACTTCTATTAAATGAGAAATGTCTTATCTCAGTGTGAATTTGGCACCTCACAAAGCACACTACCACTTTGTAAATGAGTTCAACAATGTATCTTGAGATCTTGAATTTTGACGAATCTATTCACCTTGAAACATGCTCAACAATAAAGAAAAAAAATCAACATGTTCAATGTTAATACAAATATAATAATATAACCACCAAAGTCACAGTATTTAAACCCCTTAAAAACTCACCAATCAAAGGCGCATAACCAGAAAGCTAAAATACACTGTAATTCATGCTACCACACCAATCCACACTCACAAACTATAAATCCCACAATGTACTACTGGTGAAAAATATGCTAGCAGAGTAATGCATAATCAACCACAATTCATTCTGCCCATCTAATGCTCACAGTTCTTCATTCAGGAACACCTGAGGGGCACAGAAACATTGGAAATAATTAAATTTGGTGAGATCATGGAAACCGAGTTATTTCTGCTTGGACCCAGAACGGCAACAATTGCATCTCTAGATAGATTTTTTATGTTCTGTTTCAGTTTCCATTATGGGCAACCACAACTGCTGACATTATTCTTGATAATCTGACATGTTCAAAATAAACTGCCTAAAGTGGAGTCGGGCGACTGTGTTCTTCTCAAGAATAGAGGAGGCCAGTGGCGTAGCGTGGGGCGGCAGCACCGGGCGCAACATCTTGGAAGAGACTAAATCCACGGGTTAGGGGGCGCAAATTACTTGCCTTCCCCCGGGTTAGGGGGCGCAAATTACTTGCCTTGCCCCGGGTGCTGACAACCCACGCTACGCCACTGGATGAGGCAATGTGTCCTTAAAGAGAAGATTCACAGCAGCATTTTAAACAGCAATCTGTAAGAATTAGCTTCGACTCAAAGAGGCTTGAGATCAGTTATTTTGAAACCATTAAGGTTTATTAATGTATTGAAGTACCATACAAAAGGCAAGAAATATATCAAAAGCAATTCAAATGCATAATATTTCAATCATATGCAAAAAGTTTAGACACCATTCGTACAGATGTAGCATGAGCAAATTTGGAAAAAAGTCAAGTCAAGAAAATACAGAAATCAATAAGAAATTGTGCTGCATCCTTAAAGACCAAGAAGATCTTCCCTGGCTCACTCCCAGCAATCATTCTTTTTCACAATAAAAAGCAATGGAAGTTGTATAGTCATCACAGGGTGAGCAAATGTATCAAGTCATCATCATATCAAAATACAGCATCTATCCCCCTAAATTAATAATATTGACGGTCCTTGAGTTACATAAACAATAAAAGCCTTCTGAATGAATAGTGCTACAGTAAACAGAGAAGGAAGAGACTTTGGAAAGCAACAATTTACCTAAGGAACAGAGTGTCAACACAAAGCATCAGTACATATTTCACTGCTTATGGTGTCAATGAGACCTAGTTCAGCCTATGTCAAGAAAATGCAGTTCTGTACATCACAGCATTGTTTTAATTGAAAAATGTTCGTAATACTAAGAAAATATTAGTTAAACCCAAATAGCACCAACAAACATGAATCAGCAACAATATTGGAATGGTTTTTATGTCACAGAAAGTCCATTCCAAGATCAATTCCATGTGTGAGCATGCCTCATGATACATGTGTAAGCATGCATGGTGATACACTGGGATACTTTTGGCATTAGCCAGTACCAATGCCAACGCAAACAAACATTAACAAAGCGTATAACTTTGCATCTACAGCCGAGATTGACTGGCTTTGTCAATGCTTGTGTTGAGCATTCTGAACAATGCTTTAATAAATTTCATGTGAACTCACGCAACTAGTGTAACCAGTGTCCTCTCATCCCTTGCTATTTCCTGTTTCCCTTCTTCAGGATCATTGGAGAGTTTTAAAAAATATGAAGACTGTTTTTAACACCCAATTTGGATTTCATCACCTGACGGCAACTCATGGTCAAGTCATTTTCTGCTTTGGTGTTACAGTGGAAACCATGAAATATCCGTCACCTTTACGCATGTATGCATACCCTAGAGGGCTTTAATCACTGTGGTGCATCTTTAGATTGTCTCACAATCCTGGTACAATTGTGCATTCTCTTGCTGATACGTAGCCATGTCCAGGAGTGGATATTGGGGGGGGCTAAGAAGAAATACACTTTTCTATAGTAAAAGGCAGTGCTCCATATATGCAGAGTACCCATCTCGGGTGGGTTCTAGTTATAAAAACAGACTAATATTAGTGTGGCTCACTGATCAATAGATGCCCTGACTCTGGAAAGAGGTGAAAGGTCCATTTAGAGCTGATCATTTATTCTAGAAGGTCAATGATTCAGGGTGGAGATTCTGTTTATGCAGAGGGAAGTACTCCAAGTGCGGAACAGTGCAAACAGTTGGGAACATGCTGGTTAGTGGATCTTAGTCCTATGGGGATCTTTAATCATTAGGAAAAATTGTGTTGAGACCACTGAGGCTTTGCGTCTCGGAGATATGTGAGATAGTTTTAGAATTTCTTATTCAGACTGTTGTCTTTTATTAATGACATATATCAAACAGTTTTTCCTCATTATTAATTATGTGATTCTGTTTAAAGCAAAGACAGGCAGATAGGACTGATAAATCTTTACTTCACAGGATGACTCTACAGACACTAACATCATCTGAATAAACATCAGTTTGAAGCTTGAGGGCTGAGAAAGTTCTGCCTTCACAAAATTAATTGTAAACACTGCGACTGCTGCCTACATTTATGTTGATACTATATATATGCTACATCTCCTGAGATTCAAGGAAGTCTAACTCATTCTGTTTCTGCAGCACCCTACCATGATCAATGTTCAGGGTATCTCAGACTAATCCCTTGTTAATGTGTAAGATCAGCCACGGCCTCCCAAATTTCTTACAAACAATTGGATTTTGGGAAGACAGACTCTCTAGCTCTCGATAAATTGGGTAGTAATCTCTCATAAAGATTCCTGGAACATCTAGTACAACCAGTGAAAGTGCTCTGCATGACACCTTCCCCTTATTCTCAGATTGACACTTATCCGGACATTCATTGGCACTTGCAACATCCTTAAGTGAAGATAAGCTCTACATTACCTGCATCTAAAATGTCACATATCTGGAGTGGTACCAACATATTCCTTGCAGAGTCCAGTGTTTGGAGATTTCCCAACACTTGGTTGTCATCGGGAGATGCCTGAGGCTTGGAAAAAAGGTAGAAGTCTAGGTACTAGAGAAGGGATTTTGCCACACAAAGTGACTCATCCTGGAAGTTCTTAAAGTACCAGATCAATTTCAGGGATCCCTATTCCACATTCTAAAATCCATTACTAGGTTTTACAGGTAACTGAGGACGTGCACAGAACGTAGCTGCAGATTGTTTATTTTTGCCCATTTTGTCATGTGGTGAAGAACAAAAATACTAGCTGAAGGTTCAACCTTATATGAAGGGATGCCAACCTCATCCATTTTTGGTCCTCCAGAAACCACCTCAGTGTTAGAAACCACAAACAGTAGCCAACCAATGCAACAAAGTAAGAGAACTTCACCATAGGTATCACTTACCTTTAGTGACTAAAGGCCTGAGTCACAAAATCGAAATAAAGCATTTTAGAGGCTTTTGAAAAAGCCACTGAGTTTCTAGGACTCTATTACATTTATAGATTTATTAAAGCATTGCAACAATATTTTCAACTCCAAGATTACCACCCACCAATTAAAAGCTAAAAAAAGAAAATAAATGCCCAATGCTCTTGTACAATGGTAAACAATATTTTTTTTAATTTTTGCCAAGCAAAACTGAACTTGCAGAAAACTAAAATGTCGGGTAACGCCATTGTTCGACCTGGCTTTTTTGCAGGGTTATCCCCAAACTTTTTGCCTTCTTCCTCCTATTTTTTCTCATCTGTCTTTGTTGGCTTTAGGACTCTGTGCACATTACCATGTTTACTAGGTGTTCATATACTTCTTATTAGAATCACAAAACATGTTAAATAGATCACTAGAGTTGGGAGTAGTTTCCAACAGATGAAAACATGCCATCATCCGACCACAGCTGAAAAAAAAAATCACCTAGACCACTTAGATACTTTCAACTCTCACCATATATCACTTCTTCCAGCCATGGGAAAGATCTTGGAGAAGCATGTTAATAAGACCCTTTCCAATCACCTGGAAGATAATCAACTTCTACATCCCTCGCACATGAGTTTCAGGGTTGAGCATTGCACAGAATCAGCATTGCTAGTGGTCACAGAGGAACTTAAAAGGATTCTGGATCAGGGAGGAGCAGCCACCATTATTTTGTTAGACCTAAGTGTGGCACTGTTGATCATAAGATTCTGGTACAGAGACTAAAGAGACAGGAGTGGTAGGTAAGGTGCTGAAATAGATGCAATCCTTCATGGAAGAGCAATATTTTCAAGTGATGGGAAAATCGTGCTTTTTAGATATTATAGCCTCTAATTGTAGAATGCCCCATGGATCTGCCCTTAGTCCTACCTTTTTCAATATATATTTAAGACCCCTGGCAAACTTGTGATTGAGCATGGGCTATCTATTGTATTTTATGCAGATGATACCCAATTGGTGGTATCATTTGCAAAAGGGAAAGATCTGGACAGCCTGCATCTAGCCTTATGCTTAGAGGATATGGCCAAGAGCATAGTAAACTGCTGTCTTAAATGTAATGGAGGGAAAACTGAAGTGATGTTTCTGGGAAATATTCCACACCAAATATTGATTTAAGATGGCCAGACTGTCTGGGTAACACCCCCACTCCTAAACCTCTCATAACAAATCTTGGCATGTGGTTGGACAACGCCCTCACAATGGATGCACAGGCAACAAAACTGGCCCATAGCACTGTGGTATACTAAGGGCAATCCGGAACTCATTAAACTACTCCCAGAAAAACCGAGAAGAACAGGGGTACACGTCTTGGTAACCTTGCACCTGGACTACGGGAACTCTATATACTTAGGCTCCCCAAAATATGTTATGAAAAAGTTGCAAGTAGTACGAAACGCAGCTGCCAGAACGCTAAAGAAAATCCCTAAAACAGAATCAACATAAGAGGCACTGTAAACACTGAACTGACTGCCCACCAAAGCAAGAATCAAGTTCAAAACCTTAAGCTTAGTGCATAAACTGGTTCATGACAAAAGTCTGCAGAAATTGAGAGACATACTGGCACGGTATCACCCTATTAGACCCCTCAGATCAGCTCAGGGCAACTTTCTGAAGGTTCCACGAATTAGGAAATCTAATGGGGAGGGAGAACCTTATTCTATCTTGCTCTACAGCTTCGGAACTCCCTGCCGATAGAGATAAGACTGACAACTTATGAGCCAAGATTTAAGAAGATGATAAAACCAGGCTCTTTCCAATACTTAATCAATAACCAAATCACTATCTGACATGAGTGCATAACAGTTGATCTTCCTTTCACCTAGTGCTGTGAAGCCCTTGGGTAGCCATGCACTCTACCAATTCACAATTATCACTGTTAATCAGTGCGTAAGTGCATATTCTCTCTGTCCAATATATTTTGGTAATTGGTTTCTCCATGACTGGCATATCTTAATTACTGGTAAGTCCCTAGTAAAGTGCATGGTGTGTACCCAGGGACTATAAATCAAATAGTACTAGTGGGCCTGCAGCACTGATTATGCCACTCACTTGAGTAGCCCTGCAAACATGTCTCAAGCCTGCCATTGCAGTGTCTGTGTGTGCAGTACTAAACTGCCATTTCAACCTGACAAATGCACCCCCTTGCCAGGCCCAAACCTTCCTTTTTATTACCTGTAAGTTACCCCTAAGGTAGGCCCAAGCTAGCCCCATGGGCAGGGTACAGGGTATTTAAAAGGTAGGACATGTAATGGTGTGTTTTACATGTCTTCATAGTGAAATACTGCTAACTTTGGTTTGCACTATTGCAAGACCTGTTTCTCCCATAGGGTAAAATGGGGAATGCCTTGAAATGTCTTTTAAGTGTGATTACCCATTGGGAGTAGGTAGCGATTTGGAGTTTGGGGTCTCTTAACACATATTTTAAAAATACATCTTTTGTTGAAGCTTTTTTTCGAATTGTAGGTTTCAAAATGCCACTTTTAGAAAGAGAGCATTTTCATGCATAACCACTCTGTGCCTCTGCCTGTCTGTGGACTACATGTCTGGGTCAGGATGACAGTTGGGCTGTTTGTGCATTCCCTCTAGACAGTCACACAAAGGGAGCTGAGGTGTACCCTGATGGCCCATCACCAGGCCTTCCTAAGCTAGAGTGGTGGGAGGAGCTGACACTTTCACCTGAATAGGGCTGTGCCTGTCCATACAAAACCCCCTGTAGCGTGTCTGTGGTCAGGTCAGGGAAAGACAAGGTCCTGTGCACTACAAAGACTTCTCCTTGAAGTTTGCCTACTTCAAAGACAGAAATGGGTATAATACTGGACCTTTGACACCACATAGTTAGAACGCTTCTGACTGAGGACATTCTGCTGGGAAGAACAACTGGTTGCTGTAGGAGGGGCTGCTACTCTGCCAGATTCTTTGTTGTGATAGCCTGCTGCTGGCTGCTTCTGTCCTGGGAATGAAAGGACAGGAATTTGCTTTTTTATAACCTGCTTTCTAAGGATCTCAAAGGGCTTGAACTGAGCTTGCCTCTTGTAAAGAAGTCTAAGGGCCATCAAAGACTTCACCTGCCAGCGCCTGGGCTCTCTTGCTGAGTGTCCCAAGTGAGCTCCGGAGCAACCAAGAATAAACTAAGCACATCAACTCCAGAGCAGCTTCGTAACCGGTGCCACTGTCTGACTCGGTGCCTCTGTCTGCACCGGAGCCGCGGTCTTCACTGAGTGCAACGACTGTGACCTACAGCACAGGCCAGATGCTGCTGCAGTGCCTCTGAAGTCCCGCCATAGCGTGAGTTCTGAGTGCTGCATCACTGATGTCCGTGGCATCCAAATCCTTCGCAGCACCTGTGGCCCTGTGGTGTGATCACTACACCGCAAAGTTGACACCGAGCACTTTGACCTCTTGGATTCATTGACCCCGCCTTATCATAAGGAACTGATGCCTCACAACCAATGCTGCATCACCGTCCCTGCAACCGTAAGGAACTGAGGCCTCACCTCCCCTGCCTAGCAGTAAGGAAACAATGCCTCACCTCCCTGGTAGCACTAAGGCACCAACAACACACTGACTACAGCGATGCCCCACCTCCCCGACTCTTCCTTTCAACTCAACTTCTTTCTTTCATAATAGTTTTCCAAGACACTGTACCTGAGGTCCATGCAACTCCATGACTGGCCTGCACTCCCTTGCGAGTGGCGTCAGACTGTTGGAAGTGACTCTGTCAAGATGCTGTGATAGCCCCAGTTGGAGCTATTGCGTTTCTATGCGCTATACTAAGATTTAATCTTTGTAAATTTGTATCTTTACTTGTGTGTGTGTTGCATTTCTGTCTGGTTTTACTCCGATAAATATTGACTATTTTTCTAAACTGGTATGGAGTACTTTTGTTGTGTTTTCACTGTGTTACTGTGTGTGAGTACACATTCTTTACACATTTCCTCTGAGATAAGCCAAACTCCTTGAGCCAAGCTGTCAGTGGTTATCTTAGCTGTGTGACTTCCTTACCCAAACTAGAGTGAGGGCCCCTACTTGTAAAGGGTACAAACCACTGCCAACAGAGACCTCATTTCTAACAACCATTGAGGGCCAACAACTACTGGCTTTGTGAAAGCATGTTTCTTGTGTTCTCTTTGGAGAAAATACTTTTGCCGTGGAAGAAATCCCTTTGGCTTCAGCCTAAAATAAGTATGAGGGTGTTGCCCCTTTTCCCATATGCAATAGGCAGTTACTTCTGTCTTTCATGGGAGCGAAAGCATGTGCATTCTCAAGGTAGGAAACTAGATGCATGAACTATATGAAGATCCCCACACCTATGGACTGTGGCTGCTCATCTACTAAAATGGCCACAATTCCCACTGAAAATCTTACATTTTCAAAAAGCACAGCTGGCCAGTCCGCTGTGCTTGTGAGAAAGCCTCTGGGACTGGGTTTATTTAGTAATTTAAAACATGTCTTATATCAACTGAGGAAATGATTTTCTAAGGATCAGGTAGCACATCATTTGCTGTTTTTGAACAGCACTGTGATGTCACTAGATCCTTTTTGTATTGCAAGGATGTACACATTTTTCAGAGAACAAACTGGCGATTCATCAGTATTCATAGAAATTCTATGTCATTTTTATTTATGAGGCAGGATTCCAGGGCCAGACTAGGGGAACCAAAGCCAGCCCTGGTAGAAATGCTTGAAGGAGTGCCACTCCCTGTGTCTCAGTGTGCTAGCTCTCTCTGTCCATCCATCCATTCTCTCTCTCCTCTTTCTCTCATCCTTGCTTTTTCTCTGCCTTCCTCCTCCTTCCCTCTCTTTCTCTCTCTCATGAATCCTCCATGTGCCTGCTGCAGTTAACATTCTGGAGCTGAGGGATGTGACAGAGGCACCAGGGACAGCCCTCAGCTTACAAAACAGACCTCCAAGGGCCCCAGCCCACTTGGGAAATGTCCAGTGGAATAAAAGGCATGTCCAACCCGGCTGGATTCACTCTGCAAATCTTTCTGCATGTTTACCAATGCAGTAATGAAAGACTGCAAGTGGCAGTACACCTCCATAACACACTGGCAGGATAGAACAAAATATGTAACAAAAATGGCATGATGCAAATTTCTGTCATTGGATCATTGCCTGATCCCATCATAAACCTGTTGCACATATTTCCATAATGGAAGATGTTCCTCAAAGTCAGCTTCACTTTTTGAATCAAAACCACCCAAAGGTGGAGCTATCAGCAGTGCAGCCGGTGGATTGCACCATGGCCCAGATTTGAGAGCCGTCCGGTTCTGCCTACACCAGATGCTGCTATAGAGCTGATCTGCACAAGGCCCGTGCTGAAATATCATGGCTGGTGAAAGGGGCTGGATTCTCAGCACTGTGATGTAAGAACGGGTCATTTAAAGAGCACTGCACAAGCTTTTATTGGATTTGGAGACACAGAGGCATGTGTTGCACACTGCTTTATAAGTTGAGGCTGGGACAGCAGTACCCGTGCTGTGCTCGAATTGTGCTGGCTTGCCATCTGCACTCAGTAGAACATTATGCCTCATTCAAAGTGCTAAACTGGTACACCAATCCTGGTGCAAGAGTGGAACAGCAGACAGCTCGCAGTGAAAGCACTGGGCCATTGGCTGTACTACAGGCAACAGGTACTCATAGTTTAGCTTTATAATTAACAATCAGTGCATTTATTTTCATGTCACCAGAATGTATTTATGTGTTTTAAATATCAGTCTGCCCTACAATGCTATTCGTGTCAGTGATCGACTGAAGTTCAGATGTAATCCTGTTATAAACTAGGGGTGGGCAGTAAACTCCGCTACACAGGGCGGAGTTCATGGAGTTTTGTCCACTCCACTCTCAGAGTTCGGGAAAAGCTCAAACAAACAAGTCAAGGTGGCGTTTTACTCGTGCGAGTATCACCAGCGTTTAGATGCTGAGTACAAGTGAGAAAAACCGAGTGCTAGGATGAGTCCAGAGTGATTTCTCAATGTGGGCACTCACGGCAGGCAGATGAGAGACAAACATAATAAACGTGTTGTCTAATTTGGAAACCCTAACCCCTGATCTTAAATACTATTAAAGCAAGTTGTCTTCCACTGACTATCAGTCTGTGTGCACACCCCAATGGGTGGGCTGAATTGAATTTAGAAAACCTCCAACCTGTCCAGTAAAGTTATATTTTTGTTTTTTATATTTGTTTGTTAATTGAACAAATATGTTATCATCTGCGTATTTTATGAATGCTTGTGTATTTATTTTTGTGTATTGTTTAATAGTTCAAATCATCAAAATTGCTTAGGATTGGGTCCTTGTGTAACACCAATGTCTCAGTAGGGTTCCCCAGATTCCAATAATGATTCAACAGGGATTCCCGGATTTCAGTAATGATTACATGGTCGTCACAGAAGTCAAAAGTTTAAGAACCGCTGCCCTAACCCATTTTTACACTCTATGCAATACTTTACTGAATAAATCCTTTGGTTTTTAACTTTCATGAGTCTGCTTTTGAATTATTGTATTTCCTAAACTATATAGTATTGCATACATTGTACTATTTATCCACATTCCTATTGCTTCTAAGAACATTTTCATGGTTCACCTTTAAAACAAACTCAACAGCTAGGTAATTCTATGGTGCCCCAGGTCACTCTGATATGAGAAAACGTACTACCTCCCAGGTCCCAACCATGGACATTATTAAGGGATCGCCATGTGTCGCAGCTGCAACCCCTGGCTTAGCCCTTGCTACCCATGGCCGTGCCTTTGCGACCCCTGGCCTCAGAGGTGGCAACTTCAGTGCCAGGAACCCAGTGGCAGCTGGCTCCACTCTTTGTTTTCTGTCAATATTTTTATGACACTATTAGTGAATAACAATATATTATTCACTATTAGTTTAAAGAAATGGAGTACAATTAGCTGGAATATGCACTTCCATGGCAGCTGAGGTAAGTAAAAAATGCTTTTAAATGTCTGGTGTGTGCAAGCTTGCAGGAGAGAGTATGTTTATGTGAGTGAGAATGTATGTAAGTGTGAATTTGTGAGTATGTGTAAGTATGTGTGTGTGAGTGAAAGTTGAGATCAAATGGCATGTGATGTAACTTCTGCTAACCCTGGCATTTTGGTGAATTGACGTCTATGCTACCGACCACTAAGCAAGTGAAGAATTTGAGTCAGAGTAGGACATAGTCTTGAAAAGTGAATCTGAAACATCCGAACTGCATACACGTGGCTGCCAGCTATTATAGATTCGGGGTTAAGACAATTAAAAAATATGTCTACTGATCCTTTTTTAAACTATAATCCTCTTAATAAATCATTTATTTTGTGCATGAAAGTGAATACCATTCCTTTAATGGCGTACATATCTGCCATGCCTTGGCTAGTACACATAAATCTTCCCCTGATATTTACAAAAGAAAGATATATTTAAAACGACTTATTTATTAACTTAGGGCATATGTTGTCCTTTGCATGACTCACGATACTAAAACACCTTGTAAATTCACTGTTACTATTTGTTCAGCTGCTCATAATGCCGGTGATCCTGCGATGTCATTGAAATAAAACCAGCTTTGCATAATTATAGCAGGGAGGGGTAAATGTGATAATGTTGCAACATTAATTTTTAGATTCTTTGCAGTGTATTCCAAGGAACATAAACGGGGATGGATTGACATTAAAAACAGCTGACGTGAATACTATATTTTTTTGTACAGTGCAGGGAATATATGCACATAAACTAGAAGATACTTCCGTGTTTTTCAACCAAGAGAGGGGCTCTACCTCTGAGCTTTGCCATTCGGTTGAACTGTTAATTTCTAATTTGCACTAAACATTCACTGTAGAACTCAAATGCTCGTAAAACATATTAAGACTCTCTAGCCCTGGTATACACATTTAAACTAATTCAGGTTTCCTCGTTGCAAAAATGATGGCTGAAGAATTTAAATCTCTGAAATAATTGTCAAAATGTATCATTTGCTTCGTGATGCATAATTGTCCAAATTCGAACCCAATGAAGACCAACGTATGTTTAATTTTCTCTATTTAATGTTATGGTTTTGCATTCGTGCCCTAAGATGGCAAGCAGCTGTACGCCCCTGCGCCCAACTGCAGAACACCTACTGAACTAGCAGTTAATAAACTCCACAATGAGTGATTAAGTACCAGTACCTTTCTTAGGAACAAATATAACATTAGACACTGGCATGAATAATTTTCCAATTCAAGGGTATAGTGTCATAAAGGGTATAGTGGCTAAAGTTACGCTATGTCGTGTTAGCAGTTAATTAGAAAACACTCATACAGGCAGATGAATACTGAAGCAATCAGATTTTAAGAAGTTGACAAAAGTGGTTAGGTTCTGCGATAAGCACAGAAGGGGGTGGCAAGGAATCCCTTAGCGTAGTCAAAGCACTGAAAAACGTCTGCCACCTAATCTGCAATGGCAGAAATGGAAAGGTTAGTAATGTCCAAACAGTCATGCTGGATGAGCGCAGAGCCCTCTTCAGAGCCATACACAGGGTGTAATGCTGGGTGATGGAGGCTCAGTATAGAGGGCTTGAGCTATAAAGACATTTAAGGATACATCAGTCGAAGCCGACGCTGTCCTCAGTGGATAGCCAGTTGATAGTACAGCTTCATTATTCTGCATGACGTGAAGGTGGACAATGAGAATTATAGGGCTCTCTAAGCAAAGGGCCTATATGGCAAAGGTCAACAAGACGTCTGCCTTCATGATTCAGACAACTGTAGGTCACTCATGTAGACAATAAGCCCAACAGGGGACAACAGCCAAAATCTGAGTGCTTAAGGTGAGGTTGCTCTTAAAAGTAAGTCCCAGGTTCCTAACCATCCCTACAGGAATAAGGCATGGGCCCTTTTCACTCAGCCAGTAAGAATTTGACCGGTGGTTCGCATTACCACCCACCACCATGACAACAGATTATATCAAAGACGGGGAGCCAGCGGCTTTACATTACCCACTGAACACCATCAAGCACTGCTGAAACGCATTAACAAAAGGGTCTTCATATTGAGGAGTAATGGGAGGTGATCGCAGCATGCATGAACTCGAGGCCACAGGAGTGTATGAACCTAGCGAGTAGCTCAACATAGACATTAAAATGATAGGGTAACCCTGAGACGCTGCAGGATACTCAAAGGGAAAATTAAATCCTGCTGAAATGTACTGAAGCACTTAATTACACATGGCTGTGGTTCAACAGGAAGGCAACCAGCATAACAATTGTATGTTCATTGGAGCCAATGTATTTTGCTGCGGAAGTGAGTAGTGTATGTGAGAAATGTGGGGTTCATTATAATTCACTGTAAGATACTCACTGGCAGTTAAGAGCCAACTTGTCGGATGTGGAGTTATCACTATTTAATAGGAGCCGGATGGTGGTATCTACTGCGTTCCAGTCCTAGCAGCAATCATTGCACCACTTACTTCACTGCAACTTCTGCCAATGATTGGGAGTAGGATGGATGAGACAACAGAACAGCTGGACCAGGGTCAATCCTGGGCAGCCCCTAATACTGTGTCTGGTATAGAGTGGCCCCACGTTAAGTCAAGAGTCAAGGTGAGCGACCCCTCTTGCAAGATTTCTCTAGTACACCAATTCAATCAAAGTCTTTGCCATGTGGTGATTGTAGTGGGGAAGAAGACCAGGTTTGAAAGAACGTTCGAGATATGGAGATGAGGGCAGGGGTAAAAGCAGCAATTGAGAAGACCATGATGCCAGGTGAACAGGTAGGAGTAGTTATAGTGAGTTGAAATTCAGTACACACACAGCTGCAACAAACATGACTCAGTGTTCAAGCAGTTGCATTTTGAGTACATTTTCTACTTAATCACCTCCAAGTATAAGATACTGTCCTATGTAAATACTCAACGTTGTATGTTCCCTGTGGAGGGTGAATGATGGGTGGTGTGTGGTCGCAGATGAGCTCTTTACCTGTATGAAAGAAAAGACTCACTGAGATTAAGTGTGCTAGTCCCTGTTAATTCCTAAATGTGCTGAGCAGCACCTCATCATCTATTTTGTAGGGAGTACGCTGCCAGGTTCCACAGTGGCATACGACTGCTCACCTCTCATGGTTCAAAGTAAATTGCATTTGCACACACCATAGCCACCATGAATATGCAACCGGAAAGCATCTGCATAGCAAAACAGCTAGGATATATCAACATTTTAAAAATGTTCCTGGACCTTAGACACCCCGACGAACCAAACTGAAATCCTTCCAAAACATCATCTCTGACCATTACTTCAAGAAAGAGGATTTATTTATGTGTTCTCCTCTTTACTACTTGAATGCTTAAATGAGGCATTACTTGCTGCCGAACGCTGCCTTTCAGGGCTTCACGGGGAGCTACAAGAGCATTTTTCAGGTGCACTGCTAAGCCATAAACTCAAGGATGTCAGCTGGAAGAATCGGGGGTTTCAGGAGGAAGCAGGGTGTTGAGCAATTGATTCATCTTTAAGTCTGCCTTGCGTAGGAGTTCAGAGAATAAAGCCTTGCTCCGGGGAAACAGCGCAGTTGTCTGGTGGAAAAACTGGCATCTGACCAGAGGCATTTTATATACTTATCTTTAAAAACAAGCCACCTTACTCCCAATATGTTATTCGTACATAAGTGCTAAAACCATAAAAATGCAATTTTGTGAAGTAAAACTTAATTGCATTCTTTGACATTAACAACCTCCAAGTAGTGTTTAGGTTGAGCCGGTTGCTGCATGTGGGGTCTACTGTCACTCATTTTTAGGGAGAGAGGTAGAGAGGACAGAAAAGGGAAAAATAATGAGTAATTAAAAAGACGGAAAACAGTGACATGGAGAAAGCAGTCATGGAAAAAAGGGTCAAAGACGAGGTAAAAGGTCAAAAATGTAGGGCGGTGGGTAAAAGAGAAATTAGGGGTATATGGCACCCTTGACATTCGGAAGCACAGGAATCAGCTTTGAGGTAAATGTTGGGCCTCAGCACTTATTCTTCTACAGTTTAAACTCTACCAGCAACTAAGCAATAAACTCATTTTACAGCACAAATAAATATAAGAAATCTGTAAGAAATGAGTCCTGTCCCAGGCAAGTGAGGTACACTCAATGAAATCCCCACACCGAGGAAAGTAGTTAAAAAATGTTATGTTCGTGCGTAATTCTACTCTCTTTATATGCACTACAAAACTAGGCCATTGTACAAATACCGAACAACTTCTCATTTGACAGACACGCACAGACCTTTGTTTTCAGTTGTAAGCAGCAAAACAAGTACGGTTGTATGTTAAATTCAAAAACGTTCATACGTGGATTTAGGAATTAAAACATAAAACTAAGTTAAACAAATATTTTACTAAAATAAAAAAGTGAAGATCCTAAACTACATCATACAAATTTATCACAGCTCACCACGCAGCAAGGGTTCACTCAATAATTCCTATAAATGCAAATGCAGATGTTGATAGAGGTTTACTGCTAGGATTTATTAACCAGAGGCAGGTATTTTCTTCTGCTTTTGCATAAGCATGCATACAGAACAAGGGGGTTAGCTCAGCCTGGAATAGAGATTTTCCATAATCCACCGGCTCTTTGCTCCTGGAAGTGTGCACCTAGAGGAGAATAAATAACCGTGCATAAAAGAAGAATGTACTGTGCGCGACAATCTCCCAGGTTCTTTGCTAGTAGAGCACTTCCGGTGTGTTACCCTCAGATGAAATGAACACAAAGGAAAACCTTTCAGTCGGCTCTGTGGTGAAGAGGTTTCTGGCTGTTGATATGGTCATATAATGTATAATGACCTGGATGGGACTGCGAGTTTCCCCAGACTGCCACAAGGAACAGGATATGCCATGCTTTCTTTGGCCTGCCCAATACCGGTACCAAAGCAAAACCACTGGTTCTTTTTTTAAAATATAGATAGGTTTTAAAGAATGGATCTCATGTCCTCTAAATAAAAAATAGCATTCAGAAACTAGCCAAAAACTAGAAGCACCTCTTAGCAAAACAGACCTGCGACAACAGCAGCATATCATAGGTGCTTTTAACCAGTACCTGCAGTAAATAACTGTACAAACTCGAGATTTGATTGCCATAAGGGAGACAATGTTCTGAACCGTCTTCCATGCCTTCAGGGGTTTAGTAATATTTATGTTACTCCCGAGTATCTCAAAGAGAGTGAATGTGTGGACTGGGTGAGTGAATGTGCAAGAGAGGAAAGCGCTACATCAGAACTGAGTGAGAGCTAGCTGATACTTGAGACTAGGCTGAAACGCTGGTTGGCAGTCTAACCACTGTTGCCTTTTTTTCTGAAGGTCTGGTGGGTTTCTGCCAAGCGTACATTTATAGGCAACGTGTTCGACACTATAGATTCATCAACTGCAAAGTGTAGTTTTCCTTTGAAAGGGCAGGATGTTTTTGGGCTATGATGAAAGTTTTATTTTCCAAAACATGGGCTATGTCATATGGAATATCATTTTGTCGTATTGCAGAAGGACGAACCGTTTTGGATCTGTTGGTATAATCTTGGGAAAGTGTGGGAACTGTGATTCTAGTTGGTTACGCTTACGAGGTATTTTACTCGAAGAAGTGATGGCAGGTCACCTTGTGATGGTAGTGCTAGAGGAGGTTGTAGTGGTTTCTGTCAAATAAGGCTTTTGTGGCAGCAGTAATGCTAGCTGATGCTAATTCAGACCACATCTCTACACCTACTAGTCTGAGAACTCTGTTCTAGGTATTTAAGAGCCTGCTTCAGGGGCTCCAATGCATTTTGCTCAGTCTGTTCTCCACAGAGAAGATAGACAAGGTTATAAAATCTGCAAAAACAACATGTAAAGCCGGGTGGCCGAAAAACTGTCAGATTTAAAGTAGCAGGCGAAGCATAATACATTGCTTTAAGATGGCCAGGAGGTAAAACGAAAGTGCACGACACATGACGTTTAAACATGTATGTGCTAAATAAATGGATGTGCCTGAATGCTTCTTGTTTTGGGAACTCCTTAGATACTTGTGATATGCAGTGTATGTGGTATAACACAGGCATTTAGATTATTCCAGTGACTTCTCCTGCCTGCCGTTGTTTATCAATTTACTAGCACAGGTGCAATTTTTCAACTACAAACAAAAAGTAATAAAAACAATCTGAGTCAACTATCTACTTGAGGTGTGAAAGGAAGCTAGATAACATGTGAATCAATTTATTTTGCACTAAATAGGTACGCTCAATAGTAATGTAATATTTTTCAAACCTCCCAGCTTCCCGAGACCCTGTGATGGAAAGGAGGGGTTTCTGGTTGCATTCTCAATAGCCAACCTATTTCAAAAATATGTCTGACTCAGCAAAAGGAAATATGAAGGAGTAAGTATTTTCAGTTGTAAGAATTTAAAACAATGTTATTTGTAGCTGTGGGCAGACTAGTGTTTTGTTGAAATGTGATTTTCTGTGGAAAATGTGATGATTAGAATTATGGTGAGATTTTACATGACGTCTTAATTTACAAATTTAAAAAATACTTCTGTTAATGTTTCTCTTGAGGAGTCTCAATAAATGAATATATATATCTATCTATATATATCTATCTATATATATATATATATATATATATATATATATATATATATATATATATATATCCATACACACACACACAATAGTATTTGAAATAACGCTTAGAGCCATGATGAAAATAAATTCAATAACCAGCTGCTATTCCCTCTCAACAAATAAGCCCCCTTGTGTTTCTTTGTCGCTGTAGGCTCAACAGTCTAATGCGGCAGATCACTGCACTACAACTAACTTCCAGTGTTGTGACACCTGTGTGCCACCACACATGTGTACTGTGCCCTGGTTCCCAAATACAACCACATGATGATGGTCGAGTGACCATTTTGCATGTTTTTGCTCTGGGTGGTGTAGAGTCCAGCTGGACTCGTTCTAGTGTTTCTGCCAGCCACTCTGCTGAGGGCTGGTCTTACAGATGTAACCCACACCCACCCAACACAGGCGTCACCAGTCAGGTGACCCTGCCAATAAAAGGGGCCGGGCGCACGTGCCTGAGGCCAGTTTAGTACCACCCCACCACCGTGTCTGCGTCCCTTTACTTACCAGCATGAGGGCCTAGGGCCCCACATTACAATGGCGACGAGTGGGATCTGCAACCCCACGTGGTTGCAGACATGAACCTACGACGGAGCAATGGGTGGAGGAAAGAGGAGAAGTGAAGCTGTAGCAGCCCCAGCCCTATTGGTACAAGGAAGGGGGTGAGTGCTGTCGATCACAGCGTCCCGCAGCGCTGCCAAAGGCTGCGGTGCCGAAAATAAGTAAAGCGCTGTGAGGCGCCCAGTGCTGGGTTACCGGTGCCCCCGAAGAAATTGCCCTGAGACCAACCCCCCCCCCAAGAGTCGGATAGAGCGCGCCCGCAGGGGGTTGCTGCGCGCCCTGAAAAAAAAAGTGAAAAGAAAGTTGGAAAAAAAATGGCCGGGGCCGGTCTCCCCAGAAAAACAAACGCAGTCCGCAGCTGTCCCATGCTGCTGCGGCCGCACGTACAGAAAAGAAAAAAAAACATGGTGCGATCGAGCACCAAGATTGGAAAAAGACCCGGGGTCGTTTCACCCCCTGGGTACTTTTAAATTGGCGCTGTAGCAAGCCGTGCGCCATGAGGGGAAGAAGTATTGTGCCGGGCCGGTCGCCCCCTTTTCATTTCAACAATGGTGCACTCGTGCACCAAAGAAAACGTGCCCAGGGCCGCCCCCACCTCGAAAATGCCGGCAAAACGTCCGCAGCCCGGAGGATTGCTGCGGCCGCAACAAGTGACCCGCGACGGTGTCATCAGGCATCCGGAAAATAAATGAATATGCCCAGGGGCTCCCCCCTCGTCCTGGCAGCAACTAAAGCAAGAGGTGCAGACACGCACCGAAATAAGTGAAATAACATGGTGCAGGCACGCACCAGATGCCCAGGGCCGCGACCCCACCTCCAACAAATAACTGAATGAAGAAGTGAGGTGCTCACACGCACCTAGAAAGGAGAAAAACAGTACCCGGAGCCCCCAACCCCCTCACTAAAATTCGAGCCATCTGCACGCCTCTTTAAACGAGGCTGTGCTGTTTTAGGAAAAAAAAAAGTGGACAGAAAAAAAAAACACAGAAAGGAAAAGAAAGAAGAGAAAAGAGAGAGATAAGAAAGAAAATAAATAAAATTGCACTTACCTGCAGCCCCCACCAGCATGAGAAGTCCTCCCAGCAGCACGCCCTCCTCACCAGCCGGCATCTGTTCAAACAAACGAGCCGGTAACAGGAAAGACTGTCTTTCAAGCTAGAAAAAAAAGTGCACTACTGGCATCCAGTGGCCAGAGTTGGTATTGCACCCTATTTCTGTTTTAAAGGGAAGAGAAGCTTGGATGAAGGAAAGTTCACAGCAGCACCTTCAGAAAGTGACTGCTCCAAACCAAGAGTGCGCCCGTGGACAGAAACGGTGCAGAAGACTGAAACGGCGAGAAAGAAGGAAGCGACGCGGGCGACGCTGCAAAAGGGAAGGAGAAGACTGCAGCTGTCCCAGACAAGCTGCAACGGTGAGAAACGGACGCAAGTGCCACGTGAGGTACAAAGAGAGCGCGCATGGTCTGCGCAGCCCCTGGTGGCCGTCCGCCGCCACCGACGAAAGAACGCCACATGCCCCAGCAGTGATGGTCATCACCGCAGGACAAGAAAGGGACATGCCAGGCGCCAGGACGCCCAGAAAAAAAAAAGAGACTGACACGTGCGCAGCGTGCACAGAGAGCTGCGCCCGAGAATGTGACGACATGGGTAAAGTCCGTGAAGATGGAGAGAGTACCCGAGAGCGTGACGTAACGCACGGGAAAAGAGGCCATGTCAGCTGGCCGCACAGCGATGGAAGATGGCCACTGTTGGCCCATCAGTGAGCAGGTCATCTGAACCGACCGACCCTGCCAGAGCAGATGGCAGGAGTGAGCGCCGTAACAGCGCAGCCTCGAGGCGCAAGAATGGCGCCCTCGAGTGAAGAGAAGGAGGAAGAGAGCGGGGACCCTCCTGCCAGAGAGAGGTCCACCAAGAGGATCCGGGAACGGACCAGACCGGGAGAGGTCTGCATGAAGAGCAGATCATGTCCTACCCGCAGGACTCAGCCTGTGAGAGGCTGCGACCGAGTAAGATGCACCAGAGGAGGTGCAGTGATAGGTCCATGTCACGCAGCATGTGACCTGGGGCACAACGCCACATCGAGGACGAAGAGGAAGATGCACCAGCGAAGGTGCAGTGATAGGTCCGTGTGAAGCAGCACGAGACCTGTGGCACGACGCCACATCGAGGACAAAGAGGAAGATGTACCAGCAGAGGTGCAGCGCAAGGTCCATGTGCCGCAACATGTGACCTGTGGCACAACGCCACACCAAGGAGAAGAGAGAGTGGCACGACGCCAACAAGAAATGAGGAGAGGAGTGTGACAGACCGGTCACACCACAGATCAACTCCATCGCAGGTGTGAAAGTGGAAGGAAGTAGAGTGACACAACTGAGGACTCGTGCGAGCAGATGAGGAGGCACCCATCAGTACAAGACAGTCACCGGGGTGAGCAGACGTCACTGAAGACAGCGATGCGCGTGGTCCCCCATGCTTCCCAGTACGACCGACCTGTCACCGGCTGCTTGGCTGTGATGGCATCCCTGTCGCCGACTGCACAGGCCACACAAGACCCGCCATGGCCACTACGTCCATCAAGTGGTCCTTCCGCTGACGAAGCCGCCGCCACCTGTTTGATCTGCAAAAGGATGAAAAAACATCATCATCATGATGAGGTGCATCGCCCAATCATCGAAGGAGGAGCACAGCACCACCTGAGTGGAGACAGTCAGCAACAAGAACCGATGCTGACACGGCATGTCTGGCAACGTAGAAACTTATCGTCTGAACACTTGCCATGAGCTCCGTGAACCAGACGCCTGCCGGTGAGAGCAGACCAGATCATTTGGACCATCCACCCTTGGGGTTGCACAAGACTAGGACGTGGCCCTGTTGGGAGTTCAGAGAGACTCCTTTGGCGTGGCCGACGTTGGCCTGCACAGCCCACGCAGTCCCGCCGCAATCCACGGACAAGGGCCTCCAACAAATTCCTGTGAGAGCGGAATATCGCTGAGAGAGAATGCATCTGAGACAGCTCCACGTCAGGCATCCGGAAGCACGGAGGTCTCATATCGAGAGACTGGTCACCTGAAGACTTTGCACTATGGCCAGAGCACCTGAATCCGGATGGCTCGAGCAAGCGGACCCTGCATCAACAACCCTTGTGGCTCCATGCGAGACTAGGATGTGGTCCTGTAGGCTGTTCCTCTGAGACGTCTTTGCTGGGCCTGAGATAGGCAAGCACAGTCCACACAGTCCTGTGGAAGCCCTCAAAAGGGCCTCGAGGAGACTCCTGCTTGATGGAGGTCTGGCACGAGAGGGAAGACTGCCGCTGCTCTGCCGCTGGACTTCCAGGCGCCCCAGGCCATCACGTCATCTGCAGTCTTAGGAGGTAGACAATCTCCAGAGTCAGAATGCCGTCCAGAACTGTGTACAGTGGACTCCCCACTGCTCCAGATGCAACCGCATCAGAAACTGTAAATAGACTTTGACCACATGAGCCCAGGCAGGACCGGATCGACTATATCCAGTGAACTGTGAGGTCATGGACAAGCAACTGAAGTATCTGGACTTCATCCACACCGTGTTCGTGCCCAGCTGTACCTGGTTAAATTATGGACTCGTGCGGAGGTGTCCGGGTGCTCCCAGCTGCACCATGTCCACTGCAATTCTGCAGTTTGCCTTTTAGAGGCCGAGAGACTGATTGTGGTGCTTTGTTATTGTTTCTTTTACAGGTTGGACTTTTGTTTGGTTCCTCAATAAAGTTTGGGAGGGATGTAGAGTCCAGCTGGACTCGTTCTAGTGTTTCTGCCAGCCACTCTGCTGAGGGCTGGTCTTACAGATGTAACCCACACCCACCCAACACAGGCGTCACCAGTCAGGTGACCCTGCCAATAAAAGGGGCCGGGCGCACGTGCCTGAGGCCAGTTTAGTACCACCCCACCACCGTGTCTGCGTCCCTTTACTTACCAGCATGAGGGCCTAGGGCCCCACATTACAGGTGGTATCTCCCGTCCTAGATACAAGTAATGTAGTCAATTCTCAACCCATGCAGTATTTACACCCAGCCTGCACTTAAATTATACCAAACCGGTTGAATTTGCATTAGCACACTTCCCACACGTAAAACCCTGCACCGTCTCACTTTCTAACTCAAGCACACATTAAAACCTGGATCTTTATTGTGCTCTTGAGACTGGACTATGCTAATTCCTCCTCAAACTGAATTCTCAAACTGCACCTTACTACTTTCAAAGTAGCCCTCAGACTGACCACATACTCCAGACAGTTTGCCTACAATGTGCCAACTGACCTTAGTGAAATGGATTTCTACAGAGGCAAGGAGAACCTTCGTACGAACATGAATCATGAATAGGGCACTCCACTAGGGTAGGCCAGTCTTTCTTCACGGAAACTTGCCATCTCAGAAAGTCAACATCATCTTCGGAGCTTTGACACGCTTCTCATAAGAAAACAACGATTCCAAAGCAATATTTCTTAGGAAGTGAACTCAGGGCAAACACATCCTAGGAAAGTCTCAAAAAAGATCAGAGCGTGTTTGAGCACCAGTTCCGCCTTTAAATTTAAATGGATACAATAGGGACAAGGGCGTTGCTAAACAAATTTTAACCCCTATCAATTACTGACGGTATTCCTGAAAATATTGCATATTTTTTGTAGATTTTGCCCCTCGTTTTCGCCTACATGTTATGATACTGAACTCATTCTTTCCTTTTTCCTAGGATGTGTAGACATTGTAACTCCAGCACACGTTTTCTTTCCCTATTGTAAAAATCCTCCTATTTGAAGTACTTTTCCACCAACTCGATTTTGTCCGTACCATTTATAACCAATAATAAGTCAATTAAATGAACAACACTGTGGACCAGTAAAATAAATATGGGTGAAAAGAAAAAAAAAAAAGAATTGCAAAGGATAACAAAGAAACACATCCAGCCCCAGTGAGACTTTAAGATCTGACAGCCACAGATGTCTTAGATTGTCAAAGTTTATTACCACCACTTAAATCCTAGGAATGGCCAAGCAGATGTGAACGCTCTCATCTCAATGCTAATTTCTTTAACATTAGCCTAACCATAAATATTCAAGTTGAACGCTAATAATGTATTTTCAATGCCATGATTTGAATCTTAATTTAAAAAGTCACTTAATTATGAAGGACACTACTAAATAACGCTGGGCTCATTGGAATGTACTTTTTACTGGAACTTATAGAAACACAAAACGCCAGACAAAGATGGACTTTTTTTATCCTCTTCCAGATGTCTTCTCATGCTTTGCTTTCAAATGGAAACAAGTCTTCGTGTCTAAGACAAAACACATTTCTTTAGAATTTCTATTTGTAAAATACAATAAAGGGATCTAAAAAAAGTACATTTTATTTGATGTTGTTTTCCATCTCGTACACATCGGCTTCAGATATTTGTTTTATTTTTTAAATAATTTTCATGGATAAATGCAATATCAAGAACGATATATGGCATATTAAACTGTTGTCACAGTAACAGACAGCTCAATAGGGAAAGTAAGTTGAAATAACATCTATATAAGAAATTAGGTACAAAAAGTCAAGCCCACATTCGTTAAATATTCATAATGTATAACATTACAATTGATGGGTTCTGATGCGATCGTAAACCACGAGGCCAAAGGTTGAGTGGTTTGCAAATGTCACAAGAAATCCAAGAAGGCAATATACGATAATATTATACTAGTGACTTATTGCACACTTTTTATAATACAAGTTTATTTCGGTGCAATAAACAGGGATAGGTTTAATGCATTAACTGAAATACTGGACATACAGTATGTTTTTTTGTATTAAAAGAAACAACTATATTTACTTATCCAGTTAGGAATACTGACAAAAGTCCTGCGGGTTTTAAGGTGCTACACAAAGAACAAGTTACTTACCTTCGGTAACGCTTTTTCTGGTGGATACAGTAGCTACTTATGGTTTCCTCACCTTATGTATTCTCCCAATGCGCCAGCATTTGATGGAAACTTTTCCTAGCTTTCCATGTCGACGAGGATGTCACAATTACACGGCTCCGCATGGGACTCCATCTGACGTCATCGGAGCCATAAGAAGTCCTCACCGGCATGCTGATGTCAGTTTCACCCCTTTTTCTTTTTACCGTGCCTTCGAGGCGGACAGGTGAATACTGACATCACAAGCACAACATGTGCCAACTCAAAATATATATACATAAAAAAATCTTTTATATCTCAAAATGAGATATATATATATATATATTTACACACATAAATATTATCTATAACATCAATAGTACTCTTGGTATGACCAGACAGGCAACAGGGAGGTGGGTGGGACTGTAAGGAATCCACAGGTAGCTAGTGTATCCACCAGAAAAAAAAGCATTACCAAAGGTAAGTAACTTGTTCTTCTGATGGATACAACTACCTGTGGATACCTAACCTTATGAATAGAATCCCAAAGCAGTCCCGAACTCAGAAGTGGGTGCCCGACTGGTCAAACCAAGAAGTCCTGCAAAACAGAACAGGCAAAATGGCCATCCCTCCTCACTTCCGAGTCTAAACAATAATGCTTTGCTCAGAACAGCCCCTAAAGGACACCACAATGAAAATAGCACTTGTAAGAAACATGGTTATGTTACAATATCGTTAGCCCATATAGAACATTAGCACATAAAACAAAAGTGTAACCATAACACATTTTCAGGGCTAGCAGAACAACTGCAAAAATATTACAAGCAAGACCCTTAAAACACAAATTACTCTCACCTGTAAAACAAAAGTTCCAGCCATGAGAGAGGTAAAATGACACTGAATGAAGAGAGGGGGGTATTATTTTGGGGTCCCTTCTAACCGTGTGTGGTTAAATAGAGATGATCTAGACAGTGAACGCTTTGAAGGTGGTCCCAATCTCCTTGAACCACCACAGATCTGAGCGAAAATGTTTTGAAAAAGAATGCTTGCAAAGCACTATAGGGCAACATTTAGTGAGTGCAGTGAATATTGGTTTTCTGTGTTTTTTTGTAAAGCATTAATCAATTATAAGTGTTTTTGGGAGAGCTACAGAGCGCAAAGGGGACAGCCAAAAGAAATGACCCTGATTAGGTAACAGTGTGAACATTGTGACCAGCGCCCCAATGCCGCCGATGGAGTTCAGGCTGTTGGCGCTTTGGGGGCCATGGCTGCCATGGAGCATGAAGGGGAGAGCCAAAAGAAAAAAATAGTTCGCCCACGATAAAGTATATTGGCAATAGAGGAATTATCCATGTAACAGAGTCAGTCTGCAAGGCGGAAACAAATCCGCCCCAAGGCGGGAAAAACATAAAGCATTTACTAATTACATCAAGGGATTTTTGAAAGGCAAGCCCATGAACAAGTGAAAGTGATAGGCTTGAGAGGGGTGTGGTTAAAAGCCCACAGTAACAACAGGTTGGAAAGTGCTTGTGCGCTTGAACAAAAAAGGTGGAGGACTTGGGAAAGATAGACCCAATGCAATATATCCAAGTTTAGTGCAAGGGGAGCTGCTTAACCTCTTAGCTGCTGGGCCTCCCCCGTGCTGAACCCTTTTCTGGCTATTTGGGGTAGTTCGCGCTTAGGCCTTCATAACTTTTTGTCCACGTAAGCTATCCACGCCAAATTTGCGTCCTTTTTTCCTACATTCTAGGGATACTAAATGTACCCAGAGTTTGTGGGTTCCCCTAGAGGAGACCAAGAAATTAGCCAAAATACAGCTAAAATGTCGTTTAAAAAAAAAAAAAAAAAAAAAGGGCTGCTGAAGAAGGCTTGTGTTTTTCCCCCTGAAAATCGCACGAACAAAGGGTTTGCGGTGCTGAAATCACAATCTTCCCAGCTTTCAGGAACAGGCAGGCTTGAATCAGAAAACCACATTTTTCAACACAATTTAGGCATTTTACTGGGACATACTTAATTTTTACTATTTTTGGTGCTTTCAGCCTCCTTCCAGTTAGTGACAGGAATGGGTGTGAAAGCTAAGCATTTCTGAAAAGTAGACAAAAGTCTGAATTCAGCAAGGGGTAATTTCTGTAGATCCTACAAGGGGTTTCCTACAGAAAATATCAGCTGAAATAAAAAAATATTGAAATTGAGCTGAAAAAAACAGCCATTTTTCTCCACGTTTTACTCTAACTTTTCCCTGCAAAGTCAGATTTTTTAAAGCAATATACCGTTACGTGTGCTGGACTCTAATGGTTGCAGGGATATATAGGGCTTGTAGGTTTATCAAGATCCCTAAGTACCCAGAGCCAATAAATGAGCTTCACCTTGCAAAGTGTTTTCATTCTATACCGGGTATACAGCAATTCATTTGGTGAAATATAAAGAGTGAAAAATAGGTATCAATAAAACCTTTGTATTTCCAAAATCGGCATAAGATAAGGTGTTGAGAAGCAGTGGTTTTTTGCACATCTCTGAATTCCGGGGTGCCCATACCAGCATGTGAATTACAGGCCATTTCTCAAATAGACGTCTTTTTTACACACTGTCTTACATTAGGAAGGAAAGAAATGTAGAGAAAGACAAGGGGCATTAACACTTGTTGTGCTATTCTGTGTTCCCCCAAGTCTCCTGATAAAAATGGTACCTCAATTGTGTGGGTAGGCCTAATGCTCGTGACAGGAAAGCCAACATGGACACATCACATTTTTCCATTGAATTCAGACGTGTTTTTTGCAAAGTGCCTAGCTGTGGATTTTGGCCTCTAGCTCAGCCGGCACCTAGGGAAACCTACCAAACCTGCAAATTTTTTAAAACTAGACACCCAGGGGAATCCAGGAAGGGCTGACTTGTGGAGCTCTCACCAGGTTCTGTTACCCAGAATCCTTAGCAAACCTCAAAATTTGACTAAAAAAAAACAGTTTTTCCTCACATTTGGGTGACAGAAAGTTCTGGAATCTGAGAGGAGCCACAAATTTCCTTTCACCCAGCGTTCCCCCAAGTCTCCCGATAAAAATGGTAGGCATAGCCCCTGCGACAGGAAATGCCCCAAAACACAATGTGGTCACATCACGTTTTCCTAAAGAAAACAGAGCTGTTTTTTGCAAAATGCCTAGCTGAGGATTTTGGCCTCTAGCTCAGCCGGCACCTAGGGAAACCTACCAAACCTGCGCATTTGTGAAAACTAGACACCTAGGGAAATCCAAGATGGGTGACTTGTGGGGCTCTCACCAGGTTCTGTTACCCAGAATCCTTTGCAAACCTCAATATTTGGAAAAAAACAAAACACTTTTTCTTCACATTTTGGTGATAGAAAGTTCTGGAATTTGAGAGAAGACACAAATTTCCTTCCACCCAGCATTCCCCCAAGTCTCCCGATAAAAATGGTACCTCACTTGTGTGGGTAGGCCTTGTGCCCGCTACAGATCACACAACGGTCAATGTTGGTCCTCACATGAGGCAATTGTTGACCCTGGGGTGATCCATTCCTGACGCAGGCACTACGTATAGGAACTCAAGTGGGATAGTGTTTTTATCAGGACAGGTGAGGAATCACTGGGTGGTAGGACTTTTGTGGATCCCAGCATATTCCTGTAGTTTGTGTGACAGAAATACAAGAAAAATAGAGTTTTTATTTAACATTTCAGCTTTGCAGGGTATTCTGGGTAAGAAAACTTTGGGGAATACACACAAGTCACACCTCTGTGGACTCCCCCGGATGTCTAATTTCCAGAAATGTTTGGGTTTAATATGTTTCCCTATATGGCCGCCGAACCCAGGACCAAAAACACAGGTGCCCGCCTTACAAAACCGGTTTATTTTGTGATAGATAATTTTGATGTCTCCACAATACGATTTGGGCGGTGGAATTTGGGGCTGAACTGAATTGGGGAGCTCCCAAGAGAGCACTCTCTCTCTCTGCTTGCCGACGCATTCACCTGCTCTCTGGGTTGGGCTAACCCACTAATGCCCCATTGCACAGACTGTGCCTGCGAAGGGACAGCAGGACTGTCCTCATCACCTTCCTCATAATTACTGGAAGAGGAGTTATTGAATGGGACTCCTCTGACTAAAAATCACTCCCATAGTCTGCGCCATTGTCCTATCCCTCAGATGCTGTCTCAGTATCTGCTGTCTCAGTCTCTGATCCTATGTCAGAGCTGTCCTCTATAACCCGAATGACGGCGTTAGCAGCAGTCATCCATCAGGATGCCATCTCTGCTACTGGCTAAACTGTTGCTCTAAAACACTAGCCTACGTAGACAGTCACAAAATTGCTGCTGTGTGTGTGATACGTGCAACAGTTGAGGTCACCTTACCTGCGCTTCTTCCCTCAATCAGCACGCTCTTTCAAGACACTCAAAAAACACCTTGTCACATACCATTCGTCACAGTCTTTAGCACCTCCTGCGCCCAGTCCAACAATCATTATTGGTGCTCCCACTCCCATGTCCTCCTTCTCGGATTCCCTCATTACCACCCAGCAAAAGTGCCCTTCATCTCTCCATAGCTTCTCCCCCCTGCACATACATTTCATTTGTATTATAGCGCAGGTAATGGCTGACTTTACTAATGTACTCAGCTATTTACATAAAATACAGATTTGCTCTTTGCAGTAGGCATATAAACCTTCTGCGCTTCTTTATGGCACTAAAACTGACACTAGACAAAAGTCTGATCCTTTTGTAGCAGAAACATAATCACAAGACTTACTTGACTTTTGTATTGCTGCCTAAAAGCTACAGTTGAAGTATGTGCATTGCTTTGAAGACACAAGCTGCAACTGCAAGACAACTGGTGGCAAATATATATATATATATATATATATTTATAAATATACATATATATATATATATATATATATATAAAGAGAGAGAGAGAGAGAGAGTGAGAGTGGGTCTGGTTTTCCTGGAGGCCGATCACAGCCCCCAGGGAAACCACACATGCATTGAAAAAAGTAATATATATATATATATATATATATATATATATAGATAGATATATCTATTATCTATCTACATAGATATATCTATATCAATAGATATATATATATATATATATATATCTATATCTATAGATATATCCCTGTAGATAGATATATCTATCTACATAGATAGATCTATATCTATATATAGATCTATATCTATATATATATATATATATATAGATATATATCTATATTGTTTTTAGTAGTTGTATGATTTCCTTGGGGCCCAAAATGGCGCAATCGCACCCCCCAGTGTTCACCTCCCTTCATATTAAAAAATATGCCTGGGTGGGGGCGGCCCATTTTCCGAGGGGGGCGACCTCCCCAAGTGAAATCCCTGGTGTCTAGTGGTGTTTCCTGGCCCTCGATCGCAGCTGTGCTGCGATCGAGGGCCAGGAAACACGTTCAGGAAGGCCTTGTGTGAAAGGGGAGAGTCTTCCCTTTCACACGGGGCCTTCCCGAACATCGGGAAGGCCGCTTGAGGCCATTTTCCCCATCGGAGCAGGAAGCGGCCATGACGTCACGCTGACATCACAAAGGGGCGTGTTGGGGGAGACACGGAAGATCTTCTGTGTCTCCCGGGGGTTTAAAAAAAAAATAATAATCCTCGGGTGCGACGCACCAGAGGATTTTTTAACTCCCTCCCTGGTGTCGGCCACTGGTCGTGACCCGCACCAAAGGGGTTAAGGCCAGGCTGAGTGGATCACTTCCATGATTCTATAAATCAGCAGCAGGGTGGGTGGTTAGCTCTGCTCTGCCTGCAGAGTTAACTGAGTTTTTGGCACTCTGTGCTCCTCTTGGAGTGCAAAGTTCAGCCAAAAACTCAGCCAGCACTGGCAGCGGAGAGGAGCTCACTGCATGTGCACTTCAGCCCAGTTATGGACCACATAGAGCAAGCACATACAGTCTGGCCTGACATCGGTCAGCGGCGTGAGCTGCATCAAGCTGCGGGGCTGCACCGGTGCCAGCTCAAGATCCTGGCCTCCCTCCTTTCACTGTCTTCTGCAGCCGGGGAGTAGGGGGCAGAGGGAGGTGGAAAGTCAGGATGCAGGCAACGGGGACTGGACCCAGCATTCAGCCAGGTAAGACCCTTGTTTCGATTTCTCTTCTGAGCACAGACAGGGGTTGCACTGGACATGGAAACTATTTGCATCAAGGGGAGGTTTGTGTGCTTGAAAAAAAGCAAACTTGCAATCAGAGCTCCACTTGAAAAGAACCTGTCTACCCAGAGTCCCTTGGAAAGGAAGTGGTGTTATGGGTGCTGAGACCAGCAGGGAGAGCTGGAGACTGGGGGAGCATCAGCTGCTGAGTGTAGTCCGGCAGCCTCCGCCTGAAAGAGATGTGTTTGGCCTGAGAGAGTGCCTTAGAGCCCAGTGGCAAACACGGGTAGGCATACCAGGCTGCTGCTGGTGAGTTGGTTTGCTGCTGCTAATGCTGGGCCCTAAAGAAAGGGTGGTCTGAGTACTACTAACCAGGCCCAACCTTGCTTAGCACTTCTGAGATCAGGCGCATAATTCAGGCCAGGGTTCTGAGCAGCCAGTAGAAGGGGAATTAGTGGCCTGGCAGGAAAACTAGCAAATTGCTTGCAATAATCTGGCTGCAGAATAAATGCAACTACAGGTTGGCATTTCCTGTGAGTGGATAACAGTCATTCTTTATCTTCATGCGAGGGCATCACGCAATATCGGACACATAAAAGTGGGGCCCAATGAATAGGGGCTGGTGTTACTTTCTTCTTTTAGGTGAAAGAAACAAATGGTTGCTCCTGACTGACTTCCCATTATACAATTACCGGTATAAATATGTCATGTACACAGTCATTCATGGCTAAATAACCAGTTTGTCTTTTAGTAGGTCATAGAACCATTAGAAGTCAAGTAACTCACTGGCAGCTTAGGTGGGGGTGCGGTCCGCAATATCTAATGTAAACTACGTATTCAGGGCTCGTGCAGCTGGGGACAGCTGCAAGATGCACAATCTGAACTACAAGCTGCTTCTTCGGGTGAAACAGGGTAGAGTGGGTGCCCCCAATTTTTAATAACATTTTGTGGCGGCTCATCTCAAGTGGATGGCCTTGTTGCTTCCTTCTGATGTTATCCTCTCAGGTTTATATACCAATTCATAGCATATTCTAAATTGTATTGCTCTATATTTTGGATCTGGCCCTATAATTCTAATGGCCAGACTTCTTCTTGGTCATCATTGACCAATCTCCATACCAGATACTACACCAAGCTCAGCCTGTGACTATCAATACCAAGTGTATCTAAAACATATTGTGACGTGGACATTCATTCAAAACACTTGTAAATAATATAATCATTACCTTATACTCTGTAATGCATTGCTCTAGGTCTTAAAAACCACAGAGAGTTAACATGCCTGCTGCAAAGCACTTGTAACATGCAGATCACAGAATTGTATTTTAATATAGCTAGATAAGTGGGTTACTGCTTTTGTCACAGATATCGTTTTGTTACTTGCAGTTTATTGGTTACTATCCTTCTACTACTCAATACCAAGTGTATCTAAAACATTTTGTGACGTGGGCATTTATTCAAAACACTTGTAAACAATATAATCATTACCTTACACAGTGCGTTCTGTGTGCTGAAAACGCCGCAGAATTCTAAGCTGACTCCGCGGAATTCCATGGAATCGAACTACATAAACTCCGCCCACCACTACAAATATTCAGGAAGTTATTCCTCTCTGGGACAAAGCCATTCAGCTCCGCATGTACGAGGTGCAGAATCACACACTGGATTCTGGTGGATCTTGTAATCCATATACTCTCTGTGCTACTTTATGATGAGTTAAAACTGCTGCTAAACAAAAGTCAGATTCTCAATTTTCCAGTAGGTACATTAAGCAACAGAGCTACCTTGACATTTCTATTACTGCTTGAAAGTTGTTAGGCACACAAGGAACTCTGCAGCAGGTGATTTAAAGCCCATAAAACTTTTCAAAATTCAGCACTGTTCACACAGCCCCAAAGCAGGCCCAGATCTGAGTCACCAGTTTGTTTGAATAGTTTTTCATTAGGTTTCCTTAAGGGTGAATAGTTCTTTTGTGATAGGGTAAAGTACCTTCCAAAGACTATGGCTTTGTGCTCCTAAAGATCTCTCGTCATGCTGTTGATTTGGTTTTCAGGTACCTACAATTGTCATTCGGATTTCAGGTGCCAGGTTGAGATTCGTGGCTGCATCATGACTGAGAATATGTTTCTGCGGGCGGTTGAAAATGCCTTGTGAAAATGTTTTTCACTCTGAATTTAATTGTGACTTGCTCAGGGGTGTAGTCGAGTGTTTTAAGTATGGGTTTTTGCCCCTCATCAAGCTACTTGTGTAGGGCTCGAGAAGATCATACTGAAATCGTCGAGTCTTTTTAAATGTCTCTTCCCTCTCTGCCTGCGCGCCTTCTTTCCTTGTCAAAATGTTGCTCCCTTTTTCCAATGATTCATCACTTGTATTGTTCCTACTTCCTTCAGATGATCTTTGCTCTGTGGGACCCAATGGAGCTCACACTAACTCTTTGTACTTCTTTGTGCAGCCCAGCCTCCTCTCAGCACCTTCATGGCTTTCTTCATTGACTCCCACAGTTATGGTCACTATCAACACTCCAACAACAGTTGCATACTCTCAGTAGTTAGTGTGGCTATAAATCATCAGCTCCCCCAAAAGCTGCTGGCCTTCACTAGCAACTGTGCCTCCCCCATCCTTAACTGCACCATATACATCCATCTAGACACCTAGGCATTGCAGGGTTTGCTCGGACGCATTCTGACCACAGTTTACTTGCAAGTAGCGTAAATGGTGGGCCCAGTCCTATCTGTCAAGCTCACAACACTGTACTTGTGCATGAGAAAACATTCTGTGTTACAATAAGCCTTCAATTTAAAGAGTGCTTACTTTTTGCTAATCGGAAATTGGAAAATGTGTCACTTATCAATGGACAAATGAGGAAAAGCAGTTTCTATTTGCTCATGTCTGTTTATATTTTATTTATGTTGTGGAACTTTCAAGAGATCCACATAAAAATATCAAAACATATAGGTGGTCATTCCGATTCAACCGCCGCCCGCCAGGCGGGAACCGCCATTTGCCCGCTCCGTGGTCAGAAGACCGCTGCCGGCATTCTGACCTTCCTGCTGGACCGGCGGGCGCTAACTATGTTAGCGCCCGCCGGCCCAGCGGGAAGGAGGGCTGCAACACAGAAGCCGGCTCCGAATGGAGCCGGCGGTGTTGCGGCCGTGCGACGGGTGCAGTTGCACCCGTCGCGCTTTTCACTGTCTGCAAGGCAGACAGTGAAAAGCCAGCCGGGGCCCTGTTAGGGGGCCCCTGCACTGCCCATGCCAGTGGCATGGGCAGTGCAGGGGCCCCCAGGGGCCCCAAGACACCCGTTCCCGCCAGCCTCTTCCTGGCGGTGACAACCGCCAGAAACAGGCTGGCGGGAAGGAGGTCAGAATCCCCATGGCAGCGCTGCTTGCAGCGCTGCCATGGCGGATTAGCCCAGACGGGGCAAAATCGTCGGGAAACCGCCGGCCCCGGTTTTCTGACCGCGGATTTACCGCCGTGGTCAGAATGGGCTAGGAAGCACCGCCAGCCGGTTGGCGGTGCTTCCGTCATTCATGGCCCTGGTGACCCCCATAATTACAAAATAATCAAATTATCTTAACCATCACAAAAAACATCATATCAATTTCACAGTAATATAAGGTATATTGCACATAGAGTGCGTGCCCCCAACATAAGAGATAAAAGAGTAACTATCGAACCTCAATATAGAATAAAAACACCATAAAGCTTTTTTGATTTCTATACAAATAAAATAAAATCGAAAGCAGATCCCTAATGAGCACAAGTGAAAGATTATATCAAACATTATTAGTATAACTTTAAGAAACATTTAAAAAAGTTAAAAATTCTAAAGCAAAACATTTCATTATGGGGAGCATAAAGTGCATTTAAGAACATCATAGCAGAAAGAATTGATAATTGAAACAGATAGGCCTCAGCCACTTCCGCCGGCATGGTAATAAGGCAGGCCATATAAAGAGGACATGAATGAGATCATGGATGCCCCTTTGACACCAATTATAAATCGGCGATATGCCATACCATTTAGCCAACAAAGGATTTAATGGAAGCAAACCCTATCTTAAAAGAAACCAAAAGTGTCTCGGACTATGAGGTAGATTCCAATGGATATAAGATTGCACTTTCCTTGCATAAATAAGTCTATTACAGTTTGGCTGATCTTTTTCTTAATACATGCCTCACTATCCAAGCGGAGGTTTAAGGACCATGTGGCTTGTTTTAAACCCGTCTTTAATTGCTGTAGTGATAGTGAGAAAACTGACATAGGATTAAGTTGCAGCATCTCAGTTGCAGCCACAAAGTTCCTTCAAATTGATGACATCTTTTAAACTGCCCAATACTTCTTTTTTTATGCAGGATCTTAATGAGCCATGCAACCCAGCACACTACTCTGCAAGGCCCTGAACAAAGGCACTTCTCAAACCAAATTCTAGCCGTAAAGCTGCTAAGGAGGATGCTGTATTCACTGAAATTAAGTTTCTAAGAACACAACCTTCTATCATGTTTAGAAAGCTCCAATTATAGACATCAGTCAGTTCTATACCATACAGCAAAGTGGCAGGAATTGTAGCTTGGTAGACCTCTAACAGGTGCCTTCTCCCTGAGGCATATGGAATGTACCTAAGCCATTGGCCTGAGAGAGTGCTTTGGACATATAATTTCCTATATGAGCTTTCTCACTTAGATTCCCACATACTCTCTTCCCCAAGAAAACATATGATTTAACAGTTTCTTGCTTTTGGGCACCCAAGGTCCAAACATAATTTCCATAATTGGGCTTCTTCCTCCCATGGAAGCACATTATTTTACTTTAAGTTGCATTAATCTTCATAAAGTGGGTGTCAGCAAATCATTGTAAAGCCTGCAGGCGACAACTGAACCCTTTAGGGATAAGATCAAAAATTACTATGTCATCTGCATAAAGTAGACAAACAATAGCCTTTCCTCCAAGCAATGGGTCAATATCCTTGCTTTGAGACAAGTAGTCTGGGAGATCACAGATGTAAAGAGAGAAGAGGACCAGGGCAAGTAGGCAACCTTGTTTTAACCCATTTAAGGTAGGAATAACTTGTCACAAGCACCTATCCCCACCCATGAGCATCCTACACAAGGTACCCAAATGAAGAGCAATCACAAAATTTAGGAGAGGGCCCAGCATACCCAATTTTAACTGCTTATTCCACAGCAAAGAAAGATCTACTTTATCAAAGGCAGTAGAAAAATCTATAAAGGCTGCATATAAGATCCCACCCCTAACTACCACGTATTTTTGCAGTTCATAGCTGAAGTGTGGTTATATTATCAATGGTTCCATGTCTACTTCTAAATCTGGTTTGCTTCAGGGGGAAGATTCCATTTTCTTCCACCCATTCATTGATTTGAGCCAAAACACATTTAGCGAAGACTTTACCCACTGCATCAAGAAAAGCGATCTGGCAATAGTTTTCAGGCAAGTTACGGTCACCCTTCTTGAAAAGAGGGATTACAATACTACCAGTCCAAGATGGGGGAATCTTTATGGTTTCATAACATTTTTTTAAAACTGGGTAGAGAATTTTACTCCAAAGTAGTGTATTTTGTTTTAATACAGAAACAGAAATCTCATTAGGCCCCATTGCTGTTGAGGGGCACATTCCTTGGATTGCAGACGTAATCTCTTCTTTGGATAGGGGACCATAGAAAAGCAAGTCCTTCTTTACTGAAGGCTGATTACTCTCCCCCTCATTTACCGCATAAAGGCCCTTAATAAAGGTAACCCATTTCAATTCCTCTATAGATAGTGGGAGAGATCTGGCTCTTACACCTGTTGTAGTTGGACTCTTGCTCTGGGCAAGACTGCTGGTTTAGGGATGACAGCACTTTTGTTTAAGGCAACTAGGTCAATCCTACAACAAGTCACAACTTTCGGCCCAACCCTCCCGGCTCACAAGCAGTACCTCACCAAAAACCCAAATAGTAAAAGGTGATTTGTGGTAGCCTTTACGCATGGACTCAAGAGTGCGACATCTCAAGGGAGTCTGGGTTAAACTAAGATTACCCTTTTCTCACATGAGCAACAAGTCTCAGTCACACACAGGCAATGAAGGAAATGCAGTAAAATTTAAAAGAGGTTTTATTAACAAGACTGCAATCTACTGTAAATGCATGGGCTGCAATGATTATGATAATGAACAATGAAAGAAACAGAATTGTAAAATTGAGAGCCGTGAATATAAAGACCCCCATCATCTTGCAACAACATGAGATGTGACAAAAGGCCCGAATACCCTAGCATGGAGAACCTAATCTCTAACCTAAAGAGAGCTAGGTGTGTTAAACCAAATCTGCCAGTACCATGTCCATGTGAAGAGCCCCCCAACCCTTGTTACCTTGGAATGAGGTCTCTAGATCAGACTCCGCTGGGACACGAAGGCTGGGCCTGCATCAAGGCAACGTGTAGCACAGATAGCGTTGATGGCATCTGGTAGGATAACCGTGTCTGCGTAAGATGTATTTATACAGATTTTGTAGGACCCTTGATGAAGGTATGTTCCTAAACAATAGATAAGAAGGCATGCTTGGGGTGGCAATTATATAAACAATTCCCTGAAAATGTACATTATGTTACTGTCCCACGTAGGTGGGAAAGCACATGATATGAATACCTACATATATCACTTATCTTTGACACTGATAGTGACGCCTTCACAGAGTGGCATTAATAACGTGAAATTGAAACATCTTCCTAACTATAAACATAGCAGCCATCTTAGAAGAAATAATTAAATAAATGTGCTAAAACAGAGCTGGTTAAGTAGGGTAAAAGTCACTAGGGACACAGGCCTGCAAGCCAGAAGGCTAAGCTATCTCCTGATTCCAGATAAAACTAAATAGGATCCACTACACACCACAGTCATCCCCAGCTAGCATCCAAAACGTTCTGGACTTTGGTTTGACTGCTATCTCCCTTAAATTAATCCAGAGCCTATCCCATTCTTCTCTCTTCAGATGAGCATTTACTTGAGCCCTTCTTTTCTTTAATAACTGCACCTTCACTTTCCTATCAGTATCAAAAAACAAGTATTGGTCCCTAACAAGGGCATTTATTTGTCTATTTAATAACAGAAGAGGTAGAAGGGTCACCTTATGGCGGTCCATTGAGTTTTTTGTCCCCAGCCTACACTTTGAAGTTATTGAAGCAAAAGAAACAAGGAAATTCCAACACTACATGAGTGGCAAGGAACAGAAGCTGGGCCAGAAAACCAAGAGCCTGATGTAGGTATTGATGGACAGGTTACCCCGTCACAACAGTGACGGATATCCATCACTGCTGTGACAAAGTAAACGTCTGCCAATATCTAAATCAGGCCCATACTCACGTACAAGACCATAAACATCAATGTGTTTTTTGATTCTCAGACATGGCACACTGTACTAACATATGCAAAAATCTTTAATGTTTTTTAATATTTCAAGACCACACTTTCAAAATTGCTTTATACAAATTCTTGCTTTCTCACAAAATGCTTTATTAAAATTAGTGTTAAAATGAGCAATTTGGACCTCTTTTTTTTCATAATGTTGTCATGGGAGAAACCTGGGATCCTCCCATATGATAGTCACGGGTGCTTGGTTTGCTCGCTTGTTACATAAAACTCATCCACAACTTTTACACCCCACCACCTTTAAATATCACCAGCCAGTACTGATTGGGACACCTATGAGAAATCTTTAAGAACATATGTTAAATATTAGATAAATATGCTACTTTAAGGACGTGAAGTCAAAGACTTTTACATTTTCCATTTTGAGCTTTGTTAGACCTGGCATCCTTGGCATTGTTTATTTTAACTTTTTATCCTCTGACCTCCTGTTTTCCTGAATCATTGTTGCTGGCTTTTATGATTATGGGCACTTTACCAGTGCTGACCAGTGCTAAAGGGCAGGCGCTCTGTTCTCTAATCATGGTAACATTGGCTTCTCCACAATTGGCATATTTAGTTTACTTGTAAGTCCCTAGTAAAGTGCACTATATGCACCCAGGGCCTGTAAAAAAAATGCTACTAGCGGGATGCAGCAGGGATTGTGCCACCCACTACAGCAGCATTTTACACATGCCTCAGGCTTGCCACTACAGAGCCTGTGTATGCAGTTTTAAGCTGCCATTTCGACATGGCAAGTGCACCCACTTGTCAGGCCCAAACCTTTCTTACCATTTCACATAAGCCACCCCTAAGGCAGACCCTGGTTAGCCCCAAGGGCAGGATGCAGTGTATTTAAAAAGTTGGCCATTAACTTTTAAGGTTAACATGCCCAGGCAGTGATAAACAGCAAAATTAGTTTTTCACTACTACAAGGCCTATCTCTCCCATAGGTTAACATTTGGGTTACCTTGAAGTATCCTTTAAGTGTAACTTCCAATTGGGAAAATATAGAAATGTAGAGTTTGGTGTCTTTGGACTTACAATTTAAAATCACAACTTATGGTGAAGTCAGATTTTAAATTGTAAGTCTGAAAATGCCACTTTTAGAAAGTTGGCACTTTCTTACAGTAACCATTCTGTTCCTCTTCCTGTCTCTGAATATAGATCTGGGGTGGATGATGGCTAGGCTTTGTGCACTCCTTCTAGAAAGTCACACACAAAGGGAGCCAGGGTGTGACATTTGCATCTGGTCTAACATTTGCATCCTGATGGCCCATCACCAGGCTAATTGATCTACCTGGGCTAGGTAGGTGGGAGGAGCTGACACACCTGGCTAGGGCTGTGCCTCTCCTCACAAAAGGGCTGCATACTCCCTATGGAGTGTCTGGAGCCAGTGAAGAAAAAGCAGGGACCTTGTGATCTTCAAAGGCTTCTTTGAAGTCTCCCCCTCATCAAAGGCACATTTGGGAACAAGTACTTAACCCCCACCAGATGAGAACTCTACTGGAATCAAGGACATTCTGCCAGGAAGATGGACTGATGTGCTGCCAGGAGGGGCTGTCACTCTGCAACTGCAGTGCTGTGTTGGCATGCTGCTTGCTGTGCTGTAGGAGAAGGACTGCACCTATTCTCTACATCCTTGAACCCAAGATTCTCCAAGGGATTGCTGGATTGCCTCCAGTCCTGGGCCTCAGAAGTGGGTTCTGCAGCTGATTTCTGCAAAAAACGACACATCACCTTGAGTGCATGTGAAAAATCAGCACATCGCTCTTTGAACGGCAACGCAGAGGCTGTTCAATGACAGCAGATTTGCAGCCTGCATGGCCCAGCAATGATGCTCTGTGCAGCTTGACGATGCATCAAACTCACTTCAGTGGAGCCCAACAACGATGCAGTAACCCGACTGCGTGGAAAATTCTGACGCATCGTGCCATCAACATTCATGCTTTGCTCCAGCAAAGGTACTGGTTCAGCAGACTCTGCATGGGTTCTGTAGCTGGCCTACACTCCATCACGGTGGGCTTGAATTTTGGATTTGCACTATTCTTTTGCGACTTCTAGTAACCTTTTGCCTGCCAGTGTCTTCTAAGGACTGTTTTCACATTTAATTTCTAAGACATAAAATCTCAACTTTTTACTTATTGGATGTTTGTTGTTTTGGTCTTGTTTTACTCAGACAAATATTATCTATTTTTCTAAACTGCTGTGGAGTCTTTTTTGTGGTGTCTTTCACTGAGTTACTATAATTAAGTGCTGCACAAATACTTTACACATTGCCTCTTAAATTAAGCTGGACTGTTCTGTGCCAAGCTACCAGGGTTTGAGCACAGGTGAACTGAGGTTGTGTATCTGACTTATCCTGACTAGGACCATGATCCCTGCTTGGACAGGATGCTTGCCTCTGCCAACTAGGGACCCAATTTCTAACATTGGTGATCTGCGATGAGGATAGGACTTGCATTTTTGCAGTGGATTTTTAAGTTAAGCCTACCAAACAAGTGCAGCTGTCTGGTTGCAAAAAAATATTTTGGGCTTATCAAGAACATGCAGGGGATTGGAGCTCTCCAATTGCTTACCATTGTCATTGTCATTCTGATTTGTCATTTGTTTCTTATTAATGTCCCATTCCAGGGTGCAAATCGGGTGTGTGTCCTTTACATGGAGTATAGCCTCTTTACAATCTCTTTTTAATTGGCTTGCGTCTATGCTTCCACTGCTTGCTTTTCAAGCCCTACTTTTTTCATTTGTGTTGAGCACTCCATGAAAGCGCTTTCCAGCTGTCTCCTTTATGTACTTCTCTCCCATTGCACTTCTATGATGCTCTCTGTCACCCCTGTGCATCTTCCCACCGCCTTCCATGTTGCGCTCACCTTCAAACATTCCTCCTGTTGCTCTCACCCAGGTGCTTCTCCCACACCTACTGTGAGTTGCTCTCACCCATTGCTTCTTCTCCCCACCCCACCCTCCGAGTTACTTGCTAGTCCTGTGACCTACTTCTCCTTCATCCGTTGCTTTACCTCTTCAGCCTCTATCTTTTGTCCATTTCCATGATATTTCCTCACCCCATGCCTTCTTTCTTCCTCCTCCTACCAGTGCATTGAAAAAAAAACACTTTTGTGCCGCTTATGTTTTTAAAAATTTACCAATCAACTCAATAAATAAAAAGAAAGCCCTTGCAGAGTTTTGTTGGTGCATGCGGCTACAAAATTAGGCACCTTTTTTAGTTTTTTTTTCCTCCCAGCCATGGTGCACAGAATCAGAGAAGATGTACAGCATGGTTAAAAACCATTTGAAAAGCCAAACGATCCCAAAGGCTAGACCTATTGACTTTGTCAGCGGTTGTATTTGTTTGCTAGCACACACTTCATCTCTGCACATTGGGTTGTTGCAGTTTCCAACACAAACATTTATTTAGCACTGCGAACTTTTTTTCACTGCATAGTGAGATCATTTCGCTCCAAACTAATACAAACAAGCTGGACTGTGTATGCAGTATATTTCTCTTTGTGTTTATCTTTTGCAAAAAAAGAAATGGCAAACGTTTGTTGAATTGTGTTAAGAAACTTTACCATTTGGAGAGCCTGTCTACGCAAACTAGCACTGCGCAGGAAAAGAACAATGGTTTTCTGTGAATTGTACCATCAGATGTCCATTTTGTTGCAATTAATTAAAGATATGTGCTACATAAACTATCGCAAAAGTGCAACCATGTGAATTGCAAAATTTTCCAGAGACCTTGGAAAACATGGCCCATATCCATGTAGCAACCTTCAAAAAATTTTTTTATTTCAGAAGTAACTATGAGGTTGAGTTTAAGAAATTCCAAATTTGGTTTGTTGTAGGCTAGCTCGCTGTTGTAATCCATGAAAAACTGATAATAGCAGTGTCACTGAAATCACAGTACTCGATGTTTCCTTGAGATTATTATCTTGGGCTGTGTTCCATCACAAAAAAATGCCTTGGCCTGTGCACCACGTCACCATGTAATTAATGCATTTTACCCTGCACCTGGGTTACTGTGCTCCACACGTCATGTTGCTTGGCTTCTGAGCATGAACTATAGTTATTTCACCCTGAAATGTTTATGCTAAAAATGGCTAAAGTAAGTGGGGATGTGAACAAGTCGTGTGGAACTGACTGGGAAGGTAGCAATTTGTCACAAGAAATTGTTTGACTAAGCTCTTTAATTTGAGACTGAGGCCCAGGGAGCACTCAGAGACAGGCTACATAAGATCTGAGAGAAGTGCACTTTGCTAATCTACAAATTATGTTTCTACAAATACACGCAGCTAATCTAGGCCTTTTCTCAACAGACACGACCAAACTTTGAAGTGATACGAACCAAATATGTTTAATTTTGCAGCAAAGTGAGATACCCTGCCAATTTCTAAAAATAACAATTGTCATTCAAAAAACAGGGTAGATAATGGTAAAAAAAATTCTGTCATACTATTAAGAAACTTCATGGAACGCAGGAACTAATAAGGAATCAAACAAACAGCAGTTTCTGTTTAATTAACATGTTCGATATTGGCCTTGCAAATCCCAGCTAATAAAGCACTACCAGTATAATATATCTGAATATGATTCTGAGACACTTAAAAGACCTGAACCAGTTTGTATTATATCAATATTAATAACAACAATACTACTACGAGTACTGGTACTCCTACTATACTAGTAATCATATTATTGTTATTATTATTATTATAATTATTATTATTATTGGCATACCTGATTTACTAGTAACTCCCTAGTATAGTGCCCAGGGCTTGTAAATAAAATGCTAGTAGTGGGCCTGCAGCACTGATTGTGCCATTCACATGAGTAGCCCTGTAAACATGTCTCAGACCTGCCACAGCAGTGTCTGAGTGTGCATTTCTAAACCTCTGTTAAGACCTGGCAAGTACACCCACTTGTAGGCCCAAACTTTCCCTTTCCCAATGCAGCACTTTGGGCAGGGTGCATTGTATTTAAAAGGTAGGACATATACTGGTGTGCTTTACATGTTCTGATAGTGAAATTCTGCTAAACTCCTTTTTCACTGTTGCAAGGCCTATCTCTCCCATAGGGTAACATGGGGATTGCTTTAAAATATCTTTTGAGTGTAATTTCCCATTGGGAGAAGATCCAGATCTGTGGTTTGGTGTCTCTGAACTCACAATTTAAAAGTACATCTTTTGGTGAGGTTGGTTTTTGAATTGCAAATTTGAAAATGCCACTTTTAGAAAGTGGGCATTTTCTTGCTTAATTATTCTGTGCCTCTGCCTGCATGAGGATGACAGTTGAGATGACAGTCCAGTCACCCAAAGAGAGCTGAGGTGTGCCCTGCATATCCCGATGGCCCATCAAAAGAATGATGGGTCTTCCTGAGCTAGAGTAGGGGGAGGAGCTGACACTTGCACCTGAATAGGACTGTGCTTGTCCTCACACAAGGCAGTCTCCAACCCCTGGAGTGTGTCTGGGGCAAGGGAAGGGAAAGGCAGGGTCTTGTGCACTACAAAGAGTTCTCTTTGAAGTTAGCCTACTTCAAATACAAAATTGGGTATAAGTACTGGACCTCTAACACCACATGGTTAGAATCCTTCTGGACTGAGGACATTTTGCCAACAAGAAGAGCTGGATGGTGTAGGAGGGACTGCCACTCTGCCTGTTGTTTTTTGTGCTGGCCTTCTGCTTTCTGGTTCTGTTCTGGGAGTGAAAGGACTAGATGTGGCTTTCTACATCCTGCTTCCAAAGGTTCTCCAAGGGCTTAGACTGAGCTTGCCTCCTGTTAAGAAGTCTCAGGGACATCATAGACTTCATCTATCAGTGCCTGGGCTCTTTTGCTGAGAGTCCTAACTTACCAGGTGGCCATCTATAGTCTGTGGGCCCCTGGAACTGCAAGCTGGTCATCTGAAGGAGGAAATCCATGCATCAACGCACCGAGCAGGAAGAATTGACACAACACCTGTCTCACAGCTGAAAAATCGACAAAGCACCTGCCCTGTGACTGGAGAATCGATGAAGCACCTGACTCACAGCTGCAGAATATACGCAGCACCTGTTTCACCATAGTCCCATCAACACAGCGAGTCTGGATTTTCCACACATTGTCCCTGGGTGCCAATTTTTCATCAACCCCATACCACAGGACTGAACCGAGACTGCGTGTCCAGAAATTGATGCATTGCCTCTCCTGCACAGTAAGGAACTGATGCATCTTTTGCTTTTCAGGTGCCTTACCTCCCCTGTGGTCAGCATCATCCTTGCTTTTGATGCATCCCAGGTACTTTGAGCTAAAGAGATACATCCATTGATTACCAGGGATTAAGACTTGCTTAAACTTTTAAAAAGAGAAATTTTGACTTATGTATGTTGTGTTATTGTTGTTTTGGTCTTGTTTTACTAAGATAAATATTGCCTATTATTCCAAACTGGTGTGGAGACCTTCTGTAATGTTTTTACTGTTTTACTGTGTGTGTGTGTGTGTGTGTGTGTGTACACAAATACTTTACACATTGCCTCTGAGATAAGCCAGGCTACTTGTGACAAGCTACCAAAGGGATCACCAGGGGTTATTTTAGCTGTGTGACTCCCTTACACTAACTAGAGTAAGGGGCCCTACTTAGAGAGAGTGCAACTAGAGACCCCATTTCTAACAATTATTATTATTAATATTAATACTACTACTACTAGTACTACTAATAATTATTATTATTATAATAATACAATATAACCCCCATTTGAAAAACAGAGATAACATCTCCAACTTTAGTTTAGGCTTTATGTGAGCAACATATGCCACTCAGAGAGATGTAAAAGGGAGATGGTAGCAGGCCACAGGTACTAAGGTCACAAACTCTGTAATCCACAAAATGACAAGGTGTGCGACCGCAAAATTCCTTATTTCTAACTACTAAACCCATTTTGCAAATCAATAAAGATTTACCGACTTGTAAAATGGGCTTACATATGGTTTCTGACTCGCAATTTGAAAGGAGTGTGTTTTGGGCGTTCCTTCAAAATTGTGAATCGGTACCATATGTATGAATAGATTGCAACCATAATTCCACTTGCAAACCATTATTCTGTTACCGAATTCCCAAGATGAAGAGTTATCTGATTCACAAAGAAGAAGGGGTCTCCATTAGACCTCTTTAGACTCGTTCCTCTTTGGGATTCAGGAAGGCATTTTCAGGAGGAATAAGCAGCACTCCAGTGTGCCACTAACTGCTTTCACTGACCATCATATCTTGCTGGTTCAAAAGATTAGCACGCTGAGGTTAGCACGCCCCTGTAATTTTGACTGATTGCATAAATTAGGAAATACATGCATAATTTACAGTATGTCAAAATTACAACACATTATTCAAAACTGACTAGAGGTATTAAAGGATTCTGATGTGCTCTATGCTTTTAAAATACACGTTTCATAACTCAACTTCAAGTTTCACAGATAGGAGTACAGTGACATATTGTCTCTTGTAATGGCTGGGCAGAGCACGTAGTCTCTTTTACTTGTTTTATGGGGAAGGAAAACCCCCTCAGATTTGCAGGTAGACACATTAGCCTCAACCCAGCAATCCCAGCATCAGTGATAGGTTTAGGATGGGCAATATTTCATTTTCATCATGAAAAGTTTGTTCTGGCGACAGCAAAGCAGGAATTGAGGCATGAACGAGCAAGATTAGTCTTTTCATACAAGGAAGATTGCTTCAACAAACCCTATGACTACGTGCGATGCAGACCCCTCCCGGGCCCCTTCTGTGCTGCCTGTACACAGCCATGGACAGTTGCAGCCTTTGTAAGGCGGCCACTATATCTGCTTATTGCTGCTGGGGAGTTTGGTGTGCAGTCTCATCTGAATGTGCACAGAATCCACTGGCAGGGTCAATTCCGCCAGTGAGCCCACTGTGCCACTGTACCAACTCCAGACTCTGGGTAGCACTAAACTCAGGGTTCACCAGAGTATTTGCGGGCTACCAGCGACTTAGACAGCTGGTATGATTAGGGAGGCTACCAAGGTAGATGGCACAATATTTTATTTTTTACTGTACAGTACTCTCTGTACCCATGCCTCATGAAGCACACCCTGCTCAAGCTCAGCAGCATCCTAATGAACATCGGAGTTTCATCTTTAACACAGGGCATTGGTGCCCTTGGTCATGCAGCCATAGGACATTTCCAATTTTACAGGACTGCCACCTGTGGCACTAGCAAAATGAATACCAGTCCCCAAAAAAGAGCAAGGGGGCCTTCGCCAGCATGCAATGTTATAGGTTAAGCACTGGTGCCTTTGTCATCATGGCAAGGGTCAGGTGCAGGAATATTACTCAGTTCATGTTTAAAAACTCTCACTTTTAATAAATACAGTTAACAAATTCTGATGTACTAGCGCTTTTGTGAATTAAAGAAATATGGATTGTTGAACAGCTAGAAAAAGTGTAATGCTGCTGACCTAATGAGTGCTCTGAGTTGAAAGGATGTATTTTGGATCTGTCGCAGGAAGATTAAACTGGTAATTGGGCCTCCAAGAGATCAGTGTGTGCCAACATGTTCTTTATTGCCCACAGCTTGACCCTTCCTTCTCTTGAGCACCTGCTCCAAGAAACAAGATAGGGCACCCTCTGAAACTATGAGCTCAGCCTCAGGTTTTTGCTACATAACATCCCCAAAAGTGAAACCATGCAGTACTTACCACGTTTTACTGCAAATTAAAGTGAGGCACCCTCCTTCCCACTGTCTGCCCCCTCTTTTGATGACACTCACTACCTCTTTGTCCTCTTCGGCCTGCCACGCCCCCTGCCAAGGAAATGAATGGAGTTTTGTTAACTCCTCGTAGGGCCACTGTATTTGCGCCCCCAAAGGCAACCTTATTGATGGCACTGTAATTCACATTGCTCTCTAATATGATGTCACTGCTATAACTTGTGTCTGCAGGTCGAAGAGTATCTCTCCCTTCTGGGACATGCGCAGAAGGACATGCCCAAAATCCATCTCTCTTCTCCCTTAGGAAAAATGGCACAGATGTGGCTACTTTATTACCAAGCAACAAGTAGTCATTTATTTCCAACTGCTCAGTTTTTTTTCCCCTCATCTTTCCTCTCTCCTCAGGATAGTAGGACGACGCCCCTCACTCCCATTACCACCAGCTGTCTCTGAGAAAATGGGGTGCATTAAGACTAATTACGCAGTGATTTTGAAAAGGAAGAACCCGAGTCAGAGATTAGAAATCTCTTTGTTATTCTAAAATCCAATAGGCACTTAGGCACCTAGTCTGCCACTTCCCTCTGGCCTCCTGTTCCTGCTTGTCGCAACCTTATCCAGTTGCTGCTGTTTGACCAACTGACACTTCTGCTGCCCAGGCTTTCCCACTGGCCATTCTTCCAACCAACGGAAGCCCCACCCACCCCGGGACCTACTTAATCCAGGTCACAGCATGATCTCTCTAGTAGGCACCTTGGCACCTAGCCTACCACTTGCTTGTGGCCTCCAGCTCCTGCTTGCTGTAGCCTGATGCAATTGCCGCCGTGTGACCAAGTGACAGTGCCGCTGCCTGGGTTTTCCCACTCACCGTCCTTCCACCAACAAAAGCAATGCCCACTCCAGGACCTAACTAATGTAGCTGCAGTGCGACTGCACAGTGGATGTGTGCAGCCGGAATGCCACTGGCTGCCAAAGGCAAGCCAATCTGTGCTCATCTGGGCCTGGTCTGTGCCCAGTGGCAGGAACCCAGGCCCCACAACCATTCAAAGCAACACCAGAACCAAAGACGCAGCTGCCACAGGAGCCAACGAACACTGTCACTACTCCTTCATAATCCTCTACAACCTCAACAACACACACCGGCAAACACGTAGCTGCGTAGCATCCCGTAGCACCACAGTAGGACCTTTTTCGTGTCCCCATTGTGATTTCACCTGTGACACCTCAGACACCGACCCCTCTACCTCCAAACAACGGACACACTGCACCACCACTACTCTGTAACAACTGTCCGCCATGATCCTCAGCATCCACTCCCTCAGGAGACACTCCACCAAAGTCTGGGATCTCCTCAACAGCAACACACCCGACCTTCTCTTCCTGACATGGCACAACCCAGCCTCCAACCCGGCTATAGCCGCAGCCATCCTGCCTCCCTACACAATCATAGACGAAGACTGAATCCGCAAACCAGGCAGAGGACTCACGATCATCTACAAAAACACAATTAATTGCACCACCTTCGCAGACTCAGACACCAATCTCATGGAACACCTCCTCTTCAATACGAACGGACTACAATGCCACCCAGAAGGGAACCCTCGCCTACCATCCCTCAGGGCGTAAAGCGGAATTCTACAACTATATCAGAGGTTTCATTGCTCCCCTCTCCATCTGATTAACCAACTACATCCTCCTCGAGGACCTCAATTTCCACTTGAAAGACACCACAGACCCAAACTCCATGACCCCCCCGACATACCTCAGCAACCTCAGACTCACCCAGCTTGTCCAAGGGCCACACAGCAGGCCACACCCTCAACTCTATTTTTACCTCAACAATAGGATCACCAGCACCCACATGACCCCACTAACATTGTCTCAGCACTACATCAGACATTCCAAGATACTCCCCCACTCAGCTACACCACCAGAAAAACCCAAAGCACTATCAAAGCAAAATATCAGAAGAAAGCTGGATGAAAACTCTACAGGAGGGCCCAGCCAACCACACTAAGTACCTTGATATCAACACCAGGCTCTTCAATAAATGGCTCACCGATTGCACCAACCACAATGCTCCAAGCAGAAACAAGACCTTTAAAAACAACAAACAACACACACGGTTCGCAAGTGACCTCACTGCAAAGAACTTGAGAGAATACGGGTTCTGACGAAAACATCATCACAAGATTCACATACAAAGCCACTCACAAAATCTACCACTAACAACTATGACACACAAAGAAAAAAGCCCTAACTCTCAAACTTAAAGACCATCCGAACAACGGCAAAAAACTCTTCACCATGGTCAAGGAATCCTCCAACCTCATAGCTGCCAACAAAGACATCATTCCATTCCAAGCACTCTGCAAACTTCTCAAAACTCTTCGAAAAGAGGATGGCCAAGATCTAAAGCACATTTGACCCACAGCATACCAATATAAATGTCCAACAGGACACCTCCCTCATTGCCAAACAGCAGCTAAGTAACTGTAAGTCCCTCTTGAATGAAAACACCACCACCCTCATGAATACCATCCACTCAGGAGCCCCCTCAAGGCCAATGTCCCCACTTCATTACAATCTTGGAAGAACCATCATTTTCTCAGGACTCGCCACGATCATCAATAACTCCATAACTACCATCACCTTCCCATCTTACTGGAAAAGATGCAAAAGCTAATGCCATATTGAAGAAACCAACAGCCGACCCCAACACTCTCAGCAGTTATAGACCCATCTTCTTCCTGCTTTTTCCAGCAAAAGTCATGGAGGAAGCCATCAATACCCAACTTGCAGACGACCTAGAACTCCATCAACTCCTAGACAGCTCTCAATCTGGCTTTCACACCAACCACAGCACAGAAATAGCCCACATTGCAGCCACCAATGTAAACAGAAGCATCCTCGACTGAGGAAAAATGACCACACTCATTCTCCTTGACCTCTCTGCAGCTTTCAATAAGTCTCACACAACTCACTTATCAGACCGCTTCGGCATGTGGGTATCTGCAGATCGGCCCTCAGGTAGATATACTCCTTCCTTATAGACAGAACTCAATGAGTTAGACTTCCCCCCACACCTCAGAAACCAAGCAAATCTTCTGCAAAGTCCCTCATGGATCTTCGCCCAACACTCTTCAACGTCTACATGATTCCCCTCGCAGACATCATCAAAGCAAATGGAATCAACACAGTATCTTACGCCTATGACACACAGCTCAACCTCTCCCCTACTGACTGAAACAGCACGGCTTAAGCAAACTTCAACCACTGCATGACCAATGGCGCTGTTCAATGAAAAAACAACTGCCTCCAGCTCAACACAGACAAAACTGAAGTCATTATCTTCAACAATAACCACTTCCCTGGGGCACCTCGTTGTGGCCCTCCAAACTTGGCTCCCCACCCAAACCTACAGGCCATGCCAAGAACTTTGGGATCACCCTGGACTCCAACCTCTCCATGAGCAGACAGATCAACATCATCGCCTCATCATGCTTCCACATCCTGCAAATGCTTTGCAAGATTTTCAAGTGGATCCCAATTAACACCCAGGCGCTTATCACAAGGAGACTTGACTTCACAAAACAACCTCTACTTCAGAATCTCAGCCCATGTTCTATGCTGCTAAAGATTCATCCTGAACATCCTCTGAAATAGCCACATCTCCAATCAACAATCCCCACTGGCTCCCAGTGCAAGAAATATGTAAGTTCAGCCTACTCACCCATGCCTACAAAGCTCTTCACAACACCTGTACTTTCTTAGTGACGCAGTGGAGCAAGGTGATGTGCTGTGCCACTAGGCCACTTTTCCATAAATATGGTTCAACAAAATGTTTTAGCTTACAAAATTAAAATAGGAAGTATGCAATATTGAAAACATTCCAAAAGCCCAAATTATTATTAGAAAGCCCGATCACATAGGCCTACTTGATCCGCATATGTTTCCATTTTTTGGGAGAAACGTGGTAGGGTCCAAAGAAACAAAAGGGAAACTACGCCCCTATTTCAGTGCCTCTGGAAGTCATAATTCTACATTGTTAATAAGTGTTGACTATCTCTAACTGTGGGGAGAGCCCCTTAGTTATCAGAAGACTTTTTTTCTCCAATCGACAAGCAGAAAGGAAAGTCTACTCAGGCGGTCATAAGTAGTGGTCGCTATATTCTGATGAGGCCGGTAACAGCAGTTACTAGCCCCACTAGTACTGTCACCGAGAAAGTTCAGGGCAACATGAGCAAATACCAGGGAATTAGACCCCCAATTACAGACGTCCCTGATAATTTCTCACTTCTCAGTGGGCCTTCACTGTCCAATGCATAATGGGTCAGGTTTTCCTATACCCAAAATTTACAGGTACATCGAGTATCTGAGACTCTGGGAAAGAGGAAATGCCTGACAATTTCCCAGGCCGCTCCTGATGAAGGCCTAACTGCTAAATGAATGTAATAAGAAAGTACTATTAAAAGCCATCAGTCATGTAGTCATTTAGGGGAAACTAGATTGAATTTTGTACTTTTGCTTAAACATTTTACATATTTATGGGCAACAAAACCTAATGAGGTGAGCCATACGGAACGTGTTCTAGTGACCATTTCTAACACTAAATTGCATTCAGCAGTATAAACACTGAATGCAGTTAAGTGATATGGATGTAAAAGCATGGAAATGTACAAATTGTTAAGAACAATATTGGATCACACTCTACATACTTTTATTTGTTCCACACAAACACTGCAGTTGCTTGACAGTGAAAGGCCAACATATATAGGCCCTACTCAGATTTTCTGTGTGAACTTTGAGAGATGTCTTTAACATACCGTGCAGATAATACTGTGCAACTTCACAAAAAACCTTTGAAGTGCCTTTTTAATACATCTGACCAAATGTTCCCATCATATGTCTTCTCTGTGTTGCACAATACAATATCAACGTACGTTAAGGCAAATAAAAACACAAATGCATACAAGCACTCATGCATGAAGACGCTCACGGATACAAACAGCACACGCACCACACGCTTATTTTTAATATTTACCGACAGATAGTTCATGAAATAGTTTCTACCTCAATGGCCTAATTTGATTAAGGTGCAAGTCTGAAAAAAAAAAGAAATGTGATAAGGCTCTTTATGGCAGCCTAAGAGATAGTCAAGAGTAGAAGAAGATGGAATAAAAATAATAATTGAAAAATTAGACTTCATAAAATGTTTACTTTGGAAGTGCTCTACCATGAGCTGTTTCTTCAATAAACAAAACATTCTGTGAAAAAATAAGAAACTCTCATTTCGACCCTCAAGTACTTTTACCACCAACTTATCTGTTCTACCATGCAGCTTCACACATTGAAAGAGCCACTCTGCAGCTGTGATCCTGATGTCAGGCCTTGACATCAGACAACTCCTCAGGCACTGGTTCGACCATTTTCCCCAGGTGAATCTGACAAGACTAATCCATTAGTCTCCAAACCCCGGTAAAAAGTTATCTCAGAGGCTTTTTATGTTGTTCAGTGATTTAAGTATTTACTCCTCATTGACATAATTTCACCAAAATGCCAGGGTTACTGCATTGCTTGATACTGAATGACCACGTTACCCCCTTCTCCAGCCATTTAACGACCTTCTATTTCCTGCTGATTGGCTTTAAGAAGGACAGGGAATAGATTAAACATTCTGAAATAAGTACAATACAGAAATTAAAGAAGGCGGTATGGACTCCTTTTTACAGTCCCTGTCTTCCCTGTTTCTGGCAATGCACTCATGACCCCTGATGACCTTCTGTAACTTGTCTGCATTCCCGGCTTTTGTTAACTTTTCACCTATAAGCTCTAGTACATTACTGCCCTGGCTGGTTCCGTGGCCATTTTATTCTAGACACGCGTTCCACAGAAAAATCTGTTAAGTAATCAGATAGTGTTATTCATGTTCAAGCGAAACTCGTTAACGTTTTGAAATACATTTCCATTTAGTAACCTACATGTGTACACAAGTTCTCATAATTACTTAAAGTTCACTTCTCAGAATAAAGGAATAACTCTAATGTTTAAGGCTTATAATTAAAGGTACTTCGACTCCTTTGATGAATGTATATTTTACCCCACCACTAAACTGAATCTGTGCGCAACAGAGTGACAGATTTCCAAAAACTGCTCCACCTTTTAAATTCTGTCTCAAGAACTTCTGCACTTTTTAGATTTACGCTAGCCTTGCCACTTATGAGAAATCTCAGGAGCACATTTTGGATAAACAACTGGCACTGCAGCCCCGTGGCTTTAGTTTGTTGTCTAGGAAGTGGTGCTTTCACATACTGACTGATGTAATCCCACCCTAGCAGGCGTGCTGCGCGCATTTCGGAGCCTGACAAGGGTTCTACGCTCAGCTGCTACAAAGATAGAGCAAGTCATAATATATCAGCTAATCATCTTCACAGGCTCTCCTTGAGCTCTGCTAGCAATACTGTGTTAAATCCTGTGGTGACACACCCACACTGGATTTTGGGCCTGGGCACCTACTGCCCATTGCAAAGTAGACAATATACTAAAAACGATAATAATATCCATCCGACCTCAACAGTGCCCGTGTTGCTTTTCCATAAGGGGGAGGGGCAACCATTCCGAGATACAGATAGGTTTTATTGTGTTCTAGTACTATTGCATCAGTAGCACACAGTTCCCCAACAAACAGAACAAATTGTGTCTCTCCTGTACATTGCTACACAAAACATGTATTTCTCTGTAGAAATCACTTATTATTAAACGTGTTTTAAGCTATGAGATACCAAAGTATTTTAGTGAATTCCCTATATAATAAACGCAGCGGTCTTTGTAAAACCTGCTTGATGCAGTAAAGTAAGCCGCAGTTTTAGAACAATCCCTTCAAGTCTCAGTGTCATAAATGTCAAACCACGAGTCAAGAGCACAGTTCATGTGAACTTTAACAAGGTACAGATGTGAAAGAATAAAAGAGGATTGATGTGGGTAAGCCTGTACTTAAGAGCAATATGTTGAGGGTCGAAATACCTTGTTAAATGAAAGGCTTAGCTAAGCTACCTAAGTATGCTTTAATTTGTGGCACAAGGCATGAGTGATTGGTAACAGAATGAGTATGCAATAAGACACTCTTATTACACTTCAACTCTCAGGGGCTCGAGGCCACATATCATATTGGGGCTGAACGAGCGAGGGCACAAGGCTTGCTTGAATAAAACGTACATTTCTTTTTCTTCTTCTGTTTTTTTCATTGGAGGGCCAAGCACCGAGGTTACATATGCAGTTTAACCTTTTCTCTTCTACCTTTCATCGAGCAAACCAGAAGGAAATAACAGGCGTTCGTTTTCTTTAGCAACAGAAAGGTGGCAACTAACTGAATCTCCTAGACTGCCTGCCATGTTTATGAGAAGATCATAAAACGAATGAGTAAACTGGTTAACATTTATCCGTTTAACATATAATTCTCATCTCTCTGTGTTGCACTACAAGTTAGCATATGGTGAGTTACAAAACCTCAATTTAAAATCCTAACAGAGAGATTAACATGGAAATGTGAAATGTGCATGTGCTGCCATACGTATTTTGACATCAGGTTTAACAAGAAGGCATTGTGCATTTATATTTGAGTGAATTGTTAGTTAATATTATCATGAAAGTATTATTTTTAAGAAGAAACAGTAGAAATGAAATATGTTATGTGTATTAGATGAATATGAATTAACCATGCTTATACTGAATTAAATGAATTTTATTAGCGCGAGTTACATGTGTGCAGAAAATAAATGCCTTTTTAAACATTGTTCTAACATATCATAAGTATATGTTTGCAATTAAATTATTTGATTTGCATATATGACGTAATTGTAAGGTGTGCAATATGTTTTATTAATATATTAATTGTATTATTGTGCTTTTAAGTTTCTTAGCCTGACTACTCCTGAAAGATTCATTTTCAGCAGAATTGGAAAATCACTTGTTTATTCTGTTCCCTCGGACCTGAATTCTTTCCCTAGGTTGTTGATGTTATGTTAAATGTCCTATTGTATTGAAGGAGAATAACATGTTTTAGGATTAACAATGTTGCATTATTTGTTCTAGCTGTCGAGCAAAACAGGAAACTTGTAGTTCTCATGAGAAATGAGTATAGTTTATTGTGTGTCCCGAGAGAGGATCCTAATGTTGCCAGTGGTTAGAAAATGTAATATGTTGGCGGAACTGTATAAAATCATTGAAATGACAATGCAATTTCTCTGAGAAAATCTGGAATAGTTGCAAACTTCTGATCGACAAGAGGATCACCTTCAAAATCCTCATCTACGCACACAAATCCCTCCACAACACTGGACCAACCTACCTCGATGAAAGAGTGAACTTCCACATTCCCACTCGCCACCTCCACTCCGCTGACCTCGCACTCGCCACAGTCCCCCGCATCCAACGCACCACCACCGAAGGCCGATCCTTCTCCTACCTCGCCCCCAAGGCCTGGAATTCCCTCCCCACCAACCTCCGCAAGACTCAGAACCTCCTGCTCTTCAGAAAAAACCTCAAGACGTGGCTTTTCGAACAGTAGTCAGCCTCCCCCCCCCTACTTCCTTCCCCCCCCCCCTTCAGCACCCTGAGACCCTTACGGGTGAGCAGCGCGCTCTACAATTTTTTTTTTGATTGATTGATTGAACTTGGTGGTGCCACTGACAGACATTGGACAAAAAAATCTGATGCCAACAGTGAGCCCACCTGAAGGACCAATGAATGGATTGTGCACATTTTAATTAGTGAACAACTTTGAAACTGAAGTCAGATCTTTTTGGAGTCTTTAGTTGGATTTCAGTCTACTTCTGCCTCAAGTCTGCTACTGTCATCTCCTCTCACCTTCAAGACCCCTGATGAGTTTTCTCATCTTAGTTTTAATTGCCCCATTTGTTATGCGGTTTCAGTACTAATATGCCCAACTAATTCTGAACTGCTGACTTGTTCTATGTGCAGCCCGAGTTCTGTACCATCTTGATGCTGCTGTCAACTAATGCTGAAGGAAGGTGACCACCCTGCTGAAGAAGTATTCCTGTCTTCTGTTCCATGAGGTGAGGTATAACTAAATGTGGTTATTTGTTTTCTTTTAGTTTAGCTAATTGCACCAGCGTATTTGTATAGTGAGTTGCACTAGTTAGGTGATTTTAAAAATATATATTTTAGTCTTTCTTTCATTTTTGTTTTTGCCCGCATGTGTTAGCCCGTTCCCACACTTGCAAGTCCAAATTCGTGTCAGTGATGAGGATGGTCCAGCTCTGAAACTGATGGCTAAAATTGTAATTTGATGATTTACTGCTGTCACCATCACCTTTGTTGAAATCTGATAATAATGACCATATTGTGTTGTTACTAATTTATAGTATTCATTTGCAGTGTTTAACAGTATTGACGTTTAGTAGGCTAACCCTTTTTAGATGTTTCAGTCAGCCTATGATTTTCATGAATGTTTATAAATGAGCTTTGTGCACCATATATGTGACATTGATTTTGGGATTGTAATAAAGCTTTGAAACTTTATTCAGTTTGGAATTTTGATTTAGTGTTACATTTTTCATGGTGTTTAAAAATGTTTGTGGTTTCATGTTATTGATTTGTGATTGAATGATTCTGACTGCTACACACCTCCCAAGTCCAAAGATCTACATGATCTCTGAAGGTGAGAATAGCAATGGTGTCTCACCTGTGTGCTCTTGGTTTCCTGGGGCGGCTCCTCCGTTAGGGCAGAGGAACATCGACCCCCCCACCCGCCAGCAGCAGAAGCAGCAGAAGCTGCAAAACCTTTAACAAACAAAACTATAATATACCATGTTTATTATCTTTTCGTTTGGTAAAGGGGTGGGGCCACATGGGTGACGAGCAGTGAGGGGTAGTGCAGAATGCATGTGTGTTTGGCTGGCTGCCTCGGGCCAGCCAAACACATATGCGCAGTAGGTTCTCTCCAGCCCAGTCAATCCCAAAGCTGCTTTCAGCTGCATCAGGATTGGCCACAGGGCAAGCTGGGAGCTTATGTCTGCAGCCTGGAGCAGCACAGGAAAGGGGAGTGGTGGCAACGGAGAAGGTAAGTTTTCAATTGTTTTTATTTTTTGTTCTTTATTAAATGAAAGTGATGACTTTTTTCTGCATTGTGAAGTGTTGTGACAGCCAGGGACCTATTTTGAAGTTGGCATTGACATAATTTAGCACTTCTTGCACGACTCAGAGAAAAGCCTATGAGCAGATGTTGATGTTGGTAGGTTCTTCACAAACCAACTCACTCCCACCTGTCCTCTGAATATGGTGGTATAACCACCATTGCACTAAAGTAGAGGAATAGGTCTTGAAAGGAGACCGGAGGTTGCTTCCACCTATTGTTATAGGAGTTTGGTACTCATGTTTAGATTAAATGAGCTTATATTGTTTTTGGTGATTATAGCATGCATGTGCTAAATGAATATAAATAATGCTGCATAATAAGCCCTATGGATAGTGATGTGGAATATAAGTAGCAAGACCCATACTGAAATGGAGAACAGGTGACATTGTGAAATAATGTTTGCTCATGTAAACGAGAAATTCAGATCACATTCAATGAGTTTCAACTCTGGTGTTCCTGGGATACTTACATTTTAAAAAGGGTATTTGGTGCTTTCCCTCTTTGGAATATTTTGCTTATACATAGGGAGTAGTGTTTTAAAATATGATTCTTTGGAATTACATCAAAACCTGGCTAAAAGCAAAATAAGACAATGTTTTGATTTCTGATTTTTTTTCTCCAGTTCCACAGTGTCAATTAAGTGTCAATTGAGTTACTTGCAAAAGAGGTAGAGGTAGACAATTCTTAGCCTATGCCTGGAGATAGGAGTTCAGCCTCAATTCTATCTTCCTTCTTGTGTTTGTGTCACAAGAACCATCTACTAACAAAGGTAGACAGGTGTTTGCACGAACGATGTATGCTTGCTTAAGCCAGGTGTAATGTTGGAAAACTTTTTCTTTCTAACCTTTTCCAACTTTGCATGTATACTGTAATATACAGGACACATACAATCTTGGAAATACTGAAAAATATGTCTAAGTATAGTTGTTTGTACTGAAAGGATACCCTTCCAATGCAAAGCCTACACTTGAGATCATGCACACACAGTTATCTATGGTTCCAGGGTGTGTACGTGGTACAAAGCAGCCTAAATTTCCAGCACAGGAGTAAAGAGATACAGAGCCATACCTTAGTAGATGTGCTGTACGTGGTGCAAAACAGCCTAACTTTCCAGCACAGGAGTAAAGAGATACAAAGCCATACCGTAGTAGATGTGCTCTTTCTCTCTGATGCAACCCGGTGCAGAAACTTTGCTTGCTAACCTGCATTACTTTAAATGTTAATAAATCCGTCTCAAGGTTTATTTAGTGATGCAAATTCAGTAGCCTGGCACCTTATAAAGAGTGCCATTTCAGAACCTGGTACTCCAAACAGTGAGTAAAAACTGTATTTCCTTATATTAGGACGGCATCCTAGTATGTTGTTTGTATATAGATACTGAAATATAAAGTCATTTGTTTCTACAAAACTGACATCACCTCCTGTACAATATCAAAATGCAGATTTTTTAATAAAACCTAGTAAGTCAACATCTACTAAGGGAAGTAATTGTCAGGGGCTGGAAGAAGCATAATCCTAGATAAAACGCACACATTATTTCACCTTGCTTGCAAAACACCACTTTGTTGTAAAAAAAAATGGGTTACATCATGAAAATGCTATTAACTGTATTGTGGTTAAACAGCTATAATAATGTTCAGATTTCTGTTGGTGACTGACTGGCTGTCGCTGAACTTTGAAACTGGTGAGGTGCAAATGGATGACCCTCTTGAATGCTTATTCACCAAAATGACACGTGTAGTGGAAGTGACATCACTCACCCTGAACCTTAATGACATCACAGTAAGTGACATCATACAACCTATGAACCTCAGCCTTCCCAGGAACTGATGTCACCTGATCTTAGCCGTGGTGGTACCACAATAACTGATATTCCTGGAGTTCCACAATACATATATGACAAGTATAACAACACAGACAAATGCCTATTTTAGATGCCAGGGGAGCACTAATCGTTCCACGGTGTATTACATGAAAGGTTATGTGCTTACCTGAAGCGGATATAGCACCACAAAACACAGAACAGCACTAAGAACCTAAATCATTTATACCACAAAGTTTCATGATTTAATAGTTCCAGTAGTGTATAATGCTTTGAGAAATGTATTGGTAAATCATAGGGAGAGAAAAAAGAGATTTAAATAAAACAACAGTAGTTATGAGCACATGTATTAATTGATGTAGGACATATATTAAACAGTAACTATGTTACTGCCTAAATTATTAGTTATTTTTAATATGTTTTGACTTAAGACAATTTGAAAGACAGTATCACTCGTGAAGTTTAGAGATGCAGGGTTTCTTCAAAAACTTCATTTTTTATGCATTCACAAATAGTACACACAGCATATGCTCTAGGATTAGCTGGTTATTTGTGATTTACTTATTGAGTAATTCACATAGCGACCAACCATCTGGCACACAAGGAGATAGGTGCAGAGAGATCACTCCAAGATGGTAATGCATAACCACAAGGAGTGGGTTCAGACCCGTAGGAGTACTGCTCTCCTAGTGGACATAGATCCTTATGCATGCTCGGTGCTGCATGGTTATGTCCGGCAAACCTGAAGAAACATTACTAGATAAGTGGAGAGAAGTCCTTACAGGCCAAAACAATCAGGTCCACGGGACAATGTGAACAGTCTCAAACTCAGCCACTGGTTCCCATGAGGATCATGTGGTCAGGACTTGCTTTAGGATCATTTGACCGGGACTAGCAAGCTGAACACAGGTTCACAATTTTGGAAAACAATCAAGTGCGTACAGTCCCTAACTTACTTTAGGATTGTGCCATTGGTCCTCATCATGATCATGTGATCGGGACTAGAACGCTCAACATGGCACCAGTGGTGCCCATTTTTGTGGCACAGCAGCGCATCCATGAACCAGTTCCTCAGGCCAGAGTGGAACAAGGGCTGCACGTATGAGGCAGCCATTTATGTGCAAGGAGAGAGCTCCTCCAGTTCTGTGCGAGAAATGTGGGGAGCGTCCTACCACCATTAGGAGTCTTTGCATCAGAACTAGTACTTTTCTAGGGGAGGTCCCCTTCTGATATGCTTATCTTTCCTGTCTTTGAGAATGCTACATTTCTTGTAACATTAATACAGATTTTGCTTTTTGCCCTTTGGCTCCTGCAGTTATTTCACTCAGGATGCAGTGGCAGTCCTGTGTAAAGGTTTGTCTGAGCTCCCTATAGGTGGCAAAAGAAATGCTGCAGCCAATAGGGATCTCCTGGAACCCCAGTACCCTGGGTACCTAGGTACCATATACTAGGGAATTATAAGGGTGTTCCAGTGTGCCAATTGAAATTGGTAAAAGTGGTCACAAGCCTATAGTGACAATTGTAAAGGCAGAGAGAGCATGAGCACTGAGGTTCTGATTAGCAGAGCCTTAGTGACACAGTTAGGCACCACACAGGTATACACATTCAGGCCACAAACTATGAGAACTGGGGACCTGGCTAGAGGGATCCCAGTGAGACAGGCAAAACACACTGACAAATAGGGTTTTCACTATGAGCACTGGGGTCCTGGCTAGCAGGATCCCAGTGAGACAGTAGAACACACTGACATATACTCACAAACAGGCCAAAAGTGGGGGTAACAATGCTAGAAAGAGGCTACCTTCTCACAATGACCCCCAGCCAAACTTAATTATCTCCTTTTGATACACTAATGTGCATTTGCTGTACTATGTGTGAACCCTAAAATCGACCCCAGAATAATAATGGGGCACAATATTGAGAACTAAATATTGGAGAAACATATTGATAGGCAAGTCTAGGTTTTCTAGACCTAACTCCACATATATGTACCTACACAGTACATATATTTTCAAGGTACATAGATGTGGAGTTAGAAAAAGTAAATCTATACATCCCATTATGCACCTTCTTTTCAATATTTTGTACCTCGATATTCTGTCTTCAATATCCTTGTAACATAAAATTCTGGAATTCAATATTCACTAGCACAATCACTGTAGTGTGACCTCCTGGTGGAATATTTAAATATTGTGTTAATGTTTCGAGCTGTTCGGTATTTATAATTAAAACATGCATTGAGATGGAATAGTAGATATACTCTGATGCATTTTATGGATTCCATATTGTAATACATCTAATGGCGGTTTGAAATGGTTAGATCTTTGTCACTCTTCCAATGGTAACACAAAAGAAGGAAAATGCCAAAAAATCCATGTGATACTGGAGCCAGTCTGGTTCTTTGTTTCTGTGTTCCATTATATCCTCATCAATGCATCTCAGCCATAGGATTTTCACTCTGGTGCCTTCCCATTCTTGGATTAAATGTATGCTGCTTACCTATATACTGAGCATTTCTGTATGACTGAAATTTGGTACGGTATTAATTGAGAGAGCACAGGGCAGGAGACTCTGATTTACCCTGACCCAAGTATACTTACTTCCCATGTTCACAACTGTCATGGGTCCTTCCCTTCATTACCATCTCCCAGTGACTGCAAGCGTACTGAATGCAGAAGCAATGCAAGACTGGTCGAGTCCTTGGAGGATGACTGACGTGTAGCGGAAGAAGCAAACTGATGCAAAAGTCTACTTTTATTCACCATTGTATAAACTACACACACAAGTGAACACATTGCAGGTACGGGTTTGCTCAGTAAGTTTGGTTTTAGGTGCAAAATAGGTATATAAAACCTTATCAATGGGGCTTGCTCGTCACCACGGTCTCATCCTTTCAGTGAAAATTGTCTGTGATTTGGGCACATTGATTCCAATGTGACTTCCCTAGTGCCAGTGGATATTTGCTGTAATCTCTCTTATTCCATGAGTCGACATGAATTTACTCATCTATATTGCTAATTCTGACTTGCCTGAATCTATAATATTCGTGGAACCTAATGGAGTCAACTGCTATCTGAACGTGTTTGATCTTTTTAACTATCCCCATGGATATCTCTCCATTTTTTGGCCTGATAATGTGAGATCTGTGCAACCTTTCAATGCATCACCCTCACCTTTCCAAGCAGATTCTTAATCATAATATACAGCATCGATGTCAATCAGAGGTGTGAGCTCGAACGTGCCAAAATTAGTGCTTTTTCTGTCTGTTTTTGATTATGCTACTAGTGAATAATAGTGTTTAATTAACTATTCGTGGAATAAAAAATGAAAAACCGGGAGCTAGAACATCTTTGCCGACAGCTGTGGTAAATAAAATAAAATACTTTTAATTTTATGGTGTGTGTATGTGGGTGAGAGTGTGGTTGTGTGAATGAGAGCATTTGTACGTGTAAGCATGTCTCTATGTGTGAGCATATGTGACCATGTGTGAGTGAGATTAAGTGACAGGTAGTGATTTAGAATGAGTGCAAAGTGACACAAAGTCACGCAAACAGGTGCAACATCTTGATAGGCTATCTACTTTTCTGAACAAAACATTTTTTGTGCTGGACAGGATCTTAACTTAGCACAGGCAGCAACTTGACCTGCTTTGCACTACTTTGCCTCAAGAGGATGTGCCATGAGTATTTCTTGGGCATTCCCACACTACAGTTGATGGTTTTTGACTCAAAGCCCTATCTACTAATATTGTTAGACAGGGCTTTACACCAAAAAGTAACACCTCCTTGTTGCAGGTTTAAGTTGGAGAAATGTTTTAGTTTCTCCTAACTTTTTACACATTGCATGTGTTCTGCACTGTAGAGCACCAATCCAATATGTGGAAAGTCTTAAAGTTTGTCTAGCCATACTTTTTCATCCTGGAAGGGTAGCCTTAGTAGATAAACTATGGGTAGCTTACTAGCTACTATGGGGTGAAGGTTAATCTTCCAGTACAAAAACTATACTAGACATCACACACACACACACCTTTGCATCCTTGGGAAAAAGTGTGTGCATGTTGATAGACAGCCTGCGTGTGTGCAGGTGTAGCGAAGATAGTGCAAATGTGCGCCTGAGTGTCAGCAAGTATCAGTGAGAATTTGTGAGTAAATGAAAGCGAGTGAGAGTGAGTGAGAATGAGTGTGAGCAAGGATAAGTGATATAGCGGCAGTGATTGTAACTGTGCGAGAGTGTGTGAATCAGAATGTGTGAGAATAAGTGTAGGAAGTTGGCTCTGTACATACTATCTCAAAGTGAGAGTTAGTGTGCACAGAGTCCAAGGGTTCCCCTTAGGGGTTGATAGTGGCAAAATTAGATAATACTAATTCTCTATTTTGTGGTAGTGTGGTCGAGCAGTAGGCTTATCAGATGGTAGTGTTAAGCATTTGTTGTACACACACAGGCAATAAATGAGGAACACACTCAAAGACTTAACTCCAGGCCAATAGGTTTTTATATAGAAAAATATATTTTCTTAATTGTTTTTGGGAACCACAAGATTCAAATTTGAAGTAAGTACATAAAATGCAAGGTACTTCACACAGGTAAGTATAAAACTTTGATTTAAAACAGTAGTACACACAGTTTTGGTTAAAATGGCAAATAGCTATTTTAAAAGTGGACACTGCAAAAATCAACAGTTCTGGGGGGGGGTAAGTATTGGTTAGTTTTTCAGGTAAGTAAAGCACTTACACAGTCAGTTTCCTGGGCATAGGCAGCCCATTGTTGGCGGTTCAAGGTAACCCCAAAGCCACAGCACCAGCAACACAGGGCAAGTCAGGAGCGAGGTCAAAGGAGGGCCCAAAACACATAGGCGCCTATGGAGAACAGGGGTGCTCCGGTTCCAGTCTGCTAGCAGGTAAGTACCTGCGTCCTCGGGGAGCAGACCAGGGGGGGTTTTGTAGAGCACTGGGTGGGACACACACAAGCACACAAAACACACCCTCAGCGGAAGACTGGGGGCTGGGTGCAGTGTGCAAATTAGGCGGCGGGTTTGCTATTGAAAGCAATGGAGGGACCTGGGGGTCACGCTGGAGATGTAGGGAGGGCACAGGGGGGTTTCTCGGGCCAGCCACCGACTGGGCTACAATGAGGGCCACCTGCTGGTCACTCCTGCACTGGTAGGTGGTTCCTCTCGGTCCTGGGGGCTGCGGGCACAGTGATTGGTCCAGGCGTCGGGTTCCTTTGTTACCAGGCAGTAGCGGTCAGGGGTAGCCTCTGGATCCTCTCTGCAGGTGTCGCTGTGGGAGTGCAGGGTGGTCGACTCAGGGTGTCCACGTCGTTGGAGTCACCTAGGAGTCCTCTCTGCAGTGTTTGTTGTCCTGAACTCGAGCTGGGGGCGTCGGGTGCAGAGTGTGAAGACTCACGCTTCTGGCGGGAAGTGAGAGTCTCTTTAAAGTTGTTTCAAAGTTGCAAGTGTGTTGCAGTTTCTAAACAGTGCCGCTGTTCTCAGGAGGTTCTTGGTCCTTTGGTTGCAGGGCAGTCCTCTGAGTCCTCAGGGGTCGCTGGTCCCGCTGGATGCGTCGCTGTGAAGGTTCTTTGAGTCTGGAGACAGGCCGGTAGGGCTGGGGCCATGTCAGTTGTCGTCTCCGTTGTCTCTGCAGGGCTTTCAGGTCAGAAGTCCTTTTTCTTGTTGTAGATTGCAGGAATCTGATTTCCTGGGTTCAGGGTCGCCCCTAAATACTACATTTAGGGGGGTGTTTAGGTCTGGGGGACAGTAGCCAATGGCTACTGCCCTGGAGGGTGGCTACACCCTCTTTGTGCCTCCTCCCTGAGGGGAGGAGGGCACATCCCTATTCCTATTGGGGGAATCCTCCAAAATCAAGATGGAGGATTTCTAAAGGCAGAGGTCACCTCAGCTCAGGGCACCTTAGGGGCTGTCCTGACTGGTAGGTGACTCCTCCTTGTTTTCCTCATTATCTCCTCTTGTCTTGCCGCCAAAAGTGGGGGCTGTGTCCAGAGGGGCGGACATCTCCACTAGCTGGGATCCCTTGGGGCGCTGTAACAACAGGCATGAGCCTTTGAGGCTCACCGCCAGAAGCACCTCCACCCAGTGCAGGCTTTGTTCCTGGCCACAGAGTGACAAAGGCACTCACCCCATGTGGCCAGAAACTCGTTGGGTTGTGGCAGGCTGGCAGGAACTGGTCAGCCTAACATTAGGAGTCAGATTGGCATGCAGGGGCATCTCTAAGATGCCCTCTGTGTGCATTTTGCAATAAATACCACACTGGCATCAGTATGCATTTATAGTGCTGAGAAGTTTGATACCAAACTTCCCAGATTTCAGTGTAGCCATTATGGAACTGTGGAGTTCGTATTTGACAGACTCCCAGACCATATACTCTTTATGGCTACCCTGCACTTACAATGTCTAAGGTTTTGCTTAGACACCGTAGCGGCATAGTGCTCATGCAACTATGCCCTCACCTGTGGTATAGTGCACCCTGCCTTAGGGCTGTAAGGCCCGCTAGAGGGGTGGCTTACCTATGCCACAGGCAGTGGGTTGAGGGCATGGCACTCTGAGGGGAGTTCCATGTCGACTTAGTCATTTTCTCCCCACCAGCACACACAAGCTGTGAGGCAGCATGCATGTGCTGAGTGAGGGGTATCCAGAGTGGCATAATACATGCTGCAGCCCTTAGAGACCTTCCATGGCCACAGGGCCCATGGTACCAGGGGAACCAGTTACAAGGGACTTATCTGTGTGCCAGGGCTGTGCAATTGTGGGAACAAAGGTACAGTTTAGGGAAAGAACACTGGTGCTGGGGCCTGGTTAGCAGGGTCCCAGCACACTTTCAATCATAACTGGCATCAACAAAAGGCAAAATGTTAGGGGGTAACCACTCCAAGGGAGGCATTTCCCTACAATAAGTGATAATGAGTGAGAATAAGAGGGAATGCAAGTGAGTGAGGAAGTATGAGTGATTGAAAGGAAGAGTGGATGTGAATTAGTAGGTCAAAGTAAGTGAGAATATGTAAGACTGAGTGAAAATGAGTTTGACAAGAATTAGTTAAAGCAATTGTGAATGAGTCAGAGTTAGCCCAAGATAATGAGAATGAGTGAGTGGGAGTAAGAGGAAGAGAGAGAGTGAGAATGAATGAGAGCAAGTGATTTAGGGCCAGATGTATCAAACATTTTTGCGATAGTTTGTGAACGCATACATGTATTTTGGCATGTATCTAGTCCAATTTGCGACTACATACCAATTTGGTATTAGGAAGGGGCGTGTCAAGGGCGTGTCTTCCTAATAGCGAATCGCAGGGGTATGTATGCTTGTTTTGTGACCGTGAATGCAGTCGCCAAACAATCGCAGTTACCACCAATTTCAAATGGTGGTAACCCATTTGCAAAGGGGAAGTGGTCCCTGATGATCGCCAGCCTCATAATGAGGGCCTACATTTCTTTTCAATAAGTGGAAAACAAAAAAAGAGACATTCAAACACTTTCATTTATTTTGGTGTGTATTTAATTACAGGATAACTGTGTATTCTCTAAGCAGGAGACATACACATAAAGGGGACTCATCAGTATGAATATATTTCCCATGACTGGTATACAACAAAAGCAAACATTGGATTTCAGAGCTCACTATTACAAATCACCAGAGGTCATAGAGGGAAATGCTAAGGAAGCAAGAGCCATCAATTTTATGAGAAGAGCTTTCCACAGTCAAGTGTTCTCGGGAGAAGCCTAGACTGATATTGAGAGTAAATTACCATCTCAGGAGGTGATTGTATTTTCGAAAACGCATACAGTTTGACAGTGAAGTATCACTATAGTATTCTTAAGCACAAGGCAATGCACTGTAAGAGCAGCTTTGCCCGGTTGAGAGTCACATTGAAAGGGTAATGGAGTATCATATGTCTCTGCATTCACTTTCTGGAATTTTACCTTTTGTTGCTTTCAAATGAGATTAGCATTTCTATGAAGGGTTGCCCAACCTGTCACACCACAATAAATAATGGATTAACGTTGAGAAGGGTGGTTACTGGCCAAATAACACCAGAAAGATTATGATCTGATAAATAAGAAGTGGGTGTTCACTACAGCGTTGAAGATTTTTTATGGTGAGGAAACCCTAATTGGTTCTACTTTCCAAAAATGATAATCGGGGATATTCACAAAGGCATTGTGGAGTATGTAGAATAATAATCTTGTACTTCTCTTTTATGTATTTTTACAAGTCTTTCTGAATTGCACCCAAAACATCTAAAATTAAATTACAATATAAATATCAGGGAAAAAACATATATAATTAGTACAAATATAAACAACTGCACCTTGTTCCCATTTTTTATGTTATGGAAATTAACGTTTTGAGGCAACTTCATAAAGGCATGTAAGAGTATCTAAAGAGCACTCATGCGTATTACTTTACATACTCATAAATGTTTTCATAAATCGCCTCCATGGTATTCAAAAGCAATGATTTTGAACCGAAAAAGAGCATAGAACCAAGGAACTAATGAGTAATGTGTCACAGTCCTTTCAGTAAGGATGGGATTCATGTCCCGGGAGTGATGAGTATCACAGATTTAAATGTATTAAGGACATCAAAACGTCTCCGAAAGGCAACTATCTGGTAAGAAATTATACAATGTGTTCAGATGGGGGCATAGAATATCCTAGTAGAAACATCTTGAAATACAGAATAATGGTGGAAATGCAGATGGTTCAAAAGACCAACCATGTAATCTAGGTATTCTGCTATCACTTACTCGCCTCTAAATATCGTTCCTACATCTGAGCTTTACCCACTCTGCTATTGTAGCTACTCATCACTTTACACCTGAGCTGGCTTCCTAGATTTATTTCAACCACTGAAGACCATTGCTTACTTAGAAAACTAGGTCTCAAATCTAGCCTCTTGCCAGGTGTTCTCTGAAAATATAGTTGGTATCGCCTGATAATGGCTTTCTCTACATCACCAGGAAACTATAAAAAAATATATAGTTGGTATCGTCTGACAATGGCTTTCTCTAGAATTCTGCACTATGTATCTCAATTTATCATATATATAAAAATAAGACGAAATTGGAACTATATGCAAAGAGTCGGCTTTTTAGTGGAACATTCTGTGGAATCGTATAGTGGAAAAAACACATACTTGACAGTTGTTTGGGTGGGTGTGTGTGAGGCAGTCGGTTCACAGTCAACTAGTGTGGATCAACTGACAACTGTCCAGAGCCTGTAGCACAGTTTAAGGAACAACAGCCCATTTTGACTGCAATTTGATCTCGGTTGGTTTCTTGTAGTAGACAGTACATTTGATAAGGAACATGCTGACGTGACTAAAAGTAAACCTGCCACATTAAGGATCATAGCCGTTTTTAAACGATAAGAAACTAAGAGTCAGATCACTAATCACATTGAGCAGGTGAAATTACTTGTCCTTCATTGTTTATAAAGTATTGTTTGGTGCAATCATCCTTTTGTCACAAATGTATTCTGAAATATTTGTGGAGGTGGTATTTCTTCTGTTGCCTTTTGTTGTGGGGTAATGTGTTATTTTTAAGCTGTTGTGATGTGTGCTGCAAAATAAAAAAATTCTAATTTAGTCTGTTGAGGTTGTTGTGCTGCCTTCTGTTTTGACCGTTTTGTTGTGCTGTGCCCAGTTATGTTTTATGTATATTTTGCTCTGTGTTAAAGCTTATTCTTTTTTGTTACATTATGCGATGTAACCACTTTAAATATGCCAACAAATACTCTATTTTTCAACCCAACAGCAGCCTTTCCCTTAAAAACTCCTGTCACACGAAACAATTTGCAATTATAGCAGGAGGTAAAAACCCACTGCTCCAGCTCTTCAGCTATGTAGGACACTAGTCAACGCGAAAAGCTGCCATGCCTTAAGTAATCTCCACCAGTGCTTCTTTATGCCACACCGCCCAAAAAAGGTCTTTCTGTAAACAACACATTTCCATATGTATAATCTTTCAAATAAAGTAATAATGTAGGTATTGTTCTATAATCATATTGTAACTCTTGAAGCACTTGATTGCAATCGTGATTAACTATTTTGAAGTCCTGGAAACATTCTTAGAATACAGGCCATAAAGAGACCTTATGCTAATGACAGGCCACTGTACTAAAAGACAGAAGTTATTTCACTTCTTTGGCGTGATAATTGTTTTGGGTGTTTAAAATGACATAACATGTTGGTTTCAGTTTAAGGACACAGGTACCATGGGGAAGCCATATTCATTACATATGGCATGCATTTAACTTTGACAGCAGGTCAACCATTTTTTTGATTGAGGTGTTTCGGTTTCATTGTTCTGGGTACATTTGATAACACAAGAATGTTTTAACACCATTATTTGAGGTTATTTTTATCATAATCCACTGAGACAAGCGCCCCCAGTCCCAATTTTATTTTAAAACCTGGAAACGTCCACTTAGGTTTGAAGCTCAGAGTGCACTGCCAAACAAACTATTTTTACATATGATTATGTTGTGCTACTTTAATGAAAAGGCACAACAAGAGATTCTCATCACAGTTTTATTTTAAATGTTGAAAATTGTAGTTCTTCCTGACTGACTAGTGACTATTGGGACTACCTCTATAAATGTTGTTGAATGAAACATCTCTACGCACTTAAGAGCACCTTTTGAATTTGGAATAGGCATGCCCCTTGGAAAAACTATGCATAGACGCGGCATCCTAGTTTAAATAGATATATATTTTTTTTTAAAGAGTTGAATATGCAAAATTCTAACGAAAGAACTCTCACGTCTAAGCAGATGTATCCATTTATAAGAAGTCCGCAACTCTCTTCGCCACAGTTCAACACCACTTTACACATCTTCGATTTTAATTAAATGGTTATTTCCTTTTTCACTTTGCATTTTTTGCCGTTATGGACAAACATGAACGAGCAGAGAGCAAGTTAGTATAAACACAATTTTATAAGAGCATTACATGTGAACCTCTTAGGGACAGTTCCACTACTCACAATGTGGCCACAAAATAAAGGAATTAATATAAGTGTGAGCTGTCACTCTATCCTGATGGATGAAAGTACACAACAGAGCTGACCCATAGCCACCCAGCACCTTTAGTCAGATTATGAGAATACTACAAATACGTACTTCATTGTCATCACAAATTACAGAGATCTATAAACTAGCTAGACTCACAAAAACTAATGGAAGGGAACATAAACATTTAAATAGAGAAAACAGACTACTACGTTTTGTTGACGGTCTTCCACCTACTGTATTTAGATGTTACAGACCTGCAAGTGGTAAGTGGTGTACTGTGGCAGTTTGCTGCTGGTCATCGTACTGTGGCAATGCTGTGGAATAGAGGTAAGTCTCACACACACACACACTCTGCCTTTGCCACATGTTTCCCCTTCCATCACACATGACACAACACATCACATACACACCAGTATTTATTGCCATTCCACCACACCACAACATAGACATGCCGCAAAACACTTATTGACCGACACACGACACAACATTGACACTATCCCTACACATGAAACAACAACCAACACAACTACATACTCATCTATGCAAACCCATGTACACAAGCACAACTAGACATATCGCAACAATGACTGCCACACAACACCACTCACCTGAATGTTGCATGCAGCAAAACAACATCAGACCCATATGCAAGTGGCACACATCTTGACACAACCACAACACCCACTCCAGCTCCATCCACCTCACCTAGCCAATCACTTCACACACACATACATACATGCATGTACTGACTCACACACACAACTCGCAGCAGAACACAACAGGTACAGGTCCCCTGGCAATGTTCACACATGGACACAGTCAACAGGTGTGAATGTACTGTCATTTTGGTACTAGCATTAATTTGCAAGTGAAGACTGGCACCATAATGACAGTTGTGTATGTGTGGGATATATGTTGTGTACAAGTGTGTCTCCACCGGTGTCTGACCCACTTGTGTCCCCGATATACGCATTTCATAGTAACTTAAAAAATGTACTGTGACATGTATGTCTTCAGTGGTGCCGTGCTCATGTGCAGTGATCCCCCCCAACGTACACAGCCAATGCGAGTTCCCTACCTTTGTGTCTAGCCACAAGTGGGTTGTTTTTTCTCTGTGACCCCGTGGCAGCAGTGACAGAGAGTTCGTCCAGTCAAAAACAGGAGTGGAATGGGGAAAAAAGATGGGTTCCCCCTCAATCTGCCAACTCTGACTTGGAGGTCGCACCGCCAATTTTTCTTTGATGGAAAGGCAGATCCAAATCTGCTCAGCAGTAAGTGTAGCTGGAGTCCCTTCTGCAGCCACTATCTCCTATGGTGCCATCAACGGTGGACAGGATTCCTTAGTGGAGGCCTTGCCTGTGGGACCATCAACATCTAAATCTGGCGGGAGGGCCACCAAGGCGGTGGGCAGATTTTCAGTTAGAAAACAGATGGCAGGACCATTACAGCCAAGATCTAAATAAGGCCCTTAGTCACTAGCTACAATCCAAGAGTCACTGTTGTTTTAGCTGAGTCTTACACTAAGGCAATAGATTTCAAAAGTGAAAGTAAATGATTTAGGGACAAAGAAGCAATGCAAAATTGAGTAGCAAATGCTTAGCTTCAGCGCATAGTCTGACATCATAAACAAAATATTTGAACAAATTATGGCCCTTGAGTTATACCCAGCATGGAGCAGACTAATGACCTGGTATAAACCAAAAAAATGGGCCTCGACTCACTTGTTAAGAAAAGTTGAAAACCAATCAATGCATAAGGGAAAAAATATTGAAACACATAAGGTAGAAATGGTTATGTAGTCTTTTGTTCATAGCTATTGCATTTCATTATTGGAAAGACTTGTAACTGCATTAGGCAGTATTTGCCTTTCATACCAACTATATTTCCTACTCTCACACCAAGGCCCTATTCAAAAAAGTAGATCTACACGAGGATATTTAAACTCACATAGAACTCTACCCCTGCACCTAGGTGCAAGTTTACACTTTTCGCTAGTCACCATTTGTATGTGTGAATTAACAATGTCCTCAACCCTCTCAGTTCAGAGGGTGGAAACATTTAACATTGAATTTACAGGTATAAGGTTATCACAATTAATTTTTCACATGTAGATAGAGATCCACGACATTGTGCCCCTCATTACGCGTCTGGCAGTCACTAGACCGCCAGACTCGTGGATGGAGGTCGGACCACCACCAATTCGGCAGTCCAAGTGCCATATTTCAACCATGACAGTCAGGCTGTGGTGGGACCGGTAGCTCTGCCAGGATCATGAATCCCAGCGATCTGGTGGTAGGTTTGCATTCCTAATCCGCTAGGGTAGCTCTGCAAGTAGCGCTGCCCTGGGGATTACAGCCCCTTTCTCCGCCAGCCATTTCATGGCAGTAGCACAGCCATGAAAAGGCTTGCGGAGAACAGTGCAGGGGGCTCCAGGGGAGCCCTGCACTGCCCATGCACTGGGCATGGGCAGTGCATGGGCCCCCTAGCAAGCATCCTCGCATTGTTCACTATCTGCTTTGCAGACAGAGAACGTCGGGAGGGTGCTGGTGCTCGATTACGAGCCTGAGACAATGCTGTAGGGTGTTTCCCGCTAGGCCAGTGAGCAGAAAATCAGGTGTCTGCCTGCTGACCTATCAGAAAAATCTTAAGGGACCCGGCGGGGAGATAGCCAGTATGGTGGCATCCTCCCCGTCAGAAGTTTGGCATACAGTGTAAACCGTCCGCTGAACTCATAATAAGGCTCTGTGTCAGAGATATCCTTTTGGGAATGTAGAGAAACTTAATAAAGTTTATTATTATCTTAAAGAAAATATTGAAAAAACAGTACTAAAAAATATAAAAGCAAAAAAGTTTTTTAAAAAGTTTGTTTAGCCTAGAACTAATGCAAAAAAATGTTAGACAACTTTAACTCCTCACAATAATTTTTTATTAGGCAATTACAAAATGTAAATGTATTAATGCATGATATAAATATTAATTTGGGAGCAAAACAAAAACACTCTTTAAAAACTGTATTTTTTAATAATATATACAGTTAATCAAAGGTTGTGTTTAAGAAATGTAAATCATTTTGGATTTGAAATGAAATGTTAAACATATAATTTAGTATTTTTAGATAAGGCAATTATTATTGTTTAAAATACTAAAATAGTTAATTTTAAAATGTGCATAGTCATAAATATTAAGACTAAAATATGACCTATGCTATTCACCAAGGTCACTTATAAAGTCACCAAACAGCTGAAAATACCCAGCTCAGCTTTGGAGTAATTCTAACACCACCACACACTGCCATTGAAGGTACTGCAACACACACACGCTTCCCTAGAACATAACATAGGCAGGAGGATATACACCCACATATATTTATATAGATACATATATTATCACCTAGTGGCAGTCAGATACATACATATATATAGACTGGAGGATATACACACACACATATATATATATATAAATATATATATATATACCTAGTGGCGGTCGTCACTAGGTAGTTATAGTTAAGACCATGTTTCCATAGAAAAGGTTTTTTGACTTGCCTATATCTTTGGCACCATTTGATGAATCTTCACAAAATGTTTGTGAAAAAAAGTTTTGCTGTGATTCGTGTTTCACATGGAACGTTTCAGGGTGATCCGTCAAGTGGGGGCAGAGAAAAAGGAGGCTCAAAAAATGTTGCATTTCCCATGTTAATTCCTTTAGACATGACTACAGGCCGAACCACTGGACGGATTTACAATAAATTTGGCAGAAAGCTAGCTTTCGGTATGCAGATTACAGTTTTGCTTATTTGGTGTAAATCTGTTCAGTAGTTTTAGAAAAATTTAGGGAAATTCAAATTTGTGTATCTCTGGCCACAAAGTATTCATGAACAGAGAGGGACTTGTCCAAGGAAATACCCAGCTCTGATTGGCTGCCAACAGTTCAAACCAAGAAAAAGCCGAGTCCCAGAAAAAAAAAAAGAGAAAAAAAAAAGAAAAGGAGCCAGGGTAGAGACTGACTTCTTAGCCAGTGGGGAGTCCCAGAGGCAAAAAAGAGCCCCCCCAACGCAAATGACCATTTTGTAAAATAATTTTTGTAGCGAATTTGTGATATTCGCGAATTAGAGGCAAAAAAAAGTGCAAGCTCCTGCACTTGTTTTCTTAAAGGGCCTTGGGTCGAAATGGTCCTGGGGGCATTAAAAAGTTTTTGTGAGGGGGGCCTCCTGCCCCCCCCACAGCTTCGGGGACCACCACCTCCCTGGAGCTTTCATTTTAAAAATGGGAGTGGGGGATGTGGCCTCCCTGCTGCCCTGCGGACCCCTACATTCCCAGGGCCGTGTTAAATATAAATTGCGGAGGGCAGAGGAGCGGGCCCTCTCCTACTGCCCTCGGGAACCACCACCACCCCCGGGGCTTTCATTTTTATGTATGCGGGGGGCACCACCTCCCCAGGGCTGTGCTAATTATAATCTCCACTGTTCCGTGGACCACCACCCAGGGGGACCAGGGCAAATAATGAAAAAAAGAGAAGGGGTCTCTTTGGGGCCCTGATGACCACCACCATCAGGGGCTATCCTTGTTGCAGGGGGCCCCCGTTTTGGAGTCACAGATGGCCCTGGGGACCTGGCTCCTGCTATGTCCCGGGGTGCCCATTCTCAGGACATAGGTGTTTGCTGTGGCATTGCTGCAGCTTTGCAGCTGAAGCCAAGCAACAGCAAAAACTCGGGTATTGGCAGCAGGACCTGTAAAGCAGGTCCCGCTGTGAAAATCCGAAGCTTTCATCTCTGATGAAATGTTTCAGCAACCATGGAGCAGCTCCTTGGTTGCAGAAGCAATGGCACTGTTAGGGAAACCATAAGGCTTCCCCCGCAGTGCCAGGTAGCCCCGTAAAGGGCTTTTTATTTTAATAAAAAAAAAAAAGTCATAAATAAATAAGGCAGGACCGTGGGGGAGCCCTAGAGGGCTCCCTCGCGGTCCCAGATAGTCCATAAATGGCTGAAGAAAAATAAAAGAAACCTCCATAGCTGTGCTTTGAGGGGTTTGAGTCCAGTTGGACTCATTTCTATTTTAATTATTATATTTAAAAAAAGAAACAAATACATTTTTTATTTTAAATTGGAGACAAGTATCTCATTCTAAGTATATCTGAGATCTAAGCCTAAAAAACTAAAAGCCTAAACTAAAGCCTAAAACACTCTATCTCTATCTCACTCCCTCTCACTTTCTTTCACTCTCTCCCACTCAATCAATTCTCCCACTCACACACCCACTCAGACACTGACGCACCCATTCACAGAGTCATTCAGACCCTCATGCACTCACTTACAGCCCCAGTCAAACTGTCATTCACCCAGACAGACCCACTCAGACCGTTACACACCCACTCACACCCCAGACAGACCATCACACATCCACTCACAGACCCACTGACACCCTGATGCACACTCATAGACCGCGCACATACTGACGCACCCACTAAAACACTGATATATGCACTCTCACACCCAGACAGACACTCTGACAGCCACACTTACCCCCAGATACAGCCTCTCACACCTATTCTCCCACCCAGAGAGGCTGTGGTCAACGTCTGCCGTGCATGCACAAAGGGCTGTGCACAGCATCAGGTTGGGTGGTTAGGACGGTTGGCCACAGAGACTGGCTGCAGGGCAGCCCTTGTGGGCAACCCCTACTGCACACAGGAGAAGGCCCTGCACGGTGAAAGTTTGGGTGCTTATAGGGGATTGGCCCTGTGGCCAACCGCTGCCACGCATGGTTGAATGAAAATTACTATTCGTAAAAAAAAAACATAAAAATTAACTGAAAAAAACCAAAGGTTACGGGGACGTTATAGTTAGGTTCCGAATGTACTCATACAAAACCATAGAAAGTTAGCAGTTATAGTTAGTGTTCTTTCAAGTAACTAAAACTAGTGCCATCTTTAATATTCTCACTGCAATATTTGCAATAAAATTATTGATGAGACAACTGTGCATGGTGAGGGTGCAAGTTAAAGTTACCTTAGGGTGCGACTAGTTTTGTACGAGTAAATTCAGAACCTAACTATAACGTCCCTGTAACCTTTGTTTTTTTCAGTGAAATAATATATATATATATATATAGATATATATATATATATATATATATATATATATATCCTGTTATTTTCTATTGGACTTTATGTTTTAGTAGCTGTCAGTGGCCATGTTTGATGCTAAACGTACTCCAAATGTGAGCTGGACTATGTGCATGACTACTTTGTTATTTTGGGCCCCTAAAGGCATTAGTAACTTTCTAAATACAGTTCCCTCCTTAGCCCTCCCTAAAGTCCTCTTTACATTTCAGTAAAATCCTCCAGTTTAATAGTAAATATTCCCCATGTTCCAACCACCTTCTCTGGTCCTTTTCACATTTACTACAAAAACGTATAGTGACCAACCTCCCAATTGTAGGGGCACAGGAAGAGCGCACATGTTTGAACCCTGTGTCACATTCCCTTTGGTGAAAAGTAGGACAGGTATCTCTCACTCTTCTCTATGATGAGTTAGGCTCACTCAGAATTAAAGTGTTCTAGCTAGGAAACCCTTTCACAGAAACTGTAATTTGCAGGAGTTGTATGTATATAATACGTGGGATTATTTAATGTCTGTATAAATCCACATCTCTAATTTTCTTTATAATCGGCGACTAGTGATGCACTCAATCGCCAATAATAAAGACGAGACATCAGAAGTAGACTATTATAAGTTATTACAGTTGATTTCTGACATCACAATGGCAGCAGCCGAGGTGAAAGGCAGGACAGGTCACGAAGAATAAATGAAGCAGCTGTTTAAAGCAAAGACAATGTAATGATGTTTATCTTTGTACTACCCTATTTTAATACCGTGCAATGACAAGCAGAGAAAACATGTTTTTTTTAAGGATTGATATCAAACTGTTTCTAATATCAGCTTGCAAAAGTATCTAACACGTATTAGACATTTTAATTTTGCACAGGAGGTTTTATTTTTACTCTTCATGTTTGCAGATATGCTCACTCTTTCATATGAAAGAACTACGCACCAAGGTTTTCAGCGGTTTATGGGAAGGTTGATGGTGAAACCATGTATTATATGGGATAAGGTGCCCCTTAGGTCTTGCAAGTCACTTTATAAATGAACACGGCATTAAGCCTCAATCCTCTATATGGTAATGGAACTCCTCAGTGACTTGCAATATACTTATAATGTATGGCCGGGAGTACTTTATACTTATGTGTGTGAACCCTCACCCTGGCCCCTGGAAGCAGTAGAGATCACAGCAGTTGACATGTTACAGTACATGGTTATTATATACAAGCGGCACATTAACCTAATATATCAGAATGATGGAAATATGGTGCTTTTCAACAGCCAAAGTATAAAACAAAAGGATTTTACATCGCACAGTCCCACTACTTGCAATAGGTTAGCCCAGTCCCTACTTAAGACCTATACACATTGTGCTTTTGTAACAGCTGAACTATTAGTAACCTTGCTACATAGTCTATACCAAGCCATTAAACTATCTTCACATATATGCTGTCAGGCCTGCAGTAACATAATGGCACACTGGCATTTCCCCTCAGCAATATTCCTGGATCTTTTTATTTCATTTTCCCCAATTATCTATGTAAAAACGAGGGAGAGTTGCTCTCTTTCGTATCTGCACTGTGCAGCATGAACCATGTCTCTGTCAGAGTTGCATTTGAAAGGCAAACAAATGTAACCAATTGTGTTTCCTTCTTCCTGCCAAGTTTGTTATGTGCAATGCTGGGAGGCCTTTTAGTGTTAATCACTACACACAGCTCTACAGACAGCAGCAGGGAAAATTCCTCTGTGCTATTATGATTTTAGTTAATTATATGACTAATATCCATCTGCTACTAAAATAATATGGTAATTTCACAAACACTGTTAGCGTCTCCATTCAAAATATTAGTTCTCTAGGCCACAAGTCTTACCCGTTCACAATTTAAAAGAGTTAGTGCCACTCATGATGACATACAACTTGGCCTGGTTTGTAGGTCGCAAGCATGTATTACCAAAAAGCCCGGCCACACACATTAGTATACCTTTCTGTAAAGAGATCTCACCAGGTTGGCGACGATCTCTAAACAGAAAAGAAGGAAGAGGTGGAGGTCTTCTCACACAGGCTTGTGAATAAAATTTTTTAGTAAAAGGGTGGAACTACTGCAGTACTACTTTACGTGTTACAAAATGCAGTTTGAGAATATTCCTCTTTATGCCAGTATAATTTTTTTGTCATGACTTGCAGGAATTTCTGTTTGTATTCTCTGTTCACTCTTTTCTGTCTCTTCTTCTGCTGTGTTCTCCATAGAATATAAATTGAAAATTGTTAAAAATGTTTTCATAAGACAATTGTTCGTGTGATAAAAATTGAATGTCTTTTTACCTTAATAATAATTTCAGTTAAATAGTTTCACAGAAATACAATAATATTCAATGCAACTCCTGCATTTGGATACCCTCTCTATGTACTGGTATCTTCACAATAATCAGACTTCAAATTTGAGGCCATATCATGGTCAGATACTCAGCGCTAAAACATAAGCCTGATTCTTCTCCATGCAAAGAAGGCCACCTCAAAAATCAGTGAGCATAATGCAGATGATTGTGGTTTCATAGCTCATTTGAAATATGTACCACCAACACTGGTAATGCCCTCTTTTTGCATGTCCCAAATGTATCCAGTAATATAATGAAATCAACCAAAATAAACCTCTCAAACAGCAATATTGATATTGGTGGTATCTTAAAAGTGCCTTGTTACCTATTACTTAATAGACAATCGTGAATGAACAATATGATATCTAAATCCCTGAGGTAATATGATTTCTGGAAAGTAATTGCATTAATAGATGTGTGGAGAGGTCAAACCCAGGTTAACTAGAGTTCTTACATTCCAACCGACGTGCATCTCCAACTATGCAAGTTTCTATAGGACGTCAGAACCTTAGTTTCAAGAAATTAGTAGTGATAACTTGAGAATTATTAGGTGAATATTTGATGAGAAAGATAAGGTCAGTGCATAGATTAGCCTGTGATTTGTGGAGGATTGTTGGATGAGGTGGCATGAAAAGATGCTTTGTTCAGACAGAAATAAGGGGTGCTTTGTCCAGACAGAAATCAAATAATCTTTGTTCAGATTACACATGCATGTCAATGGCTATGAGACGATCCCTTAGCCTTCACAATTTACATTACGATCAGCTAGCACATGAGAGATCAAACTGTATGATTCTGATCCTCGAAAGCATTCATAAATTTGCACCCTCGTTTTTCTGACCTTACACTGGTGCCTATTATGCTTCTACACCTGCGGCACTCACAGCTTTCCAGGCGTAATTTTTTTAAAATAATTAATGTATTATTCACCCCAGAAAAAAAGTGAATATTTCTCATGGAGAAACCTCTTTGCCTATACCCAAGCCATCTTTTGGGGTGAATGATATTCTCTTTCTTTTCCTGACTCACACATCTTAACTTTGGTGGCTAGTAACATTAGTGTTATCAGTCCTAAATCCCTCATTGACCGCCCACGGAATTATGTTGCACAAAACAATGTTATTTGCATGTGTATATCAAATAGATGAAATGGGGCTCTATGTTTTCTCTGATCACACAAGAAACAATTTGACCGTAAGGGACCACTGGAGAAATAATACACTGTACAACATACTGTGCAGCATTCAATAAAAGAGAGTATTAAAATGTATGCTGAGGTTAAATTAGAAAATATCTTTACTAACGTCTATGCATTTATTACACTTTTCCATAGCCTGAGTGGTTAAAATGTGGTTAAAATCAAAGAGTAATTTAGGTAAAATAAACAGGCATTTCTTGTCAAATATATAAGGTTGTTTGGTATGAAAATCCAGAAACAAATCATACAGTCAAAACACTAATCAGTTAAAAATGAAGACATGTATATTCGACTAAATATTTTAGCACAAACACATTACCTATGATTCATTTTCCAATACTAGTTGCTCAGCTACTAAAGGGAAATGATTAATCGCTGAGGAATAGTACAGAGGAGCTGTAAAGTTCGGGACAGAAGCCAGAGAGCAAAGATAGCCTTTGTTAAGTTTTATACAATTACACCCAGTCATTGAATTACACAATCCCCATCGTGCGGGTTTTCCAAAGAATGGGGATAACGTGCATTACTGATGCACTCTCTACAGATTTCAGGAAATTTTGTCACTTTGATGTCAGCCCTCTTCCATTTCAAACCTTTACTGTTTAATATACAATAGAAACACTTTCTGCAATTTGGGAGGGTGATGAAGAGAGAGATTTAGAAAGTATGTATTTCATTTTGGTCATGTCTTTAAGAACCGATTTACAATGCTTAGGGCGACTAAAATACCCTTTAATTTGAAGGGACTGAGGATATACAGCTTTCCAATAGTAACGGCTATCCAAAGGCCCAAGATGGATATTCCCAATGCATCTGCCAAAGGCTGTGCCAGATTGCTAAATGACTCTCCACTGGGGATTTCAAAAATCTTTTTCAATCCTTCTAAAATATGAACCACACATACCTATGCATGCAAAGCCCCAAAGAAGGTTGACCCAGGATCTTCCACATCCTCAAACAAGTGGAAGACTACCAACTATAAAATATCATGCTAATGTGTAACAGCCAAAAATAGCATCTCAGATTGCCACTGTGGCAGACTAAGATGGGATAAAACAAATACCATCTTGAACTCCATCTCAGTAGTCATTTTCTTGGATCTGTCAGTTACCTTCCACTATGTACCCCACAGCTCCATCACTGGACAACTATACATTCCAACTTAAACCACAGTAAGGAGCGGTCTATTACGGAGGTAATTGGGCCTATGTCCAGACCTCCTTTATTAGCATTAAACAGTGCAAGGCGTGTAAAAGCTTGAATGAGCCTCTGCACTGTTTAATGGGAATCCAGCCTGTGATGCATATCCAATTTCACGTGCATGCATGGAGGAAGGTAGGGATGGAGCTTGTTTAGCCCTCCATTCCAAAACGAAAGACATAAGGTGAGCAGCATGTAAACACAGTATTTTTAAAACCCCTTCTGGCGCAACCACAACCTTTGATGAAATGAGAAGAGATCCTCTTTGCCTATCCTCACACTTGGATGCTCACAGATGCCTAGTGTCCATCCAAACACTAATCAAGTTGCATGGATGGGCTGTGGAAGAGTATACACTGTAAGCTTCAATCTAGCTCTGTGGTGAACACAATTGCTGTAAAAAGCCTGGGAGCTTTTCTCTGTGATACACAAGTATCTGCTCTTCTTGTTCAAATCCCATAGAGGGCACCTTTTGAATTCTGTTTTAGAACAGCTGACGTCTTCTTCCTCAATCCACTGTCCAGTGTTCATGGATGCCCAAAGACTATCTAAAAACTATCTACAAACTCTAAAGTTGAGGGGCAGCGCACCTGCCAAGAGCGCATAATGTAACTGGTTACAATAGCGCTGTTTATAAATGCTACTAATGCTACTACTGTGAATATCTGCGGCTACTGTATGCCACCTTCCTGCCTGTGCTGTGCAGAGGCTTCTCTACCTTTCTGGTGTGCGTAGCAAGCATATCTCATACTGTACCATGATCCTCAATGCCAATGAGAACCTACCTTTTATTTGCACCATACAGGGTACAGCACCTTTGGGAACTGGCCACACAAGCATATAAACTGCTAAGATAGCTCAGTAGTCTCAAACCCTGTGGTAACCTTAGGTGTAAGTTTTGTTACTCCCTCCCTGTACTGAGGCGCAAAGTTAGCCAGTGTCCATCTCAAAATTCTCAGTTAGAGGGCACCTATAGGGACAGGATATGAGAAGGCAAACACTGTAAATCACACAATAGCTCTGCGGGAGAACTCACATGATAAATAAATGTGGAGGGTTTGTGCTGTGAGACACAAGCCTCTCCTCTTGTTTGATCCTAGGACAGGTATCTCTAAAACTCATGTGAAAGAACTTGATAATCCACCCTGCCTCTCCTCCCTCCGAACCCTATGTCAGTTTAGCTGTTCTGTGAAGTTGCAAGGAGCACTGCATCTGTAAGAAGAGTACAGGTTGTAATTGAGCATATCCAATGATATGTTAGCTTGTTGGGTTAATGCACCTCCTGTAGGGATCTCCTTTAACTATATTTTGTAGCATACGAGTACCACATTGTTCTGGAAGAGCCCCTTAGAGGAGTCTCAGCCACTCTTGTGCCTTACACACTCCCTCTACCTTTCTCTTTTCATGCCCACACATACCAGTGTGAAACGTTTAACATGCAGGCACTGCAGCTACGCTTGGACATATAAACCCGTATGATAGCCTAGTCATTTGACGCTTCAAATATCTGTGCAGTATTACATGTTACACGAATCATAGAAAAACTGATCATGGCCTATGAATGCATAATATTGAACCAGATAATCATGGTAAAATCTATCTCTGACACCCCAAAGCCTCAAGACTTCTGCAGGAAATGTTTTCTATAACACATTGTTTAATCCGATAATTGTATTCACTAGCAGCAGCGGCTCCTCCGCTAGGTCGGAGGAGCATCACCCCCCTGCCAGCAGCTGCAAAACCTTTACAAGAAAATGATAATCAACTGGGTTTATTACCGTTTTCTTGTAAAGGGGTGGGGCCACGGGCTCTCACGATCACTGAGGGGGGAGTACATAGCATTCTGCTTCAGTGCGCATGTATGTTTGGGCGGCCATCTCGGGCCGGACAAGCACACATGCGCACAGGTTTCCCTCCAGCCCAGCACGGTGTTGCTGGGCTGGAGAGAGCATGCACAGGTTCCCAGTCGGCCTGTGAGCGCCCTGGCAGGGCACTCCCAGCCAATCCTGACACTGCTTTAAGCAGCGTCAGGATTTGCCCGCAGGGCAGGCTGGGACCCTGTCCCTGCACCAGAGGAGCGGCACGGTGGTGTTGGTGGCAGCGACGATCTAGGTGTTATTTTTTTTTTAATTTAATGTTTATTCCCACCTCCCCAGCGCTACCCTGCCCCTTCAGTGCACAGCAAGCCGCAACTGTTCACTAGTGACAGTATGTTCTGCACAGTCTAAGAGGGAGCTGCTTTACTACAACTGGAATATGTTACTTATACTTTGCTGACAGAGTATAGAAGAGTAGAAAGTTATATTCCTTGTTTAGGGTTAAAATTACTTACTATGAGGGCTAACAAGCAGTTTGCCTTTGGAGAAGGTGGGAAGATCTTTTCCTCCTCGCTGGGAGACAGAGCAGTTTGCCATGAACACAAATGGTCAGTAAAATAAATATTGTATCAATAAAAAATACAATACATGCTGCATGTAAAAATGTTATTTTACACACTGAGAGATTTAAGTGTAAAAACATTAGTAGAGTATGTTATTTTCACATTTGCCTAGTGTGTAGATATTATTTTTCATCCCAGCTGTTGAACAGCACCAGAGTGGAAGACATGAATAACTTGTCTTTTTCTACATACTTTAATGGCAAAAGGCTGCGTTTCTAAGCGCACTAAATAAACCAAGTTCCTTCCTGATATTTGTCGTCATGTAAGCTTAGCAGGTCCCACACCATCATTTTCCAACAGATTTCAGGAAGGTTATGGTAGATTCAGGTTGTGCAAAAAACTTAGGGCCACATTTATCAAACTTTCACGCAGTGCAGCAAGCTATCTTGCAGTGCTATACAGCACAAACGAGAAAGGGCAGAAATGCAGCACTTTTAACATTATACAGCTGATTCCTGTCCCTTGCTTGTGCTGGCGCCCTTTTGGCTCCTAACGCCAATGCAGGCACCGTTGCGCTGTGGTGCCTGTGTTGCAGGCAGGATTGTTTTTGTGAAGGAAGGGGCACCTTCCTGCACAAAAACAATCCTCAGAACCATGTCCCTCTTGCTAAGTGTGCTGCAGAATGAGGAGGAATGTATTGCTCCGAGGTGCACCTTCCCTAGGATACAGGAAAATGTTGACACATTCCTAGGTTTACCAGTGTTGGTAAATCTGGGAATGTGCCAAAATCCATGGGTGGATGCTTGGGAACACAAATGCCTACACCCATGGAACGCCTCCCTTGGGAAGAGTAGCACAAGGCAGAAATTTCCGCTGCAGGGCTTGATAAATCACACTTGTGTGCGTGGTGCAAGGGTGACACAAAACCTTTGATAACTGTGCCCCTTATTGCTTTGCCATACGATTTTAATAGGTCTATTGCTTGGGAACCTCTTCCTTGCACACTCCTTCCACCATTATGTCTGTTTTGTGTGTGTTTGTGGTTTCCTAACCATAAAAATATTGGAATATTTTGACGAGTGCCTCATCAGAGCTGTCTGTAAAACATGTGCCATTTTGTCAAATTTATTTCAAAAGTTTAATTTAAAGTGCATTATTAGGTCCCATTTTTTTCAAATGTTTCTTAGGAGAAAGACCTCCCACCACATCCTCTTTGTGGCAATTAAGCTCACTAGCTTCATGTAATTTTGGTCACTTGTGTACGCCCCACCAGTTTCAGGGATCATCAGCTGCCACTGACCACAATACCAACTTTAATGTTTTTCTACTTCTTCCTGCAAATATATTTCATGTATTATTAGCACTTGTATCTGTATTTCATGTATTATTAGTGCTTTTATCCAAAGCAATGAACATCAGATAAGCAAACAGTACATCAAATTAAGACAATAGGAAAACTGAGCAAGTATACAATCACATAGTAAATAAGCAGTAAACAATGACTGGACCGAAAATATCTCTTAAAAATTTCTGGAAAACAGTGAAAATGGAGCACTTTGAATCTCAAAATTTGGTTCAATCAGTAGTTTAAGAGCGAGCAGGGTCAAAAAGTCAATGAAGACCAAAAGAGAATTAAATTATAGCTGAGAGGAGATCAATTTGAATTAAATGTGAAAAAAGAGAAACAAATCTATTTCTGCTAATGTGGAAATGGCATGACTTGAACACTAATGAGATATGGTGGAAGAAAATAGGCATTAGCAACAAAAAATTTAAAAGAAGAAATATTAGAAACAAAGAGGTGGTTTATAAAGAAAAGGGCAAAGGAACAAACAAGTACAGACTCCTGAGGCACACTAGAGGGAACAGGAAACAATATTGGTGGCATATCTTGAGAACTAGAAAAAGTGCATGTCAATTGATAAGAGGAAATCAGTCAAGTTCAGTGCCTGAGATCCCTTGAGCAGAATGAGTTACAAAGAACGTGATTGAAAGATCAAGGAAAATAACAAAAGAAAAGAACTTGTTGTGGTAGGCCTGCCAAACAGAATGAACACTGATAACAATTAATGATAACTCTTAACCCAAATGGAACTCAATAGGAGAGAGAACATTACTAGAATAAAGAAATGCTGAAAGTTGAGAAAAGACTATGGGCCTCATTATGAGTCTGGCAGTCTTCAGACCACCAGACTCATGGTGGCGGGTCAGACCGCTGCCGTCGTGGCGGTCCGACTGCCACAGTATGACTGTGGCGGAGCTGCCATGGTTGCCGCCAACCTGCAGCCCGGCTGCCCCGGTGGCTGTAATGCACCAGTGCAGCGCTAAGGATTACAAGTCCCCATTTGGCAGCCTTTCCATGGCGGTTTACACCGCCATTGAATGGCTGCCGGAATGGGGGCTCGCAAAACTCATAATGAGGCCCTGTATACTGAAGAATTGCAGAGAGAAACTGAAAGAACAAACATTTGATAGGTCTAATCATAAGGATCCAGCAAAAGCTTTTTAAGGCATAGGAGAACAACAGATTATATAATAGGGTCAGAAAAGTTTTCAAAGGCAAGTAAAGAATTAAAGAAACAAGTAGGATGAGGCAATAGAAGGGGATAGGCAGCTTTCACTAAGGTGGAGGTAAGTGAATCAGAAAGTGAAGCAGTAGTCTTACCTTGGTTGGGAACATTTTAAACTGTGGTCTCAGAGGCCAGACAAAAGTAATTAACCTCTCTTAAGCAAGAAAGAGGCAAAGAAGGAGAAAAAGTTGGCAGCTGTTAGACCTGCATTACTAACAATTTAGATAATTGCTTTGTTTGAAGATCGGACATTGAGATTCATTGTGGCATCACTGACTGGATGGTGCCTTTAAAGTAGAAACCCTGCTTTCTAAGCCTTTTACCACTGTTAGAGTTTTGTACATTTTTTTTTTTGTTCATTATTAACAACGTGCAAAATGTGGATTTACCTTTGAATTTATATGTACACACTGACATGTGAAACAAATTTGCTATGTCTTGTTAAAGTGTTTTTGTGGCTTTAGCTAACTAGGCCTCAGGCCTCAATGCCATCTTGTCCGAAATGGATACTGTGGCCTGATTTGCTGAAAATATAATTATTTTGCTCACATCATGATGATTTTGCAGCAAGTAATGTTTTCCTAAGTAAGGAAACTGTATATAAACCCCAGATTATGGAGGTGAGAGAGAAGACTTTTCAATGCCACTAGGCTTGCTGTCCAATTTCTTATTGAATTTGCCGCTCATTTGTGACTTAGAATTCCTCTTATTTTGCACCTATTCCTGTAGTGCTCTATTTGCAGAGTGCCTTTATGGCAGTTACTTAATTAATTTGCATCTATGATTTCTGTATTGTACCTATAACATTTTTGTAATCAATCTTTACAATTTGTATTCCTACCCTCGAATTCAATTATTGAGTCTGTTTCCTAATTGACTCTATTTTTTAAACGTTATGGGGTGTGTAAGCTGCCTTATCTTGAAACATATTGAGGTTTGACACTTGTTCTGATTCATCCACCCATGGATGTGCTGTTGAGGTAATATTTTGGGGTGCAAAATCTCACACATCATCTGTGGAATCTGCAAACCTCCATCGTCATCTGACACTGCAATCCAAGCACACTTCCGGATTCTCAGATTCACTTTTGACTTGTGTTCTGCAGATTAACAAGCCTACAGAAAGGTGTGCGTCCCTAAAGCACAGTTCAATCATGCCTCAAAAAGCCAACATACATTTGAAGAGGAATTTGGGAACGCAGTCTTCACATGTAATATGCACGAAAAGAGGTTCCACTTCTCAGCCTGTGACACATGATCCTTCATACCGGTTAGACCTTTGTATTCACACAAATGATCGCCTTTTTGGGCACTTCAACAATCATTGGTGCTTACTGATATAGCATCCATAACAGGCCCATCGACCTTCAAGGGAGACTTTTTCCTTGCAACCTTTTATAAATAAACTCTACTAGCTCTACTGGCTTCCAATTAAGTTTTAACCCAGCTTCAAAATCCTCTCCCTTGCTTTCATGGGCAAAAGTGGCCATGTAGTTTTTCATACTACCGTCCTCAGCAAATCACATTCTCCTACTGCCCATTTTAAAAAATGTTGAAAAAGAAAGGACCAGAAAACCTGCTCCTTCATCAACTCAAAGCAGAACCATGAATTAGTCCCATATTACTCATGGTGGTCTGTTCCACTACCATGCCATGACATTATGGTGGTCATTCTAACCCTGGCGGTAAAAACCGCCAGGGCGAATGACTGCGGGAGCACCGCCGACAGGCCGGCGGTGCTCCCAAGGGCATTCCGACCGCGGCGGTAAAGCCGCGGTCGGACCGGCAACACTGGCGGTCTCCCGCCAGTGTACCGCCGCCCTTTGGAATCCTCCAAGGCGGCGCAGCTAGCTGCGCCGCCGAGGGGATTCCGACCCCCCCTACCGCCATCCAGTTCCCGGCGGTCCGCCCGCCGGGAACCGGATGGCGGTAGGGGGGGTCGCGGGGCCCCTGGGGGCCCCTGCAGTGCCCATGCCACTGGCATGGGCACTGCAGGGGCCCCCGTAAGAGGGCCCCTACAAGTATTTCACTGTCTGCTTGGCAGACAGTGAAATACGCGACGGGTGCAACAGCACCCGTCGCACCTTCCCACTCCGCCGGCTCGATTACGAGCTGGCATCCTCGTGGGAAGGGAGTTTTTCCCTGGGCTGGCGGGCGGTCTTTTGCCGACCGCCCGCCAGCCCAGGGAAAAACTTAGAATACCCTCCGCGGTCTTTCGACCGCGGAGCGGTATTTTAGAGGGGGGAAGTCTGGCAGGCGGCCTCCGCCGCCCGCCAGACTCAGAATGACCCCCTATGTGTACTATGCAGCAACTTCTCATTGACTGATATCACTATGGACACTCGCTGTTGTGGGCAGCTATGCCTACTGTGCTCACTAATGCCTGAAAAAATGTGTAAATATTCATGGCACCCGCTGTGTAAGATCATGCAATAAATATTACAATTTGGGAAACATCTTTGTTCAATTCAATTCAGAACTTTAACACTTGTGGGATCAATTCAGAATTTCTGACATGTATAGCTTTTTCAAGACAAAGCCTGGGAGGCGACATACTATGTAACTCGTACTTTATTGATTTGTATGCTGATGACACTTAGCAAATAACATATTATTATATTTTACAATGAAATGCTAGGGTAGTGGTTCTAGAAATGAACATTTCCCCGCCTGACAGTGTAAAGCCAATTATGCTGGTATAGCCAATGTGGATTTTTATAACGTAATTTATGTTATTTATGAACAAGTTACAGATTGCAGATAAAATTGTGGTGGTATCTTTCTAAAAAGAAATTTATTGATCATCTGTAAAAATATTATTGTAACAATAATTATTGGCACAGGCAGTTCTTGTGCGCCAGAATTACTTAAGTGCGAGACAATGAGAAAAGTTAATTCTCTGAGATTAAAAAGACTGCCATTGCTGGAACAAAGACGCTGACATTATTCGGAATCTTTCTGTGTAATTTCTATCTACAGTCCAAATATAGAAGAGTACAATAAAACTATTTTGAAGCCATGGAGTTTAAAATTAAATCACACACTCCCCGTTTACATACAACTACAAAATAAAATGGTCAATTATAATTAAGTACCTTGTATGCACTACTCCCACAACTAAACCACCAGCGAAATACTGCAGTGTAGTGGGTCCGCTGATCCCCGGGGGTCCGTGAGTCCTACTCAGGGGTCCACAAATGTTTTACAAGATTAAATAATATGAAAATTAACAAATTAACAAACTATATCCAAGTACTGAAGCAAAATTCGAAATATCAAAGCTTTTTCCATATTTCAATATTTGAGCATTTGTTTGAGGTATAAGCGTTTTTCTATTTATATGTATTGTTTTGAGGTTCAAATCATGGAAATTTCTTAGGCTGGGACAGGTTCAGATATTGATGATTCAATGGGGATCCCCGGTTTCCAGTAATGATTCAGTGGGGGTCCACAGAAGTCAAACGGTTAAGAACTAGTGCTGTAGTGAATTAATTCGAGTTTATCAGCTTTCCATATTTAAAGTGCCATTTCAGCACTTATGAGCAGCTGTCTTCTCACTGAGCATCATCTCACTTGCTACATTTGCTTACCCTCAATAAAAATGACAACCCAGGAACAGAGTTCTATATATTTGCTCAGCTCGACAATATTTCATATACAAAAACCAACTTCCGAGCACTAAATAGATGTTTAAATGTACCTAAAGGTGTCATAACGACTCCTAGCCATAACTTCACTTTAACTCTAGTTTTTAGTGGATGTTTGCACTGTTCTTTTTTTTTTAAATAATATATTTAGGGTTTATGATTTGTGGATTCAACTGGTTATCATTGGTAAAAGTCCACAGGACAGTCAGCTGGCTTTTCAATTTAAACATTTAACTACTGAATTTCACCCCCAGGTGGACACAGTGGATCATCGATCTCTAGTTTTTATACTGGTATATGTTTACTTTTAAGCTGTGTTGATGCTAGATCCAGCATCCCAAGTATGATTGTGGTGCTGCAACTTAAACTATCTGCTTCTGAGGGTGATGTCTCCCATGCTAAAGAGGCATGCGCCCCCCACAGTCCATTGTCTCTAGCTTTACATTGCATGCTTAGTCCCAGTACATGCAGCAACGGTCACACCGAATTATGGCTCCCGAATGGCTTCATCGTCTAGTGATGCACCAATGCTTCGGACCACTGAGCCCCACATATGTTATGGATGGTCACAAGCTTTGCCAGGCATACTCTGTCCCAATGTGTTACATTGGTTCACTGTTCCAGCACTAGCCTTGCCTTCTAGTGATGCTACCAAGGTCTGGACCACCAGCTTTACCCAGTATGCCTGAGCTCAGGGAGACTCTGCGTTCAGCATCAATGAGTGGACACTGGAGAAGTGCAAGCAGCACAGGGGTTGGAGTTCGCCTTTTTCAGAAGGGTTTTAGTTTACACGGTACAGGCTCAGTTGGAAGGAGAGGTAAGGCCACTGTGAATATGCAGTTTACTAAACAGGAACAGCCGTGATTGGTGCATCATGTCATGTCCACTTACAATACATGCATCAACTCTGTGTAAAGAAGGGGAGCCTCAAACCGCCGCCATGGGAGCACCTTACAAACACTGGAAAGACACTGCATGAAGAAAAGAATCTCCGTGCCTTCGAAGTGAAAGTTACAGAAAGCTGGAAAATGTGAAGCACTTCACTAAGACGGTTAAATAACTTTTGCTATGTTGCTACCAAAGCAAGGAAAAGAGGGGAGGTGGGCTCGGAGAGCCACAGTGGTACTCAAGAGTTCTGACACCCTTGCTTGTTTGTAGTGGGCAAACCTGTGTATACCAAAGTTCACTGGTCCTGGACTGACCTTGTCCAGTTATGCATCCCACGTTGATATGACTGCAAAGGTACAGTTTCTTAAATGCAAAAATGTAACTCCAGGGCCAGCATTAGGCTGGTGTGACCGGTGCCACCGCACTGAGTGTCGAGCTCGTGGGGTGTTGTATTTTGAAATGTCTGCTGAAGTTAAAAGCACCTGATGCAGAGATACTTGAGAGCTCAACAATCTTCATGGGATAATAAAGAAGTCAAGATAACTCTGGTGATTAATATACGTGCTGGAGAGAGATAAGAGTTTTGACTAGTTGCAGATTTAAGTCACCATAAAGTAGGGAAGAGGGTTAATGTGACCGCTGCAAAGCACATGTATCATGCAGATCATAGAATTGTTTTTTATGTAGATGGCTCAAAGGTTCCCTGCTTTTGTCACAGAGATTCTTTTGCTACTTCCAGTTCATAAGTCACAAGCCTAATATAGCACAGTGTATATGAAACTAGCATCAGTTGCAAGCCCTAGGTTAGAAACTTAAGTTTTTCCCCAGTCTTTCATTATCCTAAGTTTGCTAACGATGGTTCATTTGCAGTAAATTCTTATTTGAAAAGCCAAAGTCAAACCCAACAACTGTGCTATGTTTTAAATGTTGAGTTTGTGCTTTTCTAGACCAATCACTCTTAATATATACTGCCTACCAGTATGCATAACATGCGACTCCTTCACACTGTAGTCCTCATTGATTTATGTAACATTTCCTATACACTGATTTACATGTGCATTATTAATTGTCTCTGTATAATATGTGTATGATGTAAAGTGTTCTGATTCCCTACACTGGTATAACTAACACTGTAAAAGAAATTAAATACACGGGAGAGAAGAGTTGTGAAGGGAGAAGGGGCACCCTTGGAAGGCGGTTGTGAAGGAATTCCTGAAGAAGGAGGTTACCAGGAGGGCTACAACAAAGACTGTTGCATTGGGTGCAACCAGCACTAAAGTCAGCCCTACATATCTTAAAAGGGAACCATTAGCTAAAATATGACTTAACTGGAAGCCCATGCTAGTGGTGTGCATTGTGGTTGCCCTCTTTGTACACAACCTTTGATTTCACTGTCAGCACTAATCATTTTATTTAATTAGGACTTCCGCCCGTCACTGTGCTCCTCATTTGTTGTGAACTGTTAATGATCTTTGATTGTTTTGTCAGAGAAAAGAAGGAAGGAAGGAAGACTGTATCAAATAGGAGTCAGAGTTTCAAATGGGATAAGTCTAGGAAGTGCATTGCAAACTGAAAAATGCAAGAAGCAATACAATTTTAAAATGCTTATTTCATTGAAACAGTGAAAGTTTGAATACTTTCTGATTAAATGTTTCTTTTTAATTCAGATTTTTTAGTAGATCATATATGTGTGTGTGTATAGCGATTACATGATACTTCTGATGTAAAATAGGATGGGGGAACGGCTGAAGAGGTGTTCAGATTTGTATATTCATTTCCAACTTTCATCCCATACTAATTGTCAATTAATTTTAAACTTTCACTCCACACTAAAAATAAGCTAGACAACAATGGCAGCAATATGTTTACATCAGCACTTGCAATATGCCAGACGATTAAACATTAACCCCTTCTGTGCCGCGGACGTAGTGGTTACGTCCCGCGGCACAGTGCTGCATTATGGGGATATCGACGCACAGGAAGCCATTTGCTTCCTGTGCGGCGACGAGAGAAGAGGTGAGTTCCTCTTCCCGGTGGGTGGGGGGGTTGGGGCTAAAGAGGCACCGGGGAAAAGGAAAGGCTTTTCCTTTTCCCCGGTGTCTCTTTGAGCATTCCTGCTGCCCGATCGCATTGCGATCGGGCAGCAGGAATGCCCACTAGACACCAGGGATTTGTTTTTTTTGTTTTACTTCTGTGTTTCTGGCATGCGGGGAGCGGCCCCTTGGGCAAGGGTCACTCCCCTTTTGGGGGCAATTACTTACGGCCATTTCTGCCCCCCTTGGGGGCAGATTGGCCTACTTTTTAGGCAGATCTGCCCCCAAGGGGGGCAGAAAACACTAGATCACCAGGGTTTTATATTTTTATGTGCATTTATGTGGAGGGAGGTGCCCCCTTGGGCAAGGGGCGACCCCCCCAAGGGGGCAGAGAACTGTTGGCCTTTTCTGCCCCCCTTGGGGGCAGATCAGCCTATTTTTTTTAGGTCCATCTGCCCCCAAGGGGGGCAGAAGCCACTTAGGCACCAGGGATTGTGTGTGTAGTGGATGGGGGGGCGCCCCCTTGGGCAAGGGTCGCTCCCCTTTGGGGGGCATGTCTTTTCGGGCCATTTCTGCCCCCCTTGAGGGCAGATTGGCTACTTTTTAGCCAGATCTGACCCCAAGGGGGGCAGAAAACACTAGATCACCAGGGTTTTTTATTTTTATGTGTATTTATGTGGGGGGGTGCCCCCTTGGGCAAGGGGCGCCCCCCCCAAGGGGGCAGAGAACTGTTGGCCTTTCCTGCCCCCCTTGGGGGCAAATCGGCCTATTTTTTTTAGGTCCATCTGCCCCCAAGGGGGGCAGAAGCCACTTAGGCACCAGGGATTGTGTGTGTAGTGGATGGGGGGGCGCCCCCTTGGGCAAGGGTCGCTCCCCTTTGGGGGGCATGTCTTTTAGGGCCATTTCTGCCCCCCTTGAGGGCAGATCAGCCTATTATTTTTAGGCTGATCTGCCCCAAGGGGGGCAGAAACCACTAGAACGCCAGGGATTTTTTTTTATGTGTTTATTTTTGTGGGGGGGCGTCCCCTTGGGCACGGGGCGCCCCCCCCAAGGGAAGCATTGACCTGTTGGCCATTTCTGCCCCCCCTGGGGGCAGATGGGCCTATTTTTGTAGGCCCACCTGCCCCCAAGGGGGGGCAGAAGCCTCTTAGACACCAGGGATAGTGTGTGTGTGTGTGTTAGTGGATGGGTGGGGCCTTGGGCAAGGGTCGCCCCCCCACTTTGGGGGCACATGTACCCAGGCCATTTCTGCACCCCTTGGAGACAGATCAGCCTATTATTTTTAGGCTGGTCTGCCCCCAAAGGGGGCAGAAACTACTAGAACGCCAGGGATTTTTTTTTATTTGTTTATTTTTGTGGGGGGGCGTCCCCTTGGTCACGGGGCGCCCCCCCCAAGGGGGGCATTGACCTGTTGCCCATTTCTACACCCCCTGGGGGCAGATGGGCCTATTTTCTTAGGCCCACCTGCCCCCAAGGGGGGCAGAAGCCACTTGGACACCAGGGATAGTGTGTGTGTGTGTGTGTTAGTGGATGGGTGGGGCCTTGGGCAAGGGTCGCCCCCCACTTTGGGGGCACATGTACCCAGGCAATTTCTGCACCCCTTGGAGACAGATCAGCCTATTATTTTTAGGCTGGTCTGCCCCCAAGGGGGGCAGAAATTACTAGAACGCCAGGGATTTTTTTGTATTTGTTTTTTTTTGTGGGGGGGCGTCCCGTTGGTCACGGGGCGCCCCCCCAAGGGGGGCATTGACCTGTTGCCCATTTCTACACCCGTTGGGGGCAGATGGGTCTATTTTCTTAGGCCCACCTGCCCCCAAGGGGGGCAGAAGCCACTTAGGCACCAGGGATAGTGTTGTGTGTGTTTTTTTTTTTTTTTTTTTTAGGGCTGTCCCCTTTGGCAAGGGTCGCTCTCCATGGTACACTACTAAAGGTATTTTCTGGCTTCCTTGGGGTAGACAGGTCTATTTTATTAGTAGGCCCATCTGCCCCTATGGCAGAATCCACTTAGGCACCAATTTCTAAATGTTTGATGGTGGGGTGTTTGTCAACTGAAGAAGTCTTTGCATTTGTGATAAAAAATGTTTTCCTCCTTTTTGTTCTAGTTCAAAGCTTTTGCTTTATTTGCTGTGGCTCCTTGCGGTTTTGGCGGTGGTTGACCTGCAGTTTGCACAGTTGCATGTTTTAGGTAAGTAAAAACAATTTACTCCAAAGGAGTATTGTTGCCATGCATGAATGACATGTTTGTAGGGGGTGTACTAAATGCAGGATTGTGTGTGAAATTGTCCTTAGGTTTGTGCACAATGATATTTGTTTTGTCTTTTTTCTAATTTGCCTTTCTTTCTTTATTTTTAGTGGGATATCATTGGTGATTGCTGTGTAGTTGCTGGTGAATCAAGCTTTTTCAGGCAAGTGAGCGGTATAGTTTTTGAGTTTATAACTCTTACTAACAAAGCTACACTTTGCCACTTGTCTTACACAGTGCTGGTTGTTGGTGGTGAATTTGTCCAGTTAATTTTAGCAGGAGAGATCATGGCTAGCCGCAGGATGACCGCTCAGCAGGTGGTTGGTATGCTTTTTTAGTCACAGTCTGATCATGACTATGAGACAGACTCTGCATCTGAGGCAGAGGAGGAAGTCAGAGATTCTGGCAGTGATGTTTCTCTTGGAGGGGAATCTTCTGATGATGAAGCCACACTCAGTGCAGATGAAGGGCCTGTTTTAGAGGAGGACATTGATGTGCCAATAGTGCAGCAACCTGGGGCTGAAAGGTTTCCCGTTATAAGACCTGATGTCTGGGTTGCCCCAAACATGGAGCAGCCAGAGTTGCCTGCCTTTACTGGTCTCCCGGGGTGTAACGCCAATACAGAGAACTTTATGCCTATCAATTTCTTTGAGTTATTCATGGATGATGTGTTTTTGGAAGAGATTGTTGAGCAGACTAATTTGTATGCGGAGCAGCATTTGAGGGACAACGCTGCTAGACTTAGGCCACACTCTAGAGCTGCCCAGTGGATTCCCACAAATTTGGAGGAGTTAAAAAAGTTTTTGGGTTTGACTTTTTTGATGGGGTTGATAAGGAAGCCGTCACTGGCTTCTTATTGGTCTACTAGTCCCTTGATGGCAACAGCTATATTTCCAGCGACCATGAGTCGTAATCAGTATTTGCTTCTTCTTAGGATGCTGCATTTTGTTGACAATGCATTAGCCTTGTCACGAGATCACCCAGATTCTGACCGTCTTTTTAAGATTAGGCCTGTCCTTGATCATTTTGTAGATCGGTTTTCGGAGGTCTATGTTCCAGGCAAAGAGTTAAGTGTGGACGAGTCTTTGGTCATCTTCAAGGGTCGTTTGGTTTTTAGGCAGTACATTCCTAGCAAAAGGGCACGATATGGAATTAAATTGTATATGCTGTCTGAAAGTAGGACAGGATATGTGTATAGTTTACGTGTGTACACTGGTAGGGATTCCAATATTGACCCCCCTGGTTGTCCTCCCACTTTTGGAGTTACTGAGAAAATTGTGTGGGATCTTGGTAGACGACTGTTCAACAAAGGTCACCATTTGTATGTAGATAACTTCTACACTGGTGTGCAATTGTTCAAGGAATTGTTTAGAGTGGACACAGTTGCTTGTGGCACAATCCGTTCTAACCGGAAAGGCTATCCAAGGGAGCTTGTCTGTAAAGAACTTGAGAGAGGACAGTGCTGTGCCTTGCGGAACGAGGAGCTGCTAGCTTTGTAATTTTCAGATAAGAGGGATGTCTACATGCTAAGTACCATCCATGATGAGAGTACTTCCCCTGTGACTGTTTGGGGCCAGGTTGCTGAAGTGCGCAAACCTGTGTGCATTTTAGATTATAATAAGCACATGGGAGGTGTAGATAGAGTTGACCAGAGGTTGGAACCTTATACTGCTATTCGTAAGTCTTACGTTTGGTATAAGAAGTTAGCACTTCACCTCTTCCACTTAGCAACCTTCAATGCTTTTATTGTGTTTAGGGATAGGTCTCCAGAGTCAAAGATGACATTTGTGAAATTTCAGGAGTCAGTGATAGAGAGCCTTATTGTGGTGGAACAGGCCAGAGTTCCTAGAGATGCAGTGGTGGAGGATGTGGCTAGATTGAAAGATCGCCACTTTGCTGAGCACATTCCTCCCACACCCAAAAAAGACTTTCCAGCTAAGAAATGTAGAGTGTGTTTTCGAAGAGGTATCCGGAGGGAGTCTCGAATGTACTGCCCAGATTGTCCTTCAAAGCCTGGGCTGTGTGTCGGTGCTTGTTTTAAGAATTACCACACCCAGAAGAATTTCTGGGAACAACCATGAGTGTAAACTCATGTCTGTTTTGTATTTTCATGTGTTTAGTTTCATGGTTAGCATTTCTGTCATGTTCTTAGTTAGAGCTTTTGTGTTTGTAGTTTTGTAATTCTTTCTACTTAGTTAGGGGTTCCTCTGTTAAAAAAAAAAAAAAAATGATGCCATTGTGGGTGGAGTGGGGCTTGGCTGAGAGTGTACATATTGACTTGCTGTTGGCTACTGCAACACACTGCCAGCCAAACACCAGTCCACACACTCCCATCAGCTGGTATGATTGTTGTATCAGGCATGTGGGCGTATGTAAGTGATGGGCCCTTGAGTGGCGCTGTCTGTCGATGTGAGTGTTGTAATGTGCTGGGCCCGTGGCTGGCGGTGTGAATGGCCTTGTGTGTGTCATGTATGAAAGTTGTGTGAATGGACTGTAAAGCGGTTGGTGCCTTGTCGCGGCTTTACAGCTCACGAGCTGTGAGTCATTGGTTCAGTTTTTTGCCTTTCAGTTACTAACAGTGCATTTCATTTTTGTGAAAGCTCTTGTTAGTAAAATTTGATCCACTGAACCATCACTCACCCTCGTGCCAAATCCAACCAGTATGTGTGGTAAAAATGACAAAACCTGCTCCGCTGTAATCAGGCGTCGCAGCACACCTGTGACACGCTAGGTGCCTCAGGTGGGACCCCGATGATGAAGCATGCCACCAACTTGGTTGGTGGGTGAGGGGTCTTTTTCACATAACCTAACTGTGTTTCTTTTCAAAATTTTTGTGTTTGGCACATCACGGACGTATGTGGGCACATCAAAACGATATATTACAAAACTACCTGTGTTTGGGGGGGAGAGGGCGCCTATGTTTTTGGTCCTGTGTGCGGCCTTCATCTAGGGAAACCTACCAAACCCAGGGTAAAACTAGACACCCCAAGGAGTCCAGGGAGGTGTGGCTTGCGTGGATCCCCCAACATTTTCTTACCCAGACTCCTCTGTAAACCTCAATGTGCTTAAAAAAAGCATATTTTCCTGACTTTTCTTCGTAGGATCACCACTCCAGCACAACATTCCTACTCCCCAGTGTTCCCCTCAGCCTCCCAAGTAAAATGACACCTCACTTATGTGGGTCCCCAAAGCAGAGTCAGTCTAAAGATGTATAAAAGAATATGTCCTTATAAACTTGCTGTGCTATCCCCTCTATCTCTACAAGTTTTGGGCCTTATTCTGTTGCAGGCACCTGGCCCACCCACACAAGTGAGCTATCATTTTTATCAGGAGACTTGGGGGAACGCTGGGTAGAAGGAAATTTGTGGCTCCACTCAGATTCCAGAACTTTCTGTCACCGGAATGTGTGGAGAATGTTTTCTTTTAGACAGAATTTGAGGTTTGCAAAGGATTCTGGGTAACAGAACCTGGTCCGAGCCACACAAGTCACCCCATCTTGGATTCCCCTAGGTCTCTAGTTTTCAGAAATACACAGGTTTGGTAGGTTTCCCTAGGTGCCGGCTGAGCTAGAGGCCAAAATCTACAGGTAGGCACTGTTTTCAATGAAAAAATGTGATGTGTCCACGTTGCGCTTTGGGGCGTTTCCTGTCGCGGGCGCTAGGCCTACCCACACAAGTGAGGTATCATTTTTATCGGGAGACGTGTGGGAACGCTGGGTGGAAGGAAATTTGTGGCTTCTCTCAGATTCCAGAACTTTCTGCCACAGAAATGTGAGGAACATGTGTTTTTTTAGCCAAATTTTGAGGTTTGAAAAGGATTCTGGGTAACAGAACCTGGTCCGAGCCACACAAGTCACCCCATCTTGGATTCCCCTAGGTCTGTAGTTTTCAGAAATGCACAGGTTTGGTAGGTTTCCCTAGGTGGCGGCTGAGCTACAGGCCAAAATCTACAGGTAGGCACTTTGCAAAAAACACCTCTGTTTTCCTTCACCAATTTGGCTGTGTCCACGTTGCGCTTTGGGGCCTTTCCTGTCGCGGGCGCTAGGCCTACCCACACAAGTGAGGTATCATTTTTATCGGGAGACGTGGGGGAACGCTGGGTGGAAGGAAATTTGTGGCTTCTCTCAGATTCCAGAACTTTCTGCCACAGAAATGTGAGGAACATGTGTTTTTTTAGCCAAATTTTGAGGTTTGAAAAGGATTCTGGGTAACAGAACCTGGTCCGAGCCACACAAGTCACCCCATCTTGGATTCCCCTAGGTCTCTAGTTTTCAGAAATGCACAGGTTTGGTAGGTTTCCCTAGGTGGCGGCTGAGCTACAGGCCAAAATCTACAGGTAGGCACTTTGCAAAAAACACCTCTGTTTTCCTTCACCAATTTGGCTGTGTCCACGTTGCACTTTGGGGCCTTTCCTGTCGCGGGCGCTAGGCCTACCCACACAAGTGAGGTATCATTTTTATCGGGAGACGTGGGGGAACGCTGGGTGGAAGGAAATTCGTGGCTCCTCTCAGATTCCAGAACTTTCTGCCACAGAAATGAGAGGAACATGTGTTTTTTTAGCCAAATTTTGAGGTTTGCAAAGGATTCTGGGTAACAGAACCTGGTCCGAGCCACACAAGTCACCCCATCTTGGATTCCCCTAGGTCTCTAGTTTTCAGAAATGCACAGGTTTGGTAGGTTTCCCTAGGTGGCGGCTGAGCTACAGGCCAAAATCTACAGGTAGGCACTTTGCAAAAAACACCTCTGTTTTCCTTCACCAATTTGGCTGTGTCCACGTTGCGCTTTGGGGCATTTCCTGTCGCGGGCGCTAGGCCTACCCACACAAGTGAGGTATCATTTTTATCGGGAGACGTGGGGGAACGCTGGGTGGAAGGAAATTCGTGGCTCCTCTCAGATTCCAGAACTTTCTGCCACAGAAATGTGAGGAACATGTGTTTTTTTAGCCAAATTTTGAGGTTTACAAAGGATTCTGGGTAACAGAACCTGGTCCGAGCCACACAAGTCACCCCATCTTGGATTCCCCTAGGTCTGTAGTTTTCAGAAATGCACAGGTTTGGTAGGTTTCCCTAGGTGGCGGCTGAGCTACAGGCCAAAATCTACAGGTAGGCACTTTGCAAAAAACACCTCTGTTTTCCTTCACCAATTTGGCTGTGTCCACGTTGCGCTTTGGGGCCTTTCCTGTCGCGGGCGCTAGGCCTACCCACACAAGTGAGGTATCATTTTTATCGGGAGACGTGGGGGAACGCTGGGTGGAAGGAAAGTTGTGGCTCCTCTCAGATTCCAGAACTTTCTGCCACAGAAATGTGAGGAACATGTGTTTTTTTAGCCAAAGTTTGAGGTTTGCAAAGGATTCTGGGTAACAGAACCTGGTCCAAGCCACACAAGTCACCCCATCTTGGATTTCCCTAGGTCTGTAGTTTTCAGTAATGCACAGGTTTGGTAGGTTTCCCTAGGTGGCGGCTGAGCTACAGGCCAAACTCTACAGGTAGGCACTTTGCAAAAAACACCTCTGTTTTCCTTCACCAATTTGGCTGTGTCCACGTTGCGCTTTGGGGCCTTTCCTGTCGCGGGCGCTAGGCCTACCCACACAAGTGAGGTATCATTTTTATCGGGAGACGTGGGGGAACGCTGGGTGGAAGGAAATTCGTGGCTTCTCTCAGATTCCAGAACTTTCTGCCACAGAAATGTGAGGAACATGTGTTTTTTTAGCCAAATTTTGAGGTTTGCAAAGGATTCTGGGTAACAGAACCTGGTCCGGGCCACACAAGTCACCCAATCTTGGATTCCCCTAGGTCTCTAGTTTTCAGAAATGCACAGGTTTGGTAGGTTTCCCTAGGTGGCGGCTGAGCTACAGGCCAAAATCTACAGGTAGGCACTTTGCAAAAAACACCTCTGTTTTCCTTCACCAATTTGGCTGTGTCCACGTTGCGCTTTGGGGCATTTCCTGTCGCGGGCGCTAGGCCTACCCACACAAGTGAGGTATCATTTTTATCGGGAGACGTGGGGGAACGCTGGGTGGAAGGAAATTCGTGGCTCCTCTCAGATTCCAGAACTTTCTGCCACAGAAATGTGAGAAACATGTGTTTTTTTAGCCAAATTTTGAGGTTTGCAAAGGATTCTGGGTAACAGAACCTGGTCCGAGCCACACAAGTCACCCCATCTTGGATTCCCCTAGGTCTCTAGTTTTCAGAAATGCACAGGTTTGGTAGGTTTCCCTAGGTGCCGGCTGAGCTACAGGCCAAAATCTACAGGTAGGCACTTTGCAAAAAACACCTCTGTTTTCCTTCACCAATTTGGCTGTGTCCACGTTGCGCTTTGGGGCCTTTCCTGTCGCGGGCGCTAGGCCTACCCACACAAGTGAGGTATCATTTTTATCGGGAGACGTGGGGGAACGCTGGGTGGAAGGAAATTTGTGGCTCCTCTCAGATTCCAGAACTTTCTGCCACAGAAATATGAGGAACATGTGTTTTTTTAGCCAAATTTTGAGGTTTGCAAAGGATTCTGGGTAACAGAACCTGGTCCGAGCCACACAAGTCAGCCCATCTTGGATTCCCCTAGGTCTCTAGTTTTCAGAAATGCACAGGTTTGGTAGGTTTCCCTATGTGGCGGCTGAGCTACAGGCCAAAATCTACAGGTAGGCACTTTGCAAAAAACACCTCTGTTTTCCTTCACCAATTTGGCTGTGTCCACGTTGCGCTTTGGGGCCTTTCCTGTCGCGGGCGCTAGGCCTACCCACACAAGTGAGGTATCATTTTTATCGGGAGACGTGGGGGAACGCTGGGTGGAAGGAAATTCGTGGCTCCTCTCAGATTCCAGAACTTTCTGCCACAGAAATGTGAGGAACATGTGTTTTTTTAGCCACATTTTGAGGTTTGCAAAGGATTCTGGGTAACAGAACCTGGTCCGAGCCACACAAGTCACCCCATCTTGGATTCCCCTAGGTCTCTAGTTTTCAGAAATGCACAGGTTTGGTAGGTTTCCCTAGGTGGCGGCTGAGCTACAGGCCAAAATCTACAGGTAGGCACTTTGCAAAAAACACCTCTGTTTTCTGTGATGTGTCCACGTTGTGTTTTGGGGCATATCCTGTCGCGGGCGCTAGGCCTACCCACACAAGTGAGGTATCATTTTTATCGGGAGACTTGGGGGAACATAGAATAGCAAAACAAGTGTTATTGCCCCTTGTCTTTCTCTACATTTGTTCCTTCCAAATGTAAGACAGTGTGTAAAAAAGACGTCTATTTGAGAAATGCCCTGTAATTCACATGCTAGTATGGGCACCCCGGAATTCAGAGATGTGCAAATAACCACTGCTTCTCAACACCTTATCTTGTGCCCATTTTGGAAATACAAAGGTTTTCTTGATAGCTATTTCTTACTCTTTATATTTCAGCAAATGAATTGCTGTATACCCGGCATAGATTGAAAACCCACTGCAGGGTGCAGGTCATTTATTGGCTCTGGGTACCTAGAGTTCTTGATGAACCTATAAGCCCTATATATCTCCGCAACCAGAAGAGTCCAGCAGACGTAACGGTATATTGCTTTCGAAAATCTGACATTGCTGGAAAAAGTTACAGAGTAAAACGTAGAGAAAAATTGATGTTTTTTTCACCTCAATTTCAATATTTTTCTTTTTCAGTTGTTATTTTCTGTAGGAAACCCTTGTAGGATCTACACAAATGACCCCTTGCTGAATTCAGATTTTTGTCTACTTTTCAAAAATGTTGCGGTTTCTGGGATCCAGTGTTGGTTTCATGCCCATTTCTGTCACTGACTGGAAGGAGGCTTAAAGCACACAAAATCATAATAATGGGGTATGTCCCCGTAAAATGCCAAAATTGTGTTGAAAAATTGGGTTTTCTGATTCAAGTCTTCCTGTTCCTGAAAGCTGGGAAGCTGGTGATTTTATCACCGCAAACCCTTTGTTGATGCCGTTTTCAGGGAAAAAACCACAAGCCTTCTTCTGCAGCCCATTTTTCCAATTTTTTTGAAAACAACGAAATTTTCACTGTTTTTTGGCTAATTTCTTGGCCTCCTTCTGGGGAACCCACAAAGTCTGGGTACCTCTAGAATCCCTAGGATGTTGGAAAAAAAGGACGCAAATTTGGCGTGGGTAGCTTATGTGAACAAAAAGTTATGAGGGCCTAAGCGCGAACTGCTCCAAATAGCCAAAAAAAGGCTCGGCACAGGAGGGGGAAAAGGCCTGGCAGCGAAGGGGTTAATAAGAGAACAATAGCTTTACTACAGTGTAGTATAATAAACAAACACAGCATTGATGTTTATATCATTGAGTATGATATCAATTCTTTTCAGTAATGTCTTGATTTGTTGTGTGGTGGAAAGTAACCATAATATGAGAAACCTGTGAGTAAGCCTGGCGAGCGACCAATTCACGACGCCCTTGGAATCAGTCCAGTTTGTTTTATTAGAATCACCCACTCCTTCAAGTTGAAATCACCCAAAGTTAATGATTTAATGAACAGTCCGTTGCATTAATAGACAGTTCGATCACTAAGACACAAATTGACTGAGACTCCCTGTTAAGCATTTTCACAAATTTTACTAGGAATAAAAGAAAGACTAAAGTTTGTGGCTTAATGAATATTTGGACTTTGTTTTCAGAAGACAGTAATTGAAGCTATGCCCTCAATCCCAGTGTCCTCTTAAAAGCTATGATGGCATAATCTGTAATTTGTATTACAAATAATGTGATCATTAAATTGTTTCACATATGGTGTTCCATGTGTCCTGAGGAAGTAGGTAGTTACTGATGATTAGCACAGTTGGATACTGATGTTTACCATAGGATTCCCAGAGCCTAAAATACTATTTAATTTCAGGTCAATAACGGAGAGGAAATTGCTCACGTTAGAGATAGGCCAGATACAATAAAATGTTATCTGCAGTGCATTTTGTAAAAACTAGAAAAAATTGTACTCCTGGCAATTTTTTTCCAGCATCAAAAAGTATAAATGACTGATTTTTTGAAACTGTAAAATTATTGAAAAATACACAAAGGCATCAACAAAAAATTAATATTAAAATCAGTAAACCTTAAATGTGCTGCATCCAACCTCTTCAGCCAAGCAGCAGACAGTCAAACATCATAGAGGGGGTTTGCTGAGGAGCTGTGCATCTGGTCAGATAGCTAATGAATATTTTTCTCTGAGACCAAGAACTACTTTAATAGATGCTCCAATAAAAGTTGCTCTTGTTAAGGTTTTCAAGGTCCGCAGACCCAAACACAGGGTACACAGACCCAAAAAGGTAATTCCTTCCCTGGTAAACACATTTTTTTCATTTTGCATGCAATGGGTTCTGTGAACCACAAATGTTTGCAAATGAGAAGGGGGCCAAGACAGGTACATTAGTCATGATCTACAGACCTACTGCAGAGTCCACAAACTGCAAATGTTTTAGTGAGTCTTGTGAGGCACCTTTCTTTGTTTCACAGCCCCGACACAGAGTCCATGTACTACAGAAGGGAGCCAAAAGATGGTCCAAAACGTTTGCAGCTCACATACTGAGCAGTAGTACTGTAGACTTTGGAAAGTGAATGAATCGACCCTACGCCTGTCAAGGCTCATTGACTCCAAGAGGATTTCATGAAACATGAACTAATCTTTTTTTATCTAGGTAGTTATATGTGGCATTTCAATTTTTTGGAAGGACATAGAAACTGTGACCCACGTTCGTTATGTCAACCCCAAGATACATTTTTTTCTCTTGTGGCCACCCAGACAGCTTTTGGGTCCAGAGCCACTGTTTGTGTTCTTTTACTTTAAATAGACAACGGACAATGGGGAAAAAGCTGCCACACCCAATCAAATATGCATGTTTTTTTGCTTCATGGATAGTCCAAACCAAGGCTTGAAAATCACTGACTTATCCTCCAGAAATCTCTAGCGTTTGAACCCTTTCAGGCCAAGTCAACACTTTTTGTAATTCTAAATTACTAAATGGATTAATACCTAAGAAAAATCACTTATTTGAATAAAGATCTAGTATTGTGGCAAGATTGTTGCGATTCCATTCAGTGTGCATTCCTGCTGGAGGAAGCTTACATTTCTAATAGCGTTACAATGGAACATTCACTTTTTTAATCCCTCATTTACTCCCCCGACAGATCTGCATGAAACTAGTCATGCCAAACTGAAATCAGATCAACTTTTTTTTTTTTTTTTTCACGCAGATTTGTTTAACGGCACTAAACCTATTAAGAGAATAAAACATGTCTTTTCAATGGAACCTCTGCCACCACCAGAACTACATCGTCTTCTCTCTCTCTCTCTCTTTTTTCCAATGCTGGCCCATACACTGCTATGGTATGCTGTTGGTACTGGCGTTCAGTTGACCAAACCCTCATATGTTTAGATTCAGACCAAAAATACGGCATACTCTGGGAGTCTAGGTAAAGAGTTATTCCGTTTTTTTAAACTAGGGTAAAACGTGACACTAACATGTTTCAACCTTTTTGTCTTTCTCACTGCTGTGACTTTCCTTTATCAATACATTTTTGCCTTCCATTGTGGTGTAGGACTTCATATTATGTAGAATCATACCTGCTTCACAAGTGCTACTTTCCGGAATCCCATATTTTATTTTTTCAAGCACATGGTTCATTGTTCCTTTGGATATAGGATGGTTGATGTCACTGTTCTTTTAAATGTAATAGGGGTGTGTGATCATACATAATCCTTGATATCATCCTTGGGAATTATAACACTCTAATTTCGAAGTAGGAATTGTTGCATCTTTTGATGGTTAGTCATGTAGATCATGAAAAATCTACAAATATCTTTGTTTCAGTTAATAATCTGTAACTGAAACAATAATTCCTCTCTCTTCTTTGTTTCACCCTCTCATAAACATTAAGCAGCATAATTCTTGGATATCCCCTTACAAGAAATCTAGACATAATCAATTCTGCTTCTCCTTCAAAATCTTTGTCAGATGAACAGATTCCTCTTGCTCTGAGAAGCGGACTATAAGGTATGTTCCATGTTAAAGCTTTTGGATGCCAACTGTTAGCAGGTAATAGTACATTGGCTGCTGTTGCCTTCCTAAGATGTTGGTATGGAGCACAATATCCTCTACATATGATGACCCATCTTCAAATTCAATGTAGTTCTTTTCCCAAGTACAAATCAACTGGATATTGTTCTCATTTGTATTAAAATTCATTCAGTAACATTTTCAGGAGCTCTCTATTGGCCGTCCCACATTAAAAAAAAAAAAAACTTCTATGAATCTTATCCGTAGTATTACATGATCCATGTTTTTCTCATTTTCCTCTGACCAGGCTCCCTCCTTTTCCCACTGCCCTATGAACAGGTTTGCATAGGTGGGGGCAAAGAAGGTGTCCAAGGCTGTAAATTGCTTCTGCAGGTATAGCCCCATTCAAATATAAAGACATTATGGGCCTCATTCCGCGCGGAGGGCAGCGGAAGCACCGCCAACAGGCTGGCGGTGCTTCCTGGGCTATTCTGACCACGGCGGTAAAGCCGCGGTCAGAAAAGGGGAACCGGTGGTTTCCCGCCAGTTTCCCCCTGGCCCAGGGAATCCTCCATGGGGGCGCTGTTTGCAGCGCCGCCATGGGGATTCCGACCCCCTTCCCGCCAGCCTGTTTCTGGCGGTTTTCACCGCCAGAACCAGGATGGCGGGAACGGGTGTCGTGGGGCCCCTGGGGGCCCCTGCACTGCCCATGCCACTGGCATGGGCAGTGCAGGGGCCCCACTAACAGGGCCCCATACAGATTTTCACTGTCTGCTTTGCAGACAGTGAAAATCGCGACGGGTGCCACTGCACCCGTCGCACCCCTGCAACTCCACCGGCTCCATTCGGAGACGGCTTCCTCGTTGCAGGGGCTTTCCCGCCGGCCCAGCGGGAAAGTTGGAATGGCCGCCGCGGTCTTGTGACCGCGGGGCAGTCATTCGGCGGTAACCGCATGGCGGGCGGCGACCGCCGCCCGCCGCGGTCAGAATGACCGCCTATGTGTTAATCTATACCTCAGCACCTTTTAGATCATTTGTGTATGCTGGAGATGAGGTAATAGACGCAATTGATGGGATACATTACATTCCTAAAAGAGGAGGCTTTTTAATCTATATATATATATATACACATACATACACCACGTGGTCATTTGACAAATCTTCACAAAACTTTCCACAAAAAACAGGCCAAAATGCATTTTCCCCATTAAGAAATTTGACCAGTGAAAGTGCAAAAATTGCTGTATAGAATTACACCACTTTCAGCGTCATTATGAGTTTGGCAGTCAGGATAACCCGTCTGCCAAACTTCTTACGGGGAGGTTGCTGTCATGCTGGCTACCTCCTCACCGGGCCCATTACAACCAAGGTTTCTGTCCGTAAGCTCAGCAGCATTGTCACTGGCTCGTAATCAAGCCTGCAGTAATGCTGCTGCCGCAGGGGGGAACAGCACAGCAGACATTGAGCATTGCGAGGGTGCTGGGCAGGGGCACCCCTGCGTTACCATGCCCCCCTGTTTCCCCCTGCACCTGTTCTCCACCAGCCTTTTCACGGCAGTGCTACCGCCATTAAAAGGCTGGCAGAGAACCAGGTTGTAATCAGCAGGGCGGCGCTGCATGCAGCACCACCCTGGCTGATTTTGACCTCCTCCACCATCAGCCAATTGGGATCATTGGTCCCGGCGGAGACAGCCATACCATGGTGGTCTGACCATCAAGGTCATAATGTGGCAGTCCAGACTGCCACCACGAGGCTGATGGTCTAAAGACCACCAGCCTCGTAATCAGGTGTAGATTTGGTAAATTATATATATCTTAATCTGAGACGTGATTGGCTGCTACCACATAAACAAGGATGTGGTGGCAGCCATCTTATTACTCTAGACTTAGTTTTGAGCCCTACAAAAAAGATGAAGAGCAGACAAAAGGAGTCAGAGTAGTGATACCCTGAACCCCTAGGCCTGGTGGTGGGTCAAAAATGTTTTTGTTTTTTTTAATTTTTCTGCACTTTCGAATACGATCTGAGAACCCACTGCAGAACTGATAAACTGGAGGAAAAAAAACATGGACTATCATGTGACTTAAATAAGTCCCCCCTCCACCGGGGTGGTCCAGTGCCCCCCGTCTTACTTAACAAGATGTATCTAGCTCATAGCTATTCAAAGGAGTGTCCCAGTGCTAGGCTCACAGGTAGAATCACAGGATTTGACATCAACTGTATTCCTGTGTGAACAGCCATGTTTTCAGTCTTTTTCTGAACATGGAAATAAATTACATAGAGCTGAGCGTGAGAGGGAGCTTATTCCATGCTGATGTCCCAGACAGGAAAACACCTGACCACCTGTTCTAGGGTGGTGAATCTTGGGAATTCTGGCCAGCAGGATGTTAGTGGATTTCAGGTTTCTGGTGGAGAGGTAAAAACTGAATCTGGCCCTCAGGCAACCCACCCTTGTGTGGTGAAGCGCTGTGTGCACTAAGACCAGGGCTTTAAACAAGATCCTCTTCCTCACTGGGAGCCAGTGGAGGGCCCTTAGATGGGGCGACACAGGTGATCTCAGAGGAAGATTGAGAAGAATGCAGGAGGCAGTGTTCTGGACTAACGGAAATCTATTGATAAAGTAGGCAGATAGTCCCAGATACAGAGCAGTCGCATAGTTCAACCTTTATGTGATGAGTGCTTGCACAACAGGTTTTCTGGCAGAAAATGAGAGGAAGTGCAGAAACGTCTTTAGAATACAAAGCAGACCGAAACAAGAGCTTACCACAAAATTGTGTGGTTGAAAAGATAGACAACTGTCAAATTTGATTCTTGACTACTCCCCTCTGAAGGCCTGATGGGGGGGTGCCATCCAGCCAAAAGATCTGCCAAGTTGTCGTGAAATTTTGACTAAAAACAGAGTCTTGGTTTTGTCTGCATTGCATATTAGTTGATTGATAGGCATCCAGTGAAATACAGCCACTAGACAGGTTTTAATAGTTTTGCCGCAAGCTCTTCTCCCGCAAAAAAAGCAGCTGTGTGTTGTCAGCGTACACGATCACTTTTGCCCACAAAGCTTCCGCCAACTGAGCTAGTGGCATATGATAAATGTTGAACAGCACTGGGCTCAGGGCGGAGTCCTGTGGTACCCCCACTGTGAGTTTCAGGGACTCTGAAAAAGGAGGGAACCATATCTCCTGTACTCAAAAGGTCTGCAAGCCAGTTCAAGGCCTGGCCTAGCACTCTAATTGACTGGAGACGTCGCCTGGAGTGTCAAATGCCGCTGGCAGATCTAACATGACCAGCAATGCCTTCCCCCCAGCATCCAGAGTAACTCTGATGTATTCGGTGACCTCCATCAATGAGGTCTCCGCATTTGATCTAATTTGGTAAAATTTGGTCTAAAGCCCTCTTCCCCCTTCTTACCCTTTGAGAGGCCCTGGGCCAGGGACCTCTTTTCCTGGGGTGATATAAAAAGAAAGGTGATGGGGAGAATGCAGACCACTTTCTGAGTCTGAAAATTCCCTGGGGACCCCATCCCCCCGGGCCAAGTATGAACAAAAAAGGGGAGGAGATATGAAGCCCATCACTTCAACCCTCAATGTGCCTCGGGGACCCCATACCCTAGGGTCAGCATCATTTAAATGGTAAGGGGACACGCGCCACCCCTACCCAAGCCACTATTGGCTCAGGAGGGGCAGGGGGCCATGGGTCTCTCTCCCCTCAAAATACAAAACAGGCCCGGGGGATGGAATGCCCGAGGACCATGGAGGCTCGAGAACGGTGGCTGTGCACCCCTCCTCCCCTTAAATAAATAAAACAGCCCTTGGATGGAATTCCCAGGTCCTTTAAGGCTTGTGGAGGGGGGACATGTGTCTCCTTACCCAATAAAAAAAAAAAAACGGACTCCCGTCCGCACCAGTGAAGTGTTGGCTAACCCTGGCAGTGGAATGTCGTGCACTGGCTGACTCCCTGCAGAGGGTTGACCACCCCTTGCAGCCAACAGCACACTGTGCACAGTCTCACATAAGCATGGAACATCATTTCTTCAATATCTATGGGAGTGCACGACTTTTGCATACCCATTCGGTAATTGGATGTGATTAATGAATGACTGTATTAGATCTAGGCAGCATAGAATGTAACCAGTAATGATTTTTAATTTCAAGTGTGAGTAAAGGACCATTCTATGTTGATTACATTGACATTTCAGTACTGTATTTGAGGAATAGCTTCTCTTTCCTGTTCAGAAATACATCTATTGTTTGTATTAGTTCAAGAGTTTACAAATAAAAAAGGAGTTTGCTTTTAAAATCCCTTTAACAGTAAAAAAAAAGTAAAAATACCTGACCATTTGAATGGATCGATAGAGAACAGGGAAACAAAAAAATATATATATATATATATATGTATATATATATATATATATATATATATATATATATATATATATATATATTGTTGAAATAAATTTCATGTAGGCAAGTCAATATCGTTGGTAAAATAGTCCTAACACATATTTATAAACAGTGAAAAGTCATGGCCATTTGGCTTGGACGGGTACTGCACTGCCCAAAATGTAGTATCTCGTGCAAGTAAATGCAACATTTCTCAAAAAGGGATGAAACTGTAAGCAGATTTCTTAGCATTATATTCCAAATAACCTGCTAATTTGGCCAGATAGCTATAATTGCCTATGCTACTACTAATGTATTCATGCTTTTAAGTCCCTGCTTTAGAATTAATTGAACCATCACATTCCGCTGTAAACAAAATGCTATTACTGTACCTTTCAATTGCAAACAGTCACAGATGTTTTGCTTTTCTCATTGTCCAGTGCATGTGCCTGAAATATGTGTAATGCATTGCCAGGCCTAAGTAGATGGTGTGCTTTTTAAAATATAGTTGAGCTTCCGTTACGTCAAACATCCTTGGCATCGTTTTACATGACCATGTTCCGTAAGACTGTTCTTGCCTTGATTACCTCACACAACATGGTCAATACATTTCTGGGAAGGACAACAATTAGCATTTTTTAATGCTACATTAATCTGATACTTTGAATATATTTCCACAAAACATGCATTTTTCACCACAAGCCCAAATGAAGGAAACCTATTATTTTTCAGAGGCAAGCCAAAGTTTTTCTTGGTGCTATCCTGGGAGTGTGCGTCGAGACTGGGAGCCAGTACAGATCAAGTGGATGACTGATCATAGTTAATCACTGGCTTGGCAGGGCTCATGTTCACTAAGAGTTTAGCATCTCTGTGGTGCACTGAAACACAGAAGTGTTATTTGTGGTCACCATCAACTCACCCTCAGCCCAGTAGACATATTGGCTTAGTCTAACAAACAGTAACTGAGGTACAGGGGTTGCAAGGGCCTGGGATACAAAAACAGATGTAGAGAGGAAAACGCAAAAAATGAACAGGTAAGAAGCGGGCTTAAGAAAGAGTGTATGTGTGTGTGTGTGTGAGAGAGAAAGGTGTTAAACATGCAAAGAAAGAAAGATAGGGAAGGATAGACAGACAGAGAAAGAAGAGACAAGCATTGCCTATGTGAGATCTCTTGGCTTTGTCAATTTTTTAGCCATGTTATAAATTTTTTGTACACGAGTATTATATTATAATTTATCATGTCATAAAAAGGTATATATATATATAAGGTTAGAAATGGGATCTCTAGTTGGTAGAGGTGCTCACCTTTGTCCAAATAGGGACCACAATCCTAGTCAGGTTAAGTCACACACAATCCAAATTATCCTGTGCCCTCCCTCTGGTAGCTTGGCACTGAGGAGTCGGGCCTAACTTAGAAGGCAAGATGTAAAGTATTTGTGCAATAAATCATGTAATAACAGTGAAAACACCACAAAAATACACCATACAGGTTTAGAAAATTATAAGATATTTATCTGATTAAATTAAGGTCAAAACAATCAAGATTTGATAAGCACAAGTTGAAATATCACTTTTGCAATGATAAGAAGAGTCATAAGTCTTTAAAAATCAACAACTGTCTCTTGTGTGCACAAAGTACCTGGTTTCCGTCAAAATTACATGCACGGAGACTGCAGAGGAGATGATGCATGGAAAACGGAAGGTGTGCGTCGGATTTCCTGACACCGCACAGACGATACGTTGTTTCTTCCCACACTGCAAGGGCTTTGCATCGATTTCCAGCGTGCTGTCTTGGATCCTCACTGCAATGCAGGATCTTTTGATGCCCAGGGACGATGTGTGGAAATCCTGAGTGTGCGGGATGAAGTCACAGGCACTGTGTTGATCCGGTGGGCAATGCGTCGGAGTTTCTGTTGCACAGCAGGCACTGCGTCGATTTTTCACTCTGGAAGTCGGGCTAAACCATTCCGGCTTGGCAGTGCGTCGTTCTTGTATGGCTGTGCATCGAAGTTCCAGTTGCAACGCAGGTGCTGCATTGATCTCCACTTGGGGAGCCGGGCTGCGTCGTTCCGGTTCAGCGATGCACGATTTTCTCACCGCTGGGCAGGCTGTGCATCGTTTCTGGCAGGCTGTGCGTCAATTTTCCCTGCACAAGGAATTTCCTTGAAGGGAGAAAGTCTTTTTGGCCTTGGGACGTCAGGAACAGGAGGCAAGCTCAATCCAAGCTCTTGGAGAGCACTTCTCAGCAAAGTCAGAGGCCAGCAAGACAGCAGGGCAACAGCAAGGCAGCAGTCCTTCACAGCAAAGCCGTCAAGGTGAGACCTTTGGGCAGTCAGGCAGCTCCTCTTGACAGGTTGCAGGATCTGGTCCAGATGGGTCTGTTCAGGAAGAGTCTGGTTTGGTGCGGTCAGTGACTGAGTTTATATACCCAAAAATGCCTTTGAAGCGGGGGAGTGGTTTTGAAGTGCACAAGGTTCCGTTTTCAGTACGGGTCTGTCTGCCAGGTTCCCAGTAGGGGGTTTGGCAGTCCATTGTGTGAGGGCAGACCATAAGCCTTTGAAATTTAAGTGTCCGTCCCCTCTAACCTTCCAGCTCATAAAGACCCATTCAGTATGCAGATGAGTGCAGGTATGACTGAGTATCCTGTGTTTGTGGTTGCCTGGGTGAAAGCACAAGGGAGCTGTCAACCAGCCAAACCCAGACATGGATTAGAGACAGGCTGCAAAGCACAGATGGACTTTAAGCACAGAGAATTGCTCACTTTCTAATAGTGGCAGTTCTAAAATAGTAATATAAAATCCAACCTCGCCAATAAGCAGTATTTTCTATTACCATTCCGGCCATACTTAACATGACCTGTTTACCTCTTTCTGATCAGCAATCTACCACTCAGTTTATGAGGGTAACCCTAATGCTAGCCTATGAATGGAGCATGTCTCCCAATAGTGAACAATGACTTTAGGAGTTTTCCACTGCCGGGACATTTAAAACACACCTGTACATGTCCTGCCTTTTACCTACATAGCACCCTGCCCTATGGGCTGCATAGGGCCTACCTTAGGGGTGACGTATATGTAGAAAAAGGGGAGTTTAAGGCATGGCAAGTACTTTTAAATGCCAAGTCAAAGTAGCAGTGAAACTGCACACACAGGCCTTGCAATGGCAGGCCTGAGACATGGTTAAGGGTCTACTTATGTGGGTGGCACAATCAGTGCTGCAGGCCCACTAGTAGCATTTAATTTGCAAGCCCTGGGCAAATGTAGTGCACTTTACTAGGGACTTGCAAGTAAATTAAATATGCCCATTGGGTATGAGCCAAAATTACCATTGTTTAAGGGAGAGAGCATATGCACTTTAGCACAGGTTAGCCGTGGTAAGGTGCGCAGAGTCCTAAAGCCAGCACAAATTAAGTCAGAAAAAGAAGATGAAAGTTTGGGGGTGACCCTGTAGAGAGGCCATTTCCAACATATAATATATATTATATGATTATAATATGGGTGCATGAATATTTTAGTATGGTATGGTATGATATGATATTGTACCGTATGGTACAGTACGGTATGGCCAATTCTTCACAGAAGAATAGAAGAACTTGCCTGCACTGAGGAAGTATTTAATGGCCTCTCCTGTTTAAATTGATCTGCTACTCCACTAAACCGGGTCCTTCATTACATTCATTTGGGGTATGAATGATGCACATTTGTATGCCATGGACATGCACAGCAGAGGAAGCTTGGAGTGTTTCTGCTGTGGTTAACTATCGCACATTTTGAATTGCCCAAGTAAGAGTGGAAGATGGAGGTTGGAGAGAGTCAGCCAGAATATAATGTAGATTTCAGGGTTCATCCAAAGTATCACTGAGGTCCTTTGTAGAGGGCTAGACTCTGTGGGTGTAGATGGTGGCAGATATAGGGTCCTTTTACAGTTCAGAGACTGGTTCTGTCTCTTTCCCACTCCATTGTTCCCAGAAAGGTGTTACAAACAACAAACAAGTTAAATGGTAGTTGAGTAGGGGAAGTATCTACCTCGTGTGTGCCTTGTTTTTGCTTTTCCCTGACATACAGCTCTCAGCTTATTTTTCTTCCAGGTGACACTATGAAGCAGAGATTGTGGCTGGCCAGTCTGAGAGGAGTATGCAAAAACCAGGATCTGCCTGAAACCAGTCCTAGAGCTGGACCACTAAATCCCACAAGCATTGTTTGTGAACTGGGCGTAAAGGTGCTTTGCCAGGATTTCTTATCAACCAAGTACAAGGGTTTCGAATAGTGTCGACCACAACAGCCCCTTGAGTAGCATGGATGGGGGTCGCCATCCCCATCCCAGATATGTTACAAGAAACCTGAGAAAGTGTACAGCTTTCCAGCAACAACTGGAGGAAACTACCTCAAGGGAAGGAACCCTCTGGCCATGGAGAGGTGTTCTGGATGTGCCCCTGCATAAAAGGTAAGCTGCCTCGAAGAGTAGTCTTGTAGAGCTAGACAAGAAACACAGCTGATCAGCTCATTGTGATCCAAGGAAGTACTGGTATTGCAGGGCTTGGCATTGTGCCCTCAACCCTCTACGGCATTCCAGGAGTAGAGTGTTTCAATCATTATTAAGTTGAAGAACTGAAGTGTTGCAATTGTAGTCAGTAGTGTCAACAAGGCATTCTTAAAATGCCACAATAACTTGACAAATAGAGATTATGTCACCTCAGTCTGTACTGCATAAAGACACCTCTAAAGTGCCTTAACAACTGGACTTGTGACTGTAGTAGGCAGCCACTATGAGAATAAACTCGCAACCTTGAGAGGCTTGGCACTGTGCAAGGATCAAATCGGCAATCATCATCCCCTTGGATCGAGATGGGTTTTCTGATTTGTTTGAGAGCTGTATTGGGATTGGATGCCTTAATTAATCTTAGCCTCTGGTAATTACTTGGGCCCCCTATCAGTCCATCATTATTTTGCACACTATGCCACATCAGTTTGGATCCAGCCATATGCAAATCTTTCTTGATCCTGTTGCCGTGAGAACCATCCAGCCCGAACTGTATGCCTAGGTCCTTCCTGATCCCGAACACAAGCAACCCAAGACTGATTTTACCCTGATTGGGTCCTGTCAGTCTGGTTCAGCTAGGTTCCAATTGTGTCAGAGGAAGAACCGCGAAGGAGGACTTCCTTTTGACAATCAACAGAAATGGAGTGCTTTCACTCCTCATCAGGATGTGCACCCACTCACCTGTGCAATATTACAGCAACGACGTTGGCCGGTCCAGGACCGAGTCAACATGATGTCATCTTCCATTCCAACATTGGTGGGAAGAAGCTACATAGCAGCTATCTTAGCTGGCAAGAGCAGCTCAGACCACAGGAACTCTGAAGCAGGTGCTGTACACAGATTGTGAAAAAATAAAATGGGAACTGCTGGACCATCAGGCAGCCTGCACCTAGGACATGGCATGTGCATAAGAAGATGGGTGGGGCACCTGGGAGCATTCTTCACTGCCCTTGTCTCCAGGGACATCTTACTTTGCACAAACAGTCTAGTACCTATAGGGTCCACCGGTGCCATAGTGGCAAGTTGCCCAAAACAATAATTATTCCACCTTTATAATTGCATCCATTCTAATGGCCTTCAAGCCTTTTAGGTACAGTGTTAGGTTGTGTGTGTGTAGAGTTAACATATTTCTCAGTTTAAAAAAAAAAAGCACAGGTTGCACAATAATGTATTAACTAGGGTTGTTTGCTTTACTGAATTCCGAGCATCTGTCCCCCACCACTCCCCGGAGTAAGCCTATAATTGCTCAACTTCACTACGCTAAGGGCCAGGTGCTTTGTGGAAGTATACGACGCTCAGTTTTGGACACATTTTTAAGACAGAGTCCCAGGAACCAGTGTAAAAGGCTCACAATGTTTTCGTCAAATAAGAAACTGGAAAGAAAATGACCAAAACCAAAAGGTGGAAGAAAAAGAGTAAGAAAGTACAAATGAGAAAAAGGGAGATGTTAAAACACAATAAAGAAGAAAAGTAACGAATGTGAGGGAGAGGGGATAAGAAGGAAGCAGAGCACGAAAGAAAGAAAAAAGAGAAAGGAAATAACGAGGGAATAAAAAAACGACAACGAGCATTGAAAAACAAAGGAAATAGAAAATGAAATTAAGAATGGGATAAGAAACAAAGAGGGACAGAAAGCTAATCAAAGAAGTAGTGGGAGGGAATCTTACAGAAATAAATATGAGAGGTGGTCAGGGACAAGGATCGAGATCAAAGAGTTTTAAAGGCACAAATGAGTGAGTTAGAGTATCATTGAGTGAATGTTTGAAAACATTTGTATCCTCCACCATCACCTCAATTATGAGTTAGCCAAAGTTATATGTAGGGATACTGAGTGACTGAAAATAATGTTTCCAGACAGCATCTCTGCAGCTTAATCTATCTATTATGAGGTGATTACCATAGAATTGAGAATCAGAATGTGGACCCATTTTGCTCTGGGCGAACTTCCACATGGAATTTCCAATTTAGTGTGGACTAACGGTTGGATTTACCCCATCTGCTCGGAGAACATGGCAATGGGGGCTAGGATGAGGTAGATGTTGATGACAGGAAAGACTGTGGGCTGTGAGGGAGCGCGTTCCATGCTCCACCTGTGCCATAAGGGGGACTGGGACAGTTTGTGGGCTGGCTGCAATTCAGTCGGATAATCTGTGATTTTACCTGCCAGGATTTTTCACATTAAAATTGTCTCCAGCGTTCTTACACACATAAATCTGAATGCGGGAACAGCATGTGTACCGCTCTGCCTGACTCACAATTGGCAGCTCTGTGGTGAACCGTCTCTAGATTCTGAACCGTCCATTGAATTTAGCATGCAGGACACATATCATTACTCAGTTAGTTCAAGAAAAGATGATGTTCAGAAAAGAGCGGAATCTTGGACAGCTGGGTAGACCATTTCCTTACTTTGGGTACACAGTGATGAAAAGCAATCATGCAAGCAGGTCTGCTGGAACTGAAATGAGATCACAAGTATTGGCAAAACCAATAGGTCTGGGCCAAGAGTGGTTGCTATTTATCACGATTGAGAGGACAGTATTCAGCGAACCCTCAATGTGAAATGCAGCGAGCAATAAAAAGTATTTAAACAATCCTGTTACTCAGAATAATATGGCATGGGAGGCAGGGGGGCAAAGTCATAGGCTGATAATCTTAGGGTGTGCTGCAATAGTTAAGGAAAATAGCAAAATATTTGAATTTAGGAAATTTGTTTCTGCTGCAATCACCTCTAACTCTAGGGCAAAAGATCAGTGTTTGATCATAGAGAGGTGGCATGCAGGCAGTTGCTGAGTGGATGCAATGCCTAGGTGGAGTAATTTGTCTGCTATAGAAATGAAATGGTCTTTCGGGCTGCCAGAAAGCAATTTCAGACTACAAGACAAAAATGTATTCTTCTGGACTCCACAACAAGCAATAGAGAGGCTTCAGGCAACAATTTTTAGACCGCCCTTACAAAATCTCAGGAACTAGGAGAGGGAAGGCAGTCGCCAAAATGCTTATCCCCACTTCTTGCAAATGCTCAGAGCAGTGACACAGGTTTATAAAGTTTTGTTTGGAACAAGGGCATACATTTACCCTCTCTATGGACAACAGAAATAAAGAAAGTAGATATAAATTTTCAACAGGAGGGCTTCAAACTGAAAAAAGGAGTAATAGTGGTGTCATTGTAAATGTTTCCATTGGAGTTTTAACGGAGTACAAGTTGGATTTCAAAAGCACTGCCTTAGGAACCTCCACTGAAAATTCAAACCCCCATGTGTGTTGGTGAGTGTTGTATAGGCTTTGTCAATTTTTGAGTCATGTTGGGAGAATAATCAGTTGAGTTTTTTTTGTGTGAATCAGCCATTAGGTAAAACACATTTGAAGCTGTATTTTTAATCATTTGAATCTATACGATTGTCTGCATTTTTATAAATTCTGCAGTTTCAACTTTTTTGTAAATGAGCTGCCTTGCATACTCTTGCTATGAATTTAAAGGGCAATTGTTTAGTAACAAGCCTAACACCAGGAGAGGCAAGCACCTTAAAGCAGGCTACAGAGGCGGCAGCGTTGAAGCCAGTGCCTTTGTAAAGAACCTTCTGAACCTAAAATTGCTTGAGCACATAAAGGACACTTGGAGATGGACTTGTGGTTAATCTGAGCAATCAGAGGGGAGAGCCTAGGTGCTACGTTAGATATGAGAATGGGCAAAGTCCATAAGTCTATGAACTGCCTTTGTATATTGACTTCCAAACTGGCACACTCTGCTGTAATACTTCCTAAAATGCATGCGTGTGTGTGTAGAGGTAGGGCACACACACCATGTAGTGTCAATGTGTTTTACTTGATAATGTGTTTGTTTAGTGATTAACACAGAACAGTGTATACAATCTTGTTCATTTACAGTAACACATGGTGACACATGCAACACATTATTTCCATTTACACAAAAATATCGAATCCAGCTGTTTTCAAAACATAAGTGTTTTTTACATAAAGGGTCCTCAACAAATATAAATAAGATGTGTATGACTTCCAAACAAAATCCTATATTATCCAAACCATAAAAATGGCCAGCATTGCATTTTAGTATGTGTTTCTTTCCTCTGTTCTTTAAACTGAGAGGAGAGGACAATTTAACTTTCAACCGTTTCCCAAACCCTGGATGAATGCTGCCCAGAACTGTGCAGTAATGTGACCTTTTCTGATCCTTTAGGATTTAGTTAATTGTTTGGTCTGTCTTTGCACACGCTGAGCAACGGGATCCTTTCTTCAACTTAGGGCACTATGACTAAAATGTGTGTATTTGAATATATCTGAATGAAACGGTAACACTTTCGGTTGTAGATAACTAATCCGATTTCCCCACTGAAAGGTTATCCACAGTGAAGTGGATAAGTTATGTTCAATTGACCTCACGTCTTCTGCTGTAGTGTGGATTTGCTTACCTTTAAAGGAACAAAATACCAAAGAAAGAGAACGTGTGTGCTCACATCACATGCAGGGATGTTCAGACTCCCATTCGCACAGGCATTAGCTAACACACACAAACTTGCATGAACACACACGTTTGAGGCCTGTATACTGCTCTTATTGGGCACTTCACTGACCTTCGCACACAAACCTACTTTTGACAAGGATACCCTCCATGCCTTGCTCTGCATTAGGGCTGACATTAGAGAGATGCAAGAGGAGGTGGGGCAAAGGGGCAACATAGCCTCTCTCTGTGTTGTGATGCAATTATTATGGCCGAGGTAGTGTGCGGTGCCACAAAGTGCCTGAGGTGTCGCTTCTCTGATGCAATGCTCCATAAAGGGAAAATCAGGCACCCTCCCATGGGTGACAAGGAAGATATCTTAAAACAAATTGCAGATGTGGTACTCGGCAGCCTGCAGCTTGGTCAAGAAGCACCAGCTGAACCTGGAAGTTATCACTAAGAAAAACGGAGCTCTTTACCAAACTGACGGCCCTACCAGCACACTGCGCCACGCGGTTGCGCAGTGTGCCAGCATATATACTGCGCATTTCTGTCCTTTCCTGGTGGTGCAGGGCAGCGCAGAGCAGCAAGGCACTTGCTGAGCCGACCTGCGCCAGGGCCCTCGTAAATGAGGCCCTGAGTTTCTGTAATCACGGTGTCCCCTCTTTCATGTGTGGCTGCAAAGCCGATAGAGGAAAACAGCAAACAGTACAGAGGTTTTCACTGTATTAAGTTGTTATACTCGTGGACGAAGATGCCCCCTTCATGGGTGAAACATCACTGTAGTGTGGTGGGGGAACTCTTTTACCGCTAAGATCCTGCAGACTCTGGAGTAAATAGATAAAATGCTGTCATTCAAGGTGCCCGACAAGCCAAACATCAAATGGCTATTAGATGGTCTGAGCCAAAGTGTGGTTGACAATGACAACAAAGCAAGTCACTGTAGAAGGCTGACCTGTTGCCCCATCTACTTGTTGCGCTCTGTTTCAAAACGTGAATGACACTGCAACTGAGCAATGGCTGAAGGTGGCTGACCCGAAAACCCTCTATGTGTATACGGATTTAGTATCATGTACTATTGATAACATAAGTCAGGAGAGACAGCTAAAGCTCAGCCCTAAATAACTTGTCAGACATAAGTGGAAGATGGGTGGAACAGAATGAGATAACTAGAGAGGTGAAAGTGAAGGAAGTTACATATGGAAAAGAAGGTAGAGAAATAAGTCGCAGAGAGGTAGGTCAGAGAAAGGAAAAGATGGAAATAATAGTAAGGAGGACATGTAAGTAATGAGAGGCTAAGAAACAATTATAAGTGATAAAGTTGAGAGAAGTGAATGGAAGGGTGAAGCAATAAGGAAGGCCATTATAAACAGAGGTCAGAGAAAGAGAGCGACAAAGACTGGCACAAGAGAGCAACACATGAGAGATGGTGGTACGGGAAAAAAAGAATATGAATTTGGGAAGAAAGCCACAACTTACAATTATGGGAAAGGGCGTTGTCACCACAGAAATAAGAAAATCAGGGACATGTGAGAGAATGAAAGAATTAAGCCCAAAGTGCAAATGGGAGATATAGATGAGGGAGTGAGACATTGCACTGATACGGGTGAGAGAAGAAGAAAGGTGGAAGTCAAAGGTAATAGCCTTGAAAAGATGGTGGAATGATAATTGAAGATGGGATGGAAATTGTGATAAAGGTGAGAGAAAGAAAGAGTGAAACACAGTGGCGGCTCCTCCGTTAGGGCGGAGGAGCGTCGCTCACCCACTAGCAGCAGCAGCAGCAAAACCTCTAAAAGAAGTCGACAATAAACCTAGTTTATTATCGTTTTCTACTAGAGGGGTGGGGCCATGGGGTGACGAGTATGAGGAGGAGTGCTCAGCACTCCCCCTCAAACTGCGTGTGTGTTTGGTCAGCCGTCTCGGGCCAGCCAAACACACATGCACACAGGGCTCTATCCAGCCCAGCAACACAGTTGCCTTGCTGGAGAGAGCCTGCACAGGCTCCCAGTCTGCCTGGGAGTGCCCTGCCTGGGCACTCCCAGCCAATCCCAACGCTGCTCTGAGAAGCCTCAGGATTGGCTACAGGGAAGGCTGGGAGCCTGTGCCTGCAGGCAGCTGCGGCAGAGACGGAGGAGCAGCGTGACCTGCGTTCAGGTAAGTTTATTTTTTATTCTTTTAAATTGTATTAATATCCCCTCCCCACCTGCTCCCCCCTCGTGCGCCGCCCCACCCCATGTAAGACCTGTGTGCCGCGACTGGTGAAACGAGGAAAGATAGGGGGAATGAAATCGAGTTGCTGTTGCTGGCAGTCCTTCTGTATCACTACACTCTTTTCAGCCCTCTTACGTTGAGAGATATGGCACCTTGGGTCTCAGAGAACAGAATTACTCTGGGCCAGGCGGTTCCATGGCACAGTTGACTCTAATGAAACCCTCCTACTTGAAAGAGAGTTGCTCCAGGAATGGTCTAGGTGGCATCCAATAGTTCGCTCCAATGGGCTGGAATCTGCCACTTCAGTAAAGTTTCTTCTCCCAAGCAGATGCAAAAGGTGGGACCCTCATTCTCTGTTATGAATAACAGTTACATCCTTGGTCAAAGCATCCAGTAATGTATACAAATTCAACTAACCTAAGAGATTAACAAAGCAACAGAAGTTCCGCAAGAGGCTTCCCAGACTGGTCTCCATCTGTGGAACAAGCACCCACAGTGAATCAGATAATCAAATTCGTTTGTTTTGTCATTCCCCCTATCCTTTTCCCTCTCATGTCTCCTGGCCAGACTACTGTGGTGGTACTACTGATGCTCCAGATGTGTGTAAGCCGGTTTATACGACGTATCCATTGTGGACAAATCCAGACCTGGTCAAATAATATCCCAATGCATCTATTCAGTATGCTCATGGACAATATGCGGTCAGCTGCAACATGTTTCTGTAAAGATGAGCTCAGCCTGATTTAAAGCTTCCCACTAGTGGCCTGTCTGAGGTTTGCATTGGTGCGAGAGCTGTTTCCCATAATGCTTAGTTCCAGGTACTGGCTTTGCCCAGGAGAACAGCGTGTTAAAGACACTGGAAGTGTGGACCAAGCTGAGAGAACTAGAAGAAAACACTGGAAGCGGGTCACTTTTGAAGGGCACTGGAGACAGTCTGCTGGACAGATGATGGTCAGATAGTGATATCTGAGTGTGATGGTCAGTTTAACCATAACCACCTACTTTGAATTTCCCCCTTTAGAAACACAGAGAAATCAAGAAGTAACAAGGCTTTCGAAATGGAAGTCTGATGGTGGTAGTAATGTGGTGGGCATATAAATGACAACATGCATACAACAAAATAGTATATGAATTGCAGTAAAGAGACATTAAAGTTTAGGGCTGATTCTACCTTATCAGAAAGGGCCAGCAACTATGGTGTATTCTGAGAGTGTACACAGATTGAGGAGAAATTTATTTCATAGATACTGTTCACAAACGTAAGGGAACTGGGGATGTTAATTGTGTGACACACCCAGATAAATGCATTCTTGTCTTTGTAGTTGGATCTGGGGGCCCGAGTCCGATCTGCTATCTCTGTATTGGTTTTTCTTGTCATCAGCAATGAAATAAAAGACAAAATCAGTAATTCTTAATGTAAGAGGGGGACAGAGAAAGAGAGAGAGACCGAGGGAGGGAGTAGGAGAGAGAGAGAGAGGGAGGGTGGAAGGGAGTAGGAGAGAGAGCTACCCATCTGATGGCCAAATTACGAAATGTGAAACCAGATAAACTGGTATCAATATTTGCTTCCTCATTAGTCCAAATTGTGTGTTCCTAGGCATATATTTTATTTCACATATCATTCTTTTTTTTTACCATCACATATGAGCGCACTATTAAATACTTGAGTTCAGGATGTGCTGTGTACAGCACCTCTTATACTTGTTTTAATAAACTGTAATGTTGCTCCATCTATAATAAAAATCTAGCCCACATTCAGAGTTTTCATGACTGCTGATGTGCCTCTTATTCAGTACTTACGTTGTCATTGGAGGGCAAGCCATGAATGTTTCTAAAAACTATTGCTTTTATGAAATGTCTGTTATGCAGCGATACGGCCTGGTGTACTGAGGTGAACACTTCTGCAAGTTACGAGAAAAACACTTTTTCAAATCTTTAAGAGATTGTATCATATTTTTACATTATGTTTGTGGCGCGATATACATGCCAAACATTTTCGTGACTTGGCTTGTGCACGGACTCTTGGAGCCATGCCAGACCCACAGCTCAGCTCTGGCTCTGCAAGTCCCATTAGTTTGCCTGTGCGCCCTCCTCTATTTGTGACTCAGGCTTAGTACATGGGCCCATCAGCTACTTGATCAAATGGTTTTTAAAAGGCAAGGTCTAGAAATCTGGAACACTGTCCACATTCAACAATTTGACAACTCTAACATTAAGGCTTTCTTTAGCAGAAAGCAAGAGGTGTGTAACGAGAATACATTTAAGTGATCCTTGGGTTGGGATTCCAGGTTGTTATGTTGTACATCACCAAAGTCAAGAGCCCCCTGGGAGAGTTACAAGGCCCAGATAGGACTGAGAGAAAGGCAATTTAACTGGTAGTGTTTGGGAGGTGGCGTCCCGCAATTGCATTCTTGTTTTGGTAGTTAGGTCTGGGACCCTCAATCGGGTCTGATATGTCTTTGCTGGTTTTAACTCACCATTCTCAATTCACTAGAAGTGTTTCATTTTGTCTTTTTGGGACTGGGATCTTAATTATGTATAGTCACCGTTTACCAAAAATACAGTAAATACGCAGCCAGAGAAGTGCTCCTTGAGTGGCTGCAAATTTACTACGTTTTGTAATTCACAAGCATTGATAGCAGTAGGCTTGGGAAGCTGTGCCGGTCTCATGTTTCCAAGCATATTATTGGCAATCAAACACCCAAAAGGTGGGATAAATGCTTGCAAATAGTTTGACAGTGGCAATCACTTGAGATACCATTCCAACCCATCAGTTTTCACCCACTGAGCCACCCTAAACAGAAGTCCACTTAATCCAAAACAGTACTCACCCTGTTCTTCACGGAAACAGTCCTCCCCGAACCTTTGTCATCTCATCCCTCCATCCTGCAGTCCACTTCATTTTTAGTTGGGAAATTTAAGACTCACACACCTGAGACTCACTGACTAAGCTACAACCCTGGAGACTGGCAAAGCTGCAAAAATTATGCTTCTGCTTGCCGGGGAGAAATAACCAACTAGGAAGCACATATGGTTGCCAAGGTGTACTTTTCCACTCAGCCACGCCTAGCACCTATACTTCAAATTGTATTTATTCCAGAAAGGAGGACATGACTTGTTTCGGCCTTTACGGGTCTTGTTCACTAGACCCTGAAGATTAAGTGCCCCGGTATGGCTTGCTCCTTTCTGGACCAGTGGGGAACATAAGATGGTGTGATATAGCCGAAATGCATATTTTTGTACTTACTTTGCTATCGGGGTGAGTGGTGGGTTTCCCTTCTTTTGTGCGGTTGGAATGTACTTTATATAAAACAAATACGGTTTTAATAATTGCCTGCCGACCACCTATGACACACAAAACAATATTTTACACGAGAGACTCTCCTGCATTGTAAAGGTTTTAATTAGAATACAGAGCAGCCTATTTCTGAATAGCATAATTCAACATTTTCCCTGGGAACAAGAAGTTAGATTTTTTTCAGGGTCAGAAAACAGTTAGGTAAATGGGTCACAGGCCCTGACTCTCTCATTTTAACTGCACACCTAATTTTGCACATGTTTCCTATTGAAATAGAAACCGATCCAGAGATTTCAGAATCTGAACGTCCAATCCTTGAATCCTTAGGCTTTCTGAACATTAGTTAGCTTTACGCCGTTAGGACAGGAAGTCTTGTCAAGAGATGAATGCATACAGTACAATCTTTATCCCATAAAATATATTTTATCAAAAAGAAAACATTACAACACAGTACACACCAGGAAATGAAACAGGAAGGAGAGTTTCTTCTTCCATGCCGGAGTGGCCAATCTGCACAGATTTAGTTCACAAATACAACAGCGTGGAACTGCATTCTAACACATTCGATGAGGTGAGCTGAAGAAAGGCCATAACAACCTGTCAAATTGAGTTAGTTGGTTAGCTCAGCTGGCTCAGGAGTCTAAATCAATGAGAGAGAACTGGTCCATCTGGACTAAACCTACAGGGCGAGGATATCAACAAAAAGCGGAGGACAAAACACATGCTTCAAATCCCTGTTTGTACATTTAGAGACCGACGCATTAACGTTTTCAGACTCCTGCAGTGCACAGCAGTGTGTTAAGCAGATTTATAACAACATCAGTAGTACCACTACTACTTAGAGCTTGCAAGCATGTTATGAGGGCAGGCTGCTCTGAGTAATTTGTAGCGGGTTACCGCCACAAACTCCATTGATTGACGTACAAAGCCCATGTAGACACAGATGCCTAAAAGCACAAGGAACACAGCGGAGAGGCCAGGTTTGATGCCTAACGAAAATTAGTACGTGAGCAGTTGTGGTACATATACATAGTTAGGCATTTTACTCATGCCAAACCTGAGCTGGCCTGACAGATCATGTGCACCGAGAGTCCAAAATGTTGACACACTCCTCCGGGGTCACGCTACAGTTGAATATCCTTAACCAACACTAGATTCAATTGCGATTTTTAAGGTAGGATTTCACAGATCTGCAGGGTGAAAAGTCAGTAAATCTGTAACATTTCCATGTCTGCACATTTTGCACACATGCAGGTCTTTAGTAAGTCTACTCCAACTTGTTAAGCAACAAAAGGGGCAACAGAGGTATGAATAATTTCCTAACTCTGACATCGGAGTATGTTTTATTTAAATACAGTTTCCAGGTTAAGTCGCATAACTTTCTAGCCTCAATTAAAGTAGGGGGATGCTGGGATTTAAAAAGCGGCGGTGGTAGGCTCTTGATGTTAAAGAGCAACAGTAGTTGTTTATGGCTGTCTCTTGCTTAAACTCAGATGATAGCCTGACTTTAGGCCTTCCTTCCACTACTAAATTCTAATCTAGTGTAATCTAACAGCATTTCTAGAGCAAGAGTGTGCCATGGTGTTTAGGAGTATGTTTGGGATGAGGAGATATCAAATTTAGACAGCCAATGACAAAAGAGCTTTACAGAAAGTTAAGTGAATAGAAGTTAGCCGAATAGATGAGGGTAGTGTTTCCAGTGCTTGGGTGTGAGGTAGAAAAAGGTGAGACTACTTAGTTTTTGGCACTGAATTTGCACAACTGTAAGTGAGAGTGCGGATGAGGATTGAAAAGCACCAGCAAGCATTGAAAAGTCAACTTGGCACAAAAATTTGCCGGGCCAGTCTGATTGATGGCACAACGTGCACGATTTTGAAGAGGATGCATTTTAGGATGGATAGGTAATGAAGAGAAATCCTAATAAAGAGATTTGAGCATTCCAGAAAAAGCTGAAAATGAGATGAATTGCTGCATGTTGATCTTCATGTAAATGGGTCATATATTTGTAAGGGAGTCTCTGTTACTTTAGTTAAACCTGAGTAGAGTCATGGTTTGTGCAATGAGGCGTTTTGCTGTAGGTATAACAAAAGGCGATTTTTTTGCAGCAAAGAGGTAGACTAAGACCAAAAACGACAAAATTCAACATACACAAATCAAAATATCTCTTTTTAAATGTTTTCTATAAGTCTTAATCCATAGGATTCAATGGATGTATCTCTTTAGCACAAAGTACCTGGAATACATCAAAAACAAAGACAATGCAGGCCACAGGAGAGGTGAGGTGCTGGAAAAGCAAGGTGATGCATTGATTCCTTACTGCACAGGGGAGGTGATGCGTTGGTTCCTTGCTAACAAGTGAGATGATGTGTTGGTTCCTTACTGGCAGCGTAGGTGATGTCTCTATTCTTTCCTTACAAGAAAGGTGATGCATTGATTTTCAGACACGCAGCCTCGGTTCCTTACTGCGGTGTGGGGTTGATTAAAAAAATTGGCACCCAGGGGCGATGCGTGGAAAATCCAGACATGTGTTGATGGGACCGCAGTGAAACAGGTGCTGGGTTGATTCTGCAGCCGCGAGATAGGCACTGTGCTGATTCTCGAGCCACAGGGCAGGTGCTGCGTTTATCTTTTAGCCATGAGACAGGCAGTGGGTTGATTCTTCCAGCATGGCACATTAATGCATGGATTTTCTCCTTCAGATCAACAGCTTGCACTTCCAAGAGCCCAGCGACTAGAGTTGGCACCACTTGGCAAGTTAAGACTCTCAGCAGAAGAGCCCTGCACTAGCAGATGAAGTCTTTGATGTCCCTGAGACTTCTTAACAGGAGGCAAGCTCAGTCGAAGCCCGTGGAGAGCCTTTGGAAGCATGATGTAGAAATCCAAATCCAGTCCCTTCACACACAAGACAGAGACAGCAAGACAGCACAACAAAGCAACAGGCAGAGTGACAGTCACTCTTACAGCATTCAGCCCTTCTTCCTGGCAGAATTTCCTCAGTCCAGAATGATTCTAACTATGTGGTGTCAGAGATCCAGTACTTATACTCAATTCTGTCTTTGACCGGGCAAACTTCAAAGAGAAGTCTTTGTAATACACAATACCCTGCCTTTCCCTGCCCTGGCCCCAGACATACTCTAGGGGGTTGCAGACTGCTTTGTGTGAGGACAAGCACAGCCCTATTCATGTGCAAAGTGTCAGCTCCTCCCAACGCTCTAGCTCAGGAAGACACATCAGCCTGGTGATGGGCCATCGGGATATTCAGGGCACACCTCAGCTCCCTTTGTGTAGCTCTAGAGTGGATCCACAAACAGCCCAACTGTCATACTGGCCCAGGCGTGTATTCAGGAAACAGGAAGAGGCACACAATGGTTAAGCAAGAAAATGCCCACTTTCTAAAAGTGGCATTTTCAAACTTAAAATGAGTTCAGAGACCCCAAACTCCACATCTCAATCTGCTCCAATGGGAAACTACACTTAAAATATATTTCAAGGCGATCCCCATGTTACCCTACTGGAGAGATAGGTCTTGTAATAGTGAGAAACAAATTTTGTATTATTTCACTATCAGGACATGCAAAGCACACCAGTACATGTCCTACCTTTTAAATAAACTGCGCTCTGCCCATAGGGCTGGCTTGAGGGGTGACAAAGGTATTAAGGGAAGGTTTGGGCCTGGCAAGTGAGTGCACTTGCTAGGTCGACATGGCAGAATAAATCTGCACACCCAGACACTGTAGTGGCAGGCCTGAGAAATGTTTGCAGGACTACCCACGTGGGTGGCACAATCAGTGCTGCATGCCCACTAGTAGCATTTTATTTACAGGCACTGGGCACACGCAGTGCACTACACTAGGGACTTACTAGTAAATCAAATATGCAAATTATGGATAAACCATTCACCAGTACAATTTAGACAGGGAGCATGTGCACTTAAGCTCTGGTTAGCAGAGGTAAAGTGCCCAGAGTTCTAAAGCCAACAAAACATGTTAGGAAAAATAGGGGAAGAAGGCAACACGTTTGGGCCAAGTCCAGCAATCTAGCTGATAGTTTGCTGATGTGGAAATATAGGGTAACCAAGTCAGACTCCCTGAACCTTGAATATGGTGATCACAATAGGTAGAGAGACATCACTGCAGAAAATACTCAAGGTATTTCAGTGGTCACATGTCACCCAAGGTATTTCAGTGGTCACAGTTGTCGGTTTCAGGAGTGCTGATCCTGTGGTTAGCATGACTATTTAGGTAAAACATCTGTTCACAGATCTGGATCCTAGTCAGCCGTCTGGCCTTTATTCCTGTCTGCAGCACTTTGTATCCACCTAAAATGGGCCACAGGTGCACAGATGGAAATTCAAACTAAATTCTGGTATTGCTTGCATCATGGTTTTATTTTCCTTAAAAAAGTCTGAATTTGTACAATTTGAAACATCTTTCAATCGTGCCACAGAGACCGTTTCATTGAAAATTACTCATCAGGTTTGTGCTTAAATTCTGTGGTGTTTATACACAAGAAGTCATGATGTGCATACATCAGTGGAACATGCTTATCATTTACATCACAAAAACAAAATTTAACATTCCTTGATGTACTTCTCCAGTCAATACATGGTATAAATCCAAGGACGCTACAGACGGATTACAAATTAAAATAAAATTTAAATACAACATATACTTAGATCTAAAGAAACATATACACAATTATGCATACTATGATCTTTAGGGTGAGTGTGTTTTCTATATTAACTTAGCTCAAAAAACATCCTCGTCTATCATGATCTCAGCAGGTTTCATCCTAGGTAACAATTCTCCTTTCTCTCTCTTCAGCTTTTTGTGCCTCTCTCCATACGCTGTAATATTAGCTCCTGATCATTTTGCTCCTCTTCCCTTTACTGTGGTTCCAATGCACCATGAATTCTGCCACCTTTTCTCTCAGACTTCATTTTTGCCCCAGTTTGAGCTTTTGCCTCCCTTTCCCATGTTTCACTTTTACCAGCTCTCACATCTTTGTGCACCCTCCTCGCTTTTGCAGATTCTCAAGTTTGTATGCCCCAAAGAATCCTGTGCTTTGTTTCTGTCATAAGTTCATGTTTTTGTGACTTCACAGCTTCAGCAGCACTTACAACCATGTACTATAGATTTGCCCTGCCTCAAGCTTTTGTGTTCTCTATCCCATGCTTCAATTGTGCACATTGAGTTATTGTGCCCAACTCCATGGACCTCGCTAACCCTAATTTTGAGTTTTTATTATTATTATAATTTGTGCTCGGTTTTTACCTCGGCTTGTTTTTGTTCCGTCCCTGTACCTCGCACATCTTTTTTGCCCCCTCACATTTTTATGCATCCCATCTGATTTGATTTGTTTTACACCATTCTCAAGTTTTTGTTCCGCTACGCTGTCAGTGCTTTGCTTTTGCTCCAGCTTGACTTTAGGTGTCAGATAACCATGAGTGCTTCACCTCAGTGGTATCAGGGTTAGCTGATAACCAAGGGAATGTGTTCTAGAATGTGGTAGCAGGAGTTATCAACTGGAGATTGTACTGTAAACTGATGCTAGCCTCCTGCTTGCTCTCATTAAAGTAGTTATCTACCACTTCTGGACTAAATTTGTTTCCACAATTTGGCAATGAGGGAACTCACCTATAAGGTGGATGGAGGAACCAGCTGTGTGCCATGGCATTGAGAGCAAGCACGAAGTTACACCACATGCACAGGAAAAATGTCCACACTCTGTGACATTTCAAGGAAGCCACCTCTTCCCTAAATCTGCTCCAACTACACTGCAGTGAAGCTTGAAACTATTTTTGGGAAGCCACGTACTGATCACAAATCTCTTATGAAAGTCTTGACTTCTAGTGGGGTGGTTAAGGCTACACCTCATATTGCCAAGATGACACAGACTTCTAGACCTTGTGTATGATGTGGAGTATTTGCTGGGTTACGGGAGCAAATGTGGCAGATTATCTGAGCCACTCACTCTTACCTCTGGATGAATATTGTGGAAATGAATGGGATGAGTACAGTGTAGCCCCAATTGAGGATAAGGAGGATGTAATAAAAGGTGAGAACTGGAAGGTGGCTTACAATGTAGATGGCACCTTCAAGGTAATGAAAGGATATGTCACTATGGGTTGCCCTGTTAAATGCAAACTAACTGGAGAGTGCAGACAATTCTGAGAGCTCAAGGCTGAGTTCTCATAAAATAATGATGGATTCCTCCCTAGAGGTTTAGATGGGTATACCTCCTAGGAGTCTTAGAGAAAGATGCCTGAAAATCACACATGAGGGCCACTTAGGAATAGTTAAGTCTAAACGGAGAGTGAAGTCCTTGTATTGGTACTCAGGAGTTGAGGCTGATATTGAGAGGTTTGTGAGAGCATGTGTTTTGTGAGCCAATGCAGATAAATCCCTGACTGTTTTCTGTCCTTTGCTGGGGGAGACTTGGTGCCCTAGGAATCTCTGGGAAAATTTGGATGCGGTAATGTTGGGACCCATTCTGGACACTTGGGAAGTTCCTAAGTATGCTATAGTTCAGCACTGGTACTTTAAATGGCCTGAGTTTGAAACTTGCAATAAGATGGATGCCTCCACTTCAATCTCCTTCCTAGTGAGGATTTTCTTTAGGGAAGGTATTCACAAATCATTGAGTGATAATGGTCCTCAATTCATTTATGATAAAAAGAAAGGGTTTTTATGAAGGAATAGCATTAGGGAAAGACATGACCTGGGTTTATCATCCGGCTAGGAATAATGCAGTGGAACACTTGAACAGAGTTGTCATGGGTTTTGTGCAAGCAGCCATTAACATAGGTTTGGATTGTGAAAAGGAATTAGCAAGCATGTTTTGGGTGCACAGAATCACTCCTATCCTGGTTACAGTCTCTTCAGAATACTCAGAGGTAGAAAACCTTTCACAAGGGCAACACTGCATGGATGAATATGAAATTGCAAAGTAAATGGTCACCCTCAGTAGTCAAGGGACATTTGTTGAAGGCGCAAGAAGTGTATAATGAATACTTTGACATGAAGCACAGTGTGAGCGAGGTGAAGTTGTTGCTTGGAGATTGGGTGAGGGTCTCACTGGGTGTGAAGACCAAGAAAGATTGCAGTAATTTCTTGGGACCATATTGATTGCAATTGCTACCTGCTGCGGATTCGCCATAGTAGATGGTAGTTTTGTTCAGAGACAGGTACACCAAATGGGGATTTTCCTTTTAAGGTTCAAGCTTGAACAACCTCCAGCATCAGATAGGTCTTCCCTATTTAGCTGAGGAGGCAACCCTCAATACCACGGACGTCTCCGTATATAGTACTGAGGTGTCTTTGTATATAGTGGGACAGAGCTACTCAGGAGGATCTGAAAATAAGAGCCTGACCAAACGTTGGCGGCGCCAAGTGCACAGCGGCAGGCCTAGTATGTTAAATAACATGCATTGAGCTATAACAAACGACTACACAACAACTCCAAGTGAGCCATGTCGCGTAGGCTCTCATTATTCTAATGAGACTTCTGGATTTTGAGCCGCAGAATCGCCTTTGGTGTGGGAAACGAAGTCTGACCCATCACAGTTGACACCTGTTGCTCCAATCCCGGTTTTGCTCCGGCTAACTAGCAGTGCCTCATCTCCACCCAAGGGCGGGATGATTGGGCAGCCGACCGCATGACATGATTGATTTCTCAGGGAAACCGTGGTCAATCAGGTCTCATCCGTTTCTCTCAGTTACATTAGTCTCACAGAGGCAGTATGGGTTTCAACAATGCTTTAATAATGTGACTGCATCTTAGATATCAAAGCATGGACTGCAATAACCAGGACGATACAGCATAACAAGATTCAAATTGTGACAAGGAGAGTAAAGCATAGAAATAACGCTACCATATTGTCACTAGAGTCAATAGACTAATTCCTACCTTGGCTATAATAGAGCACAGCGTGTTAAGCTCTAATTCTGCCCTTCAGGTTCCCCTGGGAGGCCATCATCCCCATACCTGAGCAAAGGCCTGAAGTCTGCATAAGCAGCTGTAGCGAAGCATTAAGCAATCAGCATACAGTCGTGGTTCTCTGGCTGGAATCTCCCTCTAACGTGTAAGGGACAGGGAAGTGTTTTTATAACAAAACAGCTGATGTTCTGAGAAAATGTCCCTATGTAAGGATGTGTATTTTCTATGAATGTCAGAGACAAAGGTTATACCACGTTCATCGGCAACCTATCTTACTGCAGCCTTGGAAGAAGCACAGAGGGAGCAAGAATGTCTTGTGTGAGAACACAGTGCTGGCCTAGGCAAAAACAGCTAGATAGAGAGAAATAAAACAAGACAGCAAAAAGTGGCTATTTTAAGAATAATAAAATGAAGCTGAATAAGTGAGGAAGGTTTTCTGGAGATCATCATTGTTGAGTGATGGAAAAATGTGGAACCTTGAGAGAATGGCAAGATGTAACAAGGTGTTGACTTGGAAACATGATGAGAGATTGCATGAATACTCCACCAGGGCTTATGGGTGGTTGTGGTATGAGGCTGAACAGATGTCAAGAAATACTGAGACACTCTGAAACGATGTAGACCGCACCTGGGGAACTATCCCTCGCAATGATGTAGTTGACATGGGAAGTGATGGCAGTGGTCTTGGTTTGTGTACAGAAAGTGACAGCTTTGATCAACCAGTGGTAAATTCAGGGGTATCAGCCTGTGGGGGAAGATCGGTTGCCTTACCTAAATCTTTAAAAAAAAGAAAATATGATTTTGGTATGAAATGAGAAGCTGTTGATTGTACTGTGAAGGCTTTCCTCATTATGCATACACTGGGTACACTGGGGGGATGGTTAATTTTCCCTTAAATTTCATTTTAGTTACAGTTTTTATTGTCTTGGCTATTACTACGCATGGTATGTTATTTAGCTTATTAAAGGGAAGGGAGGTGTGGTATATCCAGGTTCAGTGGTAACGAAGGGAATGTGTTCTAGAATGTGGTAGCGGGAGTTATCAGTTTGAGATTGTACCAGAGACTGATGCCAGCCTCCTGCTTGCTCTCAATAAAGTAGCCATCTACCACCTCTGGACTATGTTCCCACAACCTCTCTTCAACTTGTTGTGCACCAATCCCGAAATGTTTTGTTGTGTTCCTTCTTGATCTTTGTGCTTCCACCCCTAGTGTCATTTGTGCCTGAGGTTTGACTGCCCCAATACCTAATGTGTCATGTTTGCCTTTATCGTCTGCTATCACAAGTGATTGTGTCCGAGTTCCTGTACTTCTGATTTTCTCTATAATCCAGGGCTTTATTGTTGCCTCAACATTTTTCAACTTCAGCATTTTATGCCTTGTTGTTGCCCCCCTCTAGAGTTTTGAACCTCATCATGTAGTGCTTTGTTTTGGCCCCAACTCAACATTTTGGTACTCGCAAATGTCCCTGTCTTATGTGTTTTCCTCAAACGTCGACTTTTTTGCTCTTGAATCCTCCTGTGTTTTTGTTTGTGTATGCTCACCCAGCCCATTTGTCCCCTCCTGAAGTTTTGTGCCCCTACCCCATGTGCTTTGCTTTTGCTATCTTGTTAAATGCACCCTGTCCATTGTTTTTGTCCCTCCTGATTTACCACACCTCATGTTTCTGTGTCCCCAATTCCTTGTGTTTTTTTACCTAGTACTCCATTTTTTGGATCCTCATCACCATTGTATCTCATTACTTGCTTCCTTTCTGACTTCCTATAAATGTCAGAGGAACTTCACAGATTTCAAACCAAAAAATACACACATCTTTACTTTCCACTAAAATCACACGTGTAGAGCTCATAAATATGAGCAAATACAAATAATTTGTGAGATTAAATAAACTTCTTGTGGTTTGCTTCTTTGGTGAAACATATGACTTGCCAGCAAAGATTGTAAGCCTTCAGGTTCTTTACACACCGCTTTAGGGTTGACTCACAAAAATTATATTCTAAGAACTGTGTTAAGGCTTGTAATGTACCATCTTACTTATGTATTGCAAAATCTTAACTAGATGAATGGCTGGTAATCTTGGATCTAGGACTGTATGGCTTATTTGTTTTCACAGTAGGATATTCTTCCATAAGACAACCCAACTCTCAAAAAAACAAGCCATTGAGAACATCCAATACTTCAGATAAGTGTCGTATGGTCTGATAGCAATGTTAAAAACAATTCCAATCGCTAATATTAATAATTTATGTTTATAAAATGCTTCAAACTACTCTCCCTGCTGAATTTAAGAACTGTAATTAATAGTTTTTTCTATAACTCAATTTTACACTACTGAATACACACAATCCCCCAACAGAGCTCTTCTGACAACACATCTCATGAATATCCAATAGGGTTATTATATGCAAAGTTATCATCTCTCTCTGAACTCTCAACAGCATTCACTATTCATCATCACTTTGTATTCAATTCCATTCAAATAGATTTACATTTTGCCCTATGCCAACAGTGCACATTAGACATACCCACTTGCACCAGTGGTGGAAGGAATGATTCATTTAATCAGCTGCTGCCTATAGCTCTGGCCACATTCCAGACCATTGCTTTCCACCTGCCATGCGATTGTATACCGGCTGCAGCCACGTGCAGATCAGCCTTGATCCTACTTCAATAGGAACAATCCTGCCAGAATTGCCAGGGCAGGTCTCCTATAAATGGGAGCCCACTCAACCGAGATTGGTTTTGACCTAGTTAAGCCTCGTCAATGACGTATTGCTTGAGTTTTGTGGCACGGTGAGCACTGAACCCACATCTGGGCATACACATCACATTTAGGGTTTCTACTACAATAAACCCCAAACTGATAGAAATAATGCTGGGTTTAACTTCAGCCACCAATGATTGCACAGCACTGCTTTCCAGACCATTTCCTTCACGTGCAATGCAATTCTAGAAAAGACAGTCCAGTCCTGACTGTACCATAATATACACAAGATCACACCAAAGACATATATTAAGCTAAATGTAGGCACTTTAACAGCACATCCACATCCTCTCACAAACCTACATATCAAAATCATTCAGCACTGGTTAACTTACACATACAGTATCTATGCATGCACAACACTGGATCAAAGATAGAGAATTTGGTAATCAGACTTCTCAGCAAAATAATCTCTATAGGGTGAAAAGTGGGCAATTGCGCTGTCCAGCAGAAACAAAATAAACAGTAAATTCATTTGGAAACAGTTAATGAATTACAAAGATTCTGAGTGGAACTGATTCGTCCAATTACCCAAGACAAACCATTACTAAATAATCCATCTGAGAGAAAAACCTTCTGTATCCAAAGGCAATGACAATAGACCACCTTGGCACCTGTCAGATTATATCCCAGTATTATAAAGACCCCATCAATATGCAAAAGCATGACTATACATGACTATACAAATGGTAGCAATGCACTAGACAAATACTGGTAATATAACATTACGTCAGTGTGCTTGGTTTGAAGTGGGAACTGTCCTAAGATGAAAAGTACTGAATCAAGTATATAGTGAAACATAAGGACAATTTCTGTAGAATGATTGAAGTGCCAAAGAAAAAATGGGATACTTAGCACCAGAACCCAATGATGGCAACGTACGTTCATATTACTCAATATATACATATTTTTATAGTACATGTTTGTTTTGGGGGATTTAGCATGAAAAAGCTGTCTTCTTCAGAGTGCACCCATTAATGGGTACTGATTGAAATTAGAATTTTTCGATTTAACCTTTCATGAATTAATTTTTTTGAAAACAAATTCACTGGTGAAGGCCAGTGGATTAATATGATAATAAGGCTGTAGCGCTTACCCCATAATTAGATTTCTCTCAACTGAAACATGATTTGCTACATATTTTGCATAGCTGGCAGATTTCACAATTATGTTAGTTCTAGTTCAAACTGATGAAAATAATACTGACCGAGAATGTGCAGCATAATTTCCAGTTGTTGCCACATAACTTAGACATGCATGTGCATAATTTGGTCCTCCTTGTGTCATGATTCTAGTTGCCTTGACAAGGGTAAAGTTGATCAAGGCTTGTTAGCCACAACTTGTCTGAAAGCTGTATGGTGTTCTGAGTCAATAAACTTTATATGGCACCTGGAGAGAGCACATCCTGCCATTCTTTAGCTGCATTTTGAGATTATACACAAACACACAGACAAAAAACTGATATAGCGTTACTATTCACAAAACATTACATATATTTATAATAACGAAACAAAACTGTAACAAACTTGAAAGACAATGAAGAAATATTATAACACAATGGATAGGATCAAATACAAGAAACAACTACACATTTACTGCAAACTGGTTAAGAAACCTAACACCACAGATTTTAATGAACGTATCTTCAGCTCCAAAATCAAACCAGAAAGGGTACTTTGTTGTACGGAAACATGGACAGACAATAACAACCTAACACCATTGCAAACACCCCTCAACAACTGCTGAATTTTTCCATGACAAAAATCACAAACTCATAAATATTTTGCACGCATTCAGTAACACAACATCGTTATCCACTGTTCCACCAATTTACTATTGTCTGTTTTTGAACAGCTCACAAATACAACAATCTCCCTAACCAGGCTATCTCCACTAGACATTTGCTCAGTGCAAAAAACGTTTTTAATTTTTTTCCTATTCTCTTCCACAGGGAGATTCCACAGTCAGGGCAGAGGTCTCCGCAAGGTAAAATGTAGGGAAACATAAAAATGTTTATTTAACTCAAAAATAAATATTGAAAATATTTTATAATAAATAATAATATTTGTACTAAATATTAATGTACATTTGCGTTATATATTCATTTTAAATTTAAGCCAAAATTAAAAATCTACAGCACTATGAAGTTAATTTTGAAATAAATCTTTAATTAATTAAACTATATTAAATTGAATTAGAATTATTTTTCCTGAAGCTTAAATTAAAAAAGAAATTCCCCTATAGAGATTTTGTTAGCATTAATAATTATTAAATGTGATGTGTAGAATGAATTAGCATGAGTGTATTTATATTCTACTAAACAAAATTGTTACATTAATTCTGAAATTCAAACTAGGGTTTTTCAATTTTTTATAATTACATAAAGATGTACTATCCTTATATATTGTGTTAACATTAAGTGACATTAAATTCTATTTTTAACTATTTTAGATAACCATTTAATTTTCCATATTTCCTATGGGGCTGTATTTTAATTCTCTACGTCCATTATTTTCTATCAGAGGGTACTACAGTACCAATAGTTGGACATATGTGGTGCTGGGCTTACTTTTAGAAAATTGGATTTTGTGAAAACTGACTCAAAAGTGTAAATTACTCAAAATATATGTTACCTTTATGAATTAGGCCCACGGTGTCTATGTGGGAAGAAGTAAAGTAATTTATCTTCACTTTCAAAGTATTTTCTTCCCCAAGGTTATTTAATTTTCCATTTTAATCTTTCCACATAATATCGAATTGTCATTGAGCATATTTAATGTATGAGATCTAGTGAGAATACTGCAAGGCTTTGGCAAAAAAACAAGTCTTGCCCTTCGAGTGCACAGGGCACACATTGTGAAAGCGGCCTAACATCACTGAATATCTAAAATGTAATTGGGCAGAGTACCATCAAGGCCCCTGAACCTGAAATTAAATTCCTGCCACTTCTATTGCCCCGTCGCATGGGAGTGAGTATTCTGCATTGGCGGCCTAATACCTATTACAAAAGTAAAATTTCTGGTCTATGACCAGGGTGGATACTTTTAAGATTTCAACCACTGGGTGAGCAAGTAGTATCCAAACAACAATTACAAAACGTCTGACTTGTATAAGGAAATCTTCCTTTGTAAATAACTTTTTCCCACTTACTGTGACCAACGTATGTCACATCACAGATACACGATATAGGTTATCAGCTTTTAAAACAGTGCACAAATTGTAAACTACATACCAACATAAAAGTTCATGGATCATGCAGAATAAGTGGCTTCACAGCAGTTAGACACAGCAACAAGTTATAAATGGGTCATAAGTTTAGAGATCCCCGAAGCATTAAGGAGCTACAGAAGATTCATCCAAAAAGATATACTGTGATCAAGAATTGCTTTTAGAAGTGCAACACATCAAGGTGGACCAGGAAGGCAACTCCTTCAAGAATCAGTATACAGCATGATTAATGTACTTTCTAAGAGAAGTGATACATAAACATGATGAGTTTATTACATATGTTTAATCAAATGAACACAGTGACAAAGTAGATCAGAGCAAATATTTTAGCCAGTATTTTGTTTTTACTTCTGTAAATGTTGTGTTTTTTATATGTAATTTACTACGGGTAATCCTGTTTCTAGGCACAGCCAATTTGGCAGATAATGGAACTAAAGCACAGATAGATAAATACCTTTACCAGAATTAAACAGTGTAAGCATGTAAGGCTGCTAACGTTATGCCCAAGTCTTCATGATCCTTAATTATGTCTCTTCTTGGCTCTTTTTAGGTAGTGGGTGCTCTCCTTTATCCAATGGTAAACATGGTCTAAGCATGTTGTATTGCTTGCCTGGTCACCCATGGTTCCTCTATGTGGTTGTGTAAGTGAGTATTACTGGCAACCATTTGGTGTAAGTGAGTATTACTGGCAACCATTTGGAAGTGCATTCCATGCCATTCTAATACTCATGCCTTAGGTGCATGTAAATGTTGAACTGCCACGCTGAACTGGATTATCCATGTGGCTGAATGATGCCCTTTGTGTAAATGGAGCTATTTGAAAAGGTCTGGGCCTACTGAACAGCATTAACAGTCACTCACCCACTCTTTTAGAATGGTCAACTACACAGCATAGCCTACCATTTCACACCAGTGAGAAGTCAAGGAATATCAGGGCTGCTTACTTTCTGTTACATGTAGTGAAGAGTTCCTCAGTGCTGACAAGCATGGCATAAGGTCCTTTAGGGGGGCTAAAGTAGGTTATTTTGTCCTAGGTACTCTTGTAAATGTCTTGCACCTCTTCTTCTATATGTTACCTTGAAGAAGGAGGTTGGAACTAAGCCAATATTAATTTTCCTATGGTCTGATGGTGGTTTCTCCAATGAGGATATAATGCTTCTGTGTATTGAAGAAGTAGGATTGTTTGAGCTGGACACTTTGATTTTGACAAATTTTACATTGTACAGCAGTTTTCCAGCCTACCTATGTCGCCTACGTTGTTGTTCCAGGTGTTCTCTACTGACCAGGTCATACGATATTCAGAAAATCTTATTTTGTGCTGATGTACACTGATTCATGTGGCAAAGTGGACCTTTTCAGGTCTCACCTTGAGCAGGCTCCAGCCGTCCATTCGCAAACAGACCTACTATATACACTGTAAACGTAGTGTGATTCATACCCACCACTTGCTCATGATCCAGTGGCTTTTTTTAAGCTCACTTCCTTGCTTCAGATTCAGTGACTTTGGTCTCTATTCTTGTGCTTCTCCTGTACGCGCTGATGTTACAGCTTGCACTGCAGGAGGGGCTGTTCTCTCTCAATGTATGTGTCCTTATGCTCCCCTGCACCTTTATTCCTCAGCTTTGTTATTAAGGAATGAGGCCCCACCAAACCTCTCGCACATTTTAAAAGTTTTTCACACCATTCTAAGATAACTGTCTGCAGGGAGGCCACCTTAGAATGATTTGTTTTTCTAAACTAAAACAAAACCAGTAAAAGATGATGCAGCACAGGCAACTGCATTTGTGATGGTCATCCTGTATTGGTTTTTCTTTCAGTCTAAGAAAAACATTGCTAATTAGCTGCAAAGAATGCACGTGTTTATCCAGCAGGCATGGTGCAAAGGCTTTCCAAAACTAAAACGAAACCAGGAAAACATGGCCACCACATGTGCACACGGATGTGCGGTGGGAGTCTTTTAATCGTATTTTAGTTTAAGAAAAACATTACAAATGGTTGCAACACATGCATGTGTATGTGTGATGGCCATCATGTAATTACTTTTCTAAAACTGAAATAAAAACATTACAAAAATGTTGCCACGCATACGTTTACATTTTCAATCGTTATCCATGGGTAAAATCTTCAGGTACCGCAATCAAGATCTGTTTGCTTTGCCACTCCTTGTTCGCTGGTTCGTGGATTGCCTTTTTAGGTCAACTACTTTACTTGTACTTGATGGGGTCACTTAAGGAAAAATCCACAATCTATGTATATGAGCACATCCTGCTTCTGAAGTCACAGAGGTTAACAGAAAGTATCTTGCACACTGGGGGACTGTTTTACATGCTCCTTCATGCCAGTACCTATTTGTAGCACTGTCCACACCCAGATTTTAAGTGAAGCACATTAAAAAGATGTCAGTGGTTTTCGAAAAGTGTGTCGTACTGGATTGATACGTCAAACAAAAAAAGATGACAAAGAAATCCAGTGTTAAAGATTTGTTACACTTTTCACAAGTCGTTAAAGGCGTGAAATATAACTGGCATCCAAAAATGAACTATTTTTACCTTTGCTTTTGTTTTAAAAGATTGCAGGCTGAGGAATATTTCATAACCACGCTCCATAAACCATTCCGAGCTAAATATAGCCTATATTTCCAAACAATAAAGCCAGCCCCCAACCAGTGGGGATATAAAAAGAAAACACATTTATTTCCATGTGACATTCGCATTATCCCCTGGCCTTGTGAGCAGCAAGCTTTAGATGCCGACCTGGCTTTGCACTTCACGCAGCTCTACAGCTCTGCTTTAAGAGCAGCTGTAAAAATCTAGATGTGTTTAATTGTCTGGCAAAGTCGGCGCAAAAAATGCTACTAACAGCTGCTCCAAAGATGTTTCCGATGATACGCTGTGCATTCTCAAGCAAAATACCTCAAGCCCAAAACAAATACTATGTTAATGATATTATTTGGTTCCCGAGTTTAATAACCGTGAATGGCGCAATGTGCTTTCAATCCAGATTCCCGACTACTACATGTGCAGTAAAAATGTTGACGTGGTCTGGATGATCACCAAAAAGTAAGGCGTGTTATTTTTTTTAAGGGTTAATCTATTTCTGTGCACCTCGAAGAGATTGTCACCTACATTGCTGACGCTCATGGAAAAGTAACGAGGCAATCTGGCAATTTAACAAAAGTGTCCAAAGAACATTCCATCACCATGCATTTAATGCACATCCTGTGCAGAGGTCATAAGTGCGCCTGCCATAACTGTAAAGCGACAGCCACAGGGCAAGTATCTGAAGTTTTGAAGACATCTGCGTATGAAATGAGAAACAAAACACAGGGATCGTATACACTGGAATCATACAGCACCTGGGCATCACTATACCGCATACTAATAGAGCTGGATAATAGACGGATAGCATTGGAAGAAAGGTCATTCTGCGTATTTGCGGCCTTCCGCCTTTACTCCATACAATGCGACCAACCATCTGTCTGTCTGTGTGCTTATTCAATGCCTGAACTGCATGTTACCAATGTATCGAACAACAGGCCTTTATAAGTAGCATAACAAGAAGGGAGAACATTGAAGGTCTATCTCTCTCTCTCTCTCTCCTCTCTCTCTCTCTCTCTCTCTCTCTCTCTCTCTCTCTATATATATATATATATATATATATATATTTTTTTTTTTTAAGTAAACCAATGAGAAGCACATATAAAAAAGTTTAAAGTGTGGAATACATGAACCTTTTCAAATTGTCCAGTGGTGTGTCCTGATTCGGTATATTTATTTTGCGAGTGGATGTTTAGCAGCACACACCTTTAATGTAGTTTGAGTATCTGTTCAGTGCTCTACTCATTAATCAGGAAGAAACTGCACTGCAGATACATAAATGCAGTTGTTAGCAGTGTACAGCACAACGGTTATTTCCGAAACAAACTAGTGCCAAGCTGCATGCTTACATAGTAGGTATTCTCAAACTCTACCATCAGATAAGTGGTATGGAAGAAGTTGAACAACAGAGATGCAGGCTAACTTCAAAAAGATGGCCTGTGCATATTGTGCAAGAACAAAGGCAAAGGAGAAGAGCTGAAGTCAAGAACATATACTCATTTGCTTATGCTAATTTCAAAGTAAATTATATTTATCAAGCTCTCCAGAGAAGTGACCTAATATTAGCTAAGATGACAAGTAATGGGGCAGTGACATCTACTACCCTCACTGATCGACTCAGATCTTTTGACTCAGATAGGAGTAATGAGGTCATCAAATAAACAATGAGAACCAATACAATCAACAAAAACAATATGCAATAATGAGTCAGTAATTTATACACACCATGACCAATGTAGTCATAAATCACCACACCAATTTAGAAAAGTTTAAATATGTATTGCCTTAAATTGACAATGCTAAGGGCACTTAAATGATGCGCAAATCTAAATGATAGCAATACAGAAACAACACAGGCTGTACAGAGTGTCTGAAGAAGCTCAATTTTTTTAGTACAGTCACCATTAAATACTCCAAGAGAATTATGTAGAATAACTTAAACATTATTTGAAAAACAGCAACAGAATTCAAGAGTTGTGCAATTGAATCAATCACAATCAATTATTAAACCAATTAATTGTTGGAGCAGACATCCTAACTACCAAATTCTAATTTGAAAAGCATGTGTGAGCTGGGCTTTGCACATGCAAAAATTTAAAATAAGACAAACATTAATTTGGAAAACATCTTACTATAGCAATAGCATAACTTATTTCTAAAGGGAAAAATGTGCAAAAGAAAAGCAAATGCACATTGGTTATACCTCTCCTAAATGAGACAGCAGGTTGCAGAGTTTTCATCAGCTGAGCACAGGAACAGTAGGCCTTCAGAGATCAGCATCAGGAATATAAAAAGGGCAAAAAGTTCAGTAATGTTGGGCCTATTGTAACTGAACTGTTAAAATTATAAGTAGCTGGACAGAAGAACTGAATAGCAGAACTGAGCTGAAGAGAATCTAAACTGAACAGCAAAGAGCTGAATGGAAAACTGACTTGCATCACCTTGTAAGCTTTGCTAAATTCAAGTCTCAAATGTTACTAGCTATGCTTCTATTGGAGAAGACTATGAGGTGTGTTAGTACATAGCCAATTAAGTTTAATCTGTGCTTCAGTTGTATCTTTCTTTGATCTTTTTCCAAGATAGGGTCATGTTCATGCTTCTCTCTGGATGGCAGTTTCCTTGTAACAATAATTATTTAAAACAGCAGTACCGAACATGACATTTAGCTAATGTTGCTTCCTTTCAGAAACTAAGGCTCATTGTTAAAACTTAGACTTTTTTCACAAGGAAGTACAGAACAAACAGGACAGAGAAAGCAGTAGCTTTCCACTGTGATCTTTAATAAACAATGTTTGCAAAGTCATTCCAGTAAAGTCAGCATAACAGTTCAACATTGTGCCTCTGGAAAAATAATAAAATGCCTTTCCACTAATGCTAATACATGAAGAATAAACCATTTCTTATCATTTCAAACTATTAGTTTTGTAGTACAATAATATTATTCAAGTTTTGTCAATGCATGTAGTTTTAATTAATTTAAATACATTTTCACAGACATTTATTAATTCACATAGAAATCTATGAGGTGGACACCATGTCAACCACATTTAAACATTCATGTTTTATTTCTCTAACACACTTTCTATTTAGGCCTTTTAGTACATGTTAATCATTTCATTTTAGTTCCTCATTTTTATTAATAATTTCTGCTCTCTAACACCTCCAACACTCCATTCTTCCTCCTCAGACTGTGATCCAGAGCAAAGAGAAAAAAATGCAATGGGGGAAAGGAAGATGAAGAGAAAGACAGACATACAGTGACAAATAAAGGCAGGAGTAGAAACGAACCCAAAAGAGTGAGATAAGGAGCAAAGGAATGTTTTGTGGTGAATGAAAGGGACATGATGTGGATCAAGATTACGCAGCCTTAGTATTCGGCACACTCGACGTTCGACAACGCTGGCCAAGGGCTTCTGAGAAAATCTGTGGGCCCTGAACCTATTCTTTTACAAGTTAAGCACTATTTATAGGAGAAGGATGTCCATCTCAGATGGACACAATTCATACCTCAATTTATGTGTCACATAAAGTTGAAAGAAAGTGATTAAAGTGGTGGTAGCTTTTACATATCACGTAACCAATATCTCCCTCAATCATATCTTAGTCCCTACCCCCCCAATCAAGCCACTTTGAGACTGCTCAAAACCCCATGCTGAACCCACAAACGTCTCATCATTACAAACCCTTAGCTCTTTTATCTACTCCTGCTAAACAATTAAAGAATGGATTACCAAACAGGTAGGCAGGTTTTTGAAATTAAAAAACAGCATCTTGGCATCTACTCATCTACTTCTAGGCACTGAGTTAGTGTTTGTATATTTGCGGGATTACTTGCAAGAAGCACTTGATGGTGGTGTTGCAACTCGGATTCTATAGGAGCTGTTGTCTGTGATCAGCTCTCAAAGCAGTGACTTTCTTTGCATCAGAGAGCTCAGTTAACTGAACAAGGTTATTAAGTGTGCGCTATTTATTAATATGGTTATGATTATTTTAAGATGGATCACTCATATTTTAACTAAGGTTTTAGCAGAGTAGGATATACATCCAATGCAGATGATAGTGACTAGGAATTTTCTTATGTTTTCTGAGAAGGATGGGGCAGGCACAAATATGGGGCTACAAGGGGGCATACACTGTTTAACTATGAAGATGTATTTCCTAAACCCACCACCATACTGTGTGCTTAAAAGCAATTTCCATGTAGATTTTCTATATCCACAAGTTAATGACTGTTTAACAGTGAGAAGTATGTCCTTTGCTCATGATGGTCCAAGTGGTATTCTCAAGTCCCACTTTTTTCTACTCTTGGTTCTTGTGAAAAGATAAATTGAATGCCAGTGAATGAACACTAAACTCTGATAATCTCTAGCATGGCTGAAGTTAACAACATTCAAGGTGGGATACCAGATCCTGCATATAGGTCATGAACTGCCAGATTCACTGCTGAGAGGTCACAAAGAACCAGAAACACTGCAAAGAGGTTAGGAAGAACCACAATCCCTGAGACTTCATTTTCTACCTTATCAAACTTTGATGTAGATGCCATCTCTGTCCCTATCTTTTCAAGAACATGTGGAGGTGTCAAGTCATCCTGATATTGGCGTTGATAAAACACCTAATGCCACACCTAATGCAACATCAGTCTGGGGCAAGTATTTTGTTATCTGTATTTCAAGGTCAGCAAACAGCAATAACAATGCAGTCTGAAAGTATGTATACTTACCATATTTGTTTATGTAATGTGTCTAAGACAAGCATATTGATGCACATAGGTTGAGTCAGACATTTCTGGAAAATCCCCTATATCAGATAAGATCAGTAATCAACAATATAAAAGGTTTAACAAGTTACCACTTAGAGTTGTCCTTCACCCCAGATTATCACAAAAGATACTGACAGAAGACTCTGACAGACTGTTGTACTGCCATAAGCATACCATCCTATGTGGAAAGCTGGTACGGGGCAAATCCAAAAGGAGAGGAGCTGAAGCTCAGCTTTGTGCGTTTTCCTTTCAAGGGAACACTCTCTCCTGACTACTGATAACTACAGCTTCTACCTTTAAACAGATATGTAGTGCCCTCACTCCTATTAAGGAATTCTAGATGCAAGTTTAGCTACTCAATGCGCCCACAGTGTAGCACAAGAAGGTAGGATTTAGGGTGTTGGGATACCAAATGATATTTTCAGTAGATTAGAAATGTTCATATTATTTTCACTGATAGCAACATATGTTAGTGCTGTTTTAATTAAATTCTCTGGTTATTTTACATGTGCTAAGCAATAGGATGAGGCTGTGGAAATAAAACACTTTCAGAGGTAGAGTCTTTCCCTTAGTGCACTACTTGTGTGTGATATTGTTGGAAAAGGCACTTTCTGCAAGGTCACTCCCAGACTTTTGGCAGATGTTTTAAGATGGGAAAAAGGGAAGTGCTCATTGGTGGAAAACAGGGTTTATGTATCCTCCTCCTTGCTTCCTTCTCCTTGTTTTCTGACCTTGTTTTTGTTGACTTTAAGAGTCTGTGCACTTTACCACTGCTAATCAGTGCTAAAGTAATTGTGCTCTCTCCTTCAAATGTGGTAATATTGGCATATCCACAATTTCCATATTTAATTTACTTGCAAGGCCCTAGCAAAGTGTACTATAGGTGCCCAGGGCCCGTTAATTAAATGCTACTAGTTGGCATGCAGCACTGATTATGCCACCCACCACAGTAGCCTTGCAAACGCCTCAGGCCTGCCACTGCAGAACCTGTGTGTGCAATTTTAAACTGCCATTTTGACCTGGTAAGTACACCCACTTGCCAGGCCCAAACTTTAATTTTTATTAATTATAACTCACACCTAAAGTAGGCTCTAGTTTTCCTTAAGGGCAGGGTGTGGTGTATTTAAAAATCATGAAATGTATTTTCAAGTTTAACATGTTCTGGTAGTGAAAAACTGCTAACTTTGGTTTTTACTACTGCATGGCCTATCTCTCCCATAGGTTAACATTAGGGTTACCTTGAAACATCCTTTAAATTTAATTTCCAACTAGGAAAAGAAAGAATTTTGGAGTTTGGTGTCTCTGGACGCATAATTTAAAATCAGAAATTAGGGTGATGTCGACTTTTATATTGTAAGTCTGAAAATGGCAATTTTAGAAAGGTGGGATTTTCTTAGTTTAACCATTCTGTGCCCCTGCCTATTTCTGAATACATGAATAGAAAAATATGTGGAGCACTATCATTTATAATTAGAACAAAGAAAGTACAGGTGCAGTTGTCCACATGTGTAGAATATAATCAAATGAATAATTTCTTCTTAGAAAAATGACAAACAAACACATTATAGGATGCAGTCTATTAAGAACAAATATTTAATTATACATCCAAGAAAAAGAAGAAATTCAAAAACTCCTTCAATAACATACAAACCATATATAGACTTAACTATACACATTAAACGTACAAATATTAAAAATAGACATTACAAGACTGTCAATGATGAATCAATACATAATTCATCCTAATTCTAGTGACTGATTCTGTTGTAATCAAATGACACCAGGAACAACGATGTCCTTAAGCAAGTAACCTTTATTGGAGCACTCACACACGCTCCTAACGAACAAAACGCTTCTGATCGTAAGCCGACAGAAAACGTTCCATTCACAAGATTCTAAAATCTAAATTCACTATTACACATCTCCTTCTTTTCAAACAAACAAGATGAAATAAACAAGTGAATAAAACCAAACAAATAAAAAATAAAAACTGCCTTAAACTTTGTAATATACGTTCTTAAAACCTCGTAATAGAATTTTTTTTTAATTTTTTTTTTAAACCCTAAATAAAAGTTGTCTAATACATTAAGTAATCATTGTATTTGTTTGGCAATTTTTTATGCCTGCTGGCCCTGACACCAAACTCATTCATATTAACATTTGAAGAACTATATTCTTCACGATGACCCAACAAAGTATTGTCGGTATAACCTGTTCTACTGTTTGAATAAGCCTTGAATGATTCACACCCAAAATCAGGATCAGATAGATGACTTAACTTGTGACAGCCTTCAAAGTTTACACGTGCTAATCTGGAACAATGCCACCATGAACCATTACTCAACATAGCTGAAGACCTCCCAACCCTAATAACTTTCCAAGGTTTTGAATACTTTGATTCTCCCTTTCTGACATGTGTGGGAAGCTTGATCTTAACCCAATCATCAACATTTAAACTTAGACTCCTTTGTCCATTTTCCTTGCAATTATTTTTGTTCCTAAACTCAACATTCACCTTGGCCTCATTGTATATCCTATTCATATCATAAATCTGTACATTGTTTTGCAACCAAGATGGATTTAGACCTAGTCTTGGTTTCCTTCCTTTCAACATCAAAAACGGTGAAAATTTAGTTAAAGAATGAGGTGTACAGTGATAAGACCAAATCATTTGTGCAACATGTTCCTTAACATTAATCTTAGCATTTAGAGCCAGTTGCACTGCCTCTACTAAAGTTCTATTGAATCTTTCAACTAAACCGTTCATATTGGGTGCATATAAAGCAGTTCGTTTATGTTTAACCCCTAAATTAGACAAGAAATCTTGTAATTTAGAAGAAGTAAACTGTGTACCATTGTCAGTAGTGATACTATCAGGATAACCTTCTTTTCTGAAACAATTGTTTAGAAACTCAATTACCTCATCAGTACTGGGTCGCTCAATCCACTTATACTCAACCCATTTGGAGAAATAATCAATAATAACCAATATATACACTTTTTCCAAACTAATACCTTCATAAGGACCAAGTAAATCCATAGCTAAATCCTTCCATGGTTGTTCTGGAAAAGGTAATACATTAACCTCAGTTTTCTGTGTCTTCAAAACTTTATCAGAATCCTGACACAACAAACAATTCTTAATGAAAACAACTACCTCTGAATCCATGTACGGCCACCAAAACTGATCTCTCAATTTTTTAATAGTTCCAGATTGTCCTAAATGTCCAATATGAGCTATAGAAATCAACTTTCTTCTTATTTCTGTAGGAGGTACAAAACATTCACCCTTAAGTAACAAATCATTTTCTATGGACAATTCATTTCTAACTTTCCAGAAAACTTGTAAATCCTTTGTTAAAGATTTCTCTTGTGGCCAACCTTTTATGATAAAACCCTTCACAATTCCAAGAACTTCATCTTTGTCATATGCTGAAACCCATTCTTTTTCTGAAATGACTTCACAAATTGACACTACTGCATCTCTCACACTTGCAACAACACATTCTTCAATCACTTCAGAATCTGTAGACATTTCCTTACTGCCAGATAATCTCGAAAAACAATCCGCTCTGGTATTCCGTGTACCTGGCAAATAAGACACAGTAAAATTGTATTCATACAATTTTGCTAAAATACGTATGAGTCTTGAAGACGCTCTACCCATGCCATTTTTAGATAATAAAGAAATCAGTGGTTTATGATCAGTTCTCAATTTGAAATGTTTCCCCCATATATATATTTTAAAGTGTTCAACGGACCACGCACAGGCAAGTGCCTCACGTTCAATAGTTGAATACCTACACTCAGCTTCAGACAATGCCCTAGAACCAAAAGCAATGGTTTGTTCAACATTCCCTTTGACTTGAGTTAATACTGCTCCTAATCCTGTTGAACTTGCATCCACAGTAATAACATTTACTGCATCACCAGAATATGGAGAAAGTGGTTTCGAATTTACAATAGACTTCTTTAACTTGTTGAAAGCATCAACCTGATCATTAGACCACCTAAATGTTTCATTTTTCTTAAGTAATACACGTAAAGGCATAGCTAAATCGCTAAAATTTTTGACAAATTTAGCATAGTACTCACATAGGCCTAAAAAGGAATGAACCTGGTCTTTGTTTCTGGGTTCCTCAATGTTTTGTATCACCTGTAGAGAATTCTTAATAGGTGTGATACCTTTTCCTGAAATAGAATGACCTAAATAGTCTATTTCATTAGTTAACAATGTACACTTGTCGAATTGAATCGTCATACCCCTATCACTAAGGATTGACAACCCCTTGTCCAACTTCGTATAGTGTTCCTCTTTTGTAGCTGTGTAGATCAAAATATCATCCTGAAAAGCAATGACATTCCCAACATCCTTAAATACACAATGCATCAATTTTTGAAAAACAGAAGCAGCTGATGCCAAACCAAAAGGCATGCGTTTATATTGAAAAGCACCATCTGGAGTAATAAAAGTGGTAATGCAACGAGATTCGGGAGTTAACTCTACTTGGTGGTATGCTGCCTTCAGATCAATCTTTGAAAAAAATTTAGAACCCTCTAACTTTGTGAAAAGCTCTTGAATGCGTGGAAGTGGAAAACAATCCACCAAAATTTGCTTGTTCACAGATCTTAAATCAGCACACAAACGCAAATCTCCTGATTTTTTCCGCACCAGAACAATTGGTGAAACCCATTCTGCAGCATCAACAGGCTCAATAATATCCTCCTTACACATTCTGACTAACATCTCAGATAACTCCTTACTGACCGAAAGTGGAACATGCCTTAATTTGTGTTTGATAGGAACAGCATTTTTTTTAAGTTGAATGTGATGTGAAAATCCTGTCACCTTACCTAACTCTTTGCTAAACAAATTTTTAAATTTGTCTAATAACAACTCCAACTTATCTGTACTTGTGTTCAAAACTTGGACAGACTGTATATTATCAGACAGATACACTGGGTTCTTGGCATTTGGATTGAGCACCATTCCCATTTTCTTTTGATGACGCCAACCAATAACATGTAACCCATCAATGGCAACATATACTTTTCCAATAATTGACCTGTTTAAAAATTTGATATCCGCTATGAAAAATCCAAGCATATCAATCTCTTTGCCCCCAAAACCATATACTTTGACATCATTTGGTTCTAACTTTTTATCATCCCAGTTTTCATTAAAAAACTGATCTGATAAGATAGCATATGGTGATCCAGAATCTGCCAAAACTTTCACATTCAATCCATCAATGACGATTTCACAATCAGGTGGAATATAGGGTTCTTTGTCAATTTTAGTGCAGTTAATACCCTTCCTGGTCTTTTCTGTATCAAACTTATTTGTGCATGAAACCTTTTCCTTAAGACTGAGAACGAAATGATCTTCCATCTCGTTATCACACTTTGATTCCTCCAGCGTGGATATTCTTCTGTTGGCTACCGATCTGCAAACATTGCCAAAATGACCAATCTTCTTGCACTTGAAACATTCTTTGCCTTTGGCTGGGCAAAACTTGAATTGAGATGCATGTGTTTTGGAACCACACTTATCACAAAATGTCTTACTAACATTGTATCCTGAAATTTGTTTGTTAATACTGACTTGTTTTCCTTTAGAAAATTTTCCTTTGTTACTAGCCTCATATTTCTCTGTATCATTTAAAGCTACAGCTGCAATCTCTTTGTTAATGTCATCCACATTAATGGCTTTGAAAGATTTTATTGTACATTCAACACTCTTAGCCGTGTCAATTGCTTCTCTCAAAGTGGGATTGCGTTGTCTAAGCAATTGTTCCTGAATCTTTTTATTCGAACAGAAAATAATTAACTGATCTCTAATATAAATATCCGCTGTTTCTCCAAATTCACAGTCTGCAGCCAAAATTCGTCAAGCAGAAATATAGGAGTCAACTGACTCATTAAGTTGTTGATGACGTGTGAAAAACTTATACCTTTCCATAACAATGTGTGGTTCCTCTGAAAACCTTTTTTTAAACCTATCTACAGCTTCTGAAAAACAGTCATAATCTCTAGCGTCTGTGCCAGATGGTGGTAAAACTGGAGGTAGATGCTCAAAGATGTCTTCAGCTTCCAAGCCAATTAAGTTGAGTAGTAACGCTTTTTTTCTGTGTGATTCAAAAGAATCTCCATTAATTGCCAACATGTAGTTTTTAAAATGTCTGAACCATTTTTCCCATTTCATAGTAGCCTCATTAGCAGAGTTTAAAAATGGCGGAGGAGGATTACCACAAATGTTATTCATTATGACTGAATAGTCAAGGATAGAAAATATAAATGAGAGTTTTTCTTCTTGTTTTATTTTTAAACTGCGATAATGTGCCTTTAAATTCACTTTGAAATTGCAAAAAAAACCAAAAACAACTTGTTAACCTAAGATGGCCGCCGATTCATGACGTTGTTCTCTTACTAATCTTTCATACGAACAACACTGTCTCTAAGATGGCTGCCAAACAACTGCCAATTCTGAGAAATAGTATGCAGTTCAGTCAAAAATAAAAAATAAAAAAAAATGTTCTGCCTCACCACTTCCAGTTCCTGAAAGTTTTGAATCTATCCTCCTAGAAATCCAACATCACCGGAATGCAGGAACACTCCTAAACACTCCTAAACCGTCTCCGTCTGCCATCTACAAATTGCTGAATATTGTGAAAATCCTCGAGTCTGTGGTGAGTGCTCCTGGTTTTTAAATCGTCGCCAAAATGTTGTAATCAAATGACACCAGGAACAACGATGTCCTTAAGCAAGTAACCTTTATTGGAGCACTCACACACGCTCCTAACGAACAAAACGCTTCTGATCGTAAGCCGACAGAAAACGTTCCATTCACAAGATTCTAAAATCTAAATTCACTATTACAGATTCCAGTCCCAAAATTAAAATTCAATCACAAATAGATCCATCCAAAATGGCATAATTCATTCCGAAATATACTCCAAAACTTCAGCCGACACGCTGCTGCCCTTTTCATTCAAATTTGCTGGCGTTCGGTGCGGGACGCACGCCTATGCGACGTGAACTGTCTCAAGTGTTTGTGATTGGATGGATCTAACGAGATGAATAGGATTATATACTTGTAGATTTTACGTTTGGACTACTAAGAACTATCCAGCAGTGAACTTTACTACTACACGTCTCTAAGATTAGAACATGGAGGAATATCCCTTATAAGAGCCTTGATAAAGTCCTGAATAGGACGAAACACGTATCGGCTGAAGTTTTGGAGTATACTTCGGAATGAATTATGCCATTTTGGATGGATCTATTCGTGATTAAATTGAACAAAGGACTGCATAACCCCCTGTAGAATGTCTGGAGCTAGGAAAAGAAGGGTAGGGACCTCTTCAAAAGCACATTTAGAAATAAGTACTGGGCCCCAAACCTCACCAAATTAGAACTGGACATTCTGCCAGGAATAAGGACTGCTGTGCTACCAGGAGGGACTGACACTCTGCAACTACATTGCTGTGTTGGCCTACTGCTTGCTGCTGTGCTGCTGTGCTGTATGAGGGACTGCCACTTTGCTAATTGATTTACTGTGTTGGCCTGCTGCCTGCTACTTGCTTGCCTGCAGTGAGAAGGACTGGACCTGTTCTCCACATCCTTGAACCCAAGGTTCACCAGGGGCTTGTTGGCTTGCCCCCTCTTCTCCTGCCATCTCAGGGACATCAAATACTTGCTGCATCTCTCCTGGTGCTGCTGGATTCTGCCGTCTGTGAGTCCTTCCTGTGCCTGAGCTGCCCCTCTTCAGTCCTGGGCCTCAGAAGTTAGTTCTCCAGCTGATTTCTGCAAAAACTGGCACATTGCCTCGAGTGAGTGAGAAATTCTGAAGCATCGCTCCTTCGACTTTGACGGAGAGGCTGCTCAACAACAGCGGCTTCACAGCCTGCACAGCTTGACGACGCTCTGCGCGGCTCACCGACTGTGAATACCATTGACTTAACTGGAGCCTGATGATGCCGCAGTGACCTGACTTCATGGAAAATACTGACACATCGCTCTCCAAAAGTCAGTGCTTTGCTTCATCAAAAGTACTGTTTCAGTGGACCCTGTGTAGGATCTGTAGCCAGCCCACACCCTTTAGTTTCGACGGGGTGCAGTACTCATAGATTTTCCTGCGGGGTATAAGAACATCCATGGTTGATTCTCAGCACATATAATGGATATCACTCAACCAAACCCTGGGGTGTTATAATACACTTACGCCATCTATCTCACCAATGAGGATTTAGACACCTAATTAGGGTGCACCAGATAGTGACAGTATTAACATCACATGGGTACAGATTGAGAATTCTAAAATTTCCTACCTGAAAGCGTATTTTCCTGGGTATGAGTTATCCAATGAGGGCAAGGGTTTGACACCTGATCTCCATCAGAAATTGCTACCTTGCAGCCTCCCAGCACGCTGGGGAAGTTACAGTCCCTGCTGGGATTCCTTAAATTCAGGCACACTTCCTTGCCACAATATGCTGAGCAAGTGAAACCCTTGTGGGACTTGATTTTTCCTACTTTTTTGCAAAACAATGGATGAACAAACACACGGATATCTTGCGTGTGCTACAAGCACACTTTACAAGAGACTATGGCCCTCATTACAACCCTGGCGGTAAAGTCCGCTGACCGCCGTGCCGACAGCCCCCAACATACCATGTCCGCAGCGGAAATCCGCTACTGGTATTATGACCCACACTTCGAAATCCTCCACAATACAGACACCCACAGAAGTCCGCCACACCAAAGGTCAGTGATAAATTGTCGGTACCAAAACCCACACCATCATGCCAACAGGAATATGCTCACAGTACCAGGACCCACGAATCAACGCGGCGGTCATTCAACCGCGGTAAACCATTGGCGGTACACACCGCTGCGCTCAAAATACACACACATTTACAAAACACAACCACATTGGACAATTCAAAATACACACACCTGATACACATACACACACCACACCCACACACCCAATCCAATATAAAACACACACCCACATCACCCACAGCCCCTTACAACAACATTTTTGGAAGAAGCAGAGAGACAGAAAAGCAAAGACAACACTAGCATCCAGAATCACAGAACATCATCACTCATTCACCATCCACGCACGAAACACCACACACCCCAAAACATCACCCCACACATCACATCAACCATCACCTCACACATCACATCATGGCACCTCAAAGACACCCCAGGTTTTCTGAGGTGGAGCTCAGGGTCATGGTGGAGGAAATCATCCGGGTAGAGCCACAGCTATTTGGATCTCAGGTGCAGCAGACATCCGTTGCTAGGAAGATGGAGCTATGGCAGAGAATTGTCGACAGGGTCAACGCCGAGGGACAGCATCCAAGAATACGGGATGACATCAGGAAGAGGTGGAACGACCTACGGAGTAAGGTACGTTCTGTGGTATCCAGACACCAGATAGCCGTACAGAGGACTGGCGGGGGACCAGCACTTCCTCCCCCACAACTAACAACATGGGAGGAGCAAGTCTTGGCGATCATGCATCCTGAGGGCCTCGCAGGAGTAGCAGGAGGACTGGACTCTGGTAAGTCATATCTTTACTATTATATCCCCCCACCACACCTGCATGACATCACAAACCACAAACCCTACCCTCACATCCATCCCTCAACCACCTCACATATACCCCACTATTACAACCCACACATCCCAGTACCAAGACCTGCATTGACACCCGTCCCAGACATGCATGGACACCCATCACCAAAGCATGTTCAAGGGAGAGACTCACCCAGGGCACACAATCACCACTCACACCAGGGCCAAGGCGATATTGCAAGCTCAGTAGTAGAGGGAAACACACCCATTGCACAAGATGGCACACACAGATACAATAACAATGCATTTACACCCCAAAAGGACCCCTACACAACGTCACCGGACAGGAGGTGCCAGCCATATCCAGTCCCCCCACAAAAGAGGCCCACAGTGACGACAGCAGCTCTGCACGCCTGGATCAAGACGACCAGCCAGGCCCATCAGGGACCTCTGGACAGTCAGTTCCCCTGCCACAGTCCCAAACCACCACATGAGGGGTCACCATCATCTTGAGGGAGAGCTCCCTCAAAGCCTTGCAATTCATCATCATGTGGCAGTCGGGCCACGACTTTGGGTCATGGACGCACTTGAGGCACCACAGGCAATCAAGGTAGAAGACTATCACCGACATCAGCCAGTGGCAGGCGCCACAGGGCTTGAAGCCTGCCTTCTTGGATGACATCCTACCACAACAGTAGGAAAAATCTCAAAAAAAGCTTCGACAAAAGATCAAAAAAGCACAGTCAAAAAGCGACTGAGGGGGTAGCTCTTCCCGGATCTGCGTTGGCTCGAGCGGAAAAAAAGAACTGCCATCAGTGCAGCAGGGTGGCGCCTATATGTGCTGCAGACGTCACCTCCGGCATGGACAAAGCCAATGACGCACGTGGAACCAAACAATGCCACCTACCAGTGCACAGGCATACTGCTCACGAAAAATCTTCTGGATCCAGTTTGACATCTGGGATGAGTAAATCTGGAGCTAGAATTATTTATCAAATCAATGCGATTAAAATCCTCCACCTCCACTCCATTAGTTGGTCTCACACACTGGTCAGTCCATGGTTCTTTCTTAACACATCAGGGTCATTTTGTTCAGACACAATCCTTTGCTTCTGGAGTTTTTTTCTGAGAAAGAAAAATGTATGCCAAGCAGGGCCACAGCAACATGACACCTACTCTGCAAACTTCTCTGCCTGCAAAGCAACCACGGCACAACCAGTTGCTATGCAGGTGCAGGCAGTGAGATAGGAAAGAATGTCATAAAATAACAGCCAATACTCCATCAGGGGAACAAATGCCATAGCCTTTGCTGATGTGGTGGGCTGGCGGGCCTCCTGCATATTTCTCCAGATTTCACCTAGCCCTTTCTCCTGTATGTGCACGTCTTCAATTATAAATTTTGACAACGAACCGCAAGGTCTTGCGCAAGGAAACAGTTACTACAAACATTCTTTCGTTTACCCTTACGAGGGCTTTGAGGTTTAATTTCTAAATATTTCTAAACACAGACTCCTGCCAGGGCAAGGTCTATTCGAATTCATGCTCTCCATCCTACTCCCGGAACAGAAAGGTATGGCACTTCCTTTTTGAAGAGTACTCCATTAAAGGGTCTTGAATCTATATACTTCGCTCTACATTTTCGAATAAAGATATTTTCGAGATACATAGAGCTTTTTAACACTCCCGTCTATTCCATTAAGGCGCGCTAAACCTGCTGCTTAATTGTCTATCTATATTTGCAACTTACTCGTGTTCTGTGTTTTGAATACCGTTGTGGTGACCTGGTAACGCTTAGCAAGCATGGGCATGTAGTTTATTCACAGTATATTCAGAAGGCCTTAATCAACATGTTGCCAATAAAACATGAAAATCATCCCGGAGGAGCAGTCTCTGGCACTTTGCAGTTCTGTGTATCCAGGGCTGAGCCAGCCAGCGCGATTGCATTTACACCACATGCATAACAAACGAGAGCCAAGCTAATATAAATTACAAGTTGAAACCAGGTTTTGTAAGCAAAAGTGTATGTTTAGTTAAGCGAAACTAAAGATATAATTAGCCTAACTCTAGGACCCTGCATTACACTGCCCAGTGAGTTATACTGGAGCGGTCTGGGCGACTGTAATCCAATTCTTCATTAAAAGTGACAGAAAATGTACACAACTATCAATGTCTGCCATCATTATTTGCTTAAATGCCATGCAGCAATATTCCCCATACACTTAAGCACAAATATGCAACAATAAATGTTCTTTCATGGTGTTCCTATTCAGACTTCTAGGACATATATGTACAATATATTCAGATGACCTGGTTATTCCTTTGTGAACAGTATCCCTTACTGCTCAGTTGCTTGACAGACAAGTGCAATTCCTGCACCCAGATGTAAGCACAATGCTAAAAATACCAGTGCATATTTTACAAACCGTGTCCCAGGGCCACGAGTGGCATGAGGTAGCTGCACGCCCAAGGTAGTGGAGCAGGGGCTGCAGCCTCTTGCGCGGCCCAATCTGTAATATAGATAGTGCCCGCACACAGGTAATGCTGATGTTATCCTAAAGGGGGTTTCTGTCATTTGTATGAGAGCGTGGCCGCATGTAAATTAGAGAAACACTTTGTCCCTGTACCTGCGCCGTATGGTGTATGCCAGCACAGTGCAAAGAGGTAGCGTACAGGCAGGGTGCGCCCCCCCTGACGGCACACATTTGAAGAGGGGCCAAGAGGATTCAATGGACTCTCCTAGACATCACCTTTCAGGTAAGTACTGCCACTCAAGTTCAGATCTGCCGCGACTCAAGAGTATTAACAATTAAAAGGGGAACTGTCCATGTTTACGCAGCAGAACTAAGAATAGTGCGTCCTTAGTGTAATACAGCCTCTCGAATCATTTCCAACGTGCATTCAATATGTGCGGTTATCCAGATGAAGTGTGTTATTTACTCTTTGATCCCCAATGATCAAGAAATTTGGCGTGTGTTTGCATTTCCCATTGTGCGTACTGAGATGGGAGCACAAAATATGTATGATTGGGCCTGCAAAAGCAAGGCCAATTGACATCTTCTTATATCATTAGTAATTATAACCATAGTACCAAAGACAAGCCATGGCCCTCTAATGAATGAACATAATGATGTAGTAAAATTATCTGAGTCTTCTAGGGACATTACATTGAGGAAAATACCTTTTTGGAATGTCACCACAAGCCAACATGTCATCTGGAAACGTGCTAGTATGCAGTTATTGGGATGGTTTAATTACATATAGTACTGTATATATTTTTGTTTAAGCAGACTTTGTGTACACCTCAATGAAAGGCTAGACAAACTTCCATAATCTTTCTGACATGTTAATTGGAATAAACATTAAAAATATAATTGAACATTTTGTTTGGATAAATAATACCTATTTTTCTAAACCTGTGTTTTGTCATTTTGTAGTGCGTTTACTGGGTTACTGTGTGTGCTGGTACAAATATTTTACACATTGCTTCTGAAGTTAAGCCTGCCCACTCGTGCAAAGCTACCACAGGGCGAGCGGGGGGTTAACTGAGGGTGATTCTCCTTTAGGGGATAACCTGACTGCCAAACAAAGACCCCATTTCTACCACACATACATGCAGACAACACCCACTCACACACAACCCCCCCACTCTCCCACCCCAGTCCCCTGTCAGACGCGCAACTTACCTTGTCCGGCGAGGAGGTCGTCTGGCAGGGACCAGGAATGGGCACTTACACCGCCGGCAGTGCCCTGCCATGAGGACCCCGCCAGGCCATATTACTGCTCGTAATACGGCTGGTGGAGTCCTTTTGGCGGGGCGGGCCGGTGTTGGAACCACCCATGTGCCTCCGACCGCCAGCACAACTACTGGAGGATTTCTGCCCAAAATGTGCTTGTGATCTGGTGGGTAGAAGACTGCCAGCACTGGCGGTCTTATGGCACCCGCAGCTTTGGCGGTCTTTGCAAAAGACCGCCAAAGTCAAAATGAGGGCCTGTGTGTGGGTGTTGCCTACACTACAGGACCAATGGTCAGTATGTTTCTCATCTGTCTAATCAGCATGAATCTAATGGTGATTCATCGGGACCTAACATGCAATACCTAGTCCTCACTAAGAGAGTACGAATACTCCTTATCAACTTGATAAATGAAACCTATTATCTTCGAGCAGGAGTTCCCTCATTATAGTGTGGGGGCCCTCTTAGATTCAGGCACAGTAACCTTGGAGATAACATGGATGAAAGCTGCTCTACCAACAAAGTGATTTTTCTTGTGGACATAGCGGACGATTTGACCTACCCACTCTCAATGGACCCCAGAAGACCATGAACCTCCAGATTTGACCATCGTCTATCCTATAAGTAGTGGTCAGATCTTGATTTGTTCTCATAAGGGCATTTAAGGTATTTCTCTATCTGCTGCCATTCGAGCCCCAGAGTGGTGGTCCATGCTTTAATTACATCTAGGTTGTTTTAGGCTAATACACTTTACCTGGGCCTCCCGGGCTATCTCATCAAGTGCTTGCTAACTGTACATGATGCAGATGCCCGTCTTTAATTTAAACTACCTTGTCATGCCTCTATCTCCACCCAGCTTACAGAGCAACACTAGTTACACAAGTTGCTGATTAAGAAGAGACATTTGTTTAAGTCTCTTCTACTGGTTCATTGTGCTTTTTATGAGTCAGGCCCCCAGTACTTAACGGTGAGATTCAGGCCTTATCATCCAGCGAGAGCACTTCGCTCCACTGATGCTTTTCTGATAGTACTTCCTTGATTCACATGATCAAGAAAAGGCAGTTCCTCTTCTATCCTTTTGGCTGGGCAAGCTTAGAATCATCTTCCAGTCCAGAATGAACCCCAGCTCTAGAAAGCTTTGAAAGAAGTTTTCTGTTTATCCCACTGTGGGAAATCCTGTTGTCTTGCTACCTGGTTTCCATGCACAGGGACCCTCTCTGAGTACCTGTGCACTATATAAACTCAATCGTTCACTCATTTATTTATTTACAATTATTGCAAAGCACTACTACGTACTACTATTTGGTGGCCTTGGAGAAATTTGTAGAGAGGATAGGTGACTGGGGTTGATGAGGGAGGTGTAGAGCCAATCAACTATAATAAAAGTGGTGTTAAGATAGAATGTGTCAGATAGGATTCACAAAATGGCAAGGTCTTAAAGAAACAGAGTTCTGAAGCAGGAGGGATGGACTTAGACATCTTAATAGTAGGATTAAAGATCCAAGTAAATGGGGAGAAATTAGTTTATATTTGTGCCCGAATAACTCAGTGAAATGATGATAAAACAGTAGTTACGCTGCAACATTTTGAACTCTTTGGAGTTTAAAAATGAAACAACTGCATGTACAACGTTTCAGTAGTCCAGATGATAAAATACAGTCAGGATTAGAGGGATTTTTCACAAGAATCTGCAGAAACCCATTTTAAAATACGTGCCTATAATTCCTGGCAACTGTGGAACAAAGAGCTGCACATTTCTATTAGGTTTTTGAGGTACCTTCACTGAAAATCTAGGCTTGGGTGCAATACCTACATCCATTACCACATATGTAAAAACAGAGATACATCTATTCGATGACCCCTTATAAAGTGTTTACACAGGAATACACTGCCTTCAAAATAACAAACAAATTTCATACCAATAGGTTTGATCTTGATAATTATTTTATACTATACATATAGTATACTCCAAAGCCACATCCTCATCCCTATATATATTATCCTTGCATAGCTTCAAACTTGACTGGACAAGTATCACAATAAATATGTTTGACGTCCAGACAAAGGTGCTGCACCAGATTTATCTGAGGTGTGAAAGATCTCAATCAAAGAGTACATCTATGTTACAAACTTTGTCCACAAGGATTGAACGGGAGCTCCAATCCACAGCCAAGGTAGAGGAAGGGGACGGCTTGCATTACAGAGATTTAAACCTATCAGACGAGGGAAGGCAACCTCAGAGAGTGGTTGCTGAAGACCATTTCTTTTTATACATGGAATATTTCTTTAGTGGAGTTAGCGGTTTCAATGATATGGGTTTGGAAATGGGATTTCTCTGCAAGTAGCTTTTTGGGAGGTTTTAAAAAATCCACAGAATGTGGCGTGGAGCTCCCTGTATCGAATGACATCAGGATGGATCAATGCTACAACACAACCTCCTCCTGTGAGTTTGTTTTTCATCATTCTGTTGTTATTTTGGGGTTAGGAGAATAGCTATTACTGGGTGTAGCGAACTCACAATTTCTGTGTGGTCATCCCAAATATTTCATCTTTTTCTGGGTCTATTTTTGTTGCCTTTAGGACTCGTGTTCACTTTACCACTCCTAAACAGACCTAACGTTCCTGAGTTTCCCCTCACATGCTGTACACTGAAACTCCATAGTTCACCTCTTTACTTTCACTATAAATCCACTGTAAATGGTGCTTTATGTGCACCTATGGCACGGAAATTGAAATGTCATATGTGGGCTGGGGTAAGTATTTACATCACCCACATATATGATGTCAAAACCCCTTTCAGAGGGACACAGGACAAGCAGGAGTAACTGGTCCCAATTGTGGTGGCTGTTGCATTTTACTCTTGGTGTCCCTGGGCCCGACCTACTATGGGTCATGAGCAAATGGGTTAAGTACTATACTTTTCACCACTTACCTGTCAGTGATACTGAGGTATAAGGCATACATAGGTGCAAGACTCAGAGTGCAACAGTAACCGCAAAGAGCTGTTCGTCCAGTGCCTTTATGAAAAAAGCAGTATTTAATATAAGCATACAAAGCATAGAAACAACATACTAAATATTAACCACACACTCTTAAAGTTGTCTTACTTGCGGCATCCTGGCTGGTACACCTGAGTCAGTCTACCCCTTATAGTGGGGCTCCTCAGTCTTTGAAAGGCCCTCGTCAGTGCTGGACATTCGCTATGTGGCTCCTTCAGCAATCAGTATGTGTTCTGCATTCACGGTGACCCACTCTGGCACATGGGGGGGGGTTACTGATTTGGTTAGCACATGGCAATGGCCCTAGTTTCATAGTGGCTCCCTCCTGGCACATGGGGATCATCAACTCTAATTTCACAGTGGCTCATTGTGGCACACTGTGGGTTGTTAACTTCCCTGGCAGAGGGCCAACAGCCCTAGTTTAATGGTGGCCCACTCCTTACACCAGGTTCACCTACTTCACAAGAACGGGTGGGCAGCCCCACTCTCGCAGCAGTCCCAACCAGGAATCTCACACTTCGTTCAATGGGATCCAGTTGGCAGGATCCTCACTGGGCCTTGCTCCCTCCAGGCACTCTCCTCTTACTCACCGGGTCTGCTGGTCCTGGCAGACAGACTGAAGGCTGGTGCTTTAGGTTCCGTAAAACCACAGGCCTACATGTTATGTACCATGTACAGGCACACAGACATGCCATCAAGCACAGACAAGTATCACATGCTGCCCAGTGGTTTATCACCAGTTCTGTCAATCACCACACCTTCAGAGCTGGAATTCACATCCTTGGCCGAGAGACTTAATGACCCTGGATCATTGGACAATAGCGTACTCTAGGCCCAGGAAAGATCAAGGAGTGTTAACTAGTGATCACTTGGCTGGGTTAAGCCATTTGGGAGTGGTCAGGTAGATTTGGCAAAATAAAGGACAGCTTTAGCACTCTTTTGACTTGGATAAGCTAAGGATGCCTTCTTTTAATCACAACCCCCCCAACCCCCCCGGACTTGCCTATACAATTAAGCTCCAGCCACAGTAGGAGAGGAAAACCCTGTGAGGCAGGGGAGTGGCAAAGAAGACAAAGACAAGCCTGCATGGAGGCAGATGGGTCGCTACATCTTGAAACAAGGACTCCTCTGTCATTTGACAGTAACGCAAAGAAGTGCTGCAAAGGAAGGAAGGAGAACTGCAAAACAAATTATTACGTTTGGGTGGCAGAATTCCTTCAGTCACTGGCTGATGCGCAGGATAAAACTGGCACCTCCACCACCGCCATCTCCTCAGAAACATTCTTAGCCTGACAAAGGCTTCATCTGGCCCTGCTGGAATAAGAAACCTGACTTCAGGCTCTTGGCCAGTACTAGAAGAACTCTTGCAATCCTCAAGGACCCCTAAACCTTGCTGGCACCCAGGGTTAGGAACTGCTCTCCAAGGGACAAGGTGTTAACCTCCAACTCACCTGTAGATGCAAAAAGCAGAAGGACTCCTAATTCTAAGAAGGCCCACCTGACTAAGAAGGACTACACCCTGCAGGAGACCTGGCTGGAGAGAGACCTGATGCCCAGAAGCCTGACCTGAGGATCCAGGGGCTGCAGATTTGTCAAGAAGTAGTTTGCCAGGTAGTTGGAGACTAAGGGCCTGATTTAGGTTTCGGCGGATGAGTTATTCCATCACAACTGTGACGGATATCTCATCTGCTGAAATATAGATCCCATAGGAAATGAGATTTATATTGCAGCGGATGGGATATTTGTCACTTTTGTGACGGAGTAACACATCTGCCAAAATCTAAATCAGGCCCTAAGTCTAAAAGTAAAACCTCAGACAGGAACAACTCACCTGCTGTATCCGGTTTCCACTCCATTGCGATCACCCCAAAATTGCACTAATTTCCTAGTGCACTGTAAACTGTTGTTTTTCCATAGTACTTAACTTCTTTCTAGGTTTTTTTGCCTTAAAACCTGAAAAATCCATACCTTTGGTTCACTTTCAGCTATTTTGATGATAATGTATTTGTTTTCTAAATTGATTAGGGAATTTTATTGTGTTGTGTTATTTATTTTACAGTTGATTTACTGCTTGAACTTAGTATGTACTTCTCTGGGGATTGCCTGAAGCAGCTACCAGGGGTTGAGCTAACATTCCCTTCGGTCTACTCCACCCCTCAAAAATTAATAACCCAATTTCTGACACTGGGGCTGAGGAATTATTGAACCAGGTCTCAGTGATAGCTATGAGATGAAGGCTTTGGGTGGAATGTGGTTATGGATGTCCTTTGCATTTTGTTCTAGAGATCTTGCGTTAAATAGGGTGTAATGCAGGGGAAGGAGGTCAGGCTGAGTTGTGGGTGGGGGGTAAAGAGAAGAATAGACGTGAAGTGGATGTGGTACTGTCCTTGAGACAGATGTGTGGGTATTGTGTGATGTTCTAATTTGGGGGATCCATTGTAGAAGGTGAAAAGGAAATATTCCATGGAAGACAGCTGGTGTGGCGCTGATGGATGAGAAAACTAATATGGTGATGTATGCTTTGAAAAAGAGTTTCCTTAAGTATTCAAGGAAAGTGTAGGTTCCCTGTAGGATCATGTACCTATAATTAAACTTAGAAGAGATGCCACACCCATTGTGGGGAAAGTGAGAAGGTTAGCACCTATGAATAATGAGTTCAGAAAGCATTGTGAGCTGGCAGTGGTACTACCTGTGGAGGCCACAGAGTGATTGGCCCCAATTGTTGTAACTGGAAAACTGAGGGGTGAGATCCTTTTGTGTATTGTTTTGAAACAGCTAAACAACAGAAAGGGAACAGACATGTTTTCTCTGTCCAATATAAAGCAGATGCTTGCTCAGTTGTCAGGAGCCATTTTCTTTTCAACATTGGATCTAACATTTGTATATTATCAGATCAGATTGCAGAGGGAGTCATAGAAACTGACTTCCTTCATAACTTCAAATTTGTGAGGATGCTTTTCACATTAGTATCAGCAGTGTCAGTTTTCCAGAGTGCAATGACTCGTATGTTGGAGGGATTCAAAGTTGTAAGGTTTTTCTCAGGTTGATATATTGGTATATGGGAGAATTAAAAAAGAGCACAATGCTAGAGCTAGGAGTATACTGGAGACGTTTTAAGAAAGGGGACTAAAATTGAGGGCTAAAAGTCTAGGGTTGGAAGAAAATAAAATGCTTTTTAGGTTCCCTGCTGAAGGGATCAAACACAGAAAAGCTGCTTTCCTTTCTGGGTATGGTAGGTGGTGATTGCAAATTTCTGAAAAGCTTTGCCAGTAATATGTATCATAATAAGATATTATTTGAAAATATATTGAATATGACTGGAGTGATGAGGTTGAGGTTGTATTTAAAGAGTTGAATGGAGATCTCGTGGAATCACTATGTTTATACTGTTTCAACCCTGGTAAGAATAAAAATAAAGTAATAGGTGCCAACAACAAGGGTAACAGAACTGTTTTAACTCAAAAGGCAAGAAGAGTCAAACATATAGTTTGTGCATCAGGGGCATTAAGAGATCCTGAAGTGAACTACTGAGTGCTTGAAAAGAAAGTTCTAGCTATACTTTGGGCAGTAAATGTAGGAGCTTCATTTGTGGAACCAATTTCACAGTGACAAAAGACCACAAACCCTAAAGGTAATTTGCTGAAGAAAGGGGTTTGAACTAATATCATCTAGAATGAGCTGACAGACTGTGGGTTTACAGAACACACTTTTTGTGTGGATTACATTCTTGGTGTAAACAATTGTGCTGTCTATCGTTTGTTTAGATTTGTGGAGGCAAATGGGTTATGGAAAAGAATGAGGATGATTTACAAATGTTAAAAGTGTGTATTGTTACACAAGGTGTGCTTTCTGGGGATAAGTGAAAGAAAGGAATGGATAAAGATGAGCGAGTGAACAGGGTTATAGGAGCATTCTCCTGTGTACAGGAAGAGAAGAGATTCTTGAGGGAGGAGACTCAAAATAATTTGTGGGTAAGAAATTATGTATTAGATAAGGAGGGGATTTTAGTCAGTGGTGCAAAATGGTTCTGCCTATCTATTTTCTGCCCATCTATCTGAGGTGTAAATTATTATAACTTCTGCATGTAAATCACTTGGTATTGAGAAGACTAGAAAAGAATTAGGATGGGTTTTTTGTAGCCAGGCTGAGATCTGAAGGTTGAGAAATTAAAGACAGTGCTCTGCAAGTGAGAGAATCTGCAAGATAGGAACCCCTTGCATGGTGCGCACAGAGTCACTAGGGAAACCCTGGAAGAAAACTGTCTTTGATATCATTGGTCCACTTCAAGGAGAAGTGGTCACTCCTTATATTTTGGTGATGATTATTTCCCTGGTAGTTAGAAGTATTGTTGCTAAATGGTATTAATATGTGTTGGGTGATTATGCTTTTAAAGCTGTGTCAGAAGGGAAGATTTCCCATATGTATTGTTTACAGATAATGGAGTGCAACTGTGCTCCAGAGAAGCAGGGGACTACTACCTAAGCAAGAAAGGAATCAGAAACAAAAGGTCTGCTTCATCTCATCTTGAGCCCAATGAAACTGTAGAGAGATTCAATCGCCCCAGCCAGGAAAAAATCCAGTTAGCTCCCAGTAGTGATCTGAACTGGAAAGGGGATCTTCAGGAACATGCTTGTCACAAGGCTCCAAAGATGACAACAGGGAACTATCTGTGTGAGCTTTTATGTGACTGTTCATCAAAATCTTTTATTTGTCACAGCTGGATGAGGCACTAAATAAGGACCAGGGTGCAGGATAAGTGGAGAATGGGGATGTGCTGCTGCAGAAAAAATGCAAGGAGAAGTTTAACCCAAAAAAAGCTGCTATGGATGATGCTTTGAGTGTGGGTAGTGTAGTAGGGATCAGAAAACCAATAGGAATCTGGATTCAAAGTTCCCTTAATCCATATGTGTTGCAAAGAAGTTCCCAAATGCTGTCAAAATGTAGGATGGTAGAATGTCAATGAGTCTTTCTTAGCTGTGAGGGTATGGAAAGTGATGATTGTGGTATGAAGGGAAATCAAGTGTTAATGATGGACAACTTGATGTGTTGAACAATCATCAGAGAGAGAAAGAATTTATAACCAAGCATAATATCTTCACGACTATAAACTGGAATAGAGTATGGTAGCTTTACAAGTAACAGGGACAAGGGACAGTTATAGAAGAAATTGGAACAGATTAATATAGGCCAAGGATCGTACAGCATATAGTATAGAGAATAGTGCTTTCCAGTAAACCGTCAGCTATTACTTCCTAAAGAGCATTGGGAGGAGTTCATCTAGCGTCAATCAGGAGAGTATTTATATGAACAGGTGAGTTTTGCAATCATTCCTGAAACCAAGAAAGTTATGTTTTAATTTCGTGTAGTCCAGAACATTATCCCACAGCCTCGGAGCTATGCCTAAGAAAGACTTTTATGTAGTTTTTGTTTTATTGAGTTTGTAGATTTCACCAATTAGACCATTTTTCCTCCCATCAACTTAAGGTTAGAGGGGCATAGGGATGTACAGATTTCTTTATGTATCATGCTTGCAATCTTGAAGTTGACTCTTCCTCTGAGAGGATCCTACTGAAACCACTTTAAAATGAGCTAGAAGGGTTAAGATTTCTTCATTTCTTCACCTCCTGCAACTAGCTGTCTGCGAATGTTGTTGTCTGAAGTATAGCTTGAAGGGGAACGGTGGTAGACTCTAGAAGGCCCACTAGAGTGCCATTTCCACCATCTACATGGTTGAGACCTAGGGTCTGAACTGCAGTTCTGAAGACTTAATAGGGGTTGTCGGTATTAGTTTTCTGACAAGTGGAGTTGATGATATGCCGTCTTGATGAGCTTGGATATAGGCTCATTTAGGGAGAGATTCTTGGTTTCACTGGAAGTGAGAAAAAATCAAAGGAATTATGTGTCACATATTGAGCTACTTAAAAAAAGGGATTTAAACCAGCCCAGTACATTTCCCTTTAATCCTTATCTAGAGTTGAGAATCTGAATAAGGGAATAATTGTGTAGCAATTGAATGGCGCATTTCTCAGTGCTCATGACCAGATGTTTTGTCATGGATGCTTGAAAATTTATTTTCACTAAGCCCTGGAGTTAAATCTTAACTCCTCAGAGTTCTCACTATAGTTCTGAGATACAAACTGCAGCAAAGTTTTGCTGCATGATTAAATACCTATGTTTGACCAAACTCTCACATAATTTAAATTATACTTAATTAACCTGGAAAACAGCCATGTATAAGGTATAACATACATCACATTTCCTATAGACTATAAATATATTCTTTTAAATGTTGTAACATAATGTCCAACATTGGAGTCACAAAAATGATTTTCAAGCCAAAGCACTTTTATGCAGAAGGATGCAAAAATAATGTACTAAAAAAGACCTCGGAGATAAAAATAAAACACCTATTCAACAATTATTTTGGAAGATCTGACCGTCCATTTAGGTTCCAAGCTATTAATTTTAGGCCTAGATCAGCTAACAAATGGTTTTCCGCCCCTGTAATTAATATACGTCTATGCAATGCAACGGAAAATCTAAAAACTCTTGTCTTTGTCAGAATGTTCATATTTTCACAGTTTAAAATGCAGGCAGCCACCGTAGGTTTCTATGTCACAGTGTAGGCTGAGGATGGAGATATGGAAAGATGATGTTGGTTAAGGTGAGGGTGCACTCTCATTAACTATTTTGACCCTTTAAAACAATATGCCATAAAACACTACATACTCTAACTTTCTGTCGCTGTTCTAAACAGATGCATTTAAATTCGCATGATCAACAAAGTACAATTAAAAACTTTATATAGGTGATATCCTGCATTTCATGAAATACACTAATTTCGATATTTTTCGCTCTAGCAACGAGGCATTCAGGTGTAGCTAACTTGTGTCACAAATATTTAATGTTATAACTTTAAATGCTCATTAGAACTCTATATATACTAATATGGAACCAAATAAATTGCTATTGCTGTTGAAGTAATCTTTTATTCAAAAATGTTCTGGTTAGAAGAGGGAGGGGCTGTGTTATTTTATGGAATGATTTAATTATGAACCTTTTTTTCTGTGTAGCTCTTTTACTTAACGTTAACTGGATGGTCGTCATAAGAAATGGAATGAATGTTAGCCTGGAACGTTACTGCAAGAAGTTTGAATCATTTGGGTTTGGGACCGTTACACTTCTGTGATCATAGTGTTGAGCCATGTTATTTACATGCTGCATTAAACCCTTGTAAAGTTACAGAAAATATGTCTTCCTTCTGGCTTTCCAATTCACCAACCATCATTTACATTAAAAGTCACGGGACCACTCTATTTTCTCTCAAAGATGGGGAATGGATCCCAGCAAATTATTATAGTTTTCACCTGAGGAACTCATCAAAAATGTCCCATGAATCCTAAAATATGTACACACCAATAATAAATTATTTAAAATGTAAGAACATTTATTAACAGAACAAATTGGTGGAGGTCATCCATCAAAAATAGCGTCCCTAATACACTTTATGTAACGACCTAACATAAAAAAAACACATCTAACCAAATCAGCAATTTCGTGAATTACACCCCAAATGTCATGGGACTGAGGTAGTTACAGTTCTGGTCATAGTATGGTCCGAGCTTTGTCTCTCGCATCCGACCAGTAAGTAAATGCGAGTCCCAGTCACCTTCGACAATATAAATTGTTGCCAATACAGTGCACCAGTGGCTTGATTGTTTGTCCAACACATCATATAAATACTTACCAGATGGCTAGTAGAGAGGCTGAATCATAATACTGGGGAAAATATTACACCACTAATACGTAGAACAAATATAAAATGCGGCAACTGAAAACCCTGGCGCCGGTTCAAGGGCACTAAACATCCTTATGCCCACCCTAGACAAAACACTAAACCAAGCAGCAACGTGGCTTACAGTAAGAGAAGGTAACAGTTTTGGTTCAGGGCGGACTCTGTAGACGAAATAAATGATAGTTTAAGGTGTAAATCCAATTACATATTCAGGGATCCTTTTTCATGAAGTGTTGTTAAATTAGGCAGAAAATAAGTGTCCCCATTTTGTGACCTGGTTGCGATCTGGCTACAGATAGGTTTAGATGTCTGCAACAGATATCAAAGCAACCATTATTTAAGAATATATTTAGATTGGCCTTTGTGTCTGAACCTTGCTCATGTTTGGATGGATTTCTTGTCAATTTCAACTCCATGCTCCTGATTTAATAGTTTTCCTCCCTATTCTTGTGTTTGTCTTCTCGAGCAGCATTTAAGATTCACCCTGCTGATATTTCCCCACACACAATGCCTCCATGCTGCTTTCTATCCCCTTCCTTCTGCCTTATAACTAAGCCAACACTGAGCATTTCTGCATCTCGGTGTTTCACTCTCTCTTCTCCTACATCTCTCACCCTATAGCTTCCCAAAGGATCCCATAGCCTGCCACCCACTGCTGCCACTATTGGCTGTGCCAATACCTGTAGAACTACATTTCAAGCACCAGCACAACTTATTGTGTTGGGTGCCTAACTTGGAGTGTTATTTTGTGTACTTCCAAGATGCTCGCCACATTGCATCTAGAGGCAACATGACAGCTACCGTGGGGTAGTGTAACAATATTATTTTGTATACTTATTTGTATTCTATTTCAAGGTGACTGCCATATTGCATCTAGATGCATTTTGACCATCATCTTGGAAGTATACAAAATAACAATCAAAGATGCCGTTATTGGCTTTACCAGGGCTTCCGCTGCAATTCTACAAATGTTGGCAAAGGTCAGTGTTAGAAATGCAAGACCAACCATATTTGCCAATGCTTTTTTATTTATTTTGTCAATGGGGCATACAAAATGTGAGCCACACCATAACAACTAAAAAGAACGTAGGTAATTCCTCTTTTAACCCTCTCGCTGCCAGGCCTTTCCCCCCATAGGTGCCAGGCCTTTTTTTGGCTATTTGGGGCAGTTTGCACTTAGGCCCTCATAACTTTTTGTCCACATAAGCTACCCACACCAAATTTGCGGCTTTGTTTTCACAACATCCTAGGGATTCTAGAGATACTCAGAGTCTGTGGGTTCCCTGGGAGGAGACCAAGAAATTAGCCCAAATACAGTAAAAACTAGCAAAAAGGGGCTGAAGAAGAAAGCTTGTGTTTTTTTCCTGAACATGGCATCAACAAAGGGTTTGCGGTGCTAAAATCAACATCTTCTCAGCTTTCAGGAACAGGCAAGCTTTAAATCAGAACACCACATTTTTCAACACAATTTTGGCATTTTACTGGAACACCCCCTTTTTTACCATCCTTCCAGTTAGTGACAGAAATGGGTGTGAAACCAATGCTGGATCCTGGACAGCTAAACATTTCTGAAAAATAGACAACATTCTGAATTCAGCAAGGGGTCATTTGTGCAGATCCTACAGAAAATAACAGCTAAAATAAAAATAAATATTGAAATTGAGGTGAAAAAAAAAGCCATTTCTGTCCACGTTTCTTTTATAACTTTTTCCAGCTATGGCAGATTTTTGGAAGCAATATATTGTTCTGTCTGTTGTACTCTTCTGGTTGCGGGAATATATAGGGCTTGTAGGTTCATCAAGATTCCTAGGTACGCAGAGCCAATAAATGAGCTGCACCTTGCAATGATTTTTAATTGTATCCCGGGCATACAGCAATTCATTAGGTGAAATATAAAGAGTGAAAAATAGATATCAAGGAAACCTTTGTATTTCCAAAATGGGCACATGATACGGTGTTGAGAAGCAGTGGTCCCAATATTAGGATGTGAATTACAAGGCATTTCTCAAATAGACATCTTTTTTACACACAGTCTTACCTTTGGAAAGAAATAGAGAAAGGGGCAATAACACTTGTTCTTCTATTCTGTGTTTCCCCATGTCTCCCGATAAAAATGGTACCTCACTTGTGTGGGTAGGCTTAATGCCCGCGAAAGGAAATGCAACATGGACATATCACATTTTTACATTTTTTACTCTGAAATCTGACTTGTTTTTTGGAAAGTGCCTAGCTGTGGATTTTGGCCTCTAGCTCAGCCGGCATCTAGGGAAACCTACCAAACCTGTGCATTTGTAAACCTAGACACCAAGGGGAATCCAGTACGGAGTGACTTGTGGAGCTCTCACCAGGTTCTGTTACCCAGAATCCTTTGCAAACCTCAAAATTTGGCAAAAAAAAACACTTTTTCCCCACATTTCGGTGATAGAAAGTTCTGGAATCTGAGCTGAGACACAAACTTCCTTTCACCCAGCATTCCCCCAAGTCTCCTGATAAAAACAGTACCTCACTGGTGTGGGCAGGCCTAGTGCCCGCGACAGGAAAATCCCCAAAATGCAATGTGGACACATTACATTTTCCCAAAGAAAACTGACCTGTTTTTTTAAAAGTGCCTACCTGTGGATTTTGGCCTCTAGCTAATCCGGCACCTAGCAAAACCTAGCAAACTTGGACATTTGTAAACCTAGACACCTAGAGGAATCCAGGATGGGGTGACTTGTGGGACTCTCACCAGGTTCTGTTACCCAGAATCCTTTGCAAACCTCAAAATCTGGCAAAAGTTCTGGAATCTAAGGGGAGCCACAAACTTTCTTATGCCCAGCGTTCCTCCAGGTCTCCCGATAAAAATGGTACCTCATTTGTGCAGGTAGGCCTGGGGCCCGCGACAGGAAATGCCCCAAAATACTACATGGACACATCACAATGATCAAATACAAAACTACCTGTTTTTGCGGGGGCGGCACCTGCGGTTTTGGTCCTGGGCACAGCAGCCATCTAGGGAAACCTATCAAACCCAGACATTTCTGAAAACTAAACACCCGAGGGAGTCCAGGGAGAATCGACTTGTGTGGATCCCCCAGTATTTTCTTACCCAGAATCCTCTGCAAACCTAAAACTTTGCTAAAAAAACTCATTTTTCCCTTATTTCTGTGTGGGATCCCCGCACCAGCACAAACGTCCTACCACCCAATGTTCCCCTCAGTCTCCCAATAAAAATGATACCTCACTTGTGTGGGTGGGCCAAGTGCCAGTGGAAGGGAAGAGCCAAAAACATTGTCGAAATTTAGGGGGAATCAAAGTGGGTCCAAAAGGGCAGTTTGGAAAAACAAAGTTTTTAGGGTGACAAGTTGGGGAGAATTTTTATCGGTATAGATGTGACAATGCTGGGTGGTAGGAATTTTGTGGATTCCTGCAGATTCCGGAAGGTTCCATCAATGTGGGGAAAATGTGTGATTTCAAGCAAAGTTGGAGGTTTGTAGAGCATTGTGGGTAGGAAAAAGGTGCAGGTGCACGTGAAGAACACCACCCTGGACTAACCCAGATGTTTAGTTTTCAGATGTGTCTCGGTCTCGTAGATTTTTCTACATGGCAGAGTCCCAAAGTCCAAAAAGTGCAGCCCAAGTGGGACGATTTTGAGAGTTAGCCAAGCTCTCATGGCCCAAATGTCAAACCAAAACCCAAAATAATCAAATGTCCTCTTGCTTGCCATTGGGATAAGAAATGGCCTAAAATAAATTTCCCCCAGGGGAGCGACCACGGCCTAAGGGGTCACTCCCCATTGGTAAAAAAACATGTAAAAAAAATTCTCTGGTGCCTAGTGGTATCTGCCCCCCCAAGGGGGCAGAAATGGCGCAAAATAAATTTGTCCCCAGGGGAGCGACCCTTGCCTAAGGGGTCGCTCTACTTGTGTGAAATTGGCACAAAGAAAATCCCTGGTGTCTAGTGGTTTCTGTCCCCCTTGGGTGCAGATTGGCCTAAGAAAATTTGGCCTATCTGCCCCCAAGGTGGTACAATTTGCCCCACTAGGGTAGCGGCCCTTGCCTAAGGGGTCGCTCCACTCATGTAACCAATAAAAATTAAAAAAAAGATTACTGGTGTCTAGAGGTTTCTGCCCCCCCCCCCGGGGGGAGATCAGCCTAATTACAATAGGCCGATCTGCCCTTCGGGGTGGGCAGATATGGCCTTATAAAAAATGTCCCCCTGGGGAGCGACCCTTGCTCAAGGGGTCACTCCTCTCATGCCAATTTCTAAAAAAACAAACTCCCTTGCTCCCTTGTGTCTAGTGGGCATTTCTGCAGCCCAATCGCTTCACGATCGGGCTGCAAAAATGCTGAAAGAGACATGAAAAGAAAGTCCTTTCCTTTCATGCCTCTCTGCTTGGCCCCACACTGATCGGAAGAGAAATGCTTTTTAATTTCTCTTCCGATTGCGGTGGATGCTGAACGTCCAGCTCGATGGCGGCGGCCTCTGATGATGTTAGCACGCAATCGCACACGGACATCATCAGACGTCACTGGGGAGGGGGCAGAGGGGGTCGGTGTGGAAGGGGAAGAAGCGATTTCCCTTCTATTCTGCCCATGGGCCGGGTGCAGAACGAGCTGGCCTCGTCCTCGGCACACGGCAACACTGTTGGATGTGTTATAATGGACGAAGGAACACCTGGTTAGCTTATGCTGTTAGGCCTATGAGCATGCTTTGATACTCAACCACAACATAGTTGTCCAAAGTCTGCATGAGGTTGGGAAGGTTTCACATGTGGTAAATGAATTGCATAATTTCTCAGACAGGCGCAGTTGAAAATGGATGAGGAAGTATCATCATTTATAAAGTGACCTGTGGAATCCCACGAGGCTGCTGTCTCCATCTATTCTTATTTCATGTGTAAATGCAGCCCCTAAACGAGTTTCTCTGAAAGGTGGCTGTTTCTTTCCAAAATTGACAAAATTATGTAAAAGGTATTGATACACTGTCGGGGAGGCTTTCTGGTCAAATCAAGATCAGCAAATGTTTTACTATATTCAGCACGGACATATGAAAATTGTCTAAGTTGTAAAACAGAGAAAACGCAGTTTATGATCACTGGTCAGGACCGTATTGTGGGACATATCAGAGAGGCGTGTGTTACAATCAAGCAATGCAGCATGACTATTCCTGTGTAGGAGAAAGTTAATACCACAAAGGTGCTTTTTCATGCCATCATGATGATTGATTGAAAACTAATTCAGTTGTTGCAGCATCCCACTAGCATCTGAAACTACTCTTTGGAATTTGCACTTATTCAGGTGAACTGAGAGGGCAAATGTATAAGTGTAGACCCTTACACTCTGAAGGGAAACATCTTAGTTTTTCCCCTTAAGCACAAAAGAAGCGAGCTGGGATGTAAAGCTCTTTTCATCATAGGCATATAATTTATTAAACATGTTAGAACATAATAACCAATGCATATGCAGTGTTTTCCATCTCAACTACAAATGAAGTGCTTGTGTGTATATGACCTTCGTTAGGAATGGGGTCTCTAGCTGACACCCTGTCCAAGTAGGGACCTTCACTCTAGTCATGGTAAGGGAGCCACACAGCTAAGATAACCACTTCTCACCCCCTTGGTAGCTTGGCACAAGCAGTCAGGCTTATCTCAGAGACACATACACAATAACCCAGAGTAACACCACAAAAGTACTCCACACTACTTTAGAAAAATAGCCAATATTTATCTGAATAAAACAAGGGCAAAACAACAAAAATACAACATACACAAGCAAAGATACGAAATTTAAAAAATTTAATTTCAGGATAGCACTTAGAAGCACCATAGCTCCAACTGGGGCTCTGTCATTGACGGAGTAGTTTCCATAAGTCTAACGCCACTAGCAAATGAGTGCAGGCCGGTCACGGAGTCACACAGATCTCTTAGTAAAGTACCTTGGAAAAAGATGAGGAAGCAAAGACATTGCATGGAGCCTGGGAGGTGAGGCGTTGCTAGAGCTGGTGCGGTGTTGGTACCTTACTGCTAAAGGGAGGTGAGGCGTTGGTTCCTTACTGCAAGGCAGGGGAGTTGAGGTGCCAGTTCCTTACGGTTGCAGGGGAGGTGATGCGGCAAGGGTTGAAGAATCCAGCAGGTCAAGACATGTGGTGCGTTTGCGGTGTTGTGACCACACCATGGAGCCACAGGTGCTGCTGCAGAGTAGGGTGTTCCGGATATCGGGGACACAGCACTCAGTACTCACGCTGTGGAAGGTCTTTGGAGGTGCTGCAGTGGCATCTGGCCTGCGGTGTCAATCGAGGTGATTGCACTTAGTGGGACCTTGGCTCCTGGCGCAGGCAGAGGAATGTAGTCAGACAACAGCACCAGTTCTGAAGTTGCTCTGGAGAAGATGCACTTGGTGTCTTCTTGATTACACCAGAACTGGATTTGGCACCACTTGGCAAGTCAGGACTTTCATCAAGAGAGTCCAGGTGCTGGCAGATGAAGGCTTTTATGTCCCGGAGACTTCTGGCAGGAGGCAAGATCAGTCCAAGCCCTGGGAGAATCTTTGGAAGTAGGATGTAGAAAGCGAAGTCCAGTCCTTTCAATCCCAAGACAGAAGCAGCAAGCAGCAGGTCAGCACAGCAAAGTAACAGGGCAGAGTGGCTTTCTCTTTTACAGTATCTTGCTCTTCTTCCTGGCAGAATGACCTCAGTCGAGATGTGTTCTGGAGTTGTGATCTCATAGGCAAACTTTAAAGGAAAGCCTCTGAAGTACACAAAACCATTCCTTTCCTGTCCTGGCCCTAGACACACTCCAGGAAGTTGGAGACTGGTTTGTGTAAGGACCAACAAAGCCCTATTCAGATGAAAATGTCAGCTCCTCCTACCACTCTAGCCCAGGAAAAGCTATCAGGTTATGCAGGGCACAGCTCAACTCCCTTTGTGTCACTGTCTAGTGTGAATTCACAAACAGCCCAACTGTCATCCTGACCCAGACATGTATTCCACAGCCAGGCAGAGGCACAGAATGCTGAAGCAAGAAAATGCCCACTTTCTAAAAGTTGTATTTTCAAATTTACAATCTAAATAACAACTTCACCAAAAGATGTATTTTTAAATTGTGAGTTCAGAGACCCCAAACTCTACATCTCTATCTGCTCCCAATGGGAAATTACACTTAAAAGATATTTTAAGGTGATCCCCATGTTAACCAATGGGAGAGATAGGCCTTGCAATAGTGAATACTGCATTTAGCAGTATTTCACTATCAGGACATGTAAAACACACCAGTATATGTCCTAACTTTTAAATACATTGCCCCCTGCCCATATGGCTGCCTTGGCCATACCTTACGAGTGACTTCATGTAGTAAAAGGGAAGGTTTGGGCCTTGCAAGTGGCTACACTTGCCAGGTCAAACTGGCAATAAAAACTGCACACACAGACAATGCAGAGGCAGGCCTGAGACATGTTTTTAGGGCTACTCCTGTGAGTGGCACAATCAGTGCAGCAGGCCCACTAATAGCATTTGATTTAAAGGCCCTGGGCACACATGATGCACTATACTAGGGATCTATTAGCAAACTAAGAATGTTAATCATGAAGAAACTAATCACCTACACAATTTACACAGGGAGCACTTGCACATTAGCACTGGTCAGCAGTGGTAAAGTGCCCAGAGTAATAAAACCAGCAAGAACGAAATTCAGCACAGGATCAACACAAGAGGTCAGAAGCCCAAAGACACTGGGGAAATCATGCCAAGAGCTGACAGGTCTGACAGTCTTGAAAGCTAATGCTTCCTGATTGACTAAATCACCATTTTAAATTCAGTCTTATTTAAATCAACAAAAGATCTTCTTTAAAAGAGATGCTGACTGATTGCCTTTATGAATGCAGTCCTTAGCTGTTTACATTTCCAGAAACGTTATTTTTTTGAGTGTGTGTATGTGTTTATGATATGTTACTGCTTACGAAATGTACACTTTCCTTCTCACCTCTACTGTTCTCGGATGATTGAGGGTTGGTGAGTTCCACGTTATCTCATTTACATCAACCTGTCTGTCAATGGGTGAGTGTGTAAATGTGTGTTTGTAAATGCGTGTGTGTGCACCTGTATGCATGTGCATTTAGCTGTGTGTAAGTGTGTGATTTTACATGAGCGTATGCACCTGCATGACAGCATATTTGTGCCTGTGTGGTTGTGTGTATACTTGCATTGGTTATGTGCCTGTGTGTGTGTGTCTGTACATATAGGTCTGTGAGAGCGTATGCATTCCAATTTCAACAGAATCCCCAACCTTTTTTAGGACAAGGCACAGCAAGAGGAAGGATAATACAAAGAAAGGAACAACTGGTTCAATGGGAAGACCTCAACCAGAGGGTGATGTCCTGGGAATTTTTGCCTAGAATGAACAAGGATCAAATGTAAATATGAATCTGACAGATATGACTATCTGCTGCCCCAGAAAAAGTCCTAAACAGGGGCTTGGGGTTCGTTCCTACTAATCTGGTTGATACATTCAAACTCAGACAGAAATTGACTGAGTTTTTCAGAAGAGTACGCCAAAGGGTCAATTTTTATCATAATGAGGAGGCATTGACACAACAAGAGGATATGACCCTTCACTCCAGATCTACTTTTACACCAATGCTGTCCCTGTAACCACCTGAAGTGGCAGCTTTTACACCAATGCTGTCCCTGTTAGCACTTGAAGTGGCAGCATTTGAACAAGCAGTGATACAAGAGGTAGAGGGAATAAGAGAAATGACAGACAAATACTTCAAGAACCTCACAAATCTAGAGGAGGAGTCTATACAGGAGCTTAAACACCCCAATATCATTATAAAACCTGCTGATAAAGAGGGAACAATTGTAATCCAGACAAAAGAAACCTATGAACTAGAACGCCTGCAGCTATTATCAGCTGAACGAAATGATAGGATTCTACAAGGGGATCCTACAAAAGAGATACAGAAGGAATTGGTACTCTAGTGGATGAAGCAGTTAATAATGGGTGGATTGCACAGAATAAAGGGGTGTTTTTACGAAAGGAGAAACTGGTGACCCCATATTTTTACACAGTGCCTAAGGATCACAAACCAATGAGATGACCCTCCAGGGCGCCCCATTGTTTTTGGGATTAGTTCACTGTTGGAGCCTTTATCACAGTTCTGTGATTTTTATTTTTAAACCACTGTTCCAATGGATGGAGTCATATAAAGAACACCAGGGATATCCTGAATCTTATTAAAGATATGAAATTTGACTCCTACAAGGATTTTCTGGTCGACCTCGACATTGAATCCCTCTATACTAATATCCCCCAAGAGGAGAACCTGAGGGTACTTAAGGATATTCTGTATCAGCAGGAATGGGGCTTCAAACACCTAGATCTTTCATATGAGGCCTGGCACATAAAGCTTTGACTAGGAATTTCTTTGAATGAAAATGAATGATTTACCTCCAAAACCCATGGTACATCTATGGGTAGTACATTTGCACCAAGTCTGGCCTGCTTGTATATATCAAAATTTGAGAAGCAATACATCTTCGAACAGGATCAACCTACAGTCAGATAGGACTCTGGAGCCAGTTTACTGAAAATGTCCTTCTGATCTGGAGGGGAGATCGACAGTCCATGGACTGTTTCATGGAGTGGCTAAATGGGAGAGATCCACTCCTCTATTTTACATTGACTATAATGAAAGAGTCTTTATCATTTCTTGACCTAAAAATAGTAGCTAAAAGTTGGGGGTTTGCCCACAAGAGTATATCATAAACCAATGGATAGGAACAATTTCCTTTCCTTCAACAATTTTCTACCCAAATCATTAAGGGAAAACTTTGCCATATGGACAGATCTTACAACTTCGGGGGAACTGTTCGGAATTAAGCGATTTCAAGGCTGAATCTCTGAGACTTGCAATTAAGTTGAGAATTCGAGAATACCCCAGAAAGTAGTGCATAAGGCATAAAAGAGAGCAAGGAATGGTGATCGAGATGTTCTCCTAGACCATAAGATGAGACCAAAGGTTGATAGACCCATCTGTGTAACAACATTTAGTACCGCCTCAAAAACTTGTGAAAAAAAATAATAACTACAAATTGGTGTATTCTAAACTCTAATAACTTGAACCTAGCAACACCAATGTTCTCCTTCAGGAGAGGCACCTGTCTCCATGATTTACTGGTACATACGAGACCTCAAGAACAAGGGCTGAACAACGAACCAAGATTGTGGAACCTTCCACCAGTGAGCGGCCATACAACATGTGGCTCATGCAGTGTATGTCCACTCATAGAGAATATGAAGGCAGTGGATGTGGGATTAGCCTATCCATGTGTCCAAATGAAGCATACCAACTGTAATACAGAAAAATGTATTTACCTGATGAGATGCCCATGTAACCTTCTTTACATTGGGATGACAACGCAGAAAGACAAGACCAGGATTATGGAGCAAAGGAGTCACAATAGGTGTAAAAAAGCAACAGCTAAATTAACATCCCATTACCTAGAGTTTGGCAGTGGTGTGAAAGATGTTGTATGAACTGTACTGTACAAATAAACGATTTCTGGCAATACAAAAGATGCAAAGGGGTTCCTTTTTAAGCGAGAACAGAGATGGATTTATCAAATCCACAGCCATGAAAGGGGACTAAATAGTGATATTCTGTGGCATCAATTAAAAAGCTAGTGAGAGACCCTAACTTAGAATAGGGGTGTCTTAGGATCAAACAACCCCACCTTTTTTCTAACATGCCCGCCTCCTCCTTTCATCGATATTGATATCATCATTGCTCCTTTCTCCACAGCAGTATATCTGCTTCTTTTAATAAAGAAGCATCCCTTATCTCTCCTGGAGCATTAACTCTCATTGAACAGCAGTAGTTTCAAGGTGATCCTGATATATATAAAAACTGATAACTAGTATGGAGCTACTTTGGGGTTTGATGGAGCTATGATCCCTCAATAAATAACATTTGCTATAGATAAGATGATGTACATTCTGTCAAAAGAGAGAAATTTTACATCGCCTTTATTATAGAGAGCTTTTATTCGCTATGGGATATATTGTTTTCGGATGTGCTTTTGAAATACAGAGGAGAGTAACAATTCCATGATGGTGGCTCAGCTTTTAGGATGGATCACATGACACTTGAGGGCTGCTAGTGAGCACGTGACATCAAGGGAGAATTGCAGGAGCAGAATCATAAAAGACGGACTCAGTTTCCGCTCGGGCATCTTCACAGAGCCCCAAGTGGTAGGGGTGGAGGTGCTGATCCCTTGAGGAAGGAAGTCATGGCATGAGGGTGATTGGCGAGGCATTGATAATGTGGAGATTGTTAGTTTAGGGGTGAATGCGGATGACTGATAGCGGTGCTTGGGATACACTAAATATGAGAGCAGGCATCTGTGAGGGCAGATAGGACATCAATTGTTTAATAATATAAGAAATGGTCACCGGACCTTTTTGAGTTTGGACTATTGATGAGCAAGTGCGTATCATACTGACCAGTTGAGCACTTATATGTTCTTTCGCCGACCGGACAGCGCGACTTGACTCTTCAGACACGTTACTCCGTGTCCTAAGGCAATCTGTGAGATATGGAGGTGTTGACACATACTCCTTCAATGCACTAAGACGTGGAGGGGTATTTACACACACCCCCAGAGTCTCAATGAGGATTTATATTTGCAGTCCTCGATATCGGAGATACTTAGGAATTTACATATAAGGAAAACAAAGAAAGAATTCTGAACGTCTTTATATTTGCTACGTTTTCAATAGTTCATCGAGCCCTGAGGAAGTCATAGAAAGCATCTTCTCTTAAGACGAAACACATGTTGGCTGTTTTCTGTCATCAGACTTCAACAATAAACTGGATTCTTACTGAACTTTTCTGGGTCCACGCTGTATTTGACTGTTTGGAAGAGGATTCTACTGTACATGGATGTGGACTTCAGACTCTTATTGATTCACAAGTGCCTTGACATTTGTTGAGCACTTATATGATGTCATGAAGACATATATTTTTTTTTATCTTTATAATAGTGTGACTGCAGAGTAGCGCTCCCACCAGGACTCCAGTATTAGAGACAGGGACTCTGAAACTCGTAAGTGACTGCTCAGCGCATGAATTTCTCAATGATTGTGACTGGGTGGAGTGCCATGGTGATGGTGTGTTGGTAACAATAGAGATGATGGATTAGTAGACAGGAGAGAGTTTGGATGGGGGATTCTCCAGGTCCACTGCCTACGAGATAGTGATGATATTACCATATGGGTGCATATTGCATATGGGTGGAAACATGCTGGTTCTATGTGTCTTTACATATTTATTTGTTTTTTCTTTTTTTTAAGTTACTTCAATGTGTGTACTGGTAAGGGACCATTAAGTCCAGCACACCGAATGGCCAAATGTTCTACAAATACAGGTACGGGGTGATGATAGAGGGAGCCAATGTCCTGATGAAGGCTGTCAGACCTAAAAGGGCAGAGTGGAAGGGCCGAAACATGTTGACACAACAGCAGATGACAGGGGTGACTGGGTGATAATTCCCCAGTATCACCAACACAATATAAGGTTTGTTACCCTATACAGGGGACCAAAGAATAAATGAGAATGGGGTACCTATGAGTTAGTTGTAATGTATATACATTCTGTGGTGTAGATCCCTAGGTTTATGTTGTATAGTGTCTAAACCCCTCCCTTTTTGCTCCATCCCTGACACTGGCTATCGCGGGGATGTTGAAGCAAAAGCCCGATGAAGAAGCATGCATGACTGGTGAGTGAGGGGATTTTTAAGAACCCAGCGTTGTTTCCTATTGAGACGGAACTTTTCCTCCTTGTCCTATTTTATGTGGATATATACACGCCCATCTGAATGCTTACTTCTACATTTATATGCATGTTTCTTTTCTTCGTCTGTGTGCCTGAGTGTACCAACACATGTGTATGTGTGTGTGCACCCATGTGTGTATGCATATATGTATGCATGTGTGTGCCTGTGTACGTGTGCATACAAATGTGTATGTACTTATGTGTTAAAGTGTTCACACCTTAATTTGTGCATATCCTTCCTCAGCTCCACACTCTGTGTCCTGTGTGTGTGTGTGATAAATCTGCATTTTCTGGACCCAAGCCTCCAAATGGGAGGCAGTGTGTGGGTATCCATGGAAAGTGCAGCTACTGGCTTACATAAAGCTCATACTCCATGCCTTTGCCCAACATGTCCTGGGAAGGGGTACGGTATGATCTGCTTCAATCATTGTTCAAAGTCATCTAATAAAGCTGAGGCATATAATAAGTGACTGTTTACATCTTTGCTCATGTTTCCCAGCCATCTCATGCCTTTTGATCCAGTCATCCCCCCACACTCCTGCATCACTTCTTACCGGGGTCATGTTGTAATGTATGTAGGTCTTTAAAGTAGAATGGTCACAGTAATGTTCTGTGTTTGTGGTCGAGGATGCTGTGGAGTTCTCTCAAGAGTCATTTGGCCATTGACAGCTGGCTGGAGAGTGAGAACCACCAGCGTCAATACAAGTATACAAATAAATTAATATACGAATACCACTTGAGGAAGGTGAGTTAATTTATAACACTGGCAATGAGCTCCAGGCTTAGAAACAAATGTTGACGCTTGGCACTAAGGCAAGTGACGCTATGACACGCTGATGGCATACTAATCAAGCGATAAAGGAGAGGACCCACTTAGAAAACTGAGGGAATCATACTTATGGTTGGGAGACAATTGCACGCGATCGCTGTGTGGCGTGGACACTGCTGGCATGAGAGGGAGCTAAGAGGCCGCAACATGGTGGGGAACTAGTTTGTCCAGGACGAGCAGAAAGAATTCTGGGAGGAAACAAGCCCAAATTCCTCTAGAAAGGCACATGAAACAACACAGTGGTGTCCATCATGGCAGATTGGGGAGAACTATACAGGACTTCCTTTAGCGTACAACGACCGAGAATTGATAGGCACACCAAAAAAGTCTTGTCAGTCAACACAAAAAATGGACACACAGAGGAAGAGCAACAGGTACCATGGTGATGCGCACACCAAAAGGAGTGCCTAACGCATGTCACAGTTAGTATAATTCTTGAGGTATGCAAGTGTAATTTACTGTGTAAAAAAAAAATATATATTATATATATATATATATATATATATATAATATAAAAATAAGAAGTAGTCATATCCCAGCGCCCACGACTTTAGAAAGCAAAGGGAGGTCATGGAAGGCGCTATTATTCCTCCACCAGTATCTTTAGCTTGGTTAGAGATGTTTGAGAATTATATAGAGGCTTTAGATGGGAGGGAGTTTTGCCCATCAAGGAAAAAAGCATTGTTATTAAGTACATCAGGTAAGGAAGGCCAACATGTGTTTAGGGACTTACCTACAGTGTTGGGTGATGATGGTCAACCAGTAGCAGATGTATATGTGGAAGCTAAGGTGAGATGAGAAAAACATGTTGTGAAAGACAATAATGTGTTAATGTGTAGATATACTTTTTTCACTTAACCACAGAAAAGTGATGAAACTACAGGCCAATTTCTGACGAGATTACAGGAATTTTCATTAAGATGTAAATTTGGAAGTATGAGGGATGAGATGATATGGGACCAGTTGACAGTTCAATGCAAAAACAAAAAAATGAAAGAAAGACTATGGGCTGAACAATCCTAGCAGTGCATGAAGGAGATGGAACAGAAAACGTGTGACAATAATGTATTGTTCGTAGACCAAGACAAAAAGAAGTTTTAGGCATCAGCAAAAGTTACGAACATGAAGAAAAACTTTGTTCACAGGAAGAAAAGCAACTATGACATAAAACCAGAGAAAATCTGCATGAGATGTGGAAGTAAGTATCATACATCTGAATCTAAGAACTGTTTTGCTGTAGACAAAGATTGTAAATGGTAAGGGCGAAGAGGGCACTTTGCAAAAGATAGCGGCAGTCAAAGCAGATGGAGAGGAGAAAGGCATAATTGAGGAGGTGATTTTATGTGTGTCAGATAGTCAAGTGGAGAATGGGAGGCGGAACAGGCCAAAAGCTATGCTTATAGTAAAAAACAAAAAGTTTACAAATGGTATACTCAGGATCCTTATACACAATTGTACCTAAAAATCTGTTTATGTTACATTAGCCTAAAGTACACCTGCTTTCGCAAGATATCAATCCAGGAGGGCATCAGGGAGAGAAAATAGACATAGTTGGATACATGTTAGTTAGGATTGAGTGCCAAGACAGGTGTGTACAGGGAAAGGTGTACGTAGCAGATAGTGGAACCCCGATACTAGGATGGGAACATCAGTACGATCTTCATTTAATAATTAACCCTAGGTTGCCTAGTCAAGTTATGATAGTTTATGAAACTACGGTAGCATGAATCCTAGAAGGGGCAAGTAAAGTGTTTTCTGAAGAAATTGGAGAGCTCTCAGGTTATGTACACAAAATAAGGCTTAAACCTTCTGCAACGCCATTTCAACACAAAGTACGGAAGGTTCCAATAATAGCTAGACAAGTGGTCAAAAGAATGCTAGATGAGATGAAAGACAAAAATATAATTGAACCTATAGAGACTTCGAGCTGGATTTCCCCAGTGGTCCTCACAAGGAAATCCGATGGAACTTACGGGTTTTGTGTGGATTTACACACATTAAGTCAAAACATAGTGACTGACAAACAACTTTCCACTTCCCAATATAAATGAGTTAATATTGATGTTGAAAGGGGGGAAAGTACTTTTCCAAAGTGAACCTAAGAAGTGCGCACCATCAAATTAAATTACAAAAAGATTCTAAACACCTAAAGGCATTTATAACAAAAGAAGGGGTATTCCAATTTACAAGAATGCCATGTGGATTATCATCAGCATCTGGGGTATCTCAAAGGATGATAAGCCAAATACTGAAGGGAATAGATGAGGTAGACTATTTCCAAGATGACATTTTGGTCTTTTCAGACACCATTGAAAATCATAACATGGCCATTTGATATACCTTCTTGGTCTCATTCAGTTTTATTCAAAGTTTGTAAGGAACTTTGCAGAAGAAACAAAGTATAAAGAAATTGTTAAGGAAAGGGTGTAAATATGAGTGGACGGAAGACCAACAGAAAGCTTTTGATGATATAAAGAAAGAAGTTTGTTTAGCAGGAGTATTAATTCCGTTTGATACAAAATTCACGCCTATAATAAAAGTGGATGCAAGTGCTGTAGGATTGGGAGCTCTGTTGACACAAAAGCATGGAGATGGAATAACAACAGTAGCATTTGTTTTGCGCTCTTCAACTCACACAGAGCACAACTATTCGGTCATAGAAAGAGAGGCACTGGCAGCGGTATGGGCAGTAGAATATTTCAGGATGTACCTTTGGGAGTTACTAATCAAAATACGTACTTACAACAAACCATTACTGAAGGTTTTAGTACCAGGTGGAGCTGGGAAAGTGTCAGCAAGGTTGGCAGCACGGTTATAGAAATACCAATACACAGTAGACTATATTCCAGGTAGGAAGACTGTCCAAGCGGATGGTTTGTCTAGATTACTCTTACCGTGGTACGAGGTTGATAAGGAAAAAGTGGAAGCATTTGAAGGTGAAGGTGCAATACCAAGTGTAGAAGATGTGATAGAGTGGACACGTGGAGCAACAGGAAAAAAGAGATGGTATGAAAGTATTGACAAAGACGTAGTATTGCAACAGGTTTTGAACATGGTGATCAGGGGAAGCACGAGAAAGAATACTGTATCGTTATCAGTAAGACCATATATAAAAGTGATAGATGAGCTGACTGTGTTCGATAATAAAATCATCATGAGAGTAGATAAAGTAGTACCACCCGAGAATAGCATATGAGAGTCACTTGGGTCAAACATTAACAAAAAGGAGACTGCAGGAACATTTTTGGTGGCCAGGTATGGATCAAGAATTGGACGAGTTGGTGGAATGATGTGACGACTGCAAAGAAGGAGAAAAGAGGTTGAAAGTGGGAGAACAGGCCAGAATAGATGTAATAATTGATCCAGGTGTTCCATGTCACACCGTGTGTTTGAACATAATAGAACCTATGGGGAAACTAATTTTGGAATTAAGGTATGCTTTGGTAATGGTGGATGTCCATCGTAAATAGTTAGTGGTGAGATTCATTCATGAAATTACTACTGAAAGCACTATTAGAGTACTTGAAGAAGAGTTCAAGCAGAAGAGGTGCCCACGTAAGATGATCACAGGTAATGAAACTCAATTAGTATCAGACGAGATGACCAGGTATCTGGAATATTGGGGGATTTCACATTCATGCACCTCATTGTATAATCACCAGGCAAATGGTATTGTAGAAAGGGTCAACTGTATAATGAAAGCAGTAATCCAGATGGCAATAGCAAGAAGAGGGAATGTAAGAAAGATGGTGTGTGACTTAGTATGAGCTTATTGCACCAATGAAAATGGTGTTAAAAAAATACCTTTAGAAATGACGAGAGGAAGAAAAGCTGATACCAAAATGTCTCCAGTATGGATGAAGATTCTGATGTTTCATGGGGATTTTGATACCGTTTTAGAGAAGGAAAGAAGTGAGAGAGAAAATGGTCAGAGAATAAAAATTGGAGACAGGGTGAAAGTGAAATCTGGCAGGTTTAGTTGTGGGTTAACCAAATTTCAAGGTCCATACAAAGTTAAAGATATACATGAGTCGTGCATCGTTCTGGAGAATGGAGAACGATGAAACATGCATAGGGTGGCGTGATATGGAAGGAAAAATGATGGTAGGGTGGTGAAAGAAGATAGTGATGAAACAGGTAGAGGAAGTGTAGTAAGTTGATGATAATGGATGACAAGAGACTGCGACAAAAAATGTCACTGAACTATCTAGACGATTATGTATGTTAACTAAATCATATACGTAGGAGTTCTCTTGTGTTATAGATGTATATCGGTATAGGAATTAGAATAAGGTTTACCAGTGGGAGATATGCTATGGTCGGTAAAGGATGTTGTAACGTACTTACATAGTGGTACAGTGAAAAATGCAGTTAATGTCTGTAAAGGGGGAAGATATGTTGTAATATATGTATGTCTTTAAAGTAGAATGGTCACAATAGCGTTCTGTGTTTGAGGATGCTGTGGATTTCTCTCACGAGTCTGTTGGCAGTTGACAGCAGGGTAGAGAGGGAGCACTGACGGCATCAATACCAGTATGCAAATAAATTAATATATGAATACCACTTGCGGAAGGCTACTTTATTTATAACAGGACAAAAAATGAATGTTTATTGATTTCTGTGATCTTATGAAATTGGTTCACTTTGGATAATACGCCTCCATAAAAGACACTTTTTGATTAATTATCACGATGAACACTTCCTTTTAAATGTTTTCTTAACAAGTATTGGCAAAGGCAATATGTCTTGCATCTGTGACATCTACTAGCTCTGTCAATGTTTTCAATGTCATATTCTACAGCTGTACAGCAGCTTTGGCTGAAAGTAAAAAAAAAGTGTTATGATGCGGTCAATTTTTTTAAAAAAAATTTTTAACTTTCAACTATGTGTACTACTGTACAACATGGCCAAAAAAATGACAAAGCCTAATAGATTTACTATTTGGCTTTCTCTATGTTTTTTTTTCCAATGTTATATAGCAGCACAGCTGCAGTGCAGCCTGGTTGAAAGTAGAAAAAAAATGCTATGTGGTGGCCAGTGCTGACCGCATCATTGTGCCTTTTTTTCCTTTAGGCATGCTGCACAGCCACATTGCAGTACAACATGTCTAAAAAAGATGACAAAGCCAATAGATTTTACATAGGCAAGGCCTGTCGCCTTTTCCAAAGCTTAATCTAACACTCATTGCTTTAGACTGTGAGATTGCAACACATTTTCTTTTCTCTTCTTTATTGTTAGGCGTTTATCTACACCCTTTCTTCTCAATCATCCACAGACAGGGCTTTAGTTTTTTTACGCCTTTGCTGATCGCACTCAAATTGTACTAGAACAGGATGGATTGGCCAACTCAACTGTACATTTTGACTTCTGGTCTTGATGACATTACCCACTGGATGCTAAGAAGTTTTGTACAATTAAATCACACCAATAGGTGATGTGCGCTCGGGGACAGTTAAACAGTTCCTCACTGAAAAGGAATGTGGTGGCATTTTTTTAACAGGAAGACCAGTCTCGCAAGCAAGGCAAAGAGCTTAAGGATGTTCCACGACAAAAATATATCATTGCAGTGTAATAAAAAAAAACAAGACCATAAATCAGCCCTTCTCTTGTAAAGCACCGAAAATCCCTGGCAGTATACCAGCAGAACTAAGACTCAACTTTAATTTGTAGTTCAGGATAAATTTAAAGATACATTTATTTAAACTGCACTACAGTGTCCAACTCTGAACCACCCCCGTACTTACTGCCTCCGTTCGGGTTTTGTCAATGTAAAGCCATATTTTGTCTATGAACGCATTGGTCATTCCTCTTTCACTCGCCACCCTAATATCAGTGGTGCCTGCAGCCAGGAACGGCGCGGAGTGGGTGGGATGTAATGTATATTGTGGCCCTGTGTCCTCAATGACTTGTTTGGCCGACAGATTATTTCTTTAGCACACTGTAAATTGAATTTCTTCTGTTCAATGTATACAAAGGGCGACTAAAAAGATGTACTTACTTTCACAGCATTACTTTTAGAAGTAACTTGATCTACATTAATTACAGAAGTGTTCAACGACTGAGAATTGACGACATTCTGCATTCTTTCTGTTAGGTTAAAGAAAGCAAGTAACTGAGAGAAACAGAAAGCACTGCGAGTTGTAAAGTACATATTCAGATGTATCAGGTTACTCGCTTGTGAAAAATCCCATATTAATCCATGGGCAGAACAACAAGAAATATCTGACATGACTTCCTGGCCTTAAGAGAGCTAGAAACATTCTAAGCAGGTGACAGTCAGCATACCTGGTTGACCATGCGAGCTGCTCACATGTCCTGTTAACTACCTATGGACAGGTTAATTCTTATTGGAGCTGCTTAATACAGATTCCTAAGAATATTGACACACCTTGCCACTGAAGACAGTTGTATTCACAATAACACACCAACTTTTACTTAGAGTTAATCTTAGCGTCTACTTAGGGGACATAACCAAAGGTAAACCTGAGGTTTGGAACCCTATTGAGAAGAGCTACCCTCCCAATTACTTCCTATCACAATGCCATGTTCTTGCTGCTGTGTCTTTAGATTCCATTAGTGCTGTCTTGCTTGCTTCCAGTATATTGTGGCTGTGTCATTGTAACCTCTATCTCGATGGTCTTAACAAAACGCCCATGGTATCCTTTTATCAGCTTTATTGATAGGTCATTGGTGTAGAGATATAATATTAATTTGAGGTGAAGCGGGCTCCTGCCCTGATCAATGCAGACATCAAAAACAGGTACAGACCACTTGACGAAGAGATGGCGGGTGGAAGGCCTTCCAGGATTCAGCAGCCTACGCCTACATCTATAGGTACGGGAAGCAGGAATGCAATGGGTGATGCAGAACCTCCAAAATAACCTTGCTGTGGTTTAGAAGGTGAATGCGCAATAAAGATGCCTTTAAATCGTGTTTATATCTTGACCCACTTGCAATGCGTTTAAAAACAAGAGTCAACTGTCAGGCTATGTCTTCTGACAAATTGATATTTATTCTTTTTCGTTTATTTTTCTTTCTCTGACTGCTAAAGACTTTTGTAAATTAATCTATGTGACAATCTTGCTAGGGTACATAGAGTGTGAAAGGAAAGACTGTAGGATACATTTTTATTAGTAACACACAACAAAATGAAAATACCTGTAAATGAACTGTACAAATATTTCAAAATGTATCAGCAGCAAAGAAAGCACAAAGGACAAACATTTTTAATTGTATGATGGAAACGGCAGTTATTTTAACAGGATCAGAATAAATGAAGGCATATTATTTGGTGATGCCAATTGATAAGTATTTGCTGAAATCCGTTTTCCACAGATTGCCATCGAAAATGTGCTGTCTGCAAATGTCAGTGAGGTACTACACCATTTTAGCGATATGTTTGTGATATTGTGCTCCAAAACAAACCACTGAACTCATACTACACCCTTATTACTCTCCTGCTAGGAGGACATGGCTCATTTTCTACATCTGTTCTTTGTAGGATGTTTGGATATTTCACAATCCCTATTACTTCAGTGATACATTGATAGCAGCACCCTCATTCTGAAAATCGTCCAGTACCACTGCTCATTCACTCTTTGGCGGTGTTGCATCATTGTTCTTTGTTGTCATAACAACACAGGAGCCCTGGTACAGTAATTTAAAAAAGCTGTGTCACAATTCGCCATGCGCCAACCCAGTAGACGTGCTGCCTGTAGAATTTTGCTGCCTGTAGAATTTGGGGGAGTTTGAACATCTCGAGTGATCTATATATCGCATATACAATATATCCTGCCTACATCATCTTATGAATAGTTGGAGAAAACAGACAAACCATGTTAGGATTGTTTTGTGGCGCACTGACAGAAATGTATTTTTGATGTGTGTTTTGAACGATGCTCTACAATATTAGACAGAGCATATCACAATGTCAGTATATGTAGGCTAGCTGGAGCCCTCCCCTGTTCTAACCTTGTAAATCTATCCAGGCATCAAACAACAAGGGCTTCCATCGGCCTGATAACGATAGGGCTAAGACTGAAAGTGTGATTTGCAGCTGATGCTCTAAGCATTGGTTCCCTACCCCTTTCTATCTATGGGCCACATGATTGCCTTTTATGTGTAAATAGCCATGGAGTGGAGCTGCCCTCTTGTAGCTAAACTGCTGATTGAATGAGCTCAAAATATCCTACTTATTTTACAAACTTACTTCTAATCCTAGTCTCCCAATACCACCTACTTACATGATCTTTTTTATCAGACTAAAAACTCATGCTTCATATAGAAAGCATTTTCTTTGAATAGTTGTGTTTTACTTCAGGTGTAAGTGTGACTAGCACATGATTTTCCAGAGGCCATGAGTAGCTCACACTTTTGGTAAGAATTAACTACTCGCAGAAAACATGAATCAGGCCTACAAATTGAGACGCAATTCAGATATAACACACGAGTTGGGCACTCTTGCTCATATAGTATAGCTGTGGGATAACAACGAAGTAATTAAAAAAAAATAATAATCCACGTGTACATTAACAGTCCCAGTAATAGTGTCAAGGTCTGGAAACTAAATGAATCAATGCAATTCCTTTTTTCGTCAAAATAGCGAGGATGGGCCTCATCAGAGACGACGGATTGCATAAAATTTTGTTTTGAAGCCACTGTTAGTTACATGACTTAGCAATACCAAATACCTGGCTGGGAAGGAAAATGCTGGAAGACCACTGTGGATACGAAACACATTTTATTTTTTTGAGGTTTTATATAGCGCAAACTCCGGCCGAAGGTATTGGGGTTCTTTACCTGAGCACCAGTTACCTCTCACAAGGACATATTAATTTTTTTTTTAATTGGCGAGGAAAGATTACGTGATTTAGGGCCAGATGTATCAAAAAACCTATTTGCGTTTCTTAAATAGCGAATTTTAAGAAATCGCTATTTAATAAATGCAAAATGGTATGTATGATTTTAGCGATTCGGTAATAGCGATTTCTTAAAAATCGCAAATGCTATTACCGAATCGCAAAAAGAGAATCCGACCCCATTCGCACCTATGGGCCTGTTGCGAATGTTTTTGCATTTCACAAATTGCGAATTTCAGTTAGTAATTTGCATATTAGGAAATGCAAATCCCAGGGTGCTGGGGGCCTAAGGCTGCACCCCAGAAATATTTCTACGGACATGTGAAGCCCACACATGCCTTAGGGGCATGTGTGCGCTACATGTCAATTTTAAAAATGCATTTATAATGCATTTTTAAAATTCTCAAATGCTTACCACCAAACTTTTATTTGTGGTAGTTGCATTTCCTAAATTGTCCAATTCGCATTTAGGAAATGATTGATACATTTGATTTGGAAATCGCAAATAGGAATTCTCTATTTGCGATTCTCTAAATGGAGTCGAAATTTTAAGGAACCGCTATTTTAGCAATTCCTTAAAATTGCACTGCAAATGCCTTTCATAGATTGTGAAAGGCATTTTTGCATTTGCAAACGGCCGAATTTTGCAATTCGCACTGTTTGCGAATGCAAAAAAGCTTGATACATCTGGCCCTTATTGTTGAGTCCAAGGGGAACCTCGAACCTGGCTCCTCAACACCAAGGTCGGCAGCTCTGGCAGTTACGCCACATTCTCTCCCACATGCATTTTAGAATCTCGTGTACACATTTGGATGCGTGTTCGTGTGGTGGCAACGCTCTCCATTGAAAATCTAAGCACTGAGCAGTAGAGATTCGATGCAGTTTACAGAACGCCCCTTTCAGCTCTACCACTAGGATCCCCAATACATACTGGCGCAAGCTAAAAACTGCACTCATTTATAACCACTACCTGTGCGGGAATATACTCCAACGTGTTGCCACTGTCTATTATTCTTCAATGTACGCATTCAGTTGCTACAAAAAACAAATTCTATAAAACCCGTGCCCAGAGAACAGACAATGAGCAGAAGCAGGCAAGGGCAGAGGAAACATGAACCCCGAACACAGAGCAAAGTATTCAGTCGAGGAAGAGAATCGCTGATACCCTTGCCACCTGATTTGTTCCCTCAAATGAGCACATTTTCGTTTCATGTGGTTTCCTCAGTATTTGCATTCTTGTTATAATTGTGGCCCGGTCACAAGCATGAGAGCAATCATTCTGTGTCTGATTCACAAAGCTGCTCTACAAAGTCGGAAACTGCACAGATGTTTTGGATGTTTCGAATTCACAAAACTCCTTAAGAGTATGCATTAAAATACATAAAATTCAAACATTTCAACTGTGCACTTCCTCTCATAAACCAACTTTGGTGGATTTTCTGCAGATGTGTCCAAATACTGAACAGCACACTTTAATGTTATTTATTTCATCACATTCTCCGAAGGGAACATATTACCATCATCCCGCATTCAAATGAAATATGGGTTTCTTCCCTAGACATGTTTCAAAAGTGGGAAGGGAAACGACTTACAAAATATTCAAATTTACAAGTATACGGGTGTTCACTGCACCCTTAATGGCCACTCCCAACACACACCTTTTCCGTCCCCCAGTGGAGTAGTTAGCACTGCAGACATCGATCCTTAATACAAAACCATCCACAGTACTAATCACCCCTGCAGACATGAATGTTCATATATTCTGATTTTCTGCGTTTACAGCCTCAGCTGACCTATATGTGCACCCATCGTCTACTTAGGTGCACCAAAACATTAGTGATTAGGGCCCAAATTGTCCCTTGGGTAAGTGGCGTCATTCAATCAACTGAACTTTGTGATAGGCTCCGAGGGATTCTTACACACTCTAGGACACTGACTGGAATTCAGGAAGACCAGGACATTATCCAGCGCTCATGAAGTCTATGGCCTTCCTGTGCATCCTCCCACATGCCTGAGTTCTAAAAAAGTGGTGGGGAACCAAAATGCGGACAATGGGAGTCCTGCAGTGCCTCTGTTTTGCAGGCGGAGGTCAGGAGCCCATATTGCAGGGCAAACCTGCAGAATGTGTCTTGTTACAAGTGACCCATGTCTCGCAGTGCTACACCACGGAGAATGGGTGTGAGGAGAGATCAAAATAAATGTGGGGGATTGTGGACTGACTGTGGCGTGCTAGAACGGACCCCATGTTGGTGAGCTGAGGGCGGACCTTGGCAGCTGCCATTGCCTATCGCCTGGCCTGCAGCCTGCATTGTCCTTTTCCAAGGCAGCTGAGAGGTAGTTTGTGTCCGGAGCTTATTTTTGATTAGCTGAGCTGGCACTAAAAATACAGAGACTAACGCTAACTACAGTGATACCAAATGTAAAGCATCACCCCCAACACCACCAAAACACCACAGTCACTGCTGTGCAATCGAAGAATAAACCACAACTACAAAAGAAAAGGGTGGGTTCAAGTTTAACCTTTGATGGGAAGAGGATTGGAGATGTTTGCACCAGTCCTTACAGAGGACGTAATGACAGACAAAATAATTGTGCTTTAGAAGACCAGTGCACATGCAGGCAAGGAGGGCAATCGACCACCCAGCGATGGGCCTGTGCTCAAGACCAGCTGGTAGGCTGTTTTTAGGGGGGGGGAAGAATGTCCCCCCCCCAAACTCTGGGCCGTCTACGCTGGAGGCTCACAATCTGCAAGGTTGTTGCAGCCTTAGAATAGATATACTGATCTACAGCGTTAGTGGCACCCAATGCACATGATTTCAGGCAGATAAATTGTCACAGGCACAATAGCAATGGTCCTTGCGACTATCACAGCATGAGGCGTCTCTGACCGATTCCTTGGGAGCTGCTGCTTTGAAGCCTATAGCACTTTGCGGATTGAGAGGGTTAAATGGGCGGGGTCGGTGATGTCATCAAGAGGTTTCTGTTTATTTTTTCTGCCCGCCCTCTACTCATTGCACAGAACTAGGTATTGCTGAGTGCAGCATTACTCAGGTTGTTTCATCTCGGGGAGAGGTTCTTTGAGACAGTAGCGAGAGACAGTGAGTGAAGTCATGATTTGCTACCCCCAGGCTCAGCATTGGTGCAGAGAGCTGTAGGCCCTTGGTATAACTGACACATTTCACCCTTTGGCAGTAGTGCCCACATAATGCTGCTTGGTCTCTTTCCCACCAAGAGTGGACATCGCTTAAAAGAGGCCACACAAGAAAAGCGCACAATTCAGAGCCCAGGTAATGGACTGAGAGAAATGGATCTGTGCTAATCTTTGCTATTCTTTGCCTGCCACAAATCATGTCCAGTAGCCAAGAGGTGGGTATGTGGCCAGGTGAGGGAACTGACACTATTTTAAATGTTTTTGTTATTTACCAAATGGCATATTTCCCGTTGTCTGAACTTTAAATGGTGCCAAGAGTAAGCAAAGAAAAAACAGCAGTACCCTTCATCAGTCTCTGAGCAGCGAGTGTCTCTCTCTAATTACTGCAAGAAAAATCCTATTACCATCTAAAAAGTCCAGAGTAAGTGCAAACGACATCCTAGGTATGTGCAGTGTCCTGATTACCAGGAGAAATTAACAGAACAATTTGCAGCACACATACAAATAAGGCAGCAATGTAAAGTGAGTTAATGCTATCTGTTGCTAACTTTGAACTTTCAGAATATTTTTCCATTGGTATCTTCATTTCCAATGTTTCTTCAACAATCCAGGCATCTAACCAAATTACCATTCTGTAAATATAATATTTTTTCTGTATGGAGGTAAATATTTACTTCCTTTTTGTGAAATGAAATGTACAGCTATACAATGAACAAAAGTGCAACATAAAGTGCAAAGATTTACTAACAGGAAGATTCCTCTAACAAAGCCTTTTAGGTGGCAGGCGCTGAGTCACGTCAGATGTGTACTAACACCTCCTTCATCCATAGCGTTTAACCAAGTGCAGTTTAAAATCAATGTGTTTATGTAATTGTTCTTATAAAAATAGCGCATCTCCCCCAATCTGCCAAATTCTGGTGTGACTACGCATGGTCATTCTAGTTGAAGAGAACAGTTAAACATTATTTGAGTATTAAGATCACACTCTCTTTAGAGGCCTGTCAAACATAATCAGTTTTAGATGATGAATTTGAGAACATACTCTTTAAAAATAACAGTTTTAGCACTATTTCCTCTTCACTTATATGGAGGGAGTTGGGAAAATTGCAAATCTTCCACTAAAGTAATCCATGAATTTGCCACTCCTAGGTCGATAATACTTGGCTTGAGGAGGAGCTTCTAATTTCTGGTGATGAGTGGGAGCCCCAGGACCTTATGGTGGGCCAAATACCCATGGAGCTTAGCGTAAACTGAGGCCTCAGGGAAACACATAATAAATATGACCCCGATGACTAAGGGAAAGAAGGATCTTACGGGGTCAGTATAAGTGAGATCTATAAGGCCTAAGGGTAAATAGAGCTATCAGGGACCGAAGGGCGAGAAAGATTGCAAGGACATGTGAGGGGGAGCAGTGGTGTTAGGGATCTGAGCAAGTTTCAGGGGACCCAAGAGTGAAAATTAGCTTGAATCCTGAGGGTAACTGGGTATCTTAGGAAACAAATGATGATGAGCAAGAGCCTCGAGGCATGAGCGAGTGATAGCATTTTTATTGGTCCCTCCACCTCACAGAGTCTCTTACTGCTGATTTAGTGTGAGCAGAGCTCACTGGTCCCGGAGGGTGGAAACTAAATTCCCCAGAACTTAAGGTATGATCGGGAGATGACCTGCCGGTAACTGGGAAATAAGAATCCCGCTGGATGAACTGTAAACAGGAACTTTAAGGAGCTGATGGCAGACACGTTCTTCAGGGATCTGAGGATGAGTACTGGCAGGAGACTTAAGGGTGAGCAGCAGATCCTGGGACCTGAGTACGAGAAGGAAATGTATAGCCCTGAAGGTGAGTGTCAGGAGATCAGTGATTTATGTGCATGGGAATACTTTGTTTTCAGTCTCGACTAAAGTCTGTCCCTACAAACTTTAAAACTCTTTAATTATCACAAAATATCCCCAGCATTAGCGCTATGATCCTAACTAAATGTTTTGCAAAACACTGCGCTCTGCCAATCTGGAATGCTTTTTTGACTGTCCGGGCCTGTTTCCAGTCCAACTCGGACCCTCAACAGTGATTTCTGAAATAAGGAGATTCTGGGCAAAATAAACTAATCATCTCACATTTCGTAGGTGGATAGAGTTTGCACCCATAACAATTTGTTTGCGACATGGTTATATAAATCAGACCATTCTGTTGTCTTCTATTTGGATACTTCAGAGGGTTGGTCAGGTCCCAAGTTCTGTGTGAAAGCCTAAACTGCAGCAACGAGAAGCCACCTAGCCACGTTTAAAGTACGACGTCTATCTCGCTCGTGCGTTCACCTCATCACAGGCGCCGCACCTGGAACTGCAGGACATTCCGCGTCACTTTACGGACTTTCGGGGCACTGGGCACAGTATTTCCTCAACAGTAGAGTATCAATCGCTGCAGTTCAGAGGTTAGGGGTTGATAGGCCTCTTCGCCGCAGATGTTCAGTCGAACGGACAAGAAGTCGAACATTGCTGCACACTGGTTCAAGCTGACGTGTAAACAAGCTGCTTCCACAAAGCGTGCTCTGCTCTCGTCAAGAAAGGTTCCAGGAATGGGCTTTGTGTCTCGGGTCTACGGATTACATGCAGCGATTACTTACAGCACAAACTATGTTAATCCGTTTGCGTAAAGCTGAAGATATGGTCTGAACAGTGGTTCATATAAACACATCTCCCGTGAAGCCACTGCACAGGTATGAACTGCACCCTCCCCTGTTTCCACCCCCTCTCTTCACCGTCACACTTTCACTACGTCCACAGCCCGGAGCATGGTTTAGCTGTGGACAACTTTCACGTGTGAACCAGAACAGCCAATGAAACAGACTCTCTGCTCAGGCTGGGTGCAATGTTCGGACTCTGCCGATTTTGCTCAGCATTGGTTTGAAAATAGTTATAGAAACAATCGGTTAGTATTATTCCTTTTCCCCTGCTTTCCATTAGCGCACAGCCTTAACTTACAGTGTGAAGGGGGAAGGTGTTTAGTGAATCAGGTGAAGCAAACAACACACCCGCAAGTTTCAAAAACATTTTAACAATCAAACATGGATAGCACTCAAACAAACGGAGAGAAAAAGGCCTGTCGGACCGCATATGCCACTTCCCCCGACCCTACCAGGATTCATTTACCGATGTTGTGCCACACACCATCTTATGTCAATGAACTCAATGACGATTAATACAAATTGCCGTGGTCCTCTTGCAGCGTGCGGTGAGGGGCCCCAGTGACTTTCATAAAGTAAAAAAAAAAAAGTAGATGCGCATTAGGCCGAATGAGGGCTCCCTTAAGGGTGGGGGCGGGTAACATACCGATCTATGTATGACGATCTGTTCCACAGTTAACGATGACTTGGATATCAGGCTTGTTCTTGACAAGGTCACCCGCGCAAGAGGTTGGGGTAATCGCCGAGCAGCGGCTGCCCAATCGCCCTGAATTAGAGGGAAAACGGAGCGACAAGCAACGCCTGTTGAGATATACAGGCAGCACATGCACTGCGTATGGTCTCTGCATCATTTTGAGAGGACTGCAGAGGGCGGAAGTGGCGACTGACTCTACAGTGAGGCGTATGAACTATGGTGTCGTGTCGCTGCAGCACCTCAGACTCGCCATACACGTGGGCTGTGCGTGCTAGAGTACATTCTGCGTGTAATATTGCAATTTCAGCACCTCTTGTCCAAGCCCCAGAAGAATCTCACTGGGGAGCGGAAACTTTCACTACTGCAACTGGTTAACCTTGGATGCCAGAGACTGGGAAACATCAGAGCACATGCTTTGTTGGCCGTGACCGCTGAGCGGCGCCCTCCCCCTCCTAAATTAACCCCTGCAAACAACACCGCTCACCCACTACGTGTGGGCGGAGCCTTACACAGGTGCACGCCAGGAATATGCCTACACTCTGCACGTGCAGAATAATGTCCTCAGAGATGGACTTCAGCAAGGTACAGACGGTCAAACATCTCTCCCCAAACTTCAGGCTAAATGTGTACGTGCACCCAGCGAGTATGTCACTTAAGGTATAAAGAACACAGCACTGCCACTGCGAGACGCGTCGGGACAAACAGGAAACGGGGCTGAAGTTATGTGCAATTTCATGTACTTTATTACTCACCCTGGTCTCGCCCAGATCCGGATCTTCGTAGTACCCCTGCCCTGATTCGTATGCAGCTGCCCCCTGCACCAGCACTGAGTAGAGGAAAAAGAGAGTGCCCCCCAGCAAGTGCATGGTCGCCGTGGGCGGCAGGATCTACGGCTGCCTCTCTCCAGTCCAAAAATCCAGTGGCAGCCGACGCTGCGATGCTGAAAGAGGCTCGTTCACACACTCACTCCAGGATCCCCGCGTTGCTCCAACTAGCAACTGTCACCAGGTAAAGACAGAGGCGGCTCCAGAACCCGCAACCGCTTTCTGTAGGTGAAACCAACTCTTGAAAGATCACCGGATCCAGACTGCGGGGAAACCACTGGGAGATCACTTCGTCTCGGCTGTGAAGAAATCACTGTGTCCCTGGTTCGGGGTGATCAATTGGTCCTTGCTTTCGGGAGATCATTGGGTCCTGGCCGTGAGGCGAAGTCTTGGTCCCGGCTGTGTGGATATCGCCTGGCCCGGCGTTGAGATTTTTACTGGTTACCGGCAGTGGGTAAATCACTATATTTAGGGCTGAGTAGCTCACTGGGACTCGGCTGCGTGGAGGTCACTGGATCCCGACTAGGAGGATATCTCTGGGTACCGGCAGTGGAATATCATTAGGTTTCGGCTGTGAGAGGTACACTTGATTCCGGCCGATTGAAGATTGCCGCCCCACTGTGAGTTGACACCTGGTCCCCGTGTGTGCGGCACTGCGTCTCGAACGCGAGAAGCCCCTGTTGCTCTTCCTGCGGGGCCGGGATGGGGAGTAGGTGCCTGGCGCGCTCTGAAAGCAGTGACAGAGCAGGGCTCGGCTCTTCACAGTGGCTCCAGCAGCGGGCGTGCGGAGGATACCGGGGGAGCAAGCGCAGGAGCGCAGGGCAGGGCCTTAGCGGGGGAGGTCCAGGCATCCGGCACCTCCCTCACCATCACTCCAAATGTTCCCCTGCGACCCACGCCGGGTACTACAGGCGGGCGCTGCTGTTTCTAAACACCAGAGACGCGCGCCTTCTGCAACGTCCAGCAGTCCGGACTGAAAGCTGAGCGAGTGAGGACAGCCCGCATCCGAGGATCCTGCAGGGACCGGATATATGCGGTCAAGCAAACTGGAGGGTGATAGGTTGCCACAATCCCTGATTTCTGAGGAATGAAATCATATTTGGTAATTTGCCGGGGTTGTCCTCTCACACTTTTTTGTTGCGTTTGTCGCGTAAGGTGCTAAAGGAATTCAAAATGCAAATCACATTTGTCCTTGAAAGTTACCCAAATATCGTTCAGGACGCGTGAAACAATGACCGAAGTGAGTTGAATCTGTAGTACTACCACACACCCTCGAGGCGTCTAGAAAAGGCGTATGCAGATCATTTCGTTTTTTTCCAAATGGTCACCGACGTGCCCCAGGGGCGCAACTAGACCCAACTTTCGTGGGGGTGGGGAGGGCGGCTGACATCTGAAAAGCTAGAAGTGAAGCAAAATTCAGCCTCCGGCTTAAAATAGGTTGTGAGTGATCCCGTTCTTTAGTTTGCGGTTATATATGGCACGTATTCTACCTGAAGGCATTGAAGTGCTGTGTGTGATCACCAATTACATTAGAGAAGGTCACATTATTTTTATTGTTTTGAGGCATGGGGAGATTAAGGGCCTAATTAAGATATCGGCGGACAGGTTACTCCCTCTCAACAGTGATAGATCTCTGTCTGCCAAAATATAAATCCCACTGGAAAGAATATGATTTATATTTTGGCAGATTGGATATCTGTCACTGTTGTGACTGAGTAACCCATCCGCTGATATCTAAATCAGGCCCCAAGTGGTTTGCCCAGAATCAAAGGATGTTGAACCATGCAGAGACTTGAACCTGATTTCCCAGTTCCTGAGTCGCTCTGGCCCTGGTGGCACATCCTCTCCTTGTTATAGTTACTATAGTAGTTATGTGCATAGGGGTAATTTTGTGGCCAATACATGGCAGTTTGTGGGCACAGTGGCACTCTAACACATTTTAATGGAAGATTGTGTCTGTCATTCAAGGAATTTTAGCAGAACAGATGGTAAATATGGTATTTTACTACACATTAAACAGGTTTAGCTAGTTTAATGTGACATTGCTGGTTCTAATTCTAGTTTCATAAAAAAGTATTGACGCATGATAGATAACACAACACTTCCTAGTCTATCAAGGCAATCCCTTATTTCTCATAAATTTCTCTATAATAGACCACTTTAGCTCACAGTCCCCTAAAAAGCTGCACCTTGCACCCCTGCCACCATCAGTTTCCATGTGGGAATGCTCCTGGGCAACATACCGCAGGCTAAAGTAACAAGGAGCAGGCAATGGTTTGATATTGTTCAGCACAAGCATTCAGCTACAGACACTAGTCTCATCTTCAGGGACGTTTCCTGGCATGTCTTTGTCACCACCAATTGCCAATGAGCTATCCTCTGAATCACTGGTGCCTGTCAAGCTCAAGGATTCATGGAGTGCGACCACTGCTGTAGGAACCCTCTCTGCTTGTGCAGAGTACAAGATGGTCTGCCAAGTTATTGTGGTTTTCTCGTAGATTATGATCACAATCTTGGCCTGTAATGGGATTAGTGCATGGGTCTTCCACTGTTTTTCAGTGCTTTAGCACATGTATACTCTACTGATGCATCAGTGAAGAAATCAGATTTCCTGTTGTGCAGGACTTTAAGGTGTGCTGGGAATGTTAACATGTACTTAAGGTGTGATTAAGGGAGTAATTTTTTAACTTCCAGAAACTTTGTCTTTTGTTGTTGCACCGTTAAGCTGTTATCAAGAAACACTGCTTCCCCAGTTAGTGATGCAGAAGTATCAATCTAGGCTTGTCAGAAGATTTTGTGGGCCTCAAGGCAAACTAGTTGTGGTGCCCTGGCCAACAGCGTCTGGTTTTCCAGCTTGACCAAACTGTGTGACCCTGAAAACCGTTTTTCTTCATTGTTAGTCCTTTTCCCTTATCACCACATTTAAGATCACCTTGATTCACATTGTACTTAATCCTTTTTTATATGTGATTTATTAGACCTTAATGTTGCCCCAACTATAAGAAAAACAAAGATCTTATATAGGGGCCACAAGCCAACTGACTTTCCTCTTGGGTCAATAATAAAAATGTAATCAAAGCAAAATATGAAAAATGTGATAGCCATGCAGTGTCATAATTGCACAATGCGCAATAAGGCAATGGGTTCAATCCCAGGTTTGCAGCTTGACTAAACTATTTAACCCTCAGCAATTCATTTTCTTCTCTGTGCCTCCTTTTCCATAAGCATACCATTTGAGAGCACCTTGAAATAAATCAGTTCAGGGTGCATACCCTGTTGTATCAATTGTATATTGCTTAATAGACAATAATGTTGTTTAATCTATAACCGCATAGGTTTATACAGAAGGCACATTACAGCTGACTTTGCTCTTGAGTCATTAATAAAATCATCCATTTAGAAGGGATTTTATTAAATCCAATTAAGGCTACTCAGTGCAGTGAAGTAATCTGATGTGTGCTTAAATGAAACAATCTAAAATGCATATTTTTAATTCAAAAAATTGTACTGCCGTTATAAACAAAATGTCAGTCAGCCAGTAACCCTTGTAACAGGAAGGAAGGGAGTTGGAAGGATGAGGCTCAGGTAAAAGCTGTTCTCCTCCCCAGCACTGTTCTGCTTTGGAGAATCAAGGGACCTTTCAGGGCCTCACTACCACTCCCCACTGGTGCTAGTGAGGTGTGCAATCCTTGGGACTAACTGTAACTAGGGAACGATGTTTGAGTCTCAGCATTGGTCAACATCCTGTAATTCTGAGTAAATCACGTAATTTATCCACGCATATAAACAATGCATGCACCACTGTGTGATGTAACACGCTCCAAAACCTTTGGGTCGAGTTCACACTATTTTTTTGGAAACTGCAGAAAAATGCACTAAGATGTTAAAACAAAGCCTAAACATAAGGAAATGCAAATAGATAGCCTTTACTGGCTGATTTGTGAAACTATGGATACATTGCAGCCTCGATGTTTAAATTATGTTATTTTAGGTAAATTAATCTCACTCAAACTCTTTTTTTCTTAATTTTTTGCGTCTGTAAGCACTTTCAAATATATGAAGTGAGACTACCAATTGTACAAAACTATCACTTTTAACAAATACTTCTCAGTGTCGTGCTACAATTTGTCCTATAATGTCAAGGCTTCCGCATGTTAAAGAAATACACTTTGTTTTTTAATTTTAAAGAGTTTTTATCATACAGCTCTTCCACAGGCTCTGTGATTCGAGCCAGACTCTTTGCTAGGCCATCTCTGTTAATTTGCTGGCTTGCCCACCTCTATCATACAACCATATCTCTCCTTCCTCGTTCCCTCTGTCTATTACTTGTTACCGTTTGTTTTGCTCCTCATACACTCATCTCTCCCCTTGACCCTTCTCTTGCTCCCTGGTTTCTGACTATGTCTCAATGCTTCTGCCCTACCAACATCCAGTTTTTCCCTCCATGATGTACTGTTCCTTAGGAGTGCCACCAGGCCAACCTGTTAGTAAAGTGGATAGTATTTTTAAGAAAAGGCAGATAAAAGAAAATGTGGAACCTCAACAAGGCTTGTATTTATTCCTGCTTGAATTAAAAGGTTTAAACCGTAAATACAAGTACATATTGCACACAAACTAGTTCAAAGCAATGTACATAATCCCTAAATGATTATTTAAGCCAACAGAGGCAGAATTGGTAAATAAAAGGCATATGTCAGATTTTTCCACAAACTCATATTCAAATACAACCCCAGTGTCCATATTTTATAAGAAAAATGTGGTAACTCTATATACAGCTATCAACTGCCCACTTTAAATTCACCTGCCCCCCCAACCCGTCTGTCTGTGCAAAGTAAGCAATGCCCATTGTGGATGGAGCTATTCCCTTTCTGTGTTTTTTTGTGCACTTTGAGGATACCTTGGAGGTTGAGGTCTGCTTAACTTCACACCCTCTGCTTATCTTCAATCCCAGCTCATCACCATTGTCATGCAGAGAAGTGGGCTTAAGCCATGAAAGGGCTTGCAAGAAAGGTTGTTAAAAGAAAGAAAGAAAAGTGCAGAGACTTGTTTTCTGCACAGCAGATACTAGGGGTTTAGGACAGCCGGTGCAATACCTGGGTTACCGACTGGCAGCCCGAGCCCAGTCCATGGCACCTGACGGGGAAAGGGGAGGGTGGGGAGCGGGGTTGGGGGTGGCAGCCCAATGGCCATTGCACACCAGCCGATGTGGTCGTTAACGACCCAATGTACATGTTTGCAGTTACTTCATCCGATAAGTTTTATTTATTTTTACAATTTTATTAGTGATGTTGGATATAAAGCGAACATTGCCCAAGTGTCAAAAAGCACTGAATAGAGAAAGAACAAAACACTCTCTTGTGCGAGACAGTAAAACCGATTATATTATATAACTTGTTGAAGAAATGCATCATTGTAAGAAGGAAGCTAAATGTACCACGTTAGTTGTGAATCATTGATGGGGTTACAAATAAAAGTAATAAGGTAAAATCGAGGTGATACGATTGGTTATTGGTGAGGTATAGATGAACAAGCCCACAGCAACGCCTCTGAACAAGTGGACTTTCATTTTTGACTGTAGGTACATAAGAGACTGTGCACATGTTGGGATAATGTTAATTCTAAAGTGTTCTCACCCCTCCAGAGAAAGATTGAGACATAGGACCTGACTTAGGATTTAGCGGTCCCCTCCGCCAAACTCTAAATCAGGCAGTCATAGGGTTCTTCCCAGGGAGGTCACCAGGCTTCAGTTTTCCTTAGAAAGTTTGCCAAACCAGGGCGTGATTATTTGATTATTCCAATGGTGTTTATTTGGGTCCCTATACAGAATCCTAGAACATTGATGTTGTCATATATATATATGTTTATATATATGTAGTCTTTGTCCTGGTCTTGGCATTCCTTCCCGCAGATACTGGTTCTTTTTTCTTTGTCCCACAGGTCGTCAGGGTTTCACAGGTATCCGGCCCTCAGGTTGACAACGAGAGGAGGGATAAAACAACAACAGGCCATGGTCAGGTAAGTGTTTCAGGCTTTGTTATGTGCATGCGACAGGGGAAGGCTTGTGAGGGAGTCCCTCTAGTGAAGCACAGTTTCTGTATGCATGCTACATACTGCCCAAGGGTCCTTAGTGAGGGGATTTAGGATCTTTATTTCTTTATTTGTGTATTTATTATAATACTGTTCTCTTGTGATTCACCGTGCTAGAGCTGTTACTCATGTGTGCCCAGGTCTTCCCGCCACCTTCCTATCCGACCTCTTTCTCCCCTGCCCCTCCCGGCTATTCCCACCTGTTCTAGTATTGGCGTGATATGACCTCGCAAGCAGTCACGTACCTGAACTAGCCACGTCCCTCCTGGGACGTGTCTGGCCTCTTCACGTCTCCCAAACCTCTCGGCTGCAACTCGTCCTCTGCTCCGTACTTCTTTCTCCTTGCCTCCCTCTCCACTTTGTCCTCATACGCTTTCTGGCTCGCCTCCTCCTCCGTGTCCTCGTTCCTTCCGTCCCTTCCTTCTGCCTCTCCCTTGCTCATACCACGCTCTCCCTTGCTCATACCACGCTTCCTGATCCGCGGTCTGTCTAATTACCCCGCTTACGCCTGCATGCTCCTCAATGCGCACAGACGTTATTCTCTCCTGAATCTCCCTGGGGGACCCAAACATTGGTCCAGGCTTCCCTCGGCTATCGGAAGCTATTGTTCGCGTTGGTACCCTGTCACATTCGCTCACCCCAGAGAGTGGCTGCTGCAGCCACGATTCCAAGGGATGTCTTGATAAGTAGTCTGAGTTGGTCAACAAGGAACCAGGGGTATGTCGCACCTAAAACATAAACGGTTGGAGGGATAAAAACCATCTAAGGACTGTCGCGTTAGTATCTTTATGGGGGTCCTCCATGTTAAAGGGGTGTGATCAGTGAGAAGCACAAAGGGTCTACCTAACAGGTAATAGTGTAGGGTTTCAACATCCCATTTTATACCTAGACATTCCTTTTCCAGGGTTGGGGAGTCCTTTTTCCCTTGGTAGTAATTTCCTGCTAATGTATACAATGGGGTGAGGGTGACCTTTCTCATCATCATGTGAGAGGACAGCCCCTAATCCCTGGTTGGATGCAGCGGTCTGTAGTAAAAAAAAAAAAATTGAAGTCGGGACACTGCAACACGGGTTTAGTGGACAACAGCTCCTTCAGTATCTGATAGCTGCAATATTGTTTTTGTGTTAATTGAGTTATCTTGTTTGGTCGTCTCTTCTCTAATAAATCTATCAAGGGTGCGGTCTGTGTGGAATAGTGTGATATGAACCACCTATAATATCTCACCATCCCCAAAAAGGACCCTACGTCGCATTTGTTTCTAGGGACAGGTATTTGCCGAATTGCTTCAACTTTATCTGTCCTCTCTCAATGACGTACCCAAGATAGTTGATGGAACTCCTGGATATGTTACATTTTTCTGCATTCGCAGTCAGACCTGCCTCTTGTAAGGCTTGTAGAACCTTGGATAGTTGTTCTAAGTGTTGGTCCCAGCTATATATAACAATGTCATCAAGATAGGCCGCTACGTATTCCTGATGGGGTCTCAATATTATGTCCATTAGATGCTAAAAGTTAGCTGGAGCTCCATGAAGCCCAAAAGGCAACACTATGAATTGGTGCAATCCCGAAGGAGTAGAGAAGGCTGTTTTCTCCTTATCACGAGGGTTCAGAGGTATCTGCCAGTATCCTTTAGTAAGGTCTAGGGTAGTTAGATAGTGGGCCTGGCCAAATTGTTCAATTAGTTCATCCACCGGGACATGGGATTAGTATCAAAACGAGAAATAGCATTGAGTTGGCAAAAGTCAATGCAGAAACGTATGCTCCCATTTGGTTTTGGGACCAAAACCACTGGGGAACACCAAGGGCTGTTGGATGGCTGTATAATACCCACCTTTAACAAGTCTCTAACTTCTTTTTCTACCAAGTGTCATCGGGCTTCAGGATGCCAATAGGGTTTCTGTCTTACTGTTTTTCCTTCCTCAGTTCTGAGTTGGTGTTGTATTGAACTGGTTTTACCGGGTACATTTGAAAATACTCCCTTGTTTCTCACAACAATGGCCATTATTTGGGTTCTTTGTTTTTTTGTTAGTTCTAAACTAAGAGAGGGTTGGGTTTCCTTCTCCTTCAGACAAAGGGAGTAAAGGTATTTCTAGGGGTTTTGTTTTTGTAATGAGGAGGGTCGAACTATTCTTAGGGGTTGGAGTATCATCCACCTCCCAGGTTTTAAGCAGGTTAACATGATGTATCTGAGTTTTCCTAGATTTATCTGGGATTTCTATCCTGTATGTCACTGGGGTTATCTTTTCCATAACTCTATATAGACCCTGCCATTTGGCCAGAAGATTGTTTTCAGTCGTAGGACTTTACTTTCTATTGGTGGGTAGGTCTCTTAGTTTTTTCCCAACATTATATCGTCCCTTTTGTCTTTCCTGGCTGTCTTCTGAATGGGACCTTACATCCTCTATACTGTGAGTAGATTTTCTTTTAGTTGTCGGGTATAGGTTGGATGTCCCAGGACTCTTCTTCTGTCTCTTCCCACTGTTCTGCGGCCATGTCCAAAAGTGTCCTTGGTTGTCTCCCAAAGAGCAGTTCAAATGGACTATGTCCGGTGGACGCCTGTACCTGCGTCCGAATTGCATACAACACTAGAGTTAGCTTTTTGTCCCAGTCCCTCCCTGTCTCTATTATAGTTTTTCTTAACAGGGTTTTGATTGTTTTATTATACCTCTCTACTAGACCGTCTGTCTGCAGATGGTAAACTAAGGTAGGGATTTGCTTTACTCCTAGTAGTTGACAGATTTCAGCCATTAGCCGTGACATGAACGGGGTGCTTTGATCAGTGAGGATTTCTTTAGGAAATCCCACCCTGTAAAAATAATACTATCATGGCCTGGGCTATGCTCTTGGTAGTCATACTAGTGAGTGGTATGGCTTTGGGGTATTGAGTAGCATAATCTACTAAGACCAATATGTATTGGTATCCCTTAGATGACGATACCAGCGGACCCGTTAGATCCAACCCAACTCAAGAAAAAGGAGTTTCAATAATGGGAAAAGGAAACAGTGGAGCCCGAGGCTCATTGCTGGGATTAACCAGCTGAAAATTAGGGCATGCACAACATTGTCTTCTGATATCCCTAAACACCCCAGGCCAACAGACACGACGTAGTAAGTACTCCTCTGTCTTGTCTATGTTGAAGTGACCGCCTCCTATCTGACAATGTGCCAAATGCAACACTTGTTCCCTGTGTACACAGGGGACGACCAACTGCATTTTTAGGGAGACGCTTGCTGTTGAAAACTTCTATATAACAACCCATTTTTAACAAGAAAATAGGGACCCACCTGTCCTGTCGGGTTAAACACAGCTGAAGTCCAGGCATGCTTTAGAGTAGGATCATCCCTCTGCCATACTCTGAATTCCCCCGAACTAGACACAAACATGGCAGACATTCCATCCACCTTATTACAATCCCATGATATCATAAGGAGATTGTAATAAGGAGGATGGGATATCCATCACATTTGTGAAGCCAAATTCTAAATCAGGCCCATAGTGTTTCGTTGTTTGAATGCAGGGGGCTTCAGTAGCAACAAATGAGAGCTGCAAGCAAGAGGTTGACCATCTGAGAAGTGGAAAAGTTAATGCAGGACAGTGCCAGAAGATTAGACTTTTTGGGTGGGATTAAGAGAAATTCTGTTTCTGAGAGTTAAGTTTTGGGTGGTAGGTGGATATCCATCTTTGAATGGTCCCCGGTGTTAGAGAGAGAAGATAATTATCAGTAAGGGAGGAAATATCCAGATACGACTGAGGGTAATCTGCATATTGGTGCTACATGGCACCAGCGGTTTTCAAGGATGACCCAAAGGGTTCTATGTAGAGAGTTTGAGGATGATGAGCAACATAGAGTGACTGGACATGTCAAAGGTAGCACACAAGTCTATGAGAACTAGTAGGCAGGAGCTTCCAGTATTGAGGCATTGTAGAGCATCAACAACAACCTTGAGGATAGAATATTGGTTCTGCAGCCCTATTTGAATGCAGATTAACAATGATTGAGGAGATCACCAATCTTGATGCATTGCACGAGGAACAGAGACACAACGTCCTAGCACCATTCCCAGGAAGGGTACACCAGAGATGAGAGAAATCTTGTTGAAATTGTTTACTTCGGCTACTGGCTTCTTTTAAAGGTGTAAAACTTGACAGATTTTGAAGTAGTCAGGAAAAGTACTTTGTGCGAGAGAAGTGATAACTAATAAGGTCCAGTAAGGTAGGATCTGACAGGAGAACTCTTTTGCAATTATTCCTTGCAATGCATCAGTGAAGGCGTTTGCATATTTCACATTAAGAATGGGTCTAAGAGGATAATTATCATAGACTTTAATAAAGTTGGCCCAAACCACTGCTATTCACAAATCTTCAAATGGACACCTATGACTCCACCTCTCCTATCCTTTCTGTGCACAGATTTCCACCAAGATGTTGGCGATCTCTGTACATGTAGGTCTACATTTTTGTAGTACATCTGGGAGGGACAAGTGAGGATGGCTGGAAAATGGGGAATACTTATTACAAAATGGGAGGGGCCTAATAAGGGAAATCCTAATGCAAACACACACACACAAGAGTAAGACCATTGCTGCTCACAAGCTACACTTTCAAAGTTGCTACAGACCTAAAGGTAACAATATATTTATTGTTATATATATTTCATAATTGTCCATTCATTCACATAAATCTGGATCCTGGTATCTATCTGTCTGTCTGTCTATCTATCTATCTATCTATCTATCTATCTATCTATCTATCTATCTATCTATCTATCTATCTATCTATCTATCTGTCTGTCTGTCTGTCTGTCTATCTATCTATCTATCTATCTGTCTATCTATCTATCTATCTGTCTATTGAGATTAATTGTAACCAGTTAACTTTAGTTTCCAAACATAAGAACAACATGACTTTTAGGAACTATTAAATAGGCCTAGAAATGGCCAATGCCAAATATCTAGTATTAGCTCTCATATGTCTGCTGCTTAGTGGGTAAATCATTTATCTAAAAATTGTTCCAAGCTGAAAATTGTAGAGTCATCAGGGAAGCTTTTGGGAGGCAAGGTGTCCTCATTCAACCTTGAGGTTCAACTGCAAGAAGTTACTTTTCTCTTTCTGCATGCCCCCCAAACTAGGACCAGGCCCAGATGGAATCTCAGTGGACCACTTTAAATGTAATGTTGATTTATGGGCCCTTCTGCTTACAAATATCTTTAATTGTTTGAGCCCCACAAATTGGCCAGACTACTGGTCTAACTCAATAACTGTACCAGTCTTTAAAACAGACAACAGTACTGACCCATGCTGTTACAGACCCAAATCCCTAATCAATTAGGCTATTAGTCTTTGGTAGGGTAATATTTAACTTGATTAAGCTTTGGATAAAAGGTCAGGGCATCCTAAGTATCTGCCAGTACGGGTTCAGGCAACGTCTAGGCACAACGGAGCAGTGCCCAAATTTGAAGAATACAGTTCTCCTTGTGAGGGGGAACAAGGTTCTGAGGGTTTCTAGTTTTCCTTACCTAAGGATAACATCTGGTAGCTCTCTAAGCTGGCATAGTACCACCTCAATAAGCAGAAAAAAAGTTATCTCAGTCAGGGCATTATTCAATCTTATTCCATCTTTGGGAGGGCAGCCATTGTTACAATTTCTGGATATTCAGAAAGCTTAATGCACTTGAATCACGAGTTATGGCATCAGACTATGGGGTTATTCAAATATCGGGTACAGATTGAGGAAAACCAATTTAGCTAGAGTCTTCTCTGTAATCTGCCTGGCAGCTTCTCTTTTATTTGTCATGAGGAACTGGGCCTCTCTTACATTGAGGAATCCATAAAGGTTGTCCCTTTGTTAATCTGGCTATATGTGTGGTTAAAAAATAATTTATCTTTCAGTTGTGAGGTTATCTTTGACCTGTTGAAATGCAACTATGGGTCTGTCATTCCACTGCTATACTATACAAGTGCTATCCTATGAGGTAAGAGCACCTTCTTATCCTGACTGTTAGAAATGGGGTCTTTGGTTGGTAGTCAGGTTACCCCCTGTCCAAGCAAGGACCCTCACTCTAGTCAGGGTAGAGGAGAATCACCCTCAGCTAACCCCCGCTCACTCGCTTGGTAGCTTGGCACGAGCAGGCAGGCTTAACTTCAGAGTGCTAGGTGTAAAGTATTTGTACCAACACACACAGTAACTCAAAGAAAACACTACAAAATGACACAACACAGGTTTAGACAAATAGGAAATATTTATCTAAACAAAACAAGACCACAACGACAAAAATCCAACATACCCAAGTCAAGTTACTGATTAAAAAGCAAAAACAGTCTTAAATCCCTGAGAAAACAGGTAAAACACTGTTAGCGTTCAAAAGTACCTGGGTAGTGTCAAAATAACATGGACGGGTTAGTGTGCATCGAAAAAGGTAAGTAGTGCGTCAATTTCTCACCCGCAAGCGAGCTCCTGCATCGTTGCTCCTTCTCCGTTCGGGTCGGCGTGCGCCGTTTTTCCTCCCGCAGGGGAGCATTGCGTCAGTCGGGGAAGCACTCGGGTCTGGGCAGGCGTTGTCATTTTTCTGCACCCAGCAAGGTTTGCGTAGAAAATCCTGCTGCACGGTCTCAGCAAAACCACGCAATGTGGGTTGCGACGTTAACAGCCTCTGTCAGCGGGTGTGAGTGTCATTCTTTGAGCTCCGTGCATCAATTTTCCAGCTGCGATGCTGGTGGAGCGTCGATTTCTGCTGCAAAGCCAGCAGAACCTTGTTTCTGGTGCGCCAAATATTTCCATGCACAGCAGTCTGTGCATGGATTTTCAGTCTTGGTCTGACAGCTTCACCTTCCAAGGCCCCAGGCTGGATAGGGCACCACTTGTCAGGGCAGGAGTCTCAGCAGAGAGTCCAAGTGCTGGCAGGAGAAGTCTTTGATGGCCCTGAGACTTCAACAACAGGAGGCAAGCTCAGGACAAGCCCTTGGAGATTTCTTCACAAGCAGGAATGCCAACAAAGTCCAGTCTTTGTCCTCTTGCACAGGCAGAAGCAGCAACTGCAGGATAGCTCCTCAAAGCACAGTCACAGGCAGGGCAGCACTTCTCTTCAGCTCTTCTCCAGGCAGAGGTTCCTCTTGATGTCCAGAAGTGATCTAAAGTCTGTGGTTTTGGGTGCTCATCAGGAAATGCAGACTACACTCCAGCTCCCTTTGTGTCACTGTCTAGAGAGAGGTGAAAACAGCCCAACTGTCAAACTGACCCAGACAGAGAATCCACAAACAGGCAGAGTCACAGAAATGGTTTAAGAAAGAAAATGCCCACTTTCTAAAAGTGGCATTTTTGAGACACACAATCTTAAAACCAACTTTACTAAAATATGTATTTCAAAATTGTGAGATCAAAGACCCCAAACTCCATATGTGTATCTGCTCCCAATGGGAATCTACACTTAAATTATTTTTAAAGGTAGCCCCCATGTTAACCTATGGGAGAGATAGGCCTTGCAATAGTGAAAACCAAATTTGGCAGTATTTCACTGTCAGGGCATATAAAACACTTTAGCATATGTCCTACCTTACACATAGACTGCACCATGCCCATGGGGCTACCTAGGGCCTACCTTAGGGGTGCCTTATAAGTAAGAAAAGGGAAGGGTTAGGCCTGGCAAGTGGGTACACTTGCCAAGTCGAACTAGCAGTTTAAAACTGCACACACATACACTGCAGTGGCAGGTCTGAGCCATGTTTACAGGGCTACTAATGTGGGTGGCACAACCAGGGCTGCAGGCCCATTAGTAGCATTTGATTAACAGGCCCTGGGCACCTCTAGTGCACTGTATTAGGGACTTACCAGTAAATTAAATATGCCAATCATGGAAAGACAATTACATACACACTTGTCTACAGGAACACTTGCCCTTTAGCACTGGATAGAAGTGGTAAAGTGCCCAGATTAACAAAAACAGAAAAAACAGAGTCCAGCACACACCAACAACCTGGGAAACAAAGGTAAAAAGTTAGGGGAAAACACGCCAAGGATGAAAAGTCTAACACTGACTATGTATAATACTATTGAATTTGGAAAATCCAGTATTAGGTAGTATCTAGAGCTGAATACTTTGTCTTGCACTGGGTCTAACCTTAAGCTCAATGCTGGACATTGGAAGTGAGCTGCGTGGTTCAGATCAGATTTAGATCTGGAACTATTTACTCCTTGTTTTATTTTCCTTGGGTCAGTTGATGTTTGCCCGTGCAATGAACATTCTAAGTGCACAGTGCTACATTTGACCTTGTTCAGCAAATTGTATATTTTGCACACTAAAAGGTTTTTTAATTCTCATTCGAAGGTATGAAACTTTAAACATTTTCATCTGCTCTACACTTGGAATTATTTAACTGATAAAAAAATATGTTTGGCTGTTGGTTCCTTTTTAAAACGTGATGTGGGTTGCATAAATTCCAATCTCATTTATTTGGTAGGTTTTATCTGAAGCATTTTAAATTTTAAATGATTTTATTGTTTTATGTTTTTCTTGTATGTACTTTTATTGTTAAATGAGTTATAACTAAATAACGATTCTAGATTGATTGATATCTTTTATCTGTTTATACAAAAATATTTAAAATTAGGATAACAAAGGAGCATAATTTACATTAATTCGACACTTAACTTCTAACAACTTTTACCACGTATTAAATAACATTGTTAGTGAAGGTGAATCTTTTTAAATTCTTGTTTTAAAAATATTTATGAATTAGATTAATAATATATTAAAAATATTTATTTACCACAAATGCAATTTGATAAGTTATTGTGCTTTAACATTTTATTTTATTAGCTCGAGGTTAATAATACGTACTTCAATTAATTTAAATTTATATTATACATTAACATATTTTTTATAACACATATAAACACAGACGACAATCAACAGAAAGATGGATAAGGTCATAACACAGAACAATCCTATACGTGCAATGGAAAAAGTACATATTCTTTCTACTATTACCGAAAGATCTATACAGGTTGTTAAACTTTACTTTTGTCATATATTGAACAAATGTGCTAACATTCATTTTTCCTCAGTTAATTACCACAAAATTCAATTGAAACTTTGACGGAATACATAAACATCCACAAAACTCTATACTTTGAAGAAGAATGCAAGATTTTATCCGTCAATGTCAGGGAAAAACACGCACATTATGATTGCACAGCTGCAGTTTCAGGAACCCACTTTAGAATTCTGGCATTTTGCAGCAATGGATATCAGCTTCTTTGGGATTTATTCTACTGTACTCCTCAGAGGTGAAATATACTTTAATTCAGGTGTTCCACCTGCACTCTAGGCCTGGTTCACAAAAGCTTTTCCATATGTATTTTTAGTAAATCCACAAAGGTTTGAATATGCGGTTCATTTGAACACCAAATCCACGCATATCCCACTCCATGAAGGTCACAGACATTTCGGCTAAACATAATTGCACACTTCCTGGGCACTCAGAAAAGGTGGAATGAGGTGTCAAACAGGTTGGCTGAAGTACTGTGAGGTTTTGGACAATTTTATTGGCTGCAATGCAACAAATCAAAATTGGTCTCTATATTTTTAGCAATCTGATTTGTATTTGAGAAGCTCACAACGGAATGACTCAACTACATTCTGTGGTTACAGTTGTGTTTTTTTTATTGGTGACAGGGGGTGTGGGTGTGGGGGGCGGTATGCAAGTTACTGATGTCAAGCATGAATCATTTGATTCCTGCGAGGCCTGCAGAATGATGAGCTAGCAGTTTTACATTCTGGAGAAATATTACGTCGCCTCACCCTCGATAAATTAAGGGCTCACTGCGGAAAATTGCTGTAATCTGCAGATCACAATATCAAATCACAACATGGAAGACTCAGCCCCTGAATCTCTGCTGTCAGTAAGCGTACCAGTACACTGGATAACTCTCTTTTTTTACCTGCAGTGCTATGAAATAGCAAAACTGAGGTAGCAAGTGCTAAACAATATATATATATATATTTATAGCAATTTTTCTTTAGAGTGAAGTTGCATAAAATATGTCTAAATAAGTTAAAATACTGGAATAGGACAGCTCTAAATAGGAATCCACTTCGTAAAAAAGAAGAAAGAAAAACACATCTCTTAAGAGCCCCAGTTAAAATTAATAGATGAACTGGTATTGTCTATCAATGTCGGAATTCGAAAGTAAATTGCTGGTAATTAGTCCCTGAAACTGGAACACCCAGAGTCCATCAAATTTGCAAAAATAATTCTATTTATTCCGTACAGTTCGCTAGACTGAACGCATCCAGCAATGGAACTGCTACTCAGATACGTTCTGCAAAAATGTGGAAATCGTGGTCAGTAATTGCACCAAGCTCTATTTGCAGAGGTCTGCTTGTATTTATGGCCTGGCCTTCCAGTCTGCAGAATGTCTGATCTTTCGTCTCGGGGTAGGCCCTGGAATGCAAACTCCGATGCGACGTTTTTATTTGTCTCTTTCTTTAATGCACATAATTGCTCCATAAAAGTCTTTTAACCGCAATTGTCTTTCAGAGTTACTGTATTCTTTCCTGTCATAATGGCAGCCAGGTTTCCAGCGTTCGTGAGACATTATTTTTAGAAAGCTTTAGCCCGTGAACCTCTGCAGCTCAAGTGGACCATGAAACGTGCAACACATCATTGTACATGCCGTACAAGGAAAATACTCCTTAACAAAAGAATCCCGTTGAAAGATTTAAGGACATTGGCCTGGTTCACATTACATACGTGAGTAAAGGCCGAATGTGTTTCGCAGTTATGATTATTGGTAACACTCATCAAGCAATCATCTTTGATTAGTTTTGTAGGCAGCACTCCTATTAAACGCCACAGAGGACACAGTCTGACCTTGCTCATCAGTTAAAAATTATAGTGTACTCAAATGGTTCCAGTGACTGTGGAGCAAAGTTTTTTTTTTTAGGGTGGCGGGACGGGAGGGCTTGCGTTCAGGTGAATGCAAGCAACATGGAAAATGGGGTGCTTATTTGGAATAGGCTATCGGAGTATTTTTTTTTCAGGAAAACACAAGACTTGATCATATGCTTTCTTCTCATGTTTTGCAGTCAATGACATTTTGGGAAAAAAAAGAAGTAAACAAGAAACATAAAATGAATACCATTGTAGAAAAACACTTTTCTTAAGTGTAAATCATCACCGGGATTTATTTTATTTGAGAATATGGTGCATCAGTTATGCAGCAGAACAGGAACGGGTTAACATCTAACCAGCAAGGGGAAATAAATCAAGGGATAATAACCTGATGGGTAGTGTTTTTATGTTCGAGTGTTCCTCAGTTTTATATTACCTGTCTCTATGAGACCTGAATTTTTATAATTATCTTTACAAAAAAAATTACATTATGAAGCACTCTTGAAGGGATACCATTGATCAATTCCATCACCAAGCTGTTCTAATAATAGGATTCTAGTAACCTAATCTAGAAGGGTAATCGAGTTGATATAACAAACACAAAAGGTGATGGGAGGAATGCTTGCAATTTGTTTAACCACTAGCTATCACTCAGGGTAGCATCCCAACCCATTGTTCTTTTGACCACCATGCCACCTCAGTTAGGATCCAGACATATGCAAATCAGTCTTGACCCTGTGTTCAGCTTTGCTTCAAACTAAGAGGAAAACTATGCCAAGGAATGCAGCTCCTAGTTTGAGTAATGAATTTATTAAGGCACTTCCCAGATTTCAAATGAAACCACACACAAATATAAACATGAGCATTTAACCTGAATGTAGTAAAACGTATAAATGCTAGAATACTTGCAGCAGTTAAACAGTGACAGACATAAAAAGTACAAAGCAGCAACCAAGAATATGTATGCAGTGATTTTTATATATATATATATGTGTGTGTGTGCACAGCCAAACTAAATAACTAAGAATAAAAATGCATCACCATGGGGCTCAAATCCAACAACATCATCCTGGTGCCATCGTCAAGCTGTGGAACCCTAGACTGCTGAGACAGAATAAGCTTCCCCCACGGGACTTTGTTCCGGCAGTGCATCCACCCCCAAAATGAGATCCTTCTGCCTCAGTGCCAAGCTTCCTCACCTTATATACCTTATACACCTAATATACCTCACCTTATATACCTTAAACAAACCCAACAGGAAGGTTCTCGCAATCTCCCCCTCCTTTTGTGTAAGTTATGAAATTCAATCGCTGGCTGTACTCCGTCTGCGTCGAAAACACTCAAAGGAACGGGCCCTGCCCCGATGTACATTCCAGAGGCAGAGGAGCATCGCAAGCTGAGACTGTCTTATCACGTCTACTGTCCACATCCCCCATTTTATGCTCCTGCACAGTGAAACCCAGTCGTGGTGAGAAGAAACGAAAACATGTTCAGTGTAGAAAATAAACTTTGTGGACAAATAAATACCTGTGCCACAGATGTGACGGCATCTGAAGCTAAGCACAAAATGGAGTCAGTGGTTAAATACAGATAGCATTACACTCTACCCTTTGGCCAGTGACTCTCATAACATACTGGTCTAAAAGTAACCCTTTGTGGTCTAAACATTTCAAGGAGGTTAGGTATGCATTGTATACAGCAACATAGCATTCTTATAATACAAATCACTATGAGTACACTACCTAGAATAGTGCGTGATTGCCCAGGCAACCAGCTAAATATCCAGTCCCACCACCCTTTATCTACATCTTGTTCCACTTCCTTCACCAATTCATGCAAAGCATCAATGTGGGACTGAATAGAGGTGGAGTGGTCTGACAAATTAAACAAACACATATTCTCAAATTCTGAGCAGCCATAATCATGCTTCAAGATAAAATAGTCAATGGCTGCCCTGTTTTGTAATGCAGCTTTTCTAGTGCTGCGTATATCTAGTAGTAACTCAGGCAAGGCGATGGATGTATTATTAATATTCTTGATCATCAAACATGCTAACTTGTTAACTCGAGTATCATAAACACCTTATCCTGGAACTCCTACTATAGAAATACTTAAGCTTACATACTCTGCCTTAAATAATTACTGAATTTTAGAGTCACAGTCTTCACTTAATTAAATTGCTTCTCCTGTGAGTCACTGATGTGATACAGAGTGAAATGGAAGCATCATAAGTCCTAACCGCATAAAAGCACACTGTCCTCCAGTTATATTGACAAGAATATACATATAGGTGGTGTGTCCACAAGAGAACAACCACCCCATCGGTAGTTTGATGTGCTTGATGTGACTAGCAGCTATCCCATTTTTTATCAATTATTTCTTGGCAAAACCTACAATATTCGTAGGTGGTAAAGTGAGTTAATACATCACTTTCTTCCATGGATTCATCTCTGTTGGTGGCACTAAAGATTTGCAGCAAAACATTGGCAGGAGTTGGTAAGGTGACTAAACATGTTGAAATCACGTTAACAGTACTTTTCATATCCGTCACACAGAAATCCAATCTGTTAAGCACAGTACGCACTAAATGGGTCCATATTTTTCATTTAAATGCAGTAAAGGTGTCGATTGGCATGGTCGGTCAATCACTTCGGAGCTGGGGGCTTTTGGTCCCTTTCGACCCCACATCGACATGCCCAAACACCGACAATGTTGGACAAGCAGCAAAAAGACACCTTGCAGTATGATCTGTAAAACAGACAAGTATGATCATTCTTGCAAATAACATTCATTAGCTGGTATGTGTTCCCACTTTTCCTGTCCTGGTTTTATGACTAGTAAAATGTTATTTTTGCCCTTTGCTATAACTTCTTCTGGTGCAGGAGGATGATTTTTGGATTTTACCCACACCTTAGCCCCTGGAGGTTTGTCAATTGGGCCAAAATCTCCCTCCCAACATACTGTAAGGAGGGCTGGGACAGTCCCCTTTTTAACTATTCCTCCATACACTGGCATAACAACAATCTGAACAATTCTGTCTCAAGGTTGTATCATCAAGTCAGTGTCTCCACTGTTCAACAAAATGACTTAAGTTCTCCTTGGTAGTCTGCATCGATCACTCCCCCAGGACCTACATACCTTTGAGTGTCAACCCAGATCGAGGTGCAATCAAACCGAAATGCTGCAGGGGAATCTGTATTCCAATACCTGTTTCAAGAAGTGCCATGTTTCTTGGTTTCAACCTGTACATATTCAAAGCATGTAAATCAAGGCCTGTATATTCTGGTGTAGTTCAGTAAGGAGCTAAGGCTCCTGGTTTTATTTCCCAATACATGACGGCATTTGTTGCTACATGGGGTTGTATCTGTAACACTGGGGTCATGTTCGCATTAAAGGGGTCTGCATTTGTCAAATGTCTATTATCTCAAAATTTGGAGGGCTTAATTTAAATGCTGTCTCCAGTTTCCCAAAGTTTCACCAGCTAATTGTCGTAATTGAGCTTTCAGTAAGCCGTTAATTCCCTCCATCAGTCCTGCAGCTTGCGGGTGAGATGGAATATGAGAAGTCCACTCAATACTGTGTTTCAAACAATAATCATGCAACAATTTACCTTCAAAATCTGACCCATTGTCACTCTGGATTTAGAGTGGGACTCTGTGATACAACATTACCAAATCCAGAGTTTTGATAGTGTTACATGATACATGAGTTTGATAGTGGCACATTTGCAAGGGACAGCAATCAAGTAGCCAGAATAAGTGTCCACGACTGTGCCGGTATATTGACACCCGTGACTATTCGGTAGTGGCCCAGTGTAATCGATCTGCCATATCTGCCCTGGCAACTTCCCTCTTCCCAACTGACCTCTGACACTTTAGAGGACAGACCTCTGTTGTGTGTGTTACAAATAGGGCATTGAAGAATTATCAAATCTTGGGGAATGTGCATACCTCTAGTCTCTGCCCAGCTGTTAGTGGCCTTCTCTCACAGGTGTCCACATTGTTGGTGCACCCACTTAGCCATCCCCACCAAGTCAGAATCCTGCCTCTGAGATTTTGGCTTTATCGTCTGCAAGGAAATTAAATCATTGTTCTAGTGAGTTGGTGGGTCAGTGGACATCTACATGATACACAGTAACAGTACTTTGATCTAGCATTTCTCAAATTTCTTGGCACAATTCTTTGCCCCACAGCTCCTTGAAATGTATTTGCCAGTTATGTGGATGCCATGTGGGAGGCAAGGTGGCTAAACCAATTTCGCTAGACCAAGAATCAGTATAAATTTGACATGTTCCAGGCAATTCATGTGTCCTTGCCTGATGCCTGGGCATACCCGGCGCATTAGGTGCGCCGGGTATGCTCAGATGTGGGTCCTGGGCTCACTGTGCCACTGGATTCAAGCTAGCCTGGCTGATGAAGGGTGATACCCTGAAACCGGTCCTAGGATGCTTGTTTCTGTTCCAGGGAGGACCTGGCATGGCAGTTGAGAAAAGAGTGTTCCATGGGGAAGAGGGTCAAGACTGATTTGCATATGGCTGGGTCCAAACTGGGGTGGCTTGGGGAGCAAAATAATTGATGGATTAAACCCATATCTGTGACTGGGGGTGAGTGTTTGATTGGTTCCACAGTCCGTCCATCATTTGTGTTTGTTTGCTTTTGTCGGTTTAGGTGCGCCGGATATGCCCAGACGTGGGTCCCGGGCTCACTGTGCCACTGGATTCAAGCTAGCCTGGCTGACACCCTGAAACCGCTCCCAGGATGCTTGTTTCCAGTCCAGGGAGGACCTGACCTGAACTGGGGTGGCTTGGGGAGCAAAAGAATTGATGGATTAAACCCAGATCTGTGACTGGGGGTGAATGTTTGATTGGTTCAACATTCCATCCATCAGTTGTGTTTGTTTGCTCTTGCCTCATATACAACATACAATTCTGCATATTGACTACTCTTCCCTTCTCTTGTAGTGGAAATCAACTTCTTGGTGACTGGGTTATATAACACTGCCTTCCAATGTCTTTTGGCCCGCACATACTTGGCTGAATCATCGGTAAACCATACATGCTTCCTATGCTCAGGGGACAAGAATACAAGAATTCAAATGGCTCACTCCACCTCACTGGTGACTTTCCTATTTCTAGTACCTCCTGCACCCACTCATCATCCTGCATAGGGGCTTGTGCTACCTGATCATGCAGGGCTGCTGTCCCTGCTGGTCCCACTGGGTCTCAGTCCTGTATGTACCACTTCCACTTTATATTAATGGATTCTTGTGCATTGTCTATCCGGTGAGTTTTATGTGAACTCACCACCCACTGCATTATTGGAATCTCAGGTCTTAGAATCACATTATGACCTAGGGTCATTTGCTCAGTATCCACGAGAGCCCAGTAACACGCTAGTAACTGTTTCTCAAAGGGTGTATATCGCTTTCCAGCATCTGGTAGCTCTTTTGTCCAGAAACCCAGGGGCACCCTCTTTCTTCCCTGTTTTTGGCACATGCTCCAATTTGCATATTGCCCCTGAAAGGTCACATCTAACTCAATGTTCCCTTCCTGTACTGACCATAAGTGTAACGCCTGCTGCTTCTCTCCCCAATCAAAGTCATGCTTCTTTCTTGTCACCTTGTGCAAAGGGGCCAAAATCTGACTCAAGTGAGGGTTATGTTGTCTCCAAAAACCAAACAATCCAATGAATCGCTGAGTCTCGTGCTTATTAAGGGATATGGCAAATTCTAATATCTTTTGTTTTGCTTGTGGCAACACCTCCCTATGTCCCTGATTCCACTGGATTCCTAGAAATTTCACATTTTGAGAGGTTACTTGTGTCTTATCTGGATTGATCATCCACCCTTTGCTGTGCAAGAGGTCCACAAACCTGTCCAATTGAGTCCGCACCTGTTCATGTGCTTCTCCCTAAATGATCACATCAAGGATATAATGAGACAATTGCAACCCTGGAATGACAGATACTTCATCTATAGTGAATCCTAGTTTGTTTTAATGGGATACAGGAGTTAGCTCAGCCTTTGGCTTGCAGACTCGTGCCCCCATCACCCAGTGAACTTTACCCTACTTAGCTTGCTCTGTTTTAGCGCATTTATTTAAATAAATCTTTTAAGATGGCTGCCTTGTTTTTAGTTAGGCCCATGTTTTAGTTTGCATTATCAGTGCCACTGTGCTAAGACGTCAATATCAAGCTGTAGGTGTTCACTTTAGGTGCTTTCCCTCTTCAGGCTTTCGAGGGAATTGTTTATATTAATTACTGTCACAAGCATGCCTTGTTATCTATTGTTTGAGAACAAACCTGCATCAGGGGTCCAAGTAGATCTGTATAAATATTCCACACTTAAACAGATAGTCAGAGGGATTCTGACCAGATACCATCACTGCTATCGATGGTGCACGTCTCCTTTACCCTGACCCAGTCTTTGTGTCCCTACGGTTGCTGAGCTAGAGACCTCATTCCAAGCTAACGGGGGGTGGGCTCGTCTTTACCATTCTGTTTCTTGCACTGTTCATTATCCTAATCATTACAGCCCATGCAACTTATCACAGAATGCAGTTTTGCTAAATAAAAACTATTGAAACGTTACTGCATCTTCTTCATTGCCTGTGTTTGAATGAGGCATGTTGTTATTGTGAGAAAAGGGGTAATCTCCGTTTAACCACGACACTCCCTGAGATGTCACACTCTTGAGTCCATGCGCAAAGGCTGCCACAAATAACCTTTTACTGTTTGGGTTTCTGATGAGGTGCTGCTTGTGAGCCGGGAGGGTTCGGACGACAGTTGCGAATTGTTGTAGGACTGGCATACTCGCCTACAGATATAAGTACTGTCATCCTTAAACCAGCAGTCTTGCCTAGAGCAAGAGTCAAACTATGACTTTGCGCCACCAACGATGGTGTTTAGGCACTAATTTACAGATACCCTGATTATCACTGTCTCACAGACAAACAGGTCCCTAAGTACCATTATACGGAGACGTCTGTGGTCTTGATGAAGATCCTCCTCAGCTGAATAGGGACCACCTAATTAGGCTGTAGTTTGAGCTCAAACTCATAAAAGGACTTTATTCCTCATTTGGTGTGCCATCTCTTATACTCATTACACAATATGGCTAACACCATAGATATTCCTGAGAATGCTAGACAAGCTTTACCTTTACATTTAGTAGGGCATGGCTTAACAGAAGAGGGCGGGGTGTTACATTCATAGTGGAAGCTAGTGAAGCTCACCAAACAGAAACATTTTATTCCTGGGTACACTTTCCCAAGGAAGACAACACTTCATTCACATTCCACACATACAGAATTGTGAATGTACCAATATGGTACCAAGCATACCAGTATCATACCGCTCACTTATCAGGAGCATCATAACTGGTTTGAAGGCGCCTCGCCGCATGTAATACAACCCGTGAGATTAGGTCCGTTAGGTAATGATGGACCAACGTGGCTCATGTTAGCCACATACACATCTCACCCAGGAATGCAAAATATGCAGGCAGCAGACCTGCAGAACTTATATCTTGAATTAGTAACACTTTAAGATGACTAGTTGAGTTTGTTATGCAAAGCCTGAACACTACACCAGTGTGTCCAGCACCCCCAGCACCTGCTGGATACCAGTTGGCTTCTGGGATTAATCCACAAATAGTGCATACTATCATGGGCAAGGTACCCACAAAACGAGAAAAAATACCATTCTGGATAGCCCAGAAAACTAACAGCTGGAAGCTGTGTTTCCCCATATGGGACCACAGGAGAAACAGAATTCTCACAATGTACTTGCCTTTCAGGATGGTTCCCTCTGTGGAGGACTGCGCCACATGGGGTTCAGTCTTCGCTGAAAGATACACTACCACACATGGTACCCTGGCACTTGCCAATTTACTGGAAGTGATAAAACAAATACAGAATGAGCACGTAGCTGCACCAGCCCTAGATTTGGGGATGAAATTAATGCGTAACTTCTATAGTCTCCTCGATCATACTCAGTAACATTAGAGGGGAAGCGGTAGCACTGGCTATACGCCAGCGTCTCCGAAGGATTCCACATTTGGACCGGGAGAAAGAGCTACCAAAAATTATTTCTGACACCTATACAAGTATAGGATGGGATAGTTTGGGAGCCAAGCCGAAGAAACTCGCATTACAGAGTACCACCCCTCAGGAAGGTACTAAACAGGCACAGGAGGGTTCTAAAAAGCATTGGGATAAGCAGAAACAGTTTAAAGATAGACAAAATCAGAGAGCAGATTCTCCACACCTGGAGAATTCTGAAAGGAGATACCCTCTCAGAAATAGAGAAAGTATGAAAGCTCCTGACAGATAAACTGATTCACGTCCCTCGCGTTCCTTTCAGGATGCACCGGATAGATGTAGCGAGAGAGGGGGCCGTCCTGAATGACATCCTGAATACGCGAAACAGAAGAAAGACTCACCACAGTTTTCAGACAAAAAAGAAGAAAAGTCCCCACACCAAAATCCACAGTTTAAAAAGAAAAAGGTTGCAGGACTCTTAATTAAAAATGCCAGTACACTTGAGAACATTGCTGAAGAACAAGATGTGGGCAGTGACACTTTTAGACAGCTCAGCAGAGGTCGAAATATGTCGCCAGAGTCTGAAAGATCATCTGGATGCAACAGCAACTAGCGATTATATTGCAGGTGAGACTGCGGACAGCCGCGTACTCCCACCCAAATTAGGTTTATGATTTAAATATCCAAATAGAGGGAGACGTAGAGTGTACCATTGGTGTTATATTCTGGGATGAACTTAGTTGTGATATCCTGCTGGCTGAAAGGGACTAGCCACCTGAGGACTCTCCTTGTCATGTAATACCTTTCAGGTCTACGCCCCAACCTCTGCCACAATATCCTGTTAAACTAGAAGAAAAAGCTCCAGTGAGGGAGATCCTCACTCAGCTCGAGTACCAGGGAGTAATTGAGACCTGTGTCTCTGCAATGAATAACCCGCTATTCCCCGTTGCAAAACCAGACCATTCCTACAGAATAGTCTTAGATTACAGACACTTAAATAGTCATAGACGTACATAGCCTGTACAAAATTCACATAGTACTGCATTGATTAACAATATAGTGCGTAAAAAATACAAAACAACGTTGGATATTTCCAATGGGTTCTTCTGCCAAAACTTAGTACACGAAAGCCGGGACCTGAGTGCGTTCTCACTCAGCTCAAAGAAATGCTTTTGCCGTTTGCCCCAAGGCTACAAGAACAGCCCAGGGCTGTTCTCAGCCAGAGTAACATCAATATTGCATGATAATCATCTCGAGGTGTGTCCTACATGGATGACATCTATCTCACAGATGATGACCTCAACATTCATCTTGTCAGGGTCGATCGGATTGTTATAGGATTTTCAGCCCTTGGCTACAAATTCTAAACCAGCATACTGTTCCTGGGATACAAGCTATCAAACGAGGGGAAGAGCCTGGCCCGCACTTTCTAGAGAAATGTGCTCAACTTCACCCACCTAACACTCTCAAGAAACTACAGTCATTACTTGGTTACTTTAATTTTGGTAGAACGTACATTCCTGACTGTGCACAACCTATGAAGCCACTCTATGACTTAATACACCCAGATTTTTCTAGCAGACACTGGACAGTTGAACACACACGCATCCTTAGGGAATTGCTACTACTAGAAGCCAAACACTTGCACACATTTGGCAATAAAACAAATTTGGTCATCAGAATAATTGCTGGTGTGGTTGGGTTTACTTATGTCACCTTTAACGAGGGCAACACAGTGCCCATAGCATATAAATCACATTTATACTCCAATGCAGAATAGTGTTTTGCACCCACAGAAAAAATTCACTGTTGTTACCCCGGTGCCAGCGTTAGAGGCCGTTACTAAAGAAAGCGTTCCTAACGCTAAAGCATTAGATGCACATTGGATTCAGTGGGCAACCTCCCTGACTGCCACTGATGTTGACTACATCTTTGATCCACAATTTCAGACACAAGAGTTTCTCCAATACGAACAGGAGTACCCCGGTCATCTAGATATTTTGCCCCTTGACAGATACCATAGTGTTATTTATACTGATGGTTCAGCTCAGCCATCTGTAGGTACCAAACATCAATATTCAGCCGCTAGCGCAGCCGTGAGTGGAGTAATGAGGGATGGAGTTTTCCACCCTCATAATACCTACACGCAGACCCTAGGGGACTGCACAGCGCAGCTGGCTGAACCTAAAGCCTTTCTTCTAGCTCTAGAACACACAGAGCTAGGATTGCTGACTGTAATTGTCTGCGACTCATACTACTGCGTTGCAAAGCCAGACCATTCCTACAGAATAGTCTTAGATTACAGACACTTTAACAGTCATACACGTACATACGCTATACAAAATTCACATAGTACAGCATTGATTAACAATATAGTGCATAAAAAATACAAAACAACGTTGGATATTTCCAATGGGTTCTTCTGCCAAAATTTAGTACATGAAAGCCGGGACCGGAGTGAGTTCTCATTCAGCTCAAAGAAATGCTTTTGCCGTTTGCCCCAAGGCTACAAGAACAGCCCAGGGCTGTTCTCAGACAGAGTAACATCAATACTGCATGATATTCATCCCGAGGTGTTGTCCTACATGGATGACATCTATCTCACAGATGACGACCTCAACATTCATCTTGTCAGGGTCGATTGGATTGTTATAGGATTCGCAGCCCTAGGGTACAAATTCAATTTTAGGAAAAATAGCCTTTTTCAGCATACTGTTGCTGGGATACGAGCTATCAAACAAGGGGAAGAGCCTGGCCCCGTACTTTCTAGAGAAATGTGTACAACTTCATCCACCTAACACTCTCAAGAAACTACAGTCATTACTTGGTTTCTTTAATTTTGGTAGAGCATACATTCCTGACTATGCACAACGTATGAAGCCACTCTATGACTTAATACACCCAGATTTTTCTAGCAGACACTGTACAGTTGAACACACATGCATCCTTAGGGAAATGCAACAGGACATACTAGAAGCCAAACACTTGCACACATGTGACAATAAAACAAATGTGGTCATCAGAATAATTGCTGGTGCCATTGGGTTTACTTATGTCACCTTTAACGAGGGCAACACAGTGCCCATAGCATATAAATCACATTTATATTCCAATGCAGAACAACGTTTTGCACCCACAGAAAAGAATTCAAATTGCAGTTCAAATGGCTGTCCTTAAGGAGAGGCCACTTGCCCAAGGGAAACACATCACTGTCATTACCCTGGTGCCAGCCTTGGAGGCCGTCACCAAAGCAAGTGTACCTAACGTTGAAGCATTACATCTACACTGGATTCAGTGGGCAACCTCCCTGACCGCCACTGATGTTGACTACATCTTTGATCCAAAACTTCAGACACAAGAATTTCTCGAATATGAACAGGAGTACCCCGCTCCTCTAGATATTTTGCCCCTTGACAGATACCATACTGTCATTTATACTGATGGTTCAGCTCAACGATCTGTAGGTACCAAACATCAATATTCAGCCGCTTGTGCAGCCGTGAGTGGAGTAATGAAGGATGGAGTTTTCCACCCTCATAATACCTACACGCAGACCCTAGGGGACTGCACAGCTCAGCTGGCTGAACTTAAAGCCTTTCTTCTAGCGCTAGAGCACACAGAGCCAGGATTGATGACTGTTATTGGCTGCGAGCCATACTACTGCGTCCAGTCCTACAATGATTACCTCAATCATTGGAAGCATAAAACAAAAAAACATTGTGGGGGAGGGTGGCTGATCTTAATGATAAGCTATCATGTGTACATGTAGTACATACATTGGGTCACTAATGAGTAGGAGTACACGTTATCCGCAACACTTTGGCTGACAAAGCAGCTAAATCCACAGTAGCTATGGCTTCTGTGGCTGCAGTGACTCGTTCTCAGACAAGATTGGATAATGAAATTCTGACTGCAATGAAGGCTTCGGCTGAACGCAAGTCTCTTCCAAAAGCATACCCTACAAAATATTCTTACCACATCAGTGCGCAGAATGTTGCCTACGCAACACTTCCTGGGGTTGGAGATCGAGCGATCCCCAACAAAGACTAGAGATTAGATCTAATGAAAGCAGCAAATGAGGGTGTTGCTGCTGCACATGCTGGTACCTCTGCCACGGTAACACTTTTACAGAAACGCTTCTGGTGGCCAAGTATATACAAACAGACAAAACAATATGTCCTTTGTTGTCACGTTTGCCTGCAAATTAAGGGCTCAAACATCAAACGCCCACCACAGACATCCCTCTTAGTGACCAGCAGGCCACTGTAATGTGTGTACCTGGACCATTGTGGTCCACTCCAACCTGATGGTGCAGACAAATACATCTTAGTCACTGTAGATTCTTGTTCAAGATTCCTGGGGGTATGGCCTCAGCTGTTGGCTGATGCTCGAAATGTTATAAAAGACTTGCTGAACTTTATCGGTACATATGAAGTTGCAGCATTCCATTCGGACCAGGGCCCTGCATTTGCCTCTAAGGCATTCAGGGACACCATGGGGACGATGGGTGTTGAACTCGATCACCATACCATCCCGAGGGAAATTCGGTTGTGGTTAGGCAGAACCGTGATCTAAAGCAGTCCTTAACAGCTAAAGTATTAGGTTCTGCCCGCAGTTGGCTTCATCACCTATATGGGGTCCAGAGAGCACTGAACAATCTGCCGAAACGGTCCTTGGGGGGACACAATCCTTATAAGGTTCTCTTTGGGATACCTATGTATGTCCCAGATCTTGATGGCCCTGGTTTGGTGGCAGCAGACACACCTTTTGACACAAATGAACGTGCCACTGTTTACATGAGCTTCAGCAATTTTGTGATGATAAACCATCCGCCAGTGCTGCCACCTTAGGAATAAGGACTTTACCAACAACTTCCACTGGCTGGATTCCTAAAGTCAGGGATCTGGTTTGTGAGAAGATCGCTGTGAAGAAGGAATTCGGTCCATCATACAGAGCACCAGTCCCAGTCCTGGGAGTACAAGGTACCAGAATTGTCATCTTACCACCACTGCCTGGTTCCAGAGCAAACAGATTAATTTCCATTGATGACGTAAAAATTCACCATGTGGCCGATCCTTCACAGTAGACCCAGAGGTCCCTTGGGTAGTTTCCGATCCCCACTCACTACCCAACAGGACATACCTCTTCAAAGTAGAATTAACACTACTACTTTGGGCTATACAACAATGTCCAACAATGCAACAAATACCTCCTCGACCGTGGGGAGGGTGGAAAATAAGCTCTTGCTGATTCCGGTTACCACTTCAACGACAGCACCTGTCCAAGATTTGGCTTTTTTTTACACTAACACTACACAAACTGATGACACCGTCTACTATGAGCCTCCACGTGAAGTGGATCCATCCACCAGTAATGTGCCGGCTCCCATGTTTGCAGAAACTGCCTCTGGCTATTTCATCAACATTGATGACTTTTCTTAAGACTCATCCACTCCAGTGATTGAAAATATTTCAGACGCGTAAGCTGTATCTATGGCTTAAAAATAACTATTTAATACACCCATGGTACTGTTTATGGTTCTGCTTGACATTTTTTGCATTGTTTCTATGGATTGGTTTTGTGACTGTTTTCGTTTTGCTTATAAATGGTCATTACCTTCCTGAACGCTCCTCAGTTTAGCTTGTGGACGAAGTTTTAACTCCATATCGTTCCTCACAAAAGGCCCTAAGAGACTTGTCCCTTGTGAACAATTCAGCTTTGCCAATTTGTGATGGGATTGATATATACAGGCCTACTGAGGTTATTCAAATTCCGTATGTATTAAAAATTTCTATGACAGATGTAATTACACCTGGTGTTGTATCTGATGATTGGGATGTCCAGACAGTTGATTCCATGTTAACTGAGATGAAGGACTATTCAGTGTTTGAAAGTGATGATGTATATAGACATACAATGAATTATGGGGAAGTGTTCTGTTATAATGACTGTGGACATTACTACCTGCACCGTGCCACTAGACACAGACCAGTACTTAATTACACACAGTAGGAACACTGTTCGACCACCTGTGGGGAGCCCAAAACATTATTCAGGTAAGTTTACTTACTTTGCTAGTCATGACACAAAAAATCCTGAGTCATATTATTTTAAATTACCTCCTTCCAAAATTAGGAAAACGTTTGCTCACCGATGCAAAGCTGATTTATTCGGATTCCTTTGTTTCTCGTCTTGCAGTTGAAGGTTATGAATACTGAAAGAACACTGTTCATTTAAAGAGTGTATGGGGAACCAAGATTGGCAAATACAGGGTACTGAAGCTTTATTTAGAGAATGTCTGATTCCTGTGCAAATTATCTTTTTAAATGACACCATTCAACAGACATCCTGTCTGGGGTTAGTAAAAATGAAAGAAATGAACACGACCAGTATCCCCACACTGGCGAAGTTTAACGATTGGCAATTCTTCCTGAATGACAGAGAGGAAGAGCTAGATGTAAAGGTTCAGGATGGTACCTATAATTCTTCACTTTCCAGTCCCGTCGGGTGGTTGATTTGGCCAATAGACACCAATGGATGTCAGGTACGTTTTTTGAATTCCTCAGGGGGTTTCAAGATTAGCCGGCCAGATCCTTGCTTTCTCTCGGGTCAACACACAGGTATAGTTACAGCATACAGTGTGGGTACTCTGTGCCAACAATGGGTAAAAATTAACATGTTAGCAGCAGTTAAAGAACATCTTAACACTCTTTCTGAAGATGTAGACTTGCAGAACTTTTTGTTAGGTCCTAGGAAGCCACACTCTAAAAGAGTAATATTTGCTATGTATAACGAGATCTGGAAGTTTTCTCAAATAGAAGCTGCTGTGCGTTTAAGGCGAATAGATAAAGAAAAGTTAGAAAAGGCTTTAGCTGTTGTCGATAACGGCATGAACACTATGTCCAACAGAACTTATTCACTGACATAGTGTCGTTTGCCATAGATATAATTCAGACAGCCATGTCCCATTTATACCACGGACACAGTTAGCTGCGCTCCAACATGCAGCTAGGTGGGGGCGTGGCCAAAATGGCGACCGGGATGGTCGCATAATCTGCAGCTCCGATCCCGGCCCGTGTTTACCATCCTACAACAGGCGCCTGCACCATCAAGCGTGCGAGGCGCCGCATGCTCTGACTGGGGCGCCGACATCGCCTCACCTAAACCCGACTGCGGCACTTCGGGAACCAAGAAGTGGGCTGCGGTCTCGGGAAAGGCCGCCGAGATCCGCGGAGGTCAGACCTCGCTTGCCGGAGCCATCGAGACGTGACGCCTCCTGCACCGTAGCAGCTGTGCCGGGAGCCGCGGACATGTTCCCAGCGCACTGAGTTCTGGCCCGGCTACCGGAGGGGAGGCGCGAACTCCGGCGAAGGTGAGGCAGCGCCTGTACCCCTGCTCCGGGGCCGCACGCCTGGAGCGGCCGCCCTCTCCAGGGGCCGCGATCAGCCCGATGCGAGCTGCGCTCCTGTGAGGAACCAGCTCGCTCCACTTGCGCCCCATGTTTTGTGCCGTTGGGGCACACGGCCACCTTTAAACTCTCGAGGCTGCCACGTGGGCTGAAACCGCGATCCCCATAGGAACGGGTGTGACCCCGCCGGTGCCCTTGACCCGTGACGCTACACCCAGGGCGGCAGGCTGAAAACACTCTGTGGCACTGTGCAGGCGATCCCTCGTGGACCAAACCCGGACCAACAAACAGCCAAGCAATAAGGAGGAAAGACAAGTGGGGAAACAAATAAAAAAAAAAAAAAAAAAGAGAAAGTAAAGTCAGGACCACCAAAGATTAAGAAAATTGAGACCTACCAGTCCCAGCCTCCAAGCAGCAGCACAACAATAAAACGGACCCCTCCAGCAATAAAACACACAACAGGGCACAACACTATATCCTCCTGCGGCTCTTCACCGGCGGCACTAATCGAGCCGCAGCGCTCCCAGCAGCGCTCTCACCAGACATAAAAGCCTTGAGGCTCTCCACTATAAAGTGTGTACACTACACAAGCAAAGTACTACTACCTAGTCCTCACTTCTCCAAACAGCGCTGTCGGATCCCAAGCTACGGGCCCTATTTCTCTGCAACTACACGCAAACCTGGCGGCTCTAGTACCCGAGTGTGGAGTAACTTCTCTACCTGATCCCACTTTAAAGGAACAAACCTCTGCAGCCCTAACCAATTGAAGCCACTCAAAAGACAATTGTTAACAGCAATACTGCCACGTAAATAATCAATGGGCAAACCAAAGACCCCACGCGCACCTTCTGGAAATATGGATGCTGGTGCCCCACCCCCAACTGCGGAGGCCTCGGCCACACAACAGGCACTACAAAAGATGGAAATAACACTCCAAACACACACAACGCAATTGGAAAAGATTTTACAAGCCATACTCGACACCAAAATTACCCTGGAAGCAAAAATAGGCTCGGTAATCGAATATGTTAACATATTGCGTGCAGACCAACATGCGTTAGCTGAAAAGGTCGCAGGTTTGGAAAAAGATGCGTCACACTTCTCACCAGCGGTAACCAAACTCCAGTCGCAAATGGGGGCTGTAACAGCTGAATTGGAGACACAGAAGTGCAAAGCTGAAGACGCAGAAGGAAGGTCCAGACGTAACAATATCCGTTTTGTGGGTTTTCCTGAGCGTGTTGAGGACCCATGCGCAGAACTGTTCATTGAACAATGGCTAATAGAAACAGTGCTGAAGGACAATGTCCCGAAGTTCTTCTCAATAGAACGTGCCCACAGGGTTCCCGGAAAACCCTCGCCACCCGGCACTCAGCCCCGCCCATTAATAACAAGACTCCTCAATTACCACGATAGGGACCTCATATTGCAACTGTTTCGTAAAGCAGGCCCAATGCGCTTCGAAGGAGCAGACATATCGGCCTACCCGGACTTTACAGCAGAGGTACAGAAAAAGCGTAACTCATTTTTTTGGGTCAAAGAGCGACTAAGAGACCACAACATCAAATACGCTCTGCTGTTCCCGGCCAAACTTCGAATACAGGATGACACCCGCACTCTCTTTTTTACCTCACTAGAAGAGGCATGGACTTGGCTTCACGCAAAGGGACTCGCTGACCCGTTAAATACAAGAAACCCCAAAGACAAAAATCACCCTCCTAGTGTCAAACGCAAACCCCGCAGGCAACCAGACACTAAACCTACCCCTGAACAGTCTCACGTGGAAGGCTCTCTACTATTGCAGATTACATCCCTCTTCGCCAATACATCTCCGGGGTCCGTATCGACGCAATCGGGATTAGAATCCGAGCTTGGGGCACTTTCTGACTCTATAGATTCCACCTGCGTCCCCAATCTTACTCCACAGACAGCAGACGACATCTGCTAATGTATACCAGTCTCGGACACAATGGTACATGACATCCTACAGAAGAAGCCAGTAATCGCCCGCTAAAACCTACTGCTGCCCACTGGCTCCGCCTTACCGCTACCCCTGACCGCAGCAAAAGATTCACAGTTGGCCCCAGAAAGCAGCAATCTCAACAAGAGCATAACGGGTCGGGACCAGCATTGTCTTGAACTTACTTATTTGAAACACCCCCGCACCATATGGACCGTTCCACCTGGTTGGCAAGTATTGTATCGTTAAAGCCCTTGCCACAACCACAGTTATTGTTAGATATAGTTAATGTTATTGTTTTAATCAGCAGAGTCACAACCAAGAGGCATAATTTAGCTTATAGTATTCAAAGTAAATGTTATCTTTTTGTTAACAACAAGTACACACTAGGTATCCGCAGTATAAACTGGCCAGGCGCAATGGGCGTGAAATATAGCAAAAAGAGCCGGCCCACCGAACTCACAAAGTCCATGCACACAATTACAAATGATCCATGGCAGCCCAGAGACAACAGTATAACCGGCAATATAAAATACTCACATGGAATATAAGGGGCATGGCATCCCCGCGTAAGCGACAACAGATCCAGGGTTACCTTAGGAGACATCAAATACACTTCGCCATGTTACAGGAGACACACCTGGCTAAGTCCTCTTTGGAGAATACAAAAGTAAAATGGAAAGGGCAATTATATGGTACCACCTTTTCAACATATGCTAGGGGAGTGGCGATCTGGATAGCCCCTGGAGTCCCCTACGTTACGTCCCGCGTACAATGTGACCCAAACGGCCGATATGTCCTCTTGGAAGGTGCCCTAGATGGGGAACCCATGGCATTAGCATCAATATATACCCCCAATTCAAATCAATGGGAATTTTTACGGACACTTAACAGTAGTAAATTCAATGATCCGGAGATGGATACCATTTGGGGCGGCAACTTTAATTGCGTATTAGACATTCACAGAGACCGCTCTATCCCTCCGTTGGATAACACCCTAGCTAAACGTGCTTCACTCGAACTTGCTGAGTGGGCCTCCAATAATAGGCTAAGTGAAATTTGGAGAACTGGCCACCCCACTCACCGTGAATACTCTTTCTACTCCCCAGTGCATAAATTATACACTAGAATAGATATGATATTCGCATCAAACGACATAATTCCAAAAATAACCACATCAGGCTACCTGGCTCGCACCATATCTGATCATAATCCGCTCCAAGCTACCCTGAGAATGGGCCGCACACACACATGCATTCCCACATGGCGTTTACAACCAGATGCCCTCATAGATCCTCCTTTTCATGCTGAACTAGCTAAATGCTTATCGGATTACTTTGCTTTAAATAAAAACACAACAACAGCGTGCGCCACGGAATGGGACGCTCACAAAGTGGTTATACGCGGCCACTGCCTTGCAGCCTCATTGGGGGTCAAAAGAATGCTTAACAGGGAACTACTAGAGATAGAATCTAAAATGCGCAAGGCAGAGACCGAGGCCACTACTAGCGTGACCTCGCTTGAAACACTAAACTCGCTGAAATCTGACTACAGAGAAGCTGATGCCAGACTCAGCAGACATGACTATAGACATTTTAAAGCCCGACAGCATGCAGAAGGCGACAGATCGGGCAAACTACTAGCATGGTTGGTGCGCCAACCACTACAGTCCTCACCTATAGGCGCGATAAGAACACACTCAGGGGAAGTGATTAACACTCAAGCTGGAATCAATAAGTCCTTTCATACGTATTATCGTTCCCTATATCAGCCCACTAACCCTCCAAATGAGCAACAACTTTCTGAACTCCTCTCATTGATTCCCCAAAATATGAACATCATTGATAGCGCAGCCACACTGGATGGTCCCATCACTAGCGAAGAACTACGTTTAGCTCTCTCTCAAATGGCACGTGGCAAAACCCCTGGCTCAGACGGACTACCAGTGGAATATTATAGCTCATTATCCGCCCATCTCCTGCAGCCTCTGATCGAGGTATTTAATGAGGCACGAAATAGAAAGCAGTTGCCAGACTCCATGCGCGAAGCATTAATAGTGGTACTACCAAAACCAGGACGCAATCCACTTGATGTCAAATCCTACAGACCACTCTCCCTATTAAACACTGACTGTAAACTCCTGGGGAAAATCCTAGCAAATAGGCTACTCCCTTATTTATCAGACTTAATCCATCATGATCAATCTGGATTTGTGCCAGGGAGGAACACTTTTCTACATATAAGGCGCCTAATACGTATATTACACAGTACCACAGAAACTGAGGCAGTGGCTGTTGCATTGGACATAGAGAAGGCGATTGACACGCTCGGATGGGAGTATCTCTTCCGCACTCTGAAAGCGTTCGGCTTTCAAAACGGTTTCATCAACTGGATTGCCACGCTATACGCAAAACCAACAGCTCGCGTCAAAACGGGCCAAATGATATCAGAGGCGTTCCCCATCGGTAGAGGCACCAGACAAGGATGCCCTCTATCCCCTTTATTATTTGCAATAGCTATGGAGCCATTGGCAATAAAACTCCGCAGCTGTGCAAGCAGATGGGGCATCCGAGAATCCAACATATACCATATTATTTCCTTATATGCGGATGATGCTTTAATATAGTTGCGTAACTATACCTCCTCCCTCACAGAAGTTATACAAATCCTGGATAACTTCGCTCTATCCTCTGGTCTATGCGTTAATTGGGCGAAATCATGTATTTTCCGGCTTACCCGTATACCTACTGAGCAGCAAACGTTATTACCACTACACCAACTGACATGGGCATATCAGACCTTTAAATATCTGGGGATTCAGGTCTACCACTCCATGACAGACCTAGGTGAGGGCAACCTCGATAGGCTGCTACGCTCAACTCGTGGATCTATGGCATTTTGGAGCTCCTTCCCACTATCACCCATGGGCCGCACGGCCATAGCTAAAATGTTAATATTACCTAGATTTTTATACTATTTCACAGTGCTCCCATTGTCCCTACCACATTCATTCTTTCATAAAATACACTCTCTGCTAACAGATTTGTTGTGGGGTAGGGACAGACGGAGAGCAGCCCTAGCCATTACACAATATCCACAGGAGGAAGGCGGGCTCGGCATGCCGAACTTTGAATTATACTACGCAGCAGCCCAACTCCAATGGGTAACCACGTGGCTTAGCGAACCACCCACCCCAGAGTGTACAGCGATAATGTCTTATATGGCACCACAAACGATATTGACATCACTTATGTCCAAACCTCCTTACCCATCTAACAAAAATCCCCTAGTAGAAACAGCCAGATACTGCTGGCGGAGATATGTCCAGGGCAAAACCCTAACTCCCCCTTACTCGCCTGCAATACCTTTGGCTCAGGTACCAGGTGTCCAAGCTCTCTCCCATCACCATGATATACGGGTAACCAAGACATTGAACATGGGGGACCTGTACTTGAGCTCTAAAGCAAGCACTTTTGCAGAGCTCGTGTCTGCCAGTATCATGCAACCCGGGGCCTTCTTAACATTTAACGCCATTAACAAACTTCTACAAAACTTTAGGGGGCGCAACCCAAATGAGCCCGATGAATCCCCTGTACTCACCACATTAATCACTATAGGAAACATAAAAGGTAGCATTACTAAATTATATAAAATACTCCTAACAGATACCTGTACTGCTTTGACCCAAGTTAAAAGCCGCTGGGATGGAGTCCTCCCCACACCAGTCGACCAGAAGTCCTGGAAATCTGCCCTCACCACGATTAAATCCGTATCCCGTAACGTCAGACTAAGATACAATCAATTCAATTACATCCACCAAGCATATCTATCTCCGTCCCGTATCAACAAAATATACCCAAACTCTAAACCAGAATGCCCTAGATGTGCTACCCCGCTGCTAATTTCTACCATATGGTTTGGGAATGCCACACAATAAATACTGGCTGGTGCCGCATTACCGAGACGGTTGCAGACACAATAGATAACACGCTTACTCCCACACCAGAATCCTGCTTGCTGGGCATACGTCACCGGGGCAAGAATGAAAAACACACTCACAAGTTTATAGATCTCGCATTTGTAATATACAAGCGATTGATCGCTACACACTGGAAGGCCCCTAATGCCCCCCCCTATCACGCCTGGCTTGCAGCCTTACACAGCTCCACACTAGCGGAGGCCCACACTCTAAGACAGCTGCAACTCAGAGGCCAGATACAAGAGGGTGCCGAACATTGGGACCACTTTGTAGTACAAATAGAGTCTAGAGATGATAAATACCCCCCTTGAAATACGTGACATGAACAAAATGACCTGCAAGTAAATACAAGGAACATA